>NC_091106.1:2487500-3963750 GCF_024713975.1 Paralichthys olivaceus
TTGTCCAGTGATCATCCGCGTGACATTTCAGAAGCTCTTCCTCTGTACCCAAAAATACAGTTGTGGGAGGAAGCAAAAGGTCACCAGCTTGGTTTAGGCGAAATGACTACAATGATTCATGATGCACCTGTTGCCAGGGCATCGAGAAACAGTAAAGAATACTTCACTTGAAATAATTCGACATACCTCGGCGGCGCGGTGGTCAGCGGTTAGCACTGTCACACATGATGCACAGATGTTTAAATGTGTGAACCAATCAATTGAGTATTCCAGTTATGTTTCAAAGATGAAGCAGCCGACAGCCAATTATTTTAAAAGACACACTGAGGAAAGAGAGGAGGCAGGTGGAGGAGAGGGGGAGACTGCAGTAAAAGTACAGGTGCAGGGGGACTGACAAGAAGAACAAAAAAGCACCACTTCCAACAGCAATGACTAAATGCCTGTGGTAGCAGTAAGAGAGCAGTCTGTAAAAAAATTTAATACAATTATTGAGTAAATTGTCTTTTTTTTGTGTGAAAAAAACAACATTTCCACTCAATATTATCAGAGTATTACAGGTGACTGGGATATACAGAATTGAAAGAAACATGGCACATCCTGACGTCGTCAGGGTGAGCAAGCTGGACTCATCTTGAGGGACCACAGGTAAGAACAAGTCAAAGGTCTAACAAGGCTCAGCTCAAACAACGTCTGCACAATCTCCATCCAGACGAGCGATTTAGCTCCACATCCATACTAAACACACCTGAAAACATATATCACATAAAAGTACACTGATCGTAAACATGCTCGCAGGAATTGTTGCATATTTATAAAATTAACTGCATTACAGCTGCTGGCAAACACAACACGGGCATCCAATGTTGGTATTCAAGGCTGATGCCATTAGTTTTCTCCTTCAGAGAATCACATCCTGCTTCAGGGGTCACATGATAGGAGCATTACGTATCAGGGGAAGATACTGTACGTCCTCACTGATCAAATCCAGGAAATAAACACAGGCTGCGTTCTGAAAGTCCAAATAATCTCCTTTCCTGTCCACTGCTCCTGGGAATATGTCACAAGGTCAAGGGTATAAGTGGTGAAAAAAAAAAAACAACCATCGTGTCCACTTCAGAATCAGGGGATTGAAATAACCTTTCTATTCATACTTAGCACTGATGATGAAATCGTGAACTGAACGTTTAATCAGCTTGTTGTTCACTGACTCCTCACTGAACAGATGTGACAGAAGAAATCAGGAGCTTGGATGACACGAGGGTGTGTCCAGGTGCAAATACGATTTATTTATTTTTGATGCTGCCGTAAAGAATTGTGGGACGGCATTTTCTCCTTTACCTTCTCCTATGCTAAAGGAGATAAGTTAGGAAGCATTGAAGCTCCTTTCCTTATCCTTTCAAGAATTCAGCTCTTATTATGGCGGCCACTGAAATACCTCTGGGTCATTTCACTCAGTGAGGAAGGTTCCTAAGCAAAATGGACTCTTCCAACGCACCCCAGATCTAAAGATGTGGTCTAGCTGTCAGCCCCCACTGTAATGGGTTGTCTGCACAATTACAACTTAAAAGCTAGTAGCTCTACTCCCATCAAATATGCCCTCCAACAACAGTACCCTCACTAACTCTGAACTGTACTAGGAGTCAACTCATCGGTTCATTTTAACAACTCTTAAGGCCCCATGACATAAGAAATACGTACAATTCTATCCTATGTCCCTTATTATTATTTATTTCCTCTGAATATCTGTCTTCCCCTTCCAGAAATTAAGCAAGCAAGCAGAAATTAAGTGTTGGATACCAACACTCTTATCTTACACTTTCAGAGCTTGAGTCTGCAGTAGCGATACAGATGCTCAACCAACTGGACTCAGAGAAAGTCCAGACAACGGGTTCTGTAGTTTCTCCAGAGTCAGAGTCTTGCCTACACGTGAACAACACAGCTCAGACACATCGACGACAACAAAGAAATGTTCAGATGAGGGGTGGTGCAGCAGGCAGAGGCAGGATGTTATGTGATAATACCACTGTGGGGATCGCAGGTTTTTGTTTGTATCACATCAACACCTGCCTCTGACACTATCACCAATTGCTGTCTAGACATTTTCGTTGGTGCTTTCTAATTGTGTGGCTTCTTTTTTTTTCATCCCGAGATATTTGTTTCCATATTTATTCACATTTGCTTCAGTCTCTGTTAACAACGTCATTAACATGCCCACTCTCTCACAGTGCTTTCTAACATGGGCTCATTCAGACGTTCCTTCGGAATGACGTCACACCTGAACAACCAGAGTTGATGGCGTTCCAGTTGCACAGAAACAATGTTTACGTTGACCAGCTAGTCATTGTTAGCAAAAACAGTTCATAATAACGCATAATGCTTATTATGGGGGCGTTCCAGGTGCAATTTCAGACTCTGAGGTCACAAATTCCAAGCTCAGAGGTTTAAAGGTCCACTCTATGGAGGCCGCCATGTTTTTCACATTAGTCCAGACTAGACAATCTAAACACCTTTTGAGTTTTTATGACAACTGAAGCTACCACAGGTTCTTTTTCATGTTTGGAAGGAGAGGGTGAGGTGAGGGGTGTTCAGCTGCAACATGCAACTTCACCACTAGATGTCACTGAATTCTGCACACTGAACCTTTAATGGAACATGGCAGTGCTCGTGGGCTGGCAGAAGAAACACCGGAGATAATCCTGAGCCTCTCACTCTGACATCTGCGTCCTCACATGCGGACCCTGCAGGAGGACCTCCTGACTTTGTCCATGTCTCCGCAGACACTCACTAATGACATGCTAATGCTAATCCAGTGGTAACACAGAGGAATCACAGAGTGGTGGAAGCCGCAGCAGGAGCAGAGTGGGTCTCCAGCAGACACTGAGGCAGTGAGGGAAGCTCAGCCTCCACACTGACGTCTCTCACTACACGTTACACGTTGTGGTGTTTGTGTTTCTGCAGGGTGGGTAAGAAACTGTCATGACCTCAGCTCCACAAGGCTCAGTGTGGACTGCAGCTGTGTCTCCACCTCTGGGCTCGTCGAAGAGGGAAACACAGTCGATGGTATCGAACCTTCCAGTGGAGGTTTCATCTCAATTCGCACATATTGACGCATGGTGTGTTCGCCGGATGTCAGAGCCGCTCACAACACTTAAAACTCTCCGTGAAGCATCGTTTCACAGGAGCTCTTCTGTCCTCTGTACACGAGGCCACTTAAATATACCGAAATCATAACGGAGTCTGGCGGGACGTTGACACGCGGGAGACAACAACACAAACAACGGGTGTAGAGATGAATAAAGTGACACGAGTAGTTTGAAATGTGGCTCTGGTGAAAATGGGATCTCACTTTTCTTGATCGGTGACATTTAAATGAGTTTCGTACCATCGCAGAGCAGCGATGTGTAAAACATTCATCCGATCAGTCCGACCGTGAGCCTGGCTGGAATAAAGACAGTGGCTCTAATAAAGACAGTGGCTCTGATAAAGACAGTGGCTGGAATAGAGTCCGCTCCTCACCTGCAGTCCCGTAAACTCTCTGTTTCCATCCCGTCTCCTCGCTGGCTGTCAAAAAGCCCCGGAGGACGGGGATCTCCACGTCCAGCGGCATCACCGACGATCTGCCCCGACTCCTGCTCACGTCCAGTCCGCGCTGTTGCCTTCGGCCGGGACGGTTCCGGATCCTCGCTGCGGTCGGGTCGCTGGGTCGCTGTGACAAGTCGGCGTTTCTCGGTGTCGGACAAAATGTTTATTTCCACCCATGTGGCGCAAGTGGCATCAGTGAGCAGCCATGACAGATGCGCAATGCATTGTGGGAAGATTGATCGCGGCTCGTGCGGGGATGCAGCGCAGTTCACCGGCTGCAGGAATAAGAGCGAGTTGTCTGGAGTTCACACTGGAGCCTTCTGATGACCATGATATCACATGAATATGTTCACAGCGAGCATCATTCACAGATCCATTCACTTCAAGTGAATAATACAATTCATATTCACTATTAATATAAATGAAATAGCCTTTTTGCTAATAATAAACAAGCATGATTTTATAAGTACATTTAGGTATTGTAATGCTATTTAAATAGAAATATAGGCTACATTAAAATATAAAAAAAGGTTTAGCAAAAAGCATCAACAGAACAAGATGTCGACAGTTTTTTTTATTTCTTGCACAACCGGACCCAAGCCTGAACAAAGGAGGGGAGACCACACATGGGTTTAGACTAAAACAATTGTATTGTCCATCACTAAAAGAGAAATTGTGCCTTAGACAAAGTAAACGCGTGAGAAGAGGTTAGGAACATCACATAAAGACAAGCAACCCTCCACGCTCACATTCACACCCCTGGACAATTTGAACTTTCTGATTAAGCTATAAGCCGCATGTCTTTGTTCCCAGAGGAAGTCCACTTTCTTATCTTTCCCTTTGCTCATGACTCATGAAGTCTAATCCTGGTTGTGACACTATTTATGAGGAGTGTTGGAAGGTCAATTTCAAGTTCAGAAGAAGCTGTTATCTAAAATATAGCTGACCCCTGGTTTAATGGGACTATTGAATATCAGTGGGAAGGATTCACCTCATTAAGTATTTGTCAGCACACATGATGTTTTATGTAGTCAATGTTTTTGTTGTTATTTCTAGGTCATGTGTGTGCATATCTATTCTTGGAAGTGGTCATTGTCCACTTTCTTTCAGGACAGTTAACTGACCGACTATCAACCTGTATGCACTGGTGCATTCAATTCAATATAAAATATACATTATCTCAAAGTACTTTACAGAGAAACCCAACAGTTCCTACAGTGAGCAGCACTTTGGTGACTGTAGGGAAAACAACTCCCTCATTAACAGGGAGAAACCTCCAGCAGAACCAGACTCAACGTGGGCGGCCATCTGCCTCGACGGGTGAGCAGAGAAAAATGGGGAAGAGAGGAGAGATGGGTGGAAAAGAGGGGGAGAGAGAGACCAGGAACAGTTGTGTACCATCATGTTTCAGCTCTGACAGACTAGTTGTTATAATGAAAACAATAAGAGTCATAATTATGGATGTAAAGATGTTATTAATGATAGCAACAACAATTGCTGCAGTGATTAAGTGTATGTAGAGTGTGACAAATATTCTACCTGCAGTGTTCACCTATGTGCAGAAAAGCTGAATAAATGTATTCAGAATCTCCCAGATACTTTAGAATAGCGACACAATAAAATAGATGTGGAAAAGGAGATAAGGGTATAAATGTATGTGGTGGTGGCTGATGTTTAGTAGCCCTGACAGCCTATACATCAGACAAGGAGAATGCATCCTCACTGAGTGTACAACCACAAATCTCTTAATCTGACATTTGCAGACACACACACACACACACACACACACACACACACACACACACACACACACACACACACACACACACAGACACACACACATACACACACACACACACACGTCAAGTCAATTTGCAACTTAATCTGTTAAATCATGAGTAAAAGTGGGATTACCTAATATCCTAAAACTATTTGTCAAACAGATATGTCTTTACTTTGTGACTTTACTTCCTGAATTATTACTACAACATGAACACAATGATAAGTTACACAGTGAGGACTGAGGCTAAGATTACATATCTCTTACTGTGAGAAACTCTCCCTAGAAGATAACAGCTTTGCTTTCCTTTAGTTATTTTGTTGACTAATGTTCTTTCTACTGTGAGAAACTTTCATGACTTTTCTTAGCTGCCAACGTTTTTGCCCCTTTTTTGTTCCAGCCACTGAGCTGTGACACCTGAGTTGTCCAGTCGACCCGCCTTCTCAGCCACGCTATTGGCTTAAATTTAAACATTGTCTCAGATCTGGAAGTGTTAGTAGTCATTTAATCTGTGTCAGCAAAGACTGGAAGTCTTTATAATGTAAAAACATGTGATGGCAGTAAAATCTACCAATAAGAAAATAAGATGCACACAGCTCAATCCGACCACAGCAAATAGAAGATAACACTAATGAAATAAAACGAATATCTGTCTTGCAAGAAGTCCGTAGGTCGGAATGATCGTGTACATGTATTTGTACAATGCACTGGCAGCTAGTGTGGAAGTGTGCCCCCTGTCAGAAATATATAATATTTAGACCTCATCTTCACCAAGGTGTAGTCGGAAGAGACCTGTCCTTAGTCTGCGACGGAAGACGTGTAGACTTTCTGCTGTCCTGTTGTCAATGGGGAGCTAGTTCCAGTATTTAGGAGCCAGGACAGCAAACAGTCGTGATTTTGTTTGGTGGTTTGCTCGCAGTGAGGGAGCAGCAAGCTGATTGGCAGATGCAGAGCGGAGTGGACGGGCTGCGGTGTAAGGTTTGACCGTGTCCTGGATGTAGACTGGACCAGATCCGTTCACAGCACGGTACACAAGTACTAGTGTTTTGAAACAGATGCGGGCATCCACTAGTAACCAGTGAAGGCAGCGGAGTAGTGTGGGTTAATTCGGGTAAGTTAAAGATCAGTCGAGCTGCTGCATTCTAGATGAGCTGCAGCAGTCGGATAGCGGGTAGAACAGCCAGGAGGGAGTTGCAGTAGTCTAGGCATGAGATGACAAGAGACTGGACCAGAACCTGTGCTGCCTTCTGAGTGAGAAGGGGACATATTCTCCTGATGTTGTGCAGCATGTATCTACATGGGTTGTTGCAGTAATGTTGGCAGTAAGAGAGAGTTGACTGTCAAGTGTCAAACCTAGGTTCCTAGCAGTCTGGGTGGGGGCGACCACAGAGTTGTCAATGGTGATAGTCAGGTCGTGGGTGGGAGTGACTTTCCCTGGAAAGAAAAGTAGTTTGGTCTGTGTTTCAGATTGGAGAAAAGAGAGAATTAGTTGGGTGTCATCTGTGTAGCTGTGGTAAGAAAAGCCATGTGAGTGAATGACAGAGCCGAGAGAGTTGGTGTACAGAGAGAAGAGGAGAGGACCCAGGACAGAACCTTGAGGGACCCCAGTAGTGAGAGGACAAGGTTCTGATACAGATCCTCTCCAAGTTAACCAGTAAGTGCGGCCAACAGATTTGTGATCAAACTATTGTATTTTTACTTCATCAACTGTGTGACTTTCTCTTGATACAGCTGTCACTGAACATGGAACTGTGGGGTTTTTGTATCGTCTGCTGACACCACTAATTATATATATTTTTTAAAGAATAAAAAAAGAATCAACTCCTTTAACCAATAATTCTGACTGGTCCATACTTAAAAATGTTGTTAGGCAGAAATCATGTCATGTATGTACAACAACAAACTCTGGATAACCTCTTAAAATAATTAGTATAAAATAAAAAAATTAAATTAATGTATTTCAAAACATTAATTTTTTTCTTCCACATAGTAATATCTCCAAATAATATTATATTTAATTCCGTAGTTATTCATTTCATTTCATAGTTCAGAAACTATGTACTGCACAGTATCAATCACATGTGTGATGTGTAAACAATATTGACACATTACCAGAGTAAACTAGAACAACACAACACACGTTCAAATTCCTAACCCCCAACCATCAGCAGACCAACAACTCAATTTAAGAGGGATTCTGACAGTGGACTGTGGATCCATACAAAATGTAAATGTGGAATACAACAGATGTAATATTTCTGTACTGAGGACATCATTGTTGAACTCTGCTTGGTTGAATCTTGAAAAAGATACATCATTTATTTGTTCCCCTCAGATGATGCAAAAATCAAAATGATGCAGTAAGTCTTTTTTTTACTTTCCCTTGCAGAAGCCTTAAACACACTGTCTCTGATCCTATTGGATGACAGAGGTCAAACGACATCATATTTCACTAGATCTGGACATGTTATACGTGTTTAGATGAAAGAAATTTGGTTGAGCATTAACGATTAGACATGAGACATTTTTTTAGATATTTTGATCATATATATGGTTTCTAACTCGGAGTGGGACCGTCAGTAGAAGTTTTATTTTTTTCATTTATTATCAAGATTGTTTCACATCAATCTTAATATGTTAAGCTGAATGTTCCAAGACATTCAGAAGGCCATCCTGGGTAGACTGGCCTCCATCCCCAGGAACCCCTGCTGCCAGTTCCGTATCACAGAGTTGGGGCCCAGGGGCTGAGGGAGGCAGCGTCCATGTGGCTGTAACCAGGAGAGTCCACAGGGGAGAAGAGGATGCGAGAGTGGATTGTGCTCGGACAGTTCTTGGAGGGGCTCATATCGAGGACCTCAGAGTTGTTACAGTGCCATGGTGCCACTGCCTGTGGTCCTGCACCACCTCACTGTTCATCCCAGGGACCCAGGAGCTATTATATCTTCATACAATCTATATCCACCACCTACATTTTGCATGATCACTTCACACTGTACAACAGCTTGTTCTTATGTGAAGAACCAGTCGCTCATTATATTTCTGAATCGTGGTCGGCAGATGCATCTGCACCATCCCCCAATGTGGAGGGTCCCTTCAATGCTGCTTGCAGCCGTAATTCTCTTTAAATCTATGAGCTCAGCAGCATTAACCTTCTTTTTATGAGAAGCACATTGAATAATGGATGAATCCTCTTAGAAAGGCCTTCATGGCCTCCCATGCCACTATAACAGAGGCAGCTGTAGGACACTGGTTTCAAATGCAATCTACTCTGTGCCATAAGCTCCGCCTTCGATCCTGTGTCTCATAGAAGCGATGAATCAAAGCAGCACTGTCCCCTGATATGTGATCGTATCTAGTCTGAACACAGCAAGGTCTGTCAGAAGGATGCTATCAATAGAAGAGCGGTGTGTGTTGGTTTACAACAATCAAGGATTTGATCTACAACAAGAACTGTCGCCACGATTGCAAGCTTGGTGTGATTCTCGAGGGGAATTAGTGAGCGTCTGTGCTCGGGGGAGAATTCTTCTTCTCCAGGTGGGCGAGTGTGAACAGGGCTGTGGTAATGGTATTGTCTGTGGATCTGTTTGCACATTGTACGTAAGCACATACATGGAACGAGAGAGGTTGAATATATCTGTAAACAATCCAACCAACCTTTGTGTCTAGAGACACAAGGCAGGGAGGACTAAAATACTTTGGCCTCTGTGATCATTAGAGCATAAGAGGTGTTGGTGGTGGGGGGGCTTCTCTAGGAAGTCATTGTTAGCTATCCAGGAGTGACAGAAAGGAGGCAGTGATGCTTTCGCAGAGGTTGGTCTCTAGTTAAACTCATAATTGTGTTTTATCTGTTGAATTTCTTTCTGACCTGCAATTTCCTCCAATGTCTCTTTAAGCATTTCATGAATCCAAGACATATTGTGCTTCACGGTTTGGTCACTGACTGAACTTTTCTTTCATCCATAGTATTAATTGCAGACAAACATTTTGAGTCTTGACATATTCTGGTATAAATGTCTCATGGCACATGTAAATACTGAAACCTGAACACAGTTGAAAAGCTTTGTTTGATAAAGGGACACCTGGACTACCATGCTGTTGCCACAGCTGTCCCTGGTTGAGTGGTAGCAAATGGATGGATGGATATATATTGATCATAAAAGTAACTAACACGGAGATCTTTGTATATTTGTATAGAAATACATTTACTGACAAATGGTTCACCTACTTTTTCTTGCCACTGTACATATTTTATCATAGTGTTTATAACTTTTGCTTTATTCTGTCTTGGGATGGTGGTTTTGAAAAGCCCAGCAGCTCTACAGTCATAGTGATGCTGATACCATCCTCCTGGCATGATCACAAGGTTCTTTAAATGACATTTTAAGCTCCTTCATTTTTTGTGTTCACATGCAAAGCCGTTGCAGAAATGGAATTGTTGCATGCACCTGTTTGTAAAGTGACGCACAAGCAAGAGGAGATAGAAAGTTCCCTCCTGCAGGGGCAGAAGTTCTTGTCTGGTCACTGAGTCATCTCTATAAAACCCAAACATGAAACTGTCATGTGTGCTTCCAAGGGACTTTGAGCTGCAGGCTGCATGATTCAGGTTAACTGTGATTCAACATCGGCGGTAATTCCTAAGGACCCAGAGGTGTTCCTCTGATCATCTTTAGCAACATAAACCTGGTGAGACACATTTGGTCCACATCTAAATGTTTAGTCTAGTGCTTGCTCATTGTGGGAACTGTTGGGTTTCTCTATATTTTGATTTTAAGGTCCGGACCTTCTATGTAAAGTGCCTTGAGATAATGTATATTATGATTTGGCGCTACACAAATAAAATTGAATTGAATTGAATTGAATAGTCTGTCACTGTATCACACTGGTCCACAATGAAAATGTCTAATGTTACTTGGATTAACGTAACAGTTTGGACCAACAACATAGAAAATGATCCCATTATTATAAATATTGTTATATTTTATAAATCACATTATTTTCAGTCTTAGTTGTACTTTGTGTTTAATAGTAATTAGTACACTAAAGCCCTGCCCCAGTTCTTCTTCCTATGCCACACGACACGGGAGGAATGAACGTTACTCTCGCTCAGACCGTTCACGTTCTTGTTTTGATGGCGAGAATAGTGATTCTCCTGAAACGCTTGTCACAGTGATTCAATGACATTTCCATTTGTTTCTGGATTAAAATACTTTATTCTGCAGTATTTCCCGTGTGTCTTATTACTTTTGTGTATTTAAACCAGGATTCCAGCAATTGCCCTTGTGTGATTTATGGATTTATGTATAACCTGCAGGTACAAATGTACAAATGAAGACTATGAATGTAACTGGAGGTGATTTGTAAATAGAACAACATGGTGGCTATGTCCTACATTTGTTCTGTCACTACAAGACTTCTTTTTTCATCCGTAGAACTTCATTCAGGTATCTATACCCTCACTCATCAGGAATGCCTTCTATGACCAACCTCCCCTCTTTGTGGCCCAGGTCAGTGACATCACCATCCCTTCTGTTTAGCATCACCTCCACACACCCACACACATTTCTTTATTTTACTACATGTCACCAACTTTGTGTTTTCTTCTCATAGTCTCTATCTCTCTCATGTTCCGCAGGTATCTCGGACTCCAGAGCTGCGGGATTGGATCTGACACTACTCAAGAACAACTATTATTACTATATTGAAAATGACAGTTATACAAATGACAATGTATTCCTTCACAGAGACAAGAAATCCTGTTGTCAGCCAAAGGTATGCAGAATAACTGTAAATGAAATGAAAAGCGTCTGATGTGTGAAGCCTACCCTGCGTGTGCAATGTATAGGTTATACCTCCGTTTTTAAAATTGTAATAAACTTGTAATAAACAGTTAAGAATTGAATTGAAATTGTATTAGCCCCAGGATTATTCAGAGATGGGATAAAGACAAGTTTATTTCATGACAGTCATAAAAACCAAACACTCATAAAAGGCTGTGGTTTTCACCGTGTTGTAGGTTGTGTGCGTGTTGTGATTAAGTATGTGATTACAGATCTGAAAGTGTAACAGGCTGCACAGCAAGTCCTCCAACCGACAATAAACATAAGGGAATAAACACAGGTTTTGTTAAGGTTTATGGGGACAAAAGCTGTCCCTGGTTAGGTCGAGGAAAACATTGTAGTTTGTGAGTGGAGTGGGTAACTTCAGCATGGTGGAGGATCACATGAGAAATGAACAGCAGCATCCTGTGTACAAATCCGTCGTCATCTCCGCCTCTTCCTGACCTCCTCCTTTAACCACTTTGGCCAAAAGACGTGACCCAACAAGAAGAATGTACAGTAACTAAGAGTTGTGGCACCTCTAAGTTAAACCTGGACATTAAACAATCACTGTCACTCTGAGAGGTTCTGATGAAATCATTATGACACTAAAACAAAATGGAAGATTTTTAGTATTTGACACCGTAGATTGAAATAGGTGAATAAGGGTTTGGCCGTTTTTCATTTCCTATCGTTGATCTGAGGAAAAAATCTGTAGGTTAACTGTTTTTTGGAATCAGATACCAATAGAATAATGAAATAATTCGTTTTTTTATTTTTCCGATTTTGTTTTTTTTAATTGAATATGAAAAGAACGAATGATTCATTCCTTTTCTATGATCCATCTCTACAGAGAATCACGAGTCTAACCCCCAGAGAAGTTCATTATCAGTCCATCCCTGGTTGTCTCATCAGAATTCCCTGCGTCTCTGAGATCCATGGGCAGTTCTTTGGTATTCACATCAAGCTTTTTGATCCGACATCCACTGTGAGCTGGGATCTTATACAGAGCTTTCTAAATCAGTTAAAGCCACTCAAATGAATTTCCAGAGTGGAATTGAATCATCCAAAGTGGATAGTGACAGATAGCAGGAGGTGTACTGTACATGCAGGCGGTGGTCACAATACAGTGAACACATGTGGAGTCAATCCAATCTAATATCCATTCAATAAGTACGACCTTTGTTGGTGCGGCTTGTCTTTGAAGATGTGTGAGGGGGATTGATTCGAGTTTGCAGAACTATCAGATAGGACCTGACATAGGAGAGAAACTCTTTTTGGATAGACCAGAATGCAATGCTGCCAAGGTTTTGCTGGAAGTGAACATCTAACACACAATATGTGGAACCTCATATGCATTTATTCAAGCACTGTAAATGCCATGAAAAGAAGAGTTAAATATTCTGGAAATTCTAATATGGACACTAGTTTTATTTCTAAGTTGCTCTGCTCAGAGGATGTAATATAAACACAACAGCTGAAGCTCTTGACAAGCTACCTTCACCATCTCTCTCTCTATATGTATGACTGAATGTATATTTAATTTATATGTATTCCATGCGTTTTTATTTTCATACTTGATTTTGACTATTTGCTGCTGTAACAAGGTCATTTAAGTTTCCTCTTATGTGTTAGACCCATGGTTCCCACTTGGTTAGACCTGAAGGATACTTATGAGTTCTGGTGAGTAATACTTGATGTTAACTTAACTTTATTTCTTTACAACAAAACTACATCACAAAGGTTTAAGTAGTTTTGACCACAACCCTGTTCAGGTATTTTCACTCTCAACACCTCACAAACCAATAATCAGATGTACTTAAGTAATGTTAGTGATTGTAGTATGACACAAGGGGAGTAAGTGACACGCTGAGGTCATGTCATGGCAACTGACTCAAAACCGTCCACTGAATATTGTGAGCCACAGTTGAACGTCTACCACAGGACCACATCATTTAATATTTCCAACAGATTGGTCACATGAGTTTAGATGCACGGATGTGCTGCATGTCGGGGGAGGTGTTGGATAAGTGACCACAGGGGTGACAGGGAAGTGTTCACAGCGACTTTGTGTTTAGATTTTTCGATGCTGGCGTCACTGTGAAGCAGAATTCACCGAGCGGCCAATTACTCTCACCATCGTTACTACATGGACAAGTTTATGAAATAACTGGTCTGGTTGAGTTTGATGCAACATGTCTGCACATGGTAAGAAACTTAAGTATGAAAACACAAGCAAGAGTGTAGTGCAGGCCACTGCACCTACTCTTATTCGACGTGTGGCTTTATGAAGCTAACTGCTGTGAAAAAGATTCGAAATTCGTAGTGTCCCCAGCAGGTTGATGTGGGAACACATTTCTGCTCAAATTTAGTTCATGACAAAAAACCTGCAAATCTAATTTGTCTGGTGCATATTTTTGCTGATATAGTAGTAACAAACTAATACTGTGCACATTGTCAACAAAAGACCTGAGAATATCAGCATGCTGGCATTGCCACTGTTAGCATATCAACTCTAGCATTTCGCTCTTATCCTTCAAGTGTTAATAAACAGTAACTTCTCGAGTTTACTTTTAAACTTTTAAAACTAAATGAACTTTACAAGTCCAGGCATATTAACTGAGGTTTTTGAAGACTTTTTAAAAATAAAGGTAGTTTCATAAAAGTTTCATAAAATTACCAGCATACATTGAAAATGACAATGGATGGATATGGACACTTTTTTTTCTGGCTTCCTCCTCACTTAAACAATGACAAGTCGTTATTATTGCAACAACTTGTTTGCTCAAGTGTTCAGAGTCACCGTCTCCGCAACTTTCAGATTCCCAGGTGAGAGCGCCGACATCCTGTTAACCGCAAAAAGAAGCATTCGCACAATCGAACTGTACTTTCAAGCTCCATTTAATGTCCTAGCAAAAGGAGTATGTGACTGTTCTAAGGAGTGAGCAAAATAGAAAGTGCATTTTTGTTCACTGGAATTCAACATAATAAAAAAAAAAGAAGATTAAAGCAGTTTTTATGTCAGACGGAGCAGAATCATTAATTTTGTAGAAATAGCAAAGTAATCAGTAAAAGGTACTCTGTTGGAGTATTTGGTGGTATGGTGTAGATCAAAGGCACATCACAGCTTTGTATCTCACTGGGGATTGTTGCACACGCACAGAAACACACACTTACACATGCACAAGCCTTCAAAATACATTTCCGATGTGGCTCCGACACAGTCTCATGATCTACAGTCGTGTTGATGGAAAACAGTCATGGAGAAGTTCTGAGAGGCAACAAATGTTTATCCAGAGCATGGTGCTTTTTAATTTGGAGCCTGTAAGAGGGAGAACATAACATTAAGAATGTCCACGTCAGCCTTTATTCAAGTGGATATGATCCTGGAGATAATCAAATGAAGCAGTGGATGAGCAGAGCGGCTTTTATCTCAGATTCTATTACTTGTTTTCTTTTTCTCGCTCACTTTTTAAATAGTTTCCTTAAAGAATGAACAGTCTATCCTTGGTTATAACTGTTGTCATTCTAACAGTCAAAAAAAAAAGAAGGAAATTAACATTCAGTAAACATTCTTCTCTAAAGGTAGTTTCCCTTATATAATCTGTAATTTTCCTCTTCCATATGTATACATAAACAAGTTTAATAACATACCAATCAGTGGTTATTTCACAATTGGAAAAAAGCACAAAATGTTTACACTCTTTTACAGGTAAATAAAAGTTTTTGTCGACTGTTTCCAATATGGGTGTAGCATAGTTCACCTCGTTGTCTTCTGATTCCCCACGTCCCCTCGTTCTATACTTTTCTGCCATTAGATCTTTACATACAAATATTGACAAAGTGGTGGCTTGTGCTCTGAAGCCATCAAGTCTTTTCGGGAGAAATAATTATAAGGAGGAGCGGGGAGGGTCGGAGATGCTGGGAGGGGGGGTGGGAAGGGAGCAGGGGGGTGGGGACTCATAGCTGGCCCTCGCTGCAGTGGCTGTCCTGGCTGCTGCCGGGCTTCTCTGCGTCCTGACTGGGCAGCTCTTTGAGTATGAGGGCAGCACTCTTCTCTGAGAACTCGTCACCGTCGGGCTCGAGACCGTCGGGGCAGGGCAGCTTCAGAAACTCCTCTCTCAGCTGGGCCGTGTGTCTCTGCAGGGAGATCACACACATGGTCAGACTTAACACTAGGTGACAGGAAAACATCCCATTTTTCACAGTTTATGTGTTCAAGGCAGATTATGTGTTCAAATTAGCTGTCACAAAAGTCTGGTGTTATTCTATATTTGTCTTACTGTCAACAAAACAAATGCAAAAAGACCAAAAGCAACGTAATGCATTTTTCAGTTTCTCAATTCTTTTGGACTCCCTGTGACCACTGGTTCCACTATCTTTAAAACACTTGATACATCGGTAGTTTCATAAAAAAAAGACTTTCAACAAATGTTACTTAAAGGTCCAGTGTGTAAGATTCAGGTGAAAGGGAACTATTGGCAGATATTTAATGAAGAGTAATCCTCATGATGTTTTCACTAGTTCGTTTCACCTAAATTGTATTGTTTTCTTTTCCCCAGAAAAGGTCCTTTATATTTAAATACTTTAGATTTACATCGAGGGGGTCCTCTTACATTAGTCCAGACTGGACAAACTAAACACCTTTTGAGTTTTTATAACAACTAAAGGCTGCCACAGTTTCTTTTTCATGTTTGGAAGGAGAGGGTGAGGTGAGGGGTGTTCAGCTGCTCCATGCAATTTCAACACTAGATATCACTAAATTCTACACACTGTACCTTTAAAAGCCTTTTCTGCAGACTATTTTCAGTGGCAGATGAATCCCTATTTTGTACTGTGGTGAGTATTAGAGCAGCAGGGCGATGAGTGTGTGCACTGTACATGTGGACAGATAAACTAGTTACTGGGCCAACATCCATAACTGGTCTGTGTGACCTATTGATAAATATTCATGGGCCATAGAGGATCAATTCTGAATCTGCTTCTCATCTTCAGCCATCCTGAGGGGAACATTTCACTGTGTCCACTGTGATATCAAAGATGGTAAATGGTCTGTAGTTATATCGTGATTTGGATGGTTATAAGGAACCTCTGCTGGCATAGAAACAAAGAAGAAAACGTTTGTTTACTCTAAAACTCTGAAGCTAAATGACAAGTGTGCTCTGCTCCGGCCTCTCCTCAGTGGAGCTAAATTTTCTTTACAGTGGGGCTGAGTTGTAGTTATTTACTGCCGGAGGGAGAAGAGAGGAGAGCAGCTCACAGTGTGTGGGTGCTAGTTATTGTGTTTGAGTGTGTGTGTATCGCTGCACGTTATGAGCTCCTGAGTGTCTCAGGGGTGAGTTGGCTGGGGATGTGAATTAAGGTGCTGGCCTGGCGAGGGTCCACTGTCCCCTGCAGCTAATTCACAGTTTATTAGCAAGACACCGGAGCTCAAACACAAACTGTGATTACGTGTATCGCGGTAACCTGCCCACTGCCCAACCTTTAGTGCAGTGAGGACGTGAAAACAGGAAGTGTAACATTTTGAAAGGCACTCGATAGGAAAACAGTCAGTCTTGTGTGACTAGATAAACAAAACACACCATCTCAACGAGATAAGAAAAATGTCATACTACATGATTCAATGGTTCAACCTGATGCATTTTCTCCAGCGGAATCAGATGAAGTCATATTTATCAAAAATATTCACTGGTTCTTGTGTATGAAAAAGATAATTTGAAATTGTACAGTCAGAGACAGAGGTGTCTATGACAGACTGACTTTACATGTGGCACTGTGGTCAAAGAGCCTGTAATACTTTTCACTGTATTGAATGACTTTACCTTTAGTGCAGCAGCGTGGTGGGACATGGTGCGGCCGACCCTCTTGTCGCTGCTGTACTGCTGGATGTCAGCAATCCACTCCTCACACTGAGACATGATCTCTGTTCGCTTCAGGTAGAAATGTTTGTGGATCACCTGCAAACACATGACACAACGGTGGTCAACCACAGGGCAGCACAACCAAGGAATCATCCTGCTCTGTCGCAGTCAGAACTGCTGTTACACAGGTGCAGCATGTTCAAATGTTACAATGTTTAAATTGCTCGTCACAAGACTTCGGTTTGTGGTGAATTCTCAAGTCAGTCACACTTGGTTCATTGGCTGTTTGTGTCAGATGAACAAAGAGTCAATGAAAGAACATTTAATCTGAAAGGCACTGTAAAATGTTTTTCTTAATGTTATTCTCTTTATTGGGGTTCACAAAATGGGATCCATCAAACCTCAATGTTAGCAGTTCTTGTGTAAAATGCTAATTTTGGCAGATGATAATTATCAATTTAAGATTAATCTTATCACCTTAAAACATTTTTTGGACAATCCTCTGACCCAACAGGTGCGCTCATGTCTTTTATCAATGCCACTCTTTTCACTGCCTCTACAGTTTATCTAATAAAGCACATTACAGCAGACAAATTCCTCTTTTACCATAAGAGCCATTACAAGATCAACTTCTCTCTTCACATCTCCATTATTGAGGAGCTGTTTCTTTTCAAAGGTGTTTAAGCCACTATCTGACATCATATGTACAATACTCTGCTTAATGGATGACGTCAATTATCCACGCGCAAGTCCCCTGCTTTCCCGCCCCTCCAGTCAACTTCCTAGCAACAGTCGTCAGGGCAGAGTCATCAGTATGCAGTGAGAGCTGTAGTGGATGCGTCTGTAGCTGCTGCTGGTGGAAGGAGTGAATTAGTTATTATGGTGGCTGCTGATTTGCTGCTTACCAGGAGGAGAGGCAAAGAGGCCACAAGGGGTGCTGGGGGGGGGCTGCTTTTTAATATCTCTCTTCTTTCTACATCTCCCTCAGCACACTCCATCTTCATTCCATCTTTCACATTACTTCCCATATCTTCGCCTATCTATTGTTCCTCCCAACCAATCCCCCAACTCCCTCAGCTGTTTCAGTGAGATCTAGGAGAGGTGGACGACTGTCCCCAGAGCAGAAGGAATGTTTCAAGGTTGCAGGTTTGTGGTAAACATGGTGTGATCGCCTGCTGCTGCGGCTGTCTTCAAGCAGAGAGAAGGTTCAGGATTCAAGACAAAGAACCCATAAACTACCCATCATGAGTAAGATCAAGACAGAGGCACACGCCTGACATTATGCATAGACATGTTTGAGACACGGTGGTTTAAATGGGGCATTTTCCCTGGGGCTCCATGTGGTAATGCAGCAGTCCTTTGACTTCTGGTATTTGGACATGGCCATTGATCACAGCGTGGAAGGAAGCTCTATATGCAAACCAAATCTGATCATGAAGCATATGTTGAGATACGTTGACAAATGACCTTTCAAGAAATACATGTCCTTATTGCACGTACACACACTCTTGCACACACACACACAGGTACATGTAGAGTTGTACACACAGACACATTGAGCTCATGTGTGCAGTCACACTGATGGAAAGCCCGGGCTGCCAGATATACTCATTGACCTTTGAAGTAATGCTGTCCACTCATTATTCCGCAGGGCAACCGAGGGGGCGTGTGTGAAGCTTAAGAATGGATGTGTGGAAACGTTGGACCCAAGCAGGGTCAAGGGCAAGAGGCAGCCATTAAAAAGTTCCATATTCCTTATTTTCTGTATTCCAAGAGTAGGGTGTCAAGGCCTCAGGAACCAGTCCCACTAACCCTGACCACAGCTCTGACCCACACCAAGACGGAAGAATACATTTTTCTAACTCTGTCCAAAGCAAACTGGAAAAGCACCTGCAAAATGAAACCAGTTTTTACCACCAAAACAATCTCAGCTCATTGTATTTCAAAATTGTATTTAA
This sequence comes from Paralichthys olivaceus, assembly GCF_024713975.1. Taxonomy (NCBI): domain Eukaryota; kingdom Metazoa; phylum Chordata; class Actinopteri; order Pleuronectiformes; family Paralichthyidae; genus Paralichthys; species Paralichthys olivaceus. The sequence goes on from NC_091106.1 coordinate 2,506,498, forward strand.
ACTAATGTTAACTACATAAATGATCATTTAAAAGACAAGATACATGTATGAGGAGGTAAAATCTAAATATGCTGGCCAAGTTACCTGTCATGTTATACAGATAATGATGACAGTAACAATATTAAACCAATGTAATATTTATAATCAAATCAAAAGCGACAAAGGCAACAGCCTTGAATGCTGGAGCCAGGTGACACCCATGGACCGATCTCAGATAAGCACTCTTTACAACTATAGTGAGTAGAGCAATCTGGTGTCAACAGCATGGATCCATGGAGCCAAGCTGCCGAGTGTCCACAGTCCAGACTACTGCTGCTGGAGGTGTGAAGATGTGTGGAATGGTTTCTTGACAGACGTTGGGCCTGAATACCAACCAATCATGGTTTGAATGTCACGAGTACTTTTCTGACCATGTTCATCTCTTTAAGACTTCAGATTATCATCTAATTTCTTCCAGTAGGATAATGCTCCATGTAACAAGGCAAAAGTCTCAAACATGAATGTGACAGTGTGAACATCAGTGAACTTCAGTGATCTCCACAGTCACCAGATGTGGATCCAGAGAATGTGATGTGAGGTTGACAAATCTGCAGACACTATGTGATGCAGTTACGTGAAAATGCAAAACCTCAGAGGAAAATGTCTTGATGAATCAACACCATGAAAAGGCTGTGCTGAGTGAGTATATAATGAAAAGTGAACACCCGGAACTGGCTGCTTGGTTATGTCAAGACAGCGATGCCTCTCTAAAACCAATCAATAATGCAGCGATACAAACTACACAATGGAACAATCCGTCAGGACAGCTTCCTACCACTTTGTGATGTGTGTGAGAGCATTACCATGTGATCCTGTAAGCGGTAAAAAAACACTTGAGAGAGAGGAATGTGAGCATGTTAAGCAGCATATCTCTGTGCAATCGTGAAAGGTTCATCAAGTGCAGCTCTCAACCCACATGAGAACAGCCTCCAGATGTCAGCACAAGAATATATGGAGGTGGATTCAACCTCAGGTGCTACATGCATATAGACCCCCCCCCCCACATCCCAGCTATCAATCAAATGGTCTGCTTCATGACATTGACCCTCACCCTATGGCACTAAACCACATGGGGGACAGTGTTGGTGATATTTGCCTGAGATGATGGGGTGCCAGTTAGCATTGCCACCTGTCAGTGGCTCCACAGGCCCTTGTGCATTGTAGTGAAGATATATGTACAGTATGACAACTAGGGCTGCCTCCTGAAAGACCATGAGTCAAATCAGACGTTTCAGTTCAGTGACATTCTATGCAGGACTAGCTGGCATACCTGCTTAAAATGTACAAACAACATGCTCTGGTGGTTTAATTGATGAGAGAAGCTGAAAGCTGAGGTGAAGTAGTTGGTAAACTAGGTGAGCTATAACCATGTCAAGAAGTTGTTTGTATGGTGTCACTACTACAACAACAATTATTAATACTATTATTATTAGTTATTGGTGCTGCTATCATTAAATCTATTAATATCACTCTTCCAGCTACTGAAGGTTTTTTCTCTGCACAGCCATCAGTGCTGCTCATTGTGAAAACTGTTGTTTCTCTATAAAGGTCTCGACCTTACTTTGCAAAGTGCCTTGAGATAATGTATTTCATGATTCAAAATTGGTGGCTGTTCAAACTTTTGAGGGACAACCCTGTTAAAGTTAATTTCAAACTGTACGTAAGAATCATAAATCAGATGAGGACTCTTATGACAGTATCAAAAATGGAAAAACAATAGAAAAGATTTCCGCGAATCATCTACTTCATCCTCACATACAGGATTAACCAAGAAAACTAATGAGAAGACACGAAAACTAGCAATTATCAGCAGCACAGCAGATTTCACTTTGCACTAGATATGAGGCCTGTAAATGACTATTATTGAGGATGAGGAATTCTAGAAGCTAATGGAAACTCTGGAGTCAGCATGCACTGTTTCTGGAAGACACTTATGTACACAATGATGCAGCAAAACGACACAGTGGGAGAGGTGGTTATGGAGCAAATGAAGATCAGTGCAGCAGTCAGTGTCACCACCAACATTTGGACGTCACAGTAAATGGAAGTTTACAAGACAGTTTTATGACAGATGACTGGTGACTGAAGTCATTTGTATTTGAAACAGAGTGGAGATACGCACCACAGAAAACATTGCTTTAAGACTGAGCAAAGTCATGGATGCATATGACATTCAGCAAGAAAACTGAGTGTCTCTCGACAAGACAACGCAGGAAACATGATTCTGTGTTCAGGCATTTTAGCCACCGATCCAATCTGAGAGAGTGTAACGAGTCACACGTTGCAATTATATATTAATGCAGCCCTAAAAGAAAACCCGGTCTGTCACACTACAGCAGCCGTGAGGCATCTGGTTGTTCACCTCCAAAGAAAGCTGCAGAGCAACTCAACCAGGACACTGCTGAACAACTGAACACAAACTGACCCACAATAAGCCAACTCTAATATCTTGAACTTTGAAATGCTTGACTTAAAAGCAAGCAAGAATATGGAAACCACAGTTGTCACACTACATTAATATATTTTATTCTTGAAGGATGTTCAATGCCACCATGTACAGTGTTTCACAGAACAGTAATTCATATCGGCCAGTTATTTGTTTAAGACCTATTAGCTATGTCTCGTAAAGGACAAAGAGAGAAACATTAGATTTTCTATATAATTTTAAATTGCAAGTGTTTGAATTCGTTTTTTCATATTTTTTATTGAAGAATTAATTATGATATGTTTTTACAAGCCCACTATTTCAAAGGGGGCAATATTTGTTTAAAAAAATGTTGAGGCTGATTCAATTATTGTCATCGAAAATATAATTCCAAAATTAAATAATTTAATTTCTTAATTTATTCTGGTTTAGATTTATGTATTTGTTTTAATGTTTGAAATAAAGAAAGTGTTGGGCCTGTCCTGTTGATAACTAGATGTCAGTCAATTCTGTGAATTTCATAAGGCCAGACAGTGGCAGCAAAGAAAAACCACAAGTTAAATCTTCACAGTGATTCAACAAAAGCTGACAAAAGCTGACAAAATTCTTAGTCTGGTACAGCCTTACTGGAATGTTGTGTTTGCTCTCTAACACCCACAAACGCACAGCCTGATCACCACATACACACTGTGAAATCTCTCAACTCAAACATGCACATTTACAAGTGTACCCTCATCCTTTCTTACTCACACACACAAACACATCCAAAATGATCCATATTTTAACATGCAGCCCATTGTCCTTAATTCTACTTGACAATCTGCTGCTGTATAATTCAAGCCTGTGCTCCCCCTCTATAAATAGCATGTGGTTCTCACACATACACACACACCAAAAATAAAATGTCTACGTGGTTAGATGCCACCAAATACCATCATCAGCAGGGTCTCATGGAACATCGATGTGGGTACATTTGAGTCTTGATAAAATCTCTGTTTTCTCTCTATCTCCAATGTTTCACAATCGCACAGTGTTGGACAAAACAATCTCAGCTCCACTTACAAGCTTGTACTTGGAGCCGTCAACCATTTCAACCTCTCCATTTATTTTCAGAGGACTTTAAAGAGTTCATTTGTGACCTTTGAAACTGCAAGCACTACAAAGATGGAAAGTTTGAACAGTTCCATAACATCCACTCAAATTCCATCCACTGATGAAGATGACGTGATATGGTTGAAAGCACTGGAGCATGGCAGTAACTGGAGTTTGAGTTAAGATTGTTTTTCAAGGTCAAAAAATATTTTTAATGGGAATGATTAACTTCAAGTTCAAGTAAAGTACAGTCTAGACCAGTAAATACAACAAGCACATTATGAAATGTTTATGAGATGTTGTAAATCTATATATTATCATTGGAAAGTGTGAAAAGATGATGTCATGGGGGAAAAGGAATAAACACAGATTCACGTTGACCAAGACACATCTCGTCAATTGAAGTTAAACATCTTACAATGTTGTGTGACATCACCATGCTGCAGTGAAGTATCGTGACCGTTGCATGCGGTTGCAGATGCAACAGACACTTAACTCAACCAGTAAGAATAATGACGGCTGAGGTGTTAAAACAGTGTCTAAAGTGTCAGAGAAGGCAGCAAAAACACTGTTTCAGCCTCTATTGAGTCAATACTGAGCCGGTAAAATCAATGACACAGGTTGTCTTTCTCATTCACTGACTAGAGTGCTGCAACGTGTGGCCAGAAGCTATATCACGGCACTATAACTAAATAAATAATGATGTGTTAGGGAAAGCCGGCAAAGTTCTAGAAGTAGTAACCAAGAATGACTATCATTAAAACTTTCTCAGGAAGATGGTGAAAGATTGTGAAACTGGCAGCAGAAACATTGTATATGGGGTCGTACGCTTCCACTAATCAGCACAGCTCAGAGATAACCACAAGCTGGGGAACTATATTAGTGCAACATTGGACATTTACAGCAGATTTCACAACCGAGCAACTCCACTGTTAATGAAGAATGGAATTCTAGTGGAGGTTTTAAGTGAGGTGCACTGGTGCTGAATCGCATACTGAGCTACTGTGGTCAACGCATCTATATGACACATTTTCTGGATGCAGCACTGTTAAAATGAGGTCAAAATGATGGATAAATGAAGAACCAGTTGTCAGGGTTAGAGAACAGTGGAGCTGTTGCCAGATAAGAGCCTGGTGTTATTCATCAACAGTAAGAGAGCAGCGGGAACAGCAAAGGTTGATATGAAGGCTTCTGATGAAGCTGTACAGCAAAGTAAGACAGCAAAAAGAAGACAGAGGCCAGCAAGCTCACACGGAGGGCATCTTCTAGGACAAGCTGAACAGCTCATTGATTTTCAGTCAGGCTAAAAGACAGGTTCCAAAGACCTGGAGGGACAGCAGTGGAAGACCACACATGTAATGACGTACTGGATTTTCCAGACAGAAACGCTGAAATGCTGTGTCAAAGAATGTAGGGCAATGAGATGGGATGTGAGTGAGGATGCCTCTCACTGCCTCTCATAAAAGCGCCACATTTCTGTGTCAAGATCCAAAGAGCTTAAGATGTAGTGTCAGGAGAAGTGACAGGATGAACTCAGGCCAGTGACAGACTTGACAGCATCAGTCTCGAGAAGCATCAGCCAAACTAACGCGGGGACAACCATGTCAGCAGACAATGCATCTTCAGAGAATAGCAGATGTAAGCCAAAAAACTGCATGTTCAACAAGCAATGCATATAGTTTTCAGGAACAGTCCACTGAGAACTAGAACTGATTGATTGTAATCGTGTTGTGTAAAAACACTTGAGGAGACTCATTGCTGTGGGTGGACATGACAGCACATAAGAGAACAGTTAACTTCGCTGTATCTAGACTTCAATTTACAACTAGTTCAGTTCAGAAAGCAGGATGTTGTGGAAATCCAGTTATTACAAGAAACAATATAAATGATAGATGCTGCAGTCGGTTACTTTGACTCACAACAGTCCTATAATATGTTGTAAAAAGTGAGCCTATATGAAATCGCTGCTGCTGACAATTAAGCTTGTAACAGTCACACAATTTTAATTAGTTTATTAATCAATCAAAATTTTAGGAGGAGTGAAGCTGCTCAATAGATTCATATAAAGAAGGTTTTGAGGATAAATGGGAATTAGATTTCTTTTGTACAATGTATTTCTTTGTCTTACAGACCCGTCAAAGTTCTTTACTCTACCTAGTCACATTCATCAATTCACACACGCACAATCATTTATTATACAATCTGTCTGTTGTTGTTAGCTGTTTATGGAAACTGCTATTGCAAATGACATCAATAAGAAGAATATATGACTCTCTAATGATTGATTAAGAAAAAAACAAATAACACCCCTTCCAAAAACACAAATCAGCTGACTTGGAACACAATGTCAAACTGAATTAAATTCATGTAAATCAAAATGGCAGTTCATTCTGAATATGAGGCTGACCCATCAGCAAACGTTATGCTATTACTTTTAAAATCCTGTTTTTGAAAACCGCTATAAAGATATGTGACATGGTTTTCCAAAACCATCTATAAAAGAGACAATATTGCACGACACTCTGTAAATCAGCATTATGTTATTCATTTTCTTTTCAGGGGACATTAGCACCCTGACTTGACTGGAGATTGCTGCATAGTTCCAGGTCAAGTCTTGCTTGAATGAGCTCACATTACAAAAAGGAGGCACAGGAAGCGCATATAAGACATTTGTGAATGTGCCCTTTGTTTGGCCCTCAGTAATGTTTTATATCCTTTTTATTAAGCATTTCTTATGGGCAGATATTCATATATTAAGCCTTTAAACCTCACATTAGGCAACTTCTTTTTACACACTTTTCTGAGGACTTCTTCCTCTGAGAACTATAACCATTGAGTGGTTTAAACATGAGAAATGTATCTTAATGGGTGACTGCTAAATCCATTTTGTTCATGGATGGCTGTTTTCCTTTCTGTGTTGATATTTGTCTCAGCTGAGAAGTTAAAAGCGCTAAAAGGCCAGTGGTGAGAAAGCACATGGGAGTATCTGACCAGGCTTAATTGAATTTCTGTGTGCGTATGTGTGAGAGTGCTCAGCCGCGTATCATTGCCAAGTCCTACTGTGTCCCCTCAGTTTCTCTCGGCCCAATGGTCCATTTCACTGGCTGAGTGATGTCACAGACCCCGCATCACCTGCTGCGCTAGACTTATATTTCACCTTCAAATCCCACAGAAATACAAGCAGCACTAGCTGTGACTTATTGGAGTGAATAATGGACATAATGCCAATCATCTAATCCAACCTTTCCTGAACCAATTCTACAAACTACAGTGAATTAGAAAACCTGTGGCTCTGCTTAACTCACAAATGAGATCAGACCCAACAAAATAATCATCACATATGTTGTGATGATCATTTTTTAGTTGATTTCTAAAAAACAACCTGTATTGATAGCATGTCCAGGCATATTGTTCACTGTAAGAATTGTAAGTTTAATGAAAGTTTGATAGGTGACAGTTGACTTCAGAAGTCACCACCACAGCCAAACAGAATAAACACTAATTTAGAACACTGACCAGCTCTGCTTTTGATTTATCACTGAAATTTAGCAAGAAAGAAACAAAAATTTGAATTATTTTGTGAAAAAGAGAAAAAAAATAGTTGAGTCTGTTATTGATACATTTACATTTCCCCACTTTCAAAGTTTTTAATTAAAACATAATTAAATTGATCTTTGGGTCTTTTTCAAATAAAAAACAGTGAGCCAAGTGAACCCGGAGTTTGAGTTTCATTTTATCTGACTTAGGGCTCTTCTGCATGATTTAATCAGATTTTCTATAAAAACATGTAGATAACTTGACATATTTTCCTCGGCTTGATTATCACAAAACAACACCAGGACTTGGAATTTAGAATAACCCATATGTGCTGTAAACCTAAAGCAACAAATCTAAAACCTTAGCATGACATAATTATATTTTCATGTTTTTCTGCAGTCCGTTTTCCTCATGTTATCCTGTCAAGGTAACAGGATCAATTTTCTTTCTTTCTTTCTCTCCCTCCCTCTATTTCTAATTTTCCTCTTCTAAAGTGCTTCCCTCCCTCAATTCCTCTTTCTTGACATTTCTGAATGAGGCAACCCTGGATGAGCAGGTTGAAAAGACTGTTATTTTTCAAGGCTGTCTCACCAGACCATCTAAAGGATCAGAAAATCAGAAAACTGAGGAGGAGAGAGAGGGGGGGGAGGGGTATGACGACCTCCAGACGATGTCATCTACCGAGGAATTAATAAGAGGGGAATTCATGATTAGAGAGAGCGCCCGAGCAACCCTCAGGGAGAATAGGTGGCTTTTTCCATTCATGTTTGGTTTGTGGACTAAAATAGGTAGAACATGTCAGGAATGGCCGAGGTATGTAACTAACATATTATGGGGATAATTCTGCATTCCATTTAAATTTTCTATTTAGTGTGCAAACTAAAATCTATAAAAATACTAATGATATAAATGATGTCCTCTGAGGGACCAATAGTGGTGAATTTTGGTTAATGTACTGACTTTAAAGGCATTCTATTCTATTCTATCAGGATCTGGCCCGAGAGGATGCTGACATTAACGGTGAATCTGTTTGTTTTTTATTCTGAAAACCATCTCTATTCTAGCACTATTACATTTGAAAAATGATTCAGTCCTCCCCATAAAACATATCTGTATGAAAGTTTGCATGTTGGTCTTATGCACTGTATCTATTTATAATATGACTGCTTCTTAACTATACTATGTCTCCTCCATTTTCTATTGGTATTCAGATATGTGTAAACAAGTGACTGTAGTTCCTTGATGGTGTCATTGTGGAATGAATAAACTAACAGTTAGGGTTTGCACAGGGGTACCAGCAAGTGTTTGCCAACTGTTTAGGTTGTGTTTTGCCTGGTAGTTATTGGACAAAATAAAGTTTCTTGTGTATTTTGGTCAGGTTTGAGATTCAGTTCTACATGGATTTACCCAGTTTATGGATCGTGAGCCAAAAACATTACTAGTTGGAGCTGAAGGGTGGAGCTGACAGCTTTAAAAAACCCCAATTGAATACTTTTGAAATTACAGCAAAGGACATTACAAAAAGGTTAAAAAGTGAATAAGTCATTCAGACTATGTGGGACTATTACATTTATCTGGAGAATATTTCCCTATGAGACAGATGTTTTGGGAGGCCTTTATCGCAAAACAATGACACTTGTATAGTTGACATCTTTTCCAAAACTGTCAGTGCCTCATGGGGAAATAAATGGTTTTGATACTGTTTTACGCAGTTTCATGCATTCAGCTTTATGCTGAAACATGTCAGCAGTTAGCTGTTCCTTGTATGTCAAGTCAGGTTCGAACCCACAGGAGCTGTGAGTTATTGGGCCTGTGTCAGGCTCAGGCCCCAGTAAATGAGGCTGATGTCGCTGTAACACTTAAGGTAACAATAACAATGGCATGTTAAAAGGACTGTTGTTATTAGTGACGGAGTGATTCCTACCTCTTTGAAGCATGGTGAGGGGTTGCGCATCTGTTCCAGCATTGCCCATTTGACGGTGGCCTGCCGGATGTTACCATCGTACTCCCGCGAGCTCTGGGTGCCGCTGGGGGTGCCACGGGAGCGTTCATACCCTGGCTCGTTGAAGTAGGGCTCAGCCACCAGGATGAGGGACTGCACCGACACTAGCACCTACAGCAGAACAAATAAAAAGAAATATTGTCATTCGTTGAAACAACTCAGGATTACTTCAATGGACTTTGAAGTCCATGGTGAATGCTAATCATAAAATATGTAGACATTAGTTTGGTTTGGTTTAAAAATAACATGCCGATACAATACATTTTTACAACTAGCTTGATCCTGCTCTGTTGGTTAATTAGACATTTTCTCAGTCTCCTCAGTATCCAGAGCCTCTGAAATGATTTGGCAGTGGTGGACACTGAGGAGAGTCTGACACGGCACGGAATATTTTGGCCCCTGTAAAGATATATCATTCAATACATCTTTATTAACAGCACGATTCATGACTTGTCCTGTCTCAAGGAGACTAAGGACATTCTCCTGCATCACTATGTCTGTTCCAAGCCACTACATTACCAACAATGACGATCTTGGGCTTGGAGGCCTGCCTGCTGGCCTCAGCCGTGCTGGAGGTGGATGAAATTGAAAATGCTCCACCAAGTGGTGATGCGTCCCTCCTATACTGGATTTTCAAAATTTCGGATATTAAACCCAGCTGATGACCGCTTGATTCCAGCCCACTCCCTTGTCTCTTATTCCCCCACCCCCTTTTTTCCATTATTGATCCGCAGCACACTAACTTGAATGATAATCAATGGAGACATCTCTATGCACTCTCCAACCCTGCAAATGAGGGAATTATTTAAAAAAAAAAAAGGAAAACAAGAAAGAAGGAGCGATCCATTTCCAAGGGCTCTGGCTTGCTGGTTGGATCAATATATATGGAAAATAAATGCAAGTGTGTGAGTCACAAACAACCAAATGAAGGTGGGGGTGTGTGTTCATGAATTTATGTGTATATCTATAAGCCTGTTCATCACTTTGGAGACCCAGTAGTCCCATAATGCTACACATTATCTATAAACGAGTCATTACAAAAAGCAGAAATATTCCCTTTACCATAAATAACATTTGAAACAAGAAGGGGGCTTGGGGAGCACATACATACACAAAGGCTAATGCCCTATCATGCAATGTTAGAATAGCAAAAAATAACAAAAAACAATCCTGGATCAGCTATACAGTTTAGGATTTGAAATTAACCTAATGGATAGGTTGTTTTAAGAAGATTATCTGACAGCAATTGCACAATCAACATTTGTTTTTTTTCAGAACATTTAGGGATAAACTGATTCCAGGATTTACAGAAATCCACCTCAAGCCAGTTTTAAAATATTTAGTTTCACTCCATAGCTCGACACTTCAGCTACAATGGACCACAGTAAGTTATGTCTTTCACTTTCTATCCTAAGAGGTTAAGAGTAAAAATAAAAGATTATATTGTGATTTCAGACATTTCAGGGGTAAGTCTTAGAACTGAGGATTTAAAGTGTAAAATATGAAAACTGTCTAAAATCAGATGGCATCAGGGCTAGCGTGCAATTGAAGCCAACTGATTCCAACTTGATGAGTGATGCTTGTGCGCAGGCACAACCTGGAGCTTCAGCCGATATTGGTTTGTGTTTGGTTTGATTACCATCGACACACTGTCACCAAAGCAAAATAATAAGTTGACTTTGAAAAGGATCCTTCATGTCAGCTGTCAAAACACCAAGTCCATTAATACAGAGCCTCTGGCAATGTAATGATGGCACAGTGATAAACTACAGCCTGTGAAACAAAGACTCAAATAACAGCCCTTCTGATATGTTCAGACAGGTGACTCTGTCAGCTCACCTGTAAAAAGCTTGAGGTCTGTGGGTTCCATTTCTCCTCTGGTCTCCCATGCCATGTATTGAGGATACTTAAACACACCTGATTTAGACACAGACACACAAAACAAGGTTAACAAAATGGATTAAGTACACCCCACACATAGAAGAGTTTCAGAATAACATCCATTGAATTGGTTCAAGATTTAGGTTTATGACATTCATAACAAAACACTTTGGGAATGTTTGTTTTTGGTGTTGTTGCATGACTTTTTCCAAAATACATAAAACTCAGTGTTTCCCATTAGCTATCTGGACTGTGGGGCCCCACCATATTCTAATTTGTCCTGACTCAGTTTTATAATGAACCAACATATTTTTTACACTTCTTATAGTAACATAACAGAAATCTAACTTGGTGCGTGCAACGCTATTTGCCACTTGCTGGCTCAAGTCGTGTGCTTGTAGTACCGCAAGTTACCATCCACGCACAGTGAAGTCACAGTTAAGCAATGCAGTTATTTTTCTAGCACAAGAACTTCTCTTTCACTCTTTAGTCTGTTGCACATGAGAGTGACCTTTGGGCTATGCACCCCTGTTACTGCCATAGATTTAATTATTTCTGTGGGAAATGCATAATGCATAATAATAATAATAATAATACCCTAGCATATACACTCAGTTTCTTAGGTAGACTTAGCTGAAAATAATGTTAATAGTCCTGCCATAAATCCTACCCTCATGAAGGTTATGTTTGGGTTGTTACAGTTTCAAGGTGTGATAGTTCAACTTTTTCTATTAGTAAAACTTGGATAATGGCTCCATCCATTTTGTTCCTATTTATCTTCAATTAACACTAACACCTGACTTGTGCTCTATACTAAATCTGTCAAAATGTGTAGCTGCTTCAGATCACTGTTCTTATTCAACCTGATCCTGGAGCATGGCTCACAGGTTCCAAGACAAAAAGACATCCAGCTGAATATGAACCCTCAGCAACAAGCTTCTGATGATGCATATGTCTTTCTTCCACTTAACCAACCATTCACCCCTCATCACTTGTGCTGAATGGGGGCTTCCTTCACTCTAGCCCTTCCATTGATGTGGGAAGTTCCAGGTATTTCTTATAGAAGTTGTCTGCCCATTATGGAAATATATGTGGACTGTCAGTGGGTGCCTAATGAGGTGCAGCAGATTGGGTAAGCCTCAGCACCTTGACCCCAGCTCCTAAATGGAAAGAAGCCAAGGCCTCTGGGGAAGAGCTATACATTTTCAAACATATCTGAAGGAAGCCCTGAGCAAAATCAATTTTTAAATAAAAACTCTGCCAGAGCTAGGAAGATCTACAGATACAGATATATATTGGGTTAATTTGACGGTTTAAGTCCATCATGGGTGATTGATTGAAGACCAGGCAGGTTATTTTTCTGGTCCATTTCACTTTTGATTTTTTCTATACATGTTGCAAAATGAGTTTTTATTGTATTTCCACAGGATTTTGACACACAACAATTATCAGTATATAAAAGTGAAGTACATATTGTCGGCAGGCAGATGACACATTCTGAATCTCTGCACTGTTATTTAGTTAAAAATGCAGAAAAGTCATTTGAGAAAAGTCAAAGTGTCATTTTTGACACATTTATCTAAAGGGTAAAAAGCTCCATCACATTTACTTGACAGAAGAATAACACGAGCATTTTTCAACTCACTTTGCCGTCATTGTAGAGGTTAGGGTTAAAGCGCACACTGTGTCCGCCTGTAGTCTCCAGGTTGACCAGCGGTGGTGAGTTGGGATAATCTTGGGGAAAATACACATCAAACTCGAAGCAGCCGTTGGCGTATGGCGTGTCAGCTGGACCTGTGATGAGAACCTGTAAATCCAAAGAGTAGAGGTATTTTTAACACACCGTTACACATTTCACAGCAAGAAGGTTCATTAAAGAAAGGTGTATATACTCAAATATTAGTAAATGTGGCTTAAACAAAGGGCAAAGAGCTAAATAGTAATTGGGAAATGGTGCTGCCCTTTTTAAGATTATTCCACAGTCACAAGAATGTAATTAGCACACAGACTAAAGGGTGTAATTAGCCAGAGAATGATATCAAATCTATCTACAGTACTCGCATTACTACGCATTCGTAGCAAAATCCAATTTATTTACTCACTAAAAGAGATTTGCTCATTAAACAAAGACACAAAAGCACATAAAAAACATATAAGGCCCTGAATACGTAAAGGCATATGACAAACACATATTTCAAATGACTACCAATACATTACATACACTGATAAACCGTATCCATAATTACTAAGTAGGCTTCAAGGATTTAAAATTTAAGAGAAGCACTTTATTCACAGGCTGGGCTGGGAAAGCAAACCTGGATAACCAGCAGTGAACAGAGATGGACATTGTGTGTTGAGCAAATTCTGACTTGTAAGAATATGGTTTAGATGAGGTGAAATGTTTTTATGAATATTAAAATGTAATTACAGAGTAGGGGTGGGAATCTCTAGGCACCTCATGATTCCAATTTAGAGGGCTACGATTCCATGATAAAATGATTACTGATGCATCATACAATTTCATTTCTATACATGATTTCTTTTTTTCACTGTGTGACTAGAGGTGTGCATCTATCATATCATCTATTGTTGGTGTTTATAGTTAAAGTGTAAAATGAGCACAGGTCAGCGGGAGAGTGGAGGAAGGACACTCAGAGAGGAGACTCTGACACAGTAAAAGACAATGCGTCTGTCCTGATCCTGAAGCAGCGGTGGTTATAATTATGCAGTAGTGGAACATAGCTAAAAAAGAATTTTCCTCACCTCAATTACTGAGTCTGGTTGAATTAAATAGTCAATAAAAGGCTACAGGCTGTACTCCAAGTGACCAATCAGAAGAGCAGGGACAACAGGCACTGTACTTCTCAAAAGTCAATTTGACGTTTGCTTATCATAGCAACGTGCTCACAGGACTTGCATTTGTCCACAAACAGTAGAAATATTCTCTCAAGAGAATGGTCTTCTGCTCACAGACACTGTTCTCTGCACTCATGACGCATGGTTTTTATGTGCATACGTTTTGAGACTAAATGCTTTCGGCGTGAATACTGCTTAAAGCCTGGATGACTGAAAACATCCAGACACACCTGACAAAGGGTAACGTCACCTATCTGATTGGATATGATTTCTCTCCTGCAAGAGCAAGTGATCTATCCCACCCTAAACATCATCATCACGTCTGTACAGTAGCAACGGAGTAGCCACAAGTCAAATGACAGGAGAGGTGTTCACAAAGGCTGAGTGGAATCTGAAGGACTCCTGGTATACAGCCTGGAGGAAAATGGGTTCTTTATTTTTTCACAGAAATGCAAACATCCTGTTGTAAACCACCACAGTATTCTTCCGTAGTGTTTTTATGTCGACTGACATGACTCTACAACGCTAATCTTTCTTGAGGGTGCTGGGTGGAACTCATGCATAAAGTTTATTTTGACTTCAGACCCAACATTTGTACTGCACTTCAACAAGAAGTCTGGTGAGGGAACAATAAAGAAAGCAGCAATGTGACGGGGATCACTGTCCCTTTATGTTGATGCTGCTCCTTGAGCCAAACATTGTTTTGGGGGGGAATCATGAACATGTTTGCATATATCACAAGACTGCCCTTCGGTTACAGGTCTGTTGGCTGAGGACTTTGTGAACACAGCCGGTTTAAAATAAGGCATGGTTGTTGTGCTTTGTCATGCACCTCCCAATGGCTGAGGATCTAATAGTAAACAAGGTAAACGTACTGCTATACACTGATGTGTGTTTGGAGTGATTTTTTGTTGTTATTTTGCTACTGTCTTTAGTTAAAGCGATCTTTTGCCAAAACCAAGCTAGACGGATGAGGACTTTGACATTAAGAAAAGGAGATTCTGCCATTAATCAAGTTGTCGGGGATACAGCCATTTATTAAATGTCACTGGAGGAATGAGTAAGAGTAAGAGCTGTCAATAACAAGCCGTATGGTAAAATCACCAGTCGTAGTAGCACAGTACACAACATCCTTCAGGAAGACACAAAAGTTCACTCTAATTCTATTCTAGAACTGTTGGTTTCTATTAATCTCAGGGTACATCCCCATACAAACCAGACAGTTCTGTGCCTCTCAGTTTCAGGATATCAGTTTTCTCATAACAATGGCAGTTACATACAATACACACAACAGTCATCAAAACCAATTATGAATGCCTCAGTTTTTACACCGTTTAAAAAAGGTCATGCTGTGGTGCCTAAGAATGTCGAGTACTTTACCTTCATGATGTCCAGCCTCTCCTCATCACAGCGGACAAACACGCTGGATGAGGATGACAGGGGCAGAGAGGTGGACAGGGTGACGGCCTCCTGAGCGAGACGGCGGGATCTGGCTGCACTGTTTGTATCACTGGCGTTCTTCACCTGAGACATGTAGTGATAGTTCACCTTGAACATAAGCTTGCCATCTTCGTCCTCGGAAACCATCTCAAAGGTGTCTGGACAGGGAAAAGACAAGTGTGAGTGTCACAATTTTTTTTTTGAAAACATGGAATGTTGCTTCCAATTTAATATTTATATATTTATCTATAAAATAATTTAAGATTACTTGTCATTGGACAAAATGTCACCATGTCTTTTATTTTAATTTTGAAAAACCATGTATGTCTGGATAGCAGGCCAGCAGGAGCCAGTCAGATTTACCTTTATCCTGAGCATACCCTCAACTTTGGCCATTATCACTGATTGCAAGGCCAAAACACTTATGCTAAGGTGCACAACTGAAGTTATGTCCCTAACATCCACTGTTTGCCACTAACATCTACAGGTAGTTGGTAACCTAAATTGTGCAGATGACCTTCAAAGATACAAGGGATATTCATATCTTGTCCTATTTAAAAAAAAAAAAAAAAAAAAAAGCTCATGCTCACTGGTTATGTCAGTAAAAACTACAATAATGTTTTGTTATAGTGAGTCACAGTCTGGCTGTCAATGTCTCCAGCCTTTCTCTGCTGTCTGCACAGTGAAACAACACTGTTTACACTCAAGTCACTTGCAATTACTTCAGACATCAAGCTGCTTGCAAAATCAATTGCAACACAGCAAAACCAGTGTAATTAATCATGACATGGCTGAATGGAGAGTGATGGACAAGTCAAAAGGGATGAGCAGGATGGGAACATAGTCTGAGTCTGCTTCCCTCTCAGAGTTCTGGCATGATGGCATTATGGATCATATCAGACAGGAGAGGGAGACAGAAAAAATGTGTGTGTGTGTGTGTGTTTTTATGTGTTTGAGGAAAAACGATGAGCAGCAGAGGAACAGTGAATTATGGATGTTTTTGCTGTTGATTTGCTGACATGTTTGCTCAAAGTAACATGAAAATCACATTTTTCACCAGTTTTAAAAAGGATGTATTCTACATAAATGTGCATGCGCATGCACATGTACGCACACAGACACACCCAAAAGCAAATACATTAACTTACCAAACTGTAGCTTCTTCATGGCAGCAACATATTTTTCCTCTAGAGAGCGTAGAATGGACAGGGGCTTGGGTCGGCTTGACACCCTTCTTGAAGACTCCACCAGCTTCCGCTCTGAAGGGGAGGAGGGATTAGGGACGAGGAGCAAAAATCACGAAGACCAGAGTGAAAACAGAGCAGAGTCGGGGCATTCAGAGAGTGACAGTGACACAGAGGCATCAGCTCCAGAATGTCTTCACCTGTGAAAATCCTGCAGGGCCAGTCTGCCACAGGGCTATTTATCACAAGAGTCACCTTAGCAAGCAACCGGTGCTCTGATCTTTATCAAACAGACACACATATTCAGGCATGCACACAAAGCAGCATGACAAAAAGCCGGCTGGAAACAACTAGGACAATCTTAACAAGGCCTGTGAGATTGATATATTGAATACTTTTTGGGACTTGTTTTGTGACTCATAACCTTCCTCAATTCAAGTGGATAAACTGATGCTCTCTGCAAAACACTACACAGCAAATGTAACACTCCCATTACATAGCTTCTTTATTATGTTGTTCTTTGTGGTTTCTGTGGTATACGGTCATCCAGTTTACTGCGGAGGCATGTTGAAATTAGAATTACCATCTCGCAGTTGTACGCCTCCATCAGCCACCCAAGATGCAGGAAATAGGGTCACTATTCCCCTTCTGTTCGAGAGCTATGGTGGTGAATAATGACCAGAAAAGTGATCTTTATGACAATATATTGAAGTCAACCTTTGATTTTTTTGTTTAAAATGTTATCACTTCATCGTTTTATAGAATTTGATTTGTGTCTGAAATTTCTCATAACAACTAGTGCTTGAATTATTGAGCTATGGGGGAAAAAAAATTGTGAACTTTGACATTTGTCCACCAAAATCACTTGAGAGTCCAAGTGAAATTTTTTCCGAATTTTTGAACAATTCCATTCTGGTTTTTCTATATCAGATATCTTGTTCACAATAGTGGGCTGGTCCAACATAATGCTTTGGTACAGATGCATAAAAGATTCAACCATGACTGATCATAGACTTCAGATTGGATGTAGATTGATAAACAATGGAGGCAACAAACACTCACTGTAAGTTCCTTTAGATGCAAGTTGTGATTACCTTTAAAAGTTGTTGAGGAGAACGTTAGAGAGCCATATATTGCATCAACATTTGTAGAAAATTATGGATTTGGCAAGGAAGTCTCTGACAGCACCTCTCGACATTAATATATCAGGAAAAACATATTGTAGATTGATATAAAAGTCTACTCTATGTAGCAGTTCTCATCTGTCAAACTACTGTTTCCAAGATCAAGGATTTACTTCTATGTATTTACCATTAGTCAATTCAAACAACAGATCTTTAATCCAACCTAGAGACTGTAAGAAGTAATGATGAATAAATAGGAGCACATCTGCTGATATCATCATTGATTTGGACTGTTCTGTTAGGACAAGTATATCGATACTTCACAGGAATACTTCTCTTCCTCAATCAATACTGTCCAGCTCCTATCTGATCATAGCTCCTCTCAGAGATGTTTCTTAAAGCCTCTGTACTAATTAAATGATTATACATCTGTCAAGGCCCTGATGTTGCAAGCTCTGCACTGTACAATTCTGTATGATGTGTGATTCCCGAGGCCTTCATAATATGGATTTCTCTATGAGAAGTGACATGACATTGATCTTTATCCGTATCCCCTACCCCACATGCACACTTCCACCACATGTAATGGCCAGTTCCCCACCTAAGTGATCACTAAGACGACCGTCGATGAGGACCGAGCATAAAAAACCTCCGAAAGGAGCTGGAGGAAATGGGCGGGTGGGGGATAATTAATATTGTGTACTATGTAGGCATGGTAATAGGGGAGGTGTAATGATTCATCATGTGGAGGACTTCGATGGTGCTACTTGCTTAAGGTGACTAATGACTTGTAAGAAGAATGCCCTTTCTTTCTCTATCTCTTTATGTACAAAAACAACTTAAGACATCTGTACTTTGCCCCGAACAATCGTTCAACGTCTAAATCATGTGATACAACTTGAAGAGGCTGTCCATCTTCTTCACAGGGCTTAGAAGAGCCTCAGAAAAGATGCCAAGGAACATGGAAAAGTTTTAGAAACGGGACATCAGCAGTGCACAGTCCATCACTGACTTCCAGAGTCACAGAGTCTCTTAACAACACGTTTCAGGCAGTACCAAAGGCTGAGTCTGACCTGAAGCTTTAGACTGCTGGGTCAAGTTGAATGTTCAAAAACAGGCCAATAGCATTCTTGATTAAGATTAAATTGTTTAGTCATTCACAGCTGAGGGAATTCAGACATTTTGGTAAGCTAAACTTAGAGACCCATTTTCATGTCCTTGTACCAAGAGGGCAGGACACAGATGAAGGTGTGAAGGAAAAATGGAAAGAGAGAGAAAGGTGGGACCTGGTGTAATAATTTAGATAAAGCTGAACATTTCTGGATGGCAGCCAACAAAGGGGTTTTGGTGAGAGCAGATATTCAAATATGATAAAGAATTGCTAGAATTTGTATGCGTTTTACAGATTCTCAATTTCTCAAACGCATTTTATCTGAAACTGGGTTTCGGTGGAATATAAATTCAAATGTACTGATATAAACTGCATACTGCTGCAACCCAAGACTGTCCACGCTGGGATTTGAATGAAACAGATACAAAATGGAGAATGTGACATCAGCTGCTAAAGTGTTTGGCAATAAAACCACATGTGTATGTTGCATACATACCCTGGTTGGCCTGCCGCAGACTGGTAGTAGCGGTGTAGACGATCTCAGCTGTCCTCTGGATGTCAGGTACCAGCAGAGTCAACCCCTCTGGCTCTGGATCTGAGCTATCTGTCTTCATCACACCTTTACCCTTATCTTTCTTTGACCTAAAACACAAACGTTATTCATCCAGTTACAGCAAGTGTTGAATGTTGTTCTATAACTTGAATTTTAGAAATATATTTTTTTGTTAGAAGGTGAAGTGTTACACAGGTTTAATTATTTTCTCATTATGCTTCCAAAAGACAGTGTAGCATTTTTGGGCATAACATCAAATGCATCAATGTGCCAACCTTCCTCGAAGACTTCAGTCAGCAGTGTTCTAATTAGCTCAGTCTGACTTTGGTGTGACACACGATTTATTCAACTTTTTTATCAAACTATAACCATTTAAAGTATGCCATATGAGCTATGGATGGTTTGTTTAAACACAATAATACTGTGATCAAATATGTAACTATATCCTATACTAATCAAATACTTTTTCTGTGCCTTGAAAACTGCTTATCTATTCTGCCCACTCCAAAATTCTAGTGATTCCACATCCTAATATTAGAGACATTCCTGTTACTATCCCCTTAATGCACATCATAACCTTATAGAAGAGACATAGGAATTGATGTGGTCTACAAATCGTTGACTGAGTTACAGATTTAGATAACACATTTCTTTTTTAAGCCTGTTAACAGAGCTGATCATTCTTCATCTATTAACAAAGCAGCAAAATAAGTGCAGACATGAAGAGCTAATCATACTGTAAGTTTAAAGCTTGCTGTGATGTAAAATAGTGACTGGACTGCGTACAGCCTCCACTGTTGTCTCACTGATTTATCGGAACTATTATCTTTATCTCCTGTTGAACCTTAAATGAACCATGCTGCCACACAATGGCTGCTGGAACATTCACGATGGGCATGTTCTAAAAATACCATCAGATACATCATTACTCTGTGTACATACAGAGTGTATACATACACATAAAATTGAGTAGAGTATGTTGACCAGAAGCTTGCAGGAGATGAGATCACTTATCTGAAGATGTTGTAGACTGATCTCCTAGAATGTATATCCAATTGTTAATATGAGTGTGTGTATCAGGTTTAGTACTTAGCGCTCAGCAAAAGAAATGCACCCCCCCAGCATAGTGGAATTTTCTGCTGAGACTAAAGTCTTTTCTCTTCCATAATAAAACACAACAGATTCTCGACATGTCCCTGACCACCTCAAAAGCAGCGAAGTGACTGAATGCCTCTTCGATGTTCAATGCCTCTTGGGGCACATTCCCGTAATTCAGGGTGGATTTCAAAGCCAAGTGTGAACAGGGCTATAGATGTTAAGAGCAGTATTGGAGAGAGGAGGACCGTGAATGATACTGAGGTGAATTTAAAGATTGATAAGATTATGGCTGAATCAAAGTGTTAAATAAAACATTACTGGTCATGTATGAAGTAAGCTTTAGCCAATAAGATGATTAAACAAATGTGTCTCCATTCACCTTGATGTACTGTGTAACATTTGTGGTCCCTCTTTAAAATGTAAAAACCTGAGAAAACACGTTACATTATTCCATTAAGTCTCATTAAGTTAAATGCATTTGCTCCATCTTACCTGAGGCGATTGGTATACGTGTCCACGCATGTCTTCATCTTGGCCAGCAGCATACCAACAGACGTCTGTCCCTCAGAGTGCTCTTCATCCTCGTCCTCCTCATCCTGCCCTGGGTCCCCAGACAGAGGCAGCAGCAGAGGGACCAGGGCTGTGCAGGTGGAAATGGCTCTCAGCAGCTCCAGTAGTGCTCGATATAAAGGCACATGGCGTGCCATATCCAGAACTGCAGAGAAAAGAAGAATACCCAAGTTTAAGATGCTTAAAAGGACAGAAGAACCAAAAGGACACGTTTTTTTTCTAAAACAGATTTCCTTTAAACCCATGATTACATTTACACCTGCCTTATATTGTTTTTTGCACTTTACGTCACTAAACATTAGATTTTCAACTGTTCAAAATGGGAGGAATCACACACACTTCAGAAATTATCATTAGGCACAGAACTAAGCATTTAGTAGTGAGGAATAGGGATGTTTTTCAGAGTTACAAATGATGCTGACATCCAAATGTTTCGCAGGAAATCTTTACTAACCAAATGGAATCATGCCACTGTTATAAACCACAGTACTGGGAGAGGTTTAGAAACAACTGTGAGAAATCATGACAAACAAATTAGAAAAACTAGATGTCATCGAAGACTCTGTGTTTATATTATTTATATAATAATTTTTTGCCATGGGTCGTCTCAACCAGCACTGTACAGAAGCCAATCAGATACACGGGTGTGTTGAGACTGTGTAATAATTATCTACAGGCTCACCATGTAAGACACACCATTTTCTGAGAACAGGGCTGTTTCGTGTGAGTGGAGGTACTTGTGCATCCGTGTGCCTGCCCTGAGTGTCAGCTTCAAAATAAACAGAACAGCTCTTGTTTGTGGTCCCCAGACTATTTTACATTTATATTGAAATACCCAGCTCCCTACTACTACTCCCTCCATTTGCACAACACTGACCTTCCCAGGCATTAATCTGCTCTCAGATCCTTTAACCAGTGTTTCTGGATGACATCTAGCATAGAATCCCAATCCCTTCTAGATACTACACTCATAACTCATCAGAATGCCTCCTCCTGCTCCGTGCCAATGTCAGACTTGTTTTTCTTTCCACTGTGGGTAATAAATGCCAAGCAGACTTGAGTGAAAGAGAAAAGAATAAAAAAGAGGGAGTAGAACATCACCAACACATGCCTTTTTAAATAATGGGATAATAAAGAAGGGGAGAAATAAAGGACACCACTGGGCATCATTGGCAAACCGCACTTGGGTTTTTATTTTCATGCAGCCTGTAATCGTCCATTATACTCATTTTTCAGCCATTAGAAAATATCTGCACTAGCATAACATGTGGAGGACAGAAGAATTCTATGTTATCAACTTTGATTGTTTGAACCAAAAATATGCTACAACATTTCTACTTCAAATCATGTTTTAACAATGATTTTGGCAACAACACTTTAACTCAACCAGTCATTGAGTGACTTTGGTGTTTCCATGAAAGTGAGCTTGACATATTTGGTTTTTAAGTGGAACTTCTGAACACTGTTTGGCTATCATCATAAAAAAAAACACCTTATAATACAAATGCAAGAATGTCATTTTCACAACATTCTAGCGCACAACAAAAAATTACTCTATGCACCAACTTTCCCTGTTCCATAAATATACTCAACTTCCATGAAATCCAAGAAACTCCACCCCCAATTGGAGGCCAGAACAGTGGTGCAAAGCCAGCAGTAAAGAGAAAAATCAGACCCTGTTCTCAGTCACAGGAAGAGCAGCGGCCCAAAGAGGCAAGACATCCATCACAGTTATGACAATCTTGGTAGTGCTGACCTGCAGTCATTGCAGTGCTACATACAGCGAAGCCTCCACTCGTGATTTAGGGCCTTCTGGGGGGCGTACAGAGATTGGTGCAGCGTATAGCCATGTTGAATGCTGGGGCTGATTAATAGTTAACAAAGGCCTGTAGACCTGAATGTGAGTGCCTGCGATGAGTTAGCGTGGCATGTGTAAGAGCAGCTTGAAATAAAGGTGCTACTGTTGGACTCTAACGTCTCCCAGTTCGCCCATGTAGGCTGACCTAGTTTGGAAGCAATTGCCTCACTGAAATAGTGTACCAGGAAGTTGCATCTAAAATCACATTGTGAATCATCCAGAAACACACACAAAATCACCTATATAAAGGTCAAAGTTGAAGATCAAGCTTTAGATTTAGATTCTATAGATGCACTTAAAACATCTACTAGACCTAAGGTCACAGATGGAGCTGAATAGAAGGTTATTAGAGGTGCTTGTTAGGCTGTTGGAGTGATCCAGGGAATCTAACACAGTAGGGTAGGCTGTACCATATTGCACAATACAGAAATAACATTTACAGCTGGTACTAAAAAATGTAGACCCAGTGAACAAGGAGGTACTGATCCAGCAATTAAAAATAAAATGTTTTCTTCTTTGTACCAAGTCAAAAACAAAAAATGTTTTTGAAAAATGTTCATCTCAGTGAACTTGTTTCTAGTGTCATTTCTCTTCTATCAGTTGAGAACATGATTTCAACATTATTTTCAGTTTTTTTAAGCAGGAGCTTCCACTTCCTGTCTAATCAGCTGTTTGTGCTACTGAGAGTCACGGGCAGAACCACCTGTTCATCCAGTTAATCACCATCTTTTAGAAAACAACAGCAATACATAAGACACAAACAGAAATATTATGATTTAAAAAATAGGAATCAAACAGTGTAGATGAACTGCAAGTGTGAATGGTACATGGTAGCATTATTGCCCCTATTGTGCACCAACACATATTCAGGGGGACAAATAATTGGTAAAACAGGCCAGGATGCCCGACCTTTACTCTATGACTTTGAGTGACTACGTCAGGCTCTTCAGTTATCAAACAGCAGGCAAGGGCTGTGGTAAATACCAAAGTCCTAAACGATTCTGGAAAAGTAAAGATTAGAATATCAGGCCAGTCATTCCCTCGATGATTGTGGTCATGCTCAGTGGAAATTTCGGTGAACATATTTGATCAGCTTCAACTCAAATTTTTAACAAATATCCATAAGATTTGTAAGAATTAGCCAATTATCCCTCTGAAAGTTTAAGTTCTAGTTTGTTATAAAGTACATGGGCTGTCCATA
Source organism: Paralichthys olivaceus (assembly GCF_024713975.1). Taxonomy (NCBI): domain Eukaryota; kingdom Metazoa; phylum Chordata; class Actinopteri; order Pleuronectiformes; family Paralichthyidae; genus Paralichthys; species Paralichthys olivaceus. The sequence goes on from NC_091106.1 coordinate 2,530,469, forward strand.
GTGGTAAGGTCACTGTTAATGGATTTCATTTGTGAAAGTTAATAGAACCTGTCCAGAAAAACTGTCTGAGCAAACATGGATGAATATTTAATATTTGTTCTGTGCGAGCTATCCAAAAGTTAAACAAGCTGAGCCACATAGTCAGGCAGGTGGAATTCATTACATGTCCTGACACTTTGCCTTCATTTCACAGCAGCTGTTCTTTTCACGAATAAGAGGAAATTTCATAAGAGAGACAACTGACGACAAGAGGTTTTTAATCTTGTCCATGACTTTTCTTATATGTGAGTAATAAGAATATTTATTTTTTACTATTTTAGATGTCCTTTCTCAAGTCTACCTTGATAACAACATCTAGTGTTGGATACAGCTTGGTCAAATAGTTGGAGATAACAGTGATAACCAACCAGAGACAATTCTGCACCATTATCAAATGCCAAACTGAGAAATTCTAATTAACCCCAAACCCCGGTTGTCCACTCTTGTCTCCTGCCTTACTTTTCATCCAATTTAGTACCTACTCTGCCCTCCAGTTCCTTGTGAAGATGAGAAGATTCCTGCAATTACAGCTGACAGACTGACGTTTGGTATTTGACTGGGGGTATAGAATGAGGGAGGGGGCATCCACACAGGAAACAAAGATGGTTTTGAAAGGGAAACTTGTTTAGAAATGGACACCTCTGTGCTGTTAAATTACTGAACACAGTGCCACAGTGGGGCTAAGAAGTGAGGAAAATTGCGATGTGAAAACATGAAGTATTCATATCCATATTTGAGAGACAATAACAGCTAACTTTAGATATCTGAATTTCACTATGGGGGGCAGAATCCCTGCTGCCAAAATGCTAATGCTTCAATAAACCACAATACCTCTGAAATTCCTTCAACTTAATGGATACAAACACCCCTGGTCAGATAAAGCTTTTTTGCCTCCAAGTGGAATGACACTAATCATCAAAGCAGCTCATAACTCAGCTCTAGGGACAATGGCCCGTTTATAATGAGGGTAGCTGTGCATTAAAGCTCACAGAATGAACAACTTGATAATTTCCCTAAATTGGCTGGTGCTGCAAGTGTGTGTATGTGTGGGTGTACGATCATATAACAGAGAACCCGCCCTACATTCATCAATGATGTGCATTTATTTATAAAGCATCTCATAGTTTCCTAACGCACTGTTGTAATCATCCAAGAAAACTGAATAAACTGATAAAATGCTGCTTACACAAGCTTTTACAAGTGGGCACACAAATTAAAGTTCAGCTCAAATTGTGATCATATTAAAGGTCCAGCAATCCAAAGATTCAGGTGAAAGGCATCTATAATAATCCAAATGATCTTTTCACTATAGTGTCTAGTCATCAAATTTGTACGAATTGTTGTTTTCTTTACTCTAAAATGGGCCCTTTATATTTAAATACTTTATATTTACATCAGGAGCAGGTCCTCTCTACGGAGGCCACCATGTTGTTTACAGTTGTGATGAATGCAGCTTTAAAAGAACAGCCTATTGCACAGATTCTACTATATTCATTACACACTAGTGGATTTTGTTGTGACCACTCTAGCTGTTTGTTAATGTCTTGGTAATAACATATACAACACTGCGCTGAAATAACGAACCCTCTGAGACTACAGGATATGACAGTCATTGGTCTTCTTTAAGCCCACATGCTGCACACACCCACTGGTTTACTGCAATGCTCCAAAAAAAGAAGCTATGAAGCATTAAATGACTTACAACAGAGCCTCAACTCATGGGTGAACAGAAGAGCTTGTGAGTGGGCTAGTGGCTCCCACAAGGGGCAGGTATCTGTTGCCTTCCCAGGGGGAAGAACTCGTTGAGCATGCGGGTCACACCGAGTGGGTGGCTAATACTCTGACTCAAGCTCGTGCCTGGACAATGTCAGGTCTTCCTGACCCCTTTAGGGCAATGGAACAGAGAGAGTCGGTGAAATAGTAAGACTCTGACATGTCTCTGCCAACACAGTCTGCCTCAGTGGACACTGTAGATAATGTGCATCAAAGCCGGACTATGTGGAACAACCAGAAAAAAGTGGCCTGAAGCTCTGTGCCGTTTCAAAGGACAGATGGAACGGTGACTGCATTTATCTTCACAAAGAATCTTTTTGTAAACCAAGCTACTCAAGTACCTTAGTTAGAAAACTCAAAACCTCAGAAACAAGCAAAACAATCAAGAAAAAAAATCACTCAATCATATTTGGAAACTGCAAAATCTAACTCCTTTGTTTTTAATTATCTGCACAAAACATTTCATCTTTTCTCTTTTCTTTTGCCAATCATGTGTTGACTTGCGATACAAAGATAATTATTTTCCTACATAAGAAGTCTTCTCTGTCTGAGAAGGGTCATATATTTCCATGGTGGACTCATGATGAGAGATGTTAACCAGCTGCAATGATTCCTTTAAGCTTTTTGCCGATACTGCGGGGCTCTAATCTACCTCACAGGCCTACCCGGGCTGGCCCCGCCCCCAACTCACACACTGACACACAGACAATAAAGCACAAATGAGAGAAGAGAGGCGCTGAATGAGCTGGTAATTGTCAAACAGTGGTGACAAAAAGTGTGAATACAGGCTTTCAGCGACGGACCACCGATGACAAACGATTAGTTCTGCTGTGTCAGGATCAGAGCAGAAGCAGCAGTTGGTTTGTACCGTGTCAGAGTCCCCTGTCTGGGTGTGATCCCTCCACACTCCTGCTGACCTGCGCTCACTTTACAATTTAACAATAAACACCGACACTAATCAGAAGTTATTAGTACCTGAAAAGGACTGAAGTTTACTTTGTGTTTGTTTGACTCGCTCCAGAGGTTATGAGATATGTAACTAAAACACATTCAAAATGCGACAAGCACACATGCTTCATTTGTACAAATGCAATTTTTGTTAACGGAGCCAGAGAGTCAACTTTGTGTGTGGTTTATGTTTTATGTATTAAGGAAATTTTAATTTTAAAATTTAATTCATATGTCAGACAAAATATTCTTCAAAATTCAGTAAATTGCTCTTTAAAAGGCTGTTGTTACAAGATTATGCTATAATATTATCATTATACCAGTGGTTTAAATGGTTTCACAATGATGACATCAACATCATTTATCGCAATCATTTCTAGGATGAAATATTAATTTATTATTCTGACAGGCCTACCTTAATACCTTTATGACTGTCAAGCAAAGTTAGAGTAGGTGTATTATTGCAGTGCCAAAAGACGAAATGAAAGATTTTGGGTGCACCTAAATGAAAAAGTAATAGTGCAACCATTGTAAAAGGTTTCTCTAGAGCCCTGCCTGGGTTTGGTGGATTTTGGCTGTTTAAACCATTGTGTACATACTTTTCGGTCATCAAACAAAAATAAATGGCAGTAAATTGCTCCTCTGTTAGTAATATTTAATATTGGTTGGTTTTGGACTGTTCTGATATCACATTGTTCCTGGTCTGAGGGCAGTCTTGTGTGCGGCAGTGTGCAGCTTTTTGCATGTACAGTTTTTGTATTTAGATTAGATTTAAAAACAAAAGTTTAATCTACTCTATCAATCTATTTGAATTAAGTTAGGTTGCCTTTAATGTTCTGTATGACATTGTTGAACCTTAAAAAGATTGTTCATTATTGGTCTTGTTATATATATATATACATGTCATGATAAAAGAGCTTTTCCGCTTTTGTGTGTGAGCATAGCGGTGTGCCATCACTACTGTACTGAAGATTGCAGTAGAGTAGTGGGTCACCCATAGAGACGTGATAACTACAGCAGCACTGAAAATAAGTTCTGTGAAATTAGCTAAAGAAAGTTTTTTTTAACTATATAAAAGTTTTTAAATTTTTTACACCAATTTCATTTATATCCTGCTATGTTGTTCATGATTGGTTCAATCAACACATGGTTTCACTGGCTCACCTAATAATCTCATCTGTCTTATCTTTTTTTAGCCTGTTTAAGACAATGTACATTCTAAGGTCTGTTTATTGAGCTCAACATTGATATAATTATGACACATGTCCAGCAGGTGTCACCCTGATAAAATGTATCTTGCACATACAAAGTATTACGCTGTGTTTATGGCCCACGGAGGACATGTGCAGCCACCTGATAAGGAATAAAACAACAGGATTTAGAGAATGCGTGTTAGGGAGGAAGAGGAGAAAGAGTGAGTCATAACGCTCGAAGAAATGAGCTGGCTGGGTCAGAAGCCTGTTGACATACATTTAGAACTGCAGTCCAACTGCACTGAACAATGCAAGTGGAAGTTTTCCACATTTATTAACCTCAACAATTCAGGTTGGTGCTGTGGAGCTGGGAGAAACAAACCATAATCAACTAAACTTGGCATTAACGTAGGTAATGATGTATATTTCACAAAACGGAGAAGCCAGAAGCCGAGAGTGTAGACGGAGTGGCTAAAAAGGTACCTAAAGTGTGAGGGTAAGTTCGAAAGGAAAAGAAACGCAAAGAAGGCTCTATGGGCTTTGTGCCTTCGTATCATAGGATTTGAAGAGAAATATTGAATTGAATGCACAGACCCCCACATCTTTCTACTGCCTTCCTCTTTATCCTCCACCCAGCCTCAACCAAAGGATGGTCCCCCGCCGTCTGCTATTGTTGCCCCGCCTCCTCCATTCCTCCCCTCTCCACAGGTTTGTCAGAATAACAACAATTGAACTCAGAGCAGTGGGCTGAATTCACCTCCTTTTTTAGCATTTCTCTTTTTGTATTTTTGTGTTAATTAGACGGCAGCAGGACAGATGTGTGCATATGTGTGTGTGTGTGCTCAATGAGGCTGCACAGCAGCGGGAGAGGAGGAGACAACAGCAAGTGGGAGCGATGTCATTTCCCCCTCCCTCCTCCTTCTCACTCCCTGAATCTCTCTCTCTCTAATTCTCATGCTCCTTCTCCTTCATTGCCACGGCCATCAGGATCCATCCTCTCTCGCCATCATTCTGCTTGGTTATGCAATGCACTGTACTCCCACAGTGACTGGTGTTGGAACCCTACGGTAACGCTGCTATTACTGGCGGTAGGAGCAGATCCATATTGCCTTAGTGACTGCCTGGCACTTCAGCTGCCGCTGCCTCTTTACAGACGTCTGCTTCATGGGATTTTACAGCATTTCCTCCTCTTCTGGAATATCACATGTCAGACTTGACTGATTCCAGGACCTGCCCGATCTTACTTCGCTCAGTGGAGGCTGGGTGTCACCGAAACTCTATCAGCTCATCTTACAAAATCACGCAATGGTGTCGGCATAGGCTTTTTCTGAAAGACACTAATTGCAGTGATCCCCAGAGGGTTTCGTAGCAAGCATTGGAGAGTTGAGGTGGGGGCACTACAGAACAGGGGTGTGTGTAGATTTGTTGATACACTGGAGAAGGGGGTGGAGGAGTTGCGTGGAGGCAAAGCAGTGACAGGGAACTCAAGAGAGGGAGCAGACGGGGAGGATGGGAGGCAAAGTGGGGAGGTGGGAGGGGGCAAATGAGAAGAGTGTTTCTCCTCGCCCCCTAAACAGAGGCTGCTAGCGCTTTAGCTGCAATGCAAACCTACTGAAAAAAAGGCGACCGCAAAGAATTGTGTGGGGGTGAACTTAATCAAAAGGGAAGCTAGGGGGCTGGTGGGTTATTGAACCTGACAGGTGGCGCTGTAGACTGGGGGACTGTAAAAGGAGGTTTTCACTGGAAACATCGCTGGACACCACTGCCTTTGATTCCTCTCTCCATCACTTAATCTGTCGCTCAAAGGCACTGGAACTGTGGTTAATAGGCAGACCCTCCCTCTCCTTGAGGGCTCCACACGTAGCATGCCACGGTTTTCCAGAGAGGATCCAATAAGCATGCTGGATGATGTTGACTTACACCTAAGACGCCTTAGGGTAAGCAGCTTTCACTTTATACCCTATCATTTTTTTATTTAACTGCAATTTTTTGAACTTCAATGAGAGATGGATAGCCACACTAAATGTTGGAATGTGATTTAAAGGGGATAAAATGACTGTGGCTCTGTTCGAATTTGACCCTGAACTAAGAATTATCTTGTTTACCATTGTGCTCACTCTCCACTGTTGGAGACGGCACCATCTCCAGCTCATCCAAAGAGAAGGTGGGATTTTCACACAGAGCATGTTCTTGTGATGATCTAGGAGGCGTGGTGGGGTGGTGGTTAATCATTAATTGGACATTACAAGAGGTGGGTGAGTGTAAGGTGGCTTTAAATGACACCATTAAATCATGCTTATTTAGGCGTGGGAGCATTTCATCGAGAGATAGTGCTGACAAAGTAATAATTTCATCGCAGATAATCCAAGAATAAGACTCAGTGGGAGCTGGTGTCATGCTTGTTGTCAAGGAGCTTGGCTTGAGGCTTCAGAAGCTCATAAACACAAGTGTTAACGGAATAATCTCCACTCCACATGGCTATTGTTTTGTTCAATTCAGGTCTGATTTCCTCTGGGGGTGGGGTTGGGGGTTGGGGATGGAGATAATCATGTCAGCGGGGCTACCTGAACCCAGAGCTGTTATAAGCAGTTTTTGTGCAGAAGCTGGTAGATTAATGGGGGATGATGACAACCGAAGCCATGCCAAGGTGTGAAAGCAGTATGTTATGTTCATTCAATCCATGTTCTTTTCTCTGTTTTGACATTGTCTTCACAATTTCCTTCTATTCCAGATAAGTGTTCCCTTGCCAGGTTAGGTGAGCATCAGGATCATGGGCACCACAGTCATCACCATTGAGGATGTGCAGGCACTTGAGGTCAAGGAGGAGCAGGAGGAGTCCATATTGGCCATGTTAGGCATCATTGGCACATTCCTTAACCTCTTTGTAATCGTTTTTGTTTACATCTACACCACACTGTGAAGTTCCAAAGTAGAGGATAGCGGATTTATAAAAGCCTGCTTTTGATAGGACAAAAAAAAACTAAAGGGAGCAGTAAGGGTTAATGAGAAAGTCAAGTCTGACATGAACATCTTCCCCAGAGAGAGGATGAGTGAAATGGACAGCCTGGCTGAAGACAAAGAAGCCATATTCCCAAGTCACAGCCATGAGCCTGTGAGATAACAAAGGGCTGGAAGAGCGATGCTGGAATCAGGGTGAGCAGAAACAGACAGACACTAGCAGGCCCCCAGCAAGGACTGACCCCCCTGTGGCCTGACAGGAAATACCATCTTCCCCTTGATGTCATTTTTCTTGGACTGCTGGACTCATTGGGAAGTTGAGCCCAACAAGACAGCCATCAGGAAGACTGATGCTTTCCCATTTGTTTTTATTTAATTTTCCAGTTGGTGGAGCTGTAATTGCTACTTTCCTGGAAGGGGTTTGGAGAAACATGTTTAAAAGCAGAGCATGTAAGAACTACAGTGGGAAGCCACTTTGGAGAGACCATTGTCTACCAAGCCCAATCAGTCTTCAGGGGGGCCAAAAATGTCTAGCTTCAGGGCTTCTGTTAGAAATTACCCACCCCCAGAAATGTGGCTTTGGACAAGCTCTGCTGCACTATCCTCATCTTAGAATTACAAAGTTACAACAAACACATTTCTATTTAGGAGCATACCTGCAACAATCTTAACATGTTGAGGATGCATTTCTAGAAATGCTACTTCAAGAAATCTCCAAATTGTTAACAAGAGGTTGAGGGTGGGGCAGTGTTATAAGAAAGCAGTCTATTACAGCTGGAGTACAGAAAATGTTGAATTGGATCAACTTGTAACAGTATAAGGGGAAGGCAATCTTTCTATGACTGCGCATCTCTCCACCTCCTGAAACTGATAATTGGGAGGGGGGGGTTGAAGGACTCTTAAGACTTTTGTTGATTTTAATTTAAGGGTAGTGTCAGCAATTCTTTTCCTGTATTAAAAAGGCTTTTTTTAATAAATATTTGAATAAAGTCTAGATGTATTGTGCAACAAAAGACATTTGAACAATAAACATCAGAGCACATAACTAAGGATAGCGCCTAGCCTTATCTGTGAGAGAACCCAAGGAGTGTGTGTGAAAGGATCTGTGAGAAAAAAGTGTGAGGATCATCACAGGTGTTAATTATTTACATATACAGGTGAAATGTACATGCGTTCGTATGATCATGGTGATAGTTGCATTTTTGTAATAAAAAGAATTCTGTAGGGTTATATAGGCTACACCCTTACTGAAAGCAGACACAGTGAAGTGTTGTTACAGATTGAGCTTTACGGGCTATTGACAGCTCTTGTGGTCTGAAAACATAAGTGGAAAAGAAAGGGAGGAATACAACCACAATGCCAAACATTTTCAATCTCATTCAACAAACGTACTAATAATAATAATAATCACTGCTGGTGGCAACGGCACACCACCCGGCTCTTTGAAAACATCTTAGAAAATGTGCATCAGTTTGCATAGAGAATTCCTTTTCTGTGCATGAAGTTGTCAAAAACATTATTTCCTAACCAGACTAAGAGAACCTCTGAAGTAGCAAATTAAAAATTGAACAAACCAAAGCCTAGACTAGTGAAACTCCAGCTGTTCACACCCATTCACTTCTTCACTGATAGACAGGCTGGATATGCACACGTAGGGTTGTCTGGCAAAACAGGGAGTGCGTTTCCATTCCACGTGGTCTCTATGGCATCTGGAGTAATTAATCATCACAAACCCTCCCCTTCTCAGTTCAGTCATGTTCAGATTACCCTGCAACATCATGTCCCGCTCAGTATGAAAACCTAAATAGACTTTAAATCTTGTCTGTCTAGGGCTGGTCAATTATGGTGTAGGATGGAAGAGATGTCACAATAAATATGACCACACAAAAAATCTCACAATAGAGCTGGCCACCATTTAGTGTCAAACAAAACATGACGCAAGAAATTAAATCTTCAGTTAAGAGAAATTAGTGTTGCGGGGACATTTCAAAGCATTATCACTCACTAATGGCTTAGTACTGTGATGGAGTGCCTGGTGATGGCGGGAAACTGTAATGTATCCCAAAAGGATTTGCCAAGAAACCAATGATTCATGTGGGGCAATGTGCTCGGCTGACAGGGGCGAGGAGCAGTGGAAGGAATTGCAGGAAAAATAAAGGCCATCGTTCTGGTAGACAGGGTGAGACTAAAGGGCAAATAAAAGGTGTTCAGGGCAGTTAGGAGAAATGAGGCTCTATTTGGAAGGGATTTATTTCTCTAGACGAGATATAGGGTGATTTTGATGAGCTCAATGAATTAAATCCACAAGTCCAAGAGGGACAGAGACGAGCAGACGCTCTCTCTCACACACACGCCAATTTCTATTATAGCCCCAAGTAGTGCTAATGATCAAGCTCTTTTGGTTCTCTTGTGTTTTCAATCAGGAGTATTTAGTGCAAACAGCTGGTTTCACAATTCTAAGATTACCCGAAATATTAGGAGTAATAGAAATGTTTCCAAAGAATATATATAACTGGATCATATCAATGTATAATTCCATTTTCAAGGTTCATGCCAAATACATTAGACGAGCCAGACCTGACAGGGTCATCAAATGCACAGTTGTGACATCATGCAGAGGTCAGCTTTTAATGTAGACTGAAGGCATACTGAGTGAATTGGTATGTAGAGAGCTGTGAATGTGTTAACTTATTACTTAACAATTTCTTGGGATTAATTGGGATCCTAAACCCATAAGGAACCCCAGTAAGCTTAATAGCTGGAATTAAGGATTGTGTGAGTAAGGAAGAGTCGCCATGATCTCAGTGAATACTTTCTTATTCCAACAGTTTAGTACAGAGGTTTTTTTGAGTTTTAAATAGTATCTGAATCATGCACTTTTTTTGTGATGGATTGGGCCAAAAGTTGAGAATTGTGGAAGAAGGCACTATAAATATTTTTTCATGATTATGGCTTTGTGGAGTTAACAGGGTAAATAGGTGAGTCAAAGAAAGCAGGATTGTTCAGTGCCTCCTGTTCCTCTGGGACCTCAGGAGCCTCACAAGCTCCACAGATTTGAGTGGAATGAAGAGAAATGGGTTGGACATTAATGATGCTGGGGACTTAATGGACACTATACATTACGGCTAATGATTCTTATTTCAAATATATTAGTATTGTAATTTAATCAAAAAGGGGTATATGAGACAATTCATCATTAACAAATTGATTGGTCAAATTGTTGAAGAAGTATAAATTGATTTTTTGCCTACCGTGGGGCATAATGACTCAATAACAAGCTGACACAAAGTTGCTTTGACATGACATTAAAAACGTGCTTATATAAATGTCCTGCAGAGACAGAGTATTATTATCATTCATTTAGAGTACTTCTGATCTTAGCTCTTTTTAGGTCCCTATCAACTTCAGAGAGAAATATCTGATTTCTTGCTGAAAACTTTGTCAGTCTGCCATTTGTACATTGAACAGGAAAAAAGATGCCTGTTAAGGGATGAGACAGAACCAAACGAAATGTGCCTTGAAACTAAAACAACCAAGCAAAACATCTTATGCTGCATTCAATTTACAGCAGAAGTCAAAGCTGGGAATGACAACACACTCAAATTGACGGTGTTCCAGAACAAGTCAAGAGTGAAATTTGCTCTAGCCAGATGACTATACATCATGCTGTATTTTGCACATGCATACAGCATAACAACATGTCCACAGATCAAATTTGGTCAGGCCTGTGTGTACAACTGGTTTTGAAGTGCTAATAAACAGAATATTACGACAGCTTTTTCTACTATTGATGGATGGAGCAGCCATTTTAGATTTTGAAGTTAAGGTTGGTAAGGATCTTCTGGGTTTTAAATGAAATGCACCATTAATCATGCTGTGAGGAGAGAGGGTTGTCTGAGAACGAAGCTATCAACATTGCCAACATGATGCTTTCAAGTAGCAACATAATGTGGGTATTATGCAGCAACTATCGCTTCCACTTCAAGAGGTTATGTGTTATATTTCTTCTACAAGAAATCAACTCAAAAGGTTTAGGTAAAGCTTTCTAGTGCTCCTTGAGTTGTGTGAGGCTGAATTACCATACAATGCAGTGACAGCAGCAAGATAGAAGGTTATAAATCCCTGAACTGGAATTAAGATCCAACAGTGTGCTCTCACAAAAGAACTGTCTCTGACAGGTACTCGCAGGTATTAACACACAGAGATATTACGCTGGATAAATGTAGCACACAGCAACTGTATTCTAAAAGAGAATCAAACAAAGATGAGGGATGCTGAAAGACTGCTGGATGTGTGGGTAGAAGTAAATTCCAAAGCCATCTACTTATTTGAATAATTTTCATTCATACATGGAATGTCATTAGATTTAGGCTACATTATATTTTTTCATATTGAAAGAAAGTTTGTTGATGTGATTATAATCATGCTAATTTAATTCATGATCATCTTCATGCTGTTAATTTGTAATGTTTAAAGAAGTATAAAATGTACAATGATATGAGACAAGGAAAAGCAGTAAAACCACTTTGTCAAACAACAAATGTTTCGTATATTTGTTTAATAAATGACCTGAAAATGAATCAGTTATATTGATTGACTTTAAACAATGCAACTAATATTCCCAGTCCAGTGGGGGATTTTTGGCACCATCTGTGAAGTATAATAATAATTCTCCAATTGCACTTCTGTACAAAGAAATTCTCACACCTTTAAGTTGTATTATTACTTTTCAATGTACCGGCCGACCAATACTTTTTGAAAGGTGTTTTCTTATATGAACTCTGAACATAAGTTTTAGGCCTAGCAAAATATGAAGCCGACCCTATTTGATTAAGCATATGGAATCATATTCTGTGCCTTTTCTTCTTTTATCTTCTTTAGGAATAAACAGCTGAGATGACATATTATTACAACTAGCAGCTCCTTCGACTCCAGAGAAGCAGGAGGACTCTCAGTTTTTTTTAATATGGTTCCTTCTGACATTTACTGACTGCTCAGAGCTCCAGAGCAACTGGCTCTTGTAAAGAAGATGGCCAGAGAGCCTCCAGACTTTATTTACACCATTACTTAATTAAGCTTTGTGTAATGGTTAGTTTGCACAGTATAATGTCATTTGTTATTGATTTGAGGGTTAAATGCATAGATTTTAAAGGAAAATGTGTCATCATTAAGTCTATGGCTTCAACAGAGCATGTGGAAATACGTAATCAAACAAGGAACATTTTTGTCTCACACACACGCACATACACAAATGCATGTCAGAGCCACTTAATGGATAATGAGGAACAATTATAACACTCACTGTTTTTTTCAGCTGTTACTTAATTATGAGACCAGGGGCAGATTAGCAGACACACCAGCTTGCACACAGAGATACTCTTGCAAACTGAAACAGCCAGCAGCACAGAGTCAGGCACAAAGAGGTGGCAAACACTCAGCTATAACCAGCTCTTGGCTGATAAGCAACAGCACACAATGGTAATGGGAGCGTATAAACACTGGTGCGAAAATCCTTGTGTATCTTACTGCATGAAATCTGTTCTATCCAAATTAGACACAAAAAGGGTCCTGATCAGACAAAAAACATCTGAAGGTGGACAGAGTCTGGTTCTGAGGACAATGAATGCATTAGGGTTTCAGAACTGGGCTACATACAGGAGTAATGAGTTTATAGTAGACACAAATTCCTGACTGAGCAGCTAAAAACTTTAAAACATGACTTTTTATAGTCCAAACATGTATAAAAGACCCCATATGATCACTGTAAGCAATCTTACTGGAGCTGTGGCTGGGCTATGTGCCCTCTCCCTCGGGATGTGCAGATGTAAGTGGTCCCTACGTCATAGGCCAGGTGGAATTGTTTCAATAAAACCATCATCATCGCAATATTCAACACTGTTATCACATATTGCATGTTTTCCAAATATCGTGCAGCCCTACCAAATACCTAGCCAAAAACACTATAACTATAGCTACATTTTAGTTCAATCAACCTCTCAAAAATACATGTGATGTGTCACAAACTACCAGTGATTAGAGTTACAGGACATGTCCATTAGCTCTTGAACATTTTATAGGATCAGTGTAGTTCTTTTAACAAGTGGTGTGCAATTAAGACAATTTAACTGATTCACTCTGTTTTTATATTAATTATTATAAACCGAGCACTGGCAATAAAAAGAATGGGGCTGTGAATTAATCTCAATAATTTAAAGAGCAGCATAGTGCTCCAATTTAGCTTGAAGGTACACACGTTCATTTCCATTTACCTGTGCCACTTTTCTGACACGCCAACATTTGCTAGCTTACGAGCTTAGCTGTGGATGGAGCAGAGGCAGTTTGACAGTGTCAGAGTTAATGACAGTGTCAGTTGTAGGGGAGAGGTAAATTTGGCCCAGACACCATTACACTAATCGCTTACTATTAATGATACAGCCGAAGAAATGAGAGCAAGGTTCCTTGATTTTCTCTGGATGAAAGCAAATAACAAGCATTGAGGTGATAATATGTTTATGTTGAGCTCACTGCTTGCTTCTGCTGCCCTCAAGTGGCCAAAATCAAACCAAAGCTAGTCATCAGTAGATTTTTTACCCATTACCGATTTTTCACCCAAAAATACAAATGTTTTTTGGGTTCTGCCCTGGAAACAAAATGATAACAGATGAGAAGACATACTTAGCCTTTTTTTCTAAAGGTTTCAAGTACACCCCCACCATGTGTACTTGCTGATAGAGCAGGTGAAGTGGTAAGTGGGGTTGAAAGCAATGGAAAAAGTTAATGCTGAGGGAAATTTGTTTGTATTTTTGTCTTATGTGCCTTTTTACATTAGTGTAGGAAGATATAACATGTTTTTGTTCCATAAACTTAAAACCAACAAAACTGATGTTTGTTACTTTTGCTCACTCTGTGGCTTTTTTGTGAAAACCGTTCAATTGCAGCATTAGTGAAGGGAGCAGTTTTAAGCTTTTGATGCAGCCAAACAACACGGTCCACCCAGCACTAACAACCAGCAAGTCCATGGGGAACAGAAGCAGGATGCAAGCAAAGGACTGGCCTGAGCTGAACACTAATAGCCCACTGTGCACTCAGAGCTCAGCAGCCAGAGCTCTGACTGAAACAAGGGATCATCTGAACATGTACAAAAACAGAAAGTTGCTTCCAGCTGCACCAAGCCGCAGTTAACCAACAGTTACACTACATCTAGTGTTATATTATACTGCAGTAAAGACAACACATTCTTAACAAATCCACACAGTGCCAAACTAACCATCTGAAAAAAAAAAAATCCCCTTTCATCCAATTTGCTAAATAATTAGACGAAAATGACGACAGAGCTAATCCATGTGAATGCACCATTGCTTTCATTCCTGAAAACAAAATCATGGGTCGATGGTGTTTCTGACTAGTCTGGGCTCATTAAACCTATACTACTGGGACATCAATGTGACTTCATGGTAAAACATGAAGCTGAACTGCAATGCAAGACACTGTAGCGCCATCTGGTGTTTCATTTTGCAAGACAAGTTCATTACTGACATCAAAGACAAGAGTTACCAAACCTCTGAGCATCAAAGACAGCACCTTGCATCATGAGCAGAGATTCACCGAAAAATAAGATAAATCAGTAAATGTATTGGCTGTATTGTGTAGAATCCGACTTTTCCTCTAGTCACTATATTTCCTATGTGTTTCATCCTCCACGATTACCCAATTACATACTAACATTTCAGTGCTGTTTACAGGGTCAACACTCCAGTGACAATATAATGAGGGTCATGTAGCCAGAGAAGCTGAGGTCATCTCATATTCCTTGAAATTTCATATTCCTTGCAAACTCAAATGGGCGGTTGGTATGAAACTTGTCTACATTTCACAGCAAATATAGGGTATGTATGGCTGATTAACCGTTCAGAGAACAATATGTCACCCAAACTATCTGAATGCATGTTAAAATGAAAAAAAAAAACATGTTGCCACAGAGCCAAGATGTCATCCTAAATACACCTTAATAGCCCTAATATGAGATGGTATTGTTTTCTGGAACTTCTGTTTGAAAAACCAGTAGTTTGAGTACTAGACAATTACATATTATTCAAATCAGATATTACTTTTGAATGCAAAGATGTTCACCTACAGAGTGTTGCATTATGGATTGTTTGCCACCTTAAATGTTGCTTGGTTAGGGAGTTTCTTCAAGCTGATAGTGCCTGTTAGAGTTAATCAGCCCTGAAAGAGTTGAGATACCGCAGACCAACCTCTATGCGTTTCTGATTTGTTTGTGTAATGTGTTTCCCTGCCCGGGAGGCAATAAATTCCTAATGAGTAAAAACTGTTTAACTTCTTCACTACAGACACAGACCGAAGGGCAAATAGTCAATCACGCAGTCAAGAAGTGCCAGTAATGAGGACCAATGGAAGTTTTTAATAAAGGTGGTCTACTATTATGACCATTTTACTTAGTTGGTTAGAGCATGGTGATAATATGGCAAGGCCCCACACTGGATGTGGAAACAGTAATGTAGAGCAGTTTCAGATGACTGTTAATCGATCACAAATCAATGTCCCCCACAGTGGCCCAAGAGGGAGAGAGGGTCGGTGGTTAGAAAAAGCACTGTGGTCTATAAAACTGTGTACTATGGTTGAGTCCAGATCAAGTAATCACACAGAAACATTGCCTCAGATATTAAGTTTTTCCAAGTTACTCCATCTGACTGTTGTTCTGTCAAGAAGGACTGTGTGGTATATTTGTAAGCTCCAGAGCAGTGACTGATACTGGAACATGAATTAAGATTGTCTTGCTAACTACTGTCAGGTCGAAAACGATACTACAAACAAGCTAGGTTATACAATCTGTCAACAAGCCAAGTTTGAAGGCTAAAGAGTTCTGATTGGCCACAGTCTAGGGCAGGATGAGAAACACCCTAGTCATAGGATCCCACAGCCTCACTGATTTCTCTGTCTTTTTTAGTTTTAAAATTAATAGAGTCAATTTGAAAAATCCTTCTGACATGGTGAACAGCTTAAAATAATTTTTTGTTAAGGTTGAAAAGGAGATCTTGAGAGAGCACTTCAAACCCCCTGTAAGGAGGGCATTACTGTTGGGATAGTTGCTTTTATTGTTGTATTGTATTTATTGTATTGGAATCCTGTGGTCATATGTTGGCCTTGTGACCCCTGTTATATCAGTTACTGGAGTGTCTCCTGTTTGAGACGAAGACCAAGTTTGATTTCTGCTCTTCAAGCAAATCAGGCACAAAAAAAAAAACATGTACATTGCAATAAAACGAAGAAAATGCCAATATAGTTGCTCACTCATTGGTTGTCCAGAAGAACTACCCATCATCTTCTAAACAGGTGGAAAACAAAATTTTCCCCCCTGATGCTCGGTAACCACTATATTCTATTGAAATGCATGGAGTTGTAAAGCTTATAGTACAGGCAGGTAGAGGCTGCAGGTGTTTTGAGCACTATGAAATCCACCTCCTTTACTGTGTGTCATACTCTTCATTTGTAAAAACATTGAGCCTACCTGAGTCATTGCGTAGGTAGGAGGACATGGCAGGGATGAGGCAGGACTGGCTCAGCAGCTCCTGTAGCACTGCTGGCAGTGCAGAGCTGTTGTGAGTTCTGCTGTCTGCTGAAGAAGCATCAGCACTGGGGCAGCTACAGGAGCCTGCCGGGTTGATGTAGCTTGCCAAGACCTAGTGAAAAAAACACAATGTTGAAATAAGATTGGTTCCTAATTATAGCTTACATTGAGAAATATAGGCAGTAGGCACAGACTTAAGGTGACCTGCTATGGAGCAGAACCAGACTCGGACAATCCCTGTCTGCAACCATGCTGTGTCATCACTGTCTGCTTAACTATGATCTGTTTGCTAACTCCCTGTCCAACAAATGTTAATCTTGATCTAGATTAAAATGTCACGGCTATTCTATTCAGAGGAATCAACTTGTCTAAGTGTGTGAGAGAATAATCAATTTCAATGGTAAGAAAAGTGGAATCCGAGGCATGAAGTTTGGATGAACCAAAAAACACATCACTATTCCTGTCTCCATTCTCAAAGCCTGGTCTGAAGCACTGCCGCAAAGACATATCTCAGGGCATTTAGGTGATTTATAGACACTGTATCTACTGGAGAATTGCAAAACTGTGTTACCCCATTACCCTTTTTAATGAAAAGCCTTGAATGAAGCCTTACCTGTAGCAAACAAGTTACATGTTCCTCCTCCAGCCGTTGTTTGGTGAGGGCCTGCTCCACATCCCAGCCTGAGGCGGTGGAACCAGTGCCAAAACCAGTTCCTTTAGCCCAGTACAACTGCTGCTCCTCACTGGTGCCACCACCGTGACAACTGGACATCTGCGGCTGTCAATGCAGACACAGAGACGACCCAATTAGTAGTTTTAGAAGGATGAAACTATCTGACTTGTGCAAAATTGTTGGATGGTTATGGATTCAAATGTGGTTTTATCTATTGCAGCCAAAAAAAAAGCAATGTTATTTCAGTCAAGGCTTGATTTTTTTTTGGGATGTGCATGCCTCTGTCTCACATTTTAGTGTAGGTCTCATCTCATGTGCTCAGATCACAGTAAAGAGAGTGGGGGTCTCAAGGACAGCCACTGCCACTGTGACAAGTCTTTGGCTCACGTTCAAGTTATTGTCCCTGTGATCTGTACTTGGCTCTGACAACTCCTTAAATCCACACAGTGTTGGGAAAGGGAACAAGAGACTGAAGCAGGTCTGGTTCAGAAGCTACAGACCACAGCCTCCAGATGGTTTGTCATTATTAAGCAAGCCAAGAGGAGAAAGGTAAAACTTTATACGTGCATCGTTTTGCTCAACAACAACACAGACTTTGCAGGCCAAAAGTATCAAATTAGCATAAACAAAAGGCTGCTGGTTTCTCATTGTTACAATTTCAAGGATATCCATCATTTAGGGCATACACTCCACTACTGGGCCAAAAGTTTGATGGCTGCAACAGTTCTGGGCTCAAAGTCTTGACAGGGTTTCCTAACCACTTATCATTCAAGCAGAACAATTTTGATATTTGTCAGAGGTTCACTGGGATATATGCAAAAGCAGTATTTCCCATTAATTTCCTAGACTGTGATTAAAAAATGAATTACCAGTAATTACCTAGATTATGGCAGACTGGCATATCACATCACAATTTCATAATCAAGTAATCGTTTTTAAATATTTCTCATGATAACATAAGTATCTGTAACTTTTGTCCCATTGCTTCCTGAGGTCAACACTGTGTCTCTCTCCCTCTCAAATACATTGACAAAAGACCCATCTCTCATAGTTGGACTGGCCATTGTTTATACAGTACATATTAAATAGCATTTTAGTAATGAAAAATGGCTTGATTTAAGAAAAGACATGTTTGATCAGGGCTTCTGTTGAAGTCTAGGTAATGAATGAAAGTGTAGTGTCAGTTTAAGAGGAATTAAGTCTAAGTTAAAGTTAAACCCTCGAGCCAAGCTGACTTCCTCCAGAACACCAAGGTTGAAAAACAATGTCTGCATGCGTGTGATTCTGTTCTTTTGTCCTTCTATTTTTTTGTCTTTTAAATCAAGTTAATGACACAATCAAACACTTAGGACATTTCTGCATTTCAGAGACCATCTGGCAGGTCTTTTCTTCTTCAAAGGGACAGCTCGAGAGAGGGAACAACCATGGTCAGCTGAAGGTCTTTATGAATACCAGAATAACTTTGTGTGCGTGCGTGCGTGCACACGCTAAGCATTTACATTAGTGTGTAGCCTATACCTCAGAGACACTGGTGCTGGCATTGGGGTTACGGGGGGCGTGGTGGCTGAGAGCTGACAGACAGGCCAGGATGAGGTGGATGGCACCGATCTCCAGAGCCATGCGGCGCAGGAGTACACCGTCATCAGTGGTGAGAGGAGTGCTGCTGAACAATGCACGCAGGACATGGAACGGCAGCGTGGGCAGCACGTTGGCTGACGGAGACTGCAGTATGTGACCTAAGAGGGCGACAAAGCATACAATTAAATTTGAAAACTAAAAGCATTTTTATTCAGGTTTGTGTTTACCATAAATTATAATAACTTCTTTCATCTAAAAAATTATTTCAGTACT
This sequence comes from Paralichthys olivaceus, assembly GCF_024713975.1. Classification (NCBI taxonomy): domain Eukaryota; kingdom Metazoa; phylum Chordata; class Actinopteri; order Pleuronectiformes; family Paralichthyidae; genus Paralichthys; species Paralichthys olivaceus. Next base: position 2,549,493 of record NC_091106.1, read on the forward strand.
AGCATTAACAGGCAAATCATTTAATGCTGACAAGTTTCTATTCTTTTACAACTGACATGAGTTCATATTTGGCAAACAAGTATTTTCAGCCAATTACTATCTAAGGCTAGATATACATAGGTGGAATGTATATAACAATTTAAAATGTATGTTATTCTGCCTTTTCTCGCAATCCTTACCTTGGTACACAAACTTTTCAGTGTGTATATGAGTACATTACTGAAATTAGTGAATTGGATTAGGACCCTTTTTTTAATCCTTACAGAAAAGCTGTTTTCAGACGTACAGAGACATTATTAATATTAGAAGCAAGAAATACAAGAACATCGGATGTAGAACTGTTGGTGACTTACTGCCCTCTCCATCATCGGTGACTCCGAGCACTAGACGCAACAGACACTGGGCGTGCTTTCTCTCCTTCAGAAGCACTTCTGCATATCCTGGCAGGCGCAGGAACAGGCCAAAAGCCGCCAGCGAGTGGGCGGGGATGGGTGACATGGTCTGCACAGAGGATGAGGAGGACGAGGACGATTGGGACTGCTGCTTGTTGATGGGAGGTGGTTCGGTGGCGATGGACTCTGGCGCCTCATACACCAGCTCGCCCGACTGCTCAATGGTTACCCACTCAAACTGGTCGCTGTCCTTGGGCTTCTCCTGTGTGGCTGAGGGCACTACTGGGGCACTGACCTGAGAATGACAATCCGGTAGAACAGAGGGTCACTTTAGCAATGATTAAGAGGTGTGAATATGAGACAATGCTGACAGGTGTGTTTGCTGTAAGAGAGCAAGAACTCTGCAGTGTCATGATGTGCAAAGAAGAGACTGGTTTCTTTACATGCTGCAAATGTACTATTTCTATTACTTTTTCACTTCCCCAGCTTATACAGACAGACAATGACAAACATATTCCAGATCAAAGCAAAAGCACAATTTCATCCTTATTAAATCAAGGGTAGCCATTTGGCAGCCGACAGAGCCATTCTAGCATAAATATCAAAGTGACGCAAGGTCATTCTTGACCTTGGAATGTGTCTGACAAATGAAATCCCGACTTAAAGGGATAGTTCACCCAAAAAAAGGTTCAATATTTGGGTCAACTACCCCTTTAAGTTCCACTGGCTATTATTTCTAAAGCTTGCAGCACTACCTTTATCAATGGAAAGAGTTTGCTCCTTTATTCAATAAATAGTGTTGACATGAGTAGCCGTTAAGGATTTCATCATAGGTTTAACCATGCCCCAGCAACCTGCTGTGTGTGGAGAGTGCAGGTGCTGGTGGTCTGTTGGTGTAGCGACTGTTCTTGACTCACATTGTGACTTAAATACCCATCAATCATGGTTTGAATGTCACAGTCTATCTTAGTATTGCTTCTTGGCTTCTTGGCTGTGAGTCTCACCTGTTGAATGACATCAGGGTAGAGCATAGGTAGTCTCTCTGCGATGAGGGCCAGGCCACCCATGCCTGCAAAGACCTGCAGTGGTGACTGGATGGGGTTGGTCTCCAAAAGGGACTCATCTGTGGCGGCATCCAGACATTCTTCACTGGCCATCATTGGTTCGTCCTCAGGACAGCTGTTCAGTGTGTCACAGTGATCCACTGCAAGGAGAGCAAAGAGAGGACCTGTTGTATGTTCATGCAATGTGTGGCATCCGGGAGCACTGTTTGTTTATCACCTACATCTACCATAAGGAGAATCTCAACACTGAGCAATTCAGCACTCTTAAGAAAAAAAAAAAGATTGGCTGAGCGTAGTAAAGTACAGCTCGTACAGCTCGTACAGCTTGTATCTCGGGAGGAAGAGCTTCTTCATATCTCCAATCTCCATAGCGTGTCTTCATCACTGGCACTCATTAACAGAGCTTCATGTTTACAGTTGTGGCTATGCTCAGATGAAATGTGATGATGAAAATGGAGAAAAATTAAACACCCTCCTGATGCCCTTGTTTTAAAAAAAGAAGGAAGACAAAGTCAGACGATATAAGGAAGGGTCACATCCCTCGTCCACAAGCACTAACCCACCACCTTATTATTATGAAGGCCTGGCCTCGCTTTTTTTTATAATCATATTAAGCTCTAGTCGATTGATAGGTCATCTTCCAAAGAGCCACTCATCATCTTTTACAGAGGAGAAAATCAAGCGGATGATTTATTGCTCTCTGCTCTCTCTACACCACACATTCTCTGGTGATGAATTTAACAGATGCTGGGCTGGTAAATAAAAGGCTTTTAACAGAGATTACCGTGTCTGAACTTACAAAACAGGAGTAGAGAATGCTCCTGTTTTCAGGCGGGCGCGGACAAGAGGGTCATTTGGTAGCATTCCAGAGGAATAATGAAACTGCACTTCCACCATATGATGGGCTTTCAAATCCAAGAAAAACTATGGAGGCAAATATGCGAGCGCTTGTGTTTGACAACTTAGACAAAAAACTTTAAAAAGGTAGCCCATCATTTTGGCAATGCAATTATTGGACACAGGAGGAACATTTTAAGAAGAAAGGATTAAAATCAATAGTGTCTAAATTTTCTACAAGGCAGCGTTTTTACTCAGGGGGCATTTATCAGACTTCATGTGGAGAGACAAAAGGCTTCATGTAACCTGTTTTACATAAGCAGTATTACTCTCACCTGTTAACACACTTCTTAATTTGGAAAAAAATCTATTTTTTGAAAAACCTTTTCAAAAGTTAAAACTCTGCCAAAATACTTTGAAACCTCAGGACAGTATATTTTCCCCTGCTGAAAGTTTGTCACCATCACAATCTGGGGTCACTGCCTTATTTCCCTTCGTGTATCAGCCATAAAAGGGTTTTCAGGGAAGAAAAGATGAATTTGAAAGGTTTTTGGGGGCATTTGTAAGGGAATGGTAGTTTAGTTAAATGTTGCGCATGTCAGACATGACGCAAGTGGTTTAAAGCAGACAGCAGTCTTTCCTTTCAGAGGAATAGACTGGAACGCTCACTTATAAATAAGGACATTTTGTGTATATATACAAAAATGTCCTTATTTATAAGCAAACAGAAATGCAAGGTACAAAGATGTCTCACAACTACAACAAGTAGTTCTTAGCTGTGGGACGCCCCAGGTCACTGATTATTAAGTTCCTGAAGCGGAAAAGAGCTTCATGTAAAAATATACTCTGCTCAAACATAACCTGTACAGAATGGCTAGCACTTTATTTGAGTACTCAACTGTCAAAGCACTGCACCGCTATAACACAGTTGCTTTTGCATGCCAAACTTTCTGCCTGTAGTACCCACAATAAAAGTTTGCTACCAAATGTGCGGTCAGATAATTGTTTTCATTGATAAAGAGCAGCAATATAAATTCAAGGGTCTTTGTGGTTGCTGGCTTGCTTTTGAGGCTTCTTGGGACATTTAATTGAAAAGCAGAGCGAGCATTATTCTGATGACTTCTACCTTGAAGACAGAATAACATTCTGACAATACATCCAGTTTTGTAGTACAACATGTACGAACCTAAATTGCCAACTGATCTTGAGCAGTCTGAGAGAAGGAGACTTCAGTTTCAAAACGTAAGGTATGGACTATATAGAGGGCATGACCAATGGACAAAAGGTATCTAAGCAGGGTCTGCAGTTTCACCAGTGCTGAGATAATCAAAACATGACACTGATGTTAAAAATGATCTGACCCAGTACTGACCCGGCGGAATCAGACAGCTAAGTGCAACCTGAGTGACCACCTCCATGGACCAACAGTGCTGATCTAGCTAGAGGAGGGTCAGCAGTTCGATCCCATCAACAACCTGTCCGAACTAAATGTCCTCCATGAACAAGGTTGCTTTTATAATCTCTCACATTGAATAGGACAATTGTGTAAATGGCTAAACATTTCATTGTTAACATACTTTTTCAAACCAGAAATAACAGCGTCCCTGGTATACAACAGGTTTTCTTTTTGCTATTGTTCATACGTGAATGCCGCAGTAATGACTAAAAAGCCAATGAATATTGTATAAAAGTAACATCTAAAAGATCAAAAAGCTTTAATTCCCCAAGGGGTGTAAAGGTAAACAGGAGAGCAACTGTGATTGAACAGTTTGTGCTCAAAACCATTCCAAGAGCTTTTAGTCTTCAAAGACTTTTGAACAGAGCAGACCAAAAAAAAAGGCCCAGGTGATGTGAACTGAGGACACCTCCATTAAATCTTGACACAAGATGAGAGTTATAGCCACTGGAATGGATTTTCAAAGCAGCACAAAACCATTAAGGATGCACCTGCACTTTCGAAACAACTATATATTCACGTGACTTTCAATGACAAAAAGGTCTAACAACCTGTCCTTCCTTCTCTTCAATCCAGATGGCTCTGTGTTGGAGTAAGTCCAATATATGGTCCTTAACAGGTCCAGTAGCTGATGGATTAATGGGTGGAGGCCACATGAGGAGTGATATCTCGGTGTCGCTGCTTGCTCAGTTGCAGAACTTATGGTCCAAGAATGGGAGCAGGACTTGTGTCAGATAAAGAATCGAACAACCAGAGTATTAACTCTATTTGTGGGGATATTTATTAAGACAGTAGTGTTGTCAAAAAATAATCACTGAAATACTCAAACTATGCCACAGCAAGACACTAAAACATCAGGAAAAGTTAAGGAATAATAGATGATAGAGTATGGAAGAGAGAGACCCCAGTGTTTCCCACAGAAATCGATTTCATCTGTGGCAGTAGCTCCAGATAATGGGTTGTCAGGCAGATGAGGGTTAAATATTGTGATTTCCCAGAGAACAAGGACGTACCTGAATGAAAGGTACGAAAAGAGGGCAACACCAAGTCTGCCTGACACCTACATGGCTGTTGTGGCATGGCACTAAAGCAGAAACCCCCTTTGTTGTGCCGAAGATGCCATTGTTATTTAACATTGAGATTTTCGACAATGTTCACCTTTTAGGCCAATGTTAGTTATTATATTAATATTTTTAAATTTTGTGACATGCTTAATCTTATTTGAGCCAAACACATATCAATTTTTCCTTTTCTACCTTTTTCAGTGCGTAGCCTCTTGAAGGAGTCCGTCTTGGAAAGGCCAGGGTCAGAGATGACCTTGGAGCCCAGTTTGACTGTCAAATTGATGGACTGGTATCCCTGTGGCTGCTTGCGGTCATACAGGAGCGTCAGTAGCTGGGCCAGGGTCATCTCAGGAGGAAGGGGTTGACCTGAAGGGTAAATACAAAAATCCACATCGTACAAGAGCTACGACTGCTGAATTTGAGTGTTTAACACAGAACAAACCCCAAACCCCTGCTGCCAGACTTGAGTGAGGATGTTAACTTTGCATCTGCACATTTAGTACCTGGAAGCAGCTTGTGGTAGAGGTGGAAGACAGGCACACTAATGGTTTTGGCTGAGGGGTCCACACCAGATGAAGCAGTCAACTTGTCGCTCATCACACGTCCCCGCCTTGATGGAGGTCGGGGAGGGGTTGAAAGAGCCCGTTTGGACTGGGACTTTAAGCCTGATAGCAGAGACAGTCATTAAGGACACATCCAGAGTCTGCTAATTTTGTTCTTGCCCACAGAACTCAAGGTGAATATTTGATTTTGATCCAAATATTGATCTTGGAAGCTACCAACAGCTGATAAATTGTGCCTGTATGACATATCTATTAATCAGATTTATTGATTGCATCAAATGAGACATATTGCATTGAATGATTGTCAGCAAAAGGTATTACACAAATATGGACACTGCTTTTTCTGTTGTTGCTAATAGTTCAAACAGTCATAATGCGGAACAGAGCTTTGTGCAGGTGCAATTTTGGCACTCTTTAAGTGAAGGAGTTGAGGAGGAACAAAATCACAACCAACCTTCACCTGACCAAAGCCTGAAGATTTGCACAAGAAAACCTGGTCTGGGTTTGGTTCAGGTTAACATAACACTGGTGGAATGGGCAGGATCAAAATCGATGCAACAGAACCCCAGACATCAGAGTTTTTATATTTGTTATAGTGGAGTTCCTCTGTTTTCTGTTGCTTCTTCTCTGACATCTTGAGGCACAATCTCAATGTTAAAAGCAAATAAGTGAACACTTTGATATCTGCTTCACTTGTCAAAATGCTGTCACAGCATCTGCCGTTTATTATTGCAATTACTTTTTATGTTATTCTTGCACATGAATTGTGCAACCTTAGTACGTATGTCAGCTTTAGACCGTGCTTTGAAGTAGTAGTGTTTCTTTTGAAAATCACCACTTGTCCTCATTTCCACCGGCGTCAGCCCCTAAAGTCTAGTTTTAGCACAATATTTGTGGGTAAACAATCTTTTCAATTCCCCTTTTCCTTTGATAGTTATGTACGGAATTGGACAAGATATGGTGACCGCAGCTGGGGATTAGCCAATCAGCTTACCAATGGGGGGTTAGGGTTAGGAACAGAACCAAGTACCTGAGGCCACAACAACACTGTAGTTGTCTTGAAAGCCGCTGTCTGCTTTCATCTTCTCCCTCTCCTCATGGTTCTTCTTCTCCTTGTCCTCCTTCTGCTCGTTGATCAGCTTGGCTGTAATGCTGGGTGTGTCTGTGTGTATGATGAAGACAGAATGAGACAGATGAGTTATTTTGACACAGAATTATTTATCCTCGGAAAAACTAAAATTTGCAAGTTGAAAAGAAATAGAAATTTTCTATTAGAATCTACATAAAAACACAGGCAGTAGATGTTGCGTCTGTCTCGCACAAACACACGCATACACACTTCCTGTAGATTTATCTTAACCATAACAACTACTTGCCTTACCCTAACCTTGAAAATCGTTTTAAAATTCAATGATTTACATCGAAGGGACTTGTTTCTCCCTATCTAGAAGATAAGCCCCCACGGGACAATGTAAACAGATTTAGGTCCCTACAATAGGAGTTATACTAATACCCATAAACCCCCCCCCACACACACAGCAGTAATGTATCAGGCCTTCTATCAGCCGTTCAAGGTCACAAAAGGCATTTATCATGAACATGGATGACTACACACTAACAGGTAATACTGCAGCTTACAGCATCAGAAGATTGGTTTCCTTACAATGTTAACCAAATGTTTTGACAAGGAAAAAACCCATCTATGTAAAATTATGTAAAAATGTGTTTTTATGTTTTTTTATTAATTAAGTAATTAATTTGTCAATATAAACAGCTGATGGTGCTAATTCTCCAGGTGCCTACAATTAAAACAATTGCAGAAGAAGAAAGACAAGAAAAAAAAGACAAATAAACGAGTCAAACCTCAAACACTATCTAGTTTCCAATCATTGATTCATTTCTTCAGTTACAGTGAGCGCTACAAATAAATTATGACACCCTCATTCCACCAAATCTGCCCCCCACCTACCGGCCTTCAAACCCTTACAGGGTAAGATACACGCCACACTATCTATCATGGAGAGGTTAGCACATAAAGCAGTCCATTTCAAAAAAGAAATTGGATTATGGTAGGAATGCAAAACTTTGTTGTTTGTTGCTGCATCCACTTAAAATATGGAAAAAATGGAATAGGAAGAGTGATGATGCAGCTTAGAACAATGGTATCCAAGCTTTTTGACATGTGAATAAAGCAATGTACTGGTTCATTGACATTAACAATGTTTGTAACATTTGTAACAACATTTTTATTGCCTGTTTGCACATAGGGTTGTAAATTAATATTATCATGTGTATATGGATGAAAGAGGAGAGTGTGTTATGAGTTAAATTCAAACATTTTCATCCATTTTTCAAACAGGATAAGATTTTCAGGGCTCCATCTCTCCATCTATGTGGCCGATGCCTACAAGAGGTATGATGTTGCCATGGAGACAGCGAGCCCAGCTAGCTCATAGCCCAGTTTTTGTTTATGTGTTTCATAAGATCTCTGTGCATCTACATTGTAAAGTGATTCACCCCATTAGCTGTGAGCAGTTACTGTTTGCACTGTAATCACAGATTATTGTACCACAGAGGAAAATCTCTAACCATGATGATTATGAGCTTTTCTTGGTCATTAGAACTATGTTGGATAGCAACACATAAGATAAAAGAGAAAGACAAATCTGTCCCTTTCTCCCATATTTAAATGGGCTGCTGTGGCTCAGTGGGTAGAGCAGTTGTCCTGCAACCAGAAGATCGGCTGCTCAAATCCCAGCCCATGCCGAAGTGTCCTTCATGAGCCAGATTTTTCTCTTTCCATTACTTTGACAGGGTCTGAGATTGATTTTTGTTTCATCGGTCCACAGAACTTTATCACATTATAGACATATGTACACACACACGTTTTCGTTTTGAAGTCTGGCCCATGCATTACGTCTGTAACGATTCTCCAAATCTATGGTTTGGTTTATACCTCTTTTTTTATGTCTTTGAGTGTGAAAAAACAGATACAATCAAAACAATCCAGTCTTGGTTTTGCCACAGATCGACATAAACAAGATGGTCAGGGCACCAACGGTACCGTCAATGCTTAAGTCAGTCACTCGGGCATACGACAAGGCCGCAGCTCCAGGGAAACTGCATAAGGAATAAACAATCCACCAGATGATTTCCTCCTGATTCTGACTTGACTTCAGAAACAAAGCGTCTGCTCCCAAGCTGTGACAACACGCAGACTTTACAACAATTTTGTAAAACAGACGATCCTCTCCGACCTCTACACTCATTGCTCTGAAGATACTAATCACTTCTGTGTTGGTTCAGATTACAGGGGGTTGCAGTGCCGGGGTTGTGATTGGATACACATATGCAACAGACTACACCTGCTGCTGTGGCAGCACTCCTCACATAAACTTACCAGAGACCCGGTCCAGGACTTCAGCCAGCGTGGTGGAGATGGGCAGATGGAGGGTGCGGTACTTGTGGCCTGCACCATACATGGGATGCTGGATCATGTGGCTTGTGGCATTGATGCGTCCTTTGTATAACTGAGAACAGAAGGTACAGGACAAAAATGTCTTGCGTTAAACAAAATGATCATCTGGAAAAGCTGTGGATCCTGGCATGTATGTGCCTGTGTTTGCAATGAACTAAATGCTAAAATGCTCTTATTCAGCAGGTATAATGTTTACCATGTTCACCAACCTCATAGTGATGCTGTAGGAGGGGGGGGTCACAGAGTAATACTCTCAGTAGAGTAAAAAATCTATATAAAATATCACGGCCATTATCAGTCTGAGTGGACCACTGTTAAGGGAAGGAGGCCCCGGCTTCATACTGCTGCACTGTCCCCTTGTGGTCAGAGCTGAATGCTACATCAGTCATTTACACTCCGTACCACATTATCTGTTTGTGCTGCTTCATAAGAGACTCCTTCTCATGCAAGTTATATGACAAAGCCCAGAATGTATGATATCATAAACCAAATTTTTCCATCTGCATCTTTTTTTTTTTTGAAAAGAGTGTTATCCTGTACTATTTTATATCTCCTCAATTTTCCTTAAGTGATAAAAAATAAAAACAACACACTATGAGGTATATGTTCAAATCCGAACTACTCGGATTTTACACCAAGTTGAATTATAACAGTGTGTGGGGAATTTCTTAATACCTGATCACACATAAAACTGGTAAAGCCCTGTCTCCGAGCTGTAATCTATCAAGCTGCTGCACCAGCTTAGTTTGAACAGTGTGTGGATTTTTCACTGATTCATGCCATGATGAAACCGTTAGAAAGGTCGGGAGAATAGAGAGAAGAGGAACTGCTTTCTCATGATTACTTTGGGAGTGCATTGTTCTTTATAGCCAACATCTTCTCAAATATATGATGACACTGGGAGTGGTGTATTGGTTTTGTGAAGATGCATAGAAACATTTTGGAAAGAGACAGACCCACAGAGATGCACAAAATAACACATCTTGTGAATTGGAGGATCAAACAAACAGATTTGTTAATGCAGCTTTTATAAATGGGTCCCCGATAATGAAGAACAGAAAACTAACACCGTGGTTAAACAGAATGCAAATCAGGAGCACCAAGTTAGCATAGCAGCAGTACTAGCTCTGATGTTCCATGTGTGTCTACACAGCAGGCATTCAGGCACAGTACTGAGTTATAGTGTCTGTCTGCGTTTTTTGTATCACTAAAAACACAGAATCACTGTAGTGATGTGCAAATGACAGGAGTCCAACTGGCATTTCTTTCTAATCGGAGGAGAAGAAGCTGATATTCAACAGAGAAAATTAACCCACCGGACAGGGAGACTGTAGGAAGACTGTGACCTTCTCGTCCTCAAGCATGAGCTGCAGGAAAAGCCGTCGAATGAAGCCTGAGATGTTTCCAGAAATCGGCACGTTGCCTCGCTGGGGTGCAGACTGGAAGAGCTCACAGAGAACCTGCAGACAGAAAACAGTCTTCAGATTATTACAGTGACTTATGAATACATCTAAATGCATCTAAAAACAAGTCAGCGAATATATACGTCTCAGATGTCAAATCTCAATTTCTAGTGTCTCAAATAAAGTGAGTGGTGGAATGTAGGAGGAGACCTGTGCCATGAGCCGCTGGTTGTTCGGGTGGCAGGATATACACTGGAGAAAGAAGGCCACAGTGGCATTCTCAAGAGCTGTCCTCTGCTGGGTGGTGAGCCCTCCAGCTTGCCCAGAAGATGCCAGAGAGAAGCGTGACCCTGAATGCTGAGGCTGGGGTGGAGGTGGAGCTGCTGCAGACCCTGTGCGCAGAGACTGACAGCTTGCATTGGCACCAGCACTGGCACTGGAGTGGCACAGCAGGAAAAGCAGTGCCGTCCACAGAGGGTTGACCTCAGGACCACCTAACCAGTCTTTCATGGCGTGACTGTTACCTACTTCTATGAGGAAGCGCAGCACCGGCGCGGCCAACTCTGGAGCCAGAGGTGGCCGACTGTGTGAGGATGGGTGGTAGTGGTGGTGATGTCTTCTCTCGGCCTGAGCAGCAGGCAAAGGGAGGTCGGCGCTAGCCAAGAGGCCGACACAGAACTGGGCCAGGCTGCGAACCAGCAGCGAGGGTAAGCCTGAGTCCAGCAGCTGCTCTATGGCTCCTGGAGACTGGGAGGCAGCTGCCAGTGTGGTTAACTGGGACTCGGACAGATTTGTGGGGCATCTTGCATGCTTGGAATCATCAGTAAGTCCTGAGGCATTGGTGTTGGCATCATGCTGCTTTTTGCCGTCGTCGGTCATGGAGAGACGGCAGTGCTGGGCTTGAGAGTGGCTGGCGTTGGAAACTGAGACGACCCCCATCCAGGACATGAGCAAGGAGAAGTAGCTGGGATGTATGTGACACATGGAGCACAGCAGGCTGTCCACTGCCTTTTTCAACACGATGTTGCACGGCAACGACATGGACCAATTATACAGCAGCCTGGAGGGAAGGACAATAAATTGAATCAATAATCAAACAGGAATTTATGATGTCCACTTTCTAAAGGCTGCATCATCAAAATTGATGCACATCAATACATGTTCATGATAAGTAGGAATACATTAACATTTAAACATCCACTGATTTGTGTAGAATTCACTGCAAGTCATGAGTAGAGTTAATTTTGTCGGATTACTTATCAAAGTACAATATGTACTTTCTCCCTCAAAAATTACTTAAAGGTACAGTGTGTAGAATTTTGTGATATCTAGTGTTGAAGTTGCATGTTGCAGCTGAACACCCCTCACCTCACCCTCTCCTTCCAAACATGAAAAAGAACCTGTGGTAGCTTCAGTTGTCATAAAAACTCAAAAGGTGTTTAGTTTGTCCAGTCTGGACTAATGTAAAAAACATGGCGGCCTCCATAGAGAGGACCCCCTCGATGTAAATATAAAGTATTTAAATATAAAGGGCCTTTTATGGTGTAAAGAAAACTACAATTCATACAATTTAGATGAAATGAACCAGTGAAAACATCATGAGGATTATTCTACATTCAATCTCTGCCAATAGTTCCCTTTCACCTAAATCTTACACACTGGACCTTTAAGTCCCGGGAATTCACTACTACTAAAGCTGTAATATGAACAAAAGAAATCTCATGTATTAACATTACCACAAAGTTAAAATTAAAGTCTAACCTTGAAACATGCTTAGAGTTTACAAGCCGTTCTTACTATTGCCCTTCAAGTACATTTGACAAAGTCATACAATCTGTCCTGAGTCTCAGCAACGGCTGGGCTAATTGCCATAAAGTTTTATAGAAATATTTATTGTACCACGAAGATTAACGATTGCTTTTAGGTAAGCTCTGATCATTCCTCAACCACCACATTCAATTGCTTTCAATAGTGCATCCTGTTTTTTTATTGTGCTGATTTCATTTAATTCTTTGTGCTTAAGAGATGATAAATGATGCATTAATTATATCGGTCTTCACAAGGTGAAAGAGACGCACAATTAATCTCTGTGTGTGCATATTTAACCTTTTACTGCTCTGGTGTTCAATGTTTAATTTGAATATTCCACTCAGACTTGACTTGTAATGAAAATCTTATTGAAATGTTACAAGGGCCAACATTGTAAGATTGTCTTTTCTATAACTTGTGTTTATTCAGACGTGCAACCGACATTTTACAATTGTCATCATAGGCCCTGTTCAAACCTGTAATTAACATCTATCCAAGCGTGTGAACACACCCAAGACACATTAAGGATGTATTTGAGATTCGATTCACTCAGAACTCATTTAGAGGTGGTCTGGGATGCACGTGGCCACATTCTTTTTATCAGTGTGAACCTAAATGCTTCTAAAAACAACAATTTTCTTAGTGAACAGAAATAATGTGGTGTATGTGCAACAGCTCAGATTCTTATTTTATGTATACATACTAATGCCCTCTCTCAATATATAATATGCACTTGTATGTGTATACTCACTCAAAGAGCTCTCTGTTGAGCAGTGCAGGTAGGTCATAGTCAACAGGCAGCTCGTAGCTGTGCCACAGGATGGCTGCCAGACAGTGGAGGTGAGAGGGTGAAGGCATGAGGAGGCCGTACTCTCTCAGAGAAGCAGAAGAAGTGCCGGCCCCAGTGTATCCCATGGGGCCACTCATCTTGTGAGCTGCCACCCTTGAAGAGTCATGAACCCACTGGAGGAGAGCCTGGATCCTGGAAGGTTTAGATCCAGAACAAGCTTGGATAAATAACTCATAACTAGGATTATGTGAGGATTATTTATACATTTTTTAATTTAGCACCTTAAAAACACATGACAGTAAAATAAGTCACAGAGTCTAAGGACACTTTTTACTGTCAGCCTATAAGTCTGTCTGGAATATAACCTTGATAGAAAACTGTTTCTCATTGCTTGTTCTTCTCATTGAGGGAAGATTGAAGACCTTTGAGTCTAGGGAAAAACAGAATGTTAATGTACCTGTCTTTGGTTCCTGAGTCCTGTGTGGTGCCAAGCTGGTACAGAATATCGATGGTGGAGTCTGAGGAGAGACCGTTAAGTCGTCCAAACAGCAGAGGACTGTTCAAATCTAGGAAGAGAGAAGCAAAGACTAAAATAAGGATGGTGCTTATGCTGGATTGATTATTTTTAACCCCTGTGAACTTAATTCAACAGACAAGATTTAACTCATTTTTCATTGATCAAAAACCTGAAACTTTCAGATTTAGGTCTGACTGTTACATCCCTTTCATTAAGACATTTCTGTGCTCCTGACCATGCCAGTCATATGCATGCATGTTTCTCATTTTATGCCAGTTGGAGAGAGGAAGAGAACAGCCATTGAAAGCATAATCATGGTGAGCAAACAGACAGAAATTGATCAAATGAAGCAGCATAAAAACACTTCCACTTACGCACTAACTTAGAGGGCCAAAACACCAAGTCTTTCAAACGCTATCAATCTAATCTAAAGATTTATTTAGAACATTTTTTCAGATAGTTATAAATGTCTTTAAGGTACTGTGGATTTAAACTGTGTGTGACTTACTGCCTGGGTCTGTGCCAGAGGCAGCACAGTTCCTCAGCAGAATGTCAATGAGTTTGAGTCCGATGCGCGTCGACTGCAGGCCGATCTTGACGAGCACGGCCTCGATGTTGGGTGAGTGCATGCCACAATAAGGTGACATGAGTAGTGCCGCGCAAGTCTGCAGCAGGTTAGCGGTGGGTGCTGCAGCACTGGCCATCATGGCCTCTAGGTCACTGACATGCGTCAGGCAGTGGTGGAGAAGACGCAGCCATCCAATGCTGTACAGGAAGAGGGAAAAGGTTAGAATACCCAAACCATATCCACATGGATATAATCTCAATCCAGGATCAGGTCGTTGTACCTGGTTTTAGAAACCTGGTCCTCAGAAGGCAGGAAGGGGTTGTTGACAGTTGCAGAGGAAGTGTTTCCAAACGCTGTCAGGCCTAAGAGTTTAATCTGAGACAGACCCAGGGTGTTGGCATCCCGAGGCCTGTGCAGCCTCAGGCAAACGGCAGAGGCAACCTCTGCCTTCACCAGCTGTATCTTTATGTACGTTAGGCCGCTGGTGATGACTGGTGTGGAGAGGGGCAACATGTTGACCCCGTCCGCGCTGATCTCCACTGAGACTGAGGATGGGCAGGCTGTTTGGTGAAGACAATTACACAAGGAATGACAGCTGAGTTTTCATCCAGGTGAGTTGAAAATACACTTTTTAAAAGAAACAGTAAAAATACAGTAAAATCACAATGGTACATTTAAGATTGTCAAATGGAAGCGGCTGAAATTTCAGTAAAAACAAGAGAAATGGGGGAGTTGTAAAACTTTTAACTGATAGTGTATATTTGCCATCACTCACTGGCTAGAGAAGCTAGGTGTGGCTGGATGTGGAGCTCCTTCAGCAGCACAGCAGCAGGAAGGTGAATAGTGAGGTCACACCACGCCTCCTCTGGCAGGAAGATGTAGGACCAGGCTGCTGAGCGGGCCCGGCGGTGCGGCGGCGTGGCCTGAAGGAGGACCTCAGCTGGCTGCGCTGTGGGGCTGCTGGATGTGATCGTGCCTATAGAGTGACATATGTACAATTAGAAAAGAGTTTGTGCAAGTTTGTTTGGCCTGTTATAGTAAAAACATCATCCCAGTGAATGTAACAGTCCGAGCTGCAAGTGACTGAAAGGCACCTAAAGGAGCAAAGTTGTGGAGTCCCTCTGCGTTGTCAGGTTCTGAGGTCATCACCCTGGCTTTGAGGTTGCCATCCGCTGCCTTTCCAGGGCCTGAGTCCAAGAACTTCATGATGGTGGACACCATGCTGCGTGCTGTGTTCACTATAGCCCGGGTGCTGGTCACCATGTTGTTGCAGATCAACTGCACACCACCTGGTTAGGGACACAAGAGTTTTGGTAAATTAACATTCAAGGTTTAAAAATATCAGCATATTCATGAAGTTTAACTTTTGTCGCATTACAAGTTTCCACAGGCGAACCAGGGAGATGCTTTTATCGTGAACAAAATGAGTTTATAACAAAATGAGTTTATCACAGAGTAAGCATAAGAGCTCCATTAATGGATCAGGAAAACTCTACTGTGTTAAGCAGTGCGTGCAAAAATATGTTTGGCATAACAATAGTTAAACCCTTTAAAAGGTTTTGGTAAGTCAAGCTGAGTAAATAAGGACAATGAGGTGTTATATATTCACATACCCATATCATGGAAGGCCTTGAGAGCCTCGCTGGTGTCCAACACTCGCAGGATGAACCACAGAAGAGGCTCCGACAGCTGACATGTGGAAAGAGACCCCTACAAAACACAAATCAAAGATATGGCACTGGGCTACTTGTTGCATTTATTCCAGAAGTATTTCAGTATCACATTATCAAAGCCCAAAAACATCAGTTTGATGCTCACCTGTCTGCCCATGTAGCCACAGGCCATGTAAGTGAGGATGGGCTGTAACATGACCTGGACTGAGGTGGCCCTCTTACTGAGGGTGGTGAGGATAGTGAAGAGGCCGTCACCCACTGAGATGGCATCCAGACCCCCATGGAAGTTTTCATGTTTGGTCAGATGGAGACCACTGGCTCCTGGAGACCAGAGAGGACAGTCAGACGTTTATCTTCCCGATTTTTGTATTCTGTTCACTGGTTCCATCAAAACATCCGCACATTGACTTTCATTATTCATCAACTGACCTCAACACCCGCATAATCCTGCAAAGGGGGCATAGGCCTAGACATTTAAATGTACTGCAGGTTATGCAGAGGTTAAAGCAGGGTGTGTAGAAATAACAAATTTCATCCTTTTTGAATTCATAAGAAAGAAGACACTGTCGCTCAATTCAGTACACTTTACACAATATCAATGCTCAGTATTGCTGTGTATTTCTCATTATCCGGTAAATGTTACTTGTGGAATTAGTGGCTGCTGTTCAGGGAAATCAATGACAACAATGATCTAGAAGTCATTTTAAAATGTACATGTGAGGAAGCTTCAACTTCCTGTGGATCAACATTTAAAGTAGGAGTCATTGCTAAATTTGTAGCCACTTGGGTGCAGCTGCAAACAAAATACAGACACATTATTAATCAGGCTGTCAAGGAATAATCCATTTCCATTAACAGCCTTAAAAATGTCATATATTGCAAATACATTCATTGGCATGTGTTGTGCATTTTTTGAGCAGCTGTGCTCAAGTCAGCTAAAGTGAACACTGAACCATGCACATCACCACATGCCTTCATGAAAATAAAGCAGCACACTATCTCACATAAAAAGAGTCTGCTGTGGGGAGACTGGGATAACCTGTTGTACTGTCTCCAAGCAACAGCAACAAATGGGAGAGAAAGCTCCACAATTTTAAGTCATTATTTCGTGCAGTTGATACATAGTTCTTGTGGTGTTCTTTAAATTTCTGATTAAGTGGTTAAAAAAGTGTAATTATGGAAAAGACTTTCATCGAAAAAAACTCCCCCAAAAAAATATCTGGCTCTTCAGAAGCTAAATGCAACAGAACTATAAAGTAACAGACATGAAACCAAAACAATGAGCAGAAAGAAGCTGAGACGCTTGGTAGATGTGACAGACCTAGAGGGTCAGGCAGTACATTTCTGTGGGTTTGTCTTACCTATGATCATAGCCATGGCACTGCTGTTGCACTGGCCCAGCGCTGACAAGATCTGGCTCATTATCTGCTGATTGGCTAGGACCAGGTCAGCCACACCGGCAGGAGGACCCTGACTGGACGAGGATCCACCACTCACGCTTTCTTTACTGCCACAGACCTTCTCCTCATCTGACACGCTACTATCAGCAGCTCCGCTGCAAGCAGGCGGCAGCCGCCCACTGAACTCTCTGTCTCCAGACAGAGGAAGCTGCACCAACACGTTGACCAGCTTGAGGAGGTCGAACATCAGCTGGTCACGGCTGGTCTCTCCACACACAGCCTTTGCATCTCCGGGGCGGATGATGTTGGCAAACAAGCCACCAAAACAAGCGCGGGCACCCACAGAGCTGTCTGAGCCGCTGCGGGAAACCACCTTATCAGAGCAGGTGATGTAGTGATGAACCAAGAACGTGATGGACTCAATGACAGAGGAGATGGTGGCCACTGACACCACCTCGAAGTTTTGCTCTAAAGTGAACTCCAGCAGCTTCACCTGTGCATCGAGCGGACCCTGGCCTGACTGGAACGGACCCCTGAAGGTTTAAGATTGTCCATTAGTTACCAAAGACCACTACTAGTCAAAATGACTGAATGTGCTTGTAACATTGAAGCAACATTGCTACATTTTCCCCCCAAAAAATGAAAGCCTACCTCTCAGTAGACAGGATGTGCATGAGCTTGAGCAGGAATTCGCTGAACATCTGCGGACATGTGGAGGACAGGTGGACCTGCAGGCGGCTTAAAAATTCATGCATGGCCTGGGTGGCGGTGGGTCCCACCTGAGAGGTGTGCTGGCTAGTCCCGTTGGTGCTGCTGCCGGACAGGAAGCGCACCAGGACATGAACCAGGGTGGGATCAGACACCATCTGCTGAGCTGTGCTTTCCTGAGAACTCATCCCGTTGCTGGAGGCTGGAAGTTCAAACACATGTTTTATACAAATCACTAAACACCAGGGAAATACAAGGCAAAAAACATACTATACATTAATCTAAGTTATACTTTCATGTACAGAAACATTAACATATTTCGATCCTTTGCCTTTCACCTCCCACTATTGCTTCTCTTGTGACTACTGACTATTTTTAACACCAAACACAAAGCGTGTGTGGAATTAAATTCTGATCTTTCAAACAGGATTTGTTTTCCAATTAATTTATTGCACATTGGAAGTCACCTTGAAGAAACATTAAAATTGTCTGGACAAAAGTAATCCATCAGGGTTGTTCTGGTCTGGTCAAAGTTACTGTGGTAATGAATTTTTGAGCAGGGGGCATTTTGCTCATTAACTAGATGGTACATTCAAGGATACTTTCACATCAAAAAAAAGATTTTAAGAATGAGAAACATGAGCTGCATTATCGGAGACTCTAATTTAATAAGAATAATGTGACTCTGCAGCTGTATCCCTGATTTGTGTTAAGGCTAAATGTAGCTCCTAAATGGCCGAGTTAGGAAAAATTACTGACAATAATGGACGTGTCAGACCTAATTTGGTGAAGCATATTTCACAAAGCATTTCAGCTCTTTTACTTCTGTAATATCTCATTATATCATCTGAATCTGTAACTTTCTCTCATGTTGACTAAATTAATTAACATTTTATTTCACATTAACTGACTGATCAGACATAATAAATGAGCTCTCGCACTTAAGAGAAAGTGTCTCTTTGAGAGGACGACCAAAGATTTGTCTTGACTGAGCTCTACAGGAAGACATAGAAGGAAACCAGTGGATGTGTGGTACTGACCGCAGGCTGACATGTTGGTCATAAGAGTGAGAGAGTGCAGCACCAGACACCAGGTTCTCAGAGAGGTGTTGGGGTACCACGCCAGCACGGTTAGGAAACTGCTGATGGATGCTGGACAGACACAAACACAGAAAAAACACAATGTGAAGCGATGTAATAAACCCATCACAGGTGCAGTATGTGAGGAAAGAGTGTGTGGGTGAGTCCTGACCTTGGTTGAGCGGAATGGTGGGCACTCGGCTGGCGTTGAACATAAAGATGTCCGAGCCGCTCTCTTCACTGCTACCAGAGCAAGTGTTGAGACTGAGCGTCAACCACAGCTGCAGCAGTGACTCCAACTGAGCGAGAAGAAAAGGGTTTCAAAGGTTTAGTTGATTCGTTTAGTGAGTTTACAAGGTATTCTACATAGATGTCAAAGTCATTCATTCTCAAAACTCCAGTGTAAAGTTAGTTGTGATGACTCAGGGTTTTGGGATTAAATAACCAACACTGTGTTACCGTTAAAACAGGAAAAAACTGAATGAAGCAGTTTGATATCAAAAAATCAGTTTTTCTGTGACACAGGAAATGAGGAGGGGCTGTGAGTGGGGCAGGTTGTTTTGATTTTTGAAAGATTTCCTAAAAACTAAACTTTAACTAAAAAGTTAAAAGTTATACTTATACGGTTAAAAAAGTGAGTTTGGTGAATCGGTGTAATTTGAAATTTGTTCCAAAAAAGCTAATCGAAGCCCATTTTCAACGCTTCCACTCAGCATAACACATACATTTCTATATCAAAATGTGTCATTATTATAATTCCAGTGGGTTCCAACAGAGCATGTCCTGACCTGTACGTGGTGGACCTGCAGCATGGAGAAGAGCTTGTTAAAGCAGGCACTCAGCATGGGAATGGACGAGGGCTGGACTATGAGGCTGCTCCCTGGAGGAGAGCCTCCGCCATGGAGAGCCCTCAGCAGGGAGTCATCGGTGCCATTGGAGGTCTGGCTCACTGAAAGTCAGACGGCAAAGGAACCTTACAGCCATGACACAAGCACTTGTAGACGAGCACTGAGAATTTCCAGCTTCGTTTGGTGTGCTTTACCTGTGGATGAGCTTGATGTGAGCGCTTGTAAAATGGAGTCAGCCTGTAGAGTCGCCATCATTTTGAGCATCAATTCAGCCTGCTGCTCAAGGCCCACTTCTAACCGGGCATCCAGAGCTGTAACACACAGAGGTGACAGCTTAGATGGAAAGACACTAACACGTTAACTTAAGGAGGTAAAGGCTGGTACGAGATACACTCCATCTTCAGCAATCACTCACCCTGTGACACAGAGACTGACAGACTCTGTGAGCCAGGCTTCTCAGCAGCAACTGGAGGTTTGGCCACGGGGATACCCACCCCTCCAATGTAAGGGTTGTACCCGTATGTGCCATAATCAGCTCCCCAGTAGTCATACCAGGTGCTGCTTATAGGCTGAGAAGAGACATGAGGGAAGGGGATTGGACAGATGTGAACAGGTACTGTAAGCAGAGCAATTTCTACATTTGCTTTCATAAATCCAAATGAAATTTTTGTTGAAGTAAAAGGTGGATCAGTTTAAGCAACGGAGGCCTGCACCACTATTTACTTTTCAAAATCCTCTGTTTAAGGTAATGATATCAAAAAATTTTAATCTTTGACTCTGTTAGTTAAAACAGACATTAGCCCCACTGTCAAGAAAATAAACATACTTCAACAGGTAAGAGTGAATATTCTAAGAATTTTATGTTATGAGATAAATTCGTAATTTTGTGATGAAAAACTCACTTAAATAAGAAAATGTATGTTTTAAATTTAGTAGTACAGTGAATGGTAATATTTACACAATACACCAACATAACCTGGCAAAATCCACATTCATTTGACTCACAAGCTGACATTTATAGTTTGTTTGTCATGTTTACTATGCTATATACATATAATTGAAAATATGTTCATAAGAAAAATTATCAGTATATTAAAACTATGCTTAATATATGATTTTTTCTTGTTTGTGATGAAATTATGTTATCTCGTAATATTAAAACATTTTCTTCAAAAATCAACCTTATCTTAGAAAAAAAACTTCCCCTTTCTACAAGTTAATTTTTCTTGTGAACATTCTATTTTGTGAAATTGTGAAATTTGATGAATTACATTTTGATCAATCAATACAGTAATACCAAACTTTGTACAAGGTAATGGCAAAGACAAGGAAGCACAAGATATATAATGTCCACGTACCTTAAACACTTTGGCTGCGAGTGGATCTTTTTCCAAATCAATATCTAAAGGATCAATATCAACATCCATCAGGTCTTGTAGCAAGTCAAAGTCTATGTCTTTATCTTTTTCCAAAGATGACAGTGGTGGAGCACCTTTGAATAATGAAAACAGCTTTAATATTGCCAAGCAAGCCCACTAGAAAAATATACAAGCAAGAAAGTCTTTCTTTGCTCCCGCACTTCACTGGGCAATTTTAATGCCGATCAAGCAATTAGCTCTTCCACTCCTTTACTGGAGGCACACGACACGGTAATAATCAAATGTCTCTGTAATAACTGTGCTTCTGTGTGTCATATTGGAAAAATCCCTACTATAAGCAAGCATTCAGTATTCTACAGTTGAATGGCAACGACACACCCATATGATGCAGAAGACAGAGATAACATCACTTCAAATATCATATTTCCCAAAATGCCTCTGAACCTGCAAATGTTGATCTGTTACTCTAAAAGGCAGAACATGCAGCTATGAAAAAACAGGAGAAAGTTTAACCACAGAAAATAGTGATGATGGAAAGAGTGGGTTCATATCAACATCTTGTTTGGTGTTGTGGGAAGTGTGGAGAACGGACAGGGCTACCCACGCACTTTGGAATAGTGAGGAGGTCGCGGTAGTACCTGCGATGATATCAGGTACCAGGGCCTCATCTATGCTCTCTACCAAGGGGATGGGTGCGGGCTGGGGCAGGGAGTCATCCGAATCAGCCCCCGCTGAAGAGGAGGACGCCCCAGCCTCCTCACCCGACGCCTCATCCATGACGTCCAGAGATCCTGGAGACAGCAGCTCACCTGAGGAGCCGACAAAAGTGAGACATCATTTTCTGTTGAATACATATGCATACTATGTATACCAATTTTACTTTTAAGTGACCTGTGTGTGTTTTTGTGTGTGTCCAAAGATGTTAAATTACTAAAAAACATTAAATTAGATAACACAATGTCTACATCATGCACACTCGCTGTTTGTAATATTCACATTTGAAAATGATATCATCATGATTTAAGTGTTTCCATATGGTACTGTGATTGGCAACTCTAAATAAGTTGTAGATTAATATCTCTAATGTTAATGGTTCCAAGATAATGTATTATTACGTTATGACATTTTCTGACTTCATAGGGATGTCAGGATGATGTCATTGTGCCGTGTGATCATAAATGATTTTTGATCTATGTAAGCTTTAGGTCATGTCCATAGTCCTGTAAGATGCAGAGATATCACAATTCTTTTGACTGTGCATTGTGTCATTTTCTGACTTCATTGTGACTTCTTAATTGTGAAACTTTTTATATGACATGTGATTAGAAATCATTTTCCCATCACTATGTTGAACTAAACACACCTGCCAGGATGTCCTGTAGCATGCACGTGAGGGAATATTGTGCCCATGCTCCCCCCCAGGAGATGTCGCCCCGGTTGAAATCCGTCCCAACAAGCAGAAGCAGCAGTCGTTCCAGCTGCTGCTCAGACACCACCTCACACAGGTGGATTGTGGGTCTTGTGGCGTTGGCTATCCTAGCAAGGACCTGAGGGGGTAAGAAAATAATTTATTTATGATTAGAAGTATTACAGATTCATGCATTTAAGAAGCCCATGTAGAGGTTTCAGATGATTACCTTGCAGACAAAGAG
This sequence comes from Paralichthys olivaceus, assembly GCF_024713975.1. Lineage (NCBI taxonomy): Eukaryota > Metazoa > Chordata > Actinopteri > Pleuronectiformes > Paralichthyidae > Paralichthys > Paralichthys olivaceus. The sequence continues at coordinate 2,572,173 of NC_091106.1, forward strand.
CAGCAGGTCAGCGTGGCAGGTGAAGTCCATGGAGAGGAGGAAGAGGGCCAGCTTCTGAACCACAGAGATGCAGCGTTCATGGGACAGTGTGAAGGGCAGAGGTTCTACTTCTGGGGCTTCTTTGGCTGTTGGGGACTCTGTGTCCAATGTGGAGCGTGGCCATTCAGCAGTCCGCCGCAGACGGATCAGGTCTTTAAAGTGCTGCAAGAGGAAGGGAGGATAAACATGGAATTATGAGACATCCTACTTTATTAGAGGAGCTAATAAAAGCCCCACTTCGAATCTGCATCGCTTTCAACTCATATAACACTTAATCTGAATCCAACTAGTGTTTTAATATTACTGAGCAGCGACAGAAACATGTTCGCTAATAGGCAAGGTTTTAGAGTGACCTCATTTCTCCAGTGTGTATTGAAATTTCAGCTGTTTCAAGTACAGTGACAGGGATGAAGAAATGCATTATGAGGACACATCAGTGTAAACTTCTGACACTGTTGGAACACACTGTCTGATCCATGTTTCATTTCCAATGTAGAAAAAACAAAATGATGTAAAAATAATGGTCAGCTGCTGGATGAGTCAAATATTTAGATTCAATTTATGATTACTTAATGAAATATCTGTATAATATTAAGTTCTGAGCTTTAATTTAAGAAACTGAGACATTACACTGACTAAAATTCACCAAGGAACTTTTGGCCACTAGTGTATAATACAAGGTGAGTGAATCCTGGTAAAATCCCTCCATAACAGAGAAGCAGTGACCAAAACTATAATTTTTTGAGAATCAAATGCAATTCAGTTTGCATGCACTTCACAGGACATAGCGGCAGTGCTCTGTAAAACATACGCTGCCCCACAGTGATTCCTGAGGTGAGAACATGGTGGCACGGCAGACGGAGCTCTGAGCAGCAGCGTGTGATAAGCTGCTCACCTTGGATGTAGCTTGTTTGAGCTTGGCCTGCTCCACCAGCAGTTTGTACGAGGAGCCTTTGTTGCTCTGGATCTTCTCCTTCTCGATTTGCTCCACCAAAGCTTTCTGTTTTGCTTTCAATAGATTTAACTGCTACAATAAAAAGGGCATGATAAATAAAAGCACAGCAAAAGTATTTCATAGACAACAGGGGCAAATGTAAAACAGGGGCAAATGTAAAACAAACAAAAACTTTTTCTTAGGGTTTCTGACATTTTTATACACATTTTCACATATTACTCTGTATTTGACTGTTATACACGGTTTGATGCTGTGCCGGTGCTGGAATGAGACACATTTACCTGCTTGTGGTGGACAAGCTGCTTACGGATCTTGCGGGAGTAGAGTCTGTCGAGGCTGCTGCTGCTTTTAGCCGACCTGCTGGAGTTCTGAGACTGGAGGCTGTTATTGATGAAGCTCCACTGAATACCTGAAGAACAGACCAACAACAACCCTCAGTTCACAAACACTGGAAGCAGTAAAGAAGCATGATATAAATACTAAACACATAGCTTTGATGAATAAATGATGTAAAGAAGTTGACTGTATCCAAGTCTTTCAATAGATATTCAAGTCAAGTGATGATCAGACAAAATAAGAGGACGTGTTTAACTCGGTCCACAGAACAATGTCCCACCCCCACTGACAGCTACAGAGAGCTGGATACCTGTTTATATAAAGTTTATTGATAAAATTATAAAGTTTATTAATAACGCATTCTGTGTCCAAAGCATGCAAAACTCGGCACTGCACTCTCTTGGGCCAATACACATGCCAAGTGCATAGACGATTAGATGTGAAAAGTCATGAGATATGGAGACAGACATTTGTGGAATTAGTAGGTACATTGAGAAGTGATTAGCCACTGATTATTAATTATAAATTAACTTTTTTCAATACTTTCAAATAAACTAAAGCTTGTGTAGTGGAATAAAATCCTCAGAAACTCAGTTAATTTACCTGTATAGGTTCTCTCCCGCTCTTTTCCACCAAGGTGTTTCTTTCCACCTGAGGCCTCGTCTTCTATGCTGGCTACATAGTCCAACAGTCTTGAAACCAGCATCACCACCCAGCTGATCATGGGGATATCTAAAACACCTAGAAAAAACACACAATTGTACTTCCTTTGTCCAAAGAATAATCTGCCACATGGATAAATGTAAATGTGCACATCTACAAAGACACATGACTCTGTCCTCGTAAGGTGTTATGCTCATCCGGCTTTAGGAGTCTGACATACCACAGTTACGGTTTGTTTACCTTCAGTCCTGCGCAGAACTGCCAGTTGTGGCTGCTGCAGGGGAGAAAGCAGGTTGTCCAGGAGGTTCAAGAGGCCCTCTAACACTCCGCTGTTACTCAGAGATCTTTGGCCAATGCAGGACAAGAGCATGAACACCCTGAGATGGAGAGAGATGGAAAAACTGGAGTTACTTACTGCTGTATGTGCATCAAGCTTCACTGGCTGGACATTGTAAATCGAGCATTTAATGTGAAACCCAGCTGGGACAGAGATGAACTTTCCATTAAATATTTTACTGAGTACCTGTGTGACCCAACCAGCTGTGTCAGATTCAATAAAATGTTCTTGGTTAGATATTTGGCAATGAGGAATGACTAATATAGAAATGCTAAAAAGGTGCTTGTTCTTTATTTCTGTAAACTTCTAAACTAAATTTTACTAATGAATAAATCTATTTATTTAAATAATTATTTGTGTAGGTGGTATATACGAGGAACCACTGACTACATTCTCCAACACCAAGTTTTAAAAAATGTGTCTTGATGTGGATCGAGATGTTAGAATCTATCAGAGACCTTTGGTGCATCTGACTCCCTCATCCCTGTCATGTCTCTTCTGCCACCATCAAATACAGTAGCCCAAATAAATAACGATGGAAACAATGAACCCCTACCTGTCCTGGGGGAAGATGAGCAGTTGCTCTGAGTTGTAGAGCTCCTGTAGTACGTTTGAGAGGAACTGGCCCCACCAGCGCTCGCCTCCACAGAGCTGCACCAACAACAGGCCAGCATGAAGGCGAATTTTGGGTGTTCCACTGATGCAAAGGTGCTTGAAGAGCTCCTCACAGGCCTGGGCATGAAAGGTACTCTGGAGCACCGAGGGCACAGAGTGGCCTGAAAACATACAGACGTGAAGATTGAATCAATGGTGTTATTCATGATACTGTCCATAAAAAAGCAAGAAAACATTTCAGGGGCCAGCAGACCCAGCTGTGTCCTGTCTCCTGCTTACCGTTGTTAGAGTGCAGCAGGCTAAGCAGTGTGTCTAGCAGGTAGCGGATGATGGTCCTCAGCTGCTCTGTGGAGGAGCTGTGAACCAGCTCCTGGGCCTCCACACCTCCAGCTGTGGGGAGTGACATGCGGCTAGCGCCCAGTGACACACGCAGTCGTTGGACGGCGTGGTGGGCCAGGTTGAGTTGCAGCTGCAGCTGGATGCAGTCCTGGTAGGCTGAGAAAACACGCTGGTCCTCCTCCACCACCTTGTCTGGTTTTCGTAAAAAGTACTGTGCATTGTTAGCACTGTTGAGAGGCGGCAGGTCGATGTTCTGCAGAAGGGTCTCCAGTCGATGGCAGGCTAGATTGTACCTGGTAAACAAGAAACAGAGAGGGCATGGAAATGTAAGTACCTTCTCTCACACAGTTTTAAAGTTTCATCTATACATGTATCATATTTGACTAACAATGTTGGTTTTGATCTTCGGTTGGGATCAAAACATTATAGAACAATGGCTTAAGTGAACTTACAAATGCATGTTAGTGCAGCTATAATCACAAAATATGCAGAGTTCATACACTTGCTAAAGAATTTAGTATGCTAAGTAAAGATGTCTTGTATAATGACATTTACTGTTTCACTAATGCCTGAGAAAATGACTCAGAAAGGAGTGAACAGATTTCGGGTCATTTAACACATAAACTGGGGACACAGCTGGAATATGTGTTTCGTGCTGGAGTTGATTAATCCACATCTTACCTGCACTGGATGTCCTCCTGCAGCGCCACCATCATAGTCAAATGCTGATCTACATCTGGCTGACTGGCCGCCTCGCTCTCTCCCCGGAGAGGGTCGTGCATCAACTTAAGCTCGCTCTCCCAAGGCAGGATGTACGTGTGGCCATAGTAGAAACCCAGTGGGATCTTTGCACGAGCATTGGTGCTGCCGTAGCGACCAATCACAGTGATCTGATGGTTAAAGAAAGCAAAGAGGATATATCATTACAACAACTTAACAACAGCACAAAAGACTCACAACATTTTGCCAACCATCTGTCTCACTGACCTTCATGAACCTGCAGACAGGGGGTGGCAGCAGGTCGTGTAGAATGAGAGAGTGTGTGCTGATGTCAGTGGCCACGACCAGCCTGCGGCCGTCCACTTCCTCACCCAGAGTCCAGATGTCTATTGACAGGGAGGCCAGGTCGCCACAAGTTGGGATCAGAACGTCAGTCAGCAGGACAGGACGACCAAAGTCCAGTGTGACAAAGCGACGAGCTCCTGGGGATAAGGGGAGCAGACATTTTCCAAACAAGTTCCTTTTTTTTTTTCAAACTGCTGCTCTGGTGGTGTGAGGCCATTATATAACAATGTGATTTATGATTCAAACTGGGTTGGTTAATACGAAATATTGCAACTTGACATACCAGAGTGCATCCGCTCTATGATGATGGACTGGTGTGGAGGAGGCTGCAAGAAGTGAGATGCCTGGGAAATGGCCAAAGCAAGACCACTGCCAATGGGGCTCTGTAGCAAAGACAAAATCATGGTTAGAGTTATTGAAACATGTTCCTATTTGTTGCCAGGAAAACAATTCTCCTCCACAGTTAGATAACAGCAATCATTAACTAACCAAGCTTCATGATGCATGTTACTAACCGGCTTGGCTTTCTGTGTGTTCTTGTGAGCAGCCAGGTTGACAGGCCCTGGGTCCATCATGGAGCCTGGAAACAGGTGAGCCAGCTCAGCACTGAAGGCTGCTGACACCGCCTCGTTGGGTGGCGTGAGAGGAGGGGTCATGAAGAGAGGTGTGGTTTTAGGTGTCGGGGGGATGACATCAGAGGGATGAATAAAGAAGCCTGGAGTGGAGGATGGGTTGGAAGGCACAGAGTTGTGGATGGGTCCCACACCAGAGGCGGCAGCGGCGGCTGCAGAGGTGGTCTGATGCAGCTTGGCCTCCAGCTTGGCCTTCTGTCCTCAGCACAGACAAAGAGTTAGATACTACACACTAAAACAATGGGTAACTCAGTTTGTGGTTCTTGTGAGAAAAAGTCCACAATAAAAACAACAGAGGAACCACTGGAAAATGTGTTCAACACATCTGGGCACTGCTGTCCCAATAGAAATCACATTATTGACTACTGACCACCTGCAGTGTAAAAGGAATCTGTAACATCAACTCAGACGTTCACCTGCTGCTGCAGCTTCAGCAGCTGCTGCTGTTTCTCCTGCAGGACCTGCAGCTGCTGCTCTGCTGACACCATGGCGTGCGACAGCGACTGGAGTGCCACCTGGGCAGCAGAACTCAGAGCTGTAGATGCTTCACCCACCGTTCCAGTGGACAGGCCGCCCACTGCCGGGGTCACGCCGAACGTACTCACTGGGGTTTAAGAGACGCAGGTTCAGACAAGGACCAGTACAGTGAAACTTGAGCCAAAAATGACCTCAATGAAAGTTATGTTTACCAGTAAACATGCTAGCGTCATCTCGTTCCACACGTGTGCCATCACTGGTGGAGATACAAGTAAAGTGCAAAGGCTCCACCTCCAGGAGTCCTGTTAACGCTGTGAAGCTGCCCTCTGCTGCTGCACAGCTGCTCACTTTCCCATTTCCTGGAAGACAAAGAAACAAACATTCATGTAAACATCAGAGTGTGTAATTTAAAGCTACAGAATGGAGATTTTGTCAAATCATTGAGAAACCTATTTGAAAAGGTTTCCCATCAAAATGGGAAATAACTTTTTTTTTTCCCCATTACATTGGTAGAAATGGGCATCAATACATTTTCCTTGTTAAGTTTAAAAAAAATCATAATGAAAGGAATGATTTGGCATGCACCACAGAGATGTGTCATTTTGGAGAAACAGAACAGAGTAGGTGTTGTCTTGACTAAACACTTTTTCCACAGAGTTAGTTGTTTTTCACTTGCCTAAGATTACACCCACATTTTACATCTTAACAGAAAAAACAACCACAGTAAATTATAAAATGTCATGTGTTCCTTTACCTTTCTTACTATAGCGCATGATCCATGGGTTCTGAACCAGTGTTTGAAATACAAAGGAGCTAGGGGGGTTTAAAACCGTGAACACAGATCAGAGCTAAACCCAGAGGTCTCAAAAAGTCCTGATCAGTGCATCTAACTTTACACTATGTATGATTATCCGTCTGAATTTGACCAAGAGTTGAACTTTGACTATACAGTGCTGATCAGTAGAGCCCTCACAGGTCTAAAGTGTCATTAATACACCAGTGGGACGGAGTAATGAGCGAAATCATGCTGAGTCTGCAAGAAAGAAGACAAAGATACGATACAGGCTGAAGACAATGAAGTGAATCATCCAGGAAATAGGATCTGGCCATTAGACTAACCCCACATTAACATTAACTCCATGGCAATCCTTGAAGTTGAGAACAGTATTAATGGAGGAATTGTTTCATTAAAGTCTTTTATTTATATGTTTTAAACAGTGATTTGGTATTTGAAAAGTACCAATCATTTAATGTATGTGGCAAACAATGGTTGAGTCTTCAATCTGGGTCTTGTCTGGGTACAGACATAAAATATTTTCTGTCTCACTTTTTCTTTCTTCTGCCCTTTCCCTTCCTCCTCTCTTTTTATCTCTCCTTCCCTGAGTTCTTCCATCCCTAATCCATGTTCCCCTGATCTATGGAGGGGAACAAACACTTCATAATTTCATGAATGAATATATAGACTGGTTATTGTTTCAGTGACCATTGCCTTGTTTTCAGTGCTTCATTCAATAACATAAAATGCACCTGTGTAAACGAGACTCAGGCTAACTTTGTTTTAAGCAATGAGTTTCTACCAGGATGTGAGAGAAGAAGCAGAATGTTCCTACAGCCACAGAAGAGTGTGCGCCATTAGAAGTAGTCACATTACTACAGTGAGGAATTAAATGGGCAGATGAGCTCAGGTTGCAGTATAAGAGTAACTGGATAAGAACTGAATTAACCCAGTCTGGACATCAGAGAGGAAAAAAAGAGATGTGTCGTCTCGTTAAATTAAACATAAAGTTATATAATATTTAGCATCAGGTCCTTCACACTCAGTGACTGTCTGACGCAATTATATCTTCACTCCAGAGTGTGCATGTTTAAAAAACTCAGAAGAATAACGTGGCTTTAGCATTTTGTCACTAAATGGATACCTGAAAGGATGTCAGAGAGGTCTATCTCATCTGATTGGACACCGATGCTGCTGTTGAAGGCATTCTTACAGGAAGAACCACTGACCTCCAAGTCAAAGAGCACTGGGTCAAATGGAGAGCTGTACAAGCCATACCTGGGGGAATATGGAGAGTGGGGTGAGAGGATAGTCTTATATTTGGGAATATTGCCTTATTAGGAGAACATGCATGTCTCTCAGGAATAGTATCATTGAATGGGTACCTGGTCTGCAGCAGTGCCTCCAGTGGAGTGAGGCGGTCTTGCAGCTGTCGAGAGATGGCAGTGAGCAGAGAGGCGCAGGCAGTGCTGCAGCCCGCTAGGTCCTCCTCCTTTACATAGTTCAGTAACACAAAGTACCAGAACACTGAGCCTGAAAGCAGACAGCAGGGACAGGTCAGAATATTTAAACTGGAGTCATGGAGGAGAAACAGGGGATAGGAACTGTATGTCCTTCTGTATTGCTGTTTAGTTACTTACCACCTGTTGCTGCTGCAGGCAAGTAAGGCATATTATCAAGCAGAGACTTGAGAAGACTCACACCAAAACCCTGTTGACTTGGGTCTCCTTTCCCATTGCTACAGCAAGAAATAAAACAACACGTTGAATATCATATCCACATAAAGCCATGAGTTATTAAGAAACTACTTCAGAAGATAGGCCTGCTCCATTACAGGAACTTTACTACCCAGACATTAACTACTGACAAGTGTCACCATATGGTCTCTTCTTTTCAGAGGTTTACTGTATAATTGAAATGGAAAATAACTTTTCAGTTTCTTTTGAGATTCAGGTTATGGGTAGCTCCAGGAAGTTCCTGGGGTTGGTAAAGAACCAAAAACAACCATGTTACTTGCCTTATACAAAGTGCAAGAAAGCGAGCACATTTGTGCGCTATGCTCCGCCCAGCCTCGAAGAAACACACCCGTACAATATCCGTCAGCCGTGTCCGGGTTTTTGCCAGAAGCCCCTCCTTTCCCTCTCTTAAGCTAAAAAGAAGACACAAAGTCAAAGTCACATATATATCCTGGATGATAATGGCCTAATTGTTATTTGCTCCATCTAAAGTCCTACCTGCAGGGTCCGTTGGAGAAAACCCCAGCCAGCCAGCACAGGATGTCCAGGATGAGGCTTTGAGCATGCTCAGTGGCCGGGCTGCTGTCTGTCCGCAGACACAGCGCATCCAGCAGCTTCTCATGGAAGTCTGGGAACTGCAGCATGGCACAGCGTTGGACCCTGAAAAGCACATCACCACAAAGACAGTCAAGTCTAAAGTTAACAACTGCAGTGTGTGCAGCAAAGACTACAGAACCTGATGTCTCGTGATCTGACCTCTCTTTGGGTATCGACGTCTTTTTGAACCTTCTGATTGTGACTGAAACTTCTTGCAGTAGGTCACAGCCTCGAAGGTTTTCTACTTTCTTAGAAGGTGTTGGTGTCTCTGTTTTCACTGCAGAAACCTTGTCCTACACACAAAAACACACACAAACACGTACCAAAAACAAACATGATTATGTCTGGGTAGTGCCACTGTAACTTCTTTTCCACCAACAAGGAATGGGTTCCAATTCAGTTTACACAACAAGTTTCCAACATTCTGAGCAATTCATTATTTAATGATTTATAACCAAAAATAAGTTGGTTCCCAGATGGGAGTGTGAACCATTATAACCTCAGTGGGTGTGTCATACTGTTCAGGTTGTAAAGAGCACAGTTGATGACATATCCTTAAATATAATGGCTCTGCTGAAAACTGGAGGAAATGTGTGGTGGTTCGCCACCAAGGTTTAAAAAGCCTGGAACAACCAATGAAGCCAGCAGGCTTCTATATGTATATAAAGTCTGTTGGGCAGAAGTTAGCTGTCTGTCTAACCTAGTGAGCTGTCTAACTGTATTGAGATACAGTCCTCTACACCTAGACCAACAAATATACAGAAAAACCCAAATGATTAATCATACAACTCGTCATTTTTTGACTAATTTGTCCTTTTATCCTAAAAACTTGAAGACTTGAATTTGATTCTGGCAGCCATGGATAGCCAGACAGGCCACCTCACTCTGAACCACATAGTACACTGAGTTGGCACTGTTTCACCTCTGAAAAAGAAGCTCTGTTTCCTGGTTGAGAAAAAATATGCAAACAAAACTCAAGACTGAATTTGTACCTTGGAGGCCTGAGCCCGTTGCAGCAGTGTGGACAGGGAGTGCGCTTTGGTGCCCTGGGGCTTAGCACTGGGCATTCTGACCAAAGGCCGGGGACTCTCTTCCATGCCCTTGTCACTCACTGCTTTAATGTGGACCAGGAAGGAGCGGTACTTCCCTCCGGCCATGCCTACAATGCAGGGACCAACAGGACAAGTGAGAAACATTGATCCACTCACAACTTCATGGATGATTCTTAACACTATTTAGTATAAAACTGTGGTCAGCATCAGAATGTGACTTCTTACAAACGTATAGATAGGACTGTTATTACCTTTGACCAGTTTGGGGCTGGTGAGGCTGAGCATGCCTGCATGGCCAGAGAGGTCCAGGCCACTAGCCAACCACACTGGACCACACAGGATATCCTCTTTATGGTCCTCTAGGAATGGACATAACATGGACCCTACGACAAACATACAAAGCTCTACTTTAGACATAGGACACTTTATCTGTGTTGGGCACCTTCATCCCTATTAAAGGTGGAGCAGGAAATGTCAGACATCAAGGTTGAATATTACACAATGTTACTGACAGGTGAGCAGTAGTGTCTGTTAATTGAACACAGCTAATGAAAAACCAGTGACCATGAATAAGAATGCACAATGACAAATTGATTGTTAGGGGGCCTCAAATCTAGCTTTGTCCTCTATTTTCTATGTATTAATTCATGATTTGCAGTACCAAAAAAGAACTGCTGATTCAAGTATAGTCTTTATACTCAGGGTCAGCATTTTACATCATGAGACCCACCGAACACTGAGCTGTTTGTTTCCCCGGAGGATCTGAAAAAAAATCCCAAACCCATCTGTCGAAAAAAGGCGAACCTGGCTATTTGCAAGACAAATTGAGAGCTTGATAACTGAGTGTCTTTCAGATAAAGTGAAAAGCTGTAATACTCCAAAATAAAACAGATCTACAACTAAACAGACTAAATTCTTATACCTGATGTCTCCTCTATGTCCATGAACTGGATGTCCTCTGTGAAGTCATGCAGCACAGGCTGACCATTCTTCTCCCCATTAGCATGGAGGACACTAGAGAGGGGAAAGGAGATCTGTCTGTCCACCGCCGTCTCTGTTAAAGATATGAGAAGCAACATTTAGACACAGGCACTTCTACCAGTGAAGAAAAAATATGCAAGAAGCTGTTTCAATAACATCTCAGTTAAGTTACTACTTACGAAAAGAGCAAAGACATCTTTTGATACCATATCACTAAAAGTCCATGCATATCCTTGTTCAAAATCCTGTTATTGAAGAAAAAAATCTACCGTTTCAGATTAATGTGTGAATAAAAATCCTTACCGCTGACTTTACCCAGCCCAGGAGCTTTGTTCTTCAGTAAAGTGACCTGGATCTGAGGAATGTTGACTATGTTGGCATTCAGGACAAATTTGAAGTCCACGTGGCCCACCATGCAGGCTTTCGGCAGCACAAGCTCAAACACATGCTCGTCCCAGCTGGAGCTGCAGAGAGAATATGGGTCACCAACCACTTAAATGTTCAAATAAAAGTCCCCCCTCCCTTCCGACAAAAGTAAGACAACTGTCAATGTAGAATTTACAACTAATATTTGCTGTTTGGAGATGGATGTCAAGGAAATTGACACTGGAGCTTTGTGATGCCAAAGAAGTAACATGATAATTCCACAAGTCTATGGTGACAGTGGGTACCAGACATTTGGAACCGACTCTACACAGGGTGTCTTTGTTCAATGATTTCTTAGCAGATGTATGGACATTTAATTTGTCTAACCCTAACCCACGATCTAGATAATTTAGTGTTTAAAGATACCTGTCACTCTGAAGCTTCCAGGTGCGAGTGTGCTGGGCTGCATCTCCGTGGTGTTGCTGGTGAAGGTGCTGTGGGTGGCGTCGCTGCTGCTGCTCCTGCTGCACCTCCACCCAACATGGCGGCACTGTAGCTGAGAAGCGGGGGGTCAATGTCTCAAAGCGTGTCAGCTCCACCAATGACATCAGGCTCTCCGTGGTCAGCGGTTGGTCCACCAGGAGGTCCACTCCTGTACAAAGGTCAGTGGCTCATCAGATTCAACGTCACAACAGTATCACAGGGAGGCCAACAAAGTAATGTGAGTGAGTGTCTTGTGTCAGTTCTACCTGTGATCCCTGGGCTAGAAGGGTTGGAGGAGGGCTTGGCCCCCTCAAGCAGCATTTCAGCCCCTTTAGAAAGGGGGCCATCAATAAACATGTCTCCATCATCTACATCGTCACACACGCCTCCAATTTGAAGGAAATGAAGTTCTCCACCTTCAGAGGAGAGCAGAAACAAAATGACCACCAACAGATAGGGATAATTTACCTGGAGGCACTGAAGGACCACAATATGTGATACAGTGAATTATATAAAATTAATAACTGTGTTAAGAAGACAGGTATTCTACAGTAGGGACTGAAACTATATTTTCCAGTGGAAGTAAATGATTTTCTGCAAAGCATAAATAAATTGTTACATCGGAATTAACAATTAACATTACAGTACATTCTGAATAAATAGACAAAAAATGATATCAGCCTTTCCCAGACATACCAGTGGCAGTATTTATGTTGCTGTAACTTATGTTACAGCATAAACAATGCAGAATAGATGTGCAGTTATGTATGTTTAATTCAAGTTATATATTTTTGGTTGTGTTTGTGTTTTCTTGTATGTAAAGTTTAACTATAAAATATAGTCTCAATTACATTTCCTTGTCATTAGGGTTTGATAACGACATCTTAGGAACAGTTGCCACATTTTATATATATGATATATTATTATATTTGTGGCAATAGTTTTATATATGGCAACTTATACACACACACACATATATATATATATATATATATATATATATATATGTTGGCTGATCAGCTATCATAATGGGAGAGAGAGTGTGAGAGTGTGAGTGAGAGAGAGCAAGAGAGAACCTGAAGTTCTTAATGTAAACTTTTAACTACAGCCTTTGTGAGGTTTCTGGAGTGAGTACGGAATTTCCTTGTTTAAAGTAGTCCTAGGTACTCAAAAAAATACCAGTAATATACAGTATGAAACCATGCATCTTCCTCTCTAACATTTGTCTGTGAAAAGGCCTTGCTATTACTGAACACTCGAGAGGTAAACACATAACAGGAAATACAATCAAACAAGCACATGTGCAAAACAAAAATTCAGGATGATAAAAGCCGACCTTTCCATCCCGGTAGTCAACAGTACTGTTCTCTATGGGGAAACAGGTCCAGAAAGACCACACTCACCTTTAGTGCAGGCACAAAGGCGATCGGTCCCAGAGCAATAGGTAACTGATACAAAGGGGTCTGTCTCCTCAAGTGACCCCTCTTTCTTAGGCGGCTCCACCTTGGCCAGGACCTCTAACGTGGACAGGTCCAGAATCATAATGTATCCCGCCCTTGTGGTCACCACCAGGTGTCCCAGGCCTGTCACCTCTAACCTCTTGCAGTCTTTGGAACTGGAGGCAGAGGTGGAGAGACTAGTGACAGTAGCGCTGCAGCTGCTGGTTGTGGCTGCTCCACATGCAGTCCCAGTTCCAGAGCTAGCAGAACCTGCCGGGCCCATTCCAAACCCAGACAAGCCATTTTTTGGAGCAGAGGGATGAGCCTCTTCAGGAGCTTCTTCGCTGTCATCCTCCCTGCCATCCAGCACATCTGGAGGTAGCAATATGTGAGAGGTGATTGCATCACAAGGGTCCCAGATCTGTTGCACCTTCACAGGTTCCTCATCCAAAGTGACAATACGGGTAGAGTAGTTGAGCTTGTAGAGTGCAAGGTAGCCCCCTCCACTCCCACTACTCGAGGACCTCTGCTGCTGCTGATCACCCGGGGGCAGAATGAGGGGTGTCTGAGGTGGGGAGTCCACTGGGTGGTGGCCTTCCACCCCATTGGGCACTGGGTGTAGGGGATCTCCTTTGCGCTGACTGCAAAGGGCAGAATGCAGGCGGTTGAGATTGTTGAGAGCTTCAACTTGATTTGTGGCACTAAGAGATTCAGCGCCACAAGGCTGCAGGCCGACTAGAAGGTGCACACCATCCCAGCAGGGCGTTATTGAGTCCACATAAAGATTCTCATCTTCCAGCTGTTTGGGCAGCCTCAAGCACTGCACCAGCGCTCCAGGTCGAGGTGGGGCAGAAACACTTGCCGCAGCTAGTGTGCTCCATTTGTCCATGTGACCATCTAACCCTGCCAGATTAGTTGCTGCATCAGCAAACTGCTGAATGTAGGTGATTGGTGGATCCTGAAGAAGAAGCTGCTCATGTGTGTCAAACTCCATTTCTATGATCTGTGGCACAGTGAAGCCCTCCTCGTGCAGACCCTTGCTCATAAGGTTGTTCATTTGAGCAAACACCTGCCCTGAGGATTTGTCATCCACCTCTCTGATACTGTACAGCAGCAGTACGGGTATAGTCCTGTGCACAGCCTGCAGAGAAGAGGGGCTTGGAGGATGAGAACCTGCTAGATTAGAATGGCCCTGCTGCTGGGCTGCAGTCTGGGGATGGCAGGTCTCTATTTCCATGGGACCTTGGTCCTGTATAGGCCCAGAGTGAAAGGGCTCAGGGCCCTGAGTTCTTAGTTCTGTGGTCCTGCGTGTTGTTGATGGGGCTGTGGGTTGGGGCCCAGCCAGGGTTGGGGTGCTGGATGCTGAGCGATAGCTGAGCAGGCCTCCAGCCAGCAGGCAGGGGAAGGGAATGTTGTGGTGGTCGGGGACCTTGTCTTTTGCTTTGGCCTGGCTGTGGGCCTTGGCTTGGTTTAATGAGGGGTTGGCACCCAGCTCCTCCAGGTCCTTGACCGTGTCCTCCAGCACACTGGCAACGACCTCCCACTGGAGCTTCTCTGGCTGCTGGAGCACACTCAGTGCTGTCACTCCTAGGCTAACGTCCATGCTCTCCCACTGAGACTGCTGACCTAAAACAGAAAAAAGGAAAGAGCTGAGATTTTTCCTTTTCATACCACAGCATGAGTGATGGAAAATACAATTCTAATAAGCATTCACACAAATATGGATCATTCACAAGTTAACAAGAGGGCCACCCCCAAGCGTAGGATTACACACAAAGTACCTGTTATTGACTCTGATCGGGAATGCTCATCACTGTCTGAATCCTCCAACTGGTCATCACTGGAAGAGAAGATGTGGTTAAGAAAACATGTCGAACATGACACAACCCAAACTTGAGAACTGTGATGAAACAAAGTAGGAGGGAGTTAGTGGCCATGTCACAGTATGTGAACACTCTCTTTGCAGTGGTCCACATTGTTTCTTGACATTAAGGTGTGATTAAAGATCATTTGATTTGAGGGCATGATGATAAAACTGATAGTCTATTTATTAACTCTTTAACTCTGTAGGTACCTAGAAATGAATGTATATCTCACCACTGTGAAAATCTTTGTGAACAAACTGTAACTGGTTTCCTGCTGTTTTAGTTTTTGCTTTTATTTCTTGGTTTAATCACTGTTCTGAACATCTGGAAGAGATAATCCAAATACAGAGGACTTCTCTTGTTAGAGCTGATAAATCAGTGAGTAGCAAAGGTTTCATCACCATCCCATTTTATTCATTTTAAATATCATTCATATTCCAAAAGTGTTATAGAATATTTTTATATGAAAACTAAAAGAAAGAATTGTGTATAGTAAGCTGTAGAAATATTGTCCCGAGAGTCAATTATCATAAAAGTACCATGATGTTTTTAGAGTTTTGGCTTCAATTTGGTACCGAAGTATCTTTAAATCATCCCTATAAACTATCGCTGGAGAGAATATTCCATTAGGGGGGATTTTCCATCATAAAAATTGCACAAGTTGTTGATGTGTGTATACTGAATGTGAGTTCTTCACCTATCTCCCTCCAGCTTGGGCAGGTCAGAGCAGGAGGAGGACTCCTCTAGCCAGGCCAGAGTTGGTCTCCGAGACTCTGTCAGCGTCTGCTGGCTTTGCTCGCCTCCACACAGGATCAGCTGCCTCAGGATGGCAGGGTCGTACGGGTTGATGTCAAACTTCAAATGCACCTGGTCATCACACAATCACACACTCTTTAATATGGGGTCAATCCTAACATTTATGTCTGACGCCTTCATGTTTGGATGCAAAGAACAGGACCGATGATAATTCCTTATGTGTTCACAGTTCGATGATCTGACCTTCATCATTTTGGAGACATCCCAGATGCACATCTTGCCCCTCTTGGTAGCAGCAGCCAGGAACTGTGGGCAGCTGCCAAAGCCGTAACAGGCGATCTTGTCAGAACTGTCAGGGCCATTGGGAAAGTGGGCGGGGCTGGTCGCCAGTGTCACTGACAGCGGAACGTTCTGTGTGTGCTCGCCCTTTACAAACGGACAATTGGGAGAATGTCGCTCGTGTTCCGACCTGGATTTAGTGGAGAAAAGTTGGGTTATAGATATGTGTGGAATAACATACAACAGGCAGTAGTTTAGTATTTGGTCCAGCAGCTAAATAAATGCACACTGTAGTTTATGATGTGCACTCACCATGGCTCATCTGTAGGTTCCCAACAGACCAGACACACACTGCAGGTAAAACACATGGCTCTGTCGTCCCCTGTTGAGGCAGGCTGCAGAGACACGACAGGATCATTAAAGAATCTTAACACTTACAACAGTGGCTTCAGTTGAAATTCAGAGTAATTCACTCTATACTTTCAACATGGAGATTCACCAAAAAAAGAAATTGCCAATTTTACAAATCAGTCCACACTCAATAACCCATAATGACAAGGTGAAATTTCGTTTTTTGTATATTTAAAAATAAAAACCAACAGTCAAATTCCAGAAATAAACTCCATAGAACATGTATGGAGAGACTTGAAGTTGGCAGCTTACAGGTACTTATGCAAAAGGATCTGCCAGGAGGAATGTGATGAACTGCTTGTGGAGCCAACTTTTAACTGCTGCTGCTAAATGTGCTTCTACTGTACTGAATTAAGGCTTTGATTACATTTGTAAATGAGGGTTCAGTTTTTGATTGTTAAAAAGCATTTCGAATTTTTTTTTTTTACTTGGTCACTATAGGTTATTTGGTTCAAACTAAATCTACAACAAACTGAGTAAAAAAGATGAAGAGGTCTCAATATTTCTGAAGCCACTGTAATTTTTCACTGTGAAGAAGTCTAACTTTTGTTAGTTAGATTAGACGCATAAAACAGAACTAAAGTCACCACCCACCACCCATCATGTTACAGTTTACATCCATGTAGGTGCAGACTCGTATAATATCTGTCGGGAAGACTTTAAATAAACAGGGATTCAGCTGAATATTCTTAAGGTATGGCCCAAAATGTGTTGTGAGTTCACAATGAACTTGACCTACAAACATCAAATACTAATTAGTTTTCCCTTGGATGTTTATTCCAAATATTAAATTTTCACTCAAGGTGTTCTTGGAAACAGTTTACAGGAATGGTACGGACAGACAGACAGACGGATGCACAGAACTTCTGAAAACATACAACCTCTGGCCACATTTGATAGAGGCATAAAAAATAACCAGCGTTGACATTACCTCTTTGTGTATGATAACCACTGTTGCCAAGGGCAACATTATTGTACATATGCAATGCCACTGATGACTCACTTACTATAAGAACACGGGTTTGAACAGGAATAGTCGCTATGGTTTCATTTTGTTAAATAATACCATTTCTTAGCAGTCTTACAGCAACACCAATATTCTTCTGTGCAGGCATATAGCCTCTAACTGCATGCACATTTTGTGAATGTGTATGAGACTGCAGACTATGTTTGTCCTGTGAGCTGAGTTCTCTTTTCACCCACCTGGTGGTAAAAACCTGCTTGAGCCATCGGGTCGGGTTGAGCCCACCTGTAGCCAGCATGTGGCCACGATGTAAACGTCTCCCTCCTGTTGGCCTCACTGTACATCAGGGATCTGCAGAGAGCAAAACGGTTTAGAAGCGTGCCCAGTTTCCTGTGTGCTGCTGAGGGACGTGTCACTGTGCCTGTTTAGTGGCGGACTACCTGTGAGACCTCTGTCATATGCATGTTGTGCATTACAGATCATACATGTACCCCTCTATAGGGCCGCACATTGTCAAAACAATAGAACAAGAAGAGTTTGGTTTGACACAGTTGGCACAGCGCACAGCACGAATGATAGAGACAAAGAGAGGAGCAGTAAATTACTGACAGAGCTGCTAAAAACTATTAAAAAAAAGAATTCACAGTCCAAACATGCATGAAAAGATCCCAAATTCACACTGTAAGTGGACTTAGTGATGCTGTGCATGAATCTCTCTGCCCCGGACTTGGTGGCACTGTGGCCAGGCTGTGCATCTTCTCAGAGGCTATCCATGGTCCCTGTGTCCGTAGCCAGGGACTGTTTATGTATATTTATCGCAGGTCATAACGTCATCACGATATTCAACAATGTTATCACATATTGCACGATTTCCTAATATAGTGCAGCCGAACCCATCAAGGATCATAATTCATAAGATTTTTTTTTTTTAAATGCATAAACACAAAATGTTAGTGCTATAAATTAATAAATTTGTAATAAATCCTGTCAAATAAATATTTTGATGAATGACCTATTTTCTGTAATAATAATTAAACAGAATCAATAAACCAGAATGTTCCAGTATTTTCTTGTTCAAGTCATTTCATATGCTACATTTCTTACTCACCTATCTACAGAACGCCCAGGGCCCACCCCAAGCTCAGGCCTGGCACTTGACAAGAGGTAGGAGAGCCTGTCCATGATGGATGAGGCCACAGACAAGGCAGCTACGTTCTGGTTGATTTTCTTCAGCTCGCTGACAATTGCGCTGGCCACCAGCTTCAGCACATGGTGGGGAAGGTGGAAGATCACTGTTGCCCACTGAGAGAACAGATAGGATTAGAAGATGGAAAGGAAATGCAGGTCAGAAGGAGAAACAACCAAACATCACATTGTCAAATCTTCTGAAGTAGATGCTGGTGTGTGTTCATTTCAGAGCATTATAAAAGTTGTGTTATCACTGCATAGCAACTGAACAGCAATCAGGAGCCATGGTCAAAACTCTCCTTGGTGATTCATTCCGGGTATGGACTATGATCAGTAAATTATATGATGTCAGAATAATCCACATGAAAGTAAATGATGTGAAAATGTTTTTTAGTTTTAAGTATGCAAAACGCGTGCATGCATTCAATTTGGCATGAACAAATTTGGGGGGAATATTACTTGGAAGGGTATCTCAGGATGATTAACTTTTGTGACCAGTCAAAGGTCAAGGTCAACAAAAATATGTTGCAAATAAAAGCAACCAATTAGATTAGACACAACCTACAGCTTATTTAGATTCATTCATTATAAATAGGCATTATTCCAATATAGAAAGGTTTGCATTGCCAGATTGGGGTATATACAGCATAAGTGCAGGGTATGTATCTCCCTCAGATGTTTTTCATTTTAATGGTGGGATAAAATCTTCAAATTACACAAACGCTGATATTTTTAACTATAACTCTACAGTGTCTGTCCCATTATTATCCCACACTACTGAGTCACAACTGTGACTCAGTAGTGTGTATGAAATACCATCACTATCATTGTTAATCCCATTAGACAGTCATCATATTCATGATTTTGTGATGTCATAGTGACCACAGCTGTTCCTGGTGCAGAAGCATAAGTTCAACTGGGTTCAAACAACAGCTCAGTGTGGATACCAATTCAACACAAGCTTCAGGATTCCCATATTTTCTGGAGGACTACACTGGGTTGGATTATACAGGTGGTCATGTCCGGGTGTGAGACAGTTCTTTAGCTATGGCTCTCTAACCTACAATAAGCACTCCTCGTATTTTATTATTGAGTAGTAATAGCACAGAGGAACAAGGAAACACCAAAGGCACAGGAACAAGATAACAAATGACTGAGGTTCTCTGAATGACCCTAGAGAGGGGAAGCATTTTTAATTATCCCTGACAGGCAAGAAAAATGATTTGTTATTAATAAGAAGCTGATATGAGGACAAATAGTTGAGCCTTGTTCATATGGTGTATACAGTTAAAAAATTAAGCACGAGGCTATCAGACTAACCTTTGCCACTTTGTGATTGGCTGCGGTCTCATGTGAGGTATTCTTCAGGCCTTCTTTGAGCTGGGAGATAAAGAGTTCGTAGCCCTCTGTGTTGGACACATCAATCTTTTCCTGACAGGCAGACAGCATCTGCTGGGCCTGAAACATACACGAACAGAGATACGCAGTCAAGGTCAGTTCCAAGATACAGATCTTACATTTTTGATTTTGCTATGGTGATCACAGTTTTCTGGTGTTTGTGTTAACTGTGCAGTCACATGAGAAACTGTCCATGTTTCAATTTGATCGGAGGGTCATCAAAGCTGTCATGTGACTGTACATGCTCCTGAAGAAAGTAAGAATGTAGAGAAATATCTGATGACTTTAAGCATGAAATTTAAATGCAAAGACAGGGGACATCCTCATCAGATGGCCTGACATATCAATATCAGTCTACATCCTGTAAAACAGTGGTTTGCCTCCACCAACTGGTGAAGTTGCAGAACACATGGTTACAGTCTGTCCTATTATGGTGCATACAACAACCAGAAAAGCTTATGCAGAACATTTTGATTTCACAGTGAAGTTTAACTTTGACCTTTTAGATTTAAAAACCCCTCTCTTTATCTGCCCCACAGTCCTTGACTTTTACAGTTTTATTTATTTTCCTGCTTTGTGTGTTGAGGTGAGAATTAATTGTTAAATCAGAGCTGCTTTCCACCCATAGGTGTGGAGTAACTGGAGCACATCAAGAGAAAAGAAAAGGGAGTGAACAGATGACACCCAAAAAAGAAGTGAGAGTTCAGAAAATGTAAGAGTGGAAAATGGAACTGGACCAAACGGACCATTAAAAGTGCAGGATGAAGGAGATATATTACTTTCAATTGATCTGATGTTTTTAAGGGCAATCTACTTTACTGTACTGTGTGACCCAAACCACTGCTTCACATCACCTTCTTTAAATGTGTGGTGTCCAAATACATCCCAGATCCCCTGTCATGGAAAATATTTACCAACTTATTTGAACAAATATCAAATAACTGCTAGAATTTCTAATGTACAAACAGATCAACAAAATGAAACCTACATTAAATACTCTAGTATAGATAGCCCTTCAAAGAAAACCACGTGCCAACCAGCTACCACGAGATAAACATGGAAACTTGTAGTCGCATTTTTCAGACTACCTTTCGTACCGTGAAGTTAGTCCCGCTATATTATCTTTATTGTTTATCGCCCAGCCCTTAGCGGATCAATTGCAATTAGGGATGTCAGGAATAACCTGTTTTACGGTAACCGTGGTTTGATAACGTCACAATTTCATAACCATAAGGATTGTAAAAACTACGATATCTAACTATGGTATCCTGCCTCTCGCGAGTCACGTAATTTGTGTGCGCGAGCCACTGAAACGTCAGTTGAGAAGAGGGAACTGACTTAACGGCCTTATTTTCACCAACACTGGACAAACAACTCCATCAGAGGAGTTTACAGTGAGAGGAGAAATCCTTGTTTACTTTCGGTTTCTGACCAGCTCTGCAGGAGCGGCTGACACACCTCTCCCGCTCTCTCTCTCTCTCTCTCTCTGTGTACTGAAAGGCAATACCATAATAAGGACATGAAGAATGTGACACGTTGAGTTTTTTTTACAAATAGTCAACAACTTCCGTTGCTGACCCTTCAAAATAAAACTCCCATACAGATATACACCTTATGACAGGAAACACAAATGTTTGGAGTCTGTACTGAGTGCCTTCGGAATGAATGAGTGTGAGGAAGGGCAGATTCACGCTGACATAGCCCAAGGAGCATTTACACTCTTGCAAAGTGGTCACCTGCTGTTTTTAACTAGCCTGCCATTTGACAGAGGGCTTATAATCTGATTGTGAAACAAAGGACTTACACATCTATCTGGGCCAGGCACAACAACTTGTGACACATATCAGGTGACAGTAACCATCATTGTAAGGTACTTCCTGGTTCCTCTGTGAAAAGCAGAACATGGCCAGAGTGGTGCAGTCTTCTCTTACCTCTGTTACCGGCAGCTCCAGTTGAACCATGTCCTCAGGCTTGGCCACTGGTGGCTGCAGGGCTGTGTCGAGGAGCAGGATGCCATTCAGGTCCTTCCTGCATCCCACTGCATAGTCATCCACAAAAAGCACCTTGTCCACTGCGGGGAAGTACTGACACCTGACACGACCACCAGGTTTAGCTGGGACAGAAACAGAGGACAACAGAGTCAAGAGG
This sequence comes from Paralichthys olivaceus, assembly GCF_024713975.1. Classification (NCBI taxonomy): domain Eukaryota; kingdom Metazoa; phylum Chordata; class Actinopteri; order Pleuronectiformes; family Paralichthyidae; genus Paralichthys; species Paralichthys olivaceus. Next base: position 2,594,069 of record NC_091106.1, read on the forward strand.
TTTGAAGGAGAAAGGTCCAAAATTACTGCCTGAAAAACACAAAATGAAACCTCACTTATTCGCCATGTTCACCATGTGCCAAGCAAATCAAAGACAAGTGGCTGGCCACCTCTTACACAGACAGCATCAGCTACTCTGCTGTCTGGTAAATGGACAGAGTATTTCTGAAACGTCATTTAATTTATACAAACAAATTCAATCTATTTTTGCAAAACACAAATAGATTGTGAAATTCTACTGTAGCACTGAAAACAGAGCACTGGCTCATGTCCTGTACTGCCCTGATGTTTTACATTACAGTAAGTGGTCTTGAGAGGTGTCTAGTAAAATACGGCAATATAAACCCTTTTATGCACATGTTAAGCTCAACTTCCTTTTAATTAGGGATGGGAGAAAATATAAATACAACTGAAAGCGACAGTATGTTTTGTGATAGTGTATCTACTTTCAATTTCATTTCTTGTTTGACAAATGATTTCAGCCTCTTCCACTTAAACAGAACACATGTCAAAAACGTTATACATATGGTAGCGTGTTCTTTATACTGTATCAGTTTTCCTAAATTTGGATATTAAAATTGACAATACAGCATCTTGCATACAGTGTCACAATGTGTCTTAAAAATATTGATTAGTAACCCCTGTATCATGATATATATTGTATTGCCAGGGTCTTGCCAATAAACAGCACTATAGAGTATGACAGTATGAAATATATATGTACATAAGTTGGCTACAGTTAACAGAAACATGAGCTGCATTCAGACAGGCACTGGACTCTGGATAATCTCCTGACATTCTCTGGAGAGGCTGTGTGTGAGAACGCAAATGTCTAAGTGAGATGCTCCAGACTTTTGCCAGAGTTCCTCAGCTCCTAGTAAAAACCCTGGAGAATGTCCGAATGAGCTCATGTGATAACACAGCAAGAGGATCCTCTGCAGGATTCACTGCCAGCGAGTGGGCGTGTTGATGATGTTCCCAACACGCGACAGACAAACAACCAAAAGCAACACAAATATCTCCTGATGAAAAAGCAGTGCCAGACATGTAGAAGACACCAACGAAGACATCAAGAGAGCTTTAAGTGATAAGGGCCAAGCATCACAGTTACATCAGTTTTTCAAATATTGAAACAAATAATATTGTATAAAATATGTATAGTATAGAAATATTGAACATCTTTATAATATAAGAAAGGATCGAAGATGTTAAAGACCTTCAAAAGTCATAACATATAACTGACAGAAAACAAACTGCACTTCAGGGGACTAAAAACTCCACACTCAGCCAAAACACCCTGAGGGCCTGGATATCACAGGGACTGACGCACTGCAAGTGCAAAGTGCCCAGAAAATGATATCTGCAATCAAGTATGGAAACACAGTCAATATTATTAACCATCAACAATAAAAACTAATCAAAACTAAGACTTGAAGTGTAGAGAAATTCATTCAGTAGAAATTACAACTGCCACATACTACATGGAGAAAAAGAAATGCCTGACATGGCTTTTCCAAAGGGAGGTAATACACTACTAAAAAGATAAGTACACTGAATAAACACTGATTTAAAGGTTCAGTGTGTGAGATTTATGTAAAAAGGGATCTATTGGGAGAAATTCAAAATAAAATAATCCTATTCATGATTTCACTAGTGTGTTTCATCTAAATTGTACACATTGTTGTTTTCTTTACCCTAGAATGAGCCCTTTATATTTAAATACTTTATATTAACCTCTCTACATAGGCTGACATGTTTTTTACACTAGTCCAGACTGGACAAACTAAACACCTTTTTTTTGTTTATTTTTCTGAGTTTTTATGACAACTGAAGGTTTCCACAGGATCGCTTTCATGTTTAGAAAGGGAGGGTGAGGTGAGGGGTATTCAGCTGCAACATGCAACTTCCCCACTAGATATCACTGAATTCTACACACTGAACATTTAAATTAAAATCTGGATTTGAATCCATTTTTAGGATTAAATGATTGTACAATGAGAGTGAAGGCACAATTCCTCCAAAGTGTCAGGATCAGAGAAGGGATATTTTTTAACAGACTAGATTGGCCCCGGTCCTATATTTTCATATCATGTAAATTTTAACCCATGCATTTAAAGGTCCAGTGTGTAAGGTTTAGGTGAAAGGGATCTATTGGCAGAAATTTAACGTAGAATAATCCTCATGATGTTTTCACTAGTTCATTTCATCTAAATTGTATGAATTGTAGTGTTCTTTACCCCAGAAAAGGCCCTTTATATTTAAATACTTTATATTTACATCGAGGGGGTCCTCTCTATGGAGGCCGCCATGTTTTTTACATTAGTCCAGACTGAACAAACTAAACACCTTTTGAGTTTTTATGACAACTGAAGCTACCACAGGTTCTTTTTCATGTTTGGAAGGAGAGGGTGAGGTGAGGGGTGTTCAGCTGCAACATGTAATTTCAACACAAACTTCTAAACACTATACCTTTAAATTTTGTAAAAATATTAGTATATTGTTATGTTCATGTTGTTATATTCTTACACTGATGTACATTAGTGTCATGTGATTTGTAACCGACCACAGGTTACAGAGAACCAGCAGAGTCCTTAAAAGCACACACTTGCAGTAGGACATGTAATGAGCGAGCCCTAGGAAACCACAGTGTGACACGTGTTGCTTGTAGATTTCTAATCATGCACAACTATTAATGAATGAAGAGGATCAAGTGTTCCTCTGGGGGTGTCAATTTCTACCGAATTAATCTGAAATTTTCCTGCTCATGCAGAGCATCCTGCAGATGAATACACATACAGCTGTACACAGGTTTATCATCTGTTGATTAGGTCTGGAATAGTTCTTGAATTCCAGATGCTGGTTCAAAGACTATGAGCTGGACTGTTGTCTGTGCTAGAGGATGTGCATCTTTATGATGTGTATGACAACTGAATCATTATCCTTCTAACGATCTATTACAAGTCGTTGGCAGGGAGCACAAAGTTCAAGAAAACGAAAGCAAAAGAATGTTTCTGGCTTTTATAACAGCAACATTAGCATGCAAGGCTGGTTATATATTACAAGTAGTTAGCTATTACTGTATGTCATAACTAATTGCTGCTTTTCTGATGCAGCTGTCTCTTTCCCAACACGCGAGTGTTTATGTGACAGAAAGAGTTGCTTTGCTTTGTTAGTTGAGGACCTGAAGCACTCATGACTTTCACTCTTAAATGTGAACTTGGTGGGTGTAAGAAAGGAGTTATGACCATAATGTTGTTCATGATAATACACTGCATTAACTCGATACCATCTAACCACAACAATAGCAACGTACCACTGCTTTCAAACCTTTTTCCAAAAACAAGTATTGAAACAGTTCTGTATATGGTATCACTCTATATATGCCCTGCTGTAATCACAACTGACAGCCATCGGATGGAGATTGACACAACATCAGTCCTGACTTAAAGAAAAAGAAAAGAAAATCAAACAAGCCCTCCAGAAGTTGAACTGAAATAAAAGTAAACTGGGACATAAAAGATCAGTGAGGGTTTATTTGTCTAACATCTCTCCTGCTTTCTGGAAGTATAGTGTCACTTTAAAGTATGCCAAGAACTCACACTATTACTAGCAATATCGTATTAGCCATTCTGCAGAAACAAGATTGTCCCTATGAACATGACAGGCTGCATTGATGGTGAAGATGTTTGTAAGACTTCAGTGTATTCCATCTAACAAAGGTGTCTTATCTTTCCCTCAATTCCTACTTCCAAAAAAAGCTCCATCATAAGGTCATCTGAAACGATCCTCAAATGGGCTGCAGCACAACAAACACAATGACCCGTGCAGAATAACGCAGGGCTGCAGCTGAACAGTGTTAATGTGAGCGCATCATGTGTAGTAACATTGTTTACGGTCAACATTCACACAGTCAAAGACTAGAGGAAGGGCTCAGGATTGAGCTGGGTCACCATCACCATTGCTTCATGTGTGAACAGGTAAACTGATAAAAAAAAAAAAAAAAATTCTGTTGAGCCAAATGTTACAATGTGTTGCTTTTGTTCAATGATAAAGGTCAGAGTGAAATCCAGAAACCAATCAGCTGATCAACACCATTCAAGATGTAAACAAATTCTCCCACCTCTGTAAGGCCACCAGTCCAGGTGTCCTAATGCATCTCTATCACAATTTCTGAAGCATATGACACATGCTGTGTTGTGATCACAGAGGACAACGACCAGCGCTGCGGTATTAACCAGATGAGCTGTACAGGCTCGTTCTGACTCTTGCAAACTTCATTATGTCCTGTCAGTGCTTAGCGACGGAACATTTTCGTGCAGGCAACACGAGTGATCTTTGACTGAATGATCCCCCATTAGCCCAGCAGGAAAACCAGGCCCCACTACAGCAGCTCTACAGCATCATGTCAGTGTACTTTCAGCATCACATCACTGCCTCCAAACGACTGACAGAGCGCACGAATTAAGCAGCTAGGATGCCGCTAGCTGAGCGGTGAGAGTATCACAGCAACTCACGGTAACACAGAGAGCTTCCACACACAAACAGCTGCAGATGTGCTACTTCGGGTGTCCAACATATGAACGGCGCTTCCAGCAACAGAGCGTTGTCGTGACTGATCACTAGAATAACAGAAAAGTGTCAGGGCAGGTTTCCCGGCGAACTAGCATTGTGCTAAGTCAACTAGCCACCTCTTGGCTAGCACGGTAGATATGCCATGTTGCAAGTGGGTAAACAGCAGCAAATAATGACGTTCGCTAAGCACCAACTAAGACTGATCGACGGCAGAAGATTGTTATGAATGTCCACGAATATAACACGCTGACTAAGAGAACGAGAAGCTAACCAGCTAAAGGCCCGAGTGGAAGAGCTAGGAGCAGCTAACGTTAGCCAGCGCTAGCTAACGGAGGTTACCAGCCTGTGTCGTGTTTAGAGTGTTGACAGCCAGCGGTCGGTTTGTCAAATCTCTAACTAGCGGCGTCAGGGTTTGACAGGAGGCTCCGGGGCTCACCGTGCAACGCTGAAGCCTGGAGAATGGCCCCCGAAGTGCCGTCTATGACTTTGATGCTGCCGCGGCTGGTGACGGCCAGGATAGCGTTGAGGGCCGGGTGGTAGGACAGGCTTCGCAGGCCCTCCTCGTCGCAACGCAGGCAACCGTCTCTCAGCACAATCCAGTCTGAGGAGGTGGACGAGCCGGAGCCCGGCGAGGCCGCGGCCGCCATCTTTCCTTATTTTTCCCTTCCCTTCCTTTTTGGTCGTTCTTAGGATCCGATGATACACGTAATACTGCTAAATCTACCACACTAACTCCGAACTATCGCTCCTCTGCCACTCCGGACTCCTTCTGCGGCGTCTTCTCCTCCGCCCGTCACCGCAGTGGTGGCTATTCACCATCAGCGCTAAGGAACTCGGGGCTCGGCTCTGTCAGTTTACACGATAGGTAGACGGAGCTAGCGTATCTCTGCGCCACTTCTCGCGAGAACACCGAGTCCAAGTGAGAACACACGGGTTGACTGGGAACACCAAAAAGAATAATAACAATAATAATAATAATTAAATAAACAAAATAACAATAACAACACTGATGATAATAACACTAGTAATAATTATTATTATTAAATAAACGAAATAATAACAATAATAATAATAATAACAACACAGATGATAATAACACTAGTAATAATAATAATTATTAGATAAAGAAAATAATAACAATGATAATAATAATAATAATAACAACACAGATGATAATAACACAAGTAATAATAATAATAATTAAATAAATAAAATAATAATAATAATAATAACAATGATAATAATAACACAAGTAATGAGAATAATAAAAATAATAATTAAATAAAAATAAAAATAATTAAATAAACAAAATAATAATAATAATAACAACAACACAGATGATAATAACACAAGTAATAATTATTATTATTATAACCCAAGTAATAATTATATTATAATAATAACATAAATAATAATAAAAAATATGTATTTATTTACCCTTTAAAACAGGCTTTACAGAACATGTCAAGAAAAAAACGAATAAAAGCAACAAGGACACAAACAAACAAGCAGTACAACAAAACAATATCATTTTCAATAAACCCAGAACCCAGCAAGTGACATACCACATGAAATCGTGAAAATTTAATTGTAAAAGAAAATGATAAAAGAAAAAAGTAAAGCTAAAATAAAGAATGTAAAAGACATTTGAGAGATGATTTCAAAGCAGACATTGAAGTTTCTAGTGTGAGTTCCAGAGTGTCGGGGTCCTGACAGCAAAAGCACTTTCATCCTTGGTCTTCAGCTTTGGCCAAGGAAAAGCTGACAGGGTGTCATCAGATGATTTCAAGCTACAGGCTGGCAAGCACTGATTTAGAAGCTTAGCCAAGTCGCCCAGTGCCAAGCCATGCAGGGTCTTGACAGTCATCAGCAATAATGTAAAATCAATTTCAGAACACACAGGCAGCAGATGAAGGGAGGCTAAAAATAGGGGAGATATAATCACACTTACATGATTTGAAGGTTACAAGGTTTTCTTTCAACGAGCACACAAAAAGAACTATACAATTATTGAGAATGGATATTTGAAATTTCAAAAGTGGGAGAGAGAAACTGTGGTGTTGTCAACCACACATCACTCCTACACAAAGAATGACTGGCTTGAAGAAGAGACAAGATATTTTATTCAGCATCATACAGACAATATCAGGGGCAAAATGTATTATGATTAGATATCTTGCAGTTCTCAACATGGGCAATGAATGGCCTGGTAAAATCAGACATGTCCTGTCTCAAAAAGATGCAGAAACACTAGTCCGTGCCTTTGTCACATCCAGACTTGATTATTGTAATTCCTTATCATCAGGCTGCAGCAGTAAGTCATTTAAGACCCTGCAGCTTGTCCAAAATGCTGCAGCACAAGAGATCACATTTCTCCTGTATTAGCTTCACTGCACTGGCTTCCAGTTAAGATGAGAATAGAATTTAAAATTCTCCTCCTCACCTACAAGGCCCTTAATAATATGGCACCATCATACCTTAAAGAGCTCATAGTACCATATCACCCTACTAGAGCACTGTGCTCCCAGAATTCAGGCTTACTTGTCCCTAAAGTATCAAAAAGTAGAGTAGGAGCCAGAGCTTTCAGCTATCAGGCTCCTCTCCTGTGGAATCATCTCCCAGTTTCAGTTTGGAAGGCAGACACCCTCTCTATGTTTAAGAGTAGACTTAAAACCTTCCTTTATGATAAAGCTTATTTTAGAGCTGGTCCAGGCTTGTCTTCGACCTGCTCTTAGTTATGCTGCAATAGGTCTAGAATGTCGAGGGACATATAACACATAACACATGGAGTCACATCAAATAAATTAATGTCTCATCAATATACTTTGCTGACTGGACTTCTTCCCTCAGGTGGTGCCCTACTAGACCAGTGGCTTGAAAAGAGACACATCAGACTGGAAGGTCACTGGTTCAAGTCCACAGACTTGGATCTGCTAGAGTCCAAGAGGACAGATGGACCCCCTGCACCCCAAGCAAGGCAACCCCCCCCCCAACAGCCACCCACCACCCCATATGGTCATCGTGTGCTGTGCTCACACAGATCATTATGGTCCTTATGCAAATCAGAGATCATGATCATAATGGTGGATCCTGTATCTGATCATAGTGGTGGACCATGATTAAGTTCTTGATATACAATATGTCTACTCAGATACTCTACCATTGCTGACAATAATTCCTCAATTCATTTACCTTCCATCATGCTACAAACTGTTTATTCTAACCAATTCTGTAATTACTCGTATTTTTCTGACGTTCCCCATTACGCATGGCATCTATTGCACTTCTGTCCGTCCTGGTAGAGTGATCCCTCACATGTGCCTCTCTCTGAGGTTTCTATGATGTAAAGATTCCCCTGCTAAAAGTTTTTTTTTTGTAGTTTTTCCTTATTCTTGTTGAGGCTTAAGGGCAGAAGAATACGGGCTATACAAATAAAATTTGATTGATTGATTGATTGATCTGGTTTATGATCTGTAAATACCTTACTGGCAGTAAAAATATGTTTGAATCAAAGGCACCACTGGATTCATGTCCTGACCAAGTCAAGAATGAGCCAATCAGCCACAACATTAAACAAGTCACTGATTTTAATGTGGTGGACGATGCTAGGCTTTCAGCCAGGAGACAATCTGCTATTAAGGAAGTTGATATACCTACATGGGTTTGAGAGAACTTTTTATACCCGTGCTGTTTGCTTTGAGGATCAATAAAAGTTTAATGAAAAATAAAACTTATTATAAATATGAATCCCTTAAGTCATTAGAGCTGTTGAACAGGTTGTAAAGTACTACACTATGTAAGCACATATGTCACTGGTTTCATTTGCAAATAAACATGGAATTTCACAATTAGGGTGTTGAAGCACTGCAGATAACGCATCTGCTACCGCACTGTGTTAAATCAGAGTCGAGTCTAAAGCAGTTTGTGTCCACTGTGTAACACACAATGTGTAAAACAGTATATTGAGATGATGTGTATTTCATTTAGTTATTTGCTTTTATTTAACTTCTGTGTTTTTTAAGTGTCTTTGAGCATTGTTAAAGCGCTATATAAATAAAACGTATTCTTATTATTACTTCTGCTCTGTAAAAAGTTCATCCTCAAGCTTATTTTCACCTGACTGGAGTCTGTTGACGTCATAAACAGACTTATGCCACTTTTAAATAATAAAGTATCTAACAGAATTTATACCATTCTATAAATAATACATCAAATATAAATATAGTATATATCAAATATAGTGCTTGATAGGTAAATTGTCTATCAACCAACTAAAATAAAATCAAGACAGTTTTCAATCAATCAGTTGCTTCTGTCAATTATGTAAAATAACTCTTTGCTGGTTTAAGTTTCAAAATGTTCAGACGTTTGTTTCATAATCATGGTCAGTAGCTTATTTTCAGTTTTTGACTGCTGTTCAAAAAACAAAATGCAAGGGATGATAGCCTTTGACCTTTCCCCCCGAGTTCCTATCCTCATCTTCGGGTCTAAGTGAATGTTTGTGCCAAATGTTATTAAATTCACTCCTAGCATCCCTGATAAATCATTCAGAAAACATGAGGCCACAGGCACCCTGATAAGTGACCATTGAAAACATTCTCATCTGAGTCCAAATGATTGGAACTTGTCTCTGTGTGTATTGCGTTCACCCAGAAAGTATGACATTAAGTCTGCTCGGACCTGAGAACCACAACAGTTATTCTGTTGAATCACACTGTCCTCCCACAATGCAACACACTGAAGACCTTGAGGTGTAGGACCAACATGGAAAGAATAAATTGTGGGTGAAACAGCAGAAGGGGTATGAAATGATGACATCATTTCATATTGTTATGACATTTTATTGAAATGAGTTTGTTTTATTTAAATCAAGAATGTTTTTAAATCTGACACGAGGGCCTCCCACCAGATGATGCAAAGGAAAAGGCACCTCCTCATTCAACCTTACTGTACTTGGTTACTTTTGCTCAATTTCTGGATACCTATGTAATCAGTCATTTTCTTTGATTCCATTCACTCAGTAATTGAGCAAATGGACATCGTCATCATTCAAGCATGTTGACATGATTTGCACTGAAAGCACTGCTGTGTTTAAGTACAGCCTCACAGAGGCGGTAGTGCAGCTGTAAACTCACAATACACATTAAGAGTACAATTCATTTAGTCACTTTTCTAATGTGACAACCAACAACCTTTGTTATTTTAAATGATGTCTAGCATTAGCATGTAGGAATTTATTCAAAAGCCATTATTTTGAAAGAGGTTTTGTGAGTGAATCCAATGGAGACCAACTCAAATGTGTTTTAATATACAGCATTCTTTGTTATATTAGTGTGACCAGCTTTTGTTGACTGTATGTGATGTAGTAATAAGTCAGTAAATACCAAATGATTACTCTTATAATTTACTGTAATTGGTGATCAAATATTATATTCCTGTATTAAACCAGTGACAAACAGGACTCAAGGGAGGGAAGGCACCACATTCAGTAGACAATGGTTCATATCACTGTAACTTGCCCCAGTCCATCTGCTTCTGCTGCTAAAACCCATAAATCAACTGACATGTCCATAAAAAATGAAAAGCACAAATGTACATTTCTCATAGTACATTACAGTGAACAACAATAACGAACATACTGCTCAACAATCTTCTTGTGTGGTGCTGCCTCTCTTCTTCCTTCAAAATGAAAAGAAAACCGCAAATATTTGGCAACACATTTTTAGTGTCATGACAAAGAAATCATTACATTAATGTTGAACTATGATTATTTCAAGCTTGATGAACTACAAATAAAAATAGGACAATTGTGACTGTATTGCACTGGTGAGCGAGAAGTCTGCATACCAAAGTTGAAGCTGTGCAAACAACATAAACATTTTATTGACGAAAGGGACAAAACTATATACATTGATACATACTGTATTCCCAGCATCCCCGTCATCTGGAATTTAACAGAGTTAAAAAAGAAATAAACACCTTTTTAAAAAATCCTGGTTCCGAAGTTTTGACTCATTCCCCTATGTTCCAGGGTCACTGTCCGTTAGAAGGTCCACAGATTCAACCCATCCCGTCACACACCAGTATATAGCGATAGGAAGTATATGTACAAAAGGAAAATGGGATATATGAGAAGGGGCTTCTTCGTTTTGAATTCATCTCCGACAAGCAGGGAAGCAGCACTGTAAGCAGCCCAGAACACTCCGAACAGCTGAAACACAAGAGCAGAGCGGAAAGTTTCAACACATTTATCCATCAATTCTTCTGACCAACAAATATCACATAGCACATTCATCTTTTTAAGTGACATTATTATTATTATTATCATTCACTGCATACATCCTCACATTAAGTTATGAACTTATTTACTAACAGGCTGAACTATTCAGGGTAGTTCTTGTGTTCTGATGCCAGTTTTGGATTAAAAAGTTTTTTGTCGTGTTGTTGGAACACTGTATTTCTTAAGTGTTCCTGAGTTTCATTGTTTACAAATATCACAAGGACATTTAACATGCTATATCTGTCTTTGTTGATTGATTGATAGAGGTTCAAAGTTTGTCTGGTTTCAACAAACATACTAACAGCAGGCTTATGATAGTGATTTAACGTTTATGTATATTAATTATCATGTTACGAGGTTTTTGTACACTCTTCCTCAAGAAGTGTATGAAAGAGCTGATGATGTGATGTGTGCTGGATTTAAACCAGTGAACGAGTTCATTTAGGCTGTTTACTGTAGTTAGTAACAGTGGTTCTTTCACCAGAGTTAAGTGTTCGAAGAAGCTTTGCCTGCATACTCAAGCAAAGGCATTTTTATTTCCACCTTCCTGCAAATGAAGATTCAATTCACAAATGAATCCACCATGCTGGGGCCTGATTTTGCTTCTAGGGCTGCCCCAAAAAAATCAAGTCATGGGTTAAGAAGCCAATGAGGTGACACATTTTGTCACTTAAATCACTGCACTTCTTTTGTAGCCACGTCATTGAACAAAGCATTGGCGGACTGTAAACTTTTACAACCAAGTCTTGGCTCAAATCATCTGACTACTAATCTAACATAGGTGGAATCACATGTTGTTTGTTATGGAAAGGGTGAGCTGAGCAATGCGGAGCGACCGGTTTCTGTGGACTTCACCGACGCCTAAATGCTGGTGAGTCAGACGTCAGTAGGTGCAACCTCTGCTATGATACAGAGCCACCAGCTGGCAGGCAGCGCAGGCACTTTTTGTTTTTTCATAACACAACTGTGACTATTTCTTCACCCTGTGGTAGGGCTGGGCAACATGGAAAAAAGTATTATCACAGTATTTTTTTTCATATCGTGTGTTTATGTACAAAGTTCTTCTTATGTACAAACTTCAAAATTGTTTCTTTTTCTTTTTACTTGCTCAAACAATCATCCTGTGCCACTGCACTTTACTTATAACATTTCATACAAACCACTACAGTAAAAAGCTTATATAATGTACATATTCATCATTTTTTTTAGTATAAAAAATTAGTTAGTTTCAAATGTTTTTTATTCTATTGCCTTTTTATATTTCTTTATTCTCTTGTCTACCTCATTCTGATGTGCCTGCTGCTGTAAACACTGAATTTTCCCAGTGTGTGGATCTATAAAGTTTTATCTTATCTTATCTTAAATCATGATGTTTTCTAATCACTCACATGAACTGATCTTTATAAAAACCTGATGAATTCATATTTATGTTCCTGGATAAACGGGGCGTCGCTTCTTCTGCAAATCACAGAACTGCGTCGTAATCAGAGGGAAGGACTTCTGTTTGCACAAGTAACACCTTATAGGTTGATCTCGGAGTTTCTGATATTAGACTACAAATAATAATATAATATATAGTATTATAAAGTAATTCTCGTAACGATATGCAAGGTGTATTAAAAAGACAAAAGCTCAGTTATAATGTAGAGTATTTATGAAAACAAAAACAAATGTTTTTGCCGCAAACACATTAAAGAAGCATAATCTTTGTTTTGTAATGCAGACAGAATACATTTGCATTGTACTGCATTAAGTAGGCAGACCCTCCTATTAAATGTCATTGTACACACTCACACACTCCACAGAATGAAGAAGAATCTTCATTACTATGTGGTCTTTGACTTACTTTGACTAGTGTAGAGACAACCTCGAATTGACTGATCACTAACAGCAGAGGGGCTATAACGATGAGAGGAAGAAGGGAATATCCAATCACTCCGAGAACCTGGCCGAACGACACCTACCAAAAAGAACCACAGGACAAGACTCCATGAGAAAATGTTTATGATATATAATAATAACTTCAGTGTCAAGTGTGATGATATCTCAACTGGCTGAAGAGGATGAAGAGGCTGCACCTACCTCACCACCAAGGACACGTGCCAGCAGGAAGATTGTTAATGATCCAAATATCCAGATGGTGATGATCCAAGACACAACCTGTGAAATCAAAGCAGAGTTTGGTGTCATCACTTAAAAACAGTCAATTAACTTTCATGTGCCATTCACATCATATTATCAACATGATTTAACCACATGAACTAAAACGGCTCAAACTAGTCTTTATATTTATTCTGATATATTCAAGTTAACCCCTAGTGCACTGTAGGAACTAAACAAATGCAACATAGTGCATATCCAGGTTCTGCTTTTGATTCTACTGACTGACCTCTGGTGCCAAGGCCCTGGAACTACAAGTTAAAAAGCTGACTAACCAGATGGTTTGTTAGACAGAACCATCTGTAAAGGTTTTGGTGGAGTCTGTTTAGCAAAGGGCAGGGGCTTTAAGTATTTGGTGGGTGATTGGATGAACTATCTGTCTTTCATCATCTATCATACTATGCTAATACTCCTTAGAAGCTGCTGTTAAAGATCCAGTGTGTAGAATTTAGTGATATCTAGTGTTGAAGTTGCATGTTGCAGCTGAACACCCCTCACCTCACCATCCCCCTCCAAACATGAAAAAGAAACTGTGGTAGCTTCAGTTGTCATAAAAACTCAAAAAGTGTTTGGTGTGTTCAGTCTGGACTAATGTAAAAAACATGGCGGCCTCCGTAGAGAGGAGCCCCTGAATGTAATAATTAAGTATTTAAATATAAAGGGCCTTTTCTGGGGTAAATAAAACTACAATTCATACAATTTAGATGAAACAAACTAGTGCAAACATCATGAGGATTATTCTTCATTAAATTTCTGCCAATAGTTCCCTTTCACCTAAATCTTACACACTGGACCTTTAACAAACAGCCAATTGTCATTGTTGTCACACCCAAGACACCCATATCTGCCAGTAGCCCCTCCCTCCTAAGGCCCTGTTTGGTTTAAACCACTGTCGTTCAGCCACAAGTGAATAGTTTGAATTCTCCAGCAGAACTGCAAAGTTATGGGAGTTGGTAGAAGTGCACCGTCTGCTGTAATTGGTAAAGGGAGGTTTTGTTTCATCTCCTAAAAAGGCCTAAAATGGTGGGATAATGCTTGACTTTAAAAATGAAGATCAGACAGTGGTATTTATTATGTCCTGCTCACCCTGAACTGTCCATAGATGGAGATCATGGAGAAGAGCAGCACCACAGCCAGAGGGCCCCAGAAGTCCGGGTTGTCTCTGACCACCTGCCGGTTGAAGCCCAGTGATGGCATTGGCATCAGCACACAACGAATCTTGTAATAGATGTCCTTCAGGTCAATGTCCAGTTCCTCCCTGCTCTCACACACACACACACACGCACACGCAATACAGAATCGCAACAAGAAGGATGACGTCAGGGCTGCTTTCTTTTTATTGACATCAGATCTGAACCAAATTAAAACAAATTCTTCTAAAACTCCAAACTGTTTGGCCATCATGTATAAGTGAAGTTGTGATATCACAACACTGAGTTCCCTCATGATTAAAGCTAATCAGCTGGTAAGCAGGTTCTCATTTTTACTGCAGGGCACTTTAACTGCATGTTTATACTACAGTTGAGTTGTAGTAGCAGCCACCAAATGAAATTTGTATTAGCTGTCATAAGGGGATGCAACCAGATCCACCAACCATTGTCAACCAACCGAACTTGCTCTGTTGTTGGTTTTCCTACACTGAGCAAGGATGCAGATGTGTCTGTCTCCCACCACAATTTAAAATGATCCAAATTACATTAAACAACAGGCATGCTTGTACAGAGAAAAAGACTGGACAGAACATTTACTCACAGGAGAGGTTTGATCTCTTCACCGTCATCCTCCTCCACTTCCAGCAGCCAGCCGTAGCCCCGTTGCCTCAGGAAGGTGGTGGCGTACGGGTCTTTCCCGCCGTCACTGCCCATGTTTAGCTTGATGTCTGGGGCACTTATGGTGCCGCTGAGTTCTATGGAGGACATGTTTATTTACACATTCATCACATTGTTTACACGAGTGACGAATCTGTAAACGTTCAAATGTTGCATTTCTAACCCTCACAACGAGTATCTGAATATTTGGCAAAGGATAAATCTGCACTTAAACTGTAGAGGTAAAGAACAATAACCTGACCTGCACTGCTGTAAATTACATACTGCGACCATTGTCCAACATTATATAATCTTACTAGTTTGCATATGTATCAACTTAATATTTGATTTATGATTCACAACTTCCTCATCCGTTCTTGTCATGTTTGGACTACAACACTGCAATGTCCCTTAGTGATCAATTAAAAAGTAGAGCTCCGTCTATTCAGTCATTTATTAAACAAAATATTAAGACACTGGCTTAATAAATACACATTTCTACATTTCTATTACCGAGCCCTGTTACTGAAGTAAATGTAACGGTTTATCAAAATCTATTTCCATTAATCCCTCTCACAGCCTCCATCTGCCTCAGGACGTTACTGTAAGAACTGCTGAGAGACCAGTGTAAACAAGAGAGTAAATAGGATTCAATCCGGATCCTGCATCTATTGTCACCGAGCTAATCGACTTGAAGAGCAGCCCCTTCGTGTCCGTCTTGACTGGTCTCTGGTGTCCTTACAGCAGTTTCCAGTGACGTCTGCTAGCTTCGATCTTCTCGTGCAAACATAAACAACAACGTAGCAGTGCTTCGTTTAGTTGGCTAACCCGATTATAGCTCCCCCAACGAACAATCACGTCACAGCAGCTCTTTCAAACGGCACGACACAAGTAGTATCTCAATGACTGGCGTCGTATTTCAGCTCGTTCGCCACCTTGTGAAAACTAAAACAAGACACGTAAACATGTATGTGGTGGGCTGGTTGAAGGCCTGCTAGCCGTAGAGTTGCGCTAGCATTAGCCTACCTTCAGCCTCTGTCGAGGACACGAACGTGAAGTCTCCGTTGGTGGGAGGAAACTGCATCCTGTTGATTTCTGTCCCGACCTCAGGTCCAAAGAAATGACATTTAAATGAGCGGTCAGTGAAAAGTGTCCGGGAGCGTTAGCCACGCTGTCATTAGCCCACAGCTCATCGGTTTAAAGTTTAAACTGTCATTTTGTTGTAGCTCCGTCTGTCACCACTGCTGCTAAAAGCCGGAAGAGTGGGGCATGCTGGGTAAGGAGACACGTCGTACGATGCATTCAGAGCGGGACATAAAGCTGGGAAACGAGACAACTTATTGCCAAAAAAAACAGAACCATATTGTATGGAGAGTTTCTGAATCTCTAAATATACAGTTGTTTCTGAGCTCAACTAAGAAAAGTCCTCTGCTCAGTTTAAGCAATGATTCATATTTATTAACTTTATTCTTAGTTTGCTTTTTTTCAGTCAAACAAGACACCAGAGATTTTATCAACGAGAGTCTACACAAACAAACTATTATTGAGATTGTCTTTCAATCACTGTTTGACTCAATAAATTCTTGCTTTATATATTTGATTTTCTTTGGCAAGTGCAATGATTGTTTTAGTTTCTGTTGCTTGAAATAGACTGAAGATTTCCAAATACAAGCAAGTCTTTTTTTATTTACATCCTCAGATTATGATATGAAAATGTATAAATAAACATTTTAAAGGTCTGGTAGTTAATTATCATAATGTTTTCAATATATCAAAATCAGCCATAATTCAATCTGAGGCAAGCTCTAAGGTAATGGGCGAATCAGTGGAGATTCAGGGTGAAGAAATGATTGATGCAATGATTGAACAGCTGGTGATTATTCAAAGAAAAAATATGATGTCCTGTCTCCCTGTTCTCATTCTGCAGGTATGTGACTCTGGAGCTGCATGATCCAGATGTGGTACTGCTACTCAACTATCATTTATTGTTATCATTGTAAAATGTATGATTGATGCTGCTATATCACTGCTGCAGTTGTAGTGATGTTACACTATTGCATTTATCACTACTATTATACTTTTATCTGTTAGGATGTTTTTTTAAAGTTTACATTATGTCCCATCTGAAAACAAAGGACGAGGCTTGTGACAAATACTGCAGCCAACTACCTGGGGGATGATCAAGATGTTCTGGCTTCAAATACAGTCATTAGTTAAAGAGAGAGGTGGTTGGTGAAGACCTTTACAGCTTTGTTTATGCATGTAATTTAGTATTTATGAATAGTACTTTGTGCTCCTTTATGTTCAGGAAATGTTGTATGTTTAAATCAGTTTAATTTATATCACAGCTTAAGTTATGGTGAAGATTTTATTTCCAAAACATGGGAAGAACTTCCAAAATTTGATGATTCGATTGACAGAAAATAGGTAAGTCCTTATCTTGCAAAAAATATGAAGCATTTTAGGGAACCAGCTTCTCAAATGTGAATGCTTTAACTTGTAATTACAGTTTTTAATAAAATGTAATGATTGTCATTACTTTTCTAATTTCATTTTTCATTTGTTTGTCTCTTTTTTTCTAACCATTGATTTGTGATGTATAACCATAAACAGAAACAGAAAATCATCATTCAGTAACAGTATCAGCTACAGGGACTGAAATCATAGACGGTATGCAAAGATTAGTTCCAGGCCGCCCTCACACTAACCATCAGACCACAGTCTTTCAGACCACTACTGTTAGTTGATGTCACAGGTACCAGATGAATACATGTGGCCACTGTGGAAGAAAAATAACCACATTACAAAATACAAATATTTGTGACTAACCAATAAATACGAGCAATTTGCGTTAAATTTCAAGAAACATTTATTAACAATTTTAACACAATAGGTCTTTATACAGTATCCTCTTGCTCTGAACAAGAAAACCAAAAAAATCAAGTCTGCTTTCTTGATATAACCTCTCATGAACAGTTTATGGTTTTTCTTCAAGGAAAACCCAGTGTAGAAAGACATGGCTGACAGTAACAGTGTTGCAGCACAAACACACACATATATATGCATATTATTATGATATTTTCTATAATCGTTAGCTGAGTTCAGACCAAAACGTCCCTAACGCCACATTTCTAGATTTTGCCCTTAAAATAAAATAAATTACATGTATTATTCAGACTCATGCTGCAGATTAAAATCAACACATGAACATATATTAAAACATATATTAAAACACATACAAAGCCTTACACTTAGGACAGAGTGGAAAGTGCTGACTCCTGCAGCCACAATGAACGAATGGATGGATAGCAGCGGTGGCTGAGGGATTAGACCTCACTTCTGCATGTCGAAGTGTCCTTCGGCAAGACACTGAACCCCTGAATGCCCCCTCATAGGTGTTAAATGCACTAATTCTAATTAGTGACAGTGTAATTAGTAATGAATGAAACCAGAAGCAAACACGTTTGTTGAGTCATGATATACATGTCATTGAAGGAGATGGGGGGCAGCTGACTACTTTAACTCCTCCTGGGTTCTGACTACAGTCTTACAGTCATTTATACAGTTTATGCTCTGACTCTGGTCTGACTTCAGGCAGCGTGTCTGGCAACCCTTCAGAAAGGCCCAGTTCAGCCGGGAAAACCGCGGACATGGCAACCCTGTCCAACGCACTCCTACTAACCCCGCCCTCTCGGTCCGTCCGACCAATGACAGCAGGCCATACTGAAAGCGCTCGTTTTACCGCTAAAACCAAACTCGCCGGGGAATCCTCTTCTTCCTGCAGCGGCTGCTGTGTTTGGATCCGATCGACAGCACGTCAGTGAGTTTTAACGCCTCACTCCCTGCTTTGCATGATTTGTCTTCTGTGTGCAGCCTCCGTTACTTTGTGTCGTCTCAACGGAGAACGTGTCCACTAGTTGTGTTGCTGTCTCGTCGTCGCTGTAGCAGAAGAACTCAGCTCTGGGTTTAAACGAGACGTTCGTGTTCCCTGACGCGCTGCACCCGGAGAACCACACGTTCAGAACCGCTGATTTAACATTGACACGCTTGTAAATAACTGTATCCACAGCATGAGGTACAAATCGATAACATGTTTCAGTCTGTCTGAGTTATTTGTCAAATTCGGTTTCTTCAGTTGCCAGAAATGTGCAGTTAAACTGTTGGTTGGTGTTAGCTAGCTGTAACGTTAGCCCTGTCCCCACGCAGAAAGCTTGAATAACGGAAAACAGGGACATGGTGTGTTTTAACTTCTCACCAGATCAGTGTCGATGGTTTGACAAGGCTTTATTTAGATTCAGTGGACATTGTGTCCATGACCATGTGAGAGCTGCCTGTAAACAGAAGCATCATGAATCAAAGCCTGAGCTCGGCTGCAGTGGTTTACTGCACCTCCCAGGAGAAGAGCACAGGAAACATCTCAGCACTGGCCTCAGCTCCAGCTGAACTGCTACTCATAGAAATATATAGCAAGTCTAGTTTGATCAAATGCACTGTTTTTAACTATTGTACTTAGCAATACTGCATATTTGTGTAATCAAGATCTGCATACATGTGTAGTTATTCCACTTCATCTTAACATGCTCATCGCTTAACATATTTATCTTTGATATCTTTCCTTTCTATTCTGTATTTTAATCATGGGCTATCTTTTTCTCATTATTGGCTGTAGTATTTAATACAAAAAAATCTACACACTGTACCTTTAAAATAAAATTTAAAAAAAGGTACAGTGTGTAGAATTCAGTGACATCTAGTGGTGACGTTGCATGTTGCAGCTGAACACCCCTCACCTCACCCTCTCCTTCCAAACATGAAACAGAACCTGTGGTAGCTTCAGTTGTCACAAAAACACAAAAGGTGTTTAGTTTGTCCAGTTTGGGCTACTGTAAAAAAACATGGCGGCCTCCATATGTAAATATAAAATATATAAATATTTTAAGGTAAAGAAAACGACAATTCGTACAATTTAGATGAAACACACTAATGGAAACATCATTAGGATTATTATTATTTCAGTCAATAGATCCTTTTACCTAAATCGTACTCACTGGACCTTTAATCATGGGTTTGTTGTATAGTTTGTCTGGATGGTATGTCCAATGCACATAATTATATGTTAAGACATTTGTAATTATATAAGATTAAACTGTCCATCACATAGAGATAAGTGGTTTTCTTTTTTTTTAGATTTGTAATAGTCTCATTGAATGGAACAATAAAGTACTGATGTTATGATGTTAACATTAATAAAGTTGTAGAAAAGAAACAATTCAAAGCTTCAAGAACAAAATGAATATCAAAACAGTGACAGCTTATTACCAACAAGTCAAATAACTGTGAGGTGACAAAGCTGCAGACCTGTTCTTCCAAAAGGGAAAAAAAAAAAAAAAAAAAAAAAAATATATATATATATATATATATATATATATATATAAATGCATAGCTATTAATCGCAAGAAAGGAACAAATATCTCTCTGCCCAATTCCTTGGCACAGCTGAGGGAAAAGACCTCAAAGCCTGGACTGCAGATGGCAAACCTCACACAGAAAAATAATCTTATCATACATCACAAAGACTTCTTTCCATGATCAGGCCTTTTTCAGAGTCAGTCAGTCTCTTTGTAGCCCACGATCAGTTTAATTTTAGAAGCAGGACCATGTGTACTGAATATGATTGGAACAATAATAGACAGTAATGTACAATAATAAACGGTTCAAGTCAGGTTTTTTCAGATGTTGTAGGTACTTGGCCTCATTTTTTAAACAGGGGAAGATCCTGGAAGATTATCCGTCAAACTATATTTTCCACTCGCTGCATTCACTCAATGTTAAGTAAATGTACCAGTCGAGTAGATAAGATATAATAACAGATCTATAAGGCAGTTTTAAGCTTGCTCTCAGGAATGGTCTTAATGTCATATGTCATTAACAGTGAGCTTTGTTTGAGTATTTTGCTGTTTCTTTCACAGGGTCTGTGTTCCTCAGAGCTGCAGCTGAAGATGGGAATCTCTGGTCTACTACAGTTCATCAAAGATGCATCTGAGCCCATCAGTGTGAAAAAATACAGAGGCCAGACAGTGGCTGTGGACACATACTGCTGGCTCCACAAAGGAGCGTTTTCATGTGCTGAGAAGCTGGCTAAAGGAGAACCCACTGACCAGTAAGCGTGTTCATTATTTTAGATGAGTCCGAATGTTTTCACAAGCACCAGTATTTACCTTGTAATCTGCCTGTAACAAGGGTTTAACATCCCAAAACTGATATTGGCACTTTCATTTTTTCCAAACCCAGATATGTATGGTACTGCATGAAATTTGTCGACATGTTGTTGACCTTTGGTGTCAAACCAGTGCTGGTATTTGATGGACGCAATCTGCCCTCCAAACAAGAAGTGGAAAAGGCTCGCAGAGAGTGAGTATACCTCGTTTGTACATGCATATTGACGGCCGAACAAATCTTTTTTTTTTGTTTTGTTTTGTTTGCTTTTTAGTTTAAATGTGTGAATTAAAGCAAGTTGTCCTGTCGTTCATCTGCTCTGTAGAAAGTGTATACTGGAGTCCCTCCCAAAAATGTATCGTCATTTTTTGAGTTCCAGTTGGTCAGATAAAATTATCTACCAATACTTGCACCAACATTTTGAAAAGGAGATGTGTCAGATAGGACTTCACTAAAACAGGAATGTGGAGAATGCTGCAAAAGAGTATCTACATTATCAAGTGTTGCTGAGAAATACTGTTGTCCTGCACCAAACACAATAATCCAGTGTTTCTCATTCCTGGAAACAAACTGACTCAAACAGGTTTGTTTGAAGGACTGCATTCCAAAATTGCAAAAGAACAACAGTGTTTGTGTAAAGGTGCTAAGAGGAATGCACATACTTGTAGACAGGTGAGACCAAACACATTCCCGCAAATGAATGTTTTAACATCGAGAATTCCATAGCGTCCAAAAGTCCAGTGTATTTGTCACTTTGCTAATTTTGTCTTTGCAGCTAAAAAAGTGGCACAACAGCATTAAACCTTTTTCTGCATCTGGAGATACCTTTAAAAAAACAGTAATTTACCCAGACAGCTTTTTTTTTTGTAGGTTTGCATCATTGACGTCAGCTTTAGGACACATCACCCTTCTCTTCTCCTCATTTAGCTTTGTACAATGTGAACTTGGAACTGTCTGTAGTCCAAAGTGTTTCATATAATAATCCGCTTTCATTCATGTACCTTTCAGGCGCAGACAAGCCAACCTTCAAAAAGGCCGACAGCTGCTACGCGAAGGCAAATTGTCTGAGGCCAGGGACTGTTTCACCCGCTGTGTTAACATCACACCAGCCATGGCTCATAATCTTATTAAGGTGAGCCTTAACGCCATTAATGTTGTCTTCACCTATGCACAGGGAAAAACCGGAGTTACAAATGTTGTGACAGTAAAAGGAGGTGTTCCTCAATATATACATCATGCACATGTGCAGGAGGTTGAGACCTAGTACTGAAAAAGCCATGTATCACCTGGGTGACACAGGAATCCTGATGCACAAGCTTGACACCTCGCAGCCACCCCTGATAGAATCTACCTTACAAGATTCTAAGGGATGGTGAACAATGTCAGAGAGCCAGTATTCACGTAACCATGTTACATTTGAAACTCTCATTCTATTTCACTCTTCCTGCCTGGCATACTGTGTGTAATTCCTGAATGAGCTATCAACCATGGGCCCGTAGAGCATGTGTGCCAAGCTCATAAAGGGACTCTGAGTGCAGCCTGGAGGGTGAAGAGTGCTTGTGTGTAGACTCAGGATATTTCTCAGACCCCTATAACTTTTAGAAACCGACTAATAAGAGCTGCACTCTGAAGGGCAGTGAAACAGCCTTTTCTGTTTCACACACTTTAACAGAAGGTGGAGGATAACAAATCTGACACATGAAGTGTCTGGATCCAGGACAGGTGGAATTCCTGGCAAACTCAATTAAACTACCACAATGCCTCCTACACTATGCTCCTCCTCAAGCAATGAAAGGTTACTGATATGTCAATATCTAGTATCCACACAAGGGGCTCTCTGATTGGTCTAAAAGCAATAGCATGCAGTGCATCAATATAGTCATTACTCAGAAAGCACACCCATCTTCAGAGCTCATTCTGGTTTTAAAAGAAAATAGGTTCTGGCATCGTAACATTTGCAAAAGATGAGTTTGAATGTGCTCACAACTAAAGACAATCTGTAATGTATCTTCATGAACCCCAGAGATATGCACGTTTCCAGGCACAGTTTTTGTTTCTCTCGTTTCATTTCAGGCTTTATGGTTATGTGCCATATGTTGCATGCTGGTATAACAGGAAATGTTTTCTTTTTCTGTGTGTGACTTTGATTTTCTTTTTTTACCAGGCTGCAAGGGCCAAAGGGGTGGACTGTGTGGTGGCTCCATATGAAGCTGATGCTCAGCTAGCTTTCCTCACTAAATCTGGTTTGGCCCAGGCTGTCATCACTGAAGACTCTGACCTGCTGGCATTCGGATGTAAAAAGGTATGAAGAACTAGACCCAGGGAATGCATCCCCATACACAGTATGGTGTATATATGGACAAGATTGTAAATATTTGGACTGTTGCACATTTTCTCTTCAAGCCCTGAACTTAAGAACATGAAATAATGGACACCACATTGAAATGTCAGATCCATTTATTTTGGGTAGGTTTACATTTATATGAAAGAACAGTGTATGAGATGTGTCTCTTATAATCCACAATACCAAATAGAGATAGATAGATAGAAACTAGAAAATGGCAAAATGACCTGGTCGACCGAGAAGCACAGGTTTTGTTGTTGACAATAATTTGCACGATGAAGAAAACCGTCTTTCTGGCAGCAGGATGTAGATGCAAATGTTTCTGTTTTCACTGATCAAGATAGACATTTAAATAAGATAGATAGAGTTTGCAAAAACACACTGTAAAAAGACAGCAGTAGAGTTCTGGAACAAAGTTTAATGGACTGATGAAATAAAAGCCAACTTCTGTCAAAATGATGTAAAGAGGAAAATGAGAACAACGTAATGGCTCGTGATCCATCGCTGCCGATGGAATGAATGCACTGGCACATTCATTCATGATTTCTTGCTAGATCATTTCATGCATATCAGAGCTATACAGGTGTATTTTTTTGATTCGATCAAATGCTTCAAAAGTTGTTACTTGGTGAAGCACAGACTAAAGGCAGAGAGAACCCACAACAGAAAGAGCAGAAGGAGGCTGCAGAGAAGCTGTGAGAGAGAATCACCAGAGAGAAGATACAAAGTCTGTGGGTCAAAGACTTCACACAGTCACTGTCAGTAAAGGAGTTTCCACTAAATATTACATTTGATTATGTTGTTTTACTTTGTGTAGATGTTGACTTAGTTTTAAACAGCTAAGATTTGGGCACTGTACATTCAATGCAAACCTACTAAATCAAAGCTGTAGTTTGAAACCTTAATATAGTTTCCATTATTTTATTTAAAATTGAATGTCAAAGCCTGAGAAAGAGAGGATGTGAAAGTCTAGAGGAGCCCTGATGGTTGTGTAGTGAAGGGTGAGGTGTCTGACTGTTTATTCAAACAAAACAAAATGGGTGAAAGGGCACTAGTGCTTACTTTATGTACTTTATTCATAACAACAATTTAGAGGGGAGAGAAACCGTGAATCATATCATGGATGGTTGTGCAGTGTGTTTTACAGCAAACTAAGTTCAACAGAAACAGACATTACCCAAACCAAAATCAGTTACCCCCCTCATCAGTCGTCTTTCACAATCATCTAGGTGATTCTCAAAATGGACAAGCAGGGCAACGGTCTGGAGATAGACCAGAGTAACCTGGGCCGATGTCGCAGCTTGGGGAACGTTTTCACAGAGGAGAAGTTTCGGTACATGTGCATCCTCTCTGGCTGCGACTATCTTGCCTCCCTGCATGGCATTGGCCTGGGCAAAGCCTGCAAGCTGCTACGGCTGGCCCAAGACCCGGATATCCTAAAGGTAAGACCAGATGAAGAGGATAAAGCTTTTAGCTATGTAAACCCTGAGTGAACTTGGGATTCCACGGCTGCTTCTGAAGGCAGTGCTGCATGTTCAGGTCATCAGACTAAAACCAAGACAAAGATGTCTGCTGTCTTACCAATCAGCTGACTGGAAAATATGACATCACCATTTTCTGAGAGTTTTCAAGTGAGATGCATGAAAGAAGATATTCTGTGCTCACAAATGCTACAGTTACCAACAAATGTTACATTGGAGTACATCAAATAAAATCCAAATTAATTAACTATAAAAGAAACAACTGCACAGTAGAATACATTACATTTTTACCAATGAGAAAATACTGTAACTAATAAATAATATTTACAATTGAATACAAAATATATTTTACAAAGTGATATTACACATCATAGGGTATCATTTCAGTCTTTGTTAAGATATATATTGTATGCATGCATTTTCTTTATTAGGTGATCAGGAAGATGGGCCAGTACCTGAAATCAAATCTAGTGGTTCCTGAGCAATACATCGAGGGGTTCATCAGAGCCAACAACACCTTCCTCCACCAGCTCGTCTTCGATCCCATCAGGAGGAAGGTTGTACCTCTCAACCCATACCCTGAGCACACTGACCCAGCCACGCTCAGCTACGCTGGACTGTATCCTGAATCAGTGACACCCGATGAAGTGTCACATCTCTGCATTTGCTTTCAGAATAGATACTGTTAAGTTCAATCTACCACTGTTGTGCCCTTGACAATGCTGAATCCAGAAATGTAGGAGATGAGAAAGGCTTGCAAATGGCCTTAGGAAACCTTGACATCAACACGATGGCGAGGATCGATGACTTCAACCCAGACAAACCCCCTTTACAGGTATCACTTCATCCGTTAAATAAGACCTGATGATCAAAATGAAGAGTTGCATTTAATTTCTATCAACTTCTCTAATGTTTTGTCAGAAGCCTAAACGCCACAGACGGCACTGGAATGACTCACCAGCTCCCACTGGGCCTAGTATCTGGAGTGTAGACTTCAAGCCAACCTCTGCTGCCCCGCCCTGTTCTGCTGAGTCTCCAGACAGGATTTCCTCCACCAGGGGGAAGGAGAGAGTCATCGGCTTACAGGGTCTGAGGCTGCCCTGCAGAGAGCTGCAGGTGAAGAGACCAAGAGAAGGTGAGCTTGTTACTCTGTTTTCACTGCAACATGCCACTTGTTGCAATATACCTTCTTAGTAGATCTACAGCTCGAAATCCATTTCGCTTGACAATCATTGTTGAAACCCAATCATTTGTATTTTATAAAATCATTTATTATATATTATATAATTCTACTTGTCATAGTCATGGACCAAACCAGTAAAAAGTTAAAAAAATATGTTTTTTGGTTTCTATGTACCTAGATTTCTTTTTTTTTTAGAGAATTGATTCACCCAACTCAACACTTTCATCTTTTAATTAAATTGAATCTGTTCATACTATCTGTTAAGGAATCTGTGTCACTGGCAGCAAAATACTAGGATGATAATAAAAAATAATAGATAAACTTGCAGTATAAAGCTTATTATGACAGAGAAAGTATTTATAAAAAATTGTATGTGATTTTAATACCAGAATTGTACTTTCTCCCTTAGACTCTGGAGTATCCGACCAGGACGTGCTGCAGCAGTACTCCTCCTCCAGTCAGAAACGGTCCAAGACAGACCAACAGCCTGACAAGCCCAAATTCACATGTCAGTCACGACCACGCAACCGCTTCGCCACGCTGCTGCAGAGGAGGAACCAGGAAGCTGAGGAGGATGGCCAGGCCACATGCAGCAGGTGACATCATATGGACTTAACCACATCTGATCACCTTTTCCTCGACAAAAGTTTATAACAGAGAGTTAGCAACACAAACAGTATAACTATACAACTGTGTGCATAAACAGTACAGTGATATGTTGCCTCGAAATGCATTTGAATTTCTTTGAAAATCACTTTGGACTGCAAAAGAATTACAACATCAGAGAGATTTCGGGATCAAATCCTGAAAGCAGTGTTTCTAAAAATGGTTTATCTGAAATGTTAAGATTTAGTTATAAAAAATCATTTAAGAAAGATGTAGCTGCACCTCATGTGCTCAATTAGATATGGGTAGCTGCTCGGACACATGACGCACATAATAATGTGTCATGTTAACTTGAGCTCCAGTTTTAGATTTGTGTACTCACTCTCATTCTCAGAGTGTACAGGATGAATGAGTTCATGCCTGTGCATTGAGTAGGGGACATGTAGTCAGGGTGTGGTTAGCTTAGCTCAGCATAAAGAATGGAAGCCATAAACTAACATGAGTCTTACAATATGATTGTTAACATAGTGACTAATCAGCTGGCTAGTTGCTGCAGCACCGCAGCTGTCGAGCTGTGCTACAACTGGTCAGCCCTATCGGTTAGTCAGCTAACATGGTTGCTACTTGGTTGTAAAACAAACTTTTTATGAGGTACAACCAGTACTCTTTTTTATCGCAGCACTTTATATTCTGGCAGAGTGCAGTTATTTGAAAAAAAAAAAAAAATATATATATATATATATATATATATATATATACATAGGTGCTTCTAAATGCTGCTTTGGTGTGACTTCACACTACTTTTCATCACCTGTAGCCAGAGATGCAGCCCGGCGGTATTGCGTGATTAGTTCCAGCATGTAATTCCCCATAAAAGCACAAGTTACTGTTTTTACATTTCCATGTGTACAGATTAAACAAACGAGATTGTTAATTATATGAGAGAGATGTGTAATTTTACAGATTTAGAAGTGGTGTTTATTTGGAGCCCTGTTTATTTTTGTAATGCTGATTTGCAGCTGGTATCCCACCTGTTGATGGTTTTAGATACCGCTGTCAGTTTTTGGGACTTTCATCCTCTTGTGCGGACTGTTTGTAATTTCCGGTTTCATTTTGAATCAAACCAAATGGTTATTTCCCCCCCAAAAAACTATTCCTTTAAGCAATTAGCTGTACCTGTGATTACAATACCGGCTGCTAGAATAGGAACTATAGTATAGTTTTCATAGTCACACAGCTTCAGTGTGTATTAATCAGAATAAGACAAAAACTGAATATCATCATGATGTTGGTTTATTCCCACATGCAGATTCTTCAGCAGTTCCAGCTCCACAGTCAGTCTGAGCACCAAGGAGTCTGCTCAGGAGGATTTACCTCATGGTGGGGAGCCCACAGCTGCAAGTCCCACTGAGGACAAGTCCTCTCCCAGCAACCAGACCAGTGACAGCGACGGTCCTGATGTTCCATCTGTGGACACCCCAAGCCCACCTCCATCACCAACCACTACACCCCCCAGTTCAGCCAGTCAAGGCCTCAGGCTGTTTAAATGGTCGGGCAGCTCCTCCTCCATGGAAAAATCAAACACTCCTCAGTCCACCTCAGGCCTGGCTGCCCTTCAGCAATTTCAGTTTAAGAGGGAGAGATTTTCCTCCTCTCCAAAGACCCACAATCCCTGTAAAGAAGCGTCATCCTTGTGTCCATCCTCCACTGACGAAATACCAGAGGACAACCTCCCAGACTCCCCTCCGTCCCAGGACAGTGCCTACTTCTCCCAGTCTCAGCCTTACCACACATCCTGCCATAAAGAGGAAGTCCCCAACCGCAGCCTCCCCTCCTTCGACCAGGATGACGCAACATCTGTATGTTCATACAAATCTCAATTTGACTTATATACCTAAATGTAACCTGTGAGGTCAGCCTACACAAATGCATCATCATAGAGTGGGTGTGGAGAAAACTATTTTAGTAGCCTGGTATTTTGTTCTTACACGTGTTTTTCATGTGCCCCCTCAGGAAATAAATTTGCACAGCGATTCCAAAGTGGAGCAGAGTCCAACATATTCAGATAAGAAATCTGGCAGCCTGGGGTCAAAGGTGGGTTTGAGCATCCAGCATTTAACATCCAACAGACTTTTGGTTCTATCATAATTTTAAGTATTGTGTATTTACCGATGACACAAATGTTCACATCACCTGGGACGGTGAAGTGACATTATGTTATAGAAATAATATAATAATTATTACACATTTCCAGACAAATATGTAAACGTAAATAATGAAATGATGACTGAAGGTCAAAGCCAACTTAACTGTGACAACATAAAGCTCTGCAATAACACTGATCCTGCCGTTATTCATCTATTTCCTGCAACATCATCATAACTTACAAGCAGCTAAAAATCAAGTGTGAAATCAATACCAGTTATAAAAATCAATTCTCAATCGTTTAGATTTAACATGATTTAATAAGTGATATCTAGTTGTAAAAATCTATTAAATCATATCCACATGAGTGCAGGTGACATCAGTTTACTGCATGTAAAAGCTTTAATAACGCCAAATTTATGAGAAACGAAAACAACAAACATCAAATGACAGAAACTATCTCAAGGAAATATTTATTTAATGTGTGCTTTGAATTGTTACTTTGGTCCATGTGCTATCCACTAACACGAAGGAGGCAGGGTTTATGACCTATACTGCAGCCAGCCACCAGTGGGAGATCCAGATGATTTTGGTTCACTTTTAGAATCAATCAATCAAATTCAATTTTTTTTTAATTTCCTTTATTAATCCCACAAGAGGAGAAATTCGTTTTACACTTATTTTTATACATGCAGTATAAAAATACACCCCACACACACACACACACACAGAGGGCTCACAGACATGCACATTGGAGAGAGATTGTAGAGTAGAGTGTATTTGTATAGCCTATATAGGGTTTAGCAAGTTGTGACATCCTCTGTCCTTCAGAGAAACTTCAGAGAGAATCACACATGAGGGACGTACAGAAGTGCAATGGATGCATTAACTTTCATGTTCATCTTCTTTGCAACTGTGCAACGGTAGTAACACCCTTACAACGACACACTTACAGCAGATCAGAGAAATAATATCATTTAAAGGTTTAGTGTGTAGAATTTAGTGATATTTAGTGGTGAAGTTTCATGTTGCAGCTGAACACCCCTCACCTCACCCTCCCCTTTCAAAGTTGAAAGAATCTGTGGAAACCTTTAGTTGTCATAAAATCTCAAAAGTTGTTTACTTTGTCCAGTTTCATCAACTGTAAAAAAACATGGCGGCCTCGGTAGAGAGGACCTGCTCCTGATGTAAATATAAAGTATTTACATATATGGGCCCATTCTAGTATAAAGAAAACAACAATTTGTCCAGTTTAGATGAAACACACTTGTGAAACCATCACTAGAATTATGCAGATAGATCCATCTCACCTAAATCTTACACACTGGACCTTTAAGAAATTTCTATTACAGTTCAGTTCAACACTGAATTTTTTTCCTTTGTGTTTTAATCCCGTCTGTGTTTTTAATCTTGTCTTTATGCCTGTAGGTTTCAGGTCTGTCAAAACTGAAGTCCATCAACCACAGTCAAGCAACAAAAGTGCCGACGTTGGGCCCAGCCAGGGCCAGTGGACTGAGGAAGAAGTCTGTGGGATCTGGAAAGAAAGTTTCCTCCCCCAATAATGAGAACAGCCCTGGAGTCCAGGCCACCATCAGCAGCCTGTGGAAGAACTTCAGCTTCAAAAAGTAACTGAGAAATACTCAATTACTTTGTAGATCATCCGAATATTTGGGGTCAGTCATTAGTTCGGTTCACAAGACCATATCCAACAGTGTTGGCTCTTTGCTGATCACAGTAGATTGTGAACACTTTGCCACTGAGGCATTGTTGAATCATGGCTGTTAAGCCAGAATGTTTTATCAGCAGTTAGTTTTTTTATAGTTCCTAATGTAAGAGCTCTCAGACCATGTTTGTTTTGTTTTACAGAGATACCCAGAAGTTGACTTCCGGTACAGACGGAAAGCCAAAGCCCGTATCTCCAGTCAAAGACAACGTGCTGACCAGCTCGTCTCACACAGACATCGGATTAATCATCAGCTTCTGATAGATGCTTGGAATGTTTCACACAGCTCTGTGTGGGAGTGACGTTTTTAAACATACCATGTATGTCAATTCAATTATCATCAACTTGTATTTCTAGTTATAAATAAAGCAACCCTCCTATGATCCAAGTGCATCCTTGCTTTGGTTTTGAGTGAACTCTATATTGAGAGTGTTTGTGTGACATCCTTCAGGTACTGTGTGTGTTGCTTCAGCACAGCAACCAAAGAATGTGTCATGTAGTGAGGTGGCTCTAAGAATGCACAATGCATACTTGAGTGTTTACTGAAAAACCTCCTACCTGCATGCAAGCCAAAGAATGCGGCGACAAGACTGCTGGCTTGTTATGTCTCCAAAAGCATGGTGAGTATCTGCACCTTGCAGACTGAGCCGAGACTTTTCTGCTGATATTTATTGATAATATTGATTATGATAGCGGTGTCAAAGGCTCTTATGTGCATCTTTAGTTGTGTTATTTGGACAGACTAAAACCCCTGATGAGGTTTGTTCTTGTCACCCTGCTTGTAGTTTTCATATCTGTCAACCTGCAACTACTTCTGAGGAGGATATAATGGCTCTAGTCAAACTGTTTCATCTCTAGATGAGCCGAGGGAATGGCTCATTTACACGTTCTGTGTCTATAAATTATCAAATTTACATGTACCACCCAGTTTATTCAGGAGTTCCTGAATTGAAACTTCCCCCGAGCTGATTAAGGTAATAATTCTACCCCCCATTAAATGTCCCTACGGTCAAGCCTTGAGGCCTCCTGACTCCAAGTGATTCACTTTTAATTGACAATTTTAAGGATTTGTTTAAAAATACACACACATACATACATGATAATATAGTACATACACAAGACTGGTTAATTTTAACCTTCTCTCTAAGTCTAAGTCCAATCCCAAACATCTACACATCTGCACTCCACAAGCTGTGATTCTTATTACGTTGTAAATCACCACATGTAATAAAGACTTGTACCCAGGTTTCTTACATCTGGTGACATTCCTGTTTTATACTCATTATTCATATATGATGAGATATAAATTTTACCCAGAACATTTTATTGTAACTTCATTACATTTGTAATATTACATATATGTCCACCAGGACATTTAAAAGTCAACATTTCCTCCCTGCTCACTGCTATTCTTATATTTACATATGACTTGTATTTAATTTCAATTGTACATTATTTTCTTCTAACAAATGGAAGGTTGAACTCACAAAGAGGAAAACACACTCTTAGTCAACTTTCCTCGTTCATTTTTGATTAGCCAGATAAAGCAGCTACAAAATAAAATGCTGTAACAGCGCATCTGGTAATACTGTTGTACTTCAACACTGCAATCATTAAGTCAATAAGTGGTGTGAATAGTTCTTCCATGACTGAGGAAGGAGACCTCCGCATCTCTGTGAGCTTTATCTTGCATGATTGTCATAGTCTACAAGTGTTGTGACAGGAGGTGAGTGTGTATGAAGGGAATTTTATTGCTTTGATCATTGCTCAATGTTGCTGTGGGCCAGAATACCAGAGCTAATCCAGATACCAGGCATACTTCAGTCGCTTTTCAACCAGCCTGACTTATTGTTGCTCAGGGGCCAGCAACCTCAGTGACTGCTTTAGCCTTGACTCAAGTGTGTCCTAATTACAGCACAGCTGAAGAGACAAAAGCAGCGTATTTGATGAGATTGCCTGAATCCCACTTATTTATTTGAATTTTTTTGTGATCTTGCAAACCTTGTTTTTATTTTGCCTTTTCACAATCTCTAAAAATAAATTGTGTAACAAAGGGAAATGGGACAAATGAAAAAAACGTGTAAACAAAGGGACATTTAACACTGTTAATGAAACAACTCCAAGCTGCTGGACCAGCTGAAAAGAGATTTTTAATACTTGAAGACTCCACTGTTAGTTTTGGCAGAATGCTACCGGCTGTGCTCCACCTTGTTCTGCTGCAATTAAAGCAGGAGTTGCTTAGTGTAGGAATGAGAAGGCAAGGTGCATCACTCAGGTCACATGTATTCCAACCCCAAAACTACAGGTGTTTTGATATTATGCAGGATCCCTCATGTGCATGGTGACATGGTTACTTTCCAACTGTTCATTTCATAACCCAGCTCCAGTTAGATGATATTACCTGTACACACTGTGCAGATGTAGATGTACAATTATCCTGCTTTGTGTGGAACCCTCAAGGAAGTGAACCTGCAGAATGTTTGGAATGTCTGTGGTAGTGGATACAAGCAGAGAAGATGTGATTGTCTCACATTCATCACTGTACCT
Source organism: Paralichthys olivaceus (assembly GCF_024713975.1). Lineage (NCBI taxonomy): Eukaryota > Metazoa > Chordata > Actinopteri > Pleuronectiformes > Paralichthyidae > Paralichthys > Paralichthys olivaceus. Next base: position 2,627,133 of record NC_091106.1, read on the forward strand.
ATTGGTTATAACTTTATGTACCTACAGTGAATACATGTGGATGTGTTGTTGAAGCTTTAAAGAGTAAGAAATGAAATCCGTGCTCTGCACAACACAGGGCCAGGAATGCAGTTTCACAGCATTCCCTTCTGAACACATGACATGAGCAGGTCCCAGTGAATAAAGCTTTTTTGTTAAAACAAATCTCAGCGAAACAATCCTGAATCAACTATACACAGGGAGGGTCATTACCTTTTACTTTGCACCTAAACAAGACAAGGGGCTGCACACACAGTCATTGTGACTGAATTGATTGAAAATTGATAAGACTTGGCTGCAATAGTAAGGAAAAACTACCAAGAGAACCCTTTTGAATAAGGAGTGAAAAGCCCAGAAACCTTGAGAGAGTTGCATGTGAGGGATCCACTGAGTGTAATGAGTGGATAAGTCAGGCTGGTTGAAAAGCGACTGAAGTATGCCTGGCATACCACAGCTTCTTCAAACCCATAGTTAATGCATTTCACATACAGTATATTGACATTATTAGCACAACATCATTGACTGATACCATGTGAAACCAAAGAAACCTGTTGCTATGACAGTCTGATCACGTTCACAGGGTTGTAGTGGGGGGCTATAATAAAAAAAATGCAGGCCTGTCTCAACACGTTCCTTTTACATAGATCACATTTAACTGTGTATGTGACATTTGTGGGTCTGTGAAGACACCACACGTGCTCACTTGAACACTCGAAAGCATCCGGCAGCTGTGATCTTCTGTGTGTGTGGTAAACACACGTCTTAAACCACTTCAAACTAATAATGGTTTTAAAAGTGTAATTGTGAAGCTTATTTTCCTCCCACAGCTGATCATGGGTCAATTCAAATTAGGTGAAATATATGTGGGAAAAATTACATTGGTTTACCATGATAGTTCAAACACGTAACATTCTTTCCATCTTCTAATGATGTCTTGTGAGGATGGAACATTTCTTATCACCTATTAACCACTTCCTCAAAGACAGACAGGGGGAAGGGAGGCACTAAGTTATTGAACCTTTTATATCTGTGATGGAGTGTATGCTCTACTACTTTATACTGTTCTACTTTTATTTTATTATGTAAATTGAAAAATGGTAAAAGGTACTAAATACAACTTAATTTTTTCTAAACTAGTTAGAAATCATTGAATAAAATTTCTTCAATCAAGTTATATTTTAATTAAATTATATATTTTATATAAAAAGGACAGTAATTATAATATTATACAATGTCGGTATGGTATTTAACCTATTTATGTTTATCTATTTATTTCTGGTTGTTTGCTTCGTTCTATTTTGCCCTTGACTATAGCTGTATTTACTGTTGCTATAACTCTATATACACATACAGCTGATGTTATGTAGTAAGTTTACATGAAAATAAATATGTGACATCGTCCAGGTCATATATCCGGAGGCAAAGTGAAATGAGCCACAATACAAGAGAGTATAGAGAACAACTCAACAAGTGGATCTGTAAAGTTGATGTTAAATCTGAATACCTAAGCCTATCCTTAAGAAGAAGATTTACTTTTATTGTCATGTTAACACTTTACATGCATACATGAAATTGTTCTCTGCATTTAACCCATCCAGTTGGCACCTGTTTAAACACGCATAGAAACACACACATTGACAGATGCCATGTACAAACATATACTGGAGCGGTGGGCTGCTGTTGCCAGCGCCCGGGGAGCAGATGTTGGGGGGGGGGGGGTGTGCCTTGCTCAAGGGAGTGGAGATCAAACCATCAACCTTCCGGTTGATTCTATAATTTCTTTTCATCGTTAAATAAAAAAAAATTGGTGAACCCTTTGCTCAAAGGTAAAATTTAGTTCTCCTGAAACTAATATTTTCAAACGGAGAGGTTTAGAACGGGCACCGCACCAGTCTACTTTATTGAATAATAAGTAGCAATCACCTGCACTAACTGTTGGCTGCCCTACAATTTTAGGAGTCAAGCTTTTTTTATCAGCTATTTAAAACTGCTGGCTCAGGTTAAACAGGATGTCTCTGTCGCAGAGGACAAAAATATTTGACTTCCCCCCCCCCTCCCTCTGCTGTTCAATGTACTTAGGTAACTCAGTGTAATTTTTGAGGAAATTTCAGCTCCCAGGAATTATCTAAGCATGAAATTGATCGGAAAGTGCAGATGACAGTAGCTTCTACTGTCATCTGCACTTTCCGACCTCTCCGCTGTCTATATATCTACATATGTTGCCTTTCCAGTTGCAGCCATGTCTGAACTGATGGCTACTGGTCTTTTCTTCTAAGCTGGTGACATTAACATGTGCTCTGGGAAATAGTGTTTGATAGGGAAGATAAAGACAACAATAAGTACGAGATACCTATGCACATAACTAGAATTGCCACCTCACACTCGTTTGCCTCCACCGACCAGTCAAGTTGCAGGAAAATCTTTGTTGGATAAGGGCTGAGCAGCTGTGGCTCAGGGGGGAGAGCGGTCGTCTTCGGGGCAAGGTACTGAATCCCAAAATCGCCTGTTCTCATAGATAAGTGCTGCACATGGATGCACTGTAAAGAGCTTTGAGTGGTCATCTAGTCACCTAGACTAAAAAAGCTGAATATAAATATAGTCAGTATTATAGTGAGGCTGACCTTTGACCTTTGGGAGGTAAAAGGTCATCACATCATCATTTTATCCAATCAAAATATATGACTTGTGGTCAAAAACATGCCACCAAACATCTGTTCATCCCAGAGTCCAAGTGGATGTTTGTGACAAATTTGAAGAAATTCCCTCCGGGTGTTCCTGAGACAACATATTCATGGGACTGACGGAGGCCACGGCAACATTATTTTTGAAATGAGCGTTTTTATTATTTAATAGATTGCTTGATGAAACAAAGCAATGCTTCTCTGGCTCTCTGTGTGCGCTACAGTGAAGCTGAAACGTCTTGCACGTGTCTTCAGTGTGAATGACAATGTGTAAGTTGCAACAAGTCATTCTGCTCACTGGTTTCAGAACGAGCTGCTAACAACCTAAACATGAGGTATGTAACCCTTGGCACACTTCAGGGCCTGAATGACAGAGCTTGTGTCAGTTTCAGTGTCAACCCGTAGTGCTGCAGAAAGCTCACTTTCCTCCACATGCTCCACATGCCTTTCCCCACTGCTGCGACCACTGCTACGCAATAACCGGAATGACAATGTCTGTGCGCTCACCCATCGACAGCAGAGACAAGTGCACATGTCGGCACTGCAAGTAAACAGCTAACGAGGGGGCTGTTGGGCTGATAAACAAAAAGAAGAAAATCCAACCTCTGCTGCAGAACCCACAACGTACCAGTTAGTTTGGCTCGCGCAAACAACATTTGTGCTGTTGTAAGTGTGTGTTTGTGTGTATGTCTGTGTTTGTGTGTGCATCTTTGTTTCACAGACCTCGATGCTCTTCCACAGGTATTCATTAAAAAGAGCAAGTTTAGACCTGAAGTGGAGACAGTGAATGAAACATGAATCGAGGAGCCATTTTTTCCCCCTTCTGCACCTCTCTCTCTCTGATTCTAGAAGAAGCAGCCCTTGGCTAAGAGACATGTATGAACAAAATCACCTGCAACCCTTCACTCACAGTGCGAACACCTGGCTGATATCAAGGTGCTGTTGCCTTCTGGTCATTCACGGTGACTCCACACACACAGAGCCACGCAGACGGTCTGTGTGGGGTGTCTTTAACAGTCGAACGACAGACTCACAGCCCCTCCTACTTCATCAGCTTTCATCATGCATCACGTACTCTCCAGCTGCTTTCAGACAGATATTCTGCATTGGGGCTGTATGTGAGAACGCAAATGTCCGAGTGAGAGGCACCAGACTTTAAAAACCCCGGAGAATATCCGAGATCAGGAGATCCTCTGCAGGATTCACCGTGAGCCAGGGGGATGTGTTGGAAGTGATAATGTTTCTAACACGCAAAAGAAGCCAAATGGAAAAAGACAAAAACATATCTTTGGATAAAAAGTGAAGACATAAATGTAGAAGACACAAACAAAGGTGTCAAGAGAGTTTCTGGTGGAGAGGGCCGACGCTAGCGTCGATGTGCTGTAAACAAAAACATGGGATCTCCGCAGCAGAATTGATATGTTATGTCCTGTCTCCGCCGGCGGCTCCTCCCCTCACCTGAACACGTCTGAGCAGAGAATCAAGTTGTTCACCAATTTCATCAACATTCTGTGGAGTTCATGGCTAAGAACTGCTTCAGCGCCTTCTAATTGGGATCGGGGACCAGTAATATGATTGAGTCAGAAATGTCTCCAGAGAATAAAAATGAAAAGTCCAGTTGTTTTAAGGAGTAAATGTCCCTCTATTGATTCCTCACTTTATTCCTCACCCTTCTCTCACTCTAATTTCACACACTTCTGCTAGTTTAGTGTTGACAGATCTTTGTGATCACATGAAATGAAAAATGTAAACTAATATACAATAGGGTCTAAAAATCTGATGGGGAAGTGGTCTCCCACTGATGATGGGGTCACTGCAGCTCCAGCATCTGCCTCCAGACATCTGCACAGCTCCAGATCCTGTTCAAAGCCCTGGTAAAAGTCAAGGAACGATTTAAACACTTTACTTAAAGGTTCAGTGTGTAAGATTTGAGTGAAATCGAATATAAAATAATCTTAGTGATGGTTTTACCAGTGTGTTTAATCTAAATTGTATAAATTGTTGTTTTCTTGACCCTAGAATGAACCCTATATATAAATACTTATATTATAAATTGGGAGGGGGTCCTCCCTACAGAGGCCATGTTTTTTTTCAATAAACCAGACTGGCGAAACTAAACCTTTTGAGTTTTTATGACAACTGAAGGTTTCCACAGGTTCTCTTTCAAGTTTAGAAGGAGATGGTGAGTTGAGGGGGTTTCAGCTGCAACATGCAACCTTACCTCTGTCACTAAAATCTACACACTGCCCCTTTGTAACCTATGTGCAAAATCTTACAGATCACAACTAATTCATTATTTTGAATAAGTGTCCATTTGGGCTGAAACCTGAAAAAAATACTTAGAATTAAATTATTTTAGATTCAATCTTGTGCTGCCCTCAGTGTACAAGCTAAACGAAGGGTACGTCAACTACATTTGGTTCAGTTTTGGCATCTCTGTTTTGCCAATCTTTGCCAGACTCAACTTTTCACCATTTTATTTCTACTTTATGCCTGAGACACATTTAAGACGTGAAGGCTGCACTGGTCACCACCGTGGTGTCACAACAAAGACCTGATATCAGAATTTACCGACAGACCCTATAGTTAGGTTGGTGACTGCCTGAGCTCTTAAGAAGGGTGTAGGAATGCCACAAATGCACAAGGACCATATTCTTGTGCGACACAGGGTGTGGCTGCAATTTTGTGCAAATTAGACGAAAAACACAACTTTACAGTTGTGTTATCAAAACAAATGTGCAGGCCACAAATGTGACATAATCACAACTTAAGAGCCCTGTGGAAGCTTCCTCAGAGGTTTCTCATCCAGAGCAGGTACAGTGTATGTCACAGATTTCTTCCCTATGCACAATCATTCCTCACAATCTGCATGCTGAGCAGTGGTGTTCAACATGGGATGGTACATTCCTCCCACCTGCACTACAGCCATCTGCCTGGGGCACTGGGAGGACAGAAACTGAACCCACAAATAGCTGAAATTCAGTTCCGTATCAAAGGTCATGTGGGCATATGCATACAGATAGGAGTCTCACAGAGTTTGGTGCTGCAGGAGGGGGGAGGGAAGGGGGGGCAGCCTGGGGAGCGGGGGTAGGTCTGGCGTACAGGTTGCACTTTATAGGCTTCTCCATTTTGTTTTGGGACTTGTGCCAGCCAACACACCATAGTCTTTTCTACCAGGTGTGAAAAAGTGTAGAGTGCCAAGTCAGGGACACACAACGTAAGTAACGTTCAACATGGACATTTCTGGCCACATGTAATCATGCTGGGTATCACCACAGCATGGCATATTTAAAGGACCACTCCCTCAAGATTAGCATTTGTGATTTGTTGCTCTGATTATGACCATTTTACTATCGATCTGTCTCTCTTTAAGTTCCCAGTGGATGGAGTGCTTTCAGACATACAGTGAACTCCACAGATACTCCATGTTTTCTGTGGAGGAGGTGCACGTGTGAATGCAAATCTCAGAGTGAGAAGCTGCACAGACTTTCTCTGCCTGGTCTCTTAGTATAAAGTTCGTAGAAATTCAGGAGATGTCGATGTGTGAACGCTGGATTCACCGTGAGCAAGTGTGTGTGTGTGTGTGGGGGGAGGGTGGGGGATCTGTGGCCAATTCACCAGATTTTACCTTCCTTTCATAAAAACGTCTTAAAAACTCTTCTCTCACGCGATGATTAGAATTTAAGCTCTTCTACAAAGGCAGTTACACAATGCTGATTCCTAATGATCTGTGACTCATGCCTCCTCCTAATTAACAAAACTTAGGTCTAGCTCATTCTTGAGCTATTGTCTTGCACTGGCAACACCCATCTAAATCTCTCCTATATACAACCATCGCATTGTATTAATTTGACGGATGGGTTGGGTAGTGACTCATTGCTTGGTATGTTACTTGGTAAGGACAATGTTCAAACGACAATACCCTCCCAAAAAACTGAAATGCCTGAAAACAGAAGGAAAAATCCAGTTCGCAGAAGCTATAAAATATAGCTTTAAAATGTACTACAAGGTTTAATCAACACTTCTTCGACATAGAGAAAACACCACAGAGGTGGTGTTTATTGCATCGCTGGCATGTTGTATTCCATTACATATTTTATCCCCCATATACTGTATATTCCTGTTTAAGTGAAAATGAAACAGTGACCACACAACACGGATCACACAATTTAGACCTCACACATTGTAATCAGGTGCTTTGCTTTGATCAGCTAAGTAAGAATGAGGAATGCAGAAGTATCATGATGTGGCAGGTGGAACTCTGTATAACAACAGGTTATTAAAATCTTAACCTGTAAAATAGCATGGAACTGCAGCTACCAAGTGAATGTAGCAGGAATAGAAAGTACAATATAGTCACGGAAATACTAAGTATCTCAAAATACTACAGTACTAGTGTTAGATGTGCTTAGTTTAGAGAATAAGTAATTGATCATGCATCAAGTCTCAGTACAATAAAATACAAATGTAGAGTTTTATTGCTCGCAGCAGTTTACATCGATGTCAGATTGTTTTGTCCAGTCTACAGTAGCTCTTATACCACAGCTACATCCCAAATAAAAAAGTGAGCCAGTGTTTAAACCTTAATAAACACTGGACACATGGGTACACAGGGTGGCTGTGACTGAAGGTACTGGAACACATATTCCTCCGTACATCCACCACTATTCTTCAGTTTGTGTCTGAAGGAAACTAGACACAGAGTTCATTTAAAAGGTTTAGAGTTGTGTTGTTCAAACTTTAGACTTCCAGCTAAACTAAGCTTGGAGCTAAGCTAACTGGTTGTTGCTCAACTTCGGTAATCTTGGACTTTGGGTAATGTGGTATATCAATAGACGTCATGTGACAGAAATCAAATGACTTCATTGGGTTGATGTCACAGAAAGGAGTGGGGCATATGTGAATCAGAAGCCTGCCCCCTTGGAATTGCATGACAAGGTCAATGATGATGTTCAGGTTATAAATCTGTCATGAATAAGACAATGTCCCTAATTGTTATCACATTGGGTTTGTTGTGTATACAAGCAACAAAATGTGCACTGAGTTGTTGAAAATGTTGATCTTTAGTTTTCCCACTTTATCAAACATGATTGATAATGTAGGACATCATGCTTTGGGTAATCTGGGACTGTCATTTAAGTTGGAAATGGAGAAATATGCATTAATGGACTTCCTGAAGTAAAGCAATGCTAAACAAAAGAGATGTAGCATATTTTCAGACAGGAGTTCGTGGTAAATAACTACCCGTGTAGTTAAAGTATAACCTGTATGTTTAAAACCTTAAAAACAAACTTGAGGCAAAGTCCCCAAAAACAGATATGACTGTTGATTCTATACATGCAGGTTCTATTTGCCGCTGACCATTGGAGTGCAGTTGTGGCCTATTCATATAGACAGGAGCCTGGTCTCATTAGTCTAAAATAAAAGCAAAGATGGCTGCTGAGCGTTGAAACTTGCTTACAAAGACCTTAAAAAACAGTTTCGCCCAAACTGGTGAGCACCCACTTTGCTATTGTTAGTTTATCTCACATCCATCAGTCCATTACAAACTAGAATATTTCATAGCCATGAAGCTGGGATGGTCAATACTGATTCGTTATTATGAAGTCTCCAACCTATCAAATCAAGAATATTGTCTTAGCAAATAGTATAATATGCATTTTAAGCACTAATATATTTAATTTTGAGAGACACCAATTTCTTTGCATGTTGGAGCCATTTGATTTCACACCTCTGATTGTTTAAGTGTGACACAGACTACATTTTCAGAAGGGCTTGAACGCTACCCTCCCAACAGCCGTTGATTGACACCTGTGGTATGAAAATTTCGGGGGCAGCTACACAAACCATGATTGTCATGTCAGCTTTTATTGTTGTTATCTAAGTGTGGTGTTGATTGATTTGCAAAGTCTGTACATAGACAATGACACAATAACAGTGAAAGCTATAAAAGCAATCCAGAAGTTGATTGACAAATTGATTTGAATGTGCTCATATGAATAAAAACTAGTGAGACCAGGAATTTAAATAAATATATGGCTAAAATAGGCAAATCATGTAACCTAGCAAAGGTGACAAATTACTCGAAGTTTGCGTACTGTGGCCTGTCATGTGAAGACGATGCAGAAAATGTGTGTCCAAGTGAAGTGTTTTTGTGAGAGACAGTGTTGCTACGTATTTGTTTCTTTGTAAACCTGGTTAGTCCTGTTCAGAAGGAGTGGTGTGTTTCTCGCTGCTATGTCTCATGCTGTGCTTTCTAGTCAGGTTTCGGCTGCTGTGCTCTGTGACACATTTCGCAGTCAAGGTGTGTGTGTGTGTGTGTGTGTGTGTGCGTGTATGTGGGAGTGCGTCTGTACTTTGCATGGAGGAAAGGGGGTACTAGTAGAGGCGGTTCTGAGGTGGCCTAACCTGTTCTCCTGGCTGGCTTTAACCTTATAGGCATTTAACAGGCAGATCCATCTCATCCTACCTGCCAGAGCAGAAGTGATTCACTGAGGAGGAGACATCTCTCCCTGGGCTTTCCTTACGTGCAGGCGTCTTTGGCAGCACCACACGGTGAGACCATCAAATTTGATGTCTATGGCCTCTTGTTGCTTGATATGAGATAACTGATAACATCTTCTACTGTGTTAAATGTAATTGAGCATAGAAAAGAATATAATGCTAAACAGAGTGAGATTTTTAATTTTGAGTTGTAGGGAAAAGATTTGATTTGAATTTGATACCTCAAATTTAACAGTTTCACAGTTCTGTTGCTGGAATATGCAAGCCAGCTGTAAACAGCTGTTTGAAACTTTGGGTGCATATTCTTGACATTCACTGGAATTAGGTGGTCTCATGATGTTTTCCACTTTTATCGACAAGTCCAGGTTTTTAAAATGCATTTTCAATATGTCATGACCCAGCTGCAACATCCAGCTACACATCTGTGGACATATGTGAAAAGTGATGATTAGAAATAAAATAACTATAGTATAAGATATTTGTTAATCCACTTTAACATACAGTAATTGTGAATGAGTAGCGCTGTCTGCGCAACATGCTGCTTTCCTAACTGGGAAATGCCCAAACAAACAGTCATCAGACTCACGCCCTGCTGTTTCGCTCAGTGGTTGGTATCAGTATTGATGTTGCCACCCTGTTTAAAAGGACACACCTATTAACCGCAACGCTAATAATTTTTTGGGGACATCTTTTGTCATTTAACTTTTCCTATTTTCCTTGGAATCAATGCTAGTTTCTGGTTTGCGGTCGCATGCACAGAGCCTAAAGCCACCACGCAGTAAGGTCATATGTCCTCATTTCTATCTTTTTATTTCTTGGAGAATCAAGGATTCATGTGAAAGAATCAGCTACTAAAGTGGTGATTGCTTTCCCTTTATATTTTCTATAAAAATGCACTACGCACACATTTCTTTCAATGTTGTGTCTCATTGCAAACAGCAACTTTTGCTTGGTTGTTCATCCACTTGAAGACATAATTCGTTTTGTCTGTTCATCACTGTTGCATTAACACAGATTAGGTGTTGATTGAATAACATCAGGTTTGTTTTGTAGCATTAGGACACAGTTTGATTCTTAGTGGAAGAAAACATTCTTTATGCATTTTTGTCTCCTGCTGTTTTTCACAACCCAGCACTGACAAGCCCAAAGTCTGCTCAGTCCTAATCTACATGCGACTATGTTACAAGTGAAATTAATTAGCATTTGCATATGAAGATGTTGGGGTGTGGCTGAAAGGAGGGCTGAGTGTGTGCTCACAATGCATCCAATCTGACTGGTTTAGATGCTAACATTCCCTTGAACAGACCTGGCAGAGGTTTTAGATTCCTGAGGTGTGAGATGATGTGTGTGTGGGTGTCGTTGTTTCTCTGTCAGCAAGGGTCAGAAAATGAGGGAGCAGGTGAGCACAGACAGTGACGTGCAGGTAGAGTAATGAGTGACAGCTACACAGTGTTGGTTTGAAGGATTCCTAGAATCTATATAAAAGACAGATCATGCTGTTTTTAAGAATTGACTTTGAAAGGCTGTGGTACTGCCATCTTCTCATCTGCCAAGGTTACATCTCATATTTTATGTCATGTGTTCATCTTGGATGAAATATTAGGAATTGCCAGACTTTAGGTGCAGTAATTTATTAGGCATAATAGCTTACAACAAACACCAAAACACCCTGAAGAGTCAAAGATACATACAGACACACACATAATAAAGGTTGTTTTTTGGAATAGACATTTTTCAAATTCTTTACATACAGTGCTTTATTGGAATGAAGATCATGCTGCTGGTGGTACTCATGTTGAGGACGTAGGCAGGTTAATAAACAAACAGTTATAATGACAAAATATCAGCAATCAATATAGAAAGACTTTTCAGTTTGAAAAAAATGCTCATTTGTTCAAATGCCACACTGGTTTTCTTCATCTTCATTTTGCACGAGGTACAGCACATAGTATGTTCATGTCTCTGATCAAACTTATACTAACATAATCCTAAACCAATGTTTCTTTTGTCTGGTGTGTACAGGAAGCCTTGCAGTAGTTGTGCACTTCAATATAAATTCCATGATATGTGGATATAAACACCCACAAAATGATGGTGAGTATGAAAAGGAAATAGTTCAGAAATGTGCTGTGCATTTATGTGATTGCAACTTTCATAATGAATTCTTGATTCTAAAAGGCAAAAGATGAACCATAATTTATGAAATTATGGATGATCATAAAACAAATGTTTCTGACCTGTCTCATTTTGTGTTTTATAGAGTTGGAACAGCAAGAGTACTAGTTTTTTAGAAAACCTGGTCCTAGATGACTCAGACAAAGGAGTCATCATCACAGGAATCAAAGATGAATCAATGGCTGCTAAGAGTGGCCTGCAAACAGGTAAGACAGAAACCGGTGTCTCTCTTCTCAGCAATTTTAAGACAGTTCAACCAGCAGCTGCAGATAAAGGACTTGAGGAAACTACATCAATATGCTGGAATGATTTTGGTGAATTGTTTGTGTTTGTTGCAGGGGATGAGATCGTTGCAGCCACTATCCACCTGGACCACCTCAACAAAAATGAAGTGCTTAACATCCTGAGGGTCTTGGAGCCATATGATAACAACATGAAGGTTCTGACCAAGAAGGAGCTGAGTGGATCTGCTGGGCTTGGCTCCTTGGGATTGGGTCTCAATGGCTCTACAGAGGTAGATTGCTATGGCTAAAATTATATGAAATCAGTTGATTCCCTCAAAGTCTGGTCTTGGACTGCATTGCGGTGCTCATAGCATTGAAAAATACACATCTGAATTGTTTTGTTTTAGCAGCAGAACATAGTTAGAGATTGGCGTCTAGGCTCCTACTTCATATATATATTTATATATATAAAACTTTAACTCCCTGTTGGAGAATACAGGCGGTTGCTGGGGTGATGGAGGCGCTGTATTGACAGCAGAGGCATTGACAAGCAAAGGGAGAGATGGATAAGCTTACAGCTTGAAGAGACCTCCAAATTCGGAGAGTGTGTATAATGGAGCATTTTGGAGAGTGACGTATGTCACACAATTAGAGCAGCGCAGCTCAGGATGGCTGCATGAACTAGCTCACAATGATCACTCCAATTGTCATTCAGATTTTTTTTATATCTAACATTGAGCATATGGCTTCCTGTAAGATTGTTGCTATATTACACAAGGGTTGCTTAAAATATGTTTTTTTGTTATGTTAAAGTGTGTATATTAACCTGCTTTTGTATCAATTCCTCCCCAACAGATGCTCAACCTAACCAAGGATCTGTCATTTGATGCATCTGCTAAGGCACCAGTTGCTTCCCTTGATGGCCTGAGTGGAAAGCTAAACGCTGCACAACGGTTAGGGGGTGAATTAAATGGTCCCACTCTGAATGGAGACCTTCCCAGTCTCAGTCTAAATAAGCCCTCAGCTGATGCTGGTGCCAAGTTTACAATGCCCTCCCTCGGACTGACTGGACCAGATGTAAAAGGAGATCTAGATGGCACCCTCAAAGCACCCAATGTCAGTGTGTCAACTCCCCCTCTTAATGTTACGAAACCAGAAATCAAGGCAGGCAACTTAAAATACAATTCCCCAAAATTCTCAATGCCCCAATTTGATCTACCTCAGCTCAGTCCACCACATGCGTCTGGAGACATAGATGCCCCTTCCTTTGGAAATCTAGAAACACCAGACCTTGACCCAAAGTTAAATCTTAAAAGATCAGATTTGGATCTGAATGGGCCAAAATTGGATCTGAATGGGCCAAAATTGAATCTGAATGGTCCAGATGTAAATTTAGGAAAAACTGACATTGAGCCACCCTCAAGCAAAATTAAATGGCCCCATATGAAATGGAAAGGGCCCAAGGTCAACGGGCCAGATGGTGACATAAATGCTGACCTGTCTGCACCTGGTGTCAGCCTTTCCACACCAAAGCTTGATGGGAATCTAGGTGCACCAGATGTTAACTTTCCCAAAGCTGAGATCAAAGCCCCTGAGGTAGATGCTCAGATGCCAAATGTTGACATTGATGCCCCATCTGGTAAAATCAACTGGCCTCACTTGAAGTGGAAGAAACCACATTTTCATGGCCCAAAGGCTGATCTAGATGCAAACCTGAATGCACCAGATGTTGATCTCTCTCTTCCAAAAGTGGAAGGTGGGATAAATACCCCAGATGTTGACCTTGATTTGCCAAAGGCAGACATTGAAGTCCCAAATTTTGATGCAGAGGCAACAAGTGGTAAAGTCAACTGGCCTCATCTGAAATGGAAGAAACCCAAATTTCAAGGCCCAAAAGCAGACTTAGACATGGACGCTAAGCTAAACACACCTGATGTACAACTCTCAACTCCAAAGTTTGAGGGTGACATTACTGTACCAAATGCTGAGCTGAATGTCCCAAACAATAATGTAGATATTCAGGGCCCAGATGTCGACTTTGATGCTCCATCAGGGAAAATCAACTGGCCTCATTTGAAGTGGAAAAAACCCAGACTTCATGGCCCCAAAACTGACATGGACCTTAATGCAGATCTGAACACACCAAATGTTGATCTGTCAGTTCCAAATGTTGAGAGTGACATTAGTACACCAGATCTAAATTTACCCAAAGCAGATGTCAACATTGACCCGCCTTCTGGCAAAATCAAGTTCCCAACACTCAAAAAGCCCAAGTTCATGCTTTCTGGTTCAAAGATTAAATCACCAGATATTGACGTTCACGCTGATGCACCTGGCCTCAATCTGGACCCTAATGTTGATTTCAATTTACCCAAGGCAGACATTGATGTTAACACACCAGACATTGAAGCTCAATCTGGGAAGATCAAGTGGCCAACTCTTAATCTAAAGAAACCCAAATTTGGCACACTAAAGGGTCCAAAGGCTGACCTTGATGCAGATTTGAGTGCACCAGATGTTCATCTTTCTGCACCAAACATTGGGGGTGGGCTAGATACTCCTGATATAGATTTGAGCCTGCCTAATGCTGATGTCAAAGGTCTGGATGTGGATCTTAATGGTCCAGATCTTGACACCCCTGATGGAAAACTGAAGTTTCCCACATTTAAACTGCCAAAATTAAAAGGGCCAAACGTCAAGGGTCCTGAATTCAATGCTGATTTAAAAGCACCAGACATTGAAGCACAAAATCTCTCTTTGTCTGCACCAAAAATTGAAGGGGGTCTTGATGCAATAGATTGTGACATGAGTTTACCAAAAGCTGATCTAAAACTCCCTGATGTAGACCTTCAAGTTCCAGAGGCTGATGCCTCAGCTGGAAAAGTCAAGATGCCAAAATTCAAATTACCAAAGTTTGGCTTATCTGGGCCAAGGGTAAAAGGACCTAACATTGATGTTGATGCTGACCTCAGAAGTCCGGATGTGTCTCTTCCAGATTTAAATGCTAAGCTACCTGAAGCAGATCTAACAGTCCCAGACTTGAATCTTGAAGCCCCCAAAATCAAAGGTGGCATTGCTACCCCAGATGTGAACCTGGAAGCACCAGATGTAGCAATCGATGCTCCTGGAAAACTAAAAATGCCTTCATTGAAATTGCCAAAATGGAATATTGGAGGAACAAAGGCTCAGTTACCGGATGCAGAGCTAACGACTCCAGGTGTCTCTGGCCCTGATGTAAATGTTAATTTGCCAGGAGCTGATGTCAAAGGACCAAAATTGAACCTTTCTGCTCCCACAATTAAAGGAGATCTGAATGCTGAGGGAGACCTTGGTTTGCCCAAAGCTGATGTAAAGGTACCAAGTTTAGATCTCCGTGCACCTGATCCCAACTTAAAAGTACCAGATCTCAGCCTTTCCTCAGCAAAAATTGATGGAAACCTCTCAGCACCAAACATAGACACCAACTTACCAGAAGTGAAACTGGAAACACCTGATGCAAAGTTAAAGACCTCAGCTTTTGATTCTCATGTGGGTGACTTTAAATTGCCTTTCAAGTTACCTAAATTTGGTTTTTCAAAATCTGAAGCTGGGATAGATGCACCCAAGGTGAACATAGGCAATATTACAGCAGATGCCAACATGTCTGCTCCAAATTTAGAAACAAGCCTTGACAGCGAAACTGATGGATCAGGTGATGAGATAGAGATTCCGTCATTCAGATCCCACAAACTACCAAGACACAGCATTGATGGCAGTGAGACCATAGATATCTTTGGCTCATCAAAAGTCACAGAGGATAAGGAATATGTACTCAGTAAAGGGATCCGCTTGCCAATAGTAAATGCAAAATCAGCAGGGGGAGAGATTAACATTATGGAGAGACTGAAGATGGCAATGGAAAAAGTACCCTCAACTAATGTCACACCAACTGAAGTGAAGACGGATATTGATCTGAAGCTTGCCCCCCCAAGTGTTGATGCCAGTGCATCTACAGAAGCAGGGGATTCCTCTTTGGTGAGAGGAGGTACCTTTAAAGTAGAAAAGCTAGAGTCAGCACTGGGCCTCGGGGCCTTGACATCAGATGACAATGACAAATTGTCATTGGGCCTCTCCAATATGCTCGGCCTTAATGTCAAGGATTCAGATGCTAAATAACTCCTGCTGCATTAACCTGATACATCAAAGCTTCAGTTTGGAAACATTGTAAATACATAGAAATAAGTAAGTTTAACTCACTCTTACCACAGTTTTCTCCAGATAAAGCCGGCTGCAGTCTCTCTCCTCTGTAACAAATGTTGGTTGCCAAAAGGAAGGAGCTTGTTTTTATAAACTATGTGTATATTCCTGTTATTTATATGAGCTTTGTTTTCTAAACATTGTTGATTTGGAAATATGTTATACTTATTATTATTCAATATCTCCCTCAGCATTGCATGTGATCACATTTAGCTGTTAAGGTTTTTGATAATTGCATTACTTAACCATAACATTTTAAAAGTCAATTGTGCAAGTGAAATTTTATTTTGTTCATTAAATAACTCACAATATTAATTATGCTTGTGAGTCTTTCCTAATATAAAAAAGGAAAACAATTAAACTGATGCCTTGTTGGTTTGTATCTGAAGTAAATGTATGAAAATATATGAGATTTACAACACTTCATTGTAAATATTTGTAATTTCCCAATACTTTCCTAAATATGTCCTTGTACATAATATGGAATAATAAAGAAATATTGTTGAATAAAAGCCCAATTCAAAACCAAGCAGGTATCCATTTCTTCACTTGACATAACGTGAATTCTACAATTCTGCCTATATTTTGAAGTCTTTCTGATACCTTCCTTGGAATTATTAAGTGGAGCTCATAAAAGAAGATTAAAATCTGATCAGATTCCATCTAAAACACATATTATAGACATGTTACTTTAAGTTTGATGTTGCAGCTTAATATGTTCTTAAAGATGATAAAGGCATTCACAGAATTTTGACATTTATTTCATAGTGAAAGAACAAGTACAATAAAGACATTCTATTTCTTCAAAATAAAAAATCTGAACTGTAGTTTTTGATTTATCAAATTCAACAAAAAAAATATTTTTGTAGATTATTTTCAAGATTGAGATTTATGAAAGAAATATTACACTTCCAGATCTATATGTTCTCCATTCCACTGTCTCCATCCCACAGGAGACAATAACAGTACAACCATAAATGAGACAAAACCAGAGCAGTTATTAGTCATGGCTGTGAAGCACATCCTGCTGGTGTGTAGGTTTTACGGGTGTATCTTAAAATATTTCTTAAAAAATAAATACTCTGCCACTGTTTTGAACTTTGTTTGTTATACACACAGATGCACATTAAAAAGCTTAAGGGCCCAATGCTAACCATACAAGGGCAACCAGCACAGGGCAGTAGGTCTTGGGCACACAAACTCTGCAGACGCCCAGTGCACCTGCAGTGTAGGTGCAGCAGCGCAGAGTAAAAGAGCTGCTTGAAGTGGAGTACACTGCAAATCAGAAGATTTGGTGTTCAATAAAACCAGCCTGTGGCCTGTCATAATGTGAACGGGTAATAGCTTAAATCTGCAGTGGCAGGTGGTATCGATCTTAATCTATACAAGGATAAATAAATAATAAAAGATGAAACTGAAACTGTTGCCCCTCATTATTTTACAAACGTAACAAAAAGCCTTTTCATTTCCCTATTAACATTAAATCCCCAAAGTATTTTTATATATATTTTTGCTATCTAAAGTAAGGGCTGGATGCATACATTTTATATACTACACACAACACTTATTTCATTGTCTTCCAACTGCATGTGTCATACGATCCTTTTGGTCCAATCACCATCAAGTGTGGCTGGTTTAAGTTGCTAAAGATGGCCACATTCAAGCCAGATCATTTAAGGCTTGTGTGTAAAACCCATCTCAGATATGAGTCGGAAGTCAAATGTGGGAATATTTTGGTCTGTTTGCTTCGCTGCCTCATTAGATTGCTGAAAATCACCATGGATATCGGTGAAAAGTTTGACGACACTATCCACTAGTGGAAACATTTCAGTCGGACAGACAGGCTGGGGGAACATGTATCAAAGCTGGCGAAGAAGAAATACCTTAATACAACCCTGACAGAAGAAAGAACAGAGACAGAACAAATATAGAGTCAAACTGGTTAATGAGTCTGTTGCCACCTTGACGGCCAGTCCTTCTCTATCCAGCTCTGCAGCAGTCGCAGTACATCATTGCGCTGGTAGATGCGGCAAAGTTCAGTGAGCTCAGTGACTGTTTTCTGGTTGTAGCGCAGCAGGAACTCCTGGGTGGGGCTGTGGGACAAGGAGCCCTGGGTCCGGTGCTCCAGTAGGGTCAGTTCATCATAGCTCATTCCCCAGCGACTGGCAAAGTTTTTCCAGTTTTTGATGGTGCAGTGGTTTGGATCCAATTTGAGCCGCAGCAAGTCCAGGAGGTCTTTGTCGTTCATGAGGTCACTGATCTTGGGAGGAGGTGCTGGGAAGCAGCACTTTTCACAGGGGCTGTTTAGCAACTGCAGTTCTTTGGGGTAGTCTGAGCACGGATGGACAAAGAAGGTGGAGTCAGCGTAAGACATTTTTTTAATCACCCATTACAGTTTACAAAAGTTGTATTTAATTTAATTTCACCATTCATTTATTAATTCAGTTAATTAGACTATCAGCCTCCTGGTGGTCATCATAACCTCAGGCTATATTACATGTCCCTGTGGACTAATGGTAGATGGAACAACTTCCCCCTTTCCTGTCTGTGTCCACTCCAGGAGCTGTCACATCAATACCACTATGTTCCCGTTGTGACACAATCATTTCTTCAAAATAAACCCTGTGTTGCCTCAACAAGGCCGATATGTTTTGGAAATATTTCACCTAAACAATCGAGAAGCTATGCACCCTTCATGCAGTGTTAGAATGGATTTACCTGGGGAAGTAGATGTTGGGCAAGAGCATTCTTCAACATCTTCAACTGGCTGCAACACAGAAAAACACACATGAAGGTTAGCCCTGTTTGCCACATGCCATTTTGGGGTTCAGTATCTTGCCCAAGGACACTTCGGCATGCAGAAGTGGAGGGCTGAGGATCAAGCTGCCGACCGTCTGGTTGGAGGAAGGCCGCTCTACCCCTCAGCCACAGCCGCCCATTATTAATGCACAACTAATCATGTGATCACATGGGTTCAACTTAATCTGTGGGTATAATCATGATTCAGACCATGAATCATGAATGACTCTTAAAGTGAGGACAGCTGTTAACATATAATGGGGAGCTCCACAAAAACTACACAGCTTCGTAGATGTTAAAGGTCAATCTGCTGGATAAAGTCACTGCTGCCCCGTCCTACTGATAATAACCAGACTTGATAGGTTCTCTGTAGTGACATTGTTTTGTACGTATCCTGAACCTCAGCTGTGCCTTCCTCTGATTTATTTTTCAGTAGTTTGCCTGTGGCAGGTGCAGTCTCCTCTTCTGCGTCTCACACTGTGTGATGTTTTTTGGCTGCTGCATGTGAAACGTGTCTCAGCAAAAACTGCTTTAAATACAGAAGATCAAGACCAGACAAATAATCCTGTGAGTCGCCCTGCGGGGATGTATACATTTTACTGGTGGTGACGAGACAGACTGCCATCGTCTTCCTCAGTTCCAAACGCTTCATTTTCCTTACACTGTGTGTAGATCTTTCTACAGTGATGTCTTTTAGAACGCAGCATGACAGAGAATGACGTTTACACACTTTCTACCCGGTGTCCCTGCTCTGTTATTAGCAAGGTTCACAGCTGTGCCTTCCAGTTCAGTAGGAAGAGACCACATCCTGTACACTCACTGCTCAAATTAGAAAGCACTCAGAGTTTGTACCTCTGCCAAGGTAGATTACAATTCTCTACATTTGCCAGTTTTCATAGTAGAAAATGAGTTTTAATCTGCATCTAGGTCCAAATCAAGCATCAAGACACTCCACACTGGTGGTTAGTGTTTGATTGTGTGATGCTCCATAAACATTTGTGTGTAACATTTTCAAATGTTCAAATTCATGATGTAGCTGCTGTCACTGATAATATCTGGAGGACAAAAGGTCAATTCAATTTAACATGGGAAAGATTTGGGCCAATTTGTTTCCTTACCATCACTTTTACTATTTGTCTGGGTTTTTTTGACCATGTTCCATCCTCCCATCAAGTTTCCACTGCTGACAAACAGAGGTGGAAACCTAACATCCTCGGTAGAGGTAATAATCCCCAGAGGGTCTAACGCTGCGTTTCAACCAAAAGTACCTCAAACTTGTATTGCCAAGAACTTCTTTCAAAAAACTCAAAGGTTCCTGCAGAGACTGTTGTTCACCTGCATTTCATTTTTGACAGAAATTGAATATAAAATAATCCTAGTGATGTTTTCACTGGTGCGTTTCATCTAAATTGTATGAATTTTTGTTTTCTTTACTATAGAAGGGTCTCTTTATATTTAAATACTTTATATTCACATGGAGGGGGGGTCCTCTCTGTGGAGGCTGCCATGTTTTTTACTTTCGTCCAAACTGGACAAACTAAAACCTTTTGAGTTTTCATGACAACGGAAGTTCATCACAGGTTCTCTTTCATGTTGGTAAGGGGAGGATGAGGTGAGGGGTGTTCAGCAGCAACATGCAACTTCGCCTCCAGATGTCATTAAATTCTACACACTGAACCTTTAAGACAAGGTAAGATTGAATTAGCCTGCTGAACAACCGGCAGCTACAAAACTATACAACAACGATGATGGTTTATGAATCAATCAACACTATAACAACACTAAACATAGAGATCTAAATCAAATTTTAAAAGTTGAAGTTAAAGCTGTTGGCTGTGATGATGGAAATAAATGAGGTGTCCCCTTTATATGCTGCAGTCACTTTACAACAACACTTAAAGAGTCATTGCCAATTTATTAAATATACATATTGGCCGACATATTGGTATCAACATTTTTGTACTCCCTAAATTTGATAGCAAAGTTAGCAACGCAGCAGCTTGTTGGATATCTCCCATCTTTTCTCTCTCTCCTTCTGCTGCTGTCAGTGCTTTAATCCAGATGTTTTCAATCTGGACCTTTGTCCTCCAGAATCCTCAGTCGCTCCTCTCTCTCTCTCTCTCTCTCTCTCTCTCTCCCTCTCTCTCTCTCTCTCTGTGTACATATACACGCACCTGGATGTTACTTGACGTACTCTCAGATCGTATTCTTCCAGTATATTTACAAACTAGCAATCATTTTGCCGTCCTGATTGTCCATCCTGTATATTTCTGAACACACATTCATTCCATGTCTGTCTTGGAAAAGGGATCCCTCCTCCGTTGCTCTTCCTCAGGTTTCTTCAATTTCTACCATTTGTTTCAATTCAAGGGTCTAAAGACTAAAGAGTGTAAGGCCTTCTAAGGCAAATTTAAAATATTGGGATACAGCAAAAAATATCTTGATTAAAATGATTATCTTGATTTGATTATTAAAAGTTTTATAAGTGTCAATAATGTTGGTGTAACGTACAGTAGTGACAGAGGAGACTGTCAGACTGGTTTGGAGGCAGTCCAGCAACAGCTGTGTGGCTGCTGGGGAAAGTCCTACATGGTGCTTACATTCTGCAGGTGTCAAATATTCAACATTTAACACATATTCAAATTGGATTTGTCACATACACAGTGAAATGCTTTTTCTACGTCTCTCCTTGTCATAAAGACAAGATACATAGAATTTGCTATTTCAGAAAGAAAATATAAAGTAGTATGAGAAAGTAAGACGTATATACAAATATATATAAAGTGCAGGCATGCACAGTTTATGTGCTGTGCAACATCAGACTGAGGTAGTTGTGGTGTCCAGCATGTAATAAATATGACGGAAAGAAGATGGGAGAGAAGGAAATCAGAAGGCAAGTGAGAAAGTGTGCTTCTGTGTATATTTTTGTTTATTCAGTGATGATGACTGCAACAGGCTAATGTTTCAAACAAAGGTAGTGCATGGACAGAGGTGGTAATACTGACCTGTCTTATTCTGTCTGAGGAGGTACTCAGGTATCCAGAGGGCATTGAGCTCAGGTGCAGCGTGACAGCGCCTGCTGGAGACATATCATTGTGTCATTGTACTTTGATTTAAAAAGAAACTGCAGATGCACATTTGGGTGTGTATGGGTGTAAATAGTCAGGCCTTATGAGAATGTACTGTTTGAGTTATTTCATCTGATTTATTTCATGTGATTGCAACACTACAACTTCCATCTTTATTTCAGTTTGCCTCCATTTAGCCAATTTCTTAGTTTGCCGTGAAGCTATAATCAACACTTCCTTCAGAAATGTTTCACAGTAAAAGCCTTTTGTGAATCACATAATCCTGGTGCCTTTGCTACAAAACAGGATTTGTCATTATCAAAGTAACTACAGGTTTAACTTTTTTGATTTTTCAGTCCAACAAAGCGGCCTCTTCCTGTTGATCGAAGACTGTGGTTTTCCAGTCGTGTGACTGATAAGCAGTTCAGTCATTGACAGATTTTAATCTCATCACACCTGCATGAGTTACCGAGGGGATTTACTCTGGTAGGAACGGAACCTTGTTGCGCTGGAAACTCTGAGTTAAGGTATACAGTCCCTTGGTTATCCAGAACAGATAATGTTACAGGCTGTGACGCCAGACAATGAAAACATACCATGGTTATGGTGAACTCAGGCCCCCGATCTTAATTGGTTATAAATTTGAAACATCTCCAGGAAGTAAAGAAACTTTAGAATAAAATGAATGAAAAACAGCAGAACTGAAGCAACTGCAAGGATTAAATGAAGTGGTGTCAGCATTCAGACTTTCCTTCTGTCTGAGCCTCTAAGATCAGATTGCTTGAGGAGCATCTGTGAACTGACAGCAGGTCTCTCCACAGATCCTCTAGAGTTTACAGGTGGACTTTGTCAGGGACAGTTGGAGACTTGTCCTGAAGACACTCCAGTGTTGTCTTGGCTCTTTGTTTTAGCATCAGGGTGATGTTAACAGGTGAACCAGTTTCCACTGAAGGCTGTCAAGAGTTTGGGCACAGAACCAGGTGATGAGCGGTGTCTGGTGTTTAGCAGGGTTCAGTTCTTGTCAGAGGTCTGACAGAGAGTTCCTAAGACTTCATGGATTGAAGTTGTGGCGTTAAGGTGTGTGCCGTTCTAAACTGTGTCGTCTATTCAGTTTGCTGCAGGTGGACCTCTTGAGAAAAGTTAAAGAAGACAAGAGGCTCATAACCACAGAGTGAAGCGTCACAGTAAATGATCTGAATACTTCTCTGACAGAAAGATTCTTGAAACATGTTTATTTGATCTCATTATGGGTTAATTGAGTGTGAATGTGTGTTATTCATTTAAAATTACATCGAAAAGTCTACAAATAAATTGCAAAAAGGGAAGCTACTGAAGCTACTGTAGGTGGGTCGATTGGTTGATGGTAAACAAACCACGCTGGCCACTATACCATTATTATTATTATTATTATTATTATAATACAGTCGATGAAAAAGAAGAGAAAGACGAGTATGTTCACATGTGTTTTGTAAAATTGTGAATGGACTCCCTTAATTACCATGAGGTTCTGTCACTTGAACTGGATAATTGGCCTCCAAGGACTGTGGGAGAGACAAGGGCAGACATGATAATATTAGAAAGTCAAATGGATAAAAGTAAAAAGAGAAACTTGAGTAAGACAAGCTTGTCTTCTCTGTGAGCCTTTCTTTGTGGGAGCTTTACATTCGGTCTGTTCATTGGACTGAGTGTGTAAGTGTGGAGGAAAATGACTCTCTTGTGTGCATAGAGAGGGAGCAGCCTGCTACAACTTGTCCCTCAATAAGCCCTCGGGCTCTAGGAATCACAGCACAGTGTGTTCAGTTATGCTACATTTCTTAGCAGATTACTGCTGAGACTCTCTCTAAAGATGAACAATGAGAAATCAGCACAAAGCGAGCAGGACAGAAGACAAGTCAAGACAAATGAGACAAGACGACATGCAACGATACGTAAGATTAAATGAAAAGTGCTCACAAATTCTGCCACAAAGCTGGTAGTGTCCGTGTCCTCCACAGGTTCAGAGCTGCTTCTGTCTGTTACAGACAAAAAGGAAGAGGCTTTAGTGGTCTGAGCATGTTGTCACATCTACTCATTTCATCCACTTCCCACTTATCACATCCACTGAAGAGATAAACAGAAAGGCCACATCCTCCAGCCAGCGAGCACTTTCTGTTGAGTATGACATACTTAACAGGTTAATGTAGGAGGACACGCTGACATGTCACGATCACTGAACTGTAAAAACTTTTTACAACCCTTTTTTTATTCAAGTTGCATTATTGTTGTCAAGTAAAAAGTGTTGAATGTGAGGTGTCATGTGCACGCAGGAGTAAAAGCTTCTCTTCTCTTGAATCTAATGCCCTCAGCACTGATATATCCTGGTATATTTTTCACAAGCATGTTCACGGATGAGTAAGGAGAGCAGCACAATGGCAGCTTTTCAGCAATAGAAAATACCTGAGCGGGGAAACACTGGGCCTTCATCAGTTTACGTCACCGAACAGCCATTGTATCCAAAGCGCACTAAAGAAAGAGCTGTCTTGGGTTAATCTCTACAACGATGAAACTTTAATTTGCAGCGGGGAATTAGGATTAAGTGTTCAGGTGTTATCATCTCCTACATGCTGCTTTCAAGCTGCTGTTCACCAAGAAGAGAGCAGTCATGGATACCACTCACAGTCAGAGCTGCTCATACAAACAAAACCAGCCAAAACAAGACAAAGTGCAAATTCAGATGCAATCATCACATGAAAATTGACTTTTCCTTCTTTAGATGGCTAGCTAGAATGTTTCAACGCTTCTGCGGTAGCCATGGTAATCAGTGGCAGATAAGCCTGAGGAAATAGTCATGTCCCGAATCTATGATGAGCTTTGACTTGAAAACAACAGTGTGAAAATTATAATTATTTGTTTACTGCATATCTAGGAGTCTCTGGAAACTCTGTTTCTCCTACATCACCACCTGACGTGACTGAGACACTGAACTATCTCCTTATCACACACGATCACACACAAGTAAACTCCCCTTTGCAACCGCATGTCAATTCCCCTCTGTACAACACCACCTACAAAATAAAAGCAAATACAAATTAAGAATATATATAGATACAATTTAAGGGTCTGTATTTGTACGAAATTATTTGAGTGTTTCAGACCAAATATTAGTATAAATACATTCCAGGAATTAATCTTATCAAATGAGAGAAATGAGTCTTCAAACTTCCAGATAATCAAAGTCAAAGCAGAAAGTGTAGGTCTATACTGTAGCTGCCTCTAACCGTGAAACCAGCAATGACGACATATGTCTTCTCTTTCTGGAGTTACTTCCTTTTTTTTAACAGAGTTGACGGATCCATTTGAGAGGAAATTAATGGTAAATCCCCTGTAACACAGCTTCTGGAAACCAGCCCACACAAGACTACAAGGAAACTTTTCCATGTTGCAATTTGCCCTCTTTTTATGTGCTGCACACTTGGCATGTCTATTTTAAATGACCCAAGAAAGAGCAGTGCTGATTTTGGTGAGATTTGGACACGGGACACCTTCAATATTAATACAAATTTTAAAAAGTGGGGGGTTGGGCGGTGTGCCTTCAATCTGTGGACCGAGGTGAACATGTGTTCTTTTGGGTCCTCGGATAAACTACTGCAAACAACTGGGGTCAAACTGCAGGTGAAAATCTCAACTTGAGACCCGGAGGGCAGTTCTCCGTCATGTCAACAACATTAATAGAATAATTTCCTTTTTAGCAAGTTGTCTTCAAAGTAGAGGGAGGTAAACCATGTTTTTTCTAAATGTGCTAACTGGGACTCTCAGAAGAAGGTCATAGAAATAATTTCAGATCATCTGAAACTTGACCACAAGAACCAGAAGCCGCCCAACACTACGGGAAACACCAAGGCCTAGTGGTTAGGTTTCTCAAACATGATGACATGCTTGTTACTCTAGCAATGAAAGAGGCCAGAAAAAGAGAGGGCAGAGCTTGTCTGAGATACTAGATGCTGATTACTCACTGTCCCTCAAAATGACCTGGTGAGTCCCCCTTTAGATGCATTTGAGAGCAATTAAGAAACCATGTGTCATGTTTTTTGATGAATCAATTATCTGCAGATAAACAAATGTTCTAGTGATATGTTTTTTGTTAACACTTTATATAAGGGAACACATATCAACCATTAACTAGTTTATTAGCATGGATATTAGAGGCATATTGGCTCTTTATTAGTCATTATAAAGCACTTATTAATACCTTATTCTTAATGACCTCATTCTGCAACTACTCCATTGATTAACAGTTTTCCCTTAATAATCTCCTAATTACTGCTTATTGATAGTAAGTAAGGAAGTTGTTGTACATGAATTTCAATCAAGTGCTTCATTATGTTCACTTTGTTTGTTACCCGTTTTTTCTATACCTTCCATACTGTTTATCGCTAAAATGGAAAATTCATCTTAGGCTCGGTCGTAGATTACAGACCTGCACTGAACTCCGCAGTATTTTCCCCAGAGGATGTGCATGCGTGAATGCAAATGTCAGAGTGAGACGCTCCAATTTTCCCCAGACTGTATCTGCCTGTCTTTTAAGCACAATGTCTGTAGAAATCCAGGAGAGGTCAATGTGTGAACACAGCAGGGGTTCCCCCACTGGATTCACAGTGAGGGAGTGTGTGTGGGGGGTTAATACGCTACTTCCTGTCTATGTCTGCTGCACCCGGGTGCGTCACCTCTTGCCTGAATAATGCTGAGGATTTGTTGCTGTTGTCAATACGTCCTCCAGATGTGTTGTGCATGTGTGAAAGTGTAACTCTAGGTGAAGTCCGTAGCCGATTCTCAGGATTTTATCGGCATGTCTTATCTAAAAAACGGCTTTAGAAGGTTACCAGTAAAACAGAAGAAAACTGCAGAACATTAAGAGTCTTTACTAAGTATTTAAAGACCATACTTTATTTATTAATCAGTATTAATGTCATCAATTTTCATTGCTATGCAGATTACATTTGGCCCTTTATTTCCTCTTATACAATAAATGTTCAGTAACTTAAAATGTCCTCAGGTTGAATTAAAACAAAACCAAGATTGCAGTTGCACTTGGTTTATAGAGACACTGACAAAAACTAGAGTTGCAGAAAATTAATATTTTATGATTAAATACTTGGTCCTTACAGTTGTATTAAATATCACACGTTTGTGAAAATGGGCAAACTATAGCATCCTAGAGCTCAAGGTAATGTTTTCAAACGTTCTGCTTTGTCTGAACAGTTTATTTTTTGGCTTTCCTATTACAAGATAGTTTCCCGTCACTTCAGACTCAAAGTCGCATACTATTAAAATGACTGCAAAGTAAAGGCTGGCCTGGAAGGTAGAAAATCAACCTGAAAAGGTATTTAAGCCTTTTTTTGTAAAATCTAAGTGAGTTTCTAATCACAGTTAGTCTGCTCAAACATGAAAAACTACCAGTACATAAGTTCACAATGCAACCCTGGGTGGTATTCCCCTTTAAATACAGCACATTAAGTATTTGGACTCACAGCCAGTCACCCAATTATGAAGCGTAAGTCGAACCCCAGATCAGTTGAGCATTGTTTCTCCCTCTCTGGGAATGCAGGGACATGTACCTGCATGCTCTGGATAAAGTTCAAGAGATGAAATATAAACCACATCATAATACACTGCTTAGGGCCATAATTCCATGCAGGTGAACCCAGCTTTTCTCCATTTTGACCACCCATGGAAAGATAAAGCACAGTTTCTCAGCAGCCTGTTTAGCAGCGCGTTTGCTTTGTCATGGGTTCTGTTTGTACACATGAATGGAGGTGAATGGCATGTCAATACCTGACTCAGGCCACAATGAAGTCTAGACTGAGAGCAGCCACATACACACACCTTTAACAATCTCTCTACTACACGTGTATCATATCTGATAGAAGTGAGTCTTTCCCAGTGTGTGTGCATATTCAGGGGCTGCACAGGATTGGTTTGATATATTACTGCTGATGCTGCCTCTTTAATGACACGTCACCCAACTGAACCACGTTTCTCCCTGATCAAAGACATGAAGCCATTGTGTTTATCCTAACAGTTTATTGAATTGTAAGAGGATCTTTACCACTGAATACCAGTGGAACTTGTTCTTAAAGATCTTAATTAGAATTCTTTCTAATAGTTGCATAAGAAGTTTGATACCAATCGTATCGCTATGTGTAATGTTTGGAGCAGCAGTCATGATGTGGTGGGCCTCGCATTGAGACTGGAACCGGGTGGTAACAGCTGGTCCGGAAAATATGCTCAACAACACATCTAAAGCATATTTATTAATTAATTAACGGTTTGTTCAACCTTTATTTTAACACAAATGTCAACACAAAGATTTGTGGTTTCAGTGGCAGCTACATGCTGGAGGTATTTCTCGACAGGCAGCAGCCAGGTGCAGTAACTGGGCTGGACTTTCCAGGTTCCGTGCCTTTGTGCACGTGCAGAGACAAGAACACAAACCTGTGTTCCCCCGACCATGTCAGGCAACCTTTGCCATAGATGAATACTGAGTACATGGTCACGCTGATGCATCTGACATTTAGCCAGTTTCTGGGTGAGTGTATGTGTGAAACCGTACTCCCCTTCGAGTGACATCATACCCTTAAAACACATGGGCGGTTCAAAAATGAAGATAATTCTTTTATTTGACCGTTTAGATGTGTGGTGCCTGTGAAACCTGTCATTGGTCCTGAAAGGCCCAGCCCACACCTAACATCATTTGATCTGCAGGGGTAACTGTCCCGCCCACCTGTCTCTGGCGAGATCAGTGGTGGAAGAAGTATTCAGATCCTTTGCCAAAGTTCAAGTACCAACACAATACTGTAAAAACGTAAAAGTAAAAGCCCTCCATTCAAAATCTTCCTTGATTAGAGGTAAAAGTATTAGCAATGAAATGTAGATAAAGTATTAAAGTAAAAGTACACGTTGGTCCTTACATGGAAAAATCCCTGTTTTGGTGATAGTTGACTGGTTTATCTTTAACGGTGTGTTGTATTTAAAAATAATACGGTATCCACTGTGTAAGATGCCTTAAAAGTAACTCGCAACTAAAGCAGGCAAATAAACGCATAAAGAGTAGAAAGAACAATCTTTCCCTCTAATGTAGTGGGGTGGAAATATTAAGTCGCATTAAATGGAAATACCCAAAGTTCAAGCATCAGATCTTTAGTGCCAAAAAAATGAAATTCCATTTGTTTCCAATATTAAGTCTACGCCAAACACATCTCTATCGTTACCTTCTCAATCTTTAAACTCTAGACCTGCAGGCTCAAACATATTTCAGTCAAGTTCAACACTTCAGCTGGAAACGTGAAGGTAGAAACATGAGTGTTGAGGGGCTGGACAGGAAATGTTAGACTTAAGGATTAATCTAATATTCAAACACTGACCTCTGAATGACACAGCTGCAAACCCATATGTGAATATGTCAGGGTGGGTAATCTGACTAATATTTATATATGTGGTCTCATGGAGTTCTAGCATTGGTCACCTTTGGTACAGAAGAAAAAAAAAAGGGATCTAAATATTAGTTTACAGTAATGAGTAGTTATCGGTGGTATCCAAGCCTATTCTGCTCTCAGCACTAGTTACTTCACAATAAGGACAGAGTCTGTGATGCTGCATGCAAGTAACACAAGTTACAGCTGAAGCATTATGAACCAAACAATGTAAACACTGCCCTGACCATTGTTTTTCACCAACCCGAAGGAGAACTTCACATCCTGCCGTAGCTTACAGACTTACTCAGGAGCTGTTCTAAATGACAGTTTAGTGATGGTAAAGGGAACTTCACTGTATTCTTGGATCACATAGGATTGCAGACAAACAGCCATTAACCTACAGTGTGACTAACACATGTTCATTATCCTGTGTCAAACACTAGGTGTGTGAAAGTGGTTCAGGCAGGAAACACAAAGCTGGTTACACCTGAATCTAAAGGAAATAACACGCAACAGATGGGTGATGTGCAAACTGTCGGATCTGTCAGAACCATTTATGTTGTTGTGTCCTTACACACATGAACAGCGCAGCCAGAGAGTCTCCGTTTAGAAGCATTCACAAAACCACAGCAATCTCGGTAGCATTCAGGTGAGCGGGGGTGCAGCAGACAGAGGATGTAGCATACTCATTCTGTTGCAGTGATGACGTGTTTTTGTTTACAGCAAGTCAACACCCGCGTTGGACCTTCTCACCAAAAACTCTCTCAATAGCATCTTTGTCTGTGTTTTCCACATATATGGCTCTGGTTGTTCCTCAGGAGATAATTGTTTGTATTAGTTTTCTTCATGTTTGAATCCGTCGCTATCTGAAAGCAGCTTAAATACGTTTTCTTGACTCTACATGACATCACTTTCTGACTTCATTGTGATGTCATGATGATATTATTCCTTCAAAATTCCATTCCA
The DNA here is from genome assembly GCF_024713975.1 of Paralichthys olivaceus. NCBI lineage: Eukaryota > Metazoa > Chordata > Actinopteri > Pleuronectiformes > Paralichthyidae > Paralichthys > Paralichthys olivaceus. Next base: position 2,657,255 of record NC_091106.1, read on the forward strand.
CTCCAAAAACGTTTTTTTTTTTAAATCAACATAAGTCCGCTCGACCTTTGACCGATCAGCAAAGGGGAACATCTGGAGACACACTCTCAAGTAAAGTTCCCAGCATGTTTGGTAAAAACCTTTCCACGTTCGGTTGAACTTTTCCTCCCAAGACAACTTCAACATCTTTCTATTATTGTTCTTACGGCACAAAATGTCACAGTGGAGCACCTTCCACCACCCAAGCATTATTTTGAATACCAGCGTGGAAAGAAGAAGTGGTTTATTAATCATCAGTAAAGCCATCGGTTGAAGTATGTGAAGTATGTAAATATGTAAAGGCTGAGGTGTTACGCTGTGTTGTATTCAACCATTGTTGGAGCTGGTTGAAAGTAAAATGGCAGTTATAACTCTAACACTAGGAATACTGAAGAAACACTGGCTCCTGCAAACTGCTGCAGACCTGAAGGAGCCAAAAGACAAGTTCACTGTGTTTCACTGTTAATATCCATTTCCAGGACGCGAGGGATATAAAGTTAAAGGTTTGCTGGATCATTGGCAGAATGAGTCATTTATCCAGCGGTGGTGGTTTTGGTTGTAGTTGGATCTAACCAGGGAACTCTTCTTCTCCCCGACTAACGGTGCAGAACGGATTTAAAACAAATGGAACATTTGAAATAGTCAAACGTGTGCTTGGCTTTAGGAGCTGCCACGGTTAGAACACTCAGTGTGACCAAACCCATCATTAGAACCATTCCCACTAATGAGCTACTACCTGGACACCTTACTCACCGAATGTCTCCTTGCACGTCCGCAAACTGCTCATGTTAGAGGCTGTGACGTCTCCCATGGTGAGAAGCGAGTGAGGCTGAGCTCGGCGTGAAGTAAGAGTCCACAGCGAGGAGGAGAGACACGGATGTGATGCCGGCTGAACCACTGAGCCCAGCGGCGGCCACGCACCAACGAGACTCCTCTCACACCGGGGGACCGCGACCTGGAGCTGTGCTGCCTTCACGCGCCCCACGGAAAACTCAAGCTCTCCTTCCCCCCCCCCCGAAACCGCTGGTGGGTGACAGACTGGGCGTGGGATGAGATGGGCTCGAGTGACGTCAAGTTAGAGTCAGTTGAGTTAAGATTACATTCTGTTGTTCCAACCATGGATAATGAGATTAAGACCTTCATTTAGTTGAGTTAAGTTACCTTAGTTCAAGTCAAATTGAGTTGAGTTAAGATTATATTTTATTATTCCCACGTGGATATTAAGATTAAGATGTTTATTTAGTTAAATTATCTTAGTTCAAGTCAAATTAAGTTGAGTTAAGATTATATTTTATTAATCCCATGTGGATATTAAGATTAAGATGTTGATTTAGTTAAATTACCTTAGTTCAAGTTAAATTGAGCTGAGTTAAGATTACATTCTGTTATTCCCACGTGGGTATTAAGATTAAGATGTTTATTTAGTTAAGTTAAATTACCTTAGTTCAAGTCAAATTGAGCTGAGTTAGGATTATATTTTATTATTCCCCAATGGAGAGGTTTGCAGCTGCACAGAGGATATTGAGATGAACAAGTTAATTTAGTTTAGTTAAGTTACCTTAGTTCAAGTTAAATTGAGTTGAGTTAAAATTATATTTTATTATTCCCACAACAGGGAGGTTTACAGCTGCACTGAGGATATTGAGATTAAGAAGTTTATTTAGTTAAGTTAATTTACCTTAGTTCAAGTTAAATTGAGTTGAGTACAGATTATATTTTATTATTCCTACATGGATATTAAGATTAAGACGTTAATTTACTGTAAATCAAGTTAAATTGAGTTGAGTACAGATTATATTTTATTATTCTCACAACAGGGAGATTTACAGCAGCACAGAGGATATTGAGATTAAAAGGTTAATAAAGTGAAGTTAATTTACTTTAGTTCAAGTTAAATTGAGTTGAGTTAAGATTATATTTTATTAGTCCAACAACAGGGAGATTTACAGGCAGGACAGAGGATTTTGAGATTTAGAAGTTAATTTAGTTAAGTTACCTTAAGTAAAGTCAAGTTAAATACGAACGATATAAATATGAAATAATAATAATAAAATATAAAATAGCAATAATGTTATGTAAACAGGACATGTAAAATGTAAACAGGATTGCATATAAAAAGGTATTGACGTTGGAAATAAGCACTTAGTGAGACTTCCTCAGCTGGACGAGTGCACTCCTCTTCTCTATCAACATTTCTGAGTAATCTGCCACACTTCTTATCACTGTGTCGTTTCCTTGATCATTATACATCAGAAATGGAAGACTGAAACAAAAATGTTGAACCAGCAGGGATATGATTTCTGATATAATTTCCTGTGAAAATATAATCACTGAAATGGCAAGGTGAGATAACTTGAGACATCTTGTCGAGAAATATGTCAGTCATAAGATGACAAATGTTCATTTTTTTTACTGTTTGGGTTGTGGACTTACGCTAGATTTACGCTGACCAGAGAGCAGTTTTACTGTAGATTGAGATTGTTCTGCTTCTAAAGATTAAAGTGCTAAGTGTATTCTAAAGCCCAATTGGTTTTTAACTGTTCGATTGTGAACAAACTCAAATTTATCATATTTTTGCATTCAGATTTTTAGCACAATTATTTAGTCGATGAACTACTTTGAGAAAGAATCATTAAACTTTTCATTCCATGGTCTATAATGTGAGGAAATTTGAGCATTTATTTAATGTATGAATCTACTGTGTTTGGGTTCTGGACTCGTTAAATGATGACACCACCTTGTAATTTAGGACAGACACTATCAGATTATCCCTTGAGTTTTGCAGAGCAAACCAGCAGTTGGGAAAATGATCTAAAGATTAAACGATGAAGAAATGAATAGTCTTTACATTACGTACAGCCAACACAACCCGTGAGTCCTCAATCTTGAATGTATCCCACACACTACACTGTCACCAGAGTACTCACTAGAGCACCAAATATGGATTAGTCCACCACTGAAGACCATAACAAATGCAACTTAATGACTGCTAGTCATTTCTTGTTGCATTGGGGCTGAGTGACACAGACACAAAAATAGAAAACACTGGCTTTTAGGTTTAATCTCACCTTTGCGGAAGAGATAAGGGAGGAAAATGACCTGATATATAAGGAACTAGATAAGTGTGTGGGGACACTGTTGAACTAAGACCAAGTCTTAACCCTCAAACACTGCTTAGAAGTGACGATAAAGACAAGGATGAAAAATATATAAAAACAAGAAATTAATTCATATAAATAAAATAATAAAATAATGTTATATAAAGAAAGTTTATTAAAAAAATGTTTTTCAATTAGTGTGACTGAAGTGCAGGAGAAACATAACTGTTTTCTCTTTTGAAAACTTCACCCATAATGCTATGTAAAGGCTCAGGTGCCTTCATGAACCACCTTGCTCAGTGGCAACATCTTGTTAAACAGAATGAAGCCCTGGAGCCACATCCAGGCCTTCTGCTGTATTAAGGATCTGAAAGGGTGCAGCTGCTGAAACAGAACTAAAGCAGACTGACGTGTCTCCACTGAGCAGGGACCTCTGGGGAAACTTGCTGAAACTTGCAGACACATCAAAAACATGTGCTCCGGCTCCAGGAAACCATCAAACAGTGAGGGACAAGGAGCAACAGTAGGAGAGGGGGAACTGGAACAAGGTTTCATAGATAAAACCTCTGGGAAACATGGGATCCTCATTTGAGATGTCAGCATATAAGTTTTATAGACAGATACAACTTTGACCTTCAGATTCAGACCAGGCTGTTTGGATTGCAAAATAACATCTTGCTATTATCGTCTATAAGCAGACAGATTATTACCTTCATGCATGGGGGCAACAGAGTCAGTATTTCTATCTGCAGTTCTCTAAACAGGCATGACACAGAGCAACACAACGCTGTCACAATACACCAGAAAGAATTGATTATTCAGGAGGATGAGACAATGGGGGAAAACAAGATTAAACTGGGGACACCTGCTGGACTGTCAAGGAACCACAAGATACAGAAAAAATAGTACTTAGTAGTAGTACCTTTGCCAGAGAACAGCTGCAGCCAGGTCACAGATGAATCGGTCATGATCACTATGAATGCTGGGACTACATATCACACCAGAGAGGCACCTGTGGAGCGGGAGTGCTAATCTCTCACCTCTAGTCACCTCTAGCTGCGTCCTTTCATATTTGCCCGTCCCTTTAAAAAGTCGGTGTCTGTCAGTGCTTCCAGATACAGTAAACTGTTATTGCATGTTAACTTTGAACTCCCATCTGACCTGTTCTGCGTGTGACTGTAAAAATGCTGCCTGTGTTATGCTCTTGCACGACATCTCTGCAGAAAGAGTGGTAATTATATTGTCACGCTTATCCGTCTGACGTTTGACAGCAAAATTCAAGATGAAAATGAGGTGTAATTTCACTCTAAGGTGACTGACATCCAGGCCTCAAGCTTCAGGCCTGCAGTGGTTAGTATATCCTGTTAAATGTTGGATCAGAGGCTTTATTTCGCACCAGACGGGGTGTGAGGTGACGTCTGCCCAGGGCCCAGGGCCCAGGGTGTGACCACGGCCTGTTAAATATATTATTGCATGTCTGTGTTGTGCAGGGACGCTGGCACCTGCTCAAATTACTGCAAATAAATAAACTATTACAAATTTGAACTCAGCAGTACTTTGCTTCAATGGATGTTTAAATTTTTTTTAATCCAGACTTGCAGAAGGAAAATTCAACCCATACCAGGCATTTGCCCTTTTTTTTTATTATGCCTTAAACATCCCTCATACATGACAAGTTAGGATCAAATGTAATATCATGCAATGCATGATGTAAATAAGTTTAGATTGCAAGTGAGTGTGTTCTACACATATTGAAGGCAGTCTATAATTGCTGCTTTCATTTAAAGTTACAAGATAACAATATTAAAAAACTGAGGCAGTAAATTCAGAATAATAAGAATTAGAAGCCATTTTTGTAAAGACATGAAGATGTATTCATTTTATTTTATGTGTAGCCTATTTTGATGTATATATCACTATATATTATGACAAGAAAAATATGTGCTAACTAGTATTCTGCTTTGGTCATAAATAAGTTACTTAGACTGGTGTTTAAGACCACAACATGAATAGTAATCATATTTTCATCACATCAGTCCTGGTGCTAAAAGACAGCAGGGCCATGGATTTAATAAATGCAGCACCAACATGGATCAGACAATGTCGATGTTCAGGAGAAGACTTGGACAGTTCATTCCACACAAGTTGTATTGGGCTAACATCTCTCTTCATCAGTTTTATTATGTTTCACAGAAGTAGTTAATTGTAAACAGTGAAGTCAAAAAGTTTGAGAGATGTATTTGTCAGAGAACTGTAGCTCTAGCACACAACGCAAATCTGCTGCCATTGACTATACCTGAGTCACAGCTACAGTGTGAATGACTGAATGATGGATTCAGTAAGGACAGCAACACAATGATCTGTGGGTTATCAGTTTAACGTGATGATATTTGTCCACTGTTGTATCTCACATGGAGATCTTATCATATTTTAAGACAAATGCATACATAATGCAGTTAATCTCCAAAGGGCTTACTTACTTTATTTTGCCTCTAAACACTGTGTTTTGCTCCACTGGGGCTGAACCATTATCACCTTCTCATTATACAAGAAAAGATGCTCATATTGTATAAGCCATTTTCACAGATGTATATTTACTTTTATAACCCTGTTAAAAGTGTTTTAGTTTAGTTTTTTACTCTTCTTGAGGGTGCAGGGCAGCTGATGTCACACCTTGTTAATCCCTATGAGGCAAATTGTTATTTATGTATATGGGCTGCACAAATAATGAATTAACAATGAATTATTGAATGACAACTTTGCTGTGTCGTCTTTGAATCAACACACCTTCTTCTTATTATAAGATCAATACCAATGTATGTTGAATGTGTGCAAGATGCCACGTTTTTTTATGAAGCTGCCCAATATTATTTTATTCAAACTTTCTACATTGAATTAAACATGTTTAGGTTTCCTCCATCACGTTAGAATGGGACAACTCGAGAGTGTCAATACTATCAGCATATCTGTCTATATGTCTGCAGGCAGGTGACAAGTGACACGACCGACATGTTACCGACATGCATACCGCACATTCTGTTTCCACATCTCTAAGACCACTACAGCCCTCTGTATCACTCACTATGTTACTGTGGACAGACTGTTCTCTCTAACAGTCTGATCATGTCCTGCATTTATATTCTATCTGACATCTTTTTTTTATAGATTACAGATGTAGGTGTAGTCACTGTTCCTACTGGAACACTACCATCACCAGTTGAGCTTTTTGAATAAAGCTCTGCCACCCACACCCCAACAGTGATCATCTTTTTAAGTCACTTACATCTTCTCTTTTTCCATCTTGATACTAAGTATGAATTGGACGTGCTCAGCATGTTTAAACTGTTCAATCCACAGAGCATGATCACATGTTCATCTACATTCATCATGTTTCTCTACTCATTTTCTCAGGTTTCTCAATAAATTAATTTTTTTATTGAAGGCTCTTAATATAGGTCACACGTGTTTACCTAACATTTCTTGTGGAAATGACTACCATGAACATGTAAAAGCTACTATATGTGAATGTTTCCTGTTGAAGCACTGTGTGGTTCTTTTCTCCATTCTAACTTACTCTGAGCATCGTGGTACATGAATGCACCTGAACCTCTCCAAAGCATTTTGGATGAAGAGAAAATATTTCTGCTTCCTCCCCCAATCATGAAGAAAATTTTACACATATAATTTTGTATTTTATAATTTATTCACTTTCTTAAAAATGACATTGTTGTAACTTAATGGTTTATTCTTCTGTTGTTTGAATGAGATGTTGGTTAGCTGTTGACAACTTGGTATTGCATAATCCTGACTTCTTATATAGAAAGATAGAAAGATAGATAGATAGATAGATACTTTATTGATCCTGAAGGAAATTCAAGCATCCAGCGGCAGTAACTTACATTGAACATACATTAGACTTGACTTATGCATTAGAGTTAACTTATAAAAACAGTAACCATATGTAGAAATTGGCCTGAGATGAATATGAATTTAAATGTGTACAGAGGAATTAAACATTTGCATAGGAATTCAATATATACAGAGGAATTAAAAATGGGCAGGAATATTAAATATTTGGAGAAAATGTGCATAGAAAATAAATATAGAACTGTGTTAAGTTAACCCGTGCTAAAAGTCTATACAAAAACTATATAAAAACTAGAAGGTAACTAAAGAAATAAAAATGTTTTATACAACTATAAACTATATTAGAAATATAAAGTGACTGTAGAAGATTGGGAGAAATTGGGATAAAGGACCGTGTGCAATTAAATTCAATTAGGCTGTAAACAGATGAATGAAATGAATGAATGAATGAAAGTCACAATCACAGCATGTAGCAGAGGTAGTCAGACATGGCAATGACAGAGAGTCCAGGAAGTTGTGCAGAGAGATTAGTCCATTGTCTATTGTGCCTCCTGCCATCACTGAGAGCTGTACAGTCTGATGAGCAGGAGGACGTAAGAGTTGTTAAGTCTGTTTGTGGAGCAGGACTGAGACAGCAGTCTGCCACTGAACACACTCCTCTGCCTGATGGAGGTGTTGCGCAGAGGCTGCTGGTTCGTCCAGGGTCCTTCCCTCTGCCATAACAAGACATAAGAGTGATATGTTGCTGGATAAAAGACGAAAAGTTTCTAATTAAATTGGAAAACAGTCATTATAACGTGACAATAACTAATATGATGGGAGAAATCATTTGAACTGCAAGTTATTGACGAAAGAGCTGGTGTTTGCGCAATAGTGTGTGAACCTGCTGCCATGTTGGAGTGACCGGGGGCTCGTCAGGAAGTCTTTCACCTGAGGGGACATTCTGTGTTTATCAGACACAATTACAGCGATTCTGTGTCTGTCTCCCCCACTTGTCGTCAGGGACCATTCACTGGTCAGCGGCAGTTCGACGGAGGGGGCGCAGCGGGGAATCCGCCATGACTTGAACGCATCGAAAGAAACACACTCACTGCGTCATTACGCACGCGGACGTGAGCGTCTCGTCCAATCAGGTGCAGCGAGCGAGGCTCAGGGAAGAAGCAGATGATATGGCAGCTTTGAGAGCGACCAGGTGGAACTTGCTTTGTTCGCGCGACTAAACCTTTGGGGCATGAACACACCGTGACTCCGAGACGGGCGTCGGGGCAGCTGCTCGAGATGATTTACCTGATCCTCATTTCCGTGTTCTCCGGAGCAGTCGTCACGCTGATAGTTCAGTTCTTGCTGATCTACCGGAGGAGCCCGGAGCCCGCGGGCAGGACGGTGCAGTATGTGAAAGTGGTGCCTGAAAACGCACTGAGGGATTACTTTAATGCCCAACATGCCGAGGCGGGACAGCAGCAGCAGGACAACACGGCAGCCGCCGGCGCCGCCGTTCACAGGCAGCAGGAGGCCGCCTCGGCGCGGCAGCAGGAAGCGGCTGTCACCGGCAGCCCCAAACAGCCGCCGACACACAGCGAGCACGGGGACGCAAACAAACCCGAGACGTGCAATTTCCTCAACGCGATTTTTCTCTTCCTGTTCAGGGAGCTGCGCGACACCCCGGTGGTCCGACACTGGCTCACCAAAAAGATCAAGGTGGAGTTTGAGGAGCTGCTGCAGACCAAGACGGCGGGTCGCCTCCTGGAGGGGCTCAGCCTCAGAGACATCTCCCTGGGCAATTCTCTGCCCGTCTTCAAAACCGCCACCCTCATGAAGCCGGTGCATTTGAACGAGGACGGCATGCCGGAGGAGCTCAACTTCGAGGTGGACATCGAGTACAATGGCGGCTTCCACCTCGCCATCGACGTGGAGCTGGTGTTCGGGAAGTCTGCCTACCTGTTCGTGAAGATGCGGCGCGTGGTGGGCAGGCTGAGGCTGCAGTTCACGCGCATGCCCTTCTCCCACTGGTCCTTCTCCTTCCTGGAGGACCCGCTCGTGGACTTCGAGGTGAAGTCTCAGTTCGAGGGCAGACCGCTGCCTCAGCTCACCTCCATCATAGTCAACCAGCTGAAGAGGGTGATCAAAAAGAAACACACGCTTCCCAACTACAAAATCAGGTGGGTCCCTGCAAGCAAAGGCACTGCTCAGCGTGTCGGACTACAGAGAGCAGCAGCTGAAGGAAGTCACACCAACACAGACCGAGCCACTCACCAGAACAGATGCTCACGTTCACAACATGCATGTTGCACATTATCCTACACAAGAACACAGAACCACAGATAACACATGATCTATACCAACGTCTAATGCACACAATCCCACTGCTGATTTTGTGTCACCCAGCAAAACTGAGTGAATTAACAGAAACGACTTCATCCCTCCATTCATGCATTTATGATCTACTCTGTTTATCCTCTGATGGTTGCAGGGGGAGCTACAGCCAATCCCAGCTGATATTGGGTGAGAGGCAGGGTTTAGAAATAATACGTGCTCTATACCAGTCAACATCTTGTACACCAAGTTTCACAGTGCTGGATTGATGTCAAACAGCAAAGCTGAGTGCATTAAAAGAACAGACTACCATCCATCCATTCATCCTGGTCGAACTGAGAGAATAGACGATTAGACCTATGATTTGTGAAGTACTCTTCTGTAAAGACCGTGCCACTAGCTCTATCAACAATAACGTAATTATTGTTGCATTTGTCCCAACTTACAGAATGAGGGAAAGAGCTGGAGGTCATCATTTGGAAAACATTCTTCCAAAACCAAAATCTAGAAATGTTCATTATGACAATAGGCTACAAGTGCTTGAAATTGTTTTTTTTTTTAAATAACATCATTCACTTTTGTCTCACTGGTAGTTAATCAAGAGAGGGCAGCTCAAATCACGAGACCAATGATCGCCTCAAGAATCTGAACTACTGCCAAAGTTGAATATAAAAAAAAAAAGCACTAGAGATGCTGCTCTGCCTCCTAAATTATTTTCCATCCCCTCCAGGAGTTAAAGAACAGGATGTTAGAGTGGCTTCCTCAACACAAAGCTATGGATGGAATTGTCATGGGTATTGATTGGCATTTGCAGCAGCCAGTAGCGTTGCACATGCATCACACCACTGTAGCAGAGGTGACCGAAACGAGCAGCTCAACATTAACAACAACAAAGTCATGGTGAAAACCCACCTCTCTGTTGTTGAGGACTTCTCATCACAATCTTCGTCTACACTGAATTTAGCGGACAGCGTGGGTCCCTGTATGACAGTCGCTAACTAGCAGAGTTCTGAAGTCACGGGGAGGGAGCTGAAATTCCCAGAAAGAATTCTCATTGGACACGGAATGAGTAAACGTCCTGTTTTACAGGAAGAGAAAAGACTTAGGGATTTAGATGTAAGAATACTATGATATTGTTTTTGGATATGTATTTGGCAAATAACAAGAGTTTAATTAACAATTAACACATGATTGAAACTGGGAATTTGTTTGTGTCCTTTAATCGCTCCTTCATTTCTATTTGAGCTCAGTTGCGGAGCAGTTGGTTCTTATGAATGTCAGATAAACAAAAAGGCGTTTAGTTTCAGTGACAGTACATGCCAGTATTATGTGTTACTCTATCCTTCGAAATGTTTCCTCTGCATAACCCTCACATTTTTTAAATTCATAATTAGTAAATTGCACACAATGGTCTTTATCAGTAGATTCACTTGAGTTTGCTACTCTTCTGTAAAGATAATGACCTCGGTAATGGAATCGGTTAGTGATCTAACGTGATGTTTCTTGATAAAAACACTTTCACCATAAGGCTCACTCAGTAGCTCTCTGGGAGCTTTTGACTGCATCACAACAATCAGCTCATGAGTTTGCATCGTTGTTATGGAAATTGATTTTTCAATTTTTCCCAGAGCTGAACTGAGAGTATATTGTTGTTCACAGGTTTGGTCCAGTTATTGACTATTTTTATATATCTTTTTATTTTTATGTGACTTTCAACCACATCCCACGTGCAGTCATTGGCAGATGTAGTTTTCTCAGTTGTCATGGAGATAGTCTTTTTGCTTCATTGTCGTCTCCATGGCAACTAAGCAAACACCTGAAGACTGCGAGAAGCAGTTGAAAGCTCTGGTAAGAAGCCAGCAAGGTCCTTAAGTTAAAATCTGTTTGTCATTTAAAAGAAAAACTGGTAATAGTGTGTCCCATGGTCATGTTTCCTTTTTTCTGTAGCTTCACTATCTTTACAAATATGAGATGTAGAAGCTCGTCTTACACAACATACAATCAGCTAGGTTTATGGCTGGGCTGAAACAGTAAGGCCAGTCCTTTAAATTTGACTGCCACATACACAGTTTGGTTTCCACATTGATTGTTGCTCCTTTAAAAAGAACTGGCACGAAGTTTGTTTATGATGTCACTGGGAGGTGTTTACAGGCAGTATTGCATCTCAGAGCGTTTGCTTTCAGAACCCTTCAGTTGCTTTTAATTTGTCCCACCACAGACTCATAATGAACCTGAATATTTGTCTCATTGCTTCATTGTTGACCTATATGCTGCACATGGACTCACTATGGCCTTCCTAACCCAGCTGTAGCTCACTTTCGCTCTCTCGGTCTCGCTCTCGCTCACAAACATATTTACAATGGAGCCGTCTGTCATAGTCAGACTGTCCATCTGGGAACTCATGAACCGTCAAATAAACCATAAAAGGTTCCACGTCCTCGGCGGGCAGGGTGAACTGGACTAATCACTGGCCCTCTCTGTGTACCTGTCTTTCAGTGTGCACTTGAGTGTGTGTGATCATGTGATCCTAAAAACAAGCTCTTACAGTTGCCGAATTTCACTTAAGTAGCTGAGTAACCTTCCAGCCCTCCATCCATTCAAAGACAGTGCTTTCACACTTGCCTATAAAACTTCCAACCAAGTGTGTATGAACCAAAAAGCACCTTCTACGTGCAAAATGCACATAAACGTCTTTGTTGCAGATTCTGTTCACTGTTCAGTCCGCCTTTACTGTGGTGAAATGATTGTTTCAGCTCTATAATAGTGCATTTTGTGCTGGTACGTGCTGGTCGACTTGTGCCAAACAGCATTGAGTGCAAGGACTTAAAAGCTCTCAGCAGAGCCTCCTTCCAGTTTCCCTTCCAGCAATAGTCCAAATGTCATGTGAGAGGTTTTTTTTCAACAGTGGTTTCTGCCATAAAGCTGCTACTGGTGAAGCACCCAGGCAACAGTTGCTCACACTAAACACTTTAGACACACACTAAAGCTGCTTTCAGACATGCACTGGACTCCACAATTCCTCTGTATTTTCTGTAGAAGAGGTGCCTGTGTGAACGCAAATGTCTGAGTGAGACGCCCTGCAGTTTCTACAGACTTTATCTGCCTGGCCTCCTAGTAGAATGTCTGTAGAAATTCAGGAGAAATCGATGTGTGAGGGGGGTTGATGACGCTTCTGATGTGCGACAGATGCAAAAATTCAAAGAAAACCGATATCTCCTGGGGAAAATGCGGCGTCATAAAAACGTAAAAAGTCACTGACGGTGGCTGTAAGTGTTGTGCTGGAAACAATATCACGTGATCTCTGCAGCAGAGTTAATACGTCACTTCCTGTCTCTGTTTGCTGCATCCAGCTGCTCCATCTCTTGCCTGAGGAGGATTTGGTGCTGTTGTGAATATGTCAGTGCAGAAAACCTCACGTGTGTAAAAGGCAAACTCTGGGTAAACTCCGAAGCCAATGCTCCCGATTTTACCCGGTGGTCATGTCTGAAAACAGCTTAACACACAACGTGGTTCAGCCAGGAAGACATGCTGTTGCAGTTTTACAGCTGTACTGTGTTGTTTCTATATTTTCATGACTCGCCATACTGTTCTAAAATTCAGTACCTTGAAAGTGCTCTTGTATCTTTGCCTTGATAACCACCGTGTCACTGTGCCCTGCTCATTCAGGAACAGTTAACACACAGCTGACTGCCATTTTGATGGTTGGACGTTAAATTCAGTTCTATTTTTATTGTGCCAAATTACAACATACATTATCAAGGCACTTTACATAGCAAGGGCCTGTGTACTTCCTGTAACCGACTTTATAGACATCGGTATCTTTTTTTACTTAATTTATCGGTTAGAGAATAAAAACCCATACATAAAACCACTATGATTCAGAGCACAATGAATTATGAAAATGTCCAAAGGGGACAAATCAGCTGAAAGTGGGAAAGGGAATTTAGTTTGAAGAAGTGCGAGAAATGGAAAGAGAAAAAAAGGAAGTAGAAAGCGCTCATGAGAGAGAGCAAATGTAATAATAAAGAAGAGAAACATGTTTTATTAGGTTTTTATTTCACTGTCTTACCTAATTAAAATAAGGTTCAGATGGAACTAGGGAGCAGTCGGGTAGTAGAAATATAGTGGAGACAGACACAGCTGAAATTCCATTGGCCAGAGTAACATGAACTTGAGGCATCTTCCATATAAGCATGTCTTATAAAGACAGTCCTCACTCATGTCTCAGCTGTCCTCTGGTGAACAGTGGTGGCTTTCTCACAGCAGCACGCCAACAAGACCGACGTGAACCTGACTGCGGCCAGTGCTGTCGGTTGTCAGGGGGAAGACTGGCTGATTATGTCATTTCCTGTCAGTTATCACAGTGCAGTATTTCCTGCCTGCTCCCATGCAAACTGTTTCACCCCTGTCTTTGTCCAAAACGTCAAGACATGTAGGTCCTGGTTCTAACATGCAACTCAGGTGATCGGATCACACATGCGTCAGCTCTCACATGGCCTTAGAGCAGGGGTCACCAACACGGTGCCCGCGGGCACCAGGTCGCCCCCAAGGACCACATGAGTCGCCCGCAGGCCTGTTCTAAAAATAACACAACCCACCAGTGAGCTGTGTCTAAAATTTGATATGCGTTTCTAATTAAATTTTATTATTAATTTTTTATACTGTCAGATTTTTATTCTCATATTGAAGTTGACTATTGACTACAATTTGTTAAAAGGGTTTGTCAGTGTTTAAGTGTTAAATTTAAACAATTGCTGAGATTAATAGAAATAAAGTGTTGAATATTGATATTATCTGTTTCCCACCTTGTTAAGTCATTGTTGATAATTATTGTGAGAAATCATTAACGTGGTCAGTGTCTTCACATAGATGAGTATCATTTGTCATTAATAATAATATAGGCATATAAAGGTAAACTGAGCAAATGTGTTATTTCAGAAGAGTGGATCAAACTGGTAGCCCTTCGTATGACTCAGTACCCATGAAGTAGCTCTCAGTTTCAAAAAGGTCGGTGACCCCTGCCTTAGTGTGTCCTGAATGTGTCTCCAGTGACCACTGGGATTGGCTCTCACTTCCCTGTTCTAAATGCAAATACACAAGTAAATCATTTCTGTTCCCGAAGACCAAACTATGTTGTTTTCAGTCAGTCTGACTATATGACAGAGTGGTCCATTGTCTGTGTGTGTGTTTCAGAGAGAGAGAGAGAGAGCTGGGCAAGATGCTGAGAGAATCAATGCACTGGCATTGTGGTGGTGGTGGCGACCACACATTCAATGTTGTTTTTGGTTCATCAGGAAACTGGCAGGTCAGAGGAAGTCAGCTGAGTAGGTGGTCCGTCAGTATAGTATGAGTCCACACAGGCAAAAGAAGGTGGCCTCATCCGTCACAGACCACCTCTTAATGTGGTCTGAGTGACGGGATCTCAGTGTGTTTTGGGTTTGTTCACGCCTGTACTGTACTGAGCAGTCCACTTGCGATCGGCTCACTCAGGATGGATGTTAACACCAGGTCTGCGCAGAGCCTCGGCTACATTCACAGGGTGTTGGTTATGTCATGGCACGTAGGAGTCTAATATGACTGCAGATATGAATCGACTACAATTCTACAGTATTTGTTATATTTATTTTTGAAGTGTTTATATACTGGGCTCTGCCAAATTGTTGGTAATCTCAGATTCATATTGAGACGTCAGAATTGTATTGTTATTGAGTGAAAAATAGAGAAAACTACTCTGCACTTTGCTGCGTTTTAGGGTTTGAAGCTAAGAGGTCTGACTTTGAATGTTGAGCTGGTTTTAGCTTCTTCATTGATAGGATTTTATTCTTTTCTCTTTCTCATGAGATTGGAAATCAAATTAGGCATCCAGCTATAGTGATCATTTTTATTACTGATTAACCTGAATTGTTTTATCAAATAATAGATTTAACTGTTTGGTCCATGATAAAGATTAAGGAAACAGTTGAAAAGTTACTTTCCTGGTGTTTTGTCTGTTCATCACCCAGTAACTAGATATTCAGTTGACACTGATTGAATTAAGATAAAAGCATTATATCTTCACAATCAAGAAACTGTAATTTCTCAAGTAAAGTAAATTATCTCTAAAAAAAACTCATATTGTTGGACTGCTGGTCAACAAGTTAAACCATTTGAGAACAGTACTGCCACAGACTCCGTGCCTTCGAGTCGTGTGGGAGAGCACTGCAGCAAACAGAAGAACTCTGAACATGCGTGTGAATGCGTATCACCCACGATCACGCAGAGCGAGCGACTGTGATGCGATGATGTAATGAAGAGCAGCCTGAGAGAATGAAAGCTGGACTGTGGGATTTGGCACAGATGGTACTGAAAGGGGAGGGGCTGGGACCGTGGCCCACTGGAGGTAATCCAGGCATTACAGCACCGTGCAGCACCCATGGAGACTCTCAACTCCAGCTATTGGGGAATACTGTGTTCAAAGATAAAATAAAGGTCCCTGCTTTTGTTTTGTGGACATCCTGAAGTCGCAATTACAGAAGCTTAGAGAAGAGGAGGAGACGGCCAGTTTCATCGATCAAGTATGGTCGCTATTAGCTAGTAAAAAATCAGTTTAAGTGAGAAGCAGAGCAATAAAAAACTGTATAGGTGTCTGTAATCTTCTTTGGTCATCAGCTTGATTCATGGTCGAAGCTCTTTTGGGTTTATATGCATATTCGACGTTATGATTAAAAGCAACATCTGGTCAATGTACTGACTGCTTGTGGAGATTTACATCATATCACATCATTTTCAGATGGAGCTGCCATGGAGATGGATCAGTTAATATGTAGGTTTAATAGCTGATAATATGTTGGAACGAGTTGGCTGTCATACTCTGAAAGAATAGTGTTGCATTTGATTTAACTGCAAAGACTAGCGATACAGACATCAGTTTAGATCAGCCCTCATGTGTAAGTAGCTTAAGGAATTTATGAGGTCAACATTCTTCATCATAATCCAATTGTGACTTTAAAATCTCCTGTTTTTCTGCTTCCAAGACGCTTTGAGGGTCCTTCAGTACTTTGTGCAAACCCATAGTCGGATCACAGAAACCTCTGAATGACGGAGTGAACGGAGTCGTCCAAATAAGAAATCACTTTACAGATCTACAGATTAGAGAAGTGTTTGAAATGATTTTGTTAGATCTGCCTCCAGGTATTAAAGTAAAGTTTTGTTTACTACCCTCAGCAAAGAAGTCATTGTTACCTCACTCACCCATTTTTCCATCTTTATAACAGCACTGGACTTCTGGATGCTAAATGAATAGATTTTCGATCACAGAAGAATATCAATAAAAGCAGTAGCTGTGTTAACTAAATACTGATTTGAACGAGTAAAGCATTTTCATATTCAACTCGTCATGTTTTCAAAGTGTTGATTATTGCCATGTTACGCTAATGTAGATAGGACACGCATCCAGTAACTGTTGACACATGTTCAGAACTTGTAAAGCCCCTCATTGTTTTTATTTTATTGGGGACATTATTCATTAAAGTCTTGACAAATATATTTTAATCAATCAAATTTTATTTGTATAGCCCATATTCACAAATCACAATTTGTCACATAGGGCTTTAACAAGGTGTGACATACTTTGTCCTGAACCCTCAACAACAAGAGTAAGGAACAAACTACCAAAAAACTGAAGTGCAATAGATGCTGCATGTAACTGAGAACATCAGCAGTATGACAATATTTACAACATTGATTAGAATGAAACAGTTTTTAACATGGAATTAAATGAATTGAGGAGTTATTATCAGTAAAGTCAATATAGAGTATGTGAGTAGGCATATTGTTTATCAAGCAGTCTTGTTGAAAAAAATAGTCAGAGGATATTTGAAAAAGATATTTGTAAAAGAGTTGATGAGAGTTGGTGTATATGACGCACAAGTGTGGTTTATATACGCTCAGCTCCTCTTCAGGCCAACTGTCAACATGTGGCTAAAGTCAATGTCCGCATGCCTATTCAAATAGAGAGACTGGAGTGGAAAGATAGTTTGTTTGACTTGGCCCTGATCTCCTGATCACTGTGGGTCAGTCAAAGCACTTGAAATCTAAAAGACTATTCAAAGTGTAAGTCGAGTTCTTCAATGTTCTTTTAATTTTTGTTTCTTTGCAAGCCACATGCCGACTGTACAAGATTAAATACTGAAATGTGTAATAGTTACTAATAATAAGGTGCCTTTCACAGCACTCAAGGTCACCTTAAAAGGCAGAGTTCAAAACAGAACAAAAAACTATGTATCAAAACGTTCAATAAAATGAACAGCGAATAAAACAGCATGTAGGTCGGCTAAGTGGAAAACAGCGTGACTGAATATGCCAGTTTACAAAGATGGGTTTTGAGATAGGATTTAAAAAGGGAGAGAGAGTCAATGTTAGGGACGTCAGGTGGAGGGAGCTCCAGAGGCAGGGAGCAGAGCAGCTGAAGGCACTAGATTAGATCCCATGGTTCTCAAGCTTGCGGGTGGTACAGCGAGGTGATGGAAGAAGAAGACCTGAGGGTGCGGGAGGGTGTGAGGGAGTTCAGAAAGGTATAGAGGAGCTTGATTATGGACGGCCTTAAAGGTGAGGAGCAGAATCTTAAAAACAATTTGACCAGGAGCTGATGACGCTGCTGTAGGACAGGAGAGATGTGATTAATGGAGGGGGTTCTGGAAATGATGCGAGAGGCACAATTGAAGATATTCATACACACACGGTACTGCAAACTGTTTTAAAATGTGTGAAAGGAGTATAATTAACTGGGCTTGACATGAACAATCACACATAAACGGCGTCCAGCTGTTTGTTGTGTAGTTTGTCTGTAGATTTCTGTTGTTCCTCTTTAACCTCTTTCCTCCTGTCATTTCCTGTCAGAAGGGATAGATGATAGCACTACTGCAAACAGTTGTCCATTTTGAGAGAGGGAGCCCAGTTCCTTTTTTAGCTCAGCCTCCTCTCAGTTTGTACCTCAGACAGGAGGAGACACAAGCATTGATCTGCAGTTTAGCTGTTGTCTTGTTGGGTGAAATAGTCATGTTGCAAGTGTCCCCCAAAAAATAGGCATTAGTACATTTGTTAGCAAATTAATTTCTTAATATATCAATAAATAGACTACGTTTCAAAGTAAGGGATTGTTATGATAATGGGCTATAAAAAGAGGAATTATACAAATAATTTACAAATTAAATATTAACCCGTCAAGAAGTTCCAATTTAAAAGAATTTACAAAAGCAACATAAAACTATGAAAAAGTACTTCATTTAATTTAAAAATACCAATAATAATGTATCAATAATTAAGTAAACGCTTTATGAGGAGATCAATAGTGCAGCAATAAAGACTCCTTAATCAACCCCAAACCAAATCACAATCTTTTTACGAAAATGTACCCCAGCAATATTGACTTCTGATTGTTGGATTGGTGCTGATGGTAAAAGATTAGTCAGATAGTGTAAAATGACGTAATGTCGAATGGTGACCGGAACATTGAGCCAATGAATACAAGGGTACAATATGTGATTTTGGAACATTGATAGATCAGGGTAAAATGCTAGCAGGTTACTTTTGGACCAAGACCCACCAGTGGTGCGCTTAATATGTCTCACTGTGTCAAAAATAATAGTCCACCTGTATATGTTGGTAAAGATAAACTACCGGTACTTAGTCACATGTGGTATATTTTAATTTATCTGACGTACTCCAGCTGATTTGTCATTGGTTGATGATTATTGATGATCCATTTCAGTCTCTGAGCCAATCATATGGTTTTAGAGACTGATAAGCTGCTTTTCAGACATTAAAGTGATTAGCTTAAAATATTAATGTGATGTTCATAGCTGAATGATCCATTTGGAGATGCTGACTGCTGTTAGCCAGCTAATAACCCTACTTTGGATCCATGCAGTAAATCAGTTGTGAACTGGGCTACCCAGCAAGCTGCTAACACAGCTCAATGCTGGTGTCTTATAATGAGTGTATGTAACGGACACCATGCTAGCTGAGAGAATTTAATGTTACCGAGTTCCATTTTGCAGTTTGGATAGTTTACCACATTAATTTATTAGCTGCAGCTCATAAAGTGTGACAGAAACATCTGTCATGTCTGCTGACAGATGTTGAAAGGCTTAAACCGAAGAGGCCGATAATGTGACCCTTCTTATGTTAAACTGCTCTTAGGAAAATAACACCACGAGTATATTAAAGTTAAAGCGGATGAATATTTGTACATAAACAGTGGACGGCAACAAATCCTGTGCATGAATCAGGCGAGAGGTGGAGCAGCCGGGTGCAGCAGACAGAGGCAGGAAGTGACGCATTAACTCTGCTGCATACGTCACAGGATTTTGTTTACAACACACGGACACAGCGGTCAGCTCTTATGACCCTCCTGACATCTTTGTCGGTGTCATCTATGTGATTTGTTTCCTTTTTTTTTTTGATGCTACAGTCAAGCTTTTCTCTTACTGTCACATTTCTACCATCGTATGATACGTAAAATATATAAACACTGATGAATTGAATTAAGGCTGGGCCATTAATTGAATTTCAATTAGGATTATTGCTTCTAACTATTATGAAAACAAGTAATAGACATATAAAGATTATTATTCTGCATTTCATTTTGCAATAAGGCTCTTGTTGGGTCTTCCCCCGGCCACACTGCCTGCGTGAGCAGCTCTTGACTGCGATGCGGTTCTGCTGTGTGAGGTTTCTGGTATTATGACCGTATTTCCTCGATTTAAAGTTGGACTGTGTACTCAAATAAATGCCAGGACTCTCCAGCGGCCCGCTGCTTCAGGATTGCAGCAGACACACATTTCATGTCTGGTATCCTTGTACCATGCTCTATCACCCTTATTATTGTCCTCCCTCCTCACTCCCCCGTTGACCTGCGCTCATTTCAAATGTTAACATTAAACACCATCACTAATCAGAAGTTATCAGGGCACATACAGTCCTTGGAGTTTACTTGTGTTTTTTTGATTCACCCTAGAGTTTATGAGAGACATATTTAAACACATTGAAAAAGATGCCAACATTTTACGCACACACACTTCTCCTGCCACACACAACATGAGACATAACGTGACGCGCACAGCCAGGACATCAGGATTCAAGTAACTGGAATGATCTGGATTCATGATCCGACCTCATCGATTGATAACTAAATAACTGTGATCATCAGTTTGTGTGAAGCTCAACAGGGACGAGCAGACACACACACATACACACTCCTGCAGACAGGAGAGACGTTTTCCCTGCAGATTATGAGGTTTTCTATGAAGATCAGTGAGTGATTAGAAAAGAGCTGAGGAGCAGAGTCGTTCATTTATCGTTATCGAGGTAAAAGTTGGATTATTGATTTGAATTCATATCGCCCAGCCCCAGTAGACACTCTCATCTGTTAACATGGGCGCCAAAATAGTTTATTTATCTTTAAAGTTCACTAAATGTGTGATCATCCATCAAAGTCATTGAGTAATAATTATGATGACAATATTGACCAAAATAATAGTGATTATGATTTTTGCCGAGCACTGACCTCTAGGTGACCCTGTACAAGTAGCTCTTCTTCTTCAGTCAGGATTTAGGTCCAACATGTCCGACTGAATAACTCCCACATGTCATTGTGCAGCGTACGTTAGTAGAACAGAGATGAAGCAGAGGTTTGTGTGTTTGATGAGCAGAGTTCACATGATGCCACTAAACAGGACAAATCTCAGTTCATTTATCAGACTTTTTGTTACCAAAATCTTTAAAATTGCTTTCAGTATTCAGTGGATTTGTGGGTTATAGAAACGGGGGAAACAGCATGATTATGAGCTGAGACTGACTCGCGATTGGTCAAGCGTGTGTATCGTTCAGACCTTGTCAACCCAGTTCCACCCTCTCATTGTCATCGCCACAGGAGAGCAGCTTTTTTTTAAATCTAGGATAATTTGGCTTCAGTTCTGGATAGAAGGAGGAATAAGTGAAGTTTCATGCATCTATATTTACAGTCTGTGGTACTAAGAGCTGTCCGATGGATCACTGTGGACGTAAATATCGGGTTTGAACAGCGCCTCGGAATCACAGCTAATCACAAAATGCTGTTTACCAGCTGTTGTTGTCAGGGGCCAAAGGGGCTGTGATCTGACTGGAGGCCTGCCCGCTCTGCTGCAGCCAAATGTTGTTATATTAAAGAAGTTTCACTTTCATTTGTGGCATCCTGGCAGCCTTAGTAATGAATTGGGTAAAGGGCCGAGAGGCTGGACTTTAAAGTTCTCTGACTTGCTATGCGTCTTCACTGCCAACACCCAACAAGGAATTTACCCCTTTTCCAGTGCACTTGATCAGTGTGAGTTCAACACATGCTTGTTAGTTGATACATTAATAGTGGAGTATTTTATTCAATCATCCAATCATCATTATCTAATTTCCACATCATGGCTGTGCTATGATAATAATAATTACAGACCCTCTTTATCAGATCAGAAAATAAGAATTCAAAAGGATTGCTGTGACAAATACACTCCCCTGCCATAGATGAAACTGATGGAGTTCAACTCTAAGGCCTCTAATGCTTATGCTTGACCTTGCATAGCTGTTGTATTGCTGTGATAAGCCATTTCCAATTTGCAGAGCTTAGGCCTCTGTCTAAAACACACACACACACTTCAGAGGTTTTTGTCGCTGCAGCTTGCTTTGAGCAGTCAGCCATCTTTGTGACGTGTCGCTGTAATCGATGATGTCAGTTCGGTGGATGCGTCGCCCCAGCCCTGACCGCATGTCATGTAATGTTTCTTTTTTTTTAACAATTTGAGACAACCGCTCATCCGAAGAACTTCACCATCGACACTGCTCCTCCTGACTTCTGATTCCTGAAGTTGATCATGTGAGCGGCTGTCAGGAAGATCGAAGGACAGAATGAAAGAAAGAGACAGCTTCCAGGCATGAAGGCATGAATCAGCAGTCTGAGCTCACACACTTTCATAAACCCACAGGCCTGTCCTAATCTCCAGTCCCCTTTACTATAGGGGACCAATTTATGATGTCTTCCCCTGGATTTTGTTGGTTAACTAATTAACATTGTGTTATTAATCCTTCACATTTTATTTCTGAAGGGATATTGATAATATACAGTTTGTTGTCATCAATATCTTTCTGAGCTTGTTTATCAAAGTCATCATTAGAAGAATAAGTATTGTTTGTCAGGTTATGCACGTGAAGGATACCCCCTAAACAAAACTTCAACACTGTTCATGCCAAAGTTTTCATGACATAATTGTGAAAATTGACCATTCATAAAAACCTGACTGTCACTTGGAACTGTATGTAGGTGACAGTTTCCCCAGTAAAGTGTGAGACTTGTCTGAACATAGTCCACTATTTAGAGCAGTTGGAGCCCCAGGCTAATAACACCAGGAGCCCAAAATAGAAAAGGATGGGTGTGTGCTATCATGCTTTAACATTACAATGATTGTTTTTATAAAGAGTCAGTGCTGCAGTTCTCAAGGAGCCACTTTTTCACCAAGCACCACACCCAAGAGAAGTCGTGGCCCTGACTGCCTCTGACTACTTCAGGTTACATTCTTCACCATGTGTTGGCTCATTCCTTTTAAAGCTGGTGGACAGGTTCTCATCTGACTAACTCTTGTTTTGTTGTCAACATTTGTCTTTAAAGGTCCAGTGTGTAATATTTAGGTCAAAGGGATCTTTGGCAGAAATTGAATGTAAAATAATCCTAGTGATGTTTTCAATAGTGGGTTTCAGCTAAATTCTTTACCGTAAAATGGATCCTTTACATTTAAATACTTTATATTTACATCAGGAGCAGGTCGTCTCTACAGAGGCCACCATGTTCAAAACTGGACAAACCAAACACTTTTTAAGTTTTTATGACGACTGAAGTCTAAATGTTCTCTCTCATGTTTGGAAGGGGAGGGTGAGGTGAGGGGTAATCACCTGCAATGTGCAACTTCACCACTAGATATCACTAAATTGTACACACTGAACCTATAAGTATTTCTGTCATGTTTGTTAGGTTTGGAACAGTCAGTGGATTTACGTCAGCAAAGTTTCTCAATTAAAAGTGAGTTTGGATGTTTCCTGTGTCTTTCTCCAGATACAAGCCCTTCTTCCCGTTCCAAGTGCAGCCTTCGCTGGGTTCGGCCTGTGATTTGGACCTGTCGGTGCAGGAGAGCAAGCTGGGAGAAGGCAGACTCAAAGTCACCCTCATTGAATGTAGCAGGTGAAACACTTTAAATTCTGAATTAATAATACGATGATGATTATTGTCAAGCAAGGTATTTGTGTTTGACTATGACATCAGATTGTCTCTTCAAATTATTTACTTTTGGATCAGTCAAAGATCAAGGTCAAAAAACACATGTTCCCAAAAACACAAGTGTCAAAGATTTGTCTGCAAGTAATGACATAATCTAAAGTTTACACTGATCAGAAAATGATTCCCCATTAAATTATGCCAGCCTCTCGCCTAGCTGATTGGCTAAACTAAACTAAACAATATGGATAATGGAAGCTATATGATCCCATATGATAAGTGAAGTCGTCGTTTTTATAAAAATCTAAATCATTTGCCATCATATGGTATAAATGATGTCATCATTATGAAATGGCCTTATTACAGATTACTGTGTGCAGGCTATGCATCACCCCTCTAGTGTTTTCCAGGGAAATTATGTCTCTGAGCTTCAATATGCATGTAATGCTAGCTTTAGGGAACCAGACTTATAAAGTGTATATGTCATGAATGACTCCACACCTTCTTAACCATGAAGTCGTGTCCTAGTCAACAGGCACAAGTTGTTGATATTTTTCTGATCAAAATTTGGGCATTTAATGAGCAAGATTTAGCAGAATTCAAAACTTCAGCAATTTTTTAAGGAATCTCCAGAAGGTCACAGAGAATTCCTTATTTTTTCAAATCATTTTGCGAAAGGCGATGAACCATGTCTTCATTGCAGTGTGGACAATTATGAAGGCCCTCTCTTTGCTTTTTTTCACAATTCACAAGATCGATCAAGCACAGAAGGAAGTCAAAATATTCAAAAAAGTCTTAAAATTTGTGAAAATAAATGTTTCAATGTAATATGTCCTGTGCAAACTACATTTGCCAAATATTTGATTAGACTTCATGAAAATCTTTTGTTTGTTGAATATTAGAACTTAAATACTTTTCAGTGGCACAAGCCCCAGTGACTTGGGTGCATGTTTAAAGGTGCTCCTAATTAACTCATTTTTCCTAATCACAATGATTCATTACGGTTAGTGTTTGCAGGTCATTAGGTTATTCACTCTTACTGACTTCAGTGCTGTTTATTGATTATGTGTAGAACTCACTTCATGTTTAGTGCCCTTTCATGTCAATGTAAAGCTGACTGGTCTTGTCCACTGCTGTGGCCACATGCCCTGTGACTGCAAGCTCGCTGGTTTGAATCCAGCTCGTCAATTTAGCATCTTCCATTTTTGACATGCATATGTGCACTTCTTTTATTGTGTGTATAATTTAAAGAATGTGTTGGATGTTTTGTCTCTGTCCACATCCTCTTGTGTATCTTTAGGGTGGGGTGGTTTTTCCCTGGCTGGCCTCTAGGAAAATCATCCTATGTTATATCTAGATATTTTGAGCTCGGTGTTAGTCAAAAATAATAAATCGCTTTGCCTATTTTACAGTAAAGCAGATTTAATGTTTAGTTTACCAAAATATACATTCTCTCCCAAATTTGAATAGATAATGCTGTGATTTACTTGTGTACAGCGTAAACAGTGAAAAGAAATATTTATTCATAAATTTAAAGTTTCCTTTCAGTGCCACTGCAGGGCTTTCTTAAAATGGCATTGTACATATTTTATATCTGCTCATTGTGAACAGCTTTGCCCCAAAGACCTGTCACTTCCATCTATACAAACTGACTATAGCCATTTATAGTCAGCTGTACCCTTATGCATTGGATCTTTGCAAAGCAGCTCATAGTTTTTCTTACTGCTCAAACAAAGAACAGAGTTTGTTCAGCTAAAATTCACAAGTACATTTATTATAATTAAACATTCCCTCCAATAAAAACATGGACATTCTACATTCTACTCACTGTGTTTCACTATATACTGTATGCTTGAGTACATGGTTTTATAAATACATACGTACGCTACACTCAAGATAACAAGTTGGGAAGTAATTTGATCTATTTCTGCTGTGGTGGCAGAATGGATCTACCTACTACTTCCACAAACATCTGTCTGCATTTCTTTATGTGGAACATATGCTTCGCAAACTGTTCATCTGATCAGCTCCACACTATTCTTAATGGCCCAGGGAAGTGCACTGTCACATGTGGTGCGATTCGGACACACGATACATCTAATATTAATACAAACTGAATAAAGAGGCAGTACTCTGGACTGAGTTGAACTTGTCTCCTTCTACGTCTTCAGATAAACTGGAGCAGTGGTCGACAATTGGATCAAACCATGTCATGGATCAAAATCACCGCCAGACTATGAAAAACACTGACTATAAAAGTTAGTGTGACAGCATATTGTAGAACTGTTTGAGGAGGACTCACTAATGACAAGGAAGAATTCTGAAGTAGCACCAGAGCTTTAACGCAATCCTTTCCAAACAGGCACATTAGCGACAGGCACTGCATGAGTATTTTACCAAGATAAAACTAGTGGTTGGAAATAAGCAGTATCTGATAGGACACCAACATGCATATTGAACGTGAAGGAAACACTGAATATAAAAAAGTAACCTTAACTTGAACTGTTTCTCATCACCTTGTGACTCTTCTGGCAGCTGCTGTTACATAACTTCTTCAAACCCTTTAGCATCTATAAAGCTCCTTTACGATGGACGGTGCACTCTCCTTCTCGCCAGTCTCCTCTTTCTGAGACAAACACACTCCCTCTTTGTCCAAAGCTGGCTATGTTTAAATTTTAATTGGCCAATGAGACAAATCAATAAGTCCAGGGTCATCCCGTTGGAGAGGTCTATCTTTTGTTGCCCTGGAGACCGTTGTGTGTGTTTTGAACCATGCTTTGATGTGGGTAGACCACAAGATGATCAGATCAGGCTCATCGATGAATAATTCATGTCCTGCCCATTATAATCAGAGTCTCTCCCCGTCCTCGTCCCTCTTACATCACCTTGTTCTATTCAGGCAGGTTTGGAGGCTGCCCTCCCAGTCCTACTAATTTAAACATTAAATAAGATTGTATCACAGTCTCACTGCTTTAAAAGTGATGGTTAGACGTTTGCTGTGTTTCACATAGCAGGTGCAGTGTGCTCAAAGTGTCCAGCAGAGGGATCTATCCACCCATTTAACACGTTCTGTGGAATCTTAGAGATATAAGCAGCTAAAACATATTTATAGACAACATGCATCTCAACATGACCATACTGGTCACGTTATTCCTGAAATGTTTAGTTACACATAGTTTTAATGACTATAAGATAAAATCAGGGAATATCTACTCGTCAGTGTTACATTAGGAAAGTAGCCTCATGCATTGATCTCCTCAGCACAGTAGGGGGCAGCATTCACCCCTCAAACAAGTAGACCGAAACATTTTCAGTGATACATGATATGTTTGAGTTTTGAATAGTTTCAAGATTTCAGGCTTTTGGAATTCAAGACTAATTTCCTGATGGTATCAACTGACCCTTAGTTGTATTGGACAAAAATCTGTTCTGACAGAAAGTTAATGCAAAAAGTTGAGCTTACATCTGTTTTTTAGAAACCAGAAAACATTTTTGACAATAAAATATTTTTATAAAAATCTGCTAATGCCCCATTTACAGATGCCTGAGTCATTTTGCAGTGGTCACAGGTTCAGTTCCCAACTATCATACCCCCTTTTACACACCTCCTGGATGAATAAAGTCTAAATGCCCAGAAAATCTCTTTAAATAAACTAAAAATATCTGTCCAAGTAAATAAACCACATTGGAATAACCAACACAAGGTAATTTCTGAAATGCAGACTTACTCCTAAAGAATATTCTTTGTTCTCTGACATCATGGTGAGAAGAAAACCTTCACCACTGAACTTCTGCATGTCTTTGTGTTCAGAGGAAACCATCATTATCACAGCAGTGTTCACAGAGTACTTGGAAGAGCATTAGTTTAACACACAAATACTTTCTTACAAACAATTTAAGATGGCAAATTTAAGCCATAATTGTTCCAAAAGATAAATTATTGTAGTTAATTTTAAAATGCTATTAGTCCTCAGTGACCCCTGAGGTGAGTAGCAGCAGCAGCATTGGTTGTTGCAGCAACACTTTTACGGCCCAACATAAACATGCTCAGTGCGGTTTTCCTGAATTAGCTCAAGTCAATAATGACGGATAATTGTTGTTTTCATCAGGAGTGTGTTGGTGTGATCTGGTCAGATTTGATAACCCAAGAAGTTGATCCTAATGTTTCCAAATTATAACGGTTCCACAGCAATGACAGTTTTGTCTTAAAATCAGTGACGGTCACCATGATCATAAATCACCTAAAGAGGCCCCCTGCCACTAGCTATCTGTCAAAAGCTTGAACGTGTGTGTATTGTACATTCTGTATGTGTTTGCACTTAGTTAACAGTTATCATTTTGATCATAAAAGCATCTTTTGAACCATTCAGTTCAATATTGGCCCTCCTACCAAGTCCATTTAGCCAGGGGCCCCTCAACACCCCATGAAATGCTCCTGTGTGCCATATGATGTATGTTTTGTTTTAATCAAAACTGTTCCAGCCTCCGAAAACTTTTTATGGGTCAAATGGGATGTTATAAGTGTTTATGTGCCTGATGGAGACAAATAGGTTTTCAGGCTTTTAAGATTTGTTACATTGTGAATCTCACAGTAATAGTTACTGTGGTTCTCACTTGTCTTGTGTCACGCCCCTGCAGACTGTTCATCCTGGGCTCCTATGATAGAGAAACCTATGTTCACTGCACTCTGGAGCTGAGCAGCCACCAGTGGAAGGAGAAGACTCGCAGCTCCATCAAACGGGTGGGTTTTCCTTCACCAATGCACTGCACCATGCCTTAAGATACAGAAAACTAAAAAGTATGTAGTAATTATATTTGATGTGCTATGTGAAGCATGTCCAGTGTCACAGAAATTCAGTACAATTAGGTCGTTAAAAATCACCAGCATCTTCCTCTTTCTTGTAAAGGTGTTTGGATAAAAATGATCACATATTGGTTGCTGCATCCCATTGAATTGTAAAGCACAGTCGTAATCCACAGCCAAAAGAAGTCAAACTCTGTCCTGTCCTCCTGTAAATCTGTGTGATAACATTTTCCTCAGCCTGCATTTATTAACATAATAATGAGTCAATGAAAGGTTTCGAGTGTTTGCTCACGTCAATACACAGATGAAAACTGGATTCAATGTAAAAATTTGATTCAAAAAAACATTTTTTTAATTTATCAGGAGACCGGGCAGATTTGAAGTGTGTCAATGAGCCACTGGTTTCCATGGACACCAGCACTGTGGAGTTTTAGTGCTGTTAAAGCAGAGAAGTTTAGAAACGCTGCTGGCAGTGTTTTAGTTTGAAAACTTCAGGGGTTCCATTTTAGTATAGATGAGCAGAAACGGAGATATTTGGAAACGATGATGTAGACACACACAAAGACTCACAACTTCACAACTCTTATCGGGACCCTCTTCCGGAAGAAAACAAGCTCCATCGACCTCGGCTACGTGTGTAGAACACATGTTTAGTCAGTTACCAGTGTGTCTGACCCTTTTGTCTCTGCATACAGTTGTTGTACATTTATATTCTGCATTTTACAATGATACAACTGTTTACGTGCATAGGAGACAAACTATTATTTGAGCAATCTTGAAAAACACTGCAACTGACAACCAAACGGTTTCTCTGAATCCCGGCATGTGCTCGCCCTGTGCACGTGTCACGTGATATGCGTTTTCAGGCGTGTTAGTATGGACTGGGATTACAATAGATATTAAGATTAAAATGTGTGGACAGAAAATCAGAATGTTATTATTTGAAGCCAGTGGCTATAAGCTGCCTCTATAGGTCAAATGATGAACTAATGATATTGTTTTGTTATAATAGGAAACAAGTCTGCTCCCTAAACTCTATTTCTTTTTAATATCATAACTCCCATCTGCATCATCACACACAATAAAATTCAGTTTTAAGGCTTCAAACCAAAAACACAATTACTGTCACATCCCATATTAAATGATCTAATATGCCTGCAACCCTGCTGATGTTGTTACTGGGGTGTAATTATTGTTGCAATTGGCATTTAATCCACTTTCATACATGTTGAGCTTTACCTTTATTGTAATTTACTGTGATATATGGAGTATTGTTTGGTTTGGGAGTATCTTAGAGAGAGAGAGAGAGTGATCTGTGAGACGCAGCGGATGATGCAAAAAACACAGGATGATGACAGAGAATCAGATTAAATATGTTTAACACTGGAGATATCTCTGCTACAGCCCTGCACCTAAAATTTACAATATATGAAAAAAATTAAACAGTGGCCCTGCTGAAAAGTCCTGGGTCTAATTGACACATTAATACAATTATTTTCATCTTCCTTCCACTGATGAGATTTCCCATCGCTGACATTTTCAGAGGCTAGAAAATGTTGAGGCCCCTTCGGCAAACCTTTTCTAATTGCCGCAATTTAGAGATATTACAGTTATCACATCAGGCTTGTTTGGAAGTGAATAATGACCGTTTTAGAGTGAAATGTCAGTCCTGATTACTGGCTCTGCTGGTGCTGGTCCTGTCACACACTTCTGAATGACATTTGCAGCAGCTCAAAGATTTTATTGAACAGTAATCGCCCTGTACTGTTTTCTGATGTTGTGTTTAATGACCTCGGACGATTTCGGTCCTCCACCAGCAGGTGGCAGTGAAACATCAAGTCTTTAGTTGAGATCAAATGATCTATCTTTTCTTTCTCTCCCTCAGAAGCATCAGGTTATTGTACTGTAATAAAACAGATCAGTGATTCTGTTTGTGCACACTCAATATTTACTTTGCAAATACAAATAAAAATGAGTATGAATTGAAGTTGTTGGAAATCAACTGAGACTTTACACAGCGTGATGGTGCGTTTCTTCCCTTCCGATCATCACTGGAGTATAAAATGGCATTTATAAAACAAAATAAATAAAATAAATGAATTATCAGATACATGAGATTAAGCACAAACATTTGCATTAACATGTCAAAATGTCAAAACACACTAATAAAGAAAACACACAACAGCCGGATGTTGGATGAGGCAGTTTTATTTATACAACACAATAGAACAATATTAAAAGAACAATTGCATATTAAAACCTGGATATAATGTTAATGAGGTGTTAAAAGATAAGACAAGAATTAGATGAGGAACTCCGTTGAAATCAGCACTAATGTACAGATCAGACATCTGAGGACCTGCTTGCTTTTCCACGTTGTCTCATTGTCCCGGTAAAACCATCTTATCTCAGCAAGCCACTGGCTCTTACTGTTGTGCAGGATCACGTGAAATATGATGAGTGCACAGGAAGAGAAATGTGCAGCACAGCCAGATGGAAAGGTCATGACACTTACAAAAAAAATGGTGTTATTCTGTCCTATGGATTTTGGTTAAGTTTTATTTTGAAACGACATTTTCTTCCTGTCTTTTATCAACACCGAATGCAGGCATGCCCTTAGTGCATTTTTCACAGTCTGAAATAAATGCCGCTATACTGCTACAATATGTGCTAGGACAACAGCAGCAAACAGCATTTAATGACAACATGTAGTTGCACTTACACATGCGACACAAACACATTTTCAGGCCTTCCTCCAGGACTGATTGAACACCACGGTCAGGCAGAGGTGCAGCCAGCAATCCAATAAGTAATGAATATGTGAACTGATCCCCCCCCCCCCCCCCCCCCAACACTTGACCAGTGCAGCCATCCGCACAGCCCCCTCCAAGTGGACCCACTTCAAAGCACTCGTTTCCCTTTTTTGTTAATAAAGGCATAGAGATGCAGATTCACGCTGGCATTTGAGCCTTATTTATCAGACTTCCCCAGTCTGCATGTCCCCAGCAGGACTCCGTAGTGAGGATTAAAGGCTATACCATCTGGTAAAGGTCAATTCGCCATCTTTTTCTCCCCTGGTGATTGCAAGATATGAGCTCCCCTCGCTTCCCTTATGAAAACAGCCGCTTGTCTCGTGTATGTTAATGGTTTTCGTACCATTTGAATATTCTCTCACTTCACCAGCCACTTGCTGCTGCTTTCCACTGCACCATGTGTCCGTCGTCCCACGGTGACTGTTTTCAACATGCCTTTCAGGGCTCGGTTCAAATCTATCGTCCAGCTGCATATCGACTGTTTAGTTTCTGGTTGCACACACAATAGAGAGTCACAATACCATCATTGGTACGTTATGAATGGGCCTGAGAGACACGGGCTGGTTTTTAATGAGCTATTCACAGGCAATCTGCTGCTCACTGTTGTTTTCAGTGTCCAAATATTATTTCTCCACCTCACGTATTATTAGCTGCTGCTGATATGTTTGACATTATCCAGCTCTGGTTGTGTCGTCATCATTGCCTCACCACCAGTGTTATGAACAGTAGCTCTTCCTTCACACACTAATCATACGTATCATGCCTTAAATGTGTGTGTCAGTGGAGCCTTATTTTGTATTTGCGGTGTAGTTGTTGGCATGGGAGCTCTATTGGGTCTTAGATTCCATTATAATGGGACACACAATGTTTCTATGCAATTATGTAGGGTGGCTGTAGACCGCTACCTGGTTTCTCACACAGCATGGTCGAATTAGGTGCCCTGTGTTTTTAGTGCACTTGTCTGGTTGCTAAAGCCAGCCTCCTGAAAGTCTATCTGTTCATTCGACTCTTTTGCATCTTTGCTCTCAGCAGCCCTTGTCCTGAAGATACACTGGACATCACCTGACACAGGCTGAGGTCACTAAAGGCCACTGGGTTACTGGGTTTTCCTGTTGTCCATTTTTCATAAGCTTTTTTCCTGCGTTTGATTTTGAAATACTTAAGTTAATACAAAATCAATAATAAGCTAGCCCTCGGACAGTTGTGAATTGTTAAAACAAAACAAGTGAGGTGTAATTATAAATGTTCAGCCCTGAAAATACCCAATCATTTAAGTACTGGGGACTCTGACTGAAATGAGCCATTTATACTATTATAGGAATCAATGTGGACATGATGTATCTGTATTTTTAAGAATATATGTTTGAGAATAGCTATTTTAAAAAGGTATTTTATATTGACAGTGCTAGTACATCCAGTCTGGACCTTGTGTATTTGGGGTTTTGAGGTGACAATAAAACCTAGTAGTTCTGAATGGATTATAATTATATAAAGAAAGAAGTAACCCTGCCCCCCCATTGGTCCATGCATCTGCACAACAGGCTAAATGAAAGCCAGTGTGAGGCTGGGCGGCTGTTTTTTTGTTTTTTTATTACTCATTATGGTGTGTTGAGGGTGGGGGAGGGGTGGGGCTCTGTCAGGCGTGTTTGCACATCTGCCCAGTCAATTCCATCGTCTGCACTGAGAGCTGATGCTTGCTGACAGCTTGACCGAAGGGACTTTCAATGTGTGTGTGTGTGTGTGTGTTTGTGTGCACAAACACTACAGCTCCATGCCTTGAAAAGGTGGTTACACTTTGTGGTTTTGTCTTGTGTAAAAAGGTGCGTGTGTGTGCGTGTGTGTGTGCGTGTGTGTGTGTGTGTGTGTGTGTGTGTGTGTATGGCTGTGTTCCATCGGATGTTGTGTGTGGTCAGGGTCGTTGCCCAGGGCCCAAAATGATCCAGTTTCCCAGAGTTGAAGCCGCTGTGATTTATCATCAGTGAACATGGACCGTCGGTGATTAGAAGTCAGATTAGAGGAAATATGGCCGGCTTCTTATCACACGTAAGTTTAGGTTGAGAACAATTTACACAGCCACTCATTTACCTTCAGGTCAGAAGCATCGGATTAACATGCTTCAGTTTGATGAGTTTCTTACTGCTGTTGTCACAGCAACCTTCTTCTAAATCGGGGGCCTTGTTTATTGACAGCTCTATAGCTTTGAGCAAAGCCAGACATCATTGAATGTATTTTTAAAATTGTCCCTTTTTCAAGGACACTGTGTATCCTGGCCCCGCCCCTGCCTTCAAGTAAACCTAATTAAATTAGATTCTTTCTTTATAATTGAATTTTATTGTGTTATTAAGTGTATTTGTGCTATTTTAGTTGTATGTTACAACTGCTCTGGCCCAGTTTTTTTGAAGAACTATTAAAAACAATTAGAGATGTCATAAAATCAGGTAATATGAAAATTGGGGGGAATGAGTAAAAAAACAACAACTATTGAAGCACCGACTCGAGAGAATGATTTTCTTTATCTTTAATTTAAATGGTAATGAACCATCAATAGTCTTTGTGGCATCACAGTGAGTGGACAGAATCATCAGCCACAAGTGTCTCTAGCTCAAGTTGTCCCTCTGAGATAACGTGAGATCAGTTGGTCCCCAGTCAGCTGGAGTTTTGTTAATTTGTCTTTTAACCTCAATTGTAGGTAGAGATTATCTGATACCAGCATCAGAAATACCTCTGATACTGCTTAAAATGCTGGGTCAGGGATTATGCATGAAAGAGAGCGAGGAGTTCATTTCCATTTTAAAAGTAATTAAAGCTGTCAGGTAACTGTAATAGAGTAGAAAATACAATGATTACCTCCATCTAAATACTAGATACTAAAGTACAAGTACTAACACATTGTGAAAGGATGAAATATAAGTATATGAACATATTATGAAAATATAAGTCACCAAATTTTATACATTTCATTTACAATCTAAACTATTGTAAGTTAGAGTGAAGCTATAGTGCTGCATAGTGAATAACGTGAGTATTCTGAGAATACAAGGACAATGTTTTGTGGTATTGTGGTTCAGTCATATCATGAAAACATTTGAGAGTCTGGTCCACAGCTGTTACCTCAGGAACAGCCAGGCCACTATTTCTTATCCTCCCTATCCTCCCTTCACGCACACACACACACACACAGACACGCTCCCTTCACGCACACACACACATCAGTCATCCGGCTTGAAGAGGGGAGAACAGGTAATTTTATGCAGGTGATTTTAGTGTCGCTGACGCACCCCCTACACAAACTCCTAGACACGTACACACCCCTCCCCATCACAGTGATTGTTTGATGTTCCACTCAGGGTGTCTTTGTGTCTTCAATCAGCCCCGGACACCCGATGAAAGACAGTTGGTTGGTGATACAACGCACTCGTTCACACACGCATGCACGCACGTGTGCCGCACACACACACTGTGTAATAATGAGTCATCTAGTGCTGGAAGCACCAGACAGGTCACCCTTTCACTTTCCACTCCATTTTTTGGAGTGGAGAATATGGATAAATTAATCGATCAATAGCATATGCAGCTTTATAGAAACTCATTTTTACCATGTAGAAGATTTTCAGGGAAATAGTTGAGAAACTGCTAATGAATAAATTAGATGATACATTTTATAAAGAACGAGGGCTGGGTGTTGATATTGATTTCTTTACAAGAGATGTAAAGAGATGGTGAACATGTTTTGACTCTCAGTCTCCTGACACTCCTGAGTGTGTGATAGTGTGCAAACCACACCGGGTCATCACTCTTGGTGTGTCCCTCCTTTGTTTGTTGACACGCACACCCTCCACAAAATCAAATAGTAGCAAAGGGGGCCTATCACCTTTTTCATTTTTTGTAACGCATACATTGACTTGGAGCGAGTGACGCATCCATCATCTGCTTCCGCCTTGCCACGCCAATTAAATGGCCCCTTCTAATACTGTTTGACAACCGCTGTCCGTGTGTCAAAAAGCAGATTAAAGACATGAGAGGCTGGTCCTACAAGCTGTTTGTTTCTAATCGCTTCTTCCACTGATCAATTCACTTCAGGGGAAACTCAATATACAGGCCGCTATGTGCATGACAGACAGAGCCAAAGCCATATTACAGATTTCTTGCTCTTTTCATTTGAAATGTTTTCTTCAGATTCTGTAGGCATGGTTCTCTCGTTAGAACAGACATGACCTGTTACTCGCTGCTGAGTGTCAAACTTGGTGCTCACAACTCCACACAATGCTGATCTGTAATTAACCAGATCAAAGCCTTGATCATTGACGCTATCACATTCCAGTGTGGCCCACTATGTGTAAATACAACATTAACGTCAATCTGCTCTCTGAATATAATCTCTGTTATTTGTATTGTGGAGCGTATGAGGTAAATCTTTGAGCTTTCAACACAGGGTCACTTTACATTCATGTCAAAGACATTACATTAAAATCAAATAGAATAACATTCAGTAACACTGAATATTATACTCTAAACATTGCTTTATTTCGTGAGTAATTTTCACAAATCCTAATCCTAATCATTTCTTCAGAGGTTTTCTAAAAATAACTTACAAAATAACTACAGGGGAAATATGAATTTACTTCTTTTAAACTTGAGTCAATATTAATAAAAAAAACATTTTATGATTGAAAATATATGCTCCATTTACGTTGAACTGTATTCTTGCCTGTAGACTCCCTCTAATCTTTGAGTAACTCTGAGATAATACAGACTCTTGATTTATAAAATGGCCTTTCT
The DNA here is from genome assembly GCF_024713975.1 of Paralichthys olivaceus. NCBI lineage: Eukaryota > Metazoa > Chordata > Actinopteri > Pleuronectiformes > Paralichthyidae > Paralichthys > Paralichthys olivaceus. The sequence continues at coordinate 2,693,213 of NC_091106.1, forward strand.
CTCCATCTAGAAGGATCTGACAACTGACATGACGTAGGCCTGTCTGTTTTTCTTCTTCTGTGTCAGTTTTATTGAGAGTGATGGTAACCACTGAGTATATTTGCTGTTTCTACTTCTCCTTAACAAAAATGACATTATAGCAGATGTATTGCGCAGCAGCAGAGCCAAATGAAATAAAAGCATTTATTTTTGTTGCTCTCTTCCTCTCAGACTCGACGAGGGATGACTTGTGAGAATCGGCTATTTTTAATAGTTGTGTCTTTAATAGGAGATCAGAGGGCCAGCTGAGATGAGATGCTAATAACTGGTAGCCTGTTTTTACGTTGAAGCCGGAATTAGGTGTGAAACCGTGCAAATGTTAAATGAACGATAAGTAAATGTCTTGTGGTCAAGCGGTCACACCGTTTCTTAAAGTCTCCAGGAAGCAAAAAGACACTTCGCCAATCCCAGCATGTAAAGCAGCTGGGGAGCTCACTGAGGGAGATATGCCGAGAGCTTGCATGACGGACAACCACTGGTGTTCAAAGAACTGAAATGCCAACTTGATAACGAGGGAAATGGCGTCTTCTTCCTCTCTGAACCAGTGCTAGTTCTTCAGAATGTAGTTTGTCATTTAATGAACTAGAATGATGTAACAGTCATGACAGATCATTATTTTTCAATGGCAGGACAATGACTGTGCTGCAGAAAGAGGGACTGTGTGGGCGACCGAACCACCGCTGCTGTCGATACAAGTGCAAATTAGGCAGAGCACCTTTTCTGTTGGTCCATGTCTCCATAACAACTCCTTTGTTCTTCCTGCTTTTGAAACCTGCTCGCCATGATAAAAACAAGGCAGCTTGAAAATTCAGATAGAGCCACACGGTAAACAAGTGTGAAGCTAAACTTCATGGTGGTTTTGCTTAATAAAGACGCGTCATCCACTGTGTTGAATTAGGTTGTGAGTTAATAATACCTGCCCATTATTCTGTGTTTGTCCAGATCATGATCTTTTTTTATATTGACAGTGGTTTAGAAATGAATGTGAAAATCATATTAATCATAAATGAAGAAAGGAACATCTGTGAGTAATGATAGTGTCGTTCATGGATGGCTGGTTGTTCAGTTACAATTAATTATTTAAAAAAAAGTTTATATATTTTGAATTTCATGATTATTACATTAATAATATTTTAAATACATTTAATAAGAATAGTCTATATTGTTTTTCAAAGATAGTTGCAGGTTTATAAACCAGCATCTGTCTTTACAGATTCGTTCTCACGAGATTAGATTTTCACCACATCATTTTCATCGCTAAAGTATGGGATTGCAATATTATAGCATAGTTAACATAATGTTTGCAAACAAAATAATAATACCACCAGTAAAAGTCATCTTTAGCTTATTGTTTTTGTTTATTTTATCTCATGTCACTTTTTTGGCTAATTAATTGAACTCAAAAAATACCACAGAATACTGACTACTGTGTTGGACTGTGGATGAGATAGTTGATGCGCCACAGCATACTGAAATGGAAATAATAAAAGGTGTATGATATACAGTTTTATCATATGTGTATTATAATCATAATATCAATATTTTATATAACATATCTCGACACTTCTACAGATTATTTTGCATTTACTGACTGTCCATGTTATTTTCTAGTGTGTTCTAACTCAGCAGTGAATAAATAACATTATGAAAGGCTCAACAGGGAGAAAAGCAAAGTCAACTTGTCACGTGTCTGTGATTTACGTCCTGCTCATGGGTGCGGTTTAACTCATGGGTGTGGTTTAAAGCTTGCTGTGATAGAGACAGGGGAGATGCAAAATTAAAACCTGATTTTTAGGAAAACATTAAAAAAGTTCATCATGTAGTACTTCATTACTTTGTTAAAGCTTATCTGTGCTGCTTTTACATATGAAATGAATGAGCTGTGGGAGTTTGTGACAACATCAAACATGTCGATTGTGGAGGGGGTTGTGATAAAGTACCTCTCGAGAAAGAGGCTAAATGGCTGTTTGTCCATTACATAGGTGCTTGGAGTTTCTTCACAACAAGCAGTCTCGCCATTTTCTCGCTTGTACTTTGGCCACACCGCACCCCAAGGTTTCCAGTGGCACTGCTCCATTTCATGGGTTTTGTCTGTATCTGTAGGATTACACACGGCATGAACAAATATGGCCAAAATAAGCGCAGTATGGACAGAAGGCTTTGTTCATGTCCATATCTAATGTTGAGCATAAATGAGCTTTTAAAAGTGTTGATGGTAAAAACAAAAGAGCGCTAGAGAGAGGAAGGAGCTTGGACCCTCTATCCAGTGTTTGGAAGGTGTAAGGGGTAGTTTCTATCTATATCTACCATTTGATATGGAGTTTGTTAGGAATTGAAATAACACTGGAGGGATGTATTGTATTTATGACTTTTTTTTCATTCATATATTTATATTTATCACTTTATCACATCTTCAATACGAATTTATGTATCATTTCATATTATTCTCTAGCTCTCACTACATGTACAAATGTTCAATTATTGGTAGTTGCCTCCCTTTGGCTGGAGCACTGACAATTAGAAATAAACTAATTAGTTCAGTTGAACCTGTCAAGAGGATAGTAATCCAAACACTGCTGTGATAACATCATATTCCATGGAAACATTCAGTTGACATCGTAACAACACTGCTCTGGGATAGCGTACTAAATAGAATGGAAATGTTCCGATGCAGGTTTCATACTGTAATTCAACACGCGTCTGTGATATTGTGTCTCAGAACATGTTGCACACAATATGCGTCACTGTTAACCTGCCTAATAAGTGCCTACGTAAACACCCGAGCAGTCACTGGCCATGCACACCACCCCTTAGCCCACTCCACCCCCATCACTACCGGGGCTACTAATTGGATGTGGCAGGGAATTGCGGCGCACTTGCCTCGCAGCGACTTGTACCCTATAACCATACACAAATCGATCTGACATGTGGTATTAGATTAAATTACCAAGCAGCGCAGTGACAAGGAAAAGGATTTGTTCAACCCTCACCTCTCCATCTCACACGCACCCTCCCAGACCTGCTGCAGAACAGAGGGATGTTCAGCCAAGCAACAGGAGACGCTGCGCTGTTCAAGATACCCATCAAGCCAGGGTTTCAGGCTAACCTGCAGCCAGCCACCGCTCCGTGCAGACCTTCATCAGTATTCTCATAATCTCCTCATAACTTATTCACTGGTGTCCGGTATAAAACATTTTACACAAATGATAAATGTATTTTTATTGAGCTTTTCTAGTCTTGATGACCACTCAAAGCACTTTTCTTGTCTTTATTGCCATTCACCTATTCACACACACATTTATTCAGTGCATCTATGTACAGCATATTGTCTATGAGACATCCTCACGTATGACTGCTTCAGCACTCTACAAAATCATGGTGCAATTAGATAAAAGTCAAATAAGAATAAGAGTGTGCTGTTGAATAGTAAGTATAAGACTAACTTTACTAATTTACTGTGTGACTGCAGATATCAGTCACACATTTCATTTCAGTCAAATTAGGATTTTTGACCTTTGATGGATTTGACTGAATCTAAGCTCATGTATTCATCTTCAAGACTGTATATAAAGATGGCCGACATGACAACCCCCAACAGTGAAGCCGAAGCATCTAGATTGTCGCCCAATGGCAGGCTGCAGTATAGGCTGTAAACCCTGCCTCCTTCATGTCAGTGGATGGGATATGGCTGAAAAGTACTCCTTGATAAGTAGTCCTTATCACACTGATGTATGTTAGTTCTCATCCTCTTTATCCTTTTACTTGTGGTGGAATCATCAATAAATACCAGTGTCCAATTAGATCTTACATGCCAAAATGAGAATTGAACCAAAAAACAAATGAGCTGGTGGCTTTGATTCCAATGGAAAACCCCCACAGATCCAAAATACAGTCTCATCGATGATACCTGGTATGGCCGTACACATCATGCCATCATGACTTTTTAAAAGTTGTGAATTTGTACTTTTCTTATTGTCAGAAATTCTTATGAAAAACAAATTCAACACAAAGCTGGCAGATGCATTTCTTTTTTCTCAGGCTCAGTAATTTCCTGAAATAGATTGTCTCAGTAGGTTTTCAGCAAATGTTTGTTGAACAGGATTTGTAAGGGACTCAGTGGAGGATTACTGCTGCACTAAGTATTTCTGTCTGGTTTTGCTGCAGGACAGTGTAAGGGATTGGGTCAAAATAACAATGTGTCTTCGTTGTAATTATTAAAAAGGAACACGCAGTGCAACACTGATGTGCTGTAAATATGTTTTTGGACAACAATGGAGCGGTATGGCACAGAGAAATCAGATGCATTAGCTATTATTAGTATGGTGATATTGTAAAATATACAATATCACCATAGTGAACATTTTACAGACTGTCTTGTTTTTCCGACACACTAACTCATATTTTAAAATTGGATCAATCCACATTCTAAAGAAAAAGTTACATTAGATGGACAGATAAAAAGAGTAAACTGTTGAGAAGTTTTAAGGGGTTACATATACAAAAAAGCATTAGGTTCAGTTTTGTGTGGGTGACTCACTTTTTGTGGAACAAGCCCTTGATGTATCAGAGTGTATGAGAAGGTGTAACAGAGGTCTTTTATCACACTGATTGTTTGTTTCCTGGGATCAAAAGAGAACTTGTCTGGATGTGTGTCCCGGAGCCACATATTAACCTTTCGTTTGTTCTCCGTGGCACTGCAGATAAAAGTGAGGCTGGCTTCGCTGAAATAGATGGTAAATTGCTCCATTTACATCTGGCCAGTTTGGGCTTGCCATGTTCTTTGTTTGTCTTTTCTGCTCAGAGAAAAGGAGCCAAGAGCTACTTGTTGTCTTAGTCGATGTTAACGAGGTTAGTGCAGCCACTGCTGCTCAGCCCCAAGAGAAAGCTGCACTGCACAACAATTAAACTTCACATTTAGAGAAGCACCAAACAGCAGGGGAGTCGTTGGAGAAAGGATTCATACTCATAATAAACAATAGCTGTAGGACAGAAGTATTTCATTCACCCTGTTAAAGGAATACTCATTACTAATAAGCAATCGTAGAGACAGGTAAAACAACAACTATATTCTGGTTTGAGATGTGATTCACTGGCTCACCTATTAAAATTTAAAGCGTTTTACAATGTGTTGAATGTTTGAGAGAAGAACTTTCTGGTTTTGAAACTAGACAGTTCTGACAAGGTCCATTACTATTTTTGTCCAAAAGTGTGTGTATGAAACCCAGGTTCTTTTTATAAAGAATATTACTAAGTGGTGTCATAGTAATTCTGTACAGTTGGATTCAGCTATAATTTCTTATGCTCTATCTAGGCTTGGGCAAGTGTGTATTCATTGTAAAACTAAGAGTGTACCCTTGGAGTGGAAGCCCCCATCTTTAGACCTGCTGCTGGAGAGCCGTGGTTCTATTACTGGAGTTTTGTGTGCTGTGCTACATAATCAGGCACATATGAGGGTCTGTGACTGTGCATATATTGGTGCTGTAAGTGTGTGTAAAAAGGAGATTGCGGCTATTTACACTTCAGCTGAATAGACTCATATGAGCTCCTTTGTAAACCTATTGAAGGCACAATGGCCTCACTGTTGCCAGTGGTGCAGCTGTACACACACAGCCACAGAGCTGCTTCAATTTGTGATACTCAGCACCTTTCAGGGGTTTTAACCGAAATATCACTCACCTGAAGTCTCTGTGTGAATCGTAAATAAATGCTCTGTATTTATATAGAGACTTTCTAGTCTTGATGACCCCTCAACTGCCAAAATGTCTCTGAAAATATGCTGGATAAAAAACTAGACCTAACCATCAGGCACTTTGTTTAATGACAGTAGCATAGGACTCTTTTTTTATTTAGATCTGCTCCATGTTATTGAAAATAGATTGTCTTTAGGTTAAATGTTGAAGATAATGGTAAACTGTTCACTTCTCAACGCTTTTATCGCTGAGACTTTTTTCAAACCCGCAGATAAAAAGTATTTCTGTTGAAAATTCTATCAAACTATTCAAAGTATTTTATGTCTAATGTCTGTGTGTGGCCACATAACTGTGATCAGATGCTGCACAGGACTGGTAACCCTGTGAGATAGACTGGACTGTCAGTTGCGTATTGTCGGTGTTTTTCCACTTCCATTACTTTGGTGTATGTGGCAGTGATTTTCTCCTCTTTATTGTTTACAACCTTCAGTCTCAGAGCGTTTGCCCACAGAGCCGAGCTGCTCACTAACTAATGTTCATTGTGTGATGTGAAGCCGAATAGGCCTTTAGAGTCCACATTCTCCCTACAGCAACCTGCCTCTCTCTGCAACGTTGTTAGTCTTCATGGAAGAGCTGTAACATGGCCTGATCAGATTAAAGACACACACACACACACACACACACACGTTGTCATAGGTCACCTTTTGGAATAATGACTTATTTTAACTATAACCACTAATTGTCTAACCCTAAACTTAATCAAAAACACAAAACATCAGCCTTTCCATAATTTGTCAAACAGCTTTTCCCCAAGTTAGCCAAGCTTTGCCCAGTACACTGGTTTTTAGTCTAGAATTTGTCCTCAAAGGGAGCCTATGGCAGAAATCGACACACAAGCATACATAAATAGTGAATCAGGAGCTCTCTGTAAGAAAAAAAATAAATATATTTTTAAATGTATGTAGTCACTAGGTTGAAAGCACTACTCATAACAGGCAAATATGTGATTGAGTAAAGCTCATCGCTCTAGCCCATTTTCTTATATTTAGAAATGTCTCTTCTGCCCAATAGGTCTATGTTTGTGTCATGTGCATGGGAAAGACTTCACTTACCTTTACTTAAGAATCATGGTGCATTGATCTGAATAAATCTGGAGATTAAATGTCATCAGTGAAGGACTAGAAGCACTATGGCATAAAACTCCTTTTTGTGATTGAAACTTGCCAACAGATGGAGGAGAGCAGGGTTTTTAGCAATTTGGTTGTCAGTTATTATTATAATCCAGCTTCTCCATCTTGTATAGATCATCTGTTTATTCATGGCCAGCCCTAACTCAATCACTGCCTTCTACCAGAGCCCGTAACAAATGACAGCAAGGGAAATTACAGTCATTCATCTCCGTCAACCCACATCATGTCTGCCCCTCTTCTCTCTCTGTTGAATCAGGACACACGCACCATCTTCTCCTCCACCTCATTTAGCTGTTTCCCCTGTACCTGGAAAGATTCCACCATAGGTCTCCAGTACGCTGACAGTCTCCACCAATCACAGCTAAGATAACATGGAACACAAACGCAGATGATCATCAGCATAGGAGTTGCAAATGTCACCGTACTGTACAGTCATTTGACAAACGACCTGTCAGGCATGAAGCAGGTCACCTCCGCATCACAACAGGTGTGCTGTGGGATATGTGACTTGGACTGTGTGCAGTGGCTGTGATTAACGCAGACGGGGGTGGCGGTTTAATTGCAGCTCTCGCCTCTCCTACAGAATTGCCACTCTCAGTTTGAGTCTCTCGTTAAAGTGCTGGAGGCAGATGTCAGTGAAGCCGTTGAAGCATTTGTCATCATACAGTTTTTTTTTTCTCATTCTTTTGCATCTGGACAAAAAAATACAGTCCCTGTTAGTTATAGACTTTCAACATTAAAAATATTAACAGCAGTGTACAAATTGGTTATTTATTGTTTAGTTTCTTTCTGATTTTCTTGTAAACAAAAGATATGTTTTCATTCCTGCATTGCATGTAAAAGGGATGCACATTTTAAGAAACTGAGTGTTCTGGAATGGAGTTCACTGTACTGACGTTAGGGTAAATGAGAATTATTTATACTCTGATAAACTGCTCATCAGGTGGCCGCCCACAACTCAAGTGCATTATACAGTTTTAGTATTGACAAACACACAACTTTCTTCAGTACATCATGCTTTATTCACCAAACATATATGACAATACCCTCATGTTTTTTTTTACAAGATGAAGTTTCTTACTCTCATAGCATAAATGTAAGTCATACATTGTTTCCCTACCAAGTACAGTTGAATTCTGAGATTTAATAACGTTGTTCATCAATATAGTATTCTATACTTTCTACCTATTTTTTCAAAATGTTTCCAAATTCTAAATTCTTCCAAATCAATATGTATGATAAAACCAGGGTTATCCATAAATATTGAAAGATGCAAGTTAGGAAATGTACTTTGAAATAGCAGAGACTTTCTGTTTGATTACCTCTACCTGTACTGTCTGCGTTCATCAGGATTTCACAAAAAATATAAAAACATTCCATTTCCATGAACTTTTGTGGCAGGGTGGGGCATGACCTAAGGAAGATGCAATAACAATTTGGTTTTTCATTTTCTTTAAAATTGCAAGAACATTTTTACAAAATTGCACAGAATCGTAAATATCAGTCCCCTAAACGCACCTGATTTTTTCCCATCAATATCCAGGATTTAATATAAATCAATGAAAATATGTTCTTATTCTTGCACAAAACAATACTACCAGCTGTGACATAAAAAGATGCATATGTTGACCTTTATACCAATGCCAGTGTTCATTGCTCAGTTTTCTCTTATCACCTGTATGCATCAGACGGAGGTTATCAAGGGGCCATGTGGCAGCGTGGGGATGACCTTCAGGCATGTTCCTGCCACTGAGGGGGATGCAGTCCATGTCAGCATTGAGACGGTCACACCCAACTCTCCTGCATACATGGCAGATCTGCAGAAGGGCGATCGCCTCATTGCCATTGGAGGTATGACATATCAATGCACTCATCAATAATCGGTTTAATGCCATAATCTTTTTCTTTTTTGTTAGTATACATAGTTAATACAAAATATCCTTAAGACCACCAGATTTGGTTATTAATATATTTTTACATCGTACAAATACTTTTTAACACTGTCATTTAATTATTTATGTTATCGACTGAAAACCCTCTCACCGATGTTTCTGTTGACAGGTGTCAAAGTAACATCCTCAGTTCAAGTACCCAAACTGTTGAAGCAGGCTGGAGACAGGGTACTGATCCTTTATGAGAGACCGGTTCGTCACCAGACCTCCTCTTTGGGAAGCTTAGGAACTCTTCAGGAAGGCTTTGGGCAGCTAGAGGAAACCGGTTTTATCCCCCAGCCAAGCGGCTACGAGGAAGACCCAGCCCCCATCACCACCCTTTCTGACATATCCGATGGCAAAGACATGGACTCTGAGTTTGAAGAGTTGATTGTGGACTCAAAACCTAGTCAGACTGGTAGTAACAGTACCACAAATACCAGTGAGACTAAGGAGGATTTCTTACTTACAGTAAACCAAAGCCCTAAAAGGACTGTGGCCAACTTGGCCTCCAAGCCCCTTGGTACCATATCACCCATTCTAAACCGCAAGTTAAACCTGGTGGGTCTTCAGTCACCATTAAAGCCTCATCCCAAAGAATCACCAAAGCCCTCACCACATAAGACCAGTAGTGATCCAGGTGAGGGTCTGCAGCGCCCCACCGTTCCTCCCCCACCTCCTCCCTCTCGCCCCCCGGTGCCACCAAGACCTCAGATAAGGTTAACATCAGCCTCTTCAGAAACCAGTCTTTTGGACAGTGTTGATTCTGTTACAACTTCTAATGCAACTGTTGGTCCTATAGTGACTGCTGCCACTAGTGCTTCTGAAAAATCTCCAGAAAAGGTTCTTTCCACTGGAGCGAATGAGGAGAAGGCTGGCACAGAGAAAATATGTGTCAAACAGGCTGACGCAAAGCAGTCCACTAAGCCAAATGAGTCCAGTGATGAGCTGCCAGCCTTCCCCACTGCAACCAGCAGTAGCAGGGTTGATCAAGCAAAGGACAAAGCTTCAGAGAGCTCGTGCAGCACACGAGACAGTCTAGAGGACCACTCCATTTGGGAATCTCCAGAAACCATGTTTCGTAATCAGACAGCACGCTGGCCCAAAGCCTCGATGGTGTTTGATGTAGAAAGCAATCACAAGTACCTTAATGTGGCCCTGTGGTGCAAAGATCCCTTTAAGCTGGGTAGTTTGTTGTGTCTGGGTCATGTGAGTCTCCAGCTGGAGCATGTAGCCCTGGAATGTATGGCCACATCTTCAGCAGAGTACCAGAGCACCTTTAGGCTAGGGCCTCCAGAGCCCAGAGCCAATGTCAGTCGCACTGCACTACGGAGTCTTGGCACCCACAAGGGCTTCAATGAGAAGCTGTGTTACGGAGATGTGACTCTGAACTTCTGCTATTTAGCTGAGGGTGAATTTGAGTTTCCAGGGGGGCTGGTAGAAAAAGAGCGAGAGGGAAGTCTTCTTGATGATGATCTAAAGGAGAGGGAAAGGGAACATATCCCCTCAGCACCACGGGATGACTTGGCCTATGGCACCATGCAGTTGGTAGAGATTCGTCACAACTTCCAGGACACACAGTTCCAGATCCCCACCTGGTGTGAATACTGCAAGAAGAAGGTTTGGACCAAGGCAGCCTCTCAGTGTATGATCTGCGCCTATGTTTGCCACAAGAAGTGCCAGGACAAGTGCCTCTCTGAAAATCCCTTCTGTGTGGCAGCAACTGAACGTCGTGGAGCTGACCCTGAAGCCAAATCCACCATAAACCGGGCGACTGGACTAACCCGCCATATCATCAACACCAGCTCTCGCCTGCTTAATCTGCGTCAGGTGCCTAAGACTCGGCTAGTCGAGCAGGTGGTTGATGTGGTGCCTGGAGTGGTGGAACCCTCACCCAAGCATACACCCAACACTTCAGACAATGAAAGCAGTGATACTGAGACCTACACCAGTGGGGCCAGCCCCTCAAAGCAGCCCAGCAGCAGTGGTGGCAGCAGTAAACTTGTACGCAAGGAAGGTGGGCTGGATGACAGTGTGTTCATTGCTGTGAAGGAGATAGGGCGTGACCTGTACCGGGGGCTGCCCACAGATGAGCGCTCCCAGAAGCTTGAGTTGATGCTGGATAAACTGCAGCAGGAAATTGACCAGGAGCTGGAGCACAATAATGCCCTTCTTCTAGAGGAGAGGGAGGCCACAGATGCCCGTCGCAAGGCCCTTATTGGTACTGCCCTGGCCAAGTCTGGAGAGAGACTGCAGGCCCTTACCTTGCTAATGATCCACTACCGGGCTGGGATTGAAGACCTAGAGTCGGTGGAGAGCACCTCTCCTTCAGAGCAGCAAGGTTTCAAAGGAAAAGGAGAAGGCCTAGAAGATGAAGCCCCGATGGGGACTGAGGTCTATGACAGTGACATCTGCAGCCCAGTGGAGGTGCAACTGCTAGATGACATTACTGAGGAGCAGATCTGTGTGGAGGCCCTCCACTAAATAAGACTAGAAAAAATAAGGCAGAGGAACATGCTTTGTGCACATTTCCCCCTACGAAAGAGTATCCTATTTGGACGGGAATTGCAGCAGTCTGTTTTAAACATTGGGGTTGTTGAGGTCCAGTTTTTGATCCACTTAATTTTTACATGAGGTATGATGGGTAAAGGTATTTTCTCCCTAATGAGTCATGGTAATCCTGTCATTGATGTTTTGATTTGCACAGTGTGATGCCGTCCCCATGCTTTCCATGTGTTTCTGGAGTTTTAAAGGGAAACTTGAAAGCTACACTTGTCTGCCCTCAGTAGTGCTGCACATTCATCCTTCAGTTTTGTTTTTTTTCTCTGGCTTCAAAAGGTCATTGTAAGAATTTGATTTGGTTTGATTTCCTGTCTGTAACTGCTTTGACTTAAGGACTTTGGACTATTTGCACATTTCTGTGCTGCTAGTCAGAATTATCTTGATTTAGGAAAAAAAAGTATGTATTTAATATTTGTTTGTTGTGAACAACAAGTCCATATGAAGGTGAAATGTTTGAGTCAATATCAATGTGAACTACTAAGGAAAAGTAGGTTTACACATCCACCTCTGTGTTTGTCTAATGTCCTTGCAAGCAGTCATACATATCCTTTGCTCTGAGTACTTTTTTACCATAACATATATTTGGATTTTAGAAGTGACTTTCCCTGCTCAAAAACTCTTTGTGATTTCAGCATGATTATAAATGAAACCTAATATATAATTTGCCTCTTTCTGTTGGTTTATTTGTTTGTCACGTCAAACGTGTTATAACCCATAGTTATTTCTTTGAAGGATGTAAAAATGTTATTTTCCTGGGTTCTATTTCTTTTCTAATATGTATGTATGGTTTTCTCTTGACAAGTTACATTCTGTTCACATTACCCATTCAACTTCTATAACTCTACTAAGGCACATAGCAAACTGACATGGATGAGATGAGACAGGCACATCATTGTCTCTTTTTCATTGATAGTAACCAAGAATCTCTCATGATGTTGAAATTCTCCAACATTTATTTATTTATCTGCTTTAATGTGTTTTTTTTTATTTTTTATGGTTGTTTGAACAAATGTTGGTCTGAAACCCTTGTTGTAATGAAATGTTGCTTTGTCCTCACAGCTGCAATGGGGTTTACATTAGGGCTAAGGGTTGGGGTCAGGCATTTACTTTCGAAGGTTAGGTCAAGGGGCTACTTCAAGGAGCTGTGATGTGATTAAGTGCCGATCTTTTGACTGTGTGAGTTGTTTTCATGCCCAAATGAATGTATGTTCGGATGGTTCTGTTGTGTTTTTATGCAACTATTTGCTACCACCTTCCCTTGTTTCCCAGGAAACCATCAATCAAGCATTGATGTAGCTTATTACAATGGAATCATTGTTATACTATCTACTGCTCCCAAAATGCCTTGCTGTTCATCTTTGACACCCTTACAGAGCCTCTGAAAAAGAACTGCTTGTCAAGAGGGTATATCTTACTTTTGTGTATCTCAAGGAAAAATCTATCCTGAACCCATGAGAAATTGCTAAAACTATTTTGTTGTCTATGTCCTTTTCTTTCTTTCTTCTGTTGGTTATCTTGTCAACCAGTGCCACTGCAGATATTTCCAGCACAGTAAACACAATTGATTTTGATTGTGTTGAATTAGAGAAGTTGAGTTTAGTAGCTTTCTCTAAATATCAGCAACTGTCTGCAGGTTATCAGATCAGCTCATCAGAATTGTGGCGCTCAACAAATTGTCAGTGAGAACTCAGTTAGAGGAGACATAAGTGTAGTGCCAATGTTTGATTGAAAGACATTTGCTCTTCAGATTGATTGATTAGCTTAAAGGCTGACCATAATCTCAACACTGCATAACAGTAAATAATACAAGAATTAAAAATAATCATTATATTTGCAGCAGCCTATGCCCTGGGAGCTGGGAAACATTATTTTAGGGCTAGCATTAGGATTGTGTTGAGACAAAGTTAGAATTCCACATATAAAGATTCACTGAAAACCAGTTGATTTCGACTTAGCAGTGGGTAGAATCTTCCTTTAATGCAGTAGAACACCAAAACGGCTCGTCTAAACTAATGGTATAAGAGAAGTCATGAGCCAGACTTGAGCCTTGATCATACTTGGTGGACTTCACTGCAGTGGACACGTTTCACACGTACACAAGAAAACATGATTTTAACGTCTTGACAGTGAGATGAGCTCTTTTTTTTCTGTTTGGCTTAACAACATGAAAAAATTCCAAAAAACGTTGCATGACTGCAATAGGACGCAAAAGGATGTGGAGTACAGTACAACATCATGACACATTGCACTACACAAGCATCTTATTCACTTTTGTGGCGCATGCACAGTCAGCGTGCTTGCTGTGTGAACAGTCTGTGTTGTGTCATATTTTGGGTCGCATGCGGATCACGTAGGGCACACGCAAACCCTAGCTGACTCGGGCAGATAACACGTTTATTTTGTGGACACCCAGATGCAGAAAGCATGAATTGGACTTTAGTGGAAGCAAAGGACTATTTCATGTGTTTTTTAATATATTCGATATGTTGCTCATGTAGATATTGGCTTTTTGGCTGCTATTGTCAATCTCTCTCTGTCACTGTATATTCAGATTTTTGTGCAATATTTTTGTAGGAAATGAAACAGGTAATCTGCAATGAATCCCAATGTCTGTGATTTTTCTTCTTTTTTTCTCTGGAAGTTTGTAGTTGATGTGCCCACCTTCCTCGACCTGAGGGGCTTTGGAGCCCAATGAAAATCTGAGAGGAGGAGTTCACACTGTAAACCCCTCTTAGCCTGAGAAGCACTGCTTTTGCTGCTGCTGCTGTTGTGACAATGTGCTCTTCCACTGAACTCATAATCATATGCTTCTGCCACCCCTCCCCCAGCCCTAACCTTTGAAACTGCACTCGCTGTACGACTGTCCACCACAGCTTTCAGCAGGTCAAGATGGTGTTGGTTTCTTTTTGTGTACGTGAGGGATGTAGTACAGCTTTCAAGGGGGCTCCTGTGATGAAGCTTTATTGTCCATAACTCAAATAAACAAGCTCAAAACGATTGCTATTGCTCTGCTTTGTGGTTTAATCAGTTCACACAGAAGATCTTCAAAGGCACAATCTGTGACCCAAATATAAACCGGTTCGCTTCACCAGCAAATTTCAAAGCACAAGATTTTAACCTTCTGTTGCATTCAGTCAGAATAACGCATCAATTTACACTTACTCAAGACAAGCACGAAAGTTAAAGGTTTATTTACACGAACCAAACGAGTCTGTTTTATAATGAAATCAGCTGATTGTTTTGCTACTTCAATGCAAATCATATGTGATCATAAATCTTATGATTGTGGAAAGGTTACTGAGTTGATGAAAGATGACTTCTATGTACACTAAATCAATGCTTTGTGTACACATTTTGTGTTTCAACAAAGCTTGGAATATTTGTCTGGTTGTGTAATTGGACAGTGGTTGTGCACTGCATTGTGCATCGATAAACACAACACACCACAAAAATCACAACTAATGCTTCACTAACAATCTATTTTTCTTACAGTTTCTGGTCTTTCTCAGCAGAAATCTGCAAAACAAAAAAAAATCTATTAGAAAAGGCCCATAAGTAATTATGTAAGTGAATCATATTTATTTGTCAATATACTTTTTTTACTTATACTTTTTTTGTATGGGCACAGGACACATTTCGTTGCTTGTTAGCGCAGTTCAGTATTTCTTAATGTCAAATACAGTGGTGCTGGGTGTTCACACGGAAAACAGCATTGTGTAAAACTCATGAATGCCAGGTCGCAGTTCGCTCCCTTCGCTCTCCAAAGCTGTGTGGCCCTCTCTGAGAAAATGTATATAACCTCGCATGAGTTGTGTTTCTGTCTTGCTGTTGCTCTACAATACCTTTGCAGCTGTTTTGGGCGATTGGAAATGTTTTCAGATTTGAGAGTTGGCCTTCTTACCCAAGTTTCAGTTTTGTAACAGGTGTGCACATGTGTTTGTTAAAACTACCGTGACAACCATGCAGCTGGTGTCATGCCTCATTTGCGCATTTCTGTGGGTATATGCAGAAGTCCATTCAATCCTATGGGACTCCTATGTGTGAGTGAATCTCTTACAGCAAGTGAATTGAAAAAGTTTTACTTTTGGTGGATTTTGGACAGACGGCACTGTGCTACAGGAAATCAGCATAAAAATGAATTGGCTTGCAGGCTATTAGCTAACCTTGGTAACCTGTTAGCTGTGAAACACAGACTGCAAGCATTTCACAAGGTTAGCTACACACCTGGCAGTTAGACTCTGACTGGTGAAAAATGCTTTTGTACTTGAGTTGAACATCAGGGTGCGTAGTCTGTATATTATATGAAATTACTAACACAAAACTGGAAACAAGCCATTAATCTGTCAGTACGATCCAAACTCACAAACCCGTCTGTTGCATTTAGCCCCGAGTCCATTGGTTTCGACTGAGCATGTGAATCTTTAAAGGTAAACTCTGCTGAAGTGGAGAAGTGTATCCAAGTGTTGCACACTCGGAGATGTTAGACCCTATAAACACAACATGTAGTCTCACCTCCACAGTACGGTCAGTGCTACCAATATTATAAGAGAACAATAAAGAATCTATGGAGGACCTTACAGTGAGAAAAATATAAAAAGATATGATACCAGATCATTTATTTAATGAACAATTGGACTTAATTTAGTATGAATAGTGAACATCATTATTATAATTACTAGTGTTAAAATGGGGTACTATCACTCACACAGCTAAGAAAATGACCAACATTTTTCTAACATCTGAGCACACTGGTGTTGAAGAACCCAAAAAAGCAACATGAAAATAAAAATGTGTGTCTCTACCAACATTGCTGTAAGAACCAGTGTTGTCTGGGTTTTTACTGAAGAGGGAAAGGATGGAAGGTATTGTGTGATCATCCGCAAAGTAATTGAAGCCCAGTGTTGAGATGGACAGGCTGATTACAGTGTGTCTGCTCCCACATTTCCCCTTCATGGTAACTCATTCTGCTGCCGTCCACCACCCAGTATACAGAGAAGCAATGTGAGTATTTCTGTTACCAAACTGAGAAGAATGCCTGAAAAAAGGTCCTGGCTGTTTGAAATGTTCACGCTTACCTATACAGTACATGTTACTGCTCTGCTCACTGCAACCTGTCACCTCAACGATGGGAAACAGGATTTAGACCGCCATCTAAATGCACTATATGGTAATGGTGCTGAAAAACCATCTGTCTCTATTATCAGTTTCAATGTAGTCATTTCTGAGAAGAAAAAAACATTTTCAGAGCTTACCACATTTAATAGACGATATGGCATTCTCACAAGTAAGGAGGAAATAAACAGATACATCTAATTAATGACAAACATGTAATTACATGGACACACATACGTCGAATTACCCAGAACCACAAAAAAATCCTTCTCCATGTATAAATCAAAAAAGAGGATTTTGATGTGTTAGTACCTGGTCAAAGGTTTAAATCAATGGAGGAACCATTACAGCTTGTATGATCATGATTATTATTTCACCACTTCAGATCCATTACAGTCCAGTACAGTGTTTCACAGCCCATCAGCAGGTTTATGAGGACACAACAATCTGAACATTGTAGTATATTATAGACACAAGGGACATCACGAGTCTTTTAAAATAGCCATTTCAATTACAATAAATCAGTTTGGGATGTAGCCATTTTTTTAAAAGCATCTCTGAGAAGCAGAGCTGCACCAGAGGCGGAAATGATATTCCATCTATCCATCAAAGGTTGTTCGGGAGAAGCTCATCAGCTGACATCGTATCGGGGGTTGGTACAGCAACGTGCCTTGAAACTGGACTTACAGCCATTCGCTTACAAGTTGTGGTTTAAAGTGTGAGTAGTCAGAAAATAAATTTGGTTTACACTACATTTCTCACCTCTCTCTGGTGTTTCCCCCCCTGGAAAGTAGGGAGGTATAAAACTAATAAAATTTGACTTGACTTAAAAATATAGGAATACCAGTCACCCTGTTCCCTTTAACTGTCTATTTGAGAATTAAAGAAGCAGTTAACTGTCCAGTTATTCAGGAGACTTTCATTATTGTACAAGAACTGCAACAACATAAATATTTAAGGCATGATGAATATATATATATTTAGCGCTTCAGAAAAAGCTGTTGATTTACATATTATCTTTTTATATACTTCCTTATGTCGACTCATTTGTCACAAGAGAGAAAATGATTTGTAAATAGTGTCACTGTTATTTTCCCCAAATCCATGACAGACAGGAGTAACAAGACTGAAGGACACGATCAACACCTGTGGCCTTGACAGAACAAGAGGCAGCCAACTGTGTTCCTACTGATCTATAAGGTGGTTATTAGTCTTTCAGTAAACATCCGGTCTGAAATCAGTCATGAATATGATAGAAAATGTAGAATACAAAGTGCTTAAATCATTATTGATTCCAGTGTGACATTTTCAAAAGACCAACAATTAGGAAGATAATTAGAATTAGAATACTGGTGTTGTCTGAGGGGCTGTTCCTCTCCACCAAGAACACAACAGTGGTGGAAGCCATGAATCCCTTTTCATAATATTATTTTCTATGTTTATTTGATGTTAAGATTGATACCTCTCTTGTTTACAGCACGTAGCTTAGCATAAGGACAGTAGGGAAGGAGCGAGTTCTGTCCAGCGGTGGACCCTCTGCAGGCCTCCTCAGGTTTTCACACCTTGGTTTTTAAACAGATGAAATGCGTGAGATATACTGTTTTAATTAATGAGCTTTGGATATGAATGGAGGTGAATGGTATCTATCAAATTCATCTTTATGTTAAGCTGACTCTATATATAGCCATCAGCATGCATATACAGTAGAATACATGTATAATAGCATTAATGATGACTCAGGGTGGAAACGCTCATTAAGTGAAAAGGTCACCAGGCAACCCCCCCCCCCCCCCCCCCCCCCCAACTCAGTCACTGGTGGGTATATCCATCAAGCTGTCAATCAAATACAGCTCAGGTGTGGATGGACAGAGTTAAAGTTGATAACACTGCAGGAGAAGTTTCTACAAATGTTTTAAGACCTTGTTTGTGTCGTGACTCTGGGTATTGAAATTTGTTCACAACCACGCTGAATTCAAGCTGACTAGAGCTGCTCTAATCTGGCACAGAGCAAGCTGCAAACTTTTCAGAGACACATTTTCAAGGCTCTAGAGGCAGCACCTACACCTGCAGCGACAGAAGGGGAGGCCAGAGCTTTTATTCAACTGTGTGTTATTAATAAATCAACCACATCAATGAATTATAAATCCCTTTGGGAGCACACAGACTCACTTAATTGACAATAAGCACAACAATGGAGAGCAGTAGTATACAGAGACATGGTTGGCAGACAGCTGTGAACTGTGAGTGTGCATCCAAACAAAATGATAGTGTTCCAGTGTATTTTGATATCAATGAGAGGCCTGCAGCAGAGACAGCGCTGTGGTGAAAACTATCAGTTTATTAGAATCAGCCACGTTAAACTTAATTAGATGTGGTAATACTGACAACACGCTTGCAATGCTAAAATGTAAAAGTACGAGAGTGGTGAGAAACGTGTTCGGGTACAATTTGATACTTTTAGGAAACGGTGTAGAGTTTTCACAGCAGTGTCCAGTGGAAATGTGACAGATGTGCTGTGAATGATACTCCAGCCGAACATACATGCAAATCCTCAAAGCTGGTTTTCAAACGATCACCTCAACAAGAGAGAAACTCCCGAGGCTTTTGAATCAGCCTTCTACAGCACACAATAAATCCATTTGTACAGCAGTCGTGTCATACTCTGCACTATGCTGCTCATATTTTTTTCTTTGTCTTGATTTCATTTTATATTCATCTATTAATTCTAGTCTTCCCACTTCTTCCACACAAATCTTCCGTACACTCCGTCTAAATCTGCTACATTCTCTGAAGCTTAACATCGACTGAGAAAACACTGAAGTGGATAAGAATGGAATCAATTGGTGAATATAATTAGTATTTTTCATTATTTTAGAACACATTTTCGAACGCTGTGGTCATTGTCATGATAAAATGAATACGTTGGTCCATATTATGAACAGTATCTTAGAATGATCTTTCTCTCAGAGGTTGCCAAAATCCCCCCAAATCAGTTTTCTCTTTTATTGTAATGATATCATCTCTCTCTATTCTTTTTTTTTCACAATGTATTTCTCATCTTTTTCTCAAGCAGCTGAAATGTGTTGACTTCCCAACACAGCTGGCTCCGAGGAGTCTTAAGCATAGCAATGCAAACACGGACCATAGACTGAACCAGCACATCTCTATGGATGTTACACAAACAATTTGTTGACATACCACACAATTACCCAAAATACCACCAAACTGCACACCACACTCTTGTTGCTCAACACCCTCCTACTGTCTAAAAAGTGCTTTATGACACATGTCTCTATTGAATAAGGCTGTTGGCTAAAAAAATATCTCTCACACAATGCACTTGCAACCACAGATCAAGAACAACTTTGGTTTGCTCCAGTACAACTGCTAAGAAGACACTAAACAGTGAAGACTGAACGCAGGACATTCACATGGAAATATCTTGGCTGATGTTTCATTGCTATTTTTTTTTTTCTTGTGTTCCCTTTTTTTGTACAACAAAATAGATCCTCTGAAGGATTAACCTGCTTCGCTGGTGTCGCTGTTAATCATAATCGTCATATTCTGGATCCATGTTTTCACCCTGATAGTGCGTCCCTTGTGTGGAGTAGGACATCGTCTTCATGGAACAGTTGGTGTCCGACAAAATTGCCTGAAAAGAACGTTATCGGAACGTGTTAACAACATGAGTCAAAGTCCCTTGTGTACAAATGTTACTGAGTTAACAATTTGTTTATTGGGTCAAACCAAGATGCTGATTTATTTGTTCTTAAAATTTGACTTTTCTTGACTGAAATCTGGGGTCTACTTTATAGGACACATGAAGGCTCATGAAGTAAATTACTGAATCAGTGTAACCAATGGAAAATGGAAATTTGAAATGTGACTTCAGCAGTTAAAGGTTTGAAATTGTCACTTTGCTGTGCCTTGAACACAACCCTAAATGCCTCAACGTTGGCATGGGACACCGGGGGTCTTGCAGAATTGTCCAATATCAACATTCTTGTCTCGTGATGAGTCTGTTCATTGTAACTTGTAGGTTAAATTGTATTCGACCTCCCTTGAAAAATAGCTGTCACAATTTTCCATGGTTGTGGAATTTCTTAATATTCTATTTAAAGACTATTTCCTTTTTAAAAAGTGGTGTGGTTTGTGCAGTATGGAGGTGTAAATGACTACACAGCCTAATGGTCTCTGTTGTCATGGATGTGGTATTTGCTCCACACTGTAGGACTGAATGTATCATTTCTTGTTCGTCTGTTTTAGAATTGATGGAACCAAATGTCGGAGCATTATCATTTAGACAGAGCTGGGAGTTGTACATCTACGTAACTATCTATCCAAACAATCGCTCGTGTGATTGTGGTGAATGTTTTTGTATATTTGTGTGTTTTGAATCTTACAATTTTCTCTTCTTGTCCTGGTGGATTCCTGAGAAAGATACAAAGTGGAGCAAAGAATATATCCACTACTCCAATTATGGTCATCAGCCAGGGGAAGCCAATGTTCTCAGCAATTGATCCGCCAATAGATGGACCTATATTATAAGAGGACACATCACATACTGGTTTAGGGAGGTTATATTCTTTAAAGAAAATAACAGTAGGTCATGATAAGATATTTAACTTCAAGGAAATTGCTGTTCTGAAAAAGAAAAATTCCCCCCAGCTTTCCAAATATCCAGAATCAAAACTTGTTTAACACGCTGTGTGATTAACACCAGTCAGAGCTGGAAGATACAGAACCACATGTTGCTGGTTAAAGTCATACTGGTGCCAGAACTTTAATCTGAAAACACTCTGAATGAACATGAGGAAGAAATAAAAGCACCGATTTAGCATGTTAAACTATACATCAGGGCAAGACATAAAAACAAAGGACCGAGATATTTTATGTCTATTATGCAATTTGGTGGTTATGTTAAAACATCAGAGGTATAGAACCATATCTTGAAACAGAGGTGGTGGTTTAAATGCAAAACCAAAGAATCAGGGATGGAGAATTCAGTTATTTCCTGTTTCCTAATACCTTTCAATATGTTTTAATCTCATATGGTTCTGTTGTCTGTTTTACTTCCTGCCAATGTCTTTTTCCCCCCATCATTTTTCTGTCACCTGTGTCTTGTTAGTCACAACTGTCCGTCTATATTTAGACGTGTCTTTCCTCCTCTTAGCTGCCAAAACATTATGTTCTCTTCCTGAGTGTATGTCAGCTTGTTCCCTGTTCCCGTGTGTTCTACCTGTGTATGGACTTTTGAGTCTCTGTCTGCTTTTCACTGGATTCATGTGGACTTCTCTCTGTGACCTTTGCATCAATGAACTTTGTAAAGTCTGCCCCGGGTGTTTGAGTCCTGCGTGTTTCTGTTACCTCACCTGCACCAGTTCAGGTTCATTATATCAGTCACAACCTGTAAATACTTTGTGCTCACCTAAAGCAAATCCCATGCAGAACGCAACATCAGCAATGGCATACACACTTCCATACACAGACACATGCCGCAGGTCCACCAGGTAACCCATTATAGGCATCATAGAGGAGTCCACCATGCCTGAAACAGCACAAACAATATAGGTGAATGCACTGGTGCTGTTTGTTTAGCACTCTATTAAATTAGATGACTTACCAATGGCAAAGCCAACACCAAAGTTTGGAAGAATCAGACCATAGATGTCTCTGGCAAATGGAACCTACAGCAGACAGACACATTCCAGCTGTTTATTGAACTGAAAGTTTTCCATTGTATACAGTGTATGTATTTATGGACCTATCAAAAAGAATACATCTGTAAAAGTATAAAGGTGAAAAATATTGAAAGGAATAAATATTACAAAATCAGGACATATAATGACAAATCAAATTCTTTTTCACTTTTGTTTCTCTATTTATCTTTTTGCATTGAAATAACTCCTTTTCTATATATTTCCTATTACATTTGTAACTATTTTGTATTATCCTTAAATATTAATTTCTATTCACCCAGTGTCAGCTGTGATTGGCTCAACATGGCACACAACTCTTTAGTGACCTAGCAGCACTGATCAAATTTTGAAGAGGTCCTATCTGACCCCACACTGATGCTGTTAGTTGTCTCCTTCATACTTACACATATTACACTGATTCCAACCACCACCATTCCAATGAAAGCACACAGCCATCTGCAAGGGAGTGAGGATGTGATGTCACCTCATGTAAAACACTGATACAATCAACCGCGTTATTAAGTTAGAAGTTAGAAGATGTACGTTTGTTCAAAATGTGTATAACATGTAATATATACAAAAGGCTCCAGAACCATGGGCAACCATAATGACATTCTGCATTCTGAAGTGCCCTTGGGCAAGATATTGAATTGAATTGCCCATAATAAAAAAAAGTGCTGCCCATAGATGCACTGTATGAATATGTGTGTGAATGAGTGGAAAGAGCTTTGAGTGGTCATCAAGACTAGAAAAGCTCTATAAAAATACAGACCATTTTTCTCAAAGTGCTTTACAGTACAGTTTTACCATGCACACATTCACACACATATTCATACAGTGCATCTATGTGCAGCACTCTCTTTTTCATACATCGTGCCCTGCACATATGTAGAACCTTTGTCGTGATCTGTGAAACGCTCCGTACTGTTTCTGACATCCTGTTCCATTAAATCCACATTGACATTGACAGTAATAAGTTGTAGCAGTGGCTCTAACAGTAGGATCAGAGACAGCAGAAGCAGCATTCGTCACGATTTAACATTTAAAATGATTGAACAGTCTTGTTCAATGGTAATACTTAACAATAGAGGAACATTCCGAATCAACAAACCCAAATATCAAAATTACCATTCGAAGAGAAGATGTGCAAACACAGAAATTATGGATGCTCTGTATCATCAAGGCTTCAATAAAGCCAGCCTCACAAACACTGAAAACTCATTTAGAGGAGCGGAAACAGATGTCACATCCACAGAGGGAGAGAGAGATAGAGAGAGCCCGAGAGAAGAAAAAGAAGAAGGGGGGAGAGAGACAGGAGGAAGATAAGGATAATTTCCCTCCTTACCTCCCCATCTTGTGCGCCAACGTGCCGAAGATGTTGGTTCCAATAAGATAGGAGATGGACGCTGGTAAGAAAGCGACGCCTGGGCCGTAGACAGACACACAGAGAGAATGAAGGTGTGGGTAGGTTTGCAAAGATAAGCAGAGCTCTATCAGTGCCTCATCGCTGAGCTGCTGTACATCTTCCATTGTCTGTAATGAAGACTTATGCTTTCCACCTGCCAGTATATGACACCCTAATATCCTGTTCCCCACTCACCCTTTTCTATCTGACCTAGACTTCATATACAACAGACTGGAGGAACAAACTAATAACCCCAAAGCCTGGAGCAGCGCCTGTACAGAGGAGATCTAGCAGGATGGATTAGGGACACCACAGCACTAAGTCAAAAACGTATGTGTAATATGTAAATAAGATCAGAGAAAATGTCATAAACTAAAGATCATGACTGATGACACTATTTTTAAAAACACAGAATTTGTGACCATAGAAACATATTTTTTCAAATCAAAATGTCACTTGGGGACTGCTGTCCACATTATAAAGTAAATGTGGATGTAGTGTTAGTATTTGTGGTGAATTCTAAGCATCTTGTCAAAAACTATGACTAATTATTTTGTTAGTTCCCATCAACCTCAGTTTATATGGCTGGGTCGTTTGAGAAGCTCCTGGAATCTGACAGTAAAGCCTTTGTGAGTAAAGAATCTTTGATGCCATGCGGACAATGTTCTGTCCGTAGACAGGGGGATGAAAAGACTGGAGCCAGAAAGGGGCCTCTGGCCAACTGTTGAACCTCACATTCAGGAGCAGTAATTCAGATTGCATCCTATGCTCTGTTTCCAAGTATAACTGAGTTTGCTTGATTTGATTGTTTGTGAAGCCTGGATGTTTCACTTCCTTGAAAGTGGTTTAAAATGTATCCTGAACTGGTGTCAGAGCAACAACTCATTAAGCACAAACCTGCACTATTGTAGGTTTAAAAAGAGTTCTATAGGACGGATGGTTTGGGATGGAAAAGGTTTACGACTGTTCACACCCCCAGATTCTTGAACAGCAGTTTTAATCTCAAATTGCCAGCTGGCCCTTGACGTGGCTTATCTGTGATAGCTCTACACTGAGGTGCTGCTCTGCAGGTTCTTGTCACAAACTCCAAGCACTGTTTGGAGAATCAGGCCCGGGACATTGTCCGGAGTTGCCCTTTTCACACATGGAACACACAACCAGGGATTTTCTCTTTTTCAGATGTGTCCCCACCATAGACTGTATAACAAAAGGGACCACATGTCCACAAGGACCACAAGTGACGCTAACACATCCCATAAACTGAGGGGAGGTTTTTTTTTCCTCTGTTGAATAGACATCTCAGATCTGCAGCTGTTTCTTAACCAATGACCCCCAGACAAACAAACGTCAAATGAATAACCTCCTCAGAGGAGATGACAACATGTTACTAACTTTAGGTATATCTTGGTCCAGATCAGCAGCTCTGACTTAGCTACTTCAGCTAACCTAGCTTGTATAATGCCAATAATCATCAACACCTGGGTTCTTCCGATACCACTCGTAATGTTACAGCCAGGTCTCATATAAGAAAAAACACAAAGTTTAAACTATAGATTTTGACAGAAATGAGACATTCTTTTCATCTGTCATAAGCATTATTGTATGTGCTGTAACAACATTTTATGTGTATGCATAATGTGTATTTTGTAAATACCTAGCTGCCATTTCCTGGCACACATGGTCTCCATCATCCAGATTGGCAGCGTTGGCTCCATCATGGCTATGGCCATATTTCCAAAACAAATGGTCCCTAGGGATGAAAATAGATGACAAGTTGATGCAGTGTCAGTTATCATCTACCCTTTCTTCTCTTTGGCCCTTATGTGCTATTCTTCCAACTCCCTCCACATAGACGTGCATTCAAATGAATCCTATTGTTTCTGCTCATCTGTTGTCACATTAACAGACATAGAAAAAAAATGCTCACTCACTCTCAGATGCCTTTTATCTGCCATGCACATTTGTTTTACACTTGTAAAGAATATCTCATAACCACATTAATTCCATAATCCATAGTCATATCCTGATAATACAACGTTTAAATGTTGGCGTTCCATCCCACTTGTACTCAGACTTTAACGCAGCATTTGTCGCATGTCCTCTGCAGGGAGAGTTGTAAGCTGGTTCAGCTGTGAAGACACTCAATTAAGGGAAGCATGTAATCTGAAGAGTGATATATATTATTTGATAATGGCACATGCCTTTGACCTCAAGACTGCTGATATTTCTTGAACCTCTGTTCTCTGCTGGATAGTTGATTAGGTGGTCCATTAAGACAATAGTTTTGTTCACATTTATTGGGCTGCTGTTAGTTTCTTACCAGCTGCGATTACAATGTATGGATCCTTCATCAGTGTCAGCAGTGGGGTCCCCTTCTGACTCTGTGAAGGAAAAAGGCAAAGGCAATTCAATGATTCTGGTAGAATATGTAACAGTAAGATGTCAAACAAGACACCACCAACAACACCAAACATGTCCATTAGTCACTGATCACGTTCATCAGCAGTGTTCCTCATATTAATTCAAAGATGCAGTATTTGCTCATATGTTGATCCACTGAATATTATTTCCTTTTGTAATGCAGTGACAAGTAACAAGAAGTTACTTAAGCTTCCCTCCATAGTACACTGTTTCACTACATTTTAACTCCGAGCAAGAAAAGAGAAGCAGGTAGAGATGCAGTGTGCTTCCCAACTCATGAACTTTGTTATCAGAGCATTCCCACAGAATAATACTCATTTCCTGAGACTTATTTGAAATAACCTTCAAATTGACTTGCGTCTGCTGCCTCTTGATAGCCAGAGATAACGATACCTATCAACTCCACAAATAAAGAAAAGAACAAGTCACCCGTCAGACAAAGGAATAGAGGAGGAGGATTGAATGTAACAAGACATTCAACCTTCAGCTCTGCATTGCTGACATGAGCACACTGAATCAGAACGATAGCAACAGAGCATGGTTATTCATTAAAGGTAATGATTTGTCTGACCAGTGACCTGTTCTCTAGGAATAAAGAAGGTGATTGACATCCAACATGACTTCCGTTGATTTTAGTAAATGGTAAATAAATTGCAGAGCTAGTTTGGATCCTGAATGTTCAATTATCACTGAAAGCTTTTCTATCCTGAAAGAATGTTAGATACTGTAAAGTATTGTGTACTAGTGCCCTGTTAAGGTGCTTGCATACAGTAAGTGCTGTTTACCATTTACCCAAAGCTATGGATATTGTGTTTCATGCCCTCCACCTTCTCTATTTCTATCCATACTTTCTGCATTTACTATTACATGAAGAAACAATGCCACAAAGAGAGTTTATAAAGCAGTGTGTAGCTATAAAGGTCATCTTAATGAAGTGAGCCTGCAGGAAATGAATGATCAAGTCGAACATGCTCACCTCTGGTTCCACCTTGGTGGGCTGAAGAACAAAGAGCTGCAGAGCTGGAAAGACAGTGTGTCCATTTGATGTCAGTCTCTGATACTACATGAATACATCTTATATCATGATGGAATTATGCTGAACACTCCATTCCTCGCATAAAGTCTAGTCTTGGTGTGAGTGTAAGGAACTTTGCAACTGTACCTCCATCAAACAAAGCCAGGAAAGCCAGAATAAGGAAAGGAGCAGTCTTCCCAACAAATTCGTACATCACACTGCCGAATGGGGGTCCCACTGTGGAAGGCAGACTGGATGGTCACTGTACTTTACTCACACAATCAAAGCTCAGGGAGCAACAAGTTCGACAGGTTAGCTTTGAAAATGTTGCAAGTACAACCTGTTTCAAAATGAAATATTTGCATAAAATATATTCTACACTCTGGAATACACGTCCTAAATCATTGTTCATCATAGTTTACACTTGCTGGTCATAGAATGGAGAGTTTGAACATCTTGGATCATAACTCCACAGCTAATTTAAGTTTCAATTAGATACAATGTTTATGCAAATAGATCAAACTACAGAGGTTAACTCACACAGGACTGGACAGTTTCTCTGTGTTCTGAGCAGATGTGAATGCCTTTAGCTAAGAATCTTGACTCGTTCAGTTTTACACATTATCTTCTGTCTGGCCTAACAGAAATCCTGGAAACAGTCACTGATGGTTCTTAATAATGTGTAACAGTTCAAATAAGGGAAGTTGCTGTCTAATCATTATATTCCAAATCTGCCATGTCGCCTTTACAGATGCATGTGGTGGTTGAAGTATGTACGTATACATACCTAACACTCCTAGTGCCATCCCTCCCAAAGCGATTCCAATGGCATGACCTCTCTCCTCATCATTTGTGTAAACACTAGCAAGCATTCCCATGCCTGAAAACACACAGAGACAAGCATCACTTCTTCAGATGTTTAATGTAACACAATGGCTCTAAACCTTTCCAGTCATTTATACCAGTAGAATCTGGGTGGTACAAAGTACAATCATTATTGTTGGCTTGGTGGACCTGTTGGGTCGCTGTTGGCACTGCACTAAAATAGTTTCCTCACTAAAATATTTTTTTTCTTTTAATTTTTTTCCCTTAGGAACATCCATTCTGAAACTGATCTCAACACTGACCTAGACAATTTCATGTGACAACAATTCCCAGTGTAAAATATTTCATTTTATATTTAACATAAAACATTATTTCTTCTTCTCCTCAATTACCTGTCGCCCCCCCCTGGAAATTATCTTCCAGCTCTCACTAAGTGGAACTGAGGTTGAGCATCTAAGTTCAAGATGAAGATGACTGTCATATTTCAAAATGTAAGTGTAGATGCTCACACTTGATGAAATGACATTTGGATTTAAGACAAGATAAGATAAGATGTACTTTTATTGATCCCCCATAGTGGTAATTCACAATCGACTCAATTCAGACCATTTTTTATTCATAGACCCATTATTTACACATATTGATGAAGAATTGTTCTAATTAATGGCTATAACTGCCACCAAGCCATCTTCTTTGGTAGCCTAAACAAACCTCTACCTGTGTCTGAGAGGATTTCCTCATGGCCTATTTTCCACGAACAGTGGGAGCAGTCAGGTCGCAGCTCGACCATAAGATTATACTGCATGGGCATATAACTCCTGATGCTTGGCTTTACATCAAAGGCAAATTACTCATGTACAGTGAATTGAAATTTAACAATTTACTAATTTCAAGTGTATTCCCAGATTTAGACAAAATCAAAAATGTGATTTGACCTCCCTACTTTAGCTGCAACATAATTAGCATGAGCCAATTCAGTATTTCTTCAACACTTACCAACCTAATAATCTATACCCAGTACGACAAATGGTCAAAACAGCAGATTTAAGTTTTTTATACTTTTGTGGCATCAAAGAAAACTTGCTTCCCTTCTCGAAACCCTGTTTCTCGCTTAGCCAAGCACCATTTTGATAACAAACAACCCACAATGCAGCACTAATTAAAATGTTATACGTTCAGCTTATAACGCAAGAGTAAGTATTCTTTAAATGTCTGAATTTATGTTAATGCATTCAGATATGCTGAATGTGAGAAGAAGGAGGTCTTACCTGCTACCGATGAGCAGGAGGAGCCCACACCTTGAAGCGATCTGGCCAGAAACAGCAGAGCGTAGCTCGATGAGAAGGCAAACACTTCACAACAGTGAGAACAACAGAAATACAGACAAAGAATCATCAGATATGATGCAATCATTCAGATTTTCTGATAATTGAGGACATGTTTTGGTGGAAACTTACTGATAGTGGAGAGGAACATGATACAGAAACCAATGAATATTGGAAGTTGGTATCCTATTCTAAAGGGACAAAGGGAAAAAAGGCATGAGATCAAATCTGCACATCATTTATTTCTTCACAAATATACATAAAATGTATAAAACAAAATCAGTTAAAAATGTAGAGGATGTGGACGACTGCTGATGTGCTTGAATCAAGAAACTAAACATACAAAATAAGGGTCTTGTGACAACACCGACGCAAAGCATTTTTAGAAATTCTGCACCTGCAGGACGTTCTTTCCAGATACAAATGTTGGCCCGACACGAAACAATGGGGGAGGATGATAACATCTTTGTTTTCAATAAAAGGCTGAAAGCTGCCAGCCACATCAAAGCTGTTGTAATCCCACGTAGATACCAGGCATGCTTGACTTGCCTTGTATAGTCCTCTGTCAGGAGGGAAGGTGACTAAGAACCAGTAATGGGACTGTGTTCTTTGTCTCAATTACAGCATGTCTGAGTGCTCATCTGAGACGCTCCAAACTGGCTTTGAGGTGAATGCCAGTTGTTGGATTTGTTTAGGTTAGCTCTGTCGTAATATACATGGTAAAGCTTCCTGGTTATTGTGCTTTTATCATAGTGACCTTAAACTAACATGAAAATAAGATTTTTCCCACGTCATTACCATCACTATACCTAATTCCATTTCAATTTGCCTTGAGAATCAGTTTTCCCTAAATGGAGTGTAAAACCACTGTAGGACAGGCATGTTGTTTTGGAAGTTTTGACAATCACACTTGGATGTGTTGGTTGAAATTTGAGTTGCTCATCATTTTTGCAACTACTAATGCATGAAAACACGAACTATCAGGAATTCTGCTCCATTTGAGGAAGTTGGATTAGACCTTGTGGCTGAGATGACCTCAGAACCACATGAAACCCAGTTTACAACCCAGTTAAAAACATATTGACTAGTTCCTG
The DNA here is from genome assembly GCF_024713975.1 of Paralichthys olivaceus. Lineage (NCBI taxonomy): Eukaryota > Metazoa > Chordata > Actinopteri > Pleuronectiformes > Paralichthyidae > Paralichthys > Paralichthys olivaceus. The sequence goes on from NC_091106.1 coordinate 2,723,521, forward strand.
TATCTATTGAGAACATTTGACTGCAATGCCTTTTTTATGCAGTTTTGATTTTCACGCCGATCTTCTCCCCAGATATTCCGTCTATACTAGCTTGGCTCTCTCCCTCCATAAATGAAGACATCCCTGTAAAGATATTGTGTTGTTCTTTTCCAGGAATATTTGTTCAGTGAACTTTGAGTGGATGCACACTGAGCCTCACAGTAGCAACGCAGTCAAAGAAACAACCAAACCAACAAGTGAATATGATCAGATAGTGCTGAGTTAATTTATGTTTCCAAAAAAAGGTTCAAAAAGTACTGCTGTTTTCATTGGGAACGTTTTGAATTTCAAGAGGTGAAACTTTGCTCCTGTTAACTAATGCTGTTTTCAAAATATAATCTTACTGAACAAAGATTACTAAAAACATTTTCACACATTTTGCAGACTAATAAGCAAATAATCAGTAAATGAATTAATAATTCAAATCATGGTTCATTGTAGCCACACAATACTGAGCTCTGTAAAGTATGTGACTGATTAATGGTGTTTTACGATAAGAATGCATGGTCTCTGTTCAGCGTGTGACAACTAAGAGGGTTTTCACTATCAACTATTCCTTTACTAACTATTTCCTGAGTGCTATCCCGCAGGAAATATTAATAATGCCTGTGAAGAACCCAGCTAAAGAAATGGTAAACGCTACATATGTAACGTCCTCACAGAGACACAAAGAGGTGGCACCTACCTGTTAGTGAGGGGCCCTATGAAGGGGTTGGTGATGAGCTGTACGGTGGCCTTGGAGGCAAACAGCATTCCCACTTTGACATTCTCATTGAGCAGCTTGCTGGTGGACTGGGGGCAGTCGGAGGAGTTCTGTGGCACCTCTTGAGCCGCGGGGGTCGTGGGGATCAGACCAGCGGACCTGGCTGTGGCGTTGGAGCCAGGCAACCTCACGGTGTTGTCATATAAAGACACAATACTGTGGAAGGCTCCCTGAGGATCCTGCTGTAGCGTGGTGTTGTTCTTCGACACCCCGTCTGTCATCTCGTCCAGGTTGTACAAGTAGCTGGGAATGATGGGAACTGGCAGGCATAAAGAGGGGAGAGAAGACTGATGCAATGAAATATGACTCGACCACTGACTGATGCTCACTGGCGTGACACTAATCCAGATGTCACTGCAACATATGTCAGAAAAGAACAAGGAGGGTTCCTCGAGGGGGAAAGAAAGAAAAGATTTAACCATTTGATGAGTGAATAAATAAATGAAATTATTCTCACAGTTTTTTTTTCAATCTACTGGTCAGTAGTTTATTTCACTGGTGAACGGCAAAAATAAAAAAAAGTGTAACTTGAGAGCGTGAGGCTATGTGTACTACAGCTATGTGTACTGCTGTGACAACACTGTCTTAGTGTGAGTTTGCAGAATGTCTAAGACTTGGCTCTGCTGTAAAGATCAATGTAAATAAAGATCAGTCGTTTATATAGTCGTATTGATAAAACTCATAAATGTGTGTGGGGTGATTATGCTGCTTTCAACAGACTTTTAAACTCTGAGTGCACAGCCACCAGCCTGCAGCCTGTGTTTTCTGCAGCAGTCCATCTAATGATGATGTCTGTAGTCAATGGAACTCTGAAGTTGTTATTTTTCTAAAATCAGTCCAACAGCGGGGACGACCGCGAACACTCACAGCTGAGCACACACACACTCGTGTAGCGCATGTGGGGGCGGGACTCATACAGACAGACACCTTTCTCCATCATCATGCTCATCTTGAGGCTAGTGGTGGTAACATGTACAAACATACTGAATGACAACTATTTTGGGAATCAACAATTACAATAAAGTAGCTGCAGGACTCGAATGCGTAAGTTGTTTTCGAAAGCTCTGCGGTATCCGTCTGTGGGTTTGTATTTAAAGAAGCAGGAGACAGCTGAGAAGAAAACGCCTTTAACCAATATGAACATGTGTTTGGGTTGTTAACTTTGTGTTTACCTTTACATCCTACATATCACACTTCATACAGATGTCAGGCTCACAGTCCCTCTCTATCTCGCCTCGCCCTTCAGATCTACACTCATCACAAAGGATCATGTTTCATCCCTGTGACCATGATCTTTTTTCACCTTTTCTTTCCATTGTATGGCTTTATTGGAGATGTGAGGCAGGCAGATATGCTCATGGCTGAACGAGCATATCTGCAAGATATTTCAGAGTGATTTAGTCAACCATAATAAGTAGAGAGAGAGATGACCTGATTCTAAAAACCTGTTTCACTTTCTTTTACATAGAAGCTGAGTATTTCATATTTTAGGAAACTATATTCATGTCGGAAAATGATATGGTTTTGTTCTAGAAACAGGTTCTTTTTATTCACAGGTAAGGCAGTGAATAACCAAATAACAAATTAACAGTGATAGTGTTTGCATTGTGTCAGCACGGCGCTGAGATACCACATCTCATAAAACAATATTTGATGTTTCAGTCAATCAATACAATCAATACAATCAATCAACACAACTGTGCCCAGTATTAAAATGTGCCATCCGTTGCTGGACATTTTAATAATGGTGTTATATTGATGACACCAAATAACTAATGTCTTGAAGGTGTCACGGTTATGGTTTTATTTGGTCATGTTTTGGTGTATTTTGTCACGGTTATGTATTTTTCTACGTTCCTCTCATGTTCCCTCCTGTGTTCCTCTCATGTTCCCTCCTGCCTTCCTCTGTGCTCCACCCTGTGATTCTCCTGTGTTGTTCTCTGTGTCCCTCTCCTGTGTTCCCCTCCTTGTCCCTCGCTATGTTCCACCCTGTGCCTCTCCCGTGTTCATCCCTGTCTTGGTTATTGTATTTTGTTCTCGTTGATAAGTTTGTTCAGTGTTTCCTGTTTTATTTTGTAGTCCTTGCTCCCTGTGTGTTTTCACCCGTTGACTTCCTGCCCTCATCAGGTTCACCTGTTTGTCTTGTGCCACCTGTCCCCAGTTACTCATTAGTTCCAGTGTGTATATAAGTCTTTGTGTTCCCCCATGTGGTTGTTGGTTCGTCGTTTCTGGTCATGTCCTGTTCGTCATCTTTGATTCTTGTCATGTTCATGTGTCCCGTCAGTTTCTCCATAAGTTGTTTCCTGTCCTTCCTTGTTCCACTCCTGTTTTTGAGTGCGACTTTTGTTTCTTGAAGATTTCTTTTGTTACGTCTACCCTTTTAAATAAAAGACACTTTTTGTTAAACCATATTTAGTTTCTGCGTTTTGGTCCTTCCCTTCCCTTTTTTCCTACCACTCCGTTCCCTCCCCACGCACCTCCAACCCTGACAGAAGGACATAGAGTGGCCTGTTGATGCTGGTCTCAGAGAGGACCCATCATGATTTTCCTTATTTTCTGTCATATATGTGATGTTACAGTATTGACGTCCATATTAAACAAAGTTTTAAATAATGCCGCAAATATAATTTAAAATTAGTTTTGAGACAGAAACTCAGATATCAACTCTGATACTCGCTCCAGGGTTTTTGTTCTACTTCCAGTACGAGTTTATTTTAGCTCGTCCCAGATTCTTTGTACAATCATCTGCTTCAAGCACGGCTCGTTCTCCCATAACAGTCTACTGGAATTGTATTACAGACATTTAATGCATTCAAGCAGAAAAATAACTGCCAGTGCAGCTTTATCACAGACCGGAATAACATTTTAGTAAAAAATTAGCTTTAGTATTTCCTGACAGCAGACGTTTTCCACTTCGTCATATGTAGACAATTGTTTCAGTACAAATAGCGATTGAAAGAATATATTCACTGTTGTGTTGCACAATAAGCAGGTAAAATATGTGATATTCACTGAACTCAGACATCCTGCTGTAATCTTTGTTTGTTTAACCTTGTTCCCTCTCACAGTCTGGATCAGATTCACACTGGAACATGTAGACATGGATGCTGGCGGCGCTGGCTTAGGATGTTCAGCCATTCAGCAAAAGCTAGCAAGAACCCAGACACCACCCACTCCCATCACGCCTCATGTCAAAGTGACACGACCAAAACACCTGAACGCACACTGACAGACAACTGCCGGAAGATGACGTACTCCCTTACTTCTGATTATAGTCTCTGCGTCAGCGAGAGAAGACCCTGGTCTTGCGCAGTGAGAGCACTGGCAGGGTGGATTTAGGAAGACGGGCTGGTTAATGACAGAGAATCGTTTCAATCAGTCCAAATGAAATTATCGGTTGTGATTATGGTTGCGGAACAGTCACAGTTTAGTGAGGTTTAGTCACAAAAACTACTTGGCTAGTTTGAGGAATAATATATACATCATTGAAAATACATTAGGGCTAAAGGTTTGTTTTCATGGATAAAAGAAATAACTTTTCCAGTTGGTGTTACGCGGGAACATGACTCTTTTTCGTCAACTCATCCGAGTATGGACTTTGTCTGCTACGTCACCTGACTTCCTCCTTTATCATATTCACTAAAGCTGCTACAGGTCATCTGACAATAAACCATAACGTGGGTCATACAACAAGCTGCTGAGTTAGTTTTTCATCAGCAGTCTGAAATCCTTTAAATGCACTGAGCACTTTATTAGGAACTCCCTTGTTCCTCCCTCTGATCTCAAACAGCCTCAGCTTTTCGTTTCGTTCGTTCCTCAAGATGTTGGAAACGCTCCTCTGAGATTCTGCTCCATGTTGACGTGACTGCATCACATCTCCTGCTCTACCACATCACAAAGGGGGTCAGTGGAGTAAACTGAACTCATGTTCATAAAACTGGGGTCATAAAGGGATGAACATGATCAACACTCAGACTGTGACATTGAAACCTGCCACAGCAGAAATCCACATTCATCAGACCTGGCTCCAACTGTCCAGTGTTGGTGAGTCTGTGTCGCTGCAGCCTCACAGTTCTGTTCCTGGCTGACAGGAGTGGAACCTGATGTGGTCTCTGCTGTTGTGCATCATCTACCTGAAGGTTGTTGTTCATTCTGATGCTTCTCTGTTCACCACAGTTGTAAAGGCTATCTGAGTTTCTGTGTCAGCTCCCACCATATTCAGACCATTCTCCTCTGACCTCTCTCATCAACACAGAACTGCTGCTCGCTGAATGTTTTTTTGTTTCTGAGTAAAAACTCAACTGTTGTGTGTGAAAATATCAGGAGAGATCACCAGTTTCAGAAACACTCAAACCAGCAATCACGTCACATACAGTCAGAGTCACTGGGATCACATGTTTTCTCCCGTCTGATATTTGATGTGAATTTTAACTGAAGCTCCTAAAGAGCATCCGCAGGATTTTATACATGACACTGCTGCCACACAATTGAATAAACAGTTCCCAAAAAAGTGCTAGAGGAGCTTTTTGCAGCCCGTTCATTTTCCGTTTACTTCTACCAAATTTAAAGCCAAATCTAAATACTCTGAGTCCTAATTCCGACCCGAAAATATTCTTATCCCGAAAGAAAGTCTCAACCCCAACAACAAGATAGTCATGTAATGGTTTCTGACATCAAGGGGGAAACCTTGATTTATGTGGGTCTGGTGTTATCACGGGGAAATAAACATTGCATTAAAGACATTAACAGGGTTTGATGTGTGGATTCAGAAATGATATGGCGTGATGACGAATTATATTTTTGCCAAAGAATTACAAAAGTTCATTTAAAGCCACAGGGGTCAGCTATTATAGGCTACTAGCAACTGGGTCCTCTTACATTTACTAGAGATAGAGAAAGTCCTATCATATTACATGTTACTTCTCTGCCAGTGTCAGTTGGATTGGGTTAAATCTGATCTGGTAATGTTCATCCATTCTAAGGAAGAGCAGATGTCAAACGGGTATAATTGGATTATGACATTTAAGTCATCCTCATTGTCTGCTAACCTATACTTGCACTACACGGTGTCTATAGCTGCAGGACGCAGCACGTGATTATATCTGATCACTTAACCTGATGTGCTTTTGAAATGGAAAGTCCAGATTCGAGTCTTCATCATTTTCTGACTCTGAGCGCGTCCTGCTGCGCGCTGCGTGTCCGGAGCGACTTGAGGAAAACGACTACCTGTTGCGCATGAGGTGGGGGGATAAAGACAATAAAACAAACAAACAGGAGATAAATAAAGTGAGAGGTGTGAGCACCTACCGACTACAGTGAGCAGCATGTTGTCCAGCAGCAGGGCCACGAAGACAATGAAGAGAATCAGTTTCCTCGACTGTCTCTCCTCTCTGAGCCATTTGATCAAATTAAACTGCCGGAGCGCATCCAATCCCCCCATGATGTTAGTCCCGAAAAGAGCCAGACGAGAGGAGACAGGTCCACCTGTGGAGCGACAAGTGCCACTGGCCGGTCAGAAACTTCAACATGGGTTTCTACCAGTCTGCACGAAACACTTGAGAAGTCAGAAATAAGAAGCAACAGTGAGCGCTGCGGTGTGGAGCTCTTACCTGAGACGTTCAAGTGTCACAAGCAGCAGCAGCAGCAGCATCAGAGGAGGAGGAGGAGGAGGAGGAGGAGGAGAGGATGCTCTCTTTCTACTGACTGGACCCACTGCTGACGTCATCCAGCCTTCATGTGTAGCTCCCTGTCAGAGCTGACTTCAAACATACACAACTACTGACACAACACTGTGATGCTGTGAGGATCCACATTTCTGTCTCAGTTCACACAATTCGAGAAAGATCACAAGCCATTCTCCCATCAGTGTGTGTGTGTGTGTGTGTGTGTGGCCCAGTATTTAGGTTAAGTTAGGTTAAGGTTAAGGATAAGGTAAGAGTTTAGCAAGTTTAGCATGGTTAGAATAAGTCTCCTGCAGATGAAATTCAATGTAATGGTCTCTGAATTCAAGGAGGCACCTCTGTGTGTGTGTGTGTGTGTGTGTGTGTGTGTGTGTGTGTGTGTGTGTGTGTGTGTGTGTGAGAGAGAGAGAGATCCAGGCATTAAGTTTAGGTTAAGATAAAGTTAGGGTAAGGTAAGGATTTTTAGTAGTAAGTATGGTTAAAATGAGAATTAGTCTCCTGTAAATGAATGTAATTCAGTGTAATGGTCTCTGAAGTCAAGGAGACACGGCTGTGTGTGTGTTTCTGCTGTGATATACAGTATATATATATATATATATATATATATATATATGGCAAACAATGAAGCATCCATTTACCTTCATTCACCTCGTGCCTAGTCTGAGCAGTCATCTCATCTATGTACTTTAGATTTCAGGTGAGGACATGTCTGTGTTTGTAATAGTTTTACTTCCTGATAACCTTAAAGATAGTATTACCTTGTTGAAAGATTTAATATAATTATTTGCACGCCCAGTTTCTTGGCCTGCTCTGTTTATCTTGTGCTAATCCCATGTATTACCGTCTTGTGGGCAGTGGGCGAGACCTGACAGTTTTTGATGATGTCAAACTGATTACATAGTGAAACAAAGCAAAAGTTTGAAGCTCTCATTCGTTCAGGTTCATGGTATCTCAATGGATCCAAAGACCTGCACCTGTTTTTTCATCCCTGTGTCAGTGAAGCATCCGTTCACCTGGCATCTCCTCTACAGCGCAAAGTATCGCCCTGTGAAACTAGCAGATTGGCTACTGGTGACAGGAAATGACAAAGTCACATGGAAGAGAAGATATTTATGAGGGGAGAGAATTTCAGTTTCATCACTTCGATTTCAAGGTTTTCTTTGTGACTTATTTTTTTCCCTCTGAAAGCTTATTTAATGCTTCGACTACAAACTGCACATGCTTCCTCTGCCAGTGACACTGAAGCAGAGAGAGGGAGACTGTGACCTGCCAGTCAGACAGTGACTTCATGGTTTTACAGCAGCGCCATCTTGTGCTCTGTAATCACTACTGCAACAAGTCTTTCACTGAACAGCTCCAATTGAATTTTATAATAAAAATTAATTAATTAATTAATTAAGAGTTCTTTTAAATAAATTTTGTCTTTTAATATTTTTGTTTCCTTGATTTTGCTGTGTTCATGGTTTTATGACCTGTCTGTTTTATTCTGATGCCCTTGTAAAGCACTTTGTAAATTAGATTTTGAAAAGTGCTTCATAAATAAAGTAATTATTACAATATGTGTCATATATTATCACATGACAGCATGTAACACTTGTGAGTTAGCAGCTAAATAGCATAACAGGTTAAATTTAGTAAAACTAAATCTAAATAAGTGGGTGACACAATGAATGAAAATACTTATTTACTCAGTTCAACTGTATAAACAATCACTTCTTCCAAAGGACTGGGAACTGCTTTAACAATAAAAACTAAGGGCCGTTGGTAATACTGGGGAAGAGAGGAACTAAGTACTCAGGTATTGGGTACAATTGTAAGGTGATGGTGTTTTATTCAAGCACAGTATATTCACATTCCATACTCATTCTCATATATCATATCATAGTAACTCATAGATCTTGCAGCTCAGGTAGTTTGACTTATTACTGGAGGTTTCCAATGAAAATGGTCCAGTCTCCACTCAGGATCTAGAGCTGAGCTAGTGTGACCTTCAGATTCACGGTCTCTTATCACAGCCCTTCTCCCAGATTGCTTACTTTGGATGGGCTCTGGGAGGAGTCATGGTTGTTTCAAACTCCTTCCTTTATGAATCATGATAGACAGAAAGACAGACAGACAGACAGACAGATAGATAGATAGACAGACAGACAGACAGACAGACAGATAGATGGATAGATAGATAGATAGATAGATTGATAGATGGATAGATAGATAGATAGATAGATAGATGGATAGATAGATAGATAGATAGATAGATAGATAGATAGATAGATAGATAGATAGACTCTCCAACTTTACTGAGATGCAAGAGATTTAAATGACTTTTATTAAAATCAGACAGATCTTTTCACATGATACCAAGATTTGGAGACATGCTCAATAACAGCCCATAGGCCACACAGTTGCAAAAACAAAAAAAGTCTGATTTTAGAGAATATTATGTGTCACTCACAAAAGAGTACAACATGTGTTCATCATGTATATGATCATGTGTACTTTGAAATATAATGCTATGTGCATGTCCTCATACTTCTGCTTTGTGTGGCATATTGAATGTGGGGACTCAAGAAAAGTGTTGCATCACAATGCAAAGTTTGGCCCTGCTCTCAGGGGCCTAGTTGGCCACATATCCTCCATTCTCCTCAATTTAAGCTCCAGTTTGCAGGCCTGATAAGGATGCCCCTGCTTTTTGTCTGTTGCCTATTTCCACTCTATACATACTATCATTTTAATATTTGTCGAATTAGTTACTTACGAGGTATTTAGATAACCATAACATATTGAGAAACTACTCTGAGGTCACCACAGCCTCTCAAGGACCATTATTTAAATCTGTACATGTATGAACAACTCAAACGTTTGGTTTCACCCTCACTGTTCTCACTGTGCCACTGTTCACTGAGCTACACTGAGTTGTGCTATCAGCAGCTATTAGAGCACATCTATATCATCACTGTTATGTTAACAGATTTGCTTCCACTGCCCCCAAGTGACCAAAAGAGGGGTTCAATATATGAATTATGTTTATGATATGTGAATTATGTCTATTTTATGTTTGTATAATTCTGGTGCAGATCTTTTTGGCTTTTCCTCTAAATGCTGTGAATGTGCTTTTGTATATATTTTTTTATGTTTTGTGTTTTTTATGTTTTATGCTACAGTTTGTTGCCCTCTCAGGTCCACTTACAAAACTGTATAGTTTACAGAGAAATATAACAAGACAGCGGTGTGCAATATGAATATGACATCATATACTTTATGTACACATAAAAGCAAAATATTACTTTGTTGGAAGAAATCTAATTTAAGTATAAGCTGCTCAACACAATCCTGATAGCCTCCTCTACTATAAACACAATGAGAAGCTCATTCATTAACCATAAATGCAGTTTTATGTTCAAACCTTTGTAAACATTCATTTCTTGTTGTTTGAGGCTGTTTATATATTTAGAACCCCTGCTGACTTGGTGGATGTGTAACAGTTGGCAACCCGAACCACTAACAAACCTAATCACTGTAAAGTAAATTGTTAACTATCTTTGCCGAAGATATAGATGTCAGCTGATCACTGAGCATGTGCTGTGATCTAGACGATCTGTTACTGACAATCACGAGTCTGGATTGTTAACCCACTTAAAATAAGTTTAAATACTGTTACTAAGATTAAGAACAACCAAACTGAAATCATTGTCTTGGAGAGACAGACCCTTCTCTGCAAATAATGAACCTGCCACAAGAGACCTGAGTCTGATACATGACACACCTATCTTTTGGAAAACAATTCACAGTTCAGTCATTTTTTCAAAAGTTGATAGGAGAACATCTAAAAAATCAGTCAGTCATGCTTTCATTGCATCCCAACTATACTAGGGCAAATCATTGTTTTTCAGGGCTGAACCATAAAAGTATCCCATAATACATATATGAAGGCCGGCCTTCCAACTCCACATACTTTTTTGTCACTTGTATCAGGCACTTCTAGTATTGACCACTTAGTTAAAAAAGGTTTTTTATCTTTTATCTTTACGTTTTTTAGTCAGTGTAGTAAATGCATCATTGCCGACCTCTGTGCATTTACTCAAAGGTACAGTTTAGAAAATGTAGCACTTCCTGTCTCTGTGGGGAGCCAAGTTAATGTGACATCATGTTATAAAGTGGATTTTAAAAGAACACAGAAAACTGAACTGAAACTGCATTTTTAAAAATTTCCCAGCACAGTGTTCAAGGTTTCTGACTGCTAAGCAAACACTATTGTGTCATAGCAGTTTTAACAGTTTTTACTACTCCAGCGCAACTAAACTGATTCCTTGGCATGATGCTGTTTCTGTGTAGATACAGTATTCAGAGTTTGAGGATTCTCTCATTGGAATCCTATTGAATATCACCCTCCTTCACTGGGCAAAAGCATTTGGCACATGCACATTTTAGATTTTGCTCATGCTTAAAGTCAAACAACCAATACAACAAATTCATTCACTGCACACCTTCGAACAGAGTCCCATTTAGTTTCAAAGCCAGCACTGTGAGCCTGTACTACTCGTGGACACGAGGCAGATATTCTGATGATGACTCAGTCATTCTCTTTATCTCTGAAAGTCTTCACATTTCCCCTGCTGATGAACTTGATGCACTGGCGGTAGCAGCTTACGATTCGTGTTTGGCCCAGCTTAAAAGCCATGGACATGATGGCCATCCCGGCAATGAGGAAGAGGGAGGTAACCATAAAGTATTTGGGGTGATTGGGTACAATGTCGCCAAAACCTATGGTGGTGAGAGTGATGAAGACAAAGTAGTAGGGGTCAAAGCCCTTGAATTCAGTTTCCCATATCGGCAGGATAAAACCTACAAAGAAAATGTAGGCAAACACAATTAAAAGAATTAGCACAAAGGGTACATCCAGCATTTCCATCCCATCCCCTAACCCTGAAAAGTCCCATATGACATATCCTTTGGGTGGTGGTGGCAGTCGGTTCAGCTCTGGACAAGAGAGGGTCCTGAGCAGTGGGCTCTTTCTGAGTAAATTGTCTCTGGCGAGGATCTTCTCGAAGATCTCTTTGTTGTTTTGGAGCTGGATTGACTTGTGTCGCACGTCTTCCTGGCTGCGCAGCACCTGCCGGATGTCAAGGGGTTCACGGATCACAACGTCGTGGCTAAAAACGAAGGTACCGTCATCCATGGTCCAGTTCTTGGCCTCCGTTGCGCTCTTACGAGACTTCAGTGGTGACCAGGTGTGGCAGAAGAGCATTTTGCAGCAACTGTGAATGTGTACGTAGGCTCTGGACATTAGCATGGCAAGGAAGTCTCCCACATCGAGGATGACCAGGAGCATAAGAGGGATGCCCACCATGGCATATAAAACGCATACCACCTTACCAGGCAGGGTAACTGGATAGATCTCCCCATACCCTGCAACAATATAGAGAAAATGGACATATTGGTAATGTCAAGTAACAAAAGATCTCTGACACTGATCAGATCAAGTAAGGGATAAGAAACTGTCCTCATAACCATATAAATCACATTAAATTCAACCAGACTGCTACTTTTATTTTATCAATAAAAACTGTGACAAATTCATTCGTCATTGACCCATTTTTTCCCCATGATGATGAAACAGATGTCTTTAAACAATACCTGTGAGTAAATTCCTATACGGATCATTGAACAGTGATTTTGTATTCACTTGTTAGAGAAGCCCAAGTCCTCTACTTGTGATTTTGATTGGGTGAAATACACAGCATATTTTTTGGAGGAAGGTTTAGGGTTGAGATGACCTTTTGCAGCGTCTTCCTGTGCACTGCAAAGGGTCATTAAAACCGCTCAAAGAATAATCGGCCGCCCCCTCCCCTCCCTGAAGGACCTCTACAACACCCGCTGTCTCAGGGGGGCACGCAGCATTCTCAGAGACAGCACACATCCAGGGCTGTTTGAGGCGCTGCCCTCAGGCAGAAGGCTCAGGGTCCTGAGGTCACGGACAAACAGACTGAGAGAGAGTTTTTACAACAAGGCGATTGCAATGATAAATGCAAATGTAAATATCTGACTCAATCATGTGTCATTCCAGCTGCAATAACACTATGGGACTTTCAATCCTTGACCTTTCTGTGCAATAAACACTTGCGGGCATTTTCAGTGCAATCAAACACTTTGTATATTACCCAGATTATCGAGATATATCAGTACATTATCGGTATATAGTATATAGTATTTATTCTGTACAGTTTGCACTTCTCCAAATATGCATATTATCTGCATGTATCGGTACATTATTGGTACAATTAATCTTTTTTGTATAGTATATCCACTTCGTTAAATGCCTTTGGTCCTGGAATCCCCTTATTTTTATTTCAATTTGTGTTGTGGTTTGTGTCTTGTATCTTGTTAATTGTATGTTTGGCATCAAGGAGGATGACTGTGCTACAATTTTGTTGTGCTAGTGTACGATGTACGACCGTGCAATGACAATAAAGTCTTTTGAATTTTGAATTGAGATACTGTAGGTCTGAGGGGCAGTAGCCACCTTTTTCTTTCTTTTGGTTTTAAAGCATGTCAATTTAAAAAGCTTCAAATAAAAAAAACTGTAATATCTGTGAATTTTAAAAAGCAACAACTATAGTCGACATTACTCTATTACATGAAAGACACACTGTCATTAATGTAAGAATATAGAGTCCAGAGGGTCACTTTGAAAAAGCTTTAATAATTATCACTTCATTTTGAACAATTAAAATGAAACTTTCTGAAACTGTCTTACAACATATACCTCAGCAAACACCAAAAGTTACTGCTTGTACACACTGCCATTCTTTGGTTAGTTTTTTACAAAAAAAATTAACCTATGTGTGTAACCCAAACGGAATTTCTTATATTACTTTACACTAACTGAATTCCAAACCTTTTACTCAAGGCTAACACATTTTCCTTCACAAATTATAAATCAAATTAAAACAAAACAAAACTTTGTCTGTGTCCATGTGCATTGTAAATTAATAATTCTATTTACTGTACTTCTTTACAGCTGTAATATCAAAATCAGCTGTAATATCAAAATCATTCTGTAATGGAAAACTTGCATATGACATTAGTTTGAACTCTTTCCTATGTCTGATCATTGCTCGTGTGCTGTGTTCGACAATAACTCATATAGAAACACAATTGTGCTTGCATAAGAGGAACTGCTTGGCAAACGTGCAGACGGACGATTTGAAACAACACACTAATCTTTGCAGTAGCAAACTTCTTTCATTCATGCAGAAGTAAGAGCAGTTAGCTTCCTGTGTTAACCAGACTAAAGGTGGCTTCCGTTTTTCATGCCATTACTCAGAAACAGTTATCTCTTATGTTTCCTGTTTACCTGACTGTATAAAACCTTCTTCTTTCCCTATTTGAAGGTGTTCCACTCTGAGCATTCATGCTGAGTGTGAAACCCTCTGCAGAGCTCTATTAAAGACCCAAAGATAACTCCGGCCTGAAAAAAACTCTTTATTTCACATCTCGAGATACATTTCCACCACAATTGTTTTCGAATCAATTATATTTTTATGCTTTATATGGCAAACAAAGCAATTTCTGCAAAGGCAGGTTGTCACAGGAACAAAGCATCATAACATCACACCAGTTAAATATTACACTGGGTAACCAGATGCTTCTGCATTTAATACTGTTATGCAAATGAACTGTGCTTGGCTTCTTTAATATACTGACACCCCAACATTTTCAGTAAACACACACTGTGTGTTCTAATTTGTAATTTTATACAATTAAAATCAAACAAAAAGTATGAATGTCAACATCTCAGAAAATATGCAATGCCTAACTTACGATTTGAGGTTGACACCACATCCATCACCCAAACTGAGCTGTTTAGAGCGACTTATAGTAAATTCAACATGTATGAGGGGCCATTCGAGGGTTCAGTGCCTGGATAGTTCTGCTAATTAACTGTTAACATGTGTTTGTTAGAAGACAACACTGAAATTAGCTGGTTTCAATAAAGTTGACAGTGATGTTATCTTCAAACAGAAGATCAGCACCAGTACAGAAGCAAAGAAAGAGCTTTAAGCCATTCTCATCTAGTTCTCTGACATATCTCATATCGGTCTCCAACTCTCAATAACAAACATGACAAGAAAATGAACTAAAACATCATCATAGAACTTCTCCAGTTAATGACTTATACATTAGGACAGTATTTTCCCCTGAAATGTTGTTTACATATGCAGATTAGCTTGTTTGGTGAATTTAGGAGAAATCTACTGACACAAAGGGTAAAACAAACACCATCAAAATGTGTATATTTGTATTTTCTTTCCATTAGAGCGAAAAAAGACATGGAAGCATGGAACCAACGTTGTAGCTTTAAGAGTAGGCTTATTTTTTTTATGGTGAGAACAGCTGTTTTCAGTTTTGTCTGGAGATTTTTGTTGATTTTGAAGTGTTGTTTATTTAAATGCCACCAAAAGAATTCAAATGATTTATTGTCATGTGAAAAATAAACATGATTAGTACAAGTTTTGAAAATTCTTACTAGTTACTTTAAATATAGAAACCAGCAGTAGAGTTAACATGCTCATGGTGGTATAGTTTCCTTGTTGGTGTTGCCTGATAAACCAAGTGAATACTAAATAAGTCCATTGTCTCTGTGTGAACTGTTTTTAACAACTGTGTGAGTGTGAGGGTGAGTCAGAGAAAATGTCCTGAATGAAGGTGGCCTGGTCAAATGATCCAAGGTTGTGTGGTGCTTTCTCAAGGATTTCCTTCATGGTTTTGATATGTACGACAAGAAAGATTCTTTGATAC
This sequence comes from Paralichthys olivaceus, assembly GCF_024713975.1. NCBI lineage: Eukaryota > Metazoa > Chordata > Actinopteri > Pleuronectiformes > Paralichthyidae > Paralichthys > Paralichthys olivaceus. The sequence goes on from NC_091106.1 coordinate 2,738,803, forward strand.
TGTTGACGGTGACACCATACAGGGTTTCCTCCAAGAGTGGAAGTGGAAAGTGCATGCGGAAACATCCACTGCTAGCCTCCCTATGACAAATGCTTTTCCAATGGCTTGCTCTCTGCACCCACATCTCCTCTTTTCCCCATTTTTCACTGGTCACCACAACTGCTCAACCGGCTGCCCACACTGAATCTGGTTCTGTTGTCTGAGGTTTCTCCCAGTTAATGAGGGAGTTTCTTCTCTCCACACTCAAAGTGCTGCTCATTATTGGAACTGTCGGGTTTCTCTGTTTTGTTAGATCTTGACTTCACTATGTAAAGTACCTCGAGATAATGTATGTTATGATTTGGTGCTACACAAATAAAATGGTATTGAATTGTCTTTATTACTGTTCACGTGTGTTGGTTATAGTAAACTTGAATGATTTACTTAACTGGTATAAAGCATTGCAGCAGGGAAACAAACGATATAATTTAACTTTGAATAAAACTTGCTAAAGAGGGAGCGATTCTATGAATGTTGCGGCCATGATGGAGATCAGCCCCCCTAAATGTCTGTTTCAGGCCAAATGAAAATAATCACATTATCAAAATGACCTGGAGGGGTTTTGGGGGGGGTGGGGTTCTCCCATGTAATTATTGCAAAGAAGCTCAGTTTTGTCGACATCTGCAAAGGCAAACTTGAAAATATAGTTGTACAAATACAACAGTAATTTGTCACAACCATGTCATATTGGGACCTTTTCAAATAATCACTTTCACTTCACAACAACAGTGGATTAGTGTTATGATCTACAAATCCTCTGAGCCTTGCTTTAAAACCATAAAATGACAATTGTGGAGAGAAGAATGAAGTTCCAAACTGCACAGAGAAGAGAGGTTCAAACCTCTAATAATGTCTAATAAGCATTTTGTGGTGAAGGACACATTGTCCTACTCCGAGAGTGCCTTTTCCTCACTGAGTCGTCGGCTTCCTGTTCCTGCAAAGCCATTAAGCCATTAGCCATTAGCTGGCTTCCCTTAACCACTTATCATGTATATAAATGTAACAGACTTACTAATGTATCTTCACGAGGCTCTTACACATTAAAATGACGTCAGGACAGAAAGCAAACTGCAAATAATAGAAGTAAATAGCTAAACTAACAAATTATATAAAACGTAGAGACATATTTTTTACAAACTAATATGTGAAAAATCACTGGAAATTGAAATTTAATCAAAAAACTACACTACGACACATCTTAAAAATACTTCAACAATTGTATTATAAGGCATCGAGCTGACATTAAGTGTTTGTTCCGTAATTAACTGAGTTGTAGTGGTGGGTGAGTTCAGAGGGAAGAAGTTATTGATTTTAAACATGCGAGGATAAAAAATCTGAGAAAAAACATTTCATGGCAACCAGGTCTGGACTAACGGAGATTTCCACTTCTTAAACAAAGTGACAGACAACAGAAGGGCTGACAGACACTGCCCATAGAAAGGCAACTGTCAAGGGAGCAGTAGGCTATGCATGATTCAGTGGCAGCAAATGGTTATGATGCAGATTGCAATAAACAAAAAAAACTTTGTTTCACACTTCCACTTCCAAGTGTGTAGGAAGATCTATTGTGACAAAAAACATGAACGTCTCTCTCCTCTCTGGAGCCAGTGGTTTTGTCTGGTCTGGGCAATTTCAAGAATCAATCAGTTGATCATCACCCTGCAGTGAATCACGTCTCAATGAACTGCAAACTGCCAAACGTATATTTGCCTTACAAAGCCCTTGTTGAACCCAAATTCACTGCATGGACAACCTTCGATTTGAGCTTCACTTTTGGGAAATCTTAAAGTTGATGAAAGGATTTTATTGTTGACTTTTAGGGCCAGTTCTGGACTTTAATCTTCGTACATTTCAGCTCTTTTGACTCAGCCAAGTTCTTACTTGTTATTCCACTGTCCCAGTTGAGGACCAAGGGTGGCCGAGCCCTTTCTGCCAGGGCTCCCACTCTCTAAAGACTGGCAAAGACTGACAAACTCCTTATCGTCTTTTAAATCTTTCTTACAAACACAGTTTTGTGAGTGTGCTTACCCCTGACGTCTGAATTGAACTGATTAATATGTCATTTTGCAGTCTAAATAAAAATGGAAAAAGAATATTCAGTTTAAAAATGACTACAATCACAATCATAGTCTGCCAGCAGCTCTGCATCAGAATTAGCTCCTTTCAGGGGCAGAAACAACTATATGTTGAAGCCCCCTGATGGTCCATGGTCTGCTGACAGCACATTCAAAGAAACGTTCACATGCTTTCAAACACCATGGCTCCAACACTGGCTTATGTGTGTCACAGCTGTGGGGGTGAGTACAGGCCATTTAAGATCTGCTGGATGATTTTATTTAGCTGTTTCTCATCGTGTCAACACAAGCACACTATGTGTAGAACCCTTGATCAGCACCGGGATGACGCCCGACTACAGTAAGTGCACAGACTAATTGCAGCTGAATGGCAGTGGATCTATGATTATTTTATAGGTTCTTCCAATCACTTAAATACATTTTCAAACAAGGCCAAGAACATACTAAAAAAGAATATCAAGAATAGGAGCATCTTCTGGGCTTTTTTAATTTGTAATACACACTGATATCAAAATCCAAGAAAAGTCCATGGTATGTCCTGTTTAAAAACAGTAAAAATGCCTTTATCATACGCCATGATAATAAAGGCATTACAATCTATTTTTACACCAGCAAGATGTGTCCTCTGATAAACTGTAAATGGAGCATTGGCTGCACAGGGACTAACACACAGAGACCATGGGCCTCAATTATTGCAACCATCCAAAAACAGCTGCCATCTGCTCATTAGACAAACTCAAGCCACATAAGGAAGAAAGGGATCCTTAAACTGTTTTAGGATCTCGGCTTCTCAGTCTGCTGCTTGGTCAGTAATGCAGTGTATGTTGGAGCTGTCTGCAACATTATGTTCAAGGTCCAGAAATCAGTTTGCACACAAGACATCGCATGATGTTTTTGGGAACATTACGACTTATTTGCTTTCCCTTCGTTTATCTCCTAAGATCAATTAAACCGAGGATGAAATAAATGACATTATTTACACATCATTGATTTTATGGCTGTAATTGTAATTGTTGTTTTAAATTTAGAGATAGGTGAATGAATTTCTGCTGCAGACACAATTCCTAACCAATGGTTTGAATGGACTGTGTGTACATGAACACACACAGTGATATTAACCATTGACCACAACATTTGAATCTGGTCATCAGTGAGTCAAAGTGAATTGAGCCAGATGTAATGGCAGCCCCTGAAGTCACTGTGATCTTGACCTTTGACCTCCAGGCAATCTAATAATTAATCCTTGAGTCGGAGTGAATGTTTGTACCGAGTTAGACGAAATTCCTGAGAGGTGTTTTTAAGATATAGCATTACAGAGAATGGGAGATGGAATACTTAATGCCTTTAGCCACTAATTGTTGCTGGCAGAGAGAGAATATTGATTGTGTGAGTAAAAAATAATGGTAGACAAAATGTACAGCATTAAAATACCAACAGCCTTTATAGACATGACAACATGTCAGCAGAGTTTACACACATAAAGCCCTATGAGACAAATAGTGATTTGTGAATATGGGCTGTACAAATACAATTTGATTGATTGATAACAAATATACAAAACTACATATGAATAGCACAGCAAAAAAAAGCACATCAACTGGAAAATAACATTAAGTGCGTAATAATTTATCAATGTGCAACAAATCCTATACCATGCAAATCTGTCAGAGGGAAGATTGCATCTCTGCCCCCCCGATCATTTCTTTATTTAATACATGTCAATGACTATTTCACTTTGGACTCCCATAGTCCCTCTCTCTCTTTTTCTCTCTCATTTCAGATATCTCTGACCCCCGGAACTTCAGGAAAACAACTATTACCATTATTACTAATATTAAAACAATATTTAAGTAATTCAGTATTGTATGAATTGTGCCTGTTATCAATAATAATTAATAAGCCTCTGCACTGTTACTGTTTACATTTTAACTAGTCAGATCTGATACCTGATGGTGCTCAAGTGTTCCCGGTCTCTCTCGCCTCTCTCTCTCTCTCTCCCTCTCCCCCCCTCCCCACTATCTCTCTCTCCTCTCTCCCCTCTTTTCCACTCATCTCTCCTCTCCTCTCTTTTCTTTGCTCACCCCAACCAGTTGAGGCAGATGACCGCCCACATTAAGTCTGGTTCTGGAGGTTTCTCTCTGTTAATGAGAGAGTTTTTCTTCTCCACAGTCCCTAAAGTGCTGCTCATTGTGGGGACTGTTGGGTTTCTCTATATTTTAATTTTAAGATCCTGACCTTCTATGTAAAGTGCCTTGAGATAATGTATATTATGATTTGGCGCTACAAAAATAAAATTGAGTGTTGATGTTCATTCAAAGGGCTGGATTCAGACCATCAGCAGTAACTGTAGATCAGTTAAAAGGCTTCATTAAGAACCAGTGTTAATCTCAAATATTCAGAAGAGAAACCTTTTATGACTTGTAATCAACAGAGACTGGTGTATTTTTTGATTGAGGGTGTCACAACTATCTACCGCTGCCTTGTTTCTAATCATGTCTCCCCCCTAGCTTCAGCCTTTCTTTCTGGCTGCTTTCTCTGCGCTCTTGAATCGACTGCTCTAACATTCCTCCTCCGTTCTTGGATTTGTTTGTGCTACAACCCTCGAAAAATTCCCCAACCATTAGAATGCCAGGTGTCGTGTTGACCACTGGTCAACCAATGAAATGAACCCTGCCTGTTGCGGGCGTGATGGACTTCCCCTTGCTTTCTGTATGACTTTTTGGAATAAAACAACAGGGGAAGTCCATCTAATAAAGCCTTAGAGGGCGGAAGTGGACCCAGATAAGAGTAACCAAATCAGCCAAGTTTATAATGTGTTCACTTCTTGTAAAATAATCAAACAACATACACAACTGATACACAGCCTCTCCGCCACCATGTGTTAATCTTCACTTCAGGATGAAGAGCATATAACCATCTCGTTACTGGACGAAGGTTGTTTGCCTGCTATGTCACACAGCTTCTATAATCCATTGAAAAACATTCCCAAAAGCTATGAGTCGAACTGGGTGATCACCGGACATAACGTGTTGTACAGATATTCATTATTCCCAGAGGATCAGTCTCAGTGACCCATCCCTCGACAGATAGTGGAATATACTCACAACTACTAAATTAATTACCAGCACATGTTGTTCACGGGCCACACAGGGAGAATGGAAAAATACATAATCTTGCACTTTAATTTAAACAGTTAAATAATTCAATGTTAACTCAGAACTATTCGGTTACTAAATGATGTATGACATTTTCTGGTAAGGATTACATATCCCATGATCTATCCCATTTCATTTAGCACTATTATAAGATTTAAATTCTTATAACCTGTTGTGTTTTTGTGGAAAATGAAAGAAAAGTGGTCATCACGTGTATGACACACATCTCTGTTGGGACATTAATAATAATAATTCACAGACACAATTCATTTGCAGAGGATGCTGCACAGGCTGGGTTACTGATCCTGCCTTTATATATTTGTATAATGTATTTGCATAGTGTATTTGTATAATTGATAACTTACCAACTGTGGTGAATACAGTGCAGCAGAAGAACATGGAGCCAAAGAAGTTCCATCTGTCAGGTCTCTGGAGCCATATGGACTTGAAGTCATCTTTCATCTTAGTTTCTACCTGCTCCAGAATGTATTGATCAGTGGAAGAAGCGTTATCTGAAAATAGAGATGATCACATGAAGTAGGACTTAGAGAGTGATGAGCCATGCCAAGTCTCCGTGCGCTATTTGGTTAACGGGCTGTGGCAGTACGCGCGTCATGGTCCAAATGATTCAATGCGCCACAGACTTAATCAGAACCATTACAAGTCCACTCATGTGGATAGAGAGATACAGTGGCAGCAGGTGTGGTCATTTACCGGTGAGGTTCTTCACGATGCTGACAATCTGACCCAGGAACCTATGGTACTCCTGCTGGGTGCTGGACTCGCTGCCTCCTTCTATGTACTGGAAGATGAGCGCACCCAGCGCAGCGTAGGCGACCAGAGACAGACACAGCAGCAGGTGAGGAAAAAACCTCCAGAGACGTCCAGCGCATTTTCTGGACTCGGCTTTTGCGCTTATTGCTTTCTTCGCTGCCACGGACATCTTCCTCTGCTTCCTCTCCCAGCGCAGCTCCTACAGTGTGTGTGCAGAGCGGCTGGATGCGCTCCTCAGCTCTGCGCCGTGCGTTACGCTCCAGCAGAGTGCAGAGGCAAGTGCCTGAGGCAGTGAACGCACCACATCATCCCCACACACATTACACGAACTGGGATGAGGCCTCTGGGGAGATTCTTATTGACTCAGTAGCCTGTTCCTCCACTCTCCGTCTTCCTGCGGGTCCTGAATCTCAAAATGTTCTAGAGAGTAAAAAAAAGTTTTCCTGGGTTGGCTCCCAGATGTTTTTGTGTTTTGTTTTGGGTTCTTCCCTCCCCCATCCTTCCACCAAGTTCTGCGGAGATCTGTTCCCTTGTTTTTGAGATATTTTAACTTAGATATATTGTGATATTTTAACTTACAAAGAAACAAACAATCAGATAGGGATGAAACCACAACATCGTGGCAGAGATAATGAAACTAGGCTTTGGTCAGAAGAATGAACCTCTAGGCAACACAGTGAAAATAAAACTATACAGTACAAACTTAGCAGTCAGCGAGTAAATCCACACAACATTCTCTTTTTATTGGTTTGTTTGTTTTTAACTTTTGTTTACGTCTATTTATGGGAATTCTGAACATTACAATTAAACTCAATGTATTATTGTGCTTTATTCTGTCCATCCAACAACAACTGGTGTTGGGAGATCTCTGGTCATTTATTTAAACTGAGTACTGATACAACAATGTCAGAGTGCATTAATGTTTACCTCTGCAATGTAAAGTAGCAGTGAAAAGAAAGCCTCAGTGACATGGGTTGTTGCTTTCTGAGCTTGCTATTTTATCTTTTGAAGCCCCACTTATGGCAAAAAGCAATCAAGTGGCTATAATCTCTAAAAATAAATAGTCTTGCTGGTTATGAAGCTGCAGCAGCAACAGGTGCTGCACTATGTCTATATTTAACCAACCATGTGTTAGGAAGTGGTTGTGGGTCAGAGTCAGAGAACAACTGGGGTCTTTTTCTGTGAATACCATGAGACATAAAACATTTGGGATGCCTCTCCTTTAACTTAACTGTTTGATCATCTAGTTTACTATCTGTGTCTGTGAATATCCAAATGTCTACACTGACAGTATTCTATAATTTAGATTTGTTTTGTGTTCTGACACTACATTATTAGAGTAATGATGTGATGGAGGGAGAAATTAGCACTAGCCCAAAGCACAAGAGGGAGTGATCCTATTCAACAAAAACAACAGGCAGTGGTAATTCAAGAGTCGATCTGGGCCCCAAGCAAAAATTCCCTGGTGGCCCCTCAAACAGCGATCATCAACATTATTTGAACAGTTATAAATCTGACACCAGTGAAGGGTGGAACGTGCACTGTGTTTTTAATTTGAAATGTTTCACCTACAGGAACATATTTCAGAAAAACTAAGAACACTAAAACCTTCTAATTGTCAAAATATAAATATAAAGAACAATAAAAAAGAAAATGAGCCAGTGTTCAAATTAGCAGACATAAGTTGCTACAATATAAATATATAAAACATGAAATAAAAACAATATTAATATAGTACAAAATATAACCTAAATTATAACCCACATTATAAGGCCAGTGCTTTAATTGTGAAAAGTCTATTTAGGCAGAGACAGCTAAATTGTTTTGAAATTTCAATACTGTCTGTATGACTAGCTTAATTTATTTTTCCTCTTCATGTCATTTTCACTTTCTTTTTTCACTTCTAGATGGATAACTCCTCTTTATTTTATTTGATTGAACTTTGAGAATGATACAGAAGTGTAACTGCGATGGGAAATGTCATGGGGTTACCCCATGCCCTGTAAGATATGAGGTGGCAAATACTTAATATACATCATTATTTGCAGCACATCAGTAGCATTAGCATGCCTGTATCATTCGGCAGCATGGTAGATTGTTAGTACTCACAAACCATTTCATCTTTGTAAACTGTACTGATACACAGAGTCCACAACCAGTAGTCAGAAATAACCTCAACGACACACAGTTTTATTTCACAAACATTTATTGTTATTAAATGTTTTGGGCACATGTGTTTGTGATGTTATATCCACCCTCCCTCACCTTCATTGAGGGGCCTGGTCCCACTGGCAAACAGGAAGTGGGAGATTCCAACTCCATTTATGGAGAGGGGAATCTGGAGTGTACCACATAAAAGCCAGTCCAGAGGGGTGTTTCAAATGATATCACAGAAATGCTCTTTTAGATGCCCATCTAATATAATAGTGTGATATTTCTGTGACAGGCTAGGTCGGGTGAAACAATGATGGGTGTATATATATATTTTTCAATGTCATATCTAATAGAGATTTGTTAATTGATATTTGTCTCTATGGTTTGTCTGGTAGGAGGGGCTTCCACTATAAAGGCAGTGGGTAGATGCTCCTCAAGGGGAGTTTAGCTTGGGCCTGGAGGCCGTGTGTACGAGAGCCCACGAGTCAGTGGCTTAGTAACGAGTATTTGACTTCAGTTTGAGAGAGATTTGTTTAGTATATTCTAAAAAAAATTTCAACTATGTACATTCTCACATTGTACCTGCATGGGACTGGTAACTAAAATAAATTTAAGCACCAGGTGAAGATCTCGAATCATGTCTCCTTCTTCCACCCCTCAGACTGATGGACTGGTTGAATGGTTTAACAAGACTGTAATTAGTATGCTCAAGAAATTTGTGTCAGACACAGGAAAGGACTGGGACAAGTGGCTGCCATTTTTGCTTTTTGCAGATCGTGAAGTTCCCCAGAGTTCTACTGGATTTTCGCCATTTGAGCTGATCTATGCCCATCAGGTCAGAGGCCCACTGGATGTACTCCGTGAGATGTGGGAAGAGTCCGATTCAGCAAAGACTATGAATATTATCTCTTTTGTCCTGAGGATGCGGGAGCAACTCATAAAAACAACATCCATGGCTCGTGACAATCTCCTGAAGTCCCAAGCAAAACAGAAAGAGTGGTATGACCGTTCATCGAGGAAGCGGAGCTTTGTGCCCGGTGAGCAAGTCTTGTTGCTTTTGCCAACATCGGAAAACAAATTGCTGGCTAGGTGGCAAGGCCCTTACCAGGTCAAGCGGAAGATGGGGGAGGTGACTTACCAAATCAACATGCCAGAGCGGAAACAGCCACTTCAAACATTCCATATCAATATGCTGAAGAAATGGCACCCCCGCTCTGTTCCAGAAGCATCTGCACCCCATTCTCTCTTTGTTCAAGTGGTCAAAAAAGAAGAGGACTTGGTGGAACAGTATCTACCAACAGAGGAGGAGGAGACGCAATTAGACCTGACCCATCTGTCGGATGAGAGGAGAAAGAAACTTCTGAAGATCTTGCCTCATAACCTCTTTTTGCAAACACCTGGAAGAACAGAGGTGGTACGTCATCACATCTCCTTGAAGGATCCAACTCCTTTGCGGTAACCAGTGTACAGAGTTCCTGAGTGTCTGTTACCTGTCTTAAAGAAAGAATTGGAAATGATGAGGGAGATGGGAGTGATTGAGCCTTCCATCAGTGAATGGAGCAGCCCCATAATCCTGGTTCCAAAGAAAGACACAACACTGAGGTTCTGTTTGGACTTCAGGAAAATTAATACAGTGAGTAAGATGGACTTGTACCCCATGCCCAGAGTGGACGACCTGGTCGAAAGACTAGGCGGTGCTAACTTCATCAGTACCCTGGATTTATGTAAAGGGTACTGGCAGATCCCACTCACCAAGGAGAGCAAGGAGGTTGCGGCATTCCGAACTCCTTTTGGACACTTCCAGTTCACAGTCCTTCCATTCGGACTGCATGGGGCCCCTGCAACTTTTCAGAAGATGATGGATAGGTTGCTCGAGGGCACAGAATCCTATGCAGCTGCCTACATGGATGATGTGGTGATCTACAGTTCCAGCTGGGAGGGTCACCTGTCTCATCTGAAAGAAGTGCTGAGGAGAATTAAGGAAGCAGGCCTCCCAATCCGCCCAGACAAGTGTGCACTTGCAAAGCAGGAATCCAAGTACCTGGGTTTTGTGCTAGGAAAAGGTTTGATCAGTCCCCAGGTTGGAAAAGTGGATGCCATCATGATGGCTGAGAGACCAAGAACCAAGTCGTAAGTCAAGGCATTTTTGGGCTTGGCAGGGTGGTATAGGCGTTTATGTCCCGGGTTTCTCTACCCTCTCAGTTCCTCTTACCAACCTGACAAGAAAGAACCAACCTAACAAGGTTCAGTGGACAACAGAGTGTGAAGAGTCATTTAAAGCTCTATAGGGTGCATTGTGTGAGGAACCAGTACTGAGGAGCCCTGACTTCCAACAGACATTCATTCTGCAGACTGATGCATCTGAGCTGGGCGTGGGTGCAGCCCTGTTGCAGGGGGAACCAGGTAGTCTCCAACCTGTTTTGTACATCAGCCGGAAGCTCAACAAGTATGAAGTCAGGTACTCAGTGGTGGAGAAAGAATGTCTTGCCATCAAATGGGCCTTGGACTCTCTTCGCTACTACTTGCTAGGAAGGACATTCACCCTTGAGACTGATCACCGGGCATTGTCATGGTTACAGAATATGAGAGACACTAACACCAGGATCACACGATGGTTTCTCGCCATGCAGCCCTTTGATTTTGATGTCGTTTACAGGACGGGGAAGGATAACTGCACAGCTGATTACCTTTCCAGGACATCACAAGTGTCATCTCCAGAAGGGGGGATGTCACGGGGTTACCCCATGCCCTGTAAGATATAAGGTGGCAAATACTGAATATACACCATTATTTGCAGCACATCAGTAGCATTAGCATGCCTGTATCATTCGGCAGCATGGTAACTTGTTAAGCTAGTACTCACAAACCATTTCATCTTTCTAAACTGTACTGATACACAGAGTCCACAACCAGTAGTCAGAAATAACCTCAACGACACACAGTTTTATTTCACATACACTTATTGTTATTAAATGTTTTGGGCACATGTGTTTGTGATGTTATATCCACCCTCCCTCACCTGCATGCCAGGGTCCTGGTCCCACTGGCAAACTGGAAGTGGGAGATTCCAATTCCATTTATGGAGAGGGGAATCTGGAGTGTACCACATAAAAGCCAGTCCAGAGGGGTGTTTCAAATGATATCACAGAAATGCTCTTTTAAATGCTCACCTAATATAATAGTGTGATATTTCTGTGACAGGCTAGGTCGGGTGAAACAATGATGGGTGTATATATATATTTTTCAATGTCATATCTGATAGAGATTTGTTAATTGATATTTGTCTCTATGGTTTGTCTGGTAGGAGGGGCTTCCACTATAAAGGCAGTGGGTAGATGCTCCTCAGGGGGAGTTAAGCTTGGGCCTGGAGGCCGTGTGTACGAGAGCCCACGAGGCAGTGGCTTAGTAACGAGTATTTGACTTCAGTTTGAAGAGTTTTGTTTATTTGTTTAGTATATTTTCAATTTTTTTTCAACTATGTACATTCTCACATTGTACCTGCACGGGACTGGTAACTAAAATAAATTTAAGCACCAGGTGAAGATCTCGAATCATGTCTCCTTCTTCCACCATGGGGCACAATATTACAGGAATGACATGGGGCCCCTATAGAGAGGACTCCTTCCTCCGACTGAGATGTCCAAGCAGTAACCTTGCCTATTCACAAGCGACGCCTCTGACTACAGGCACACTACTCAACTATTCTCAGTATTACAGGGTGGTTGTGCAGGAACATATAATGGTAAACCTATAGTTTTTGATTCACACAGAGATCTATTAAGACATATGGAGGAAAGCAGGGAATGACCACTGATAGAGACCAAGATGCTAAAACACAGGAAGACAGTCCTAAATTTAACTGTTGGAACAAATTTGCACAAAATTGTAAAAACCTTTACCCATAATAACAGTTTTAGTTACATTTTTTAAATGTAAATTTGGAAAAAATCTAATTAACCAAACCATTCACACTCTTTACTGTGATGCTCCAAACTGAGGTCAGTTTGTTTTCACTGTCCCAGACAAATTCAAAAGTTTAATTTACACTTAGTATTAATACTTTATGGTAAAAAGCAAGTTAAATGACCAGAAATAAATGTAGAAATAAACTAATTTGCTGCAGTTTGTGCTGTGATGCTCTGCTCTGATTTACATTTATAAGTCAGGTCCGGCTCCTCCTGTTGCCCTCTCTCATCTGGACAGTCTGCTGCGAGCTCAAAGCATGATGGTATATATTGCCTGGTTGGTGACCATCAGATGAACACTCACTACATAGGGCACAAACGTCACCAAACATTCAGACAGCACTACAGAATGGCAAGCTATCGAATATGTGAGTGATTTCAGACCCAGCCCTGGAGTTGGTCTTCCACCCAAACTGAGTAACCAGGCAAGAGGTTGGGGAGGTGACTAAGAACCCAACACTTACTGTGACAGAGTCTTAGAAGCTCAAAGATGAGAGAAGCAACTGTTAGTGCAAATACCTCAGCAACCTCCACTATTCAGGCCTGTATGATGGAGAGAAGTGCAAACATTACACCTGTCACAAAATAAATCCCAGCATTTTATCACAAACACATAAAGCTGGGATGTCATGACAAAACAGCATGCTTTTAACTCCAGTATTAACAGGAAAATCAGGCACTTACAACAACAACAAAAATTCAGCAGCAAAAGTTTTAACCTAATCTCAAAAGACTGTTAACAAATAAACAGTCTGAGTATTTATGTAAATTAAAGGTACAGTGTGTAGTGTTTTTGATACCTAGTGTTGAAGTTGTATGTTGCAGCTGAACACCCCTCACCTCACCCTCTCCTTCCAAACATGAAAAAGAACCTGTGTTAGCTTCAGTTGTCATAAAAACTCAAAAGGTGTTTAGTTTGTCCAGTCTGGACTAATGTCAAAAACATGGTGGCCTCCATAGAGAGGGTCCCCTTGATGTAAATATAAAGTATTTAAATATAAAGGGCCTTTCCAATTCATATAATTTAGATGATGAAACGAACTAGTGAAAACATGATGAGGTTTATTCTATAATACATTTCTGGCAATAGTTCCCTTTCAACTAAATCTTACACACTGGACCTTTAAAGCCCTTAGTTTTGACATATGCCAAAAATTCAATTTGTCTTACTGAGTGAGTAAACCGATAAAAACTGGTAGAAATATGGCAGTTTTATCAATTTAATATAAATAATGCATCTTCACCACTAGATTTCACTAAATCCTACACACTGAACCTTTAAAATTCAATCTATGGCAAAATAAAGAGTGCAAAAAAGTGAATGCTCTTTGAAGCCATGTAGTACTGTAATATTGGTTTACTTGTATTATTCCTTGAGCTCATGAAGAGACCCCTCAGCAAGTGGAGGTGAGATGAGGTGATGCTTTTATCTCCTCCAGGCCGGGACACTGCAGCGCCCTTGATTCTGGTGTCAGCAGGCCAAACATCCAAACACTACAGCTGAGACAACCCTCTGCTGCCAGGCTTAGAACTCTTTCTATAAGAGGCCACCACATGGCTTGACCTCTGCCTGTGACAGTTTGAAGCAAATTCCGTTTCATTTTATAAAAAAATATCTACTAAAATCTCTGTGGATAAACTTCACTCTCACACTTTTACTTCACTCTGAACTGTACACTGTTTATAAAAAGCTCTGCACACAAGGTCCAGCACACAAACACGTAAAAAGTGACAGTATATTGTAGAAATATTTGAGGAGGACTCACTAATGACAAGGAATAATTCTGAAGATGCGCCGGAGCATTGACACAAGACAAGAGAACTTTGTTATATATCATTTAAAAAATAGCATAAGGTTTGCTTGGATATTTAAAGATCTGGGTTTACTGCAATAATGACCATAATTGGTGTGAGCCGAGACAAACACAGAGCACAGCGGTGGTCCAATGGCTGCAGGCCACTTTATAAAATACAACACGTGAATATCTGCTCAGCGTCATTGGAACTAACATTTGGCAAGCATCTTACCTAAAGCAAACACCCAACACAAAGTTATGGTGCTCTGGCCTCATACACATTTATCAGCAGTGAAACCATAACAAAGCAACTAGTCAGAGCAGCAACTCTGCGATGTCATCCCAGGCCCCTGCACACCATGTCTCTGACAGAGCTTTTAAAGGCAAACTGAGTCGTCTGTGTTTGTGTTACTGTGATTAACGATGAGATAAACTCGGGGGAAGACAAACTTGCGGCTGCCAAATCAGTCTGTGTTTATTTCAGGATATTATTTTTTGTTCCAGCACACATACACACCATACCACACATGGTGAAGTTTTGTGTTTTCTGAACATTAAATCATGTAAACCTTTTACACCATTTAATGATCCTTGTTAAAATTATGAACCTGAATATCAGCAGACCTCCTTTAAAAAGAGGTGTGGTCAGACAAACAGTTGATGCATTGAATCCTTGGGGCAGCAGAAAGTCATGCAGAAGTCATGCAGAATTTCACTGTTATCCTGAGGCACATTATCAACATAGTAATATGCAATAGGCAGATGCACAATATGCATACACAGTGCTTGTTGCACACATCCATAGTCGACTCAGGATGTAAAACTGTTTCCTCTGCAGAAAACTGTTTCTAGCAATCCGGCCTAGTTTTAATATATCTTTTGTGGGGAAATGTGCTAGACCTTCCATACACTTATGGAGAAATGCCATTGTAAAGTGCATCCATCCAATTTCCATCTGCAGTTGGCTGACACAGAGGAAGCCTATGATGCTCTGATAGTATAGCAAAACACCATTGTGTCTTTTTGTGCCACGTTTTATGATATGGTGGATGATACAAAATGTGGGAAAGTGGTTGAGCAAAGTTACTACTTCATCATCTTAGACAATATTCTTAACCATTTCAATATTTAGAATACACATATCTCAACAAAAAGCAGCGTGATCTCTCATTTGAAATTAACTTTCAAGAAGTGCTCACATGGTTTACATACACATGCTGTACAATGATCAACTAACTAAGTATTCAGAAGCACCCCGGCTCAACAGAAATATGAAAAAAAATCAATCCCATTTGTACACAGAGGGTTTGATGGCTGTATGTCACATCCTAAAGCCATTAACTGGATCTCATTTAAAGGCCTTCCCTTTCCTGCAGTCAGATATATTCCAGTGATTATATTCCCTCTCCTATGCCCTAAAGCCTGAAACCTTCATGCCTAACATGACTAACTTTGCTGCAGTCCAACATTACCTGTGCCCAACAATTCATGTCCCTGGCTTTTCCCACCATACGTAGAATCAAAATAAAGATGACCTAGTTCCTGTGTCCTGTGTCCTTTGCCACATTGTTATTGTTGCCCTGCTGTGCATTTCTTATGTTTCATGTTTGGCCCAGTGCAGCCCTCTTCCGTATATGGAAATATGAAGCTCTAAATACTAAACAGTAAACACTCTTTACACTACTGTATGAGGGAGAACATAATTAGTGGCATTTTCGTCCGGCATGGGTGAGGTGCCATATTTGCCATCTAGATTCCTTCTAAGACCTTTGAGTGCAGGGTGTTGGGTTTCACAAAAGTATAATTGGATGAAAACAACTGAGCACTTGGGACAACGGGATTTTTTTTTTGTTGCAGATAATGGTCACACATTTTAATCAATACATTTTAAGTCATAGAATATAAGACTTTAGAGATACAAACTAATAAAAGTTTTTCTCTCCCACAAACACAACAACCACATCTTCTCACACACTTCATTGCTTCCTCAAAGTTTGTAATTCCAACAGAAATGTGGTGCTTTTGTCTTGGTTTTACAATGCATTTCACCTGGTACCTACTCGCACCTTTCCTTTTTTTACTGACCAAATATTGTATTTCTGTGCAATTAAAAAAATTAATTAAAAAAAGAAATCTGGTATTTTCAGTTCATTTCAGTTTGTAGTATATTTTATTAATCATTGGGCTTCAATGTACTGGTGTATGTTTCCTGCTGCCGGCCTTGTTTTTCCAGTCATAAGAGCTTTGCATGAAAATAATCATGAAACATAATCATTGCAGTTGTATCACCAATGGAAACTAGGTTTTGGTCCATCATTGGAAAATTAGCTGTGATGTAAGGCTATGTGCGTCCAAAGAAATGCCATGGTGAATTTAATAAATGTCCTGTGCACCAGCTTCATAGATTGAGCAGTGATACATTGAAAGCCTCATTTTTTGTGCATATTCTGTCAATGCTGTAGACGTCAGTAAGTGATTACTGAAAACATGTGAAAAGAATGGGAGCTACTGTATGTAGGAACTGAATTGTGAAGTTTGACCGTTTCATAGAATACCTTGGTTCCTATCGATTTTTCTAACCCCGTCAAATTAGCTTGAATGGTTGATAACACATTATACTGTGGTGTAAGAAAATATATTATATTAACATGTCAAATAAACAGCCACTGCAGCGAGGGATCTTTTCATGGTCCAGCAGATCATTCACCTGACCTCAATCCAGTTGCCCACAGGTGTTAACTTGCCAAAAGTCAGAACATATGCAGTTGAGGGCTGACTGAGCCTCGACAGGGAGAAGACCACTTTAACACCCTCAAATCAACAAGGACAGGTTGAAGTTAAAGTCAGTGTGCTGAGGCACACAGCAGTTTCCACACAATCTTCCCTAATCTAATCCCAGACTGGAAATATGTATCAATACTCAGGTCAGAGGCCTTAGAGCTGTTTATTAAAAACATATTAACACTGAAGTTACCGTCCTAACTAGACATGTTGTTTTAAACCATATGAAATCTTTCTTTTTGTGCTCAACAGAATCAATCAATCAACCAAACTTGATCTATATAGCACCTTTTATGCAGGTTAGTGCAGCTCAATGTGCTTCACATATGATAATATGATAAGAAGAAAGACATGAGAAAAATAGAATTTAGACAATGAAGCAATTAGAAACAATTTTAAAATCAATTTGAGACAAATGCACGCAGTCAAATTGAGATATAATAAATAATAAATGAATAAAAAGAGGAATATAATAATAAAATGGTAAATAACGGTAAGAGTGGTAGAATAGTGTGGACTAAAAGCTGAATTAACAAAAGAAAATGAAAGAAAATGTTTTTTTTAAAGGTCCAGTGTGTAAGATTTAGGTGAAAGGGATCTATTGGCAGAAATTTAATGTAGAATAATCCTCATGATGTTTTCACTAGTTTGTTTCATCTAAAGTGTATGAATTGTAGTTTAATCCCAGAAAAGGTCCTTTATATTTAAATACTTACTAAACTATATTACCATCAAGGGGACCCTCTCTATGGAGGCAGCCATTTTTTACATTAGTCCAGACTGGACAAACTAAACACCTTTTGAGTTTTTGTGACAGTTAAAGGCTACCACAGGTTCTTTTTCATGTTTGGAAGGAGAGGGTGAGGTGAGGGGTGTTCAGCTGCAACATGTAATTTCAACACTAGATATCACAAAATTCTACACACTGTACCTTTAAATAAGTTAAAGTAACAATAAGTAAAAGTAGTTATTAATGATAAAAGTAAAATGTCTAAAATACAATTCTAAGTCAAAAGCGTGAAGAGGTAGATTTGAAGTTTATGTTTTCCGGCTGCTCTCAGATGCTCTGGCAGACTGTTCCAGTGGCATAAAAGCTAGTGACTCATCAAATGTTATAGTCCAGCACTTTGGAACAACTTAAAGACTTGAGGTCCTGAGGGGCTGAACTGGTTCATATATTGTCAGCATGCACATATATTGGTGCAATACCACAAAGTGCTTTAATAACAAGTAAAAGAACCTTAAAATCAATACAGATATTGACAGGCAGCCAATGTAGGGACTTTGGGACAGGTGTAAAGTGTTCTCTACTTCTGGCCCTGGTCCGTACACTCGGCCGCAGAGTTCTGAATAAGTCTGAGACAGAAGGAAGCAGTTCAATCGACCACAAGCAGCAATGAGTCATGTTCAGGATTCACAAAGCCGAGCAAATTCCCTTCACAGAGATGAGATCAATCACAAAGTTGTGAACTTGGGTCTAATGATTGTGTCACTTGCTTAGCTGACCTTTGATATAGCTGACATGCAATGTTAAGAAAATAAGTGAATATACCAGACACATGAACAGTCATGAAGCAAATGGAGTATAAAAATCGTCATTGCAGATAAACCAGGAGGGTGAAGTTTTCTAACTCCACTCTGCACCACAGACAGTTTATAAAAATGTCTGCACATTACATCCAGCACACAAACAATAGAAACCGACAGTATATTATAGAATAGTTTAGGAGGACTCATTAATGACACAAGGAAATGTTCTGATGTAGCACCTGATTATTAACACAAGAAAACAGCCAATTCCTAACAGACAGGTTTCAACCTAGTGAGGCTTATGATCATTGTCCTCATAAATACCACCCATGCAACGTTTCTTTATATTCAATATCTTTGAAATCAGACAAGTTATGAAAAACTTTTGATAACCTTCTTCTGATAATGATCTGAATTGGTAGCAATTGGATGCAGTGTTTGAGGGGAAATCAAAAGTGTAAATCCATCATGGTGGACTCTAAGTGGCTGTAAAGTGAACACTGAGCTGGACGAGTGTTACATTTGAAATCAGCCTGACTTATGCTATGAGGGGTGTGGCCAGGAGCCGCTCTGCCACACAGGTCATGACTGATCTAAGGGAGCAGTGCAGTGCTCTCCTGGAGGCCTGCAGGTGGATGAAGACCTGCCAACCATGGTGATGTTTGGTCAGGCCTTCTCAACACAGCTGAAGTGATCTGAGCTCTGTGGATGCATCTCTCTCCAAATGCTCTGCTCACTAGCTAGATGCCTCCCTTTAGTAATATCATTTGGAAACACTCACTGTTATTCAGATGATACACAATTATATTCATCGATGAGGCCAGATGAAACTTAGCTTATTTTTAGTGAGAACTGGATGATCTGCTACTCTTTGCTATTATAGTCAGGAAACACCAAAGTCATTGTGCTTGGCTCTGAACACATCAGAGACACGTGACCTAATGATATAGTTACTTCGTAAGTTATCTATCATCCAATGTGTCCTCCTAAACTTTTTATTACCTACGTAACAGCAAAAATCAGCAAATCCTCTTTGATTCAAATAAATGGTTGATGCACGTGTTACTTCTTGGCTGGATTATTGCAATTCCTCGTTCTCAAAGTACTTTAAAAAGTCTCCAAAAACTAGCTGATCCAGAAAGCTGCTGCATATGTATTGTCAGGAACAAGAGTGAGAGATCATTTTTCCTCCGAATGACTTGTACTGCACTGGCTCCCCATAAGATCCATTACTGAATTTAAAATCCTCCTCCTCATGTTCAGTGTCGCCAGGCCCCATCTTAAAGAGCTCATATTACCCACCAGAGCACTGCACTCCAGGAATGACGTAAGAAGTATCGTGATAAACAAATGAATATGAAGCTCGACACAGTGCGCTGCGCACGCCTCGGTGTTTTTAAAACAACAATAAGAACATAGCTCAAGACAAAATAGTCATTGTGATCGTTGACCTCTGAAACCATTTTCCAACATGGAATCTATGTTGTGGAGAATCTTATGTTTTATATGTGAATTTTAAATCAGTGGTTTGCTGTTAAATATTGTGTTGTCATGTCGTATTGTACTGTCTTTTACATCTTCAAGCCTGGACAAATTTCACACACTCATTGAGAGTATAAATGTTAAAATATCACTCGTACGTTTGAAGGTCTTCTGCACAATTTAGGTAACCAACCACTGTAGATGTTAGGTGTTGCACATAACTGTGCACCTTAGCGCCATCAAGTGTTTTGGCCTTGTAATCAATGATACAGGCTGAACTTGAGGATACGCTGAGGCTAAAGGACTACTGGCTTGTATGGCACTTCTATGAACGCCATGTGTCCCGCTCAGTAGATCAGACATCATTACCTCTATGTCTTTTAAACTAAAGACTTTCCCTCTTTTAAGATTTAAGACAAGATGGAGAATACATAACGTATGTTCTGCCGCACTAATTAATGCCTACTGCCAGTTGATGAAATCGGATGTTAGTGACCACCAGTGGATGTTAGGGACATATCTTCAGTTGTGTACCTCAGTGTCATCCGGTGTTTTGGCCTTTTAATCACATCCTCTTCTAAGGCAGGTCCACCGCAGGTTGATCACACCTGGGTGCATGTCTCTAGCATCTCGGGACCCAGTTGGGATCTTTCCTCCTGATCCAGAGCCATTGGTTGCAGTTTTCTGCACTCGCTGATGTTTCTTTCATGGTGTGATGCAGGACTTGTCCATGGATCCCCAGATCTCGGAGTAACATGATGGTGGATGGTGCATGGAAACCCCGGCAGCCAACCTCCACAGGGCAAACTATTGCTTTCCAGCCTCGTGGCTCTGCCTCAAAAGCCTAGTCTTTTCCTCTCATTCGCTCCATCAACATTAGCCTCCTCTTATAGATATCAGTTCTCTAAATTGTAAAAATTGTTCTCATCATTATACATATATACATTCTTTATTTCCTGGGGAAACTGGTGTAAATGTATGAAAAACACCACATCTCACAATCTTAAAGAAAGTAAAACAAAAATCGTGGGTTCTTCCCTGAACCAAACCACATCCTGTTTGTGTCATATTTGTTACAAACTTAAAACCCTGTGATTCAACCAATGAACAGACAGGGTTGACAACAAGACCTCCTTGGCAGAGGTAACTAATCTAAACTAAAAACCTTTTGATTGATTGTTGATTGTTTGATGATTAACTTTCCTGCCATGTTTCCCTTCCTTCTGTTTGTCCCCCATATATTTTCTCCATGGTGATGTTAGATGAAGCTTCTGACCTGTCCAGGTCATACACTGCACACATTGCCACATGACTGACTGATTAACTGCATGGATAAGAAGGTCTTCCTAATTAAGTGCTCAGTGTGTGTAACTTTTAAAAGTAACTCTCCCATGACTGATTGGCAGGAAGAAAAAGCCAATCACAGATATGGATTGATCATAATGTCTAATCCAGGGATCACCGACACGGTGAAGTAGCCCCCAAGGAGCACAGGAGTCGCTCGCAGGCCTGTTCTAAAAATAACACACTTCACCAGGGAAATTTGAAATTTGACATGCGTTTCTACTTGAATTATTTATTTTTTATACTGTCAAATTTGTATTCTCTTTTATTAATTGTATTTATTTCTTAATTTTATTAATATAAATTTTATTTGAAAAGCTAAGCACAGATATGGATTGATCATAATGTCTAATCTAATCTATTCACAACATGGTTATAAATATTTATAATGTAATTTATTTCATGAATATAAATCAGTGTATTGTCTGAAATTGAAACTAAGTTCTGCTGTGACACATTCTGCTGCTGGTAGAGAGGTGCGTCAAAAATAAAAAGTCCAAACAGTGATGGTGATACCAGATATTTGCTTATGCTTAAATAAATGCTTAAAATAAAGTATTAGTGTAACATCCTAACAAATATTAAAATGCAAATATTTGCATGAGTAAAACTGACACCACAACTGAAGAAACCTTTGGAGCATTTTTTAAATAGTTTTTTATTCTTGATGATGATTATAAGTAAATGTGAAGGATTTTTATTCTCATTTTTGACTTGAGAAAAAAATAGATCTCATCTACATCTTGCTGAGTGAAAGTCATTAGTCTGCTGTTCCTTCAAATATCCGTGGATTGGACTGGGGAGTGTTACCTGCACAGGCCACACGAGGGCCCCAGAGGTTTAAGAGTCATACATCTCTGCTGCTGAAACATACATCTTTTCAGGATTTTACCCACAACCTTCTATTCTAATGGCCCCTGGCACAGGAAGCGAGCCTTCATATGACTGATTTCAATTTGACAGCAACATAATAAATAACAATGCTGTGTCTTCCAGTTTCCTAATTGATAGTTCTGAATTAGCCATTTGATTATGGACAAATCAAATAGCAAATCAAAGTTTGATTTCATGTGAATCAATCAACGTGTTTGCTCAGCCATTGGAGATATGGTAAATTTGACGGAGTGGGGGTCAAAGAGTTAGCTCTGTAACAAAAGACCAGGTTTTTGTTTCAGGTGAGAAACGTGTATTATTGTGATCAGCCAACGTCCCAGTGTCTGCGCCCGTGCACCAGACTTAGAATATCTTGTCAACACCTTTATGGTTTGTGAGGGTCAGGGACAAAGCTCCAACTGACAACAGGTCCACACTGTTGTATCTGGAAATGTGAATATTTTAATGACATCAAAAGGCAGATTCTCATTATTTCTTCAGACAAAATATCTCAGAAATGTCATTGTTTTCTGAACAAACAGCTGTTATCTAAAATCAATTTAAAAAATAAAAAGACAGTGTTAATTATTTAGTAGTTTATTGTATTTTTGGAAAGGCTTTGACACAGCAACAAGGAGATAAATTATAATTGAAAATATGATTGAATAGTTACTGTTCATCAATGAAAAAACATTTTAAAAAGTTCATTAATTAGTCTTTTGGTGGAGCAATGATTTCCATTTAGACTTTCAGTATGTATCCAGATTTCTTTATTAAATTAATATATAATTTTTACTGCCGGTTCAGATCATTTAAGATTAATGCAGAAACCATTGATATTATATGATAGCACTATCTTAATGGTTATAGTGTTGTGCTTTAAAACATGTTCTTACCACAAACTACATATATTTTAGAGTTAATTTAATCAATCTGTTGTTTAAACAATAGAAAATAGAAAATAATCAAATTCTCCATGTGAGCAGATAAAACATGGCAATTTTGCTCCATAATTGATTTTCATGATTAAATCATGATCAAAGTTTTACCACTGTGTAGTATTTAGGGGGATCTAGTGGCATATAATATTAATAATGATATTAGTTATGGTGTCATTAGTGCATAATCACTGTAAACTAAGACTTGAGCAGCTCGTCTTTCTTCCATGTTGAACCAACAGGTTTTAACTTAAGCCCAGAACAGAGAAACCACAAACTCCTTCTCTCCAATGCATAAAAGCTTAAGAAGGGGGTGTTTCAGTTAGTTGCAATCTGCAGCTCCACCACTAGATGCCACTAAATCCTTCACACTTAGACCTTTAAGGTTTTTGTCCACACGGCCAATGTACAGACACTGCTGAGCCAACATGTATTCACACCACTTTCGTCAAAAGGTGTTTTTCATGTAGAAATACAATTTGAATATCAACTTGCTTTTTTGGTTGTTGTTTTGCCTCAACGCAGATGTAAATTACTGTTTTGAATTGTTAGTAAACAATGGTTTTAGTGTGAATTTGAGTGATGCATCTGCATATTAAAATGTGTTGACCGACCATGGCCAACTCTGATTATATAAACATTGCATATGACTGAAGCCAAATCAGCATTCTCCTACAATAGCGATCGGAGGTGGAAAAAGTAATCCTTTATTTTAAATATGTGGACTTTGGTGTTGTTTGTTATTCAATTTGTAAAAAGATTTATTTAAAAAAACATTCAATCAACTGAGCTGAGAGTTTATTTTCTAAAGCTGTACAGTAATGAAAAATATTCACACACACACACGCACACGCACACACACACACACACACACACACACACTGTTAATTAGTTGTTCTGACATTCATATTAGCTAGAGTAGCTTTTAGATTGGTCAATAGTAATTTAGATCATAAAGACAACCACCTACATGAAGAGGAAGAACATGAGCTATATCAAAACTTTTGGCTTCATACCTTATTCCATAGTCTAATGAAAAATATGTGTCAGGGGTTCAGCAGTAAGAGGTACTTAGACTTTATACACACTTTATCACTTTATAACATCTTCAAAAAGATTTATTTTTTTAAATACTGAAAGTTAATGAAGCTCCAAGGACATCTTTTATAATGCTGAAGAGAAATGAAAAGCATGGTTTTGATTAGACGAGACCAGATTGAATCACTTTCCTTTGTCTGGGATGTTCGAATATGTGAATACTTACTTTTAGATAAATGATGCACTGGTATAAAGAATCATAAAAGCTGCATATGTTTTTGTTGTGGAGTGACTGTAGCTACAGTTACAATCATCGACTGCTTCCACCTATAGATATAAGCAGCTTTGAACCTGACATCCTCATAATTCTAACAAGTCCTGCTGTCTATAAAGGGCTGAGTTGTTTCTCATACCTGATTTATTCATCTAGGTATTCAGTGTTGCTTTTTCTCTGACTGCTCTGCTTTGTTCCGTGACAATGGATAGCTCATCATTGATTTTTCATGTTGAATGGAAAATGATGGCCAGCTGTATGACGCAGAAAACACAATCATGTTCTCGAGCACTTGTGTGTCTATACTCTGCTCTTTTAATTGATGGAGACACTGCAGCATATTTTGGGTTTGCATGATATTTTGCCCAAAAATGTCTACACGTGAGTAAATAGTGCCCCTGCACACATGGCTGAGCTGGTTTGGATTTCATGTTGTCTAGATGTCTTTGTTTAAATCACATGATCACCGGGCTGCTGTCGTTCACAGTGTTGACCTTGTCCTCTTCCTTCACGTTTGCTGTGCAGCTGTGTTTGCCTGTAAGTCCGACAACACCTCCTCATCAGCTGATTTGTGGGGTGCAGTAGATATTCTGGGGGCAGAAAAGCGTTCGTTCTCCCAACTGACACAGATATCTCATTGTTAGACAGCAGAAGGCCTTGAGAAGAAAAAAACAATGATTCATCCAGAACTCTGTGATCTGGCTCCTCAGGAGACGCAGCCACCGTTTACTGCCCACAACTGTTCTCACATCATGTGTTCTAACCTCTCTTAGTATATGTTTTGCCTCTTGTTCCTCTGTGTTCCTGTTGCCCTTTGAGTCGTGCTGCTTTTATGTGTGTGGTCTGTCCTTTTTCTTCTTCGTCTAAGCGAGGAATTTAAGAGACTGGGTCTTATCCGGTCTCAGCATTACCGTGATTCTTCATTGTATATAACAAGCACTGCAACTGAAACACCCATGCTCCCTCGTTCCGACAGTAACAATAGTAAACACATGGTTAAGGTTGTGAAAGAGGCACCGTTTGTTAAGGTTTGGCTCCACAAAATACTTCGGGAAAACATCGTGGTTTGAATTATTCCTTAAGGTTAGAGGACCTTTGTTGCCATGGTTACCATTAACACATGGTCATGACTTCAGGGAACAATGTTGACACTGGACTCCTCATAGTCCAGTGTTTTGTCAACCTATACGTCAACCTCCTGTTTCTACAGCCACTTATAACTTGCTCTGCAGAGACGACCCACTGCCTTTTTTTTCACAGTCAAACAATCAAATGAAAATATAAATAATAAATAATGCCTCATGCAACCACAGGAGGTCCTCAGCTCAGACCGACTTGGGCAGCAGTGACTGCTAAACCTTTTTTTAATAGTTCAGTGAATGTGTTTGATGAGAATGTATAATCTTTTCGGTATATCAATTCCATTCTATTCCATTGTGTAAACAACTATCGCTGACATCCTGAAATCACTACAATAATATTAATACGCTCTGTTGATATGCTCTACACAGCTAACAGTGACCACTGATTTGGTTTTACTAAATTAATGAATCCCAACCTTTGTCTACGTGTAACCTCTTGTCTCAGGTTGCATGGGACATGTTTATTGAATATATAGGGTGTCTGTTGAATATATAGCATCTCTGTTGAATATACAGAATGTATGTCTGTTGAAAATATGTAGCATGTCTGTTGAATACATGTTTGTTGAACAAAAACACTTGTTTTTGAAAATGTAAGTGATAATACTCAATCGAGTGTCAAATGTGGATTCATCCGCAGCTGGAAGTAGTCCCGACAACACGCAAATTATCTTGTGTCTGACTAATGTTTACTAAAACGTTCAGTGGCTAATTACTTGAGAAAATTAACAAGCGTTAGTTGTTGCAGCAGCTCTCGCTTTCTCTTGAGCTTTTTCTTTGACTTGACTTGTTCGATTTTTAATAATTATTTTAAACTATTATATATATATATATGTTTGCTTATTTGTTACTTTTTTACAAGTGCTTTTTTTATTATAGTGTCCCATTTACTGTAATGTAGCAAATTAATCAAAAATCTTCAAGCAATGGGCTCAGGGCTGAGAGCCATAGACAGGGTCAGCTGCAGACAGATTATGTTATTGCTGGTTTCAGGCTTTTGTCCAAACTGCTCATTATTGTCAACGTATAATTATTTTTTTAGGACCTTCTATAAACTATTAAACAGGAATGAGTACAAATATGTTTTTCCAAATTGTACTGTACCCTTGTAGAATTGAACCATTCTGTTGTCGCCTCCTGTGACCTTGTTGCAGGGACAGAGGGAAAAATAATTATAATAATAAGTGAGGGGCCCAGTGTCAATACACTGGTGCTCGTTCCTAACATAAACATTACTCTCCACCTAAATATATGCTCTCTCAATCACTACAGCTCGCAGCAGGAATCATTTTCTGTAATTCTGAATAACCCTATACAGTTAAGATTAGGTTAAACTGAGAAACACAGCTGTGTTTCCAAACACTCCCAAAAGATCTTCCTCGACAAAAAAAAGGAATCTGTCTGTGGCCTGACAAATGGTGGGCTGAGTGATGAAAGAGGGAAGGGAAAAAAACACATGATTTATTTTCAAAGCTTTTATGATGCTTTCCATTGTTTCCCTCATGCTTTAGTCTTGATGCACTCTTCGACTGCCAATGGGGACGTAACTGTTGCAGAGATACAAAGGAACTGCTCGAATTACACCTGTGACAATTACTACAGCAAGGCGCTGTCTGTGGGACAAAAGAGTGTTATCTAAAACTACTCACGGAGAATGTACAGAAGAAAACCCAATTACTGCTTAGGCTTTGTTGCAGGTTTTAGGCTGTCTGGTATGTCACAATTACAATATTGTATTGTCAGCAGCAGATTAGCACAGCAGCACTGAGATGTTTTCTGTCTTTAAAATGACAAAATTACATGTACTACCCCAAATACAGGTGGCGTCTAGCTACACATTAGCCACTGTTGTATCTACGTTCATCAAATGTCTTGATTTCAAACCATAATGTCCTTTTCTTAGGCCTTGATGAATTCTTGATGAACAGGCACCCTATGTTAAGAGCTTTTGGTTTAAACAAGGAAAACACCCAATGAGATGTGGTTGAGCCCGGATACTGCGAGATGATGTCACGTTCTAACTAAAAACACCTTGTTAGCTACACAGTGACGGAGAGCGCCGGTCCATCTAGTGGACAGCTCTTTTTAAATGATGCCTGTTGAAAACAATTAGCAAACCATAGTGAACCAGGTACAACGTTCAGGCACTTTGTCAAACACCACCTTGAATGAAAACAACATATCTATACTGAGCCAGGTAAATAGAGGCTTGTACCTAACGTAAACGGATACTTGTCACACAGCTCATGCTATATAAGAGCCCGTCAACGATCCTTAGAAGAATTTTTGATACGAATATATAGTTTAATTTTTAATTAGCACATTAGCTGAGCAGATTATCTGGAAGCCCTTAGTACGCATTAACAATAGAGTTGTCACTGGCCTGAGAACACAGGGTTCCTACGCCACAAACCAACACACACAACAATTAATCCCAATTATTAGCTCAGATGTCAAAACCACTTAGTTTAAACCTAATATGTAAACTTCAACAGCTCTGATGTAGCTTAATTGGTGTGGAAGTTTGTTTTCACAACATCATCAGTCACTACGAGGACACCATCATTTTTTTTTGCACCAAGGATTTTGAAGCAAAGGGAAGCTGGATAAAAATGCTTGCAGAGAAACCCATCAGCGCTCAACAATGTTTGAGCACAGCTGCGAGTGTTGCCCTCGGCCATCGATGGAAACAAGTTCTTTATTTATAGGGTTCAAGAACAGCTTGCTCTCTTGCTGTGGAACATAATCACCACATTTGTAAACGTAAAGCACGGCTTTGAATGTAACCATTCATCTTGCGTTACCATGTTGTCAATCAGACATCAAGGCTCTCCAAGGCCTGCGCTCACCACAGCAAGCTACCTTGTATCAGAATTATCCACAAAGTGCCAAGTGGCCCTGGGTCCTATTAACAGGACAACAAAGTACTAACTTATAGCAGTAACAGTAAGGATTACTGTCACGTTAGGCACATGGTCATTTCTCCACTTTGCTTTGACTGTGTTAACTGAGTATTTATGTGCGGCACAGTCACAGAAGGCATTACAAACAAACGTGCTGGCATCTCAGCAGGTTCTGTAGCAAAAGTGACCATTTCCTCCCTGGAAATAACTTGAAATTTCACCCCCTCATTCTGTCCAAATCGAGCCTCAAACTGCCGCAGCCAGTTTGAGGCTCGATTTGATTTCCTGGGATGCACTTATTTTGAACCAGACATTAAATGTGTCCCTAGAACAACTCTAATTTCCGGTGTTGAAATAACAAAAAGGTGGTTGGAGCCAGGTCACATTACAGCACAGCACTGTCCAGTATTTTAAAGAATGTCACCGAAGCCATGCTGTGTTAAAAATGATGACTATAATAGTGATGATAATAATGCTGGTGATTCAGAGCTGGCCTGTGGTGATTGGACCACTGCAGAGCGCTGTGTGTGTGAGTGTGTGTAAGTGTGTGTGGGAGGGCACTTGCCTCCAAAGTTGGATGCTTGCAGGAGAAATGACACATGAAGGAATATATTCAAACCCTGTGGATTCACCTCTTTCATTTCTTTTATATCAAACTTTGTCATGTGATTGTGGCCAGTTGTGTTGAATTAGATTGGACTAGATTCTACATCTGCCATATTCACCAAGGTCAAGTTTTAGTCAAACCCTGCTGTGTCATACAGTATATTTTTTAAGTCTATTACATTATGGAGGCTTTTTGCAGTGCAAACATTCAACAATAAAATTAATCAATACTGGTCTGGTATTAATTATTTTGTGGAGTGGATAGAACAAAATCTGAAGCAGCAATACCTTGGAGTTCAGCCTCCAACGGGGGAAAATGAAGGTCAAAGAATTATTTCCACACCTGGAGTGGTACAGGTGCTTTAAAAGTCATTTTTACATGAGTAAATTCACTGTTGTTAGTCATTAGTAACCCATTTCCGTTAATGGGAACAACAAGGAATAATGAATATACAGTGCGGGTGATATGTTTTGATCTATGATTGTACTGACTATGTCCTACTACTGGAGAATTTATAAAAACATGGCATCATAAAGGTGGAACATTCCTGGTTTGGAAAGTAACATGAAAATGGACACCAGTATGTTCAGGTCATTGTTTAAGATTTAGGTGAAAGGGATCTATTGGCAGAAAGTTAATGTAGAATAATCCTCATGATGTTTTCACTAGTTCATTTCATCTAAATTGTATGAATTGTAGTTTTCTTTACCCCAGAAAAGGTCCTTTATATTTAAATACTTTATATTTACATCGAGGGGACCCTCTCTATGGAGGCTGCCATGTTTTTACATTAGACTGAACAAACTAAACACCTTTTGATTTTTTATGACAATTAAAGGCTACCACAGGTTTTTTCATGTTTGGAAGGAGAGGGTGAGGTGAGGGGTGTTCAGCTGCAACATGCAACTTCAACACTAGGTATCTTAAAATTCTACACACTGTACCTTTAAGTAAATTATTTGAACGTTACTTTTGGGGCACCACAGGGTCACAAAACATCCCCACCCATTACATCCAGCTGGTTGATGATGTTATTGTCCCTACAATAGAATGAACATGGTCACGCAGACCAGTGGTAGCAGCTTGATGCCAGGTCAATGCTGTAGTTTCACTCTGCAGTGACATCACAACACAATGGCAGCCCATGGTGTAAGTCAACAAATATAATGTTGTCCCTTTTCGTACAGCTTATTTCAAGCAGCATTGAAAGCAGAAGATCTTTACAGCACTGGGAAGCTTGGCTCATTTTCTGGTGACGAGATACACAAGCCTTTTGTTTACGAGCACCTGCTAAAGGAAAGAATTATCTACAAGTGAAAACTCAGAAATGCTCTCCATTATTATATTAGCAAAACCCACAATATTAATATGTTATAGTTTTTATTCTGGGTATGAGTGTGTGATAGTTTTTGGGATGTGGAAACTAAACATCGGTCTTTTCTCCCCCTCAGCCATTGTGTGTCACTGAGAGGCCAAGATGCTGCATCCT
This sequence comes from Paralichthys olivaceus, assembly GCF_024713975.1. Taxonomy (NCBI): domain Eukaryota; kingdom Metazoa; phylum Chordata; class Actinopteri; order Pleuronectiformes; family Paralichthyidae; genus Paralichthys; species Paralichthys olivaceus. The sequence goes on from NC_091106.1 coordinate 2,769,162, forward strand.
CAATCTATTTCCCAGGCTGAGGCTCCGCACCACAGCTTGAGAAGCCCCGGTCCCCTTTAGTCGCTCCCTTTTTAGCCTCCTTTTTACCTCCCTCAAACAATAGATCCTGCGCCACTCCAAGCAGCAGCCCCCCAAACACTCAGTGAATAAAGTTAGTCCAACATGCAGCCCTTAAACCCACCCAAAGACTACTGCCGGGCAGCCACACTCACAGAATTGTTTGTTAATAGTCCAATTAGATAATTGCCATCTTTCACTCCTTTTCCTCTCTGTTTCCCATAAAGGCATGAATGGCACTCAAGGAGGGGGGCAGGTTGAAGAGGGCTTCTGGCCAGCTAAGGTGACAAGAAGGGCCAGAGAATGTTCCTTGCACTAGGCCACCGGTTTGAATTGAATCATTGTGGCCTAATCAATGGTCTTATTGGATTACTGGCCACTGCTGTGTTCAGAGATATTGTTGCACTGACAATGAAAATAGCTAAGAGTTGGTGGTAGGGTGGGTGGGTGTGTGGTTAGTGGGCTGGAAGGCGAGTGGTGGAGAGTGGTAGGGGCCATTCCAGGGGTATGCATGAGTGAGAGAGAGTGTTAGCAGTCTAAGCACTAATGACAAGTTTTATTCTCTTGTTTTTGTCTTTTTAAAATGTGGAGGTTAGGACTATGAGAGGTGAAGATGGCTTCTGAGGTGCAATCATTTTAATACTGAAGAACGTGGCGTTAGCGGCCAGGACCTCGCTGGGCTGCCCTGAATGAACCACGGGACGACACAGGACATTTTAAAACAATTCCCTTCAAAGCAGAGCCCCGCGTTGTTGCGGTGCTGAAACTCACTGGCTTGTCATTGCCTCCAAAAATTCTGATTGACATGGATTTGTCTGTCATGCCTTTTTTTCCCACCTATCCCTCTCTCTCCCCCTCTCCGGCTTTCTCCCAGTGTCTCTTGCCGACAATAGCGTAGTGGTGAGATCTGCTCATTGCAGAATTCCGTTGATTGGCGAGAGAGCCAAAGGGAAAAAACGGGATCAAAGTTCGCTGACATGCCGCGGTGATCAGGTGCACTGTGAAAAGTCTGGGGGGGAGGTAAAAAATGTCTGGTCGTGTTCTGCGGATGGAAGAATGAAGCACCCGGGAACTTTTTTCAGATCTGGAAGAGTCGTACCCCTGTGATTGTGAGCATTCATGTGGGGTTCAGGGAGGCTTGGTTGCGAGACAAGACCAATCATTTGTCCTGATTCCCTGGGCTGAGAGGAGGCAAACAGAGGGGGACGGGACGAGCAAACCCCTCTATCAAGACCTGATCTATTTCCCCAAACAATTTAGTGTATTCATGAGGTTACGCAAATGTGGAGGCAGCGAAATTACCGTAATCAATTGAAACAGCAAGTGCGCTTCCATGGCTCTGATTATGTGAAGATCATCTATCAGCCTGATGTCTATGTAACGAAGAAAGGGGGGCACTGAATTACTGTTGAGTTTAACTGAGAAGTCCTTGATCATTGGGCAAAGGGAGTTTGGTCAGTGATAATAGGGCTCCTTGGTCTGCCGACGGAAGTATTTCTCCAAACATTAGATAGCTGACTCCGTCCTGCTGAAAGGTGCTGTTTTGAAACTAAAACCCACACTGTCCAGACGATCTGGTGTGCCGTGCTCTCCGTGATATCCTTTTTTTTCACTTGACAAAGGAAAAAAAAGGTTAACCGCAGGTCCTGAGGATAAACTGAGGATGGAGGTCAGGTACAACCAAGAGACGGACGGGATGGTGCTGAAGAATGGACTAAAGGAGGGGAAGGATGGCAAGGACTCCCAGGGAAGCTTGTCCAAAAGCTTCCTCAAGGAGCAGCAGGACTCCTTTTCCCCCTCTGGGACTCTGGACAACTGCGAGAAGAACAGAGGGAGCACAGGGGACCCAGACTACTGCCGGAGAATCCTAGTCCGAGGTACGGCTCTTCGCTCTCTCTCTTTTTTTCTGTTTTTAAAACCTTGAGGTTTTATACTGTAGAGATGGCACAGATGAATCTGTGCCGTTAGATTCACATGAATTTTAAAATCAGCAAAATGAGAGAATCTTCCAGAAATAAGTTTTAAAAAATAATTTATAAAAACGGACATTGTTTTTGGTACGTTGACCGAAGATGGACAATAACAGCAAAATATTCCTTTAAATGAAAAATCTGCTACAAAAACAGTTTTTTTAAATTGATATCTATGCAGCCTGTAGATAAAGAGACCTCTGTTTTTTGTTTACTCTTCCGAGTGAGATGTTGAAATTACTGGTTGTTATTGTAATTTATTGTTATTCAAGAAAATATGGATATTACAATCTCTCTTAAATATGAGATTGGTAATTTTTTAAAGTAAAACCATAACAAGTTAAATTCTTCTTATGAATTTGTACCGTAACTAATGTAATTCTTTAGAGTTTAATGTTAATGTTAAAAAATAAATCATGAATATTTCCTTGGTTGAATTCAAAGGTGTGAAGCACATTGTAAGGATAAAGAAGGCTACATACAGCAGGGTTTTATACTATATGTACCGCCTTACACCTTCAGGGGATAGATAAAATTATTAATATTTAAACACAAACAAGGGAAGATGTTTATAAAGTATTATATTGAAATGTATAAACCACACATGGAACTGTGTATATGACTGTGTGTGTGTGTGTGTGTGTGTGAGTGTGTGTGTGTGAAAACAAATAAAAAAAAAAATATATATATATATATATATATATATATAATATAATTTCACTAAAAACAGTGGATTAATTTTCAAAGATATTATGAGACAGAGCAAACCGACTCCCTAAATTATAAAAAAATAAATAATAGAAGATTGAATTTGTTTTATTCATTTATTTTTTGGGACAATTGTGTCATAGATTTGTGTTTATTAATTTGTTTCTGGTTAGTAACAAAATTATTGCAAATGTATTTTTTGCAACCCTGGAACCACTTTTTGCTCAATTTGAGAGGATGATACATTTAAGTACTTAACTTCAATTTGCTTTTTAACATTTAGCTCATATTTCTCATGACAACACACATTGTAATTTCTCTTGTATGCTAACATATGGATGAAATGAGTGAATTGAAATGTCGTGTATGTTTCCTGTTTTTTATGTAATCACTGGTTATATATACACATTTGTCAGCAAATATAAATGTATATCTTATTTGAATTGATAAAATAATAATAAGTATAAAAGTATTATCATTTTTTATGAAAGACTGAAATATTCTACTTATGTTAAATTTAATAATTTCAAACATTAATGTTGTCAGCTCATTGATATATAATTTAAAGAAAGATATTCATTATTTAATCCACAAATACTTAAATTCAGGAAGTAAAATCAGTATTTGACTCATAATGAGTACTTCTGTCCTATTGTGTGTATTCTGTGTTATTAATACTATTATTTATAGTATTATTAAAATTGTTATAACTATGATTATAATTCCTATTATATAATAACAGCTAATGATATATTTTATTTGTTTGTTTAAATTGTTACTTGGTTGCAATCTTGGCCTCAACCTTGTTAATTTGGAGTTCTTATTGTTGCAGATGCTAAAGGCTCCATCCGAGAGATTATTCTGCCGAAGGGTTTGGATTTGGACCGGCCCAAAAGAACCCGCACCTCCTTTACTGCAGAGCAGCTCTACCGGTTAGAGATGGAGTTCCAGAGGTGCCAGTACGTGGTTGGGAGGGAACGGACTGAGCTGGCCCGCCAGCTCAATCTGTCTGAAACTCAGGTATGTATTCATCGTCCCCGCTTGTTTCTAAAATTCCGAATTAAATTCAAATTAAACAGGAAAATCTAGAGTGCAAAAGAACTTTTTCAATGATTTTCAGTCATTTCATGTTTTGTGTCTTTTTTTCTTTCACCCCTGTCTGTTTTGACTTCAGACAATCGTATTCCAATCTATGATGACCACTCGCTTAGTCACAGAAGAAGATGATTTTAAAGTCAATTAATTTGATTTGCAAACCCTGACACAAATCACTAATCAATTTGAATTCTGACAGAACCTGTTAATTGAAAGTGGTTTTCTCACGTATTAAAGAGTTTAAATCAGAGAGTGGATCATGTCAAAAGATATGGGCTACTTTCACAAACACTGCAGATATGAATGAACCTTTATTGGCACCAATGATCAATAACAAATAGTGGTGCTTTTGGTTGTATTCACAGACTTGCCAGTTAATGTAGGTGCGCTTGTTGGTTCTAATTTAGTGTTCTGGCGATGAAAGCTGTGGTCATTCTTTAGTTTGTATTTAGGTCAATGAATACACCACAGAGGATAAACAATATTTAATTTGTTTCTAGTTGTAGTTAGATTCATTTCATGCAGTGGTGATTCAGCTTATGGAGTGTTTGACAATATTGACTCAACCTGCTAAAATGAAATTTGTCATTGAAAAAAAAAATTGCGGACTTCCTACTGATGTCACATGTCTGGGGTCAGCAATGGATCATGCAGCGTCCGCCTTTGGGTGAACTGCGTTTGCACTCTTGCGTTTGACACCAGATTCCAGAGCACCACTCACCCTGTGATTTGGACTCAAGGGAACCCCAGTTGTCTGCGCCGGAGCATTGGCGTGTTTCTCAGCTCATTCAGTGTTATTCACCTATTTATGTGTTTTTTTTTTAATTGTGCAACACGGCTAACGGTGCCCTCGACTCGGCCTTTGGTGTTAATGTGTTGTGGCTTTCGATGCGGTTGAACGATGTTGACCTGGAGTGGAGGTCTTTGAGAAGACGGCACTTTCCTTACAAAGTGACACCACGAGCAACATCTTCAATCTGCGGCTCTATTTCCATTAACCACACGGGGCTTTTGTGCTATTAATTATGCACATTTTACTTACTTGCTTAAAGTTTTTCAATTTTAGATGTTTTAATATGTTTAGTTGACCCACACAATTGTTGTCAAAACAAGTTGATTGTATGAAAATGTTGATCACATAAAGGTTTTATAGAAAACAACCTTTGTTTAGGCCGGACAAAGGCTTCAGGATTTTATTTGAGTGTCTTCTTGTCCCGATGAAACACCTTTTATTGACAATAATGAAATTAACATTTTGTTCCCCCAGCACTCACAGGTTGTTTACACACTGACGGGATTTACTGTGCGTGCACTTGATTTTCGTTTGAGCTACTTCCTTCAGCTTGTCATTGTCTCTGATCAGAGAATTTCACCCCAAAAAAGAACAAGATTGTTCCTCCGGGGCAGTGTTTGAGTCACAAACAGAAAATATTGGATTGAGCGGCAGGACTTCTTCTCTTGATGTGAGATGGTTGTTAACAGTGGGTGAGGAGTGAAACCACAGACTGAAGAGAAAGGGGAAAAAAAAGATATTCAGATGTGATTGGACTGGCAGCAGGATTGAGCTGGAGGCTCACTGCTGATTGGTACATGAACATTTTGTTCCATATGAAAGCAATCAGGTGAAATTACAGAGATTTACAGGTACAATACACAGACAAGCCTGTATCTGTTTTAGTTTTGACATTTATTCAATTAAGACTATGTGGAACTGTCAAAATAACTGAATAGATCTGTCGAGCCAGATGAATGACTTGATTGAACATGTTAAATTACAAGGTTGGTGCTTTTTCCTACAATTTAATCAGTAATCAAAATGAATGAATAATTTTTTCATTCTTAAGTGTGACTTTTTTTTTCTTTATTTGGATACTACATAAACTGCTTGATATATGCTGCACACAGACTGAAATAGACATTAGCAATATTTCTGGAACAAATGGAGAAGCTAGATTCATCGGATGTGATAATATCTTTTATTTCAACTAAGAGAGATTTTCATTTTCTGAAGTGTTTGCAGCCTCGGATTTTTAAAAAGGCAACTTCAGTTCTGGGATTGTTCAGTTTCCGTCTGAGGCTCTTTGTAATTCTTGAAGCTAAATCTACATGTTCAGGGTCAGGGAATCACATGATCCTCATTAAAGGAAGGTGTAGGTCTCTGAAATCAAGCGAATGGTGTTTGCGTCTGCACTTCTGTGCCTTTAAAATTATTTTGGAACATCAACTATATACAAACATAATATGGGCTGCATATTATGTTATGTAATTTATATACATATATTAACATTTCATCCATAAAATATCAGGAAGTAGTTTGAGTGTCCTGTAAATTAATAATTGTTGTTTTCTTGGAACTTTTACGTTTGATTCACAAAAAATAAACCGGGGAGACAGCTACAATCTTTCAACCAATGTTTGATAATTAACTTTAACAATCAAGCCACTATTAAAATTAGAGGATATTAATTCTCTGTCAGTCTCCACTGATAATCTCATCTTTAAATAAATCACCATCACATCGTTATTTTCCAACATAAGAACAACAATCAGGTTTGATCGAATAAAACCAACAAACCGACGGAAGAAAAATGTCAAAGACAAAATTACATATCTTTTCGCAGAGTTAGAGGCTGATTATTATTATTCCACAGTGTTCTGACATATAAAGTTGTGTGGGTCGTCTCCTCCATGAGGAGCAGAGTATGAAATATTACATATTGGAACAGATTTGATTGTGTGTCTATGTGTGCACATACCCCTGGATTAGCAGCCACGATATACATTAAAGAGTACCACCAGTAGTCTGAATGCAGCAATTGGGAATGGGCAGGCACTTTGTCACGTATGGTCTCCGAACAAAAGCTTTGGATAATAGCTTTAACTTAATCTGTCAAGACACAGGCTTGTATGGTTCATTGTGCAATTGTCTCCAAGTACTGAGATGATCAGATTACTACTTTACAACTATAATCACAGCAAATATTGGTGAAAGGGAATTATAGAATTCTGCTTTCCTTACAACTACACCACCGACAATGGGAAGGTTTTAATTTCGAAGGATATTTTTATCCTAATATAAAATAAATGGGTGGGAGTGAGTCACATGTGCAAGACACAAGTCTTAATCCAGCCAGTCTGTGTTACTGTGGTGACTCAAGAGATTCAAGTCCCTGCTTTGAATTTAGCGAGCCAAGCCAAGTCATTGCTCAGGTCAATTAAGTTGCACGTGAAGTCATATGAAATTCTGCTGATCTGCTCCAGTTTCTACTTCTACATCATGCAAAGTGAACTAAAATGTTGCACGAGGCTCACACCTTATACATCGCACTGATATTTAACACTAACAAGTGAATGTGTTATGTCCGATGGCAGCACGTGAAACAAATGGCCACAATTTGTCATAACGTTCCTCTGATGTAAATACGTCCTGATGTGCCACAGTAGTCGGATTGTGTCATTTCTGGTTGCCGGTGTGTCTGTGTATTTTGCTGCTCGGTCTCAGTAATGTAGTTATTTTCTTCTTATAGTTGATAATTAGGTTTAAACTCATTTTAAACACTCGCTCTGCTCCTTCTTTGAGTTAATTTATCACATTTACATTTACTCTCCTCAGTTAGCTATCTCTGTCTCTCACTTTGCTGCTTTCATGTGTCTCGTATTGAGCTATTCCTCTGCCTTTACTCTTAATGATGTATTATTTAAATGTAGTTTATTTGTGGTTATAGAGGCCAGTGGATTAGAAATGCTCTGAGCCATGGAAAGTCAATCATTAGCTGCTGTAGTAATGCAATGTAGCCAACTCTAAAAGTGCCCTGAGGAAATGTGTTATAATTTGTGAAGTTAACATGATCTCCCCATGTCTGCGTGGGTTTTCTCTGGGTGCTCAGGCTTCCCATTGTCCAAAACCATGCTGATTAGAATTGGGTTAATTAGAGAATCTAAATTCACCGTAGGTGTGGATATGCGTGTGAAAGGGTTGTTTTTCTCTGTGTGTTGGTCCTGTGATACACTGGCAACCTGTCTCACGCTCAGTGTCAGCTGGGATTGCTTCCTGCACCCCCACCATCCTATACAAATGGATGGATGAATAAAATTGGCTTGACATTTCTATTGAGTAAGTCAATTTTCTTATGGAAACACATTTTTCTACATGAAATATCACATGGGAATTGATGCGGAACGACATAACGTAGCTTAAACTAAACACTAGCTTTCTAGCTAATGTTTCCCCAGAAAAGGGTTTGTACCCTCATAGTCGAATGCACTTATTGTAAGTCACCTTGGATAAAAGTTTTAACTAAATGAAATGTAATGAAATTTTAAATAAAGAAGTTTGCTAAAAAACAGACGTACCTTTCTTTGTGAGTTTTGTGGAGATAGATTATAAAGTATTATGCTGTTCTCTTTTTACAACTGTCATCAATATGACAACATGACCATAATCTTTAAATCATCATTTTATTTTAGTTTGACTTGCCACTTACATCAGTCCTGCATCAGTTAGCAGTCTCTCTATGAGAATAATGTTTCAAAAACAAAACATGCAAAACTAAATATGCAAATATTTGAGTAAAAGTCAAATTTTCATTTGTCTGAAGTCTCAAATCATGAACGCATCAAAACTAACTCGACTCTGACTCTCAGTCACGTGAGGTGAGACCCCCACCTCAGCAGTATGCTGTATGAACTAGCCTACATGTTCCACATAAGCTGTTTCTGAAGCTCTTTCTCTCATCTGTGTACCTCCCCAGGTGAAGGTCTGGTTCCAGAACCGGCGCACTAAGCAGAAGAAGGACCAAGGGAAGGACTCTGAGCTGCGTTCAGTGGTTTCAGAAACAGCAGCAACCTGCAGCGTCCTAAGACTGCTGGAGCAGGGGCGGCTGCTGACACCTCCGGGCCTGCCAGGCCTTCTACCCCACTGCAGCAGTGGCACTCTGGGCTCTGCCCTGCGCCCTCCCTCCATGGCCATGGCCAGTAATGGCAGCAATAACAGCAACAGCAGTGGTGGAGGCAGCACTGGCACGGCAGGCGGCAGCCCTCCTCTACCCACTGTCACCAGCTCAGGGACAGTGGCGGGCCTGCAGAGCTCATCAGCAGCACACAGCCTCTTCAGTTTCCCAATGCCCTCCTTACTCAGTGGCGTCGCCACCCGCATTTCCTCCAATCCCCTGTCAATGGCTGGATCGCTGGCTGGAAACCTGCAGGAACTTTCCGCCCGCTACCTGAGCTCTTCTGCTTTTGAGCCTTATTCGCGGACCAATGGCAAAGAATCGATGGACAAGAAAATTCTGGAATGATGCTTTGTGGATTCCTGTTTCCTCTGGACATGTTTTGGTTGTTTCCTTGGCTTTCATTGTCTGTGTTTGGTTTTGCTCAGTCTCTATCATCTGTCTGTGTCAAGTTCTGTAGCAGTTCATGTATTCCATCTAACGAGGACAGGGTGGCAATGGGGGGATTTTGCACAAAATAGTCATATGGTACCAAAAAGGTACAGGAATTTAGAAAGGCACACATTTGAGGTGATCAATAAGGGATCTTTCAGGTTTCTGATTATTAAATTGCTACATCTATTCATTGGTCAAAAATAATAATTTAGACAGCGTCTGCTTAATGCCACCATCACTCCAAAAGGGGAAGTGGCACTTGGTTTACAGCAAGAGATACATGATTGGTGACAGAAAAAGTGTTAAGTGATGGTACCTTATTGAATTTAGTTTCATTATTTGATTGTGTTGGTCAGTTGCATGTCACTGCAGTGAGTACATAAAGAGAAAGAGCAGCAGTTTGTGATATCCATTCAGCAAATCAGAATGTTTACAATTTTAAATGCAGCATTATGAGGGAACAAGCGGAGAATTGGGAAAGTAGTTCCTGTGTTTGAAGGTCACTGCAAGCCCAGTGTCAGCGTGAAACCCAGTGCATCAGACATGCAAATACAATTTGCTTATGCAGATGCCTTGCGAAAATTGATTTTACAAAAAAGATCATTCGTAGATCGGTTTGTATTAAGTTTGGACCAAACCAAAACATAATCCAGAAAAGGTGTCTTCATACACGATGATGGTTCAATTGTTCAGTGTTGTTTTCTCTGTGGTTTGGTGAGGATTTTTAACATTTTTCAACAACAATCTTCACTTTGTGGCAATTTCTTTGTCAAGCTGCGGTACCTGACATTGTTTTTCCCTGTCTGTGATTTTAATACCACTGGAGGTTCTCAGAGTTTCGGTGTACAGTTTTGATTCCATGTGGAAGCTATTTCCAGGAATGAGTTGCTGAAAGGGGAAGTCCTAAAAAGGGCTTTTCAGCATCAGTAGCCTGCTTGCTTTGTTGAACACTACAAGGTTTTTCCTTCATTGAGGCTATAGTAACATTTCCTCTCTGTGTGAAATTTTCAGAATTCACAGCTTTCATAAGAAGATCAAGGCAGACTGATGCATGTGAAGACTGAGTGGAATTATTGTAGTATAAAAAGTACTGAAAATGAGAAAAGTACCTTAAAATTGTTATTTTATTGTAAATTATTCAATTCTGTAATTAATAGATTATTAGTATCTGGAAAATAATGAATGAATGTATTTGCAGGGTTGAGGAATCAATCAAAAGCTCTTTGGTGCTGTCTTTGTGAAATATCTTGAAATTTGTGAAACGTGTGGTACAAATGTGCATATATATTATGTATATGGATACAGACAAAGTGTGATTTTCATTTTTCTTTCATACATGTTGCTATGAATTGAGTTATGATAAATTTCATGACTGTTATACCTCCATGTCTTTTTTACACTATTTTTGGTAATATGACCTTCTGATGTTGTTATCGTTCGTCCTTTGATTACAGTGGAACAATATGTAGAGCTGGTGGTTTCAATTCAAACTTGACTTATAATAGTAAGATTTTAAAATGGGGCAAGAGGTTTTCAAAAGAAATGACAGACATACTCAAACTGTTAAATCAATTTCACTGGGACTCCATTGTTGATCATCAATAATTTTGCCATTTACTTTATTTATTAATACTCAATGTATGAAATGAGAGAAAAATGCCTGTCCTGATTCCCAAAAGTCCAAGCTGGTGTCTTCAAATGTCTTTTTTTCCTATGACCAACTGCCCAGAATCTAGACATATCCTAGTTAAATAGATCTAAAATAAAGAAGGCAGGACATTCTCACATTGGAATCTATAGAATCTCAGAATGAAATAAGGTTCTTTGTCAATTTGATTTAATTAATTGATTATTTTTCATAAACTCAATATTCAATATTTGTATGAAACGGTTTTATTATCAGTGACTAAAGGGAAAATACTAAAACATCCAAAGGTTAAATGTATGAGTTGCCTTTAGTTCCTGCACTGAGCTCAGAATAATAAGCTTAAGGAGCAACAGTGAGTTTTACTTCTCATACCTCTCATAAAATAGACAACAATAAAGAGAAGGACAGTGTTTCCTCTAGAAAAAAAAACATCTATCAACAATGAGCTCTGTCATTGAAACTAAATCATTTTAGACCCCTCTCTGTTTGGACAGTCATATTATAAAATAATTAATTTTATCAGAATATCAAATTTACAAGATTGTCAATCATTAATCTCAATCCACTGATGAAGACAGTGAGATGTGTTGAAAAACTTAAAAGTAAATGAAGTCGAGATTTTTAAACTACTGTTACCATGTGGCATTCACACAGTTTCAGTTCGGTTTGTGGTGGGAATAAAGAAACTTCACCTTCATTGTACCTCCCACTTCTGAAAGTAAACCTATGCCCTGAGACACAGTAACATTAGCTTAGTGTGCACACTTAATCTGTGCACTTAACTGGACTGAGATGAGTCTGTGAGGGGACGGTCACTGCTGAACTGTCATGAAACGTCCTGGATGAGCCTGGTGTGTGTCGCCCGAGGTATGGGGCAAGAGAGCTTTACTGGTTGTGCCATGAAAAAGACAAAAACACCTCTCCAAGATGAAAAGACTCATGGTCATCAGTTTTTTTTTTCAAGTGTCTTAAATAAAAGCTGGAAAACACATTTAAGAGCAGAGGATATACTCCACAAGCCTCTGTTTAGCAGTGTGGCATCATCAGGATGGTGTGTGTCTGCTGTTGCCAGTGGTGGAAAGTGATTATATAAATTTAATCAATTAGTGTAATATAGTCTGTATATATTTCCAATGGATGTTATCTTCCACTTATACAATTTGAATTAAGTTAAAGGCTCCAGTGCTTTTTATCCCAAAATATATGTGATAACTGTGCAAATTATAGGGTTAAAAAACCCTGCTGTTTATAAAGTTGTTACATTTTACCACTATACTTTGCAGACATCAAAACTCTCCAAATGCATCATTAGTAGCAGCCTAAAATATAATAAATAATATTGCACTTTGTGGCTGTTATAAGGACTTTGTCCACCGCCGGCTGTGAACAGAAGAAATGGACCTCAGAGCAGTATACTGTAGGATCTTGGTGCAAAGATGCTGCCACAAGTTTAAGTGTGTTTTTAATATTCGGACGATTTAGAGATCTGTCTGAGTTGAGCTCCGCTTCCTACAGCAGAGTAATCACAGCAGAATCTCAGGGACTGTCCAGTAACAGAAAAAAAACTGAGGCCCTTTTGTGAGCAGAGCCAAAGAAACCAATCCTCCCCACTGTGTCTTGGGAAACTCCCCAGAAGAGAAAAAAAAAGGTCACACTTAACGCCTCCTACCCCCTTTCCAACCCCCACCGCTACCCCCTCCCATTCTCTCCCTTCACCCCGAAGTCCAATTAGAAGGAAGGTCAGGGATGTTTTTGTAAGTGGGGGGTTTCGGGGGGGAGGAATGCACGTTATGTCTGCAGGCGCAGGGCTGTCACTGCTTCAGACCACCAACACATTTTCTCCCGTCACATGGTCCCTCCTGTCTTTAAGATGAGGTTTCAGGAGGTGAAAGTAAGGCTACGTCCTGTTTTGTTGTTAGAATCTGTTTTTTAGTGTGTCACACAATGGATCTGGGGATTAACATGCTGACAAGTCTAACTTTATAAAAAAGCTCCCATTGATCTGGTCACATTAAGCTGTGCAGTACAACAAATACATAGGATTCCCCTCTAAGCCTCCCGGGCCTGTGACGCAGTGTGGTCACTCTGCTTCTTCACATATTAATTAATCCCATTAAGTAATCAAAGGAGTGAGGGGAGTGGAAAAAGAGAGGTTTCTACTTATGTATTCAATAAAACACTTAATATAGAGACATGAAATAATCAGAATTTCCCAACACGTTGAAATAATACAATGTCATAACACAGTGTTTAAGAACACCCTCACTACTGACACACAGTTTGTTTTAAGTAGCAAGATTCTTTTTTTTGTCAATAAAAGTAGACCAGGACTGTAAGTGGGCACACAAAATGCTGGTGTGTAGTAAAATAGGCGATCATATTATTTGCAATGGAGTTGTTGAGTAAAGCTATTGTCATTTAGCAATGTCTCTATTCTGTTTGATTACTTATTTAGTCTTTTCTTTGCAAGGTGCACTATTAATTGTTCCATATTCACAGCAGAGTCAGTGCTGGTGTAATGCTTGTGTTAATGCACAGTTATGACGCGCCTCTCTGGTTTTCTTCTGTATAAATTCTGTCTTTCAGCTCGTTGTTTTGGATCAGTCTCAAAGTTCTCATCAGCACAAGTTAGCTAGCTGGTGAATATTGGAGCATGTAATATGTGCACCGCCACGTGTTTCCACCGAGGGTAGCTAGCTGAAGGAGAGTGTTTGCAGGTTGGGGATAATAAGCAACTGTTTGCTTTAGCACTTCAACATTTATTTTACTTTAGAAGGTTTCAACAAGCATTTACAACTTTTCCCACTGACCCCAAGTTGTCCCAAAAAAGAAATGAAAAGATCTGTTCAGGTGAAAAGCTTGGCTCTATCCAAAATAAAAAGGTAAAAAAGAATAATTAATTGTATTAAGAGTAGAAGAATGACCCCCCCTCCCCCCAGAAAAAAAATATTTAAATGTAAAAATTTATTAGACAAAAAACAAAACACAAATGTGGAGTAAAAGCAATTTCATTACACGAAGTGTGGATAGGAAACAAAAATGATTTTAAAATGTCTTAATAGCTGTTAAAAAGAGATGAGTCGTTCTTTTAAGAGCGCTGTGGTGCATATTAAATAAATTACAACAAATAAAAGATCAGGTGTGTCAAAAGTAACTCCAACCAATCAAAAGCTGCCTCTGTTACTTTTACATTACATTTAGCTGACGCATTAATCCAAAGTGAAAGACATTGAGGACAGTTGTGCAACAGCTGGAAAGCCAGTCCCTCATTGTCAGAGCCCAGAGAACACTTCAAATAGAACGCCACACTAATAAAATAGGCCACCACACACAATAGCAGAGATTCTGCAATTTCACTGACCCTTCACTTGTTTACATGAACCACACAAAGGCAACACGATGCCGCCTCTGAGTTATATAACACGCCGTTGTTTCGGATTATGAGGCATTGTGTGGACGACAACATCATCGGCATCCTTTCCCATCATGATGACTCTCTTACTCAAGCATCAAGCCGGCTCTGTGACCACATCTGCTGCCGCAATAAATGTGGAACAACGAAGGCCCCTCTTTAAGGCAGACCACTGGAAGAGAAATGGCACAACTATCCCACCTTTCCACAGGCTGTATGAGGGGGGGTTATATCTGCATCAAAGTGAATGGACCACACGCCAGCCGCAGCCTCAGAATCTTTGAGACACGATTGAAATCCGGAACTAAAAAAAAACTTAATCAAAAACAACTTGTTTGGAATAAAGGTCAGGCTTCTACTTTTGAATAAACAGTGTGAACAAACCTACAAAAACATTTACTATTGTATCGCATTGAACGCAAACAGTCATATACACTATAAGAGACAAATTACAACATTAATATTGCATACTTTTTATCCATTACTGACCAACAAGAAAATCTACTAAATAGTTGGCTGTAGTTCCATTTTAGTAAAATAAGGTAATGTCCAAATGAAAATACTCTTTAGGGATATGAAGGCTGAGTTGCATTTGATAATATCCACAAAGATACGGTCAACAGATGCCCAACGATGATAGAACATACTGCAAACTATATTTAGTTTTTGAATGCTTAATATCAGAGTTAGTATCGTCACTAAAGAGCCTTCGAATTGGAACAGTCTAGTTGCACCGCTGTGACGTAATTGGTCTTCAAATGCAGCTTCCGATGGATGCTGCCCTCAATTGAGACACAGCTTATATGAACACCCCCCTTTGAGGAATTCTTTATCTTGGACCTTGGAATTTCTGAAATGTCCAGTTATGTGTAGCCATGGATGCACATTTTTAATGAATTTGTCTGAAGACTTTAAAACAGTCTCTCTTTCTCATTATACATTTGATTTTCTTGCACTTCTGCAAATGTTGATGGAGTCAGAAGGATTAACTGAGTTCCAGAAAAATGTAATTGGTAGTCAAACATAGTACTAAATCTTCCTCTCAATGTTTCCTACCTTATTAAAAGTTTCAACTTCTCTCAAATATCCAGACATTGAGCAGTATTATCCTGAACAAGTGAGTGAATCCACCTGGATGATCATACATGGATCTTTACATTTACACTGTGTACAAAGTCCTTTTCAACTGAAACTTCACTGCTAGAGACATAACTAAATGTGTTAGTTTCTGCTGATAGAAATCAACTAAATCCAAATAAGTAAAATTGAACTGAATAGAAATAAAATGAGTGGCTAGAATAAACACTGGTTCCTCTTCACTGAAACCAGCTGCCTGCTCGTGCTGGAAACAGTTGATGCGATGCCGTGAATCTGAACCAAAACACTCATTGGGGGGCAAGAAAGCAAAACAATAAGCTAAAAGAGGCTAAAGTTCTGCTGTGCAGGAACACAGACAAGTGATAATTCTGTTTGTCACTAGATGAGCACCCATTTTAACAGGGTGTGTGAAATGACGTCATGAATAGTTTAAAAAATGCCAGGTCGTCATATAGCGTATAGTAATGCATTGACTTTTGCTTCGTCATCTTCATTATGAAATGGTGTTTGCATAATCAAATTGGGGCATATTCAGTGCAGAGGGTGTGCATTGCCCCTCTGATGAGCAGTTTTAAAGTTATGGGAAGAATTTGGTTGTGGTTAAAAAGAAAGACCTCAGATGTACAACTTAAACTATCCCATCATCACAATCTCCACATCACGCTGGACTCACACATGTGTGCTTTGCATTTATGCTTGATGGTGGGCATGCTCGATGCTTGGTGCCAGTGCGATAATCATAATAACAACAATCTGAAAGTTCCATGCTTGGGACACACTAAGCCTACTTTCAAGCATAGGTACCATGATAGCTATCAATACAATGCTAAAGAGTACACAGAATCCCCAACCAGAACACATGCCAGGTTAGCCAGCTGCCTCTGTCTCCCAAACCACAACATCCTTACATTAGCTAATGCCTGTTCTTGCTTGTTTGTTTGACCATGATTTGATTGGCTGGTGCTTCTGTCGCCGCATGAAAACTTGTTGTTGCATCCAATCCAACACATAAGTGTGAGTCCAGCGTATAGGACACACTACGTCCAACCCTGGGATGAGGGGTTGGTTAATGCATTGCTGTAGTTCCTGGTCACCATCAGGAATTTAACTTGCATAAGGACACCGTGTGAGCCTGTTAACAACAACAGCAGCAGACAAGCAAAATTAATACATGAATATTATGATATCTATTTTGCCTTGATGGTTGAATATGAAGTGTTTGAGGGATGTCATATCCCTCTGAACTCATCATAAAAGACTGAGGGACAAAAACAGTTTTTTCTAAAATGAGGGCACTGCTCCTGTAGGAAGAAGCCCTTCACTTGCATTAATTTGCTATTTTTTGCATGCAGCCTGAAACGTTTGGATGAGCTCTCTAGGGGCTGCCATCAGCCTCACCATGGCAGTGCTTACCACTTCAATCTGTAGTGCTTTTCTACCATCAGAGAGCTGTAGTGTGTCTGCATGTGATGTGTGGCTGCCAGCGTGTCGGTTGTGCAGGGGGCACGGTTCAAAATCATCTTCAAACACTCGCTTACAAGCTATTGTGCAGAACATGCTTCGTCAAAAGAGAATGGATCACGGCATCGAAAATGAGAGAACAGCAAAACAAGAGATTTCTGGAGGAACGTGAGTGCAATCGTTTCATTTTACCGTTCACTCAACAGTTTGCTCACCAGGACACTCAGTGTTGGTGTTGTGTTATAAATACACATACAGAGTACATATACATTGTATTCAGAAGAGGTATTTAGGTCTTTGAGCTATAAATCTCTCAATATTTCAGAAAGATTTTAACAGACTTTCTCATGAGCAGTGTCATCACTGTTACTCTAAAATAATGAGGGGGGAAAGAGAAGGGGAAGAAGATGAAGTTGATGAAAATGTAGTTACAGGGGGTGATTTTGAAAATGAGGAGCGTATGTCATCTGTCTTTTATGTGGAGTAGTTGACAAAGTGGCTTGGTAGAAGGGTGGAAGGAGGAGGGGGACTGGGTGGGTCAAGGAGGCTGGAAAAGATGGAGAAGAGTTTTTTGGGGTTGGAAAATGAGGACTGAATTTTAGTTTGGTAAAAAGTGCTTTTGGCTGCGGAAATAGAGGCAGGGAAGGAAGACAGAGGAGATTGATAGGTGAGCAGGTCATAGAAAGAAACAAAGAATATTTGTCAGAAATAGCCATTTCCTTTCTGACGCTTGCATCTGTCGGCACACACCGAGTCAGACAACCACGGAGCTGGGGAGGACTTACGGACCTGTTGTGAAGTAAGAGGACAGAGAGAATCGAGAGGAAGACAGCGTGGAGAGGAGAGTGTCTGTGGCAGAGTTAGGATGCATGAGTGAGAAAGAGTCAGACAAGGGGAGGGCTGTCAAAACAGATGAGACCAGAGAGGAGGGAGAGAGGGAGCAGACGACGGACAGGTAGTGAGTCGGTTAGTGAGATAAGTTTCAGATTGTGAGCGAGTAAGAGATAAAGAAGTGGTCAGAGATGTGAAGTGGGGTTACAGTGAGGTTAGAGGTTGAGGGGAAATAAGGTCAAGGTGGTTACTGGCTTTGTGAGTAGGAAGGGGAGGACTGATGAGAGAGCAAAGGCAGAGAGTAAAAGTATTAGGTCAGGTGACTTCTCTGTCTGGATGTTGAAGCCACCAAGAAGGACAAGTGGGGGGCCATTTTCTGAAATGTTTGAGAGGAGGACGTTTAATGCCTCCAATAAATCCCCCAAAGGACCTGGTGGGCGGTAGAGAACAACAATGGTTAATTTTACCAGATGAGTTACTGTCACAGCATTACATTCAAAAGAGAGTGGGGTAAAATGTGGCAGCAGGTAGAAGGAAAACCTACATTTGGGGGTGATAAGTAAACCTGTACCACCCCCCCCTACCGGTGGGTCTGGGTGTGTGGGTGAAAGAGTAGTCAGAGGAGAGAGCAGCGAGGTGGATGTATTGGCCGGTGTGATCCAGGTTTCAGTGAGAGCTATAGGAAGTCAAGTGATTGCTGGGAAGCAAAGCCAGAAATGAAGTCTGTCTTCATGGCAAACTATTAGATTCAGCTTTTAATGTTGTGGTTAAAAGGCCGAAACACCTCATGACTTCAAGGTACAACTGAAGATTATTATTTTATAATTATCTTCTCACCCCTATGCCGATGGAGGGGTGTTTGAATCCAAAAAACACTTTCAGGTTTCAGGGGTCCAATACAAATCCAATACAGTTGAAGTAACTGGTGATTACTTTTTCAAACTTAAAAAAACAGAAAAAAAACGTGCCTCCATACTGCTCCTGTGGTGTCATCAAGGTGTCCTTCACTTGAAACGGAATCATTTACACCATGCTTTTATCCTAAATGTCCTGAGATATTCTCCTCTGGAACCACGTTCACGTTTGCACACACTGCACACACTGCAAACAAGCTCTGGTGTAAATGATGCTGTTTCAAGTCTGATGTGAATGTCGGGGCTTGGATGACATCACATGAGCAGTATGGATTCTATGAAGTATGAAGAAGAAGTCACCAGTTGCTTCATTTGCATTGGATTTGTCTGCAACACTGTTTACCCCTGAGTCTCCAAAAGTGTTTCGTGGACTCAAACACTTCCCCCACCCATGCATTGGACTAATGAGTGGATTTTCATTGGAAATAAATCAGCTCTTTTCTACCCTTCTCTCCTCATCCCCATTTCTCTCTGCTCACCCCAACCAGTCAAGCCACATTGAGGTGTGCGAGAGCTTTCCTTCAGATATTGAGGGAGTTTTTTCTCTCCAGTCACCAAAGTGCATACATTTTAAGGTCTTAATCTCACTATGTTATGAAAAATTATTTTTTTCTCATTCATTTTTTGCCATGGATTTCATGACCTTGTTCAGATAGGTGCTATCCATATTATTATTTACGGAAGCCCTAAAGGGTCACCCGTTTTCTCGTGATAACGAGATAATTTTCCTCCGAAAACGGAATGATTGTCTCGTTAAAACGATCTTTGTTATATCGAGATAAGGAGATAATAAAAATAAAAAAATCGATGGTTCTCGGCTTCCGTAGTCTTCTCAGATGACACACACTGATGTGTGCATTATCTATAGCAAGGCATAAAGCTATTTCAGCCTGTGTCAGGCCTTGATTGAAGAGATATGGGATGCGGTGATCGGTATTCTCCTGCTCCTCTGACACTGCTACACTAAATGATGTTTCCTGCAATGATTTAATACGTTTTGTTTTCTCGAGATCTCGAATTAATTATCTCGTTATCACGGGAAAACGGGTGGAATAAAATGTATGTATGTGTGACCCTTTAGGGCTTCCGTAATTATTTGTTATTATAAATGTTATATGTATTTCTGCGGTGACACTACTACAAACGTGTCGTGATTAAAATGTGAAACCAAGCTTAATCCTATTACGCTCACGCGCACGCCCAACACGCGCGCCGCTGGCTCCGTCCAACTTCCGGTTCCTCAGAGTCATATGACCGCTGCTGTCATCTGCCTCAACCAGCGAGCGAAGCACAGCGAGCATCGGTTCCTCTCGGGCTTCAATCTCTGCATTCGACCATGGCGACACTGGTGGCGAACAGGGCGATGGACGTGAACGGCCTGGCAGCAGCGCGGACTCACACGCAGGCTGTGACCAGAAACTACATCTCTCAGCCCAGGATAAGTATGTGACATTAGCTGCTGGGTGTAGCGGGTGGCTAGCGAGGGTGCTGTGCTGCGTTCAATGACACGGGAACGGTGGGGAATGCGAGGATTTAGTGGGGGAAATGCAGTCAATGTCAGCCTCCAGAGGACAATTGTGCGAACAAAATGCAGCCTGTACCCCTTCAGTTATAGAATTAAGTCTTATAGACTTTGGCCATTAAATGTGGCTGCTTTCAGGATTCCAGAGACTTTTGAGTTGGATGACTTGTGTTGGATTTGTAATAGTCCTGACCTTGTGAAAATGAATTGATATGAATACGTAGTGCTGAGGGGGTGTCATTTAACTCATGTGTGAGTGAAAACGTGATTAAAAAAAAAAAAGAAAAACAAATCAATTCACACGATGCAATTGTAAATATTCCCAGTGAACGTCAACGCAGCATGAAGGGGCAGTAACGCTAGCTAGCTAACAAGCGAAGAAGTCACTCAACGGGAATCACGATTATAAATAAACTAGCGTACTTTACAGTGGCCAGTGAGTGCAGGGTTGTGTCATAGTTGAATCATCCTATGGACTCTGCTCTTTAAATGTGTGTATAAACCAGTGAGACTCACTCGTGTCATGTGCTGCAGCCAGCTAAGCTAACGCGCTAGCTCGCTGTTGCTAACAGTGGCACGACGTACATTCATCGTTAAACGCTTTAGTTAAAATGACAATCAGTAATACCGGGGGGGTTGTCAGACATACCATTTTCATATTGGGGTAAATCCATAATTGTCCCTGTTGTTACTGTATAAGCGGAGCGTCACGACAATCTGACGCAGCTAAATGTTAGCGCAGTGGATTAGCTAGCACTGACAGTCAGCTGACTGGTGGCAGCCTCACGAATGAATGAGATGGTGAAAGTGTTATTTTCTGATGTGCTGTGTTGAGATGGAAACATGTACGTTTGGTTTCACGGCCCTTGAAGCTTCAAGTGACTGCGCAGCCCTCTAGTCAGTGATCTGCATCTGCATTTTAGCAGCATTAGCGTATCGAAGGACATGATGTTGACAGATGGACGATCTGTCCATCATGTGACTGGATCACATGAGTGGTGCAGGCTGCAGTGGTGAGGCCAGACATGGGAAGCTGCAGTTTAAAATAACCCACAGTAGTTTGCCAGATGGAATCTTTTATTTGGGTGTAGTATCTCTCTATTGTGCTGTTGAATTGAAATACTGCTTCAAATGTTTCTCATTTACTGATAAGAAAAGCTTGACTTGTGAAATTTCTTGCCATAAAGGTCGGCGGTTCGATCCCCAGTCCTTCTCATCTGCATGCTGAAGTGTCCTTGGGCAAGATGCTGAACACCGAATTGCCCCTCATAGAACATAAAAGTGCTGCTAATAGTGTGAATGTGTGGTTTTGCAGGTATTTATTCAACTAATATTAAAACAATGGGAAAGCAGAAGAGGGAAAGCAATAGGCCCAGCAGATTTGTATGATATTTAGGACTGCAACTAGTAATTATCATCATTATTCATACATTTCCTGATTATGAAAGTACAACTTTGCAAATGGCCATTACATGATTAAACAAGGAGAGCAGATGTCTTCAAATATCTTGTTTTGTTAGGCTACAGTTTAAAATCCAAATATGTCATTTTGTTTCATAGAATATTAAGGAAAATTGCAAACATTCACATTTTAGAAACTTAAAAATATAATAATTCACAGTTTGGCAAAAAGTGGATTCTTATTTTTTTGTCAGTCAATTAAAAATGTCATGTACTGTTTTTCCACAAAGCTTATGAAGTCAATGAGGTACATTTTGTTCCTGGAAAATTAAACTGATTAAAGACCAGTTTTGTTTGCCACATGATTCATAGACTTAAGTGGCAAGTGTTGGTCTGGATGCAGCCTAAAACTGACTTTACATGGAAACTAGAAATCTTTTTCTCAGTTTTCTGTTTCCTTTTGAATATATAACTCAAATTAATTTAACTGAAAGTCCTGATGTATCCAGAGTTAACCCAAAATAGTTTTGAGTGGGTTAATCTGTCTGAAATTTCATTAGTCTGAAGAGTTTGAACACTGAATGTTTTAGCAGTCTGTGATGGTTCAGGTTTATTAGCACTTGCCTGATAAGTGTGGATTATAGCAGGGGGGGAGATGGTTCTTTCACGCTTTTAAGGGTTTTATCTGACTGCTAATCACTGCAGTATTTTAAGCTCAGTCATCTTTCCTTTAAAACAGAACAGGAATTTGATCAAACTACACACGTCTGTTTTGATTATCTGAGAGAATCACATGGGTTCTGATGATTACAGGGTTTTAGATAAGTATCCTGCTTTGGGAGTGGTTCAATTGTTGTATTCAGAAAAGGTGCAGATGATTGTTTCATTGTTGTCCCACTCAAATATAACAAAAGCATCATTTATCTAGCTTCATCTACCTTGGTGACCACAGTCATCAGTTGTGTTTGTGTTGGCCTTATTGTTCATTTTTCTGGCTGTGCTGATTACATAGTTCGTATCAACCCAGGAAGTTTTGACCAATTTTTGTGTTGTTTGGCACTTTGCTCTCTGAGCCTGATGTTGAGTTTTTGCGGTGACTTTGATTATGCTATCGTTATGCTCTTACACTGAGCCGTGTTGAAGCTATGAAGCCAGTAAGGTGATGGCTTTCTCTTTGTGCAAGTGTCAGAGAGGCAAGCATGGACTAAAAGCTTTTTAGCAAACTGGAAGGAAATGACTTAATGGAGCTCGGGCTATCTGAGAGCTAAGCAGAGAGGGTGCAACATGGGATAAAACCCTTGTCCTAAAAACATCTAACCATCCTACTCTTGAAATGCTCTCATTTTGTTGTAACAGAATGGCGTGCCTTTTTCTCTCATCAAACACATAACCAAACAGCAGTGGGTCCATTCTGATGATGAGGCAAGCAATTCAAAGCCAAATGATAATCTTGAGTAAGTGTCAGGAAACTTTTTATGTGCTCTTCAGAAACTGTAGGTCCTGCATTCACAGTATGTGCATGTTTTAACCCCCCGGCAGATAGTTAGAGGAGATGCTTTTGCTTTAATATCCCTTATACTATTCTTATATAGGAGAGGCTTTTACAAAGGCCAAGTATATAAGAGTACAGGTAATCAATGTGATTCACCATTTTGCTACTGTTTTGTTTATAAGTTAGTTCTTTGTGCAACACCCTTGGTAAATGAAGCATCCTTGATGACTATGATTCCTCTCAAAACCAATGCTGGGGCAGCTGGTTGCTGTTGTCAGGCTGAAACTGAAAGCATTGAGGTGATATGTGCGAGGAGAAACAGACTAAGCGGAAACAATGCAATGTATCTAGGAACATTATAAAATGTGGAGCATATCCTCTTGTCACCTGTAGTTCACCTAATAGCAAATATAGTCAGTTTAATTTTCGGCTTTAAGCTTCATTGAATTTAGGGGACTGTTCGGCCTTGACAGAGGTATATGTGCTACTGAGTGCCTTTACAATTTACATAAGTAAATAATGAATTCATAACCACTGATCAATACATTACAATGTTTTTGCTTTCAATTTTCAGGGCAGTTTATTATTTATCACTTTGCTATTAAAAAGATTTATAGGAGAGACCTGTGGTTTCTTGCTCAAAGCTCATCCTCCAGCTTCAATAAGACATTGGGACACTTAGTTTCCACCTCAGGGACCAGAGAATGAAGGGGTGAGGATCGGATGAAGCATAACTCTCAGACTGCAATGTACCAATTCTGAATTTCAGTATATTGTTTATCCTCACAGCCTGTCATATCACTCTGCTGCTCTAACTTTCTCCTTTTGATCTTAATTATTTTCACTTCAACTCTTTAAAGATTTTTAATGTGAGTTTATTGGTGAACTAAAATGGTATTTCTTTAATGTAATCAATATTCAAATGAGCAGAGTGGAGAGTAAAGGGACCAGGTTGTTGATTTAAAGCTCCAGTGTGTAAGATTTAGGAGAAAGGTAACTATTGGCAGAAATTTAATGTAGAATAATTCTCATGATGTTTTCACTAGTTCATGGGGTGAGGTGAGGGGTGTTCAGCTGCAACATGCAACTTCAACACTAGATATCACACAATTCTACACACTGTACCTTTAATTAATGCTGTGTAAATATCATAGCACTCTTAGCTGGATTCCTCAAGGTAACAGATAAACATGGAGGATATTTATTTATATGACATCAACTGTGGAGCGGATGAATTTAGCTGTAAAGCTTTTACAAGGTCTTTCTGCAATATGAGCCTTCTTTTGATAAAGGATGATTCTTTCTCTGCCACTATTTGAGAATTTCATGGATGGTAAAAAAAAATTCCAACACTTAGGATCATGCAATAACTTACAACATGATTGACACTGCAGATGTTAATGATCCCTAATGATCCCAATAAGTCTGGGGTTTGAGGCCTTGAAAGTTGTAATTTTGTGGCTCTCATCTGTAGACTGTGTCTGTAGGATAGTGGTATTTTGAATCTGTTGTGGGAGTCCGGGCATTTTTCTGTTGGTTCAGACTTTTCGTACCCAAACCAGTCGCCTCTCTTTCAGGTACCAACTTCTTGTTTTGGCTCATCTCCTGTTCAGAATGACCACGTTCTGTGTGATGTTCACTTTCCTCCACGTTTGTCTGTGCTGCCTTCAAATTTCCTGCCTGTAGATGTTTTCATTTGGAAGAACACAAAGTGGAATGATGAAAAAGTATTGCACTGAACAATGATTTTTGATGCAAAAAAATACAAGTATACCATACAGTAGTAGCCACCAACCCTTTAATCCCAAGATCATTTTTAAATTCCAAATGTAAGCCAAGATCTACAACCCTGATATCTTCCAAAAAAAAAACACTTAAAGGTTCAATGTGTAGAATTTAGTGACATCTAGTGGTGAAGTGTCATGTAGCAGCTGAATACCCCTCACCTTCTAAACATGACAGAACCTGTGGTGAACTTCAGTTGTCATAAAAACTCAAAAGGTTTTTAGTTTGTCCAGTTTGGACGAATGTAAAAACATGCAGCCTCCATAGAGAGGACCCCCTCCATGTAAATATTAAGTATTTCAATATAAAGGGCTCATTTTAGGGGTAGAGAAAACAACAATTTCCTCAAATTTAGATGAAACACACTGGTGAAAACATCTGGATTATTTAATATGTAATTTCTGCTAATAGATAAATATCTTACGCACTGGACCTTTAAGAGTTTCATATTCATTACTTTTGCAATTTCTGTTCAAGGCTCAATGTACGAGCAGAAGTATACAAATATAAAGGCAGTTATGCTACTTTCTCTATTCAATGCACAATATTCAACTTCTCATTTCAACTTTGCAGAGGTTTTTAGATTTTACATGAATATGGCCATAAATATGACTATTTTCTTGCATAAAAGTAGTCTTGTGTTCTCAAACAAATACCAGTACTATAAAGTATGGAGCCATGCATCGTCTGCTCCTGCAAACATTTCACAATAGTACCCTCCCCCCCTTTTTTAACAAATTAACAGATTTATTTTGAAACGCGTGCACAAAGTTTTGCAACCATTTATGTTTGTGACATAAATTCAACATATAAACATTAAAACTCAGGCGAAAGATCATTTTATCTGTCAACCACAATGTTTATCTGTCGGATTTGTCACAAACGTATGTATTTCCAACACTTCCCGAACCCGTTTCAAGGTAAAGCACTCCAGCGTTTCAATATATACATTTTCCTAATAGGGCTTTGATTGTTATCACAAGACTGTAAGCTGCGCGTCTTCATAGAGACTTGAGAGGAGAGTCCTGACATTTAGTTTAATACATAATCCGACTTGTATTCGAGGAAATGCAGAAAATATACCAGAAGCTCCCCTGCCAGTAGTAGAACAACAGACAACTACTACACAGCTCATCTGCAGAGCCACCGCAGCCAGTGAGTCCAGAGCGCTACAGGGATTGACAGTGAAGACTGTTGAGATCGACCCGTCCATCGAGATCGACGGGTTGATCTAAAGAGCTTATCAAACAATAGTTTATCTATCGTCACATGATATTCATGTGACAATAGATAAACAGAGGTCCTCACTCATATTGGTGCTAAAGTAAACAGTAACATAAATGTGGAGTGTAGGAAATCACACAGACTTTATTCAGCATAGCCAGTTGCCAGGCATCAACCAGTCTATAAGATCACGATAATGATATGGTTGTTCACCACCTCTTTGACTTGACAGAGCTCTAAGGCAGCTATTGAAAAAGCCACTGCGAGACAGAGCAGGAAAAATAAACAAATAAAGACATTTCATATCAGACCAAGTCTTTTCTTTTACGAGGCCTTTGTCTCTCTCATGTCAAATGTGACAAAAGCTATTAGTCCACGAAATGGCTCGTCTTTGTTTTAGCTGTGCATTCTGTCATTTAGTGCAATGAAAAGACATGGAGCAAGGCACTAATTGTAATAATGTGTAGTCACGATAAACAAGTGTCTCATCTGTCACTATGAAAGTAATTTCAATAAAATCAATGCTATTTTTGCCGCCGTTCTATAATCCACATTCTAATTAGGCTTAAGCAGCTAGTTTGTCAGTTGGAGAGAAAAAGACTCTCCCGTGGGCGTTTGCCATTCTTTTCATGAAAGAACATTGAAATGTGGGCTAAGGATTTGACACCATTTCTGTCTGCTGCATGTGCACAGAGTCATCCCTGTGAGTGACACTTGTTTTGCTGACCACTGTTAATTAATTTCCTGACATCCCCGTCTGACAAACTGTTGGATCATTTGGAGAAGTGAGAATGTATTTTCAAATGCAAGAAATTCCCCATTCCACTGCTTAACTTCCCCAAACCTTTGGACGTAACACTAGCATGACAATGTATCAGTGGTTTAGCCTTTTTATATACTGACATTTAAAGTGGCACCAGCTTATAATTATTATTATTATTAACATTATTTATTAGTAGCAATCCACTAATGCACTCAGACATAATTAATTAAAAGAGTACAAACTGTACTAATTAAAGTGTGAGCATATAAAGAAATATATAAGACAGACATAAGATGATACAATACAAACTGAATTATTGCACTATGGTTATTGCCCATGTTTGAGTTGATACTGCAGATGGTGTATAAAAATATTAAAAACATACAACTTGCAATTTCTTTAATCATGAAAGTTTTTGTAATGTAATGTTCTTGGCTTTAATTTGAACGTCCACTGAATGAGGGAACAGATGGAAGTCTGGCTGCACTTTAGTTACTAATAATATATTCTGATAGTTAAGAGAGTTTTCATATGACTATTTTCTTGGCGCACTCTCTTCAATCTCATCATCTCAAAACGTTCGTCACTTTCAATTTCCATGGTCAGTTAACTTCCGTAGTGCTGCACTATAGTTCTCAAGAGCCCTGTTGTAATGCAATACATTAACCATGCACATCTTTGTGCTTCTGTCTTCTCAAAGCAGGGCTTCTAGGAAATGGAAAGCAATGGGGTCTTTTATTTAGCACTTCAACATAGTGTTGATGGTCAAGATCAAGCGATAAACATTTGCATATTTCAGCTCACCATCATTTTCAGTTGACATTGAATCTGCTGCAGTGGATTCTAGGAACAGTTAACACATTATTTTTGTAGACCAGCTTGTAACAGCCTGCAGGTTGTTGCAAGTTTTGTCCATCTCATCTCTGCATGTTATTTTTGTGACTATTTTACTGTTTATGTCTGCCAAAGAGGTTATGTTTCCATTGTCGATTGTCTGTTTGCAAGTTAACGCTAAAACTACCAAAGGGGATCCAGGAATTTTTTTCAGCTCCTTTACATTGAAATAACTGATGTTTTCTGGCAGTTTTGTAAATTTCTCTACAAATAATGCAGGTGTCATGTATTTGTAGAGTAATAACGGGTTCAATTTGGTGCATATGTAGTTAATGAACAAGATGCATTTGATCTGATACATGCATATGTAATACGCTGATATCTGTGCTCTCCGAGTGCCCCTCTTTTTCATAGAGGTCATCCATTTTTCTGGCTCGGGCACAATAGACAAGATGATGTCACCGTTCTTATTACTACATATACTAAGAAATGGACATATGAATGAATGATGAGATCAATGGGGCTTCCGTTATGAACATTTTGTTGAGTGACATGATTACTGTTACCAAGGTTATGGTATATATTTTATGCCAATAGATGCTGAAAATTCAGACGTGCTTGGCTGGCATGAATAAAAGAATTCAAACAAAACAGCAGAATGCAAGTTCGTCTCATTGATGGGTATTTGGTGTGTGTCTCTTAAATTGTCCATAGATTATCTGAAGGCCTTTTTTTTGTGAATACAGTGTTTTTGTTCACTGCCTTTAGGTTGTTAGCTTAATCATTAGTTGTGGGTAGTTCCTCCTTTTGCTCTAAAACAGCCTCAGTTCTTCATGCCATGGACTCCATAAGATGTTGGAAAACATTGTGCTCCATGTTGATGTTTCACATGTCTTGTTACACCGCTATACTACCTGCAAACAGACAAGGTTCCGAGGACATGAGTCCCCACTCTGCTTGCAAAGTTGCTCCAGGTTTGAGCCTGATGACACATCCTCACAATCAGTGCAGTGAGGTAGGGAGTCCTCTTTACACAGAGTACCTATGCACCTGCAGGGTTAAAAGCCTGTCTCAATTTTAAAGGGGTGTCAAAACCGCAGGATTTAGCAAAATGCTTTGTGTTTTAAGCCTACGTGTCCACTAAAAGTGGCGGTCCGACTGTCCCTGAATGTACCTCTTCGGAAGATATCAGTGGAAATTTAGGCTAGGTTTACCTAGCTTTAGGTAAATTCCCTAATTTTGAGTCAAATTTGAATGTCGGGGCTACCGGACACTTGTATGACACCACATGAGCAGTATTATTATGTTTTTTTTTCAGTTTATTTATTACGTCTGAAGATAAGTCACTAATTTCTTCAATTGTATTGGATTCGGTTGCTACACTGCTTACCCATGAAAGTCCAAAAGGGTTTTGTGGACTCAAACACTTCACCCATGATAATAGATTAGATATAAGACATAGATAATAGATTGATTAGCCTTAAACCCACTGTTAAATGGGAATGAGATAACAGTGGATGCTATGGATCACACTATTGCCTATCTTGGCGACTTAATTATACAGCATTGTACCTTTTCAAGTGGCTGGTCCACCCTACAGTGACAAATCTGAGAACTCAGCAGTTATCGTGTCATCCAAGTGAGGCAATGGAGGCACCAGAAACAAGTAGAGCAATGTCACCTGTACTCAGGACCCCTGCCAGAGGCTTGTTAAAAGCCCCACTCATACAGTTTTTCTCATAGGGCTTAAAGGGCAACATCCTCTGTCCTTGACAAGAGTATGATGTTTGCACCCTATTGGCTTGACTTCAATGCACATGTGCACTGTGTAATGAAGCTGATACTTTAATTTGATTTTATTTTGGAAAATTTCACAGCCCTACTGTGGACTTTTCTCTCCGATCTTTTATATTGTACACTCAACAATCAATAATTCTCAGAACACACACATGACATGTGAGTTTGGTATAATGGTTGAGCAAACCTATTTCTAAATGATTGAGCTTTTGCTTCTTCATATCATAGCTAATCCTAACCCACAGCCTTTGCTGTGATTACTTGTCAAAGTGAACTGTTTTCACCAGTCATAAGAGGTGTGGAGCAGAAGGTAGATAAATCCCAACCAGCATTGTAGGTACACATTTTTGTTTTTCACCCTGTTGTTGACTACTTTTATCTTCACCACTACCTTCATTCATCCATGTCAATATTAAGTTGACAGTGACAAAATAGAAACAAAGGTTATGGAATGAGTTTAAGGAGTCAGAATCTGTTTTCAGACTTGAAGGAGTATGTCCACCAAATTGGGTCTGGATTTTCTCTGGAGTTTAAAAAAAAAAAAAAGGCTGCCGGACGTTCTCCACTGAAGACGCGTTCACAACAACAGGTAAGGGGTGGTGCAGCAAGCAGAGAGGGTAAGGAATAATTCAGCTGCGGACAATCTCATTTTCCTACATGTTAGCGACACAGGCGTCGGCTCTTATCACAAAAACATCTCTTGACATTGTCTGTCTTTTACATGTATCGCGCTGCTTTTTCATCCGGAAATATTTGCATTCTTTTTTGTTTTTCTCAAGTTCCCGTCTGTCAGGTGTTAGAAATGTCATCAACACACCCCGTCACTCGATGTGTTCTCACTTTGGGTCCTTTAAACATTCTGCAGACTTTTTACAAGGGGGATGGCAGGAGAAACTTGAGCTGCTTTCAGACATGCACTGGACTCTGCAGCCCCTATCTATGTAGATGTTCATGTGTGAAGCCAAATGTCTGATTGAGACACTCCACAGTTTCTGCTGACTTAATGGCCTCCCAGTATAGAATCTCTAGAAATGCAGGAGATGTTGATGTGTGAACTCAGCAGGGGATCATTCGCAGGATTCACAGTGAGTGGGGGGGGGGGTTGATGATGCTTTTAACACGCAACAGATGCAAAAAAAGAAATCAAATATCTCACGGTGAAAAAGCAGAGACATACGACACTGCTGTAAACAAAATCACGTTATGGCCGCAGCTGAGTTAATACGTCACTTTCTGCCTGTCTGCTGCACCTGGCTGCTCCACCTCTCGCCTGAATGATGCAGAGGATTTGTTGCTGATGTGAACGCGTCTGTGCAGAGAACCTCCTGCTGCGTTGTGCATGTGTGAAAGGCAAACTCTGGGTAAAGTCCGCAGCCAAGTCTCTGGATTTTACCCAGAGGTCATGTCTGAAAACGGCTTTAGGAAAAAGAGGTTCTCTGAGGTTCTCACTCAGTCATTACAGCCCCTCTGGAGAATGTCCAGAGGTTCTCTGGAGTTCAGTGAATGTCTGAAGCAGCTTGAGTGATTTTATCATGTTGGTTTATCGACTCACTGTTGCATGTCGTGTGTATGTGGTGAAGTGAGGGAAGGCGAGTTTGAGTTGGTTGCAGGGATTGAGGCAATTAGCATTCCCTTGTCCAGTGGGGCTGTGGGAATCCCTTGAAGTAGAGGCTAAGGCGTGATTGTGAAGCTGCACATCACAGCAGCCACTGCTTTGTAGCGTCCATTATTTGTCAGATTGATGATGCACCCTCATCTCCATCCGAGCTCCAGCCTCCTCCACCCCTCCAGTTCTCCCCTCTTTCAGCTGGGAAATTGAATTGTGTTGGAATGCTCTGTGCCTCTTTTCTCTGGCACTTGAATGGGCTCTTTAGTATTTCACACCAAGGTGTCCTTCAGGGTGCAAGGTCAGGCTACCAAAACAGCTTCTAGTAGCGGATTAGGACCAATTAACATCTTTGTACACAAAGAGCTCTGGCAGCTGAACAGGCTGCAGGGTGACCCACACTGCCGTTGCATGCCAAGCCAGGGGACTGCTGCACTTGAACTGAAGTAGCAAAAGAGGGGTGGAGAAAGTTTTCCAAACCTAATGGGAAATGTTGCTACTTCACACCTTGTGAACATATAGGCCATTGAGCAATTGTTATATAGTGAAATGAGAGTGCGAACCACCATAAGTGTACTTTTTCCCTCTCCTTTTTATAACGGGTTACATGGAGCCAGTGATGGCCTTTAATCCAACTAGAACTACTTATTCATAATGTTGCCACACTCAAGACTAGTTCCACCACATGACTGATAAAGTAGTTTTAAGGAATCAAACTTTGGAAGACATGAATGCTGTATCATGTGCTGCATTTAATGTATTTCTTGAAACTTCATGTCATTGACCATTGTAGATTTTGGGGCAGAATTACAGAGTACACTACACTATGATAGAAAGTAAACTAAGCTATGGTAAGTTTGACATTATTGTGCTTTGTGTCTTTTACCTTTTACCAGAAACTAACTAAATTAGCTAAATTAAATTAGAATCGATGAATGTTTGGTGTCTGTGTCACCTTAACTCAAACAGCAAGTGCTCCTTCATAGAGCGGCCTTATCGCACTAATGCTCAGCATTTTCAAGGAATAAACCCAGTAGATGCTAACTGACCACTGCAGCCACATGATAGAGTATATTTATTCTGAAGTAAATCTGATGTGAATCACAAGATAAATAATGGTTAAGGGCTAATAATTACATCACAAAATATCTGGACGCTTCCTTCTATCTAAGTTTGCTCTACTGTTTGTCCAATAAGTAAAAGTGTTCATGATGGTTTTATATTAATGTCTGTACTTCTTGAATGTGATATTGTGGTAGTCAAATATAGCTTGATGTTCACAGTGAAAAAGGAAAAGTCCCCTCAAATTTCTTTAACCATCATTGTAACCAAATGTCTACCTAAAGATGCACTGACTTGTGGATTTCTAAGAGGTTACTGTATAATTATGTAGCCCAATTTTCCCCACAGCATTATTATCGCCCTTCAGGAAATAGCCATATGCATCTCTTTTGAGATCTGTGGGCAATTTGTAGGCTAAGTGTAGCTATTAAGTCCTTTTATAAACATGGCCAACACGGATAATTTGCCATTTGTGGGAGAAGGACCTGGCCACATGAAAACATAATGTTGTGAATTTGATGGAATTTTAATGAAGCCTTGTGTTCTTTTTTTTTTTGCTTTTTTTTTATACTTGTTTCATTTAAAAAATTTTTTTAGATGGTCATTGTGATAAGAAAAATCCTTATCTTAATTTCTGAAGCCATGCTCTTAATAAGAGCATGGCTGTAGTTGATTTATATTTTGTGAAGTACATTTTACATGACACATACTTTGGTACTTTGACACATACACATACATTCCCATTAACCTAGTATAATATGATACTATATAATATAATGGCTGCAATACTGTAGCACATTGACAGGACACTTTGTTGGCCTCTGCCTAATTAGTGGCATAGTGAATGCCCCCCACTAAGCTTTTGAGCTTTACATTTGTACCAGTCTGTTCCAATTTCCTCGTGTCTTTGATATCAGCCCCAGGACTGACAGTTCACAGATAAAGAGGAACACCAGACCATGTTAGAAAACCTTGTCGAAACAATGCTGCCGCCTCCAGTTCCCACCCTCTTCAATCCCATGTCTTTGCATTTACCCACAAGTCTGCAGATGTGCAGAGGAATGATGAAGGGGGGCGTCAGCAGATTCCTTCCAAACTCAAGCAAACAGTAAAGAAAGCAATGGGGTTCAGTCTAGACTGTGTGTGTGCATATATTGCCTATATATGAACTTTTTCAAATCGATATTCTGAGTTTGTCCTACAGAAATAAAATCCAGACAAAGCATAAGAGGTTTTTCATAATAAAAATATTAAGCTATAGCTTAATGGAAAAGCTCCACTGGCAGACCTTCACTTCAGCACCTCTATGTACCACCAGATAGGACTCACTGATAACTTTGCAATTTCAACACAGTTAAAACTCCAAAATTAAGTTACTACAGGTAAAACCAGTGTGGACACGTTTCATTATGATGCAATTACCACGTTGAGTAACTTTCAAGCCTCATTGAGTTGATTTTGATGAAATGAACTGAAATCTCTGAAGCCCTGAATGATTGGGAAAACTAATTTAAGTAGCAATTTACATCGGCAATTGTATCAATTGTGAAATGACTGTGGGTAATGTAAGTTGTAAGGACACAGGATTTAGTGCACTAATTGTGTGGAACCACTGAAATGGTGCATTTTAAGCACAAATAAAGATGTGAATAACTGTTTCATCTTACTGATGATTAAAGAAATACGCAGCAGACCAAGTTCAGGGAAATGACAGTGTGCTACGTGGCTGACATATTTGACATGTAGTTTTCATTGAGCTCTAGTATGTTCTTTCAGTACATCTTGCTGCAGTGATTGTTGGATAATACTGGGGGAGGCCACAGGCTATTCGCACTAACCTTCATCGGTGATGACCCTTCATTTAGTAGTCTCTTATTGTGAGGCTCAGAACTAACCACGTACCTGTGTAATTGTACTCACTATTCGTGGACAAGTGGATTTCATGCATTTTTTCTTGACATTTGCCTGTCTTTGACATTTGGGCCTGGAAGTGCATGAAAGCTGTTTTAAATCTCATCATGAAAGGTCAGCTTGTTATTATTAACTGTGCTGGAAGGAAGTCTACCTGTTCCCATGTTAATTGGTGGCTTTCGGCTCCACATGAGAAAGCCAATATGGTCAGTTTTACCTGCCTTATTTTACTGTCCTGTGGCCTCTTGAAATAAAGGAATCAATGAATCTTTATATGCAACCCTTCTGTCTTTCAGCTTACTCTACTGTGTCTGGTGTAAATGGACCCCTGGTGATCCTGGATAATGTGAAGGTAAGGCTATAAATGAATTCATATAATAATAATAATGACGATGATTATTAATAATATATTCACCTATTTTGAAAATTCATTTTGAGAATATATCGATGAGATTGGAATTAGCAAAACTGCCAATTGACAATATGTAAAAGTATTTTCAGAAGCAGTTATGAAATAAACACGGTCATATTGGCAGATCCCTGTTGTATTGGTGATACGTGTTTCATCTTTGGGCAGCTGTAGTGAAACTATGTTTAATCATTTTGAACTAGTTTCCTAGATATGCAGAGATTGTTCACCTGACTCTGCCGGATGGCACCAAGAGGAGCGGGCAGGTCCTGGAGGTGATTGGAAGCAAGGCAGTCGTCCAGGTAAGAAGCAGGATGTAATATGTCTGACTGATTGTCTGACTGCACCGATTGTGTGAGCGTCCTGCTGCTGTAAATAGTTGTGAAGGCACCAAATGTGCATTAATCCAAAGATGAAAATAGTCCACAATGCTTGAGTAGCATTTGCCAGAAATGCCCTATCCTGTGCTTTGACATAGCTCAACATCTATTGGATGGATTGGCAGAAAGTTTTGTACCGACATTCACAGATCCCTGTTAATTATTTGTTGATGCACATCTTTTCCCTCTTGTAACACATTCAGGTAAAATCCTGCCTATTATCTTAGATTCAGCTGGATATATTGGCACAAAAATTAGAAATAGATGTCCATTTGACTGACTTTTCCTCTTCCATCCCTCGTGTCATGTTGAATTTTTTATATATTCATATATTAATAGTCCAGGGAGAATAATTGCCAATATTTTTGATGTTCTGTTTTTTAAGCACTTTCCTTTCATCTGTCACTGCTGTCATTTCATTTTGTCCAATAACATTCCCATTATGTACTTTGTATTAAAAAGCTATCTGGAAAAAATAAGATGCTTAACCATGGTAATCACTGTACTTGCTAAACATTAACATACTAGCATTGTCATTGTGAGTATTAGCATGCTGAATTTGAAATGCTTGCTGTGTGTGTTTGTACAGGTGTTTGAGGGAACTTCAGGCATTGATGCCAAGAAGACAGCCTGCGAGTTCACTGGTGACATCCTGCGTACTCCAGTATCAGAGGACATGCTGGGTATGACATCATCAATATATTTATACTGAGCAAACTGAATCCAAATGTTACACTCAAGAGGAACAAAGTAAATAATCCTCATAATTCTCTCTTTATAAAATACAGATGAACATTTTAAAGCATGTTAAATGCTGCTTAAAGAATCATACTACATTTCTTTCAATGTGCTTATTTAAATTATGTTTTCAATCTACTCAGTGAATGGTAAAAGCAACAGCAATGAATTGAACCTCCTCAGTGAATGATCTTGAATATCTCAATCAGCGCGATTATCTCAGTACAGCACAAGGTTACATATATTTAAATAGCTGTAGAAAGTAAACCTGCTTTTGTTTTTGAAGTATCATTAATCACATCTCTGAATTTCTAATAACTTCTCCTTGTTACTTGTAGACTCGACAAGAGCCATCAGAAGCACTCCTATCTGTTAAGAATCTGACACAAGATAGAATAGATCAGATGTGGTTGGAAGTGTCATCTAATGAACTGCATTTTATCACTGTTGCTAAGTAATTATCTTTGAATTGAACTTCCAAAGAAACCACACAGTTGCTATTTATCATACTACAGATTGGATTTCTGTTCGGCTAAAGGGCGACAATCTTCCTTTTTTCAGGGCGCGTGTTCAATGGATCTGGCAAACCCATCGACCGTGGGCCCAATGTGCTGGCTGAGGACTACTTGGACATCATGGGTATGACCTCAGTAACCTGTTGCCCTTCTGTGGATTTGAAGGATTTTTCTCTGATGCTAATGGACATTTTCAATCAAACAAAAAGAAAAATACTGGTTCAGGCACATTCTGAAATTTTGTCCACTGAACATGAACATGAAAGTGTTCCATATTTCCCAGGTCAGCCCATCAATCCTCAGTGCCGTATCTACCCGGAGGAAATGATCCAGACTGGCATCTCAGCCATCGATGGCATGAACAGCATCGCCAGAGGACAGAAGATCCCAATTTTTTCAGCTGCTGGGCTACCACACAATGAGGTGAGACCACCAGACTAGCTCATTTCAACAGATATAAAAAAAAAAAAAATTCCTTCCGTACCTGATTACCAG
Source organism: Paralichthys olivaceus (assembly GCF_024713975.1). Classification (NCBI taxonomy): domain Eukaryota; kingdom Metazoa; phylum Chordata; class Actinopteri; order Pleuronectiformes; family Paralichthyidae; genus Paralichthys; species Paralichthys olivaceus. The sequence goes on from NC_091106.1 coordinate 2,805,674, forward strand.
CCTGAGAGCATTTTCTGTATATAAGGAAAATGTTATCAGATCCCTCCCTTGTAAAAAAATGCAAAGTAAATATATTTCAGACTAAAAGAAAGGCTTCCAACTTACTACACTGGTAATCAGTGTTACTGTAATAAATCAGTGATTATGTTATCTAATTAATTGGTCACTACATAATTTCTACTGCATATGTCAACAATGTACTATCATTGTGGAAGCTGCAATTTGTGGTGCTGTTAAAAACATTCTGTTATGTTGACAGACATGCCAATTATTTTGTCTAGCCCCCATTCATATAAACGATGGTAGGCTAACCGGAATAAATCCTGATGAGAACAGAACATTTAAAAATTAAATAGCTGGAACATAGTGTTCGGTAAAATGGCAAAACCTCCGCTTCTTACATTATTCAAATGTCTGCTATTCTCCTGTCATGTGACACCAGTTTGACTTCTGCTTTCTTAAACTTCATGGTTCTCAGGTCCAGTTTGACTTCTGCTTTCTTAAACTTCATGGTTCTCAGGGCTCCAACATAAATGTTACACACATTAATATATCAAGTTGTATAAAAACAGTGTAGTAAAACATTTAACTGTTCATTGGTTAGTTTCTTACATGACCTGCACACATATACATAGACATAAAAAACACAACAGAAATTATGGATTAAGTAGGAAATACTCTGTCTGCTTGTGGGATTTGTAGTTTGCCAGTAAAGAAAGCAGAACTTCAGCTAAACTCACAGGGCTTAAATTCACTGCTTGGTGCTTGGCATTCACCAAGCTTTTGCTACAGTGTGTGTCATAATCATTGTGACTGACAGCTGTGCCGCACAAACAGCTTTGTTGTGGTTTTTCCAGCTCGATTGTCACAATAGGCTAGTTTAAGTAGGACAGCTTGGGAAATTGTCCGATAGCAAAGAAATTTATTCAACTAGAAATACACTGTGGAGCACATACCTCCACCAAGGCCAAACAGTCCTACACATGTAGCTCTTATAATAGAAAAAGAAAAGAAAAAGGAAGTAGTCTGATAATCTTTGGCAAATTGTAAAAACTCACTCATGTCAAACTCATAAATATGTCCTTTTTCCATCAATATCTGGACATTCTTTTCTAAGAAATTGACAAAAATGATGCCCCATCTTGCAATGTTAGGGACAGAAAGTTAAAACAGTTCCCGGATGTGTCCATTTAACCGGATTAAAATTTTAAGGAGTTCTTCTTTGGCCAGTGTAGGGTGCACTGTAATCAATTTAGTTTTGTTAACAAACAACTAAAGACACACGGGTGAAAACACCTCCTTTTTAGAGTTGATGAAATAAACAATGGCCACAAAGATAACTCCATTGTGTCTGCCAAAAAATCTACTGAACCACTCCAGGACAATTGAGCTGTCTTGAATGACCATTGGTTGTTCTTGATGCTCTTCAGGTAAAAGAAGAAGTTTTCTATGCTTCTTTTCACTCCTACAGTCCTTAACACATCAATGCTCAGGGGCAACATTTAATAATGTTACCTTCTCACAATGGAAAACCATTATCAGACGGCAAGAACAATTTATTTCTTTGTGTACTTTGAGGAATGTTTTAATATCCTAACTTACACATTATTTATAAGAAATCTGTTTTGAACTTTTTATTTTCTTTGTGTTTGAATATGTGAGAAAATGTATCCCCCTGCTCCCCCCTCATAACGATTAATTGAATAATCAGTGTAAGTAAAGTACAATAAAATCAGAAATGGCGTCACAGGAGAGATTCTGTGTTGACTATTCACAACTGTCTCAACACGCAATGTCAACAGCTGAGTTCCATTCGCACTTTTATGAAGTGTGATCAAAACTGTCCTACCACAGAATCTAGATAATGATGAGTGGCTAGTCGTGCAGTGGAGATGCTGTGAAAACGTGGCTCGTTGTTTCATTAAGGACATGTCACAGAGGTCATTCATGCAATGGCTTCCTCTATGGGCCAGGTGTCTGAACACTGGGTGCATGGAGAGGTCAGGCCTGATCAAGGCAGTGGCTGTGGCATTATGTGACGAGCGTGAAATTCCTCTTTCATTCAACAATTCATTATAGAAGACATTTCACTCGGCTTAATTAATTAAAATGAATTGACTTCAAAATATCTCTCTTAGACCTACGTACTTCTATGAAAAAATGATGACTAAAATGACTAAAAAGAAACAATGAATCGATCCACTAAATTATTGTCTAAGAATAAGCTAACCTCCACTGGTTCACATTGAAGATGTAACACATAATTTATTTATTTTTTAAATTAAGCTCAAAAATGTCATATTGACATGTCAAGCTTTGTATTAAAAGACCCGTTGTATTCAAAGCCTGATGTGTTTTATTCCTCTGTGCCATAGAGCCCCATTGTTGTTTAAAAAAAAAAAAAAAAAAAAACATAAATGTCTCTTCACTTTTGACAGTTGACATAACAAACATGACTAGTGTTAACTAGTAATGGCTGAAATAAAACTTAAGAACTTGAACTAGTTTCCTAGATATGCAGAGATTTCACATATTATCACCTTACTTTTGTTAACATAAATTAGGCTAAAACTAAAAGCCAAAGAAACTAAAACAGTGTTTCTGTCTTTACAGATTCACATCTCAGTTGAATCTTTGAGTTATATAAGTTATGTATAATCATGACACTTACAAAAGTAAAAGCCGAATCAAATTATATTTAACGAAAGGATTCAATTGAATTCACATTTGATAGAATGCTGTCAAAACCCAGCCCTGCTCGACATACACCCTCAGACTGATACATAATCTTTGCCTTCGCACATTAGTCAACTAAGTGACATTAGCTTCTATTTAGAAAGGCTGTGTGTTGAGATTGAGACGTCTTGACTGTCTAAAATCCTTCTGTGTGTTTTCTTTTTCCCAGATCGCTGCCCAGATCTGTCGCCAGGCCGGCCTGGTGCAGAAGTCCAAGGATGTAATGGACTACAGTGCTGAGAACTTTGCCATTGTCTTTGCAGCCATGGGGGTGAGCAGGCAGTGTTCAGCAGACACTTGTTCAAACATTGATTTTCCCCCATCTGTAACTCTAATCCCCCTCTTAACCCTGATGTGACACCTTGTCTCCTCTCTCCCACCCTGCTTTCTGTCTTTTATTCATCAGGTGATTTAACCTTTAAGTCCCTCTTGTTATTTCTGCACCTCTGAGCATATCCCTCGTCCATGTAGACAGGCCACTAATTCAACAGGTCCTTTTAACACTGTCAACCCTGCAGTATCAAGTTCTCTCCTCCTCAGCTGCTCCTCCAGTCTGCTCTAACACCCCTTTTGTGACAGTGCTGACCTCTAACACACACACACACTCACACGGTTCACTTGCTAAATACTAACCCTTCCCTCTTCTTTTGTGTTGTGTTTAAGTCCAGCAGGAGAGTTGAGTATTTATCCAACTCTTCACATGGATATGAATCTTTAAAAAAACATAGTGCACACTGTAACAGCAATGTATCTGTTTAATGGTAAAATAAAACATTCAAGACACTGTTTACTCATTAGACAGATGAGCACTGCAGGCCTTCTGTTGAATGTTAACTAATTTCAGATTTTGTGTTAGTCTTTGCCCTAAAAGAGAAAAGTAAATGTATTATTCAGAATTCCTTTTTAAAGCAACAATACCAAATATCTCAGTGTTCCTCGTTAAGTGAACATGTTTCAGTTTTACATGTTGGTCTCTAAGCATCTGATTAATTTTGACATATAATAGCAGTTTTATATGGACAGACTAAGGCTAACTGCATAGATGATTGAAAATTCTATGTATCAACAAGGCAGTGGTATTCCTAACAATGACATTTATGAAAATAAATTCATAGAAAGTGATGGAGGACGCAAGTGTCCCTTTTATTCATAATGGTCTTCCAACATACAACTGTCATCAGCAGTGACAGCAGTCCCTCTCTGCACCATGCTGTTTCCATAATGGTCCTGTCATGCTTGTATAAGACCATAACCAGCATTTATGCAAAGCCCCTCACATTGGACAAAAAAGCCCACCAACACCCACTAACATCTGGCTTTTGTCTTCAGTGTGAAAGGTTACCATCAGCTTTCACTCCCGGGTCACAGGTATTTATCGGCTCCAGCACCGATCAGCAGTGACTGAAACGTGACTCCCAGGCGAACGCAAATTTTCGCCCATTTTCAGAGCGATGCTATGACGTGGGCAACAAAAGCATTTGGCATATGACAACATTGTGCAGTTGGTGTTTGACAAGACTAAAGCAGTAGATTTATGTTGTAAAAGTAACCGGCCTTGCATTGTCTCTGGCCTCCATGCTGCTTTCCCCTGTTCCTAATACAAAACTCTAAGAACAGAAAGGAAGGCTCCACTGGCAATGGGAAAGGAGTCAAATGCCTTTTCTCTGTAGGAGTACTGGCATTTATGATACAAAAACTGTTGTTTCTGTTACAACATGTTGGAAAATCTGCTCAATCAAAGTGCAGAACTGTGTAGTAGCACTTCCTGTTTGCAGTATACCCATGGATGTGCAGACAGCTACCCCTTGTGTACTTTGATACTGAAGAAAACTTAAAACCCTACAGATTCTGATGTCAGTCCTTCAGTCTTAAGAAATGTCTTTTTTGTGACATTTCTTCGAGATGGATAGTTGATAATTTTAGAGTGTCACACTGAATCTAAATATATGAATATCAAGTCTATGCTCACATTTGGTTGAGATAGTAGTCCCATGAATTTGGATAGTTTTAATGTGTATTGTGGCAGTTGGGTTAACGGACTTCAACTGTTTCCATGAGCTGTTTGACAGCCTGTGCTCCAACAGCTGATATCGTTTATAAGCTGGCCAAATCAACTATAAAAACCCCCTTTGTATTTTGAACACCAACATGCACATGTCCTTTCACCTCACACTGTGTCGTTGCCTCTTCCTCTGCGTTTCTCCCGGCCTCACAGTTTAAAAGCTTCCGTTGATACTTAGTTTGTCAGTAATGTGACATATCTGATGTCTGAATAGGCCTTTTGTTGTTTCAAGATCTTTCACCCAAGAGCACTCAGTATCAAATACCTGTATCTATTGTTTCGCAGGTCAACATGGAAACTGCCCGCTTCTTCAAGTCTGACTTTGAGGAGAATGGCTCCATGGACAACGTCTGCCTTTTCTTGAACCTGGCCAACGATCCCACGTAAGATTCACCTAGAATATGTGAAAGCTGTAATCGTACCAGCTATTTTTAAGTCATAGATAATCACGGACAATCTATTAGCAATGGACATCAAAGATGATGATGTTGTCAGAAAGTACTGTATTCTAGTTTAATTCAGACCTTGATTTCTAAGTGTACATATCGATAACTTGCAGTTATTGTTTCTGTGACCAATCAGAATCGAGCGTATCATCACCCCACGCTTGGCGCTGACCACAGCAGAGTACCTGGCCTATCAGTGTGAGAAGCACGTCCTGGTCATCCTGACTGACATGAGCTCTTACGCTGAGGCTCTGAGAGAGGTACGGCTACTTGTCCAATCTGACACATTTGTTTAAGCTCTTTGATAGAAAGGAATGATTTCAGTTCTTGATGTAGAGTGGTTAATACCGCCCCTGCCAAACTTCAAAAAGGTACCAATTTGAAAGTATAACATCATTTATTCCCTATCCATTTGAATCATTTACAAGAACACTTTGACACACTACATCAAGGTCTGAGCTCTTAGATCTTTTTACTTCAACACTTGTTAGTTAAGCTACTTGTAAGGATGTTCTTGAATACCCTCTGCCTTCTCTATCTAATCTCTAATCCTCAAACCCAAAGTACTTATTGAGGATCTTAATCTTTAAACATGACTGTTATTATCAAAAGCTAATTGCTTATCTTGTTTTCACATTGATTTCAAGAGTTGTTTTTGCAGAATTCTGTTTTGTGTGTGTGTGTGTGTGTGTGTGTGTGTGTGTGTGTGTGTGTGTGTGTGTGTGTGTGTGTGTGTGTGTGTGTGTGTGTGTGTGTGTGTGTGTGTGTGTGTGTGTGTGTGTGTGTGTGTGTGTGTGTGTGTGTTATAGGCATTACCACAGAGGTTGTTTCAACTGTGAGATATAATAAAAACTTGGTTGTGGTTTGATCCCCCAAGTCCCACACTAAGTGTAATTATATATTTACAACAACTCATGAACATGTGACTAATCGTCACGTCTGCACAGTCTCTAGTTTCACCTAAAAAATAAAGGCTCAGTCATTTCTTTTAACAGTTGGTCACCAATATTTTTTTTATCAAACATGAGCAAGCAGAATTTTTTATTATACATTCGTATTTGTTGCTTTACTTTACTTTTTACTAATAAACTTGAACCATGGGAAAAAATAAACAGGAAAATGAGCATGTCTCATGTCTACTGAATATAGTTTCTTTCAGGTGGTGGGTGGTAGTGATGGTTGCTTGCCAAGAGCTTCAGCCATTGTGTTATTTAAAAGACAAGTGGTTATAAAATGTCCTTAGACCTGACTAACTTCAGGGTAGACTGGATGCTACAGTGAGTCACTTTCGCCATGATGGGCCATGTTTGAATGCTTGCAAAAAGTTTTGGTTCTGTTTTTAGCATCGGTATTGGAAAAAAATCTAAAATAATACCCAACCCTGTTAAAAACACACGATCCAATTTTTGGAGCAGGCCTCTTAACATCAGTGAAAATCTGTTTGTCGATTTTAAACATGCTGTGGCGTAAGATGTGTGATATGAACTAAGCTTTTTTATGAAACTAGGTATGTGTGCATACTGTCAATGTTATGTTATTATACTGTAGATTTAAGCACATGTATTCAGTAATATTATCACTACAGTATGGTCATGCAGAATCCTCTGAGAAGACTCAGTCTGTTGCTTTAGCTGCTGCTTGTGAGGCAAGGTGTCAACATAACACACCAGTGTAAATTCTCTGCAGCATTAGCACAAAGGTGATGGACTCACTAAAGTCATTGCTGAAAGGGACGGTAATGTGTCCTTCATTTGTGTAGGAAATACCTTTATTTTATTATTGTCCGCTTGGCTTTAAAAGGAAATGGTTCCCCCTCTCTCCCCTCCTCTTTCCTCATGTGAGGACTAAGGCCCCCTCTTTTTGTGTTTCTGTACCGGCAGCACAATGTGGGTTTTTTAAATGGCGCATGTGCGTTTCCCTTCTTGCATTCGCTGTCCCTAACCTTGGCACATGCACACTGCACCAATAGTCAGCTAAGACTCAGACAGCCTGATGGGTTTTTCAGCGCTTACAAAGAGCCAGGAGGACATTAACATTTAACTTCTGTTCCCATTCATATGTGTGAAGGTTTCATTTTGCATTGAATCTACAGTTCAGAAGTGTTTAGCCTGCCCATCAACCTTTGAATCCAAAGATGAATAAGAAGCATTTTCTTTCCTGCTTGCTCTAAATTCACTTGACTTTGGGAACAAGGACTTACTTTTGGTCATTTTTGCAGAGGGTCTGAAAATAGAATGGCAACATTTCAAACCAGCTGTTTGCCTCTTCTGAAAGATACTGAAGGAGCTAGCATCACTTGACTCTCCAACAGTAAATGGATTGAAAATACTTTTTCTTTTTTTTGTTTATGATGAAGAGTATAGCACAAAAAGCTACAGTAAGATCAAGTCCTACCTAATAAAAATATTTAAGTATTCAGTCTGATAGAAAACACCTTTACCTTTACCCCAGGGGTCTGTTGGGAAACAGACAACATCCTTTGTTGTATCGCTTGTTCCCTGACATAATTTTTCTGCTGTATGCCTGTCACAATTTTCATACCAGTATTTCACATATGCAGTTCCTAATAACTGTGGAATATTTACCACTTGTTGTTATAAATATTTTTTATTAAATGGTGCTTAAATGATTTTAAACTGTTAGAGAAAGAACTCCCAGCCTTTCCGAATGAATCAACTGTTGAATCAACTGTTATCTGTTAAATGTGAACTCTGTTAAATGTGAACTGTGTGAGCTGTTAGAAAAACAACAAAACTTCAACCAAGATCTTGAATATTTAGTCAAGGTCTTTTGACGTGATTCAGGGCTTAAAAACGGTTATTGTTTACATGTTGGAGAAGCAGACATGACTATAGAGGGCCAAATGAAATGTAATAAGTTAAAACTGCTATTATGAATAATAATCCTTATCATTATATAAATTGGGCTGTCTGTTATCGCTCTGACAAATTTCGATCACCAAAACCATTGGTGTCATTCCCCTCAGTAATGAGTAGTTTGTATGTACCTCATGGTTTTGTTTCTTTTTCATCAGCAGCAACTGTTTTCTATGGGCCAGTGGTGGTAGTTGACTACGGTGAAGTTGGAAAGATATTCACAGATTCTGAGGATGTTTTTTTTATTAGTTATTGATCTAAAATTATTGCACTAAAGCTGCTGCCTGTGACTGTGACACTTTAACTTCCCACGGCAAATAACAGACTAACTGTACATAGTGCACAATCCCTCCCCTGTTACTTATAGTATTTTTTATTTTCTATGTTTAATTTTTGTTGCATATTTATACTTGCACAAACACGCCACAGCGAATTCCTTATATGTGTACACCTACTGGGCAATAAAACTCAATTCTGATTCTGATCCGTAAAGTCCGTGAATATATTTCCAGCTTTACCGCAGTCAATAACTCCTGTACTTTTATATCCACACAGAAACATAGCAAGCTGCAATACACTGTGGACTGACGGTTATTACGTGCATATGCAATATTTTCTGGTGTGCACCAGAAACACATTTTTTATTTTTTGTCCATGTCACCTTGAGGGCTTTGTCGTTTTCAGTGAAAAAGTTGTGATGTACATCACCTGTCCAGCATCAAACAGACATACAGTTAGCTAAAACTAGCTGCTGAACGTACTGGCACATGTAGCAGCTACAGAGCCAGATCATTTTTAGGCTTCAACATCTTCATTTATACGAAATAAATCAAAGCTTATTTTGCTCTGTGCTGGATTTGTCGTCAGACAATACTTCTAATATAATATGTCTGTTACAGTACTTGTATAAGGTGATAATTGAATTTTCTACTCTCTACTGCTCCCAAATGGCCAAACAACTAATCAATATAGCTTCAAGGTTTTCTCATACTTGATGAAAATAAGAGAAGTGTGAAGCAATAAAATGGATTTGCATGTCCACAACCTTTTATACTCTTTTACGCCACTCATGCCGCCCACCTTTAGGTCTCTGCTGCCCGTGAGGAAGTGCCTGGTCGCAGAGGCTTTCCCGGCTACATGTACACTGATCTGGCCACCATCTACGAGCGTGCCGGCCGCGTGGAGGGCAGAAACGGCTCCATCACTCAGATCCCCATTCTCACCATGCCCAACGATGGTGAGAGCTGCAGCAACAGAACAAAGCTTTCTGTGCTTTACATCGAATCTTCACAACCTTCAGTCTTGTACTGGACTTTGATATGAATTAATGTGTATCATTCACGGCAGTGTTAATAGCCTTCCTCAACTTATGTATCCATTGTGTATCTACGAGGCTATAAAGATTATATGTCTATATTCTATCATCTTTTTGGCAAGTAATTGTTTCAATTACAGAAGAAGGCATCTGAGGTGGACAAGGGAGATTTTCTTGATGCCTTAAATTACCATAGCAACAAGTATGAAGAGGGTACTCTTATGTAGTTGACAGAAGTGATCGCTGAGGAGGTAGTGTCAGTTTTACTAAACACTACTGTTCCCAAGGGCTCTCAGGCTTTTGATTCAGAGTTAAATCTGTAAAACGAAAAGCCAACAGATGTGTCAGAATAATATCTCAGTTGTAGATGTTCTTCACTGAGTGTGAACTCAACTCCTACATGTGTTTCTTATTTTATAATAATTCTACTTGTGTTTTTAATCGTAAGAGATAAAAGTTTGTTTTTGTGTCCAACAGACATCACCCATCCCATTCCTGATCTGACGGGATACATCACAGAGGGTCAGGTCTATGTTGACAGACAGCTGCACAACAGACAGGTATTCAACATTCTCTCTTAAAAGAAAATGCGTCACCATTACGTTGACGCGTCACCCCTACAATTAGGTAAGAACAGTTTTCTGAGTTAGATGGTTAATTTGAAAAGGCCACATGCTGGACTAGTCATTTTGTGTGAATTTGAACATAAATACTGTACATGGAGTATACGTATTATTCCTAACCACACATTAACAAATAATCCCACACAATGCTTGACATTTCACATTGGAGTCAACCTCCAAACGACAGAATATAAGAAGCAAACTACTGGACATGTTAATGGTGTTAAGCTTTTGTGCAAGTATTTTGACGGATGAAAAAGAAGGAAAAGAAATCATCATTCAAATAAATGTAATATTAAGTTAAAACTACAACTATGGATAATAAATATGATTGTTTGTTAATTTAAAGACAAAAACTCCCTGGTTCCCTTTTTACTTACCTTTATAGTTAACAGTTTTAAATATTGTATTAGTGAGACAACCTTCATACTTGTCTTTCAGATCTACCCACCCATCAACGTGTTGCCCTCACTGTCTCGTCTCATGAAGTCAGCCATCGGGGAGGGGATGACCAGGAAGGACCATGCTGACGTCTCTAACCAGCTGGTAAGAAGGTTTACCTATCGTAAATTGTAAATGATGCTTCATGTAACAGGAACATACAGTTCTTCTCTCTAAATGACTGAGTTAACAGTGCATGCTCTCAACTACTACTTTGCACTTTACATGGCTCAGACTGGAGAAAAGAGAGATCCTTACATTGAGCAATGAATCTGCTCAAATATTCAAAATAAGACAGTCCAACTAAAAATAACACAAAAAAAGTCTGTCTCCACCCCTTTTATTAAATTCAGACACTTGGTGCTGAACTACATCGTGAATTTCACACACTGACCACACACAGTCCAGTCATATATATATATATATATATATATATATATACACACACAGTATATATCGGTGGGTTTTGACCTGGTATTGTTTAGTATTAATGATGTCTCCTCTTGTCTCCAGTACGCCTGCTATGCCATTGGTAAGGACGTGCAGGCCATGAAGGCTGTGGTGGGTGAGGAGGCCCTCACCTCTGATGATCTGCTCTACCTGGAGTTCCTACAGAAGTTTGAGAAGAACTTCATCGCTCAAGGTGAGACGATGCTTAAGAAACAGCTTTGCAAATACAGACGTAGTATGTTTTCAACGTTCATAATAGTGTAGGTGGAAGCAGTACCTGGCAACCACAGATATTGTTTAATCTCCCTCCTCACAAGGGCCGCCATGATTCACTCCAATCAATCAATCGACAGATTATTGATCACCAGCTATTATGATATTATTACCAATTGTTTATTGATGTCATTTATCAAGAAAAAGTGTTTTCTTGCTTCTCAATTGTGAGTTTGCTGCTTTTTCTCTATTATTCTATTGTAAACTGAAACTCTTTGGGTTTTGCACAAAGCCTGCAGTTGAATGGAGACATAACCTTGGGCTTTGGGAACTTGTAATGAAATTTTTTTACAACTTTTAAAACATTTGATAGACTAAATGATCAATCCAAAAAAAGGCAATAGACTAATTAATTATGAAAATAATAGGTAGTTGCAGGTTTTGTAATTTGACACCTACATGCAATACTTCTTGATGTGCGCTCACTTATTTTGACATCACAGTTCACCTGCTTCGTGCAGGCAGATGTGAGCTTGTGCTCTCTGTCATCTCTCTTGCTCATGCAGCTCAAGCTGGGGCTTCACCACAGAAAGTAATATTTATTAGGTCTGCTCTTTTATTTAGGCGGGTTGGTAGCAGGAGTGTGTGTGTGTGTTGTCTACATCTATTAAAACATTACCATCTTGATAATGTGCAGGTGACCAGGTTTTTTGGGGGGGTTAAAAGCACCACTGCTAATTTTAACCACATGAATGCTTCGATGAACGAAAGTTAATTTGCTATTCAAAATAAGGTTGGAACTTGATTTGAAAAATGACGACTGCTTTGGTCTTAAACTAGCAAAGATACTTGCACCAAGTGTAAGATGGGCCCATAGACAGACAACAGATTTGTTCGTTCACTGCTTTCACGTAGTTGTCAAGTCGCGAAGCTGTCATTTAAATACTCAGAACAGAGTTGAGCTTGGAGAAAATCAGATTTTCTTTGTGCTGCCCAGCAAAGCTGAAAATGTGTATGCCGTCACTATATTTATATTTTAACTAACAACAGTTAACAGTGTATTTCCAGGTTTTTGTTTGTTTCTGGAAAATATTGTTTGGTGTAGGTTACTGCTTTCTGGCCGAGGGAGGTTTGATCAGAGCTCAGAGAAACAGAAAGCAGCGCTATCTGAAAGGGGAAATCTATGTTCAGGATCATGTTAACGTTCAGGTGGGGGTTTATGAGCGGTATTAGAAATTGGCTGCTCTGGGTTATGTTGTGGAAAAGCTGCATCATCACATGGCAGCACATGCAGGTAGGTTAATAAAAACTCTAAAATATCAGTTACATTATCCACCAAATATTAATATTAGTCAGTGCTGGATGTTAAGTGGGGTGTTTTTAATTAGATTGGATGAATGTTGAACTAGCCTTTCTACCTGATCTGTACATTTTATGGATTCAAGTGATCAAAAAGTAATTGACTGCAGCTTGAATACCTGATATTTCTTTCCTTGACAGTTGGCTTTGAATAGCGGTTTCTGCCTAAAACTTTATGCGTGGCAGCATTATTTAATTGTATGTTTGGATACTAACCTTCACCGTTATGTCTCCTTCAGGCCCATACGACAACAGGACAGTGTACGAGACCCTGGACATTGGCTGGCAGTTGCTGCGAATCTTCCCCAAGGAGATGCTGAAGAGGATTCCTCAGAGCACCCTGGCTGAGTTTTACCCGAGGGAGTCTGCCGTTCGCCACTGAAGCGCACAAAGGATTGCTCTGGCTGTACCTCCACTCACCCCTTCTACCCACCATCCTCCTTTTCCTTTACTCCTCTCTGCACTTCCAGGGGCTCCGAGGCCGACATTGTCTTTGCAGATCCCAATCGTCATCTTCTATTTCTCCATAGTTCTTATTACCTCCAATTCTTCTTGTCTCCCTCCTATGAATAACCCCAGCATCACCCCCCTCTTCTCCCCCGCCCTGAATGAGACCAGGGCAATAATCTTCCCCTTCTATAGATGTACTGTAGTGTATCTTTGTCCAGAAGTTGTGTATGAAAAGTGTCTGTAGTTGTACTATCTACCTGTGATTGCGAAAACGTGAGCATTTCTATAAAATTATAGATCAGTATTTATTCATCGGGGTGTGTTACTGCTGGATCTCCCTCTTTTTGTCAATAAATACTATGAAATATCCATCCCCAGCTAAAAACAAGAGTCTTCTAATGGAAAAAAGAAGTGTCTACATATGGAGGTCGACAAAATTACAAACACCCTGAAATACAGCAGTAGCCCTGCAGTTAGTACCATTAAGGTGACGCTCATAAGTTTGGTTTTCTTATTGAGAATGTCAGAGGGTGATAATTCCACTTGATTGTCATCTTCTAAACAAAGCGGCACACTTTAAATGATTATTTTCAGAACAATACAAACTCGCCGCTTCATCAATGTCACCATATTGGTATTAACCTGAGGGCAACCTTACAATCTGCTGTTTCTCATATTTTGTCCACCCTCCTGTATATTGTTTAATAAAGACAAATCCTGTATTTTTTTTTTCTTTTATGTCGAAATTCAGGTTTACCATTTCTGAAATCTTCTGTTACCATCCACAACATCCTGAGTGAACGTACAAACCAGCAGAGTCCAGATGTTCCCTGTGTGTTGCTCCTCTGGTACTTCTTGACCCCTCTCTCCCCTCTGCAGGGCACTCTCACTTCCTCTATATCTTCTCTTGAGAGGATGCAGTGGATGATAACATTATTTGTGTTTTATTGTTTTGATTTGTGTCATGGGAGAGTCAAAAGAAGTATGTTAAACATTCCTGTGTTTGCAGAAACTAATTCTTTGTTGTGTATACTGGTTTTGTGAGTTTGTGTGTCCATGAATAAATTAAATTATACGAGAAACCTTGTCTGGTTTTAAATGGGAAGATCTGACACTTCGTGGGCTCGGTGTCGGCCTCCTCGCATGACGATGGCTTCGCTCATCATTTATATAAAGTGTTAAACAAATGTCGATGAGCTTTGTGACTGAAAGTGTTTGTATCCCCTTTCTATTCTGAAACACTGCTTACTCTCAGACATCTCTTTTTGAGTGTCAGTGGAGAATCTACTACAGCAACCAATACATTTAATCACGTTTCATTTATTACCTATTCACATATATACATGTTACTGTATATATTATTAATAATGTCATGTAACTTCCCCCCACGTTATTACTATTGTAATGAATGAATAGTATAATTAATAAATGAAGCGGGGGGGGACTATTAAAATGGCGCCGGTGTTCCCCCGGCTGGCGGGACGTGTTACTGTGCTGAACACGACAGGTGTGTCTCACCTGTCACTTCCTGTTCAGCTGAGCTCACTCGGTTCGTCATCATGGCTGCAGAGGAGCTGGACAAGATCCGCGTGATCAACCAGCTGTCAAACCAGGGTGAGTCACACGCTCCTGTCCACTCCACACACACGCTGCCCTCATGTCCGAACACACACGAGCACGAACCGGTCAGAAATCACTGAGTCTCACACACCGACTCTTCAGGAGTTTCCTTTCAGACCAACTCGTGTTTATGTTCGTTAATTATTAACACTGCTGACTTCACTCATTTCAATCTTTACTTCTTCAGGAGTTCAACTTTTAATATTTATAATACTGATATATAATAGAATACCAAAATATTTCCCTTTAAATGATATGGAGTAGGAGTTTGAGTAAATGTATTTCATTCCACATCATATTTCGGACCTATGACCACTAATACAGCTTGAGGCAGTATGACAAGAACTGCTGGATATCACACCTCCTGCTCCACTGCCTGGTAGTTTTTATGATCTGAATAATAGAAGTGAACTGCACAGAATCGGTCCAGTAAGACTGTATGACAATGATCTGTGAGGTCCTGTTGGTGAAGACAGGGTGAGCAATAACTGAAGACAAAGCTTTTACCATCAGGGAGACGGCTCAGGTGCCATCTATCCAAACCAACCACGCAGATCATTGGGAGGGTGCTGCACCTTATAACATGTAAAGCACTTTTTACAACAGGTTATTATGCTTACTGTGGTTATCTATCTCTCTCTCTATCTATCTATCTCTCCGTTTATCCATCTAATTATATCTGTCTGTCTCTCTGTCTGTCTGTCCATCCATCCACTATCTATCTATCTATCTATCTATCCGTCTAACTATCCATCTATCCATCTGTCTATCTGTCTATCCGTCTAACTGTCTATCTATCCATCTAACTATCTATCCGTCTATCTATCCGTCTACCTATCCATCTATCTATCCGTCTACCTATCCATCTGTCCATCTATATATTTATCCATCTATCCATCTATACATTTATCCATCTATCCATCTGTCTATACATCTATCCGTCTATCCATCTAACTATCTATCTATCCATCTGTCCATCTATCTATCTGTATTCATCTATCTATCCATCTGTCCATTTATCTAACTGTATCTATCTATCTATCTATCTATCTATCTATCTATCTATCTATCTATCCATCTATCTATCTATCTGTATTCATCTATCTATCTATCTATCTATCTATCTATCTATCTATCTATCTAAATAACACTGGACCAACAAATTGTCTCATCTGCTTGTGGTGGAGCTGGTACGTTGTGTACACTGTTTGTCATTAGTTCAAGTAAAGAACAAGGATACTCAGTGTCTCCCTACAGTTATTTTTACTCTTCACTCTCTTCTTCCTCTCCTAGAACCATACTGTAAAGTCCAAGATGTCAGACTGTTCCTTTATAAAAACCTCACTTCACTGCAGAAGAAGAATATCTTTAGTCACTTCCTTAATTCATGACAGCGCAATGAGTAAACAGGCTAAATGTGGCCACTGGTCAACATGTTGTTCCGTGGGGAAAACTTGTACACAGTAGCATGTGTAGTAGCATGTGTGTGAGGTGTATTGCTCATGCCTGTAAGGTACAGTCCCAGTTTCTAAACTCATTTGTATTTTTTTTTTTTCATAATAAATACATTAAATATATTGTAAAAAGTACTATTACCATTTATCTCTACTTAACATGTCTTATCTTGGCAGTGACCAGCCACATTATGTGTTAGTACAAATATATTATGGAGGGTAGTCCCTCTTACTTCCTCTTACTATTGCAGTAACAGCACAGGGCAGATACTCAGGTCCACCTGAGTTGTTGCTATATTCAAATCCCCATGCCAGTCACTGGACACGAGTCGCAGTAGTCACTGGATGAGAAGTTCTCACGTGCTGGACAAGTTTCCACACGTTGACTGTACAACAGGAACATATGAGTACTGCTCTCTTCACTGACATTTGCCTAAAGAAGATGGCTCACTGGCATCCTTTGCTCCCCATAGCCCGACAGGAGTATGAAAGCCTGCAGAAGAAGCATGACACAGCAACCACGGAGGTGAGTGTTCATACTGCACAGGTTTACAGTCATAGTCATTGTATGTTCGACAGTATGCAGAGTTGGTCCAGTTCTGAGCGTCTCCCACACCATGGATGTCCTGTAGGTGAGTTACAGTACGATCGCTTACAGTAAATACAACAGCAGCAGGGGAGACAGGGAGAGCCGCGTCCTTATACTGAGAGAAAAATTCATTAAAGCTGGATGAAGAGACATTTTTACCGAATGATGATTAATGGTGATTAAAGATAAGAGCAGAGAAACAGTAGCACTGTATGTGTAAATAGAGCGAGATGACATGGAGAGGTGGCTGTTGAAGGGCATTATTAAAAGCTCTGCTCACGGCACAAACAAAGGGTTTGAGAGAAATGTTTTTACTGTTCTACAGGCAAATAAAGCTGCACTGCACCAAATGTGGGTCAGATATTCTCCCCTACACACTCTCATTTTTTAAAAATGCATTTGAAATTGTACAGAGGGCTATAGGATTCTGGGTATTAGGGTCTAAGCACCGACTGGTGCCAGGACCCTGTTTTAATGTGAAGGAATTTTTTATGTTTGTCCTGGAAGAATCTTGTTACATGTGTCAGTCGTGGACGTGGCTAAATGGTTTGACCATGTAACTCGAACACATCCCCCTGTGGCAAATCGATATCACGCTTATTTCGAACTTTTACCTGGATTACGATTCATGAACAATTTCTTTATGCCAGCCTCAAGTTCCCTCATCTTCCCCTCAGCGCTCTATAGAATGTGTTTTTCAATGCATCGTAAGATACGTGTCACGCTGTAGAGGCAGACAGGTTGAAGGATGATTCAAACTGCAGTGATCCTGTGTTAAAGCTCCTGTGTCTGTCTTTCTAAAGTGCAAGAGGCTGGAGGAGGAGAGAGACATGGCCATCAAAGAGCTCAATGAGATCCAGCAAGGTAAGTTCATCTGTCATGGCCCAGAGCATTTCCACAGAGTGAGATGAAAGCGATAAGGAGTGGTGTCTGAGGTAGAGTCTGTGGGACAAACCTGGGTGAGGCCAGGGTTAGAGACACTCATGTACAGTGTGTAAGTTGATTTAAAAATACTTATGGTTCCCAGTTCCCACAATGCATCTACTCGACCCACAGAACTGTATATTTTTTTTCTTCAAACTTGACTGGCACAGAGAGAGTTTAGGTCAGAGGTGGTAAAGAGGTGGAATCCGATTCCCCACATGTAGGAGCATGGCATTCAATAATCTACCTGTAGATATCGGTGCATGATAACTAATGCTCCATGTCATCATCGTCTGCTTCACCTGGTTTATCTGACGTCTCTGTTGTTGGCTGGTTTGACAGTGGTTAGAATCTCTATGTAAGATTCCCCACGATAAATATTTGTATAGTTTAATAGTTGGTGTTAAATGAACACCTGTAGAATATACGCAGCTCTTTCTCTGAGCTTGCTGTCGGTCATACCTGTTGCTTCTGTCCCAGCTGGCTCTGCCAGAGCAGCATGGTGGCTGCTGTCCTCCTCCCTGTCTTCATTAGCTGCAGCAACCCCTCCCTGACACTCTCTTGCTGCCACAGCAGCACTAGTTGAACCCTGTTAGAAATTAAACATTTGATCGATAATTAATCATACTAGTCACTCTATTCAGCTTTCCCATGTGTGTTTTCTTATAATTCTCATCCTCTGTTTCACCAATTGTGCCTCCTCAGGACAAAACCTTATGAGTTTTTGAGATCGATAGAGAAAGGGGGGTCAAACATGTATGGAGACATATAATTGAATAATATTTTACAAATTTCAATTTGTGAAAAAGAAATATATCAATATATGTGAAACACTGATGAAATACATATAAAACATTGGTATACTGCTGCTTTCATTTAAATTGACCCGTGGAGCATTTTTATGTAAATAAATATTTCTGATCAAATGTGATGAGAAAACCTAAACATCTGATATAAATACATCTGATGAGGGGACTTAAGCAGTACTTTTTAATTTTTCGTTCAAATATTTATTAGATGTTGTGTGTTTGATGTCAACATATCCACTGGCACTAAGTCATTATGGGAAATACATTCCGTCCTTAAAAATACATATCAGATTGAAATATGTTCAATGATAGAATAATAAATGCACTGTCAATAGAACATGTGTTCTAAAGAAATGCTTTATTCTTTCATCATGAATCTGTTTCCTAACACTGCAGATATATCTCTGATGTTTTCGCCCACCGTTCAATTCTCCAAAATGATTTTCTTTACAACTTGAATGCTTTGCTATGACCACTTTAGTTGAGACAGAATTTGACATAGGGCACCACATGTCAAAAGATGGAGCAAATAGTTTGTCTTTGTAATGGTGACAGTTGTGTGGATTTTCATCTGAATAAATCTGGCCCGTACTCATGTATTCATGTGATTCTCCAGCCAAAACACATATTGTGTTTGACTTCCTTGTTAATAGAAGCTGCCTCACTGTGCCAAGCAGCTGCATATTAGGACCTATTACGTGATTTCATAGCTCTTAGAAAATTGCTCCTATTCACAACGAAACGGCTGGGGGTGGGGCGACAGGGCTGGTTGCGGGGGGGGGTACAAGCGGGAGGACAGGAGAAAAAGCTCCCAACACACAATCATGCCTTTTCAATTGCCGATGGCAAGGTTGATGACAACATGACCATTGTGTTATAATGATAACACCACAAAGGCATCTGCCCCCCTCATCAAGGCTTCACAGCGGCTGCAGATACAATTTAATTCACTGCTCCGTTGGCGGCGCTGATACCATTATGCAGCACGTCGGCACAGGGGTAATCACTGTCTTTCCTGAGAGGAGGATGAAAAAAGACAGACACAAAAAAGAGGGGAGAAAAAAAATGTAGTGATGATGATGGGGAGGTCGAAACTTACAATTAAGACTGCCAGTTCTGACGAGTCAGAGGGCCCCGTCGACTCGCGCTCATACACTTTCAACACTTCCACCGCTGTTTATTTACCATGGCTACCAGTAATTATAATTAACATGTCATTTAGTTCAAGGCGTCCTTTCATAGGTTGAGTGTGGTCACAGCATTATGGAGACAGGCAAAGAGGAAGGGAGACAGGGCTGGGGATGAAAACTGGCAGCTAAGTGCTATTCAGTGACTGATGTGCAAGGCGCTGGAGGAACGTGGATATTGCCCAACGCCGGTGTTCATCAACTTCTTAATTAGGTGTCAGCGAATGGCCCACAGCAATGGCACTAATGCTGAATATCTCCCTCGCTCAACCACAATGCTTCATTAGTTAAGTGGCAGGACATTGTTTGTGGGCATCCTTTTTCTATTGAGGTGTGATTGCATCTTAAACAACATCATGGAATTGTAATCAGATTTTTTTTCTGCTTCCGAGCTTTAGTTCAAACCTGCACCAATCAATAGATTTGAACTTGTATATCATTTAATGTCTCGTGTGTGCATAGAGGTGACTGGAAAAATATATAGCACTTAATGTCCAGCAGCAGCAGCAACAGTGTGTGTGATTCTGAAATATTTGCTAAAGCCATTGTAAATACTCTTGGAAGCTGAAAGTGGACATCCACTGTTTGTTTCCTGCACAGATCCAGATCATACATTTTGAGCTGCTATGAAAGATGTGGCCATACAATGAATATCTCCTCACACACTTCGTGGTCATGCAGTCGCAGTATTTTTAAAAGTGGATAACATTAAGTCGTATCTTATGCTAGTCAAAGCTTGAAATATAAGCTTCATAGATGGCCTGTAATTTGAATTTAAAGTTCACTTATATTCAGTTGTTGAGCATTTTTGACCGTAAAACATCTGGAGTCCTCCCACTTGTCATGGAACTGTCAAATGTCTGATTATTGTGAGCTATGGCATTCATCGGTCGAAAGCTCTATGACCTCATGTGGGGTTTTTTTTCTCCAAAATACGTGAGATGTTGTGTGCTCAGATTGTTCTCATGCTGTCCAAAAATGTGGTAATGCACCTTTAACGTAGATATGTATCAGGGACGTTGAAATAATCCTGCATGGACTTTACTGATCTTTAAAGAGGAGGATATAAGATCGTTATGGTATATTCATTAAACATTGTATATTTTTATAAGAAAAACATCCAGTAGTAGATATAAATATGATCTTTTCTTCATCTAATTCCCTTCAGTGTTTCATAAGATAAAAATTCACCATTGTTCTCATATATAATTTTCGATGTAGTTTAGCTAAGAAATAAGGCATAAAGGCAAATGTTTTCCTTCACCCTGGGTTCAGTGCAGCATCACATGTAATATTCTGAACAAAAAATCCCACACACACCCTAAACTATTATTCATAGTCTTATGCTCTAAAGTTGTTTCCTATTCAGTCTATACTCAATACACATCGGCCTTGGCTGAGGAAAATAAAAAAGGTAGGGAAAATTATCTGAATAAAAGATGCATCGGTAACATTGTTTAGTTCACTTCCTTTTGAATCCAAATCATAATGGTGCACACAGGTCACTCACCGTTGAGGCTACTCAGATGGCAGACACAATGCCAAGCAGAAATATACTTCAGTGTCAAGTGTTGTGGCACTCTTATCTCAATTAACTGTGCAATGAAGTGAGAAGTCACAGGTATGCACCCACTCATTTAGAACATTCCAATCATGTTATTTGTTTCCTTCATGGCATTTTGATCAGGTTCAATAGCCATGAGTCAACTTAGTAAGTTTGTATTGAAAGAATTAAGTAGAGTTTTATTTGCTATATTTCAATAACATTGTCACATCAGCAAAGGCTACGAAGAGTATGAATATTAAGATGAACGTGCCAAACAATTATGTCCATGTTTCATCATGGACCATTGATTTATTTCCATTCATTAATGTGTGGTTTTATTAGTTGGGCAGAGGTTGGGCAAATGTATCTGTGGCCCACGCAGGACTGTAGTAAACACAACCAATCATTTCAATCAGGCTGAATGAAATGATTGGGCGGCGGAGCTGTCTGCCACTAACCAATCTACCTGCCGGCTGTGCTGTCACTGTGCATGACCGGAGTCTTTAGCCAGACAGACTCACACCGCAGAGGCAGAGATGAGAAGTGAGTGAGTCCCAGAAGAAAGACGGCTTCTGGCAGTTACCTTTCAGTGCAGGGTCATGTGTTTTGGGGCGTGGCTTCGATAAGAGGGCTGATAGGAGTGGGTGTGGTTACATTTTACTGTTGACTTATTTTTCTTTAATAACATTGTGTCAATGTTGGAACTTATTAGTCCGCACTTTGAGGCACTGTAAAGACCCCTCTTAGCAAGTATAACAAGTTTAGTACAGTACTTTGGTAGAATCTTGAGGTATTTGTACATCACAGTATTTTCATTGTCGGCCATTTCATACTTTTTTCCACTATATTTCAAACAGTTCTTATGAGATGATAAATGTAGTAATACATATCTTAATTACAATAAATCAAAAATATGTGATTGAAAAACAAATATAATAACATCATTTATTAATAACACATAATATTATATAACACATACTCATTTCGCTGATAATACTTAGTATCATTTTAGCTAAATGTAGAATTCTGTTTCCTCTGGGTGGCTGGTGTGGAGTTCTGAGTAGATTGTAAATCACATTTGTGTTTGGGAACTGCAGCCTGTCTTATATCAAATAACTATTTCTGCAGTGAGGTGCTACTTTTATTTCAGAGCAGGATCCGAACTCTGCCTCTATTACTGGTTCAACAGAGCTCCAGTTCATGTTGTGACATGGGTCAATGAACTCTTGAGCAAGGACAACATTGTTAAACCACCACACTCATGTGTTACAGTGTAATGCTGCTTAGATTATGTCTTTGTTTTAACATAATAGCAAAGTCACACTTATAAGAAATGATCATACTGAAAGGATATGTACATATTGACTGGTAATTTCTTTTATTTGTACATTCTATAGAATATCCACTCTAAAGGGAAATTTACTTTTGTATTTATGTGGTTAAATTCAGGCAACTCAAAGCTCTTGGTTAGGGTTTGGCAGTGATCCTGGTTTTGATCAAATAATGAGTCAACAGTGCAATGCGTCAGCAAGACTTCTGTGCAAAATGTAGCACCAATCTGAAAAAAAAGTTGCCACTCAACATAATCCGAGCAGCATATTCCTTTTAGATTCATTGGTCAAAAACAAAATAACACATACATGTAATTTCAAGGAAACAAAGGCTAAATACTTTCTGTTCTGTTCTCAGTGCACAGTAAATGTACAAGTATTTGCAGTAGTTAATCACTTAGTGTGTTCTGTGACAGTTCGTGCTGCTTGTTCTAATTAGTTGGTTTTAGCAGAAATCCCATGGTCTGAATTTTGACGCTGGCTGTTTTTGCTTCAGTGGACATGAGTGATCAGTGAGGTCAATCATCTGGAGCACAATGTACACCAGCCTCAAGTTTGACAATGAAGTCAGTGTGTGCTTTTCTGTGTCTTTACTCGTCTTTGTTCCTAGTGTCTCAGATGGTCATCGAAGAGGTCAGCGTCATTCAGGAGAACCTGGAGATCGAGAGGACGTGTCGAGAAAGTGCTGAAGCCCTGGCCTCTAAGGTGCAGTTCTTCTTTTTCCTCTATTCAATTTAATTGTATTTTTATAGTGCCAAATTATAACGTACATTATCGCAGGACTGTTAAAAGAAACTCAACAGTTTTTCGCGATGAGACAATGAACTTGCTGTCTCTCTCTTACATGACTAACGTGGACCATAAGTCCAACAACATGATCACAATCAAGGAAATCCCGTCACCAAGATAAAGCAAGCTAGAACTACTGTAATCTGAATCTGCTGATGTTGAATAAGTTTGGCTCAATCAATACTGCAGCATCAAATCAGTCTGAAGATGTCTCTCTGGTCTGTGTATTCCAGAAACCATCACACACTGACACATTCAATTTGGGTGTTGCAATCAGAAGCACTCTGTGGTCCTCCAGTTCTGCTGCTGTCCCCATATCTTAGTGTGTAAAATTGTATTGGACTCTTTTGATTCAGAGCACACTTTTTTGCTAAAATGTGAGTTGTGATTGAGAGCGGGGAAGCTTGGCACGTAGTGATTTTGCAGCCCACTGGTGTTGAGCTTATCACTGTAATCATTTCTCATTCAATTTCTGGACAAAAGCCCCCTCAGTCCACCTGGCTGGAGCAGATTTTGGGCAGTGGGAGGCTGAGGGAGAATTATGGTGAAGGTTGACTTTAATGCCTTTTTTGTTTCTTGCGTCCTTGAGCCTCCAGTGGTCCTCTTTCCTTTGGATTGTTTTTCATCCTCATCTTATACGAGTGACAAGTAAGATTTGGACTGGTCCAAATACTATACAGCGTCTGGGAACTGGACTGGGTTGTTGAGGAATACTTTTGGCTCAAAGATGATTTCACTGGCGGCTAAGGATTTGGGGATTTCTTCACTATTAAGAAGCTCCTGCTACTCATAGATTTTCCCGGTCTGCTGAGCATTGCTGCAATTCACTTAACATTTTGTTTACAAGTTTTAAAAGCCTTAAACTGACACACAACATATGACTGCAGTTATATAACATTAGTCAAATGTTCATATGTTACATCTAGGCCAGTTTCTGTTATAATACTCTTGATATGTTGAAGAAATGTAGCCTTAAGTTTTTTATATTATTTACACACACACACACAGAAAGAGAGAGAGAGAGAGGAAAGGAGAGATATTTATTTAAAAGTCCTTCATTTTTAATAACCACCACAAACAATAACAAAACCAAATGATTGCTAAGAAAGGGGTTGGACTTCAAACACTCTCAAAATACAATTTTATTTCTCTCCGCCTTCTGAAAACCAATGCATCATATTTCTCAACAGAATTGACTGAGTCTGAAACGTCCTTCTCGCCCCTGCATATCTGTCAAAGTAAAGGAAAGGAAATGTAAGGTCGACATTGTTTAGAGGAGGTCGGGAAGGACTGCAATACTGTGATGGGACAGTAGTTTTACGATTATCATACTGGCATTGTTGCATTTCCTTCCTATTTCTGATGACATAAGGTGAAAAAAAGGAAGATGAAGGTGTGACAGGAGAAAATGATTGAACAGAGACTGAGAGTCAGTCTCTCTTTCCTAAATGTAATAAAATACTAACGAGCAACGCTGAGCAGAGAGATGCTGTTAAGATAATTCTGTCAAAATGATTTGCATAATTACAAGTAATTACATGAACTTTCTTCGGAACAATCTTAAAATGTAAAGCTCTTTGAACCCCTCATATTCATATAATCTGCTAATAACTCATAGCTCCATAAATTGACTGAACCACCCATCAATAAAAATGTGTTTGTAACCCATATTCACAAATCACATTTTGCTTCATGGGCTGAACAAACTTTACAAAGTGCGACATCCTCTGCCCTTAACCCTCGACGACTGTGAGGAATAACTCCCTTTTTATGTCACGTGTAACAGAGCACATCAGCAAAATAACAATATTTAAACATTTAAAAGAAAGTACAGTGTTTTATATAAATAGAGAGGTGTATCAATGTTTAAAGCATGTATACCAAAAATAAATGTTACCAATAAAATATATATATATCCATCTTTGGCCAAAAACATTACAATAAATAATCCATAAACCAGCCGGTCACCAAGAGCAGCACCAAGATCACTCTGCTGATTAACACTAATAACTAGAATGGTAGAACTAGAAAAGGCCCAACAGTCGCCTTATGAAACCACATTTACATTCACTTGATCCAGAATTTTATTAGGATCTGCATTAAATTGTACACACTGATACATATCAGTCTCCCTAACATGCATCAACTTTTATTTCTCTGAGAAATCAAGGCAAATGTTGATGAACACTCCATGTTCGAGAAAGTGAAAACAAAAGGATCTGCCCCCTGATCTGGAGCCAACATATACTGACCCTTACCTCCAACAAGTTTCCTTGTAATTTGTCAAGGATTTTCCTTCTAAACTTACAAACACACAAACAAAAGGGGTGAAAACACAACACAGAGTACAGCATTTTGTGATTTATTATTAATATTTAACTGTGGCTTTAAAGCTAGCGGACTGGTCCCTGCCTTCCATAGTAACAGTAAGAAAGGCAGGTGGTTTTCAGTTCAGTGTCATGTTTGTTTAAAGGTCTATTAATCTGTTTTGTCAGGAGATTTGGAGACAAAATACTTTTCCAGTCCAGGTTTCAGTCCACCATCACACTCATCTTGATTTCCTATTCACTCTGTTTTTATCCCGTCTCGTTGTTTTGCAGGTTTAACATCGTGATGTTGTTGGGACATGAGGTTTTTTTTGCATAAAAGTGTAACTGTGAAACTTTGAACCATATTCAACCAAATTTCAAAAAATACATATTTGAAATGACTCACGATGCAGATGTCTGTCAGAGAAGATTTCATTGGCCTGATATAAAGATTCTCTTTTCAGACAACAGGAGACCAAATGTACTGTAGATTGTTGTCATAGTATCTACTTTGTCATCAGATGTGCTGGTTTGAACAAAGGTGGATAATTAGCAGATGATGACAGATATGGGGAATGGTCATCGTCTTGAGAGACAATTTTGTGCCCGATTTCATCTTCTACCGACCAAGTGCAGGAACTTGGCTTCGGAAAAGACATAATGTAGCAGGCCATGTACTTCCACTGAATATAGTTTGAGAGACAACATACAGACTAAAGCTCGCTGTGTGGCGGGCGATCTCTCTATCAAGCTATCTGTTCCTTCGGTGTTTTGCTCTCTGCGTCTTTCTTCTCCCTCCTCGATATAAAACATCGACCATAACCAGACCCCGACTGAGAATGCATTCATTAACCAGTAAGCACCGTTAGTAGAATACGGTTCATACACATTACCCTTTTAAACAGAGTTGGTCTTTCTACTAGCATTCCAGCAATATTATATATAAAGTCACATTTCCTACACATCCCTTTATCACTTATTTACATTTAAATTAAAGTCAAAACACACAAGGAGTTGTCGCAGGAGAACTGACAAACTGAACTATTCATTTCCTCATAGATGATGATAATTTAGCCTCTCCAATATTCCCTGTCTGAATGAGGCTGAAGTTCAGAGCAATTCCTTAAGTCCTCAATATTTTGAATTAAAAAGCGAGCAGAGGGCGTTAGCAATTTACAACCAGTCACATCGGAATGTGTTTCCGATGCTTAATCTTTCTTATTTTTGATGTGTGATCAAAAGCAAGATGAAGGGGACGTGACTCTGTGACTCCGCAGAGTGCTCTCCCGATGCTATGCCAGCCTTGATTCATCTGAGTATATAATTTCATATGTACTTTTCTTGCCACCAATTGTAGATTATTATCGAAATAATGTGATTCCATGTTATGTATTGTTGATTGCGTTTCAGAAAAGAAAAGATGCAGCCTGAAGGGCATTATCAAAAGATGGAATTGCTGCAATCCGCTCCCACCAGGATGCCATTAATAAATGTTTCTTTTATGACTCGCCTTTTCTATTTCTCCTCTTTTTTTCTCCCCTCCAGGCACTTTTCTTCCTTCAGACGACACCAAGAAACATGCATAATTGGCATCAATCTCCTTCACATAGGCATCATTCATGTTTTGCGTTAGTGATGGTCTCCTTAATTGAAACATATGGCTGTCCTGCTGATTGAACCTTCAGAAATGGAATGGCCATTGTGGCAGATTAGAATGCATAATGCTTAGAATAGAAACTGATCAATTTGCAAAGAATTTCGAGGAAAAATGCCGAATAAGAATATGTGTTAGAAGTTATAATCACACGGAAAAACACGATGCACAGAGATGCAAGAGGCAAACACATGCCACATCAAAAAACTATGATTACATCTAAAAGGAGAGATATTCACTGTTTTTTTTTCTGCCTCCTTCATCTGCTTGTGCTCCTCTAATGATGTCTTTTTTCACACCTTATCATTGCTTTTGCATGCGTCCTGCCATTATGACTGATTGCAGGGCCAAAAGAAACGAGGAAATCAGAACAAACATCTCATCTGCCCCCGTCTGTCTCTCTGCGCCCTCATCACTGTTTTCCAGCGGCGATGCAGATTTGAGAAATGAAGGCAGTGCACGAGGCAGGCTCTGTCACTTTTTGTCGGGTTCATGTCATCTTTAAAGCAACATGTGCAGAACGGCCCGTAAGTTGTGCGTTCAGAGGTTGTGTCTGTGGCTGCACCTTGTGATCGCTCTATTTACAGTTGTCTGAAGTGTTATTGTCGCGGCCGTGCTGTCGGCAATTATCCGTTAAATTATTCTCCAGTCAGAGAAATAAAAAGCCCTCTCCTTTGAAAAGTTTTGCTGTTACTGCAATTTAATCACGTCCAACAGATTTTATAGTACGTTGTTATTACCCAACTTTAAAGTGAGTTAACTTTTATGCCTGTACATTTTCAACCATGTTATTTCTGGTCAAAATACAGTGAATTAAACATTCTATAGTTGATAATATACAGTGAATATTATCTCTATGATTATCATACACTATTATGGCAAAATTGTTTACTTCAATGTGAATTGATTAATGTTTTGGGTTTAGGTCGCTGCTTTAACTGCAGTAAAAAGAAAATGGGAACTGGACTGTATTTATGAGATTAGATTAGATTAGATTAGATGATCACTTTATTGATCCCAGTTGGGAAATTGTTGTGTCACAGCAGCAGTTCAACATTCACAGAGAGTAAGACACAAAAGACAAGGTGCAAAGTTGCATTTGACATGACTAAATATAAAAATAACTATATGTGGTAAAATGGGTATGAATATAATATGAGCGAAATATATAAATAATTGACGGTTATTGCAGAAGTAATTACTATTCAGAAGAGGTGGGATTTGTACATTATGTTTTGCTTTTCTTGTGAAAACTCACAGGATATAAATGAATGATTCCAAAATGTAGGGTCTGGAGGTCGGAGGAATTTGATTCACAGACAGTGTACCTGCAGAGAAATGTGATTGTGACTCCCTGTGGCTTGTTTGTGTTGGAATAATGCACTTAGACTAGACTGAGACTAGACAGTGGCAGTGCTTCGTGTAGCTTTTCAATACTTTGTATGATGTTTTTTACATAATCAACCAATTAGATCAGTGACCAGAAATTGGCGCCGATGATCTTCAGCAACGAGATTAAATCTGCTGTGTGTTTATGAGATTAAATCTTTTGCTTTGCAGGAAACATGGATAGCAAATAAAAGTACCTGTTAAAACAGTGATTTCATTGTGAGAAATATAAAATGTCACCTGCAGCACCTTTAAGTAATTTTACAGTGCCATCAGTCTCTTTTATTCACTGACGCCCGGCTGTGTGTCTTTCCATGATTCTCTCCGCGCGTCCTCGCTGCAGCTGAACCGCCAGAACCGCTCTCTGAAGAGGAAGAGCATGATGCTGCTGTCCCACATCAGCCCAAGCACCATCGCACAGATCAGCCTTGAGGACGAAGAGGAGGAGGAAGATGGTGAAGATTTAAATGCCGTCAGCATGGTCTGCCTCTCCGCTCAGTGCCAGAGCACCATCTCAGGTACAGGATGTCTGCAGTGGTTATGTGTGTTTCATGTTTACCACAAACCTATCATACATTCTAGTTACAGTTTCAGCCATATAGCAGAACCTAATTGTGGTGTGGGCTATTATCAACCTTAAAGGTGCATTTTTTATCACATCTTGTCATTCAACAGAGAGGCGGCAATGACTTAAGAGGCACTTCAGATCATATACATGTCAAAGTGAATTTACTGTGTGATGTTAGAATGTAGCTGTTCAAGAATATGTAACACAGCAGTATCTGCATCTGTTGATTGTATATATATACATATATAGCAGTATATATATATATATATATGTGTATATATATATATGTGTGTATATATATATATATATACCAAAATTAAAGTGATGCATTGCATATGCATGCGATAAGTAAGGAGTAACTCCATATGTTGAGTGTTTTCTTCTCATCCAGCTGTCAGTGGAAAATGTAATGGTCAGTTCCTTTAGTTAAGCAGTAATTATACCTTTGGTGATAATGGATTCACACTCCATGATGCTTTTCCCATCATGTTGTTTAAGGCTGTTGACATCAAAAGGGAGAGTTATTTGCGAATGATAAAGTCTGATAATGATTAATACAGAAATACGTTGCTCCAAGACTGTAGACTTATTATAGTTAAAATCCATGATAACATGTTAATGGAGAGCTAGTGGACAGTGTGTTGTTTTTTCACTTTTAACATATATACATCAGCTGTATATTCGGAGCCGAGCACATCGCAGGTGAGACCCCGGGCATTTTCATTTAATTTGGGGATTTTATTCATCAGAATACTCGTCCTATTCAACAAAGGTCATACCATCCATCACTAAAACAATTTTAGATGTCAACAACCTTTTCTGCTTAAGTACCCTCCTAAATGTCTCCGCCTGCTCCCGCTGTGAGCTGCTTCACCTGGGAACACCACTTCCTCCGGTTTTTTAATTTAACACATGAAGCAGTTGAGAGAAATTCCATCTAGACAAATACAAAGTGTCGATGCTGCTGTTGTCCTTTTTTATTCCACTGTATATTCATACAAAGTGCATATAACTTATACATATCGTAAAAAAATATTCTAAAAGCAAGTGTTGCCCATTCTCAGCTTTTCACCGCTGTTCTGCTGTATTATTATTATATTACATTTTCATACTCTCAGACACATGGTCAGCACAAACGAAATACAGGTTTTCTCATAAGGGCTGGTTAAAAGAACACTGAGCGGGGTGAAACTACCTGTAGCTTACTTCAACTACCCACAGAAATAACGTTTTAATATTTGTTTACCCTCCAGTTTGGAAGATTTGGGTACAATCAATGTCTCCCATAGTCATAGACACCTGAGAATGCAGGTCTCTACCAAAGGAGCAAATCACGAAATAACCTCTGAGAGCCAGCCGTCCCTCAGACTTAGACAATCACTTCACATTCACACTGTCCGACGTCTTTGTTTCAGAGCTGCAAAGTAAGTTGGAGTTAACGTCAAAGGAGAAAACTCAAGCAGTAACCGATCTTGAGGCAGTGAGAGACCAACTGAGGGAGACCAGAGAGGAAGTAAGTTCAAACCTTCTTCTGTTTGTATTGACCTGTCACTAACACTACACAATACAATATATTATTGTTCATTCTAAATCTATGTCCTCAGTAAGACTAGCAAACATTTCTACTGTTCTAGTTCTTTTAAATCTCTCTCCTCTCTCTCTCTCATTTCTCTCCGCTCAACCCAACCAGTGGTGGTAGGTTAAATCCTTCACTATGTAAAGTGCATTGTAATAATGTATATTGTGATTTGGTGCTGCATAAATAAAGTTGAAATGAATTGACCTGACAAGAAACGATAGATAGTACATTAGCATGGATGACAGAACGGACTCTACAGCATCTTTATGCTGGAACAGGTGTTTGTGCAGGTACTAGCTTAAAGAGTCACTTTTCATCTTCGACTGGTAACAGAGTTCACATTTCATATCAATTACGTTTCAAGTAAATTTGAGTTTAATTAATAGATTTAATGAAACATGTAATAAATGTGTAGACTGAAGTCAATTCCCTGAAAGTATGAATGAATGGGTCCATTCAGACCAGCTGTTTTTTTTTTCTATGCGTGTTTGTGTTTTTTCACATGCATGTGCAAGGTTGAACATGCATGCATCGAAGCACATGGGTGATGTGCACAGTCTGACCGCTTCTCAACAGGTTGTTGGAGTGTGTGCACGTATGCTGCAAAGCAGGGAAAGGAAAGGATGAAGCAGAGTGAAATCAAATAAAACATAAATACGCATGGATGGAGCAACTTTAAAGAAACACACTCAAACTACATGAATGTTTTTTTTCCCATCCGCACTTCATCACCAGCAGTGTCTGTATTGTTTCTCCGCTCTGACCCTCCTTCCACTTGCAGCTGCTGAAGGAGAAACATGATAACACTGTTTTAATTGCTGAGACAGTGCAGCAAAAGAAGCTCCTGGGGAAATATAACAGAGGTAAGGTCATATGGTGTTCATTTCTACATATCACCAATAGTTCTGTATGAAAACAGCACGGCCTTATTGTTCTATAGTAATTACACAGATACCACTGTATCACAGTCAATGCATCTCTGCTAGTAAATGAGCCAGTTGGGTAATGTTTGTCCAGTGTCTCAGTTTGCTGTGGAGGAATACAAGACCCTGCAGGACATGTTGAGCCTGGAGCAGAGTCTGAGGACAGAGGCAGAGAACTTTGGCAGAGCAGTGAGTGTGTTTCTCTCTCCCTCCATGTTCCTCACTTATTCTCTGTGCGAGGACATTAGGCCGTGTCCGACCGTGGATTACCCACTGTCCCTCCTTGTTTTCTTCAGATGGTTGTCGAGCAAAAGAAGCTGCAGAGACAGAGTCAGATCCTGATGCAGAGCTCCTCGCCCAGCCATGCTCTACAGGAAGCCCTCAGTCACGTCACCAGACTGACCCAGGATCTGGAGACACAGAGGCTGGAGCACCACAACCAGGTCACTCTGATAACTTCTGGATGTAACATCACAAATAGAGCATCTTTGATTCCTGATTCAGGATGATAGACGTGGATGATCAGATGAGGAAATAGTGAAAACAGTCATCTGTTCAAAATACACGCTTCCTCAATCATGAGGAAGTAGACCTCATGACCAGATGTCCACTTTCATCTTCATGTAAAGAACAAAGCTCTTATGATTCAGGGACATTTCTTCTTGCTGGTTTGAATAACATACTCAGTTCTTTTAAATGGACAAAAAAAACTAATTTGGAGGCAATTTCAGAGCCGAGCAATTTCTTTAAAGAAAAATTGGAAATTGCTGTTGTGTTTAATTGTCTGCTTGTAGCACATTAGGCCAAATACGCAGGCACCAGGTGCTTCTGAATTAGCACCAGTGACTGGTTTTGAAAAGATATTTTTAAATAGTCAGTTTGGTCAGTTTGATCTTTTCCAATTTATTGTATTTGCAACTTTGTGGCCACAAGGGACCTCCTGGGAGTGGACGTCTGATTGCAGCAGGAACTTTAAGACCTTGGGCATCAAGGCACATTATCTAGAAAACAAAACAGCTCATTTTATAGACTTCAATATACATGTATCTGTATTCCTCATCCTCGGTGCTACTCTTGTAAAGTGTTCTTACACACATTTCACGTTTTTTCCCCTAATATCAGCAGACAAAGCTCCTCTTCTTAAAGTCAGAGCAGCTTAAAGCCATCCTACCCCCAGACTAACTCTGGAATAATCATTTCCGTAGTAGAAATCAGTGACGCCTGCTGATCAAATGAGAACCTGAAACAGAGCAGTGAGGACGGCAGGGTCAGGAAAGAGATCTGACACATTTAGTGAACCCAGCATCTCACAGCATCTCTCTGCTGCACATCTTCACTGCTTTGAGATTTGATTCTGCTTCTAAGCAGAGATAATGTTTTTACCCCTGTCCATTTGTTTGTTTGTAAAATCAAACACCACGGGATGGATTACTGTGAAACTTGATTTGGGTGGTGTAGATCCAGATCAGGAGGTGGATCTAATATTTGTGAGGCAGGGCGCTTTTCAACATTCTCCTTGATTCTCTGAATAATTCATGGGTCTTGATGAAAACAACCTGGCATGGTTAGGTGGCTGATATCTGTGAGTGTGTGGAATGTGATGCAGATCCAAATAGAAACCTGGATGTAGTGATTTTGTATGTGTTTTGCTTACTAAGGGGACTGTTTAGCCTCTGTGGAGGTATGCACTCTACTGAGTGCAATACTAGTTTGTACTGCAGAAGGGGGGCAAAGAAGACATTTCATGGTTTGGCTGTAAGAGTCCACAAATGTCTGTGCATCCAGATGGCACATGCACAAGAAAAGTAAAGTGAATGCTCACTTGTGCACTGTAGACCTGCTTATGTACTTTTATAGATTTTTTAGGTTGTAAATAGTAAATCTAACAAACAAAGGAGGTCTCATTGTGGTGCCTGCTGCTTCACATAACTCTCTACAAACACGAAACAAGTTAAAGTAGAAGAAAGGTATTGCATGTGTGACCCATCCCTGTGCTTCACTCCTGTAATCCCTTTAATTCATATGCATCAGAATAGCATCAATCAAAGAAACACAATTATTTAGCTGGTTAATGACACAGGAGGGTTGTC
Source organism: Paralichthys olivaceus (assembly GCF_024713975.1). NCBI lineage: Eukaryota > Metazoa > Chordata > Actinopteri > Pleuronectiformes > Paralichthyidae > Paralichthys > Paralichthys olivaceus. The sequence continues at coordinate 2,839,406 of NC_091106.1, forward strand.
TGGTGAATGATCGCAGGCCATGACAGAAACACCTCAGGGCCACGACCTGCCACATCAATAATTAAAGGAAGCATTGTCGCCTCCAGCCCCCCCAACCTCCCCTGACTCCCTGTGGCACTGATGGAAAACAATTAGAGCTGAGTGGGATCACTGATCTCTCCTGGTGCTGGAAAGAGGTTGTCATGCCCTTCATTTGAGGAACAATTAAAACACTGGTTAAGGAACAGGGGTCTGAGAGCCAGTGACTGAATGTTCACTGGCAGCTACTAATCAGAAATGGTTTGTATTAATGTAAAGCTTTTCTAGTCTTGATGACCACTCAGAGCTCTTTACAGTACAGTTTTCCATTCACCCATTCACACACACATTCACACAGTGCATCTATTAGCAGCACTTTTTGTTCCATGAGGGGCAATTCGGGGTTCAGCATCTTGCCCAAGGCCAGGGAACGAGCTGCCAACCTTCTGCTTGGAGGGCAACCACTCCACCCCTCAGCCACAGCCGCCCCTTCATAATCACAATAATCATAATCAGCAGAGCACAGTTCCAGCAGGAGAGTAGAAAAGAAACTCTTTAACATGAATTTTTTTTTTTTTTACATCTGTGTGAAAACATTGTGTTGTGGTTGGTCCATCCGCAGATAAAGCAGATGGAGGACAGACTGAGAAGCTGTGAGGCCCAGAGGGAGCTGGCGGCATTGAGGCGCAAACTGGAGCTTGTGGAGGAGGAGAAGAGGGAGTGCAGTGACAAATGCTCCAAGACTGAAGTGGAGGTCAAGGATCTGCGGTTTACAGGTGAGGATATATTTGGAACTGTAAGGACAGCATGAGCTGCAGGGCATTACACTCTGCACATTGTTGGCACTATAGAGGGAACCCTGTGTGTGTAGGCTACAACAAAGCCATGAAATTCTCCTCATGTCTTTTGTCAGCATGGAAGACTATTAGCTGTTCTCCAGAGTCTTGACTAAAGTCTTGTTCTGCTCTCTGTGCTGTTGCCGCGTGTTTACTGTTACTGGATGCGATCGACTGGCCAGTTGAGGAGCTCCAGAAGAAGCTGCAGGCAGCTACCAACCCAATCCCCATCCCAGCACCTCCTCCACCACCGCCGCCACCACCACCACCACTTCCACCGGCCCTGTCCTCCAACCCACTCAGGTTTGATCCCACACAGTCTGCATTTTTAAATTAACTTTTGTGCAATGAAATGCAAACAACGAACCTTTCCTGTCTTGGTGACGACTCAGTGCTCTTTACATTTCCGTTTTTTCACCATTCATTCATTCACACACACATTCATACAGGGCATCTATGGGCAGCACTTTTTCTACTGGAGGGGCAATTTGGGGTTCAGTCTCTTGCCCAAGGGCCCTTTGGCATGGGATCTAGCCAGGACGTTAGAGGACGACCCGCTCTACTCCCTGAGCCACAGCCGCACACCATTAGTATGAACTAATGGCTGATGTAGTTTTTAGTGTGGAGGCTGTACATCTATACATTTATAGAGTATATAGGCTAGTTCAGAATCTGTCAAAAAGAAAGTTTGTAATCACTAAAAACCTTTCAGTCACTTGCTGCCACCGGACGACTTTGAATCCTCACACAGCCTGGTGACTTTCTTTCTGTTATTGTCGGGCCTCTAATTGGTGTATTCTTATCTTTGAGATGACCTGGCACTGAAGGTGAGAGAGAACTGTGTGGGTCACTATTTGTACCTTACAGTATTATTTGTTACTGATTATGCTGTGACGTGGTGACATTCATTTAAAATCAAATGCACGAGTTTGATTTAAACCTTTACCTGCTCCGGAAGGCCTTAGGAGAACGTCAGCCGATCACCAGTATGTTCCTGTGAGAGTAGAACCCTAGATCCTAACCAGCTGCTCTGTCTGTGCCTTCCCCTATAGCTCGCTGTTGTCATTGATCCGAAAGAGAAAGGACATCAGCACTGACATCCCACTAGAGGACCACGACTCTGCCCAGACACCAGGTACACAGCAAACATCCACAATCATATACAGTGCGCTGCTGCACCATTCAACATGTAGTACGATTAAATCTGGAGAATTTGTATAAACTGGCAGGTGTCCATCATGGATTACGGTGTGATCGGATGCAGGTCTTTGTTCTAAAGGAATGCAGTATTTATACAAAACACACAGACAAGGTAGGTGGTTGGTCGGGGATGACCACCCTGTGATTAGTGTTACTAACTTAATCACGAGATGATTGTTATTTTTAGTTGAAAGCCCGCACCAGGAGAAATCCTACCCACGTCAGTAGATGTCAAAGCATCTGTAAAGATTTGACTGTTCAGCAGGAAGGCAGGATCAAGCATGAAATTCTGCTGTCACTGTGCACGTTGAAGCAACAAGCGTGCAGTTCTCTCGTCTCAGTGGATCAGCTCCAAAAGTTAAGAATCTGTAGATACATTCCCAAGTAATATTCACATCGAGTTTGGTGAAAATCCCTCCATGCGTTGTTCAGTTACACCGGGGAGAAAATAATACGCTGCTATGTGCAGGATAATACATCAACCACAACGCAGCCAAAGACTGTGGTCAATGACAGTCAACCTGTTTAGAAGTCAGCACCATTTTGGACATGATGGGAATTTTAAGCAAGAAGATGAAAGAATGCACAAAGCTGAAGGTCTGATTTGATTCCCAGCTGTCGCATTTTTCTTTCTGAGGGAAGCAAAAGTAAAAAATGTCTGAAATATGGGGCCACACTAAGGTCACACAGAGTCACGTTATCCAGACACCAACAAGTTTAAATGAAAAAGGAAGGCGTGTCCTTTAAATGTAAAGACGAAGAGGCCACAGTGGTTGGAAATAGATATCTTTTTTAATATTTGTAATATTTAGAAAAGAGGATTCTGCTGGACAATGCTGTTGAAATGGACAAGACTGTAGTTTGCAGTGAGGTAACTGCTGTAGTAATGTCCCCTCTGAAAATTCAAACATCCAGTGTATCTTTCCTTTCTCCTCGCAAACATGTTCATTTTGCTTTTCATTCTCCTGCATCTCAGTGTAGGAGAGTTGGTCTTGATTCTTCTATTTCTTTTTTTTTTTAAATAGTTCTCCTGTTAGAATTTTTTCCTTTCACCTTTTCCTTTGCAAATCAACGTGAGTACAGTGTAGAAGGACGAATGCAGAAGCAAGTGGCGCAGGAGAAATTCAAACTCGAATCTCCATCACTGGCCTATCAGGTCAGCGTGTTAAATTCTTCAATTAGTGCAAACAAAAGGGGAGCCTTGACTCGTCGGAGGAGGTAGGACATGGGTGTTGACTGAACAGGCTTCTCTGAGTCCTCATTTTGTTCGACGTTTGTGAATATGTGCGGCCTGAATTGGGCACTACGCACAGAGTATCTTCTACTCTGCCACAAGAATAATAGTCTCTTTCTGAGCACTTTGGAGGAAAATATTTCACTATTACTTCAACACAAAGTAGTTTTTATGTGACACATTAAAGTCGTTTTACTGACAATAGTTCCATTGTGTGTGTGTCGCTGAATACGCTGCGATAGGAAATTAAATATTCACATTTCATAGCCAACAGGCCGCATTAGTGGAGAGTTTTATTTTTTCTTAGCCTCTTCTTTGAACTCTCTTTCTCTCGGATGCCGTGTTTGTGTTTTAACGACCAGTCAAACTTCATTCCTGTTGAATTTCATTAACCTCACACACTAACAAGGCTCTGAACTCTACAGGTGAATACTGGGAATACTACAAAATTAGCGAGAGCAATAGCTATTGTTGCATGACTACAGCCTGAAACAGAAGTGAGGATAATACAGTTCAGTCAGTATTTATGGCATAATTAAGATGAAACCCTGGAGTTTCTCCAAAAAAAATGTAATTGATTGGTCCCTGGGGCTGGTGTCATTTTTACGCTTTCACATCCAAATGAGTTTTATTTCAATTGCACTGCTAATGAATTACACGTTGCCTCGCACCTCTCAAAATCATTTAAACTCATTTTGGTTCTTGGCACAGTTTCCCACTGAGGCAGACCCTCGTTTAGTGTCACAGAAGCCACTAAATACAGTGTGTCCATTGAAAAGGACTAAAGCTGCAGGCAAAGTGATGACGTCTTTGTCTCGCTTGTTTGTGTGTGTGTGTGTGTGTGTGTGTGTGTGTGTGTGTGTGTGTGTGTGTGTGTGTGTGTGTGTGTGTGTGTGTGTGTGTGTGATGCTCAGTGGACACGGACGTCAGACAGCAGGCGGTGGACGAAATGATGCAGAGGATCAAGAAGGGTGTTCAGCTTCGACCGGTCGGCCAGTCAGCTAACAGAACCAGGAGACAGGTGACTTCACCAACATGACCTATGACCTTTGACCTGCTGTGTTCCTGCTGGCACACATGACTGTGGGCTGATGTGGAGATCTTATCTCGGTTTATTGACTATTGAACATTTATGAATATTCCACGTATAATTTATTTGAATGAATATGAATAGTTCTAAACCATATTGTATATTTAATATTGATTTGTTATTTGTGTGCATTACTCAAGTGACATGCTAATGTTACTGTGAAAACAATGCATTTGATACATAAAGTTACAAACAGTTTAATCTTTATTAACCATTCCATTAATGGTATCAAATCTCAGGATCAGAATTGCTATATATACACTCATCATACAGTCCGTCATCTTGTTTGCATCTAAAATATATCGAACTTTTCTTTTGAGTCAACGTGACGATGTCCTGCAGCTGAGGCAGTGTACACGGTGGATTGTTAACTCTCACAGATCATTACAGATTGTTCACCGAATTGAATGCTAGCTTGAGTTTCTGATAAAACCTTGACTGACTTCTTTGGTTGAGATGTGAACACAGGCACAGATAACATTCTTATTATAGGGGAGGCAGTAGCTTGGGGACCAGAGGGTGGCTGGTTCAAGTCCAGCATGGACGGAAGTTGGAGAGGTGCCAGTTCACCTCCTGGACACTGCCGAGGTGCCCTTGAGCAAGGCACCGAACCCCCCAATTGCTCCCCAGGTGCCTTCATGGCTGCCCACTGTTCCGTGTGTGGTGTGTTCACACGGATGGGTTAAATACAGAGGTCAAATTTCCCCATGTTTGCATGTTGCATGCTGTGTGTGGGACCATACAGAGGAATCTTAATCTGAATAACTGAAATATTAGTGTGAGGTTAGAAATGAGGCTACATGAAAGTGTGTGAAGTCCCCACAATGTGAATAAGTATTATGGTCTGTGGTTTGCATGTTCTCCATGCTCCCACTGTGTTTGTCTTAGTTTTCTTCACCTATCTCCTCCTACATTCCAGGTGCAGGTGAATCGGTGTATGTTGAGAGGTGTGAATGAGTGTGTCTCTGTACAGCTGCTTACAGACATGCACTGAACTCTCTGGAGGACGTGTATGTGTGAATGAACGTCCGAGTGAGATCCTCCACGGTTTCTGCTTACTTTCTCCGCCTGGCCCCCTCGTACAGTATAAAGTCTGCAGAAAGTCCAGAGGAGCCGCTGTGAGAACACAGCAGAGGAGGCTCTGCAGGATTCACTGCGAGCGAGTGGAGGGGTTGATCATGATTCACGCGACAGATGCAAATATGAAAAATGAAACCAAAAAGATACAAACATCTCAGGATGAAAAAACGGAGCCAGACCCGTCGAAAACACATGCAGTGAATTGAATTTGTTACTTCCTGCCTCTGCCTGCTGAACCACCTCTTGCCTGAATCCTCCAGAGGATCTGTTGCTGTTGTGTGCAGAGGAGCTCCCGCTGCTTTGTTCATGTGTGAAAGGAAAACCTCTGGAGGAAGTCCGGACCCAATTCTCCGGAGTTTCTCTGCAGGGTGAACTCAGCCTTTCATCCAATCGCACCGACTGAAACAATAATGGAGGAAACTTGTGCTGGGATTTTTGGGTTGGTGCACACAGGATTGGAATAAATAAGCCTATGAGTAAGTCAGGTGAAATGAAATAAATATGTGAGACACTGAGACAATGGTGAAGTGAGAGTTCTGCCAGTAGCTAGAGGTTTATGTTCGATTCTCAGGAGGCTGATGGATCTGAAACTGTGGTGAGGTTTTTCACATGAGCAGAGATGAAGTGGCAGCGAAAGAAGCTTCTTCAACACAGGAAGTGATGTTTGCTGTTCGTCTGAGTGGAACAGAAGACGTCATGCAGACAAAGAAAAGATCAAATCCCTTCAGAGTAAAGTACAACACCTCCTCCAGACACAGAGACAGTAAAACTTCAAACTATTCCATTAATTCCATGAAAGGAAAATACGTCCAGCAGGGCCTGAATGAGTTTTCTGTACACGGTATATACACAGTACAGATTTTGTTCAGTGCTCCTGAATCCATCAGTGAGGGGTAATATCTAAGAGCTGCTTGTTTCGATAAAACACGACATACGGCCAAGACATCTCCGTCTGCATGTTCCTCCACCACAACAACTCAAATTAGATAGCATTAGGACCTGCTCTGCCAGGTAATTAGAAATAATGAGGATGGGAAAATTGACTCAGAATGATTGTGTTGACACATTTGCCTCTTGTAGAAAGCATACGTCCCTGTGCTTACCTACTGTGTCTCGCCTCTGCTGATTGGGGAAAAATAAGTATAATGGGTCAGACTGCTGTTTATTTACCAAACCCGTCTTTTTCCTCCTTTCTTCCTTTTGTCAGATGCAGAGGCTGCCCTCTAATTCCGCCATTCAGGAACTTAAAGGAATCATGGTAATGATCAACAATCAAATATCCTCACAGGCCTTATTTTACTTGTTGAACTTCAACTGTATTTACTCAGGAGGAGAAACATGCTGCTCACACCAGAACGTGATGTTAAAATAAAATACAACCCAGTCGTCAGATATTTTACTGAATACAAAGTTTTACGGCAACACACCAGACACACAGGATGAAGATGAGCCCTGTTACTGTCAGATTAGTGATGCATCCACCCCAGTTAACGTCCACCTCTATCTACACTCCCTGTTCGCTCACCAGGCCTCCGCGTGTGTGTTTTTGTTCAAATTCTCCAGGGGAATTTCAATAGAACCCCCCCTCAAACAAAGGCCGCACCCCCGTCAACAAACCCCGACGAGGAGCTGCGGAGGATCCTGCTACGACGGCGGGACGCAGCGGAGCCCCGGCCCCACGCCAGTTAGTTTCAGCGCGTTCACTTGAAACCCTCTGAGGTGCGTCCACCAGGTCCGTCACTGCTCCTTCATCACTGACTGTTTAGTTCATCTGTAGTTTCTGCTCTGAAGTAAAACGGAGCTTTTGTTTTACAGTCAAATATAAAAATCTTGAATTAATAAAACAAACATATTTACGTATAATGCAAACATAAATGTGCATTTTTTTTTCTTCATTGTTTATTATGTGAAATAAAAGTTTTCCTAATGGCACATAGCAAAAACAATGCAGAATACAGGGTTTGAAAACATGTGTACGACTCTTCCCACAGAAAAGCTTAGATGTATGAGAACAGATGGTGAAGCTAGATTTTTTGATGGTTTTAGTTTCCCTTCAGCTGAAATGAATAATCATACATTAATATCCTCAATGTGGTGAACATGAACAGCTACGAGTTTCAGGACACACAGACACAACAAGTCGATTATGAACCGGTGAGTGTTTGAGGTACAATACTGTGCACATTATCAAGTTGAGAGCGCTTCATGAAGTGAAGTTAGCGTTCATTAATGTGCACGCACACAGTTGATCTGATTATCTTTGGTGTACGTCTCTTCTGTCTTTTGAGTGACACTGATTGTGTGTTTGTCTCTTTGTCCAGGTCTCAATTCTGTCCTCTCCCCTGAAGTGTGACGGTGCCACCAGGCCGAGGTCGGCCCGGACAAGAGTATCACAGAAATAAAGACAGGACGTGGGTGATGGACACGATGCAGAATCAATGTGAAGCATTTTATTTTACTGTGCGAGGCTACAATATATATATATAGAAAGGACTAATGCTTCAGATTGTGCTCTACTGTCTATCAAGATTTTGGTCATATAGCACCGCCCCATACAGTCAGTTTCACATGTGAAATCATGTGACTGTATCAGGAGGAGTCGGTGACACAGTCAGATGGGTTCTGGGCGAAGTTTCACCTCAGAAGGAGACAAACGAGAGCAGACGTGCAGAATGGAGACAAAGTTCCGGTTTCATTGATTTCCGCGGAGGCCTTTAGATTTCATTGAATTGAAGGGCGTGTGTAACAAGCCACCCTCTCTGGCTTGGTTCAGCTCCTTTTCTCACAGTGAAGAGAAAGCCCAGCTTATTGTTTGCAGCGCGAGGAACAGTGAAGCAGGTTTTACAGCCTTGAGCTTTTGCCAGAGCAGAATGTGTGTGTGAATGGTTCTGTCTAGACAAGTGTTAACCTTGTAGCCACCTAGTGAGCAATTACAGGCCACAGTGGCAGATTTGGTTTCCTCTTCTCCCCTCACTCACACTTCCACCCCTCAGCCTTCTTCTTCGGCCACCATTTTACGCAGGCTCTGCCTCCTCTCTGCAGCACACGACCTGTGCTGGAGGAGAGAGGACACGCCAGCCCCTCACTTGTTGATCTTTAACCAACCGGCTCAAACCGATATGTTGGTACAGTTACCAGTGAGAAGCACGGTTCAGGAAGAATATAGGTTTAGTGGGTTAGAAGATTAACACCTACGGAACGTTATCACAAGTCACTCATGAGGTATTTGTTCTTTTCTTATTTGATTCTGCAGAACAGTCACGTCACCCACGTCCAAGGCGCTCCGACAAGATCCCGTAATTAAGTTGTTTTAGAATATTGGTTAAAAAAGAAACGGCTTTCTGAGCTCGACTTTATTGGCAGATGATTTGTTTCTGTCTTTTCATTTATTCCACAGCTTCATTAGAATCAAGTCACTAGAAAGATGAATTTTACCATTTTAATTTTGTCGTCTCCTGCTGTGGTCAAAGTGATTTATGGGGATTTCCTGTCATTTCTCTGTGACGCTCGTGAATCTGTTTCCTACAATTGTTTATTATCATTTTCTACTTCATTTATAATCTACAATCCCTCCCTAAAGTGGAACCAGCTCCATTCTCTCTGCCTTTGGGAACCGTCACGTCTGTATCAGACTTTGTTCGAAAGATTTTGCTGCAGAGCATGATGGTCCACTGAGGCAACCTGTGATGGGAAATGTAAGAAACTTGATTTTGGTTCTGAGTGAATAAAATTGACCTTGATTTTTTACGATTTTCATTTCATCAGATTTTGTTGCACACGGTTATTAAAGTCTCCTCAGTACTGCAGCAGAAATGGAGAAGGCGTCACCACTGTGGGTTTAGCAACAGTGACTTCACAGCGGATTTCACCTCTAAGCCTCGGTGATTAGTGGCTGTGAGTCAGGTATGGAGCCCAGGATCCGCCTTTGCCCTTTCAAAGTCACAGTGAATGCCGGCGATTTAACCACAATGCCGGGAGGCTCTCATCTCGTTTTGTTTTACCTCAGCACCTGTCCAGATTTCCCAGACACCTCCTCGAGTGAGGGGCTGAAACGTGAGAGCTGTGAACGGCAGCCAGCATCCGCCACTCTTTGTGTGCTGCTCTTAATTAAAGCTTTAGGCTTCATTTAGCACTGAGGTGCAATTTCCAGCTCCTGGTTCCCCTTTAACAGAGCATGGAGGAAATGTCATTGTGGCTCTAACAGGATTCATCAGCAGCGCTGCTCAAAGACTCTAACTTTATTTAAACGCAGATTTAGTCACAACAGCAGGAACAGGAAATGGCGTGTGAAGGGATTAGACTAATCTCTTGTGCACAAAGCATATTTGGCTTTCGGTGCTCCCGTTTGTCGAGACCGAAGTAGCATGAGGATGTGTGAATTATCTTGGATAACGTGTCGGAGGATAGAGTGTCAGTGAGTGGCCGACCTGCCTCCGACAGGAGTAGAATGAAGAAAGAAGAGAAGGCCTTCCTATTGATTTGTCTCTCCTCATATCCTCCATATCTAATGAGATTCTTCTCGTCGAGGCCATCGTGGCATAGCTCGATAGTATGGCAACATACAATGTTGTCTTTGATTCCTAGGAGGAGGGATGTGAGTGTGCCCCTTCCCTCGGCAAGAAACAAAGTCAATGAGCGGCTCAATTCCTTCCTCCGCCATCTGCTCCAGCTGCCGGACTTGCTGCCGGTGATTGACAGATGATGCGCTCGCTGCCGATCGAGGCAAAACATGTAATTACACGAACCATGCTGTGTCCTTTTCTTCCCCGGCGTCTTCCTCGCCACTACAACCTATTGTCAATGTCTCTTCTGTCACCATTGGGCCGATACAATATGATGTTTTGTTGTTTTTGTATTTTGGTCCCTTCGGGGACCAGCAACTAGGGAGGTCCTTTTAGTGTGTCTGGGAAACACTTAATTTGACCTATTTTGTTAGTCATTTCATTTATTTTCCCAAACACAGTAATTGCCTTGCCAGGGATCCTCCGTCGAGACGCCCGGCCTCAGTCTGTAACTGCACGTTTCATTGATTAGAGGTTGTCTTCACTCGCACACTTGTACAGCAGTGCGGGCGAATCAAGAAACCAATTCGGTGAAAAAACAATTTGAGAACATTTGTAATTTAATTACATTTTTCATCCAATTATAGAAGACGAAGCAATTGAATTATCTAGACATAATACAAATATAAGATGTGAAGAAGCCCGTTTGTTTACCAAACAAAACCTTTCTTGACATCCTCAGTTTCTATTTTCACTTGCAGCCTAAACAAGTTCAGCAGGACTGTTGTATAGAGAGCAGGAGCACGCGTCAGTGCGATTCTGTCCATTGTCTGTTTAACGTGAACGTCGAGGATAACTCACTCGACCGACGCATTGATACACATGTAGTGCGGCCTGAACGCAGAGCACTCGAGAAGCTCCTACATGCATTTCTTTTGTCCGTGCAGAGACGTAGCTCCTCTGCTGTGTTTACACACTGACAGAATCGTTCCCTCCACAAGGCAATGAGTGTGTGTGTGTGTGTGTTCAGCTAAACCTCCACAAGCCAAATGAAAGAAGTGAATCTAGAACTATTTGAATGTTGTGACTCACTTAAGTCATGATTGAATGAGCATGTGGGGGTGACCCTGACTCCTGGAGCTTAAAAACCATTTAATTCATCTGAATTTCAGTGGAGTGATTTCATGTCACATTGTAATCTAGATCGTAGGTCCCAACACAGGGTCAGGACTGGGGACCCTCCCCACAAAGGGACAGTGACACCTTTAACAGAAGAGGAAATCAGAAAAGGCCCTAAACACATCGAAAACCATTTTCTTTTCTTGTGATTTGAGGTGAGCATTTTAACTTAAATAAAACCATCTGAAACGTTAAGAATCACTCCGCTTGACCTAATTACAGATTACTGATATATACAGACATAAGTGGACTTCTGGGTCTGATTCAGATGACAGCGCTGAACGCTTACTCAGATTAAATGTTCCAGATATACAAAAAATATGCAGTCTCTTTTAAAGTAATACAAAATGAACGTTTTTAGAAACATGTATTTTATGAAAAGACACAAACATTATTCATTAAAAAAACATGCTCCAAATGAAAGTGGTGGAATGGAATAATGAGCTCAATCAGTGGATCTCTCCTGTCTCTATTGTAGTGAATAGAGCAGGCTTGTGTGTGTTGTGGCTGCTGAGTGCTGCTATATTTGGATTTTTTTATGGAGATGGTTGCGTATGACCTGAAAGCAGACCTGTTTGTGGAAGGAGCTGCAGCCTACAGTCGCTGGTAACGTGGCTCATATCTGAAGTGGCGACGAGATGTTTAGGGATTTTAAAAACCGCTTTGTTGAAGGTCGCGTTTGCCCTCTCAGTCTGTCTCTGAATAGCTTCAATTTAATTTAAAGAGAATGGCAACACTATAACTGATGCACTTAATCATGTTTATAATCAACCCAGCAGGTTCTATAAGTGTAATCCTGACCTCTGCATAAGTGATAAGAGCAGAACTGAGTGATGAAAGATAAATATAACGTGGTGGGTTTAATACAGCTTCTGAATCAGTCGTGTTTTCTTTCAAGCTGTGTTGCCTCAGGCCTCATCTGACAGCGCTCTGTCCGCAGCAGTGGACTCCTTCTGTAGTTTTCCAGCAAACAGCGGAGGGGAGTGCTTCTCCTTGGAGACTGACGAGACAAAATAATGAAATGAAGTGAAAGGACAAAAGACGGAACACAGACGCTTTCACATAACAGGACTGAAATCATGTCCCCGCTGCTGCAGCTGAAGCACACTGAGTCTATCGCTGCACCTCGGTCCACTCCGGGCTTCAGCACATCATTGTAACACAAACAATAAACAGCAGCGAACATGTAACATAAAGTTGGTTTTTTGATCGGAGCTGGACACACACGTGTAGTCATCTCTCGTTAACTCGCCGCTGCTCCTGCCTGCATCTATCATTCGGAAACGATGGATGGGAAAGTATTTGTCCCTGTGTGTAATTAGGCAGCCAATTAACAGATCCGAGGTAGGGCTTTTCATTCTCACACACACACACACACACACACAAATGCACATTCGTACACACAGACAGAGAGAGAGAGATGTGTGTTCTCGAGCGCAGGCATTACTACCTCTCTCTCTCTTTGTCTGGTCTCCTTTTTCTCTGTCCAGCTATGAAAAAGAAAGATGAGGGAGGAGCATAAAAAAACCCACCCAGGATTCCTTGTTGGGCCAGTTCTTCCTCTATACAACCCAGCCGGTTGTATTTAGTCATCCTCTCAGCACCGCTCAGACCTCCCAGTTTGACATAGTCCAGCCCCAAACCCACAGCCTGAGGGAGGAGAAGAGCGGCACACTGTGAGACGGAAACCGCTGTGACGCACGCTGAATAGATGCTCCCGAAAAAGCTTTATTGATTACAACTGTGACATAACATCTTGTTTTTTACTTGACGAGGACACGAGAAAGGACAAAACATAATGTTGTCATTGTCGTCAAGTGTTTTTTTTTTTCAGTAACATGCCCGTGAGCCGGGTGTCCGGTCACCAGATGTGAATCCAGAACCGTGAATGAATGTGCAGCTCAACATGGAGCAGAATTTCCGAGTGGTGCTCACAGAGAGTACTGTGCATGTGTATAGATACGTGCATGTAAATGCAATTGCTAGATTACGGTTGATCCTGGTTTGGTCAATGCGCCACTGTGTTCAACAGCTGGTCTTTGACTGTGTCTGTGTGCTGCTGAGCAGGAGTCGTGGAAAGTGTGGTTTTAAACATTTTCGGAAAGGGCTAGTGTGGCATCATGAAAGCGGTAAGAGTGAAAAGAGGAAAGTTAATACAAATCCAATATTCATATTAATAGATTATTATATCATTATATTTTATGAATATAATATAAATCTTAACAAAGCAAATTCAGGTGGTTCAAGGGTTCTCATACTGTCAACATTGTTCTCATATTTTAAGTCAATATATATTATTATATTGTAATTAAAAGAATGAACTCACTATATCTGATAAGGAGTCGTTGGTGCAGGGCTCACTGCATGTTGCTCCCATCAACACTGAACCTGCAGGTCGACAGGTGAACGCACACAAACACACAAGGGCAATAAGAATTGATAACAATCCACCAGAGACGCACAATGTTTCACAAGAGGTAACGATGAATGATTTAGAAATGAAGAACCTGTGGAGACCGTGTAAACTCAGTCACTGGAGTCAAGCTTCAGCTGCTTCATTCATGTGTAGCTACCAGCAACTCAGCTTCCAGTTAACAAGTAATGTCCAATCAGATTGAGTCTGCCAACAGGACACTCACTCTGCTGATGACTTCATGCCAGCACTGCTTGCTGCTGCAGCTCCCCCCACCAAGCCAACCTCGTCCTTATTTGCTGCATTTATGGTATTTTGGATAAATCCTTCCTTGACATGTTTATTTGATTTGTTCCCCAATCAACATAGCTGTTCTGATTCTGTGAGAGCTCCCTCAATCAAAACAGCCCATGTCCCTGATCTAGAGTTTGTGTGGTGTAGTGACGTAGGGCAGCTACAAAACGCTGGACAGGGTCCTAGTGAAGATATGAGTGTGTGGAATAAGCAGGTGGACTCTGAAGAACACAACTGCTGCTGGCCTGGGACCCTCCCACTGAACTGCACTGATGTCCCTGTCTGTGACTGGGACCCTTTGACACTTTAACTTCCCTGACAAATAATGGACTGTATAACTTTACATAATGCAGTGTTGCATCTCCTGGTTCTTATAGTATTTTTTTGTTTCCTATTTTTACATTTTCTATATTTATACTTGCACAATCACACCACAGCAAATTCCTTGTATGTGTAAACCTGCTTAGCAATAAAACTCAATTCTAATTCTGATGATATTTGCATGTGAGGAAATTCAAGGTTTAGCCAAGAAGAGGGCACATTAATCAATCTGTTACATTCATGGCATTTTTAAAATTGCCAATCTGACAAAGCCTCACTGGGTTAGATTAAGTTTTTTACAAGTATCCAGTAGTCGCATGTGCCTCAAGTATCTTTTCCTTTAGAGGATTAGACCTAAGCAGCTCAGGTATGGATCCACCAGAAATTCTCATCAAGTAAACAAAACTATTGCAGCAATAAAATACACAGAATTAAAATATGCTCTAAATTAAGTCTTTTTTATTTTAAGTGAAGACCCGACAACATTGGGGATGTGAAGGAAGTTAAGTTCCCTGCTATGCAGAACAATACCAAAAATACTAAATCTGTTTATAGAGACCAGCTGGTTGTGAGCAGAAAACCCTTTAAAAGGACTTTGATGGAGGACCTGGTCAGCTGATTGTAAGGGCGCATTCCTTTCCGACACATCTAGCAAAAGGAAACATGGCAAACAATGCAACGTAAATTTGGAATATCACTAATTATATTAGGATTTATCGTGTTTAAATTTATTTTAATAATGCTCTGTGTTGCATGTGTTTTAGCTGATGTTTTATGGCACTTCTACCTGCTCTGGTGATGGTAAGCCAAAGCTTGAAACTGCAGATGTAGCCACCTTTGTTCAACTACCATGACTCTTATGTTATAAGAGCAGAGTGAGGAATTCAAAGAATCTGGTTTCTTGTATTATTCTACTGTGGCTGTTGAGTACTCATTTACAGCTTACAGAGTTCTATCTTCCCCTTGAGCAGTGATTCTGCACATTTTCTCTGCTACACCTGAGTGGATGTGTTACCTTGGCGCTGTGATGCGATGCAGATCAAATCACTGACTGTCTTCTCGTGAACGTGTTTTAAGATGTTACCACTGACTCCTGGAGGGGGCGGGGCCTTTGACTCATGAGTGATGTCCAAGAGCAGCGAACATGTGTCTCCAATCTGGTTGCTCAGCTTCTCCCACTGGTCTGTGTCCTTACAGAGCACAAACACAAGAACACGGTTGTGAGCTGTGTGTACAGATCATTATACACAGAAACAGAGACAACAGTAACACCAGTTCAGAAAATAAACCTAAAGACAGAAAAACTGAGGCTTCCCTTGGTTCTACATAGAGCCCTTGTTATGATAATGGGAATTCATGAAAGTGTGATTTAAGCTGCTCATGTTTGCAGTTAATAGGGGAGGACTTTACAGAGGAGGACCTGCAAGTAAATATAACTAACCTGTCCCATGTCAACAGCTCGCTGTGACATTACTCCTGGTTGCATACTAGTTTTCATGTTTCAGCTGGTACTACAACCATGCAAGAAGAAACGTCACCATCAGTTTGATTGAAATCAAACAATCACTGGATGTATAGCTTAGGTTGATAACTTATATGTTGAAATGATGTCTTTCAAAATGCCCCCCCCCCCCCCATCATGAAGAACACACTGTCGACCCACATACACACATACCACATAACGCTTTTCTAGTCTTGATGACCCTCGAAGCAATTTACAGAAAAGTGTTGCCATTCACACACACGTTCATTCAGTGCATCTATGTGCAGCACTTTCTCTATCACACACCAATCATACACTGCCGGCACAGTGGGGTCCAATCTTTCTCCCACGGACACCTTGGCATGTGAAATGTGGGAGATGGGGAGTGAAACGCAGATCATCTGGTTGGTGTTCAACCTGCTCTACCTGAACCACAGCTGCTCAAATAGACGCTCTGGACCGATGAGAAAAAAAATGTCCCCAACAAATGCATCGTTTATTCTATTCGAGTTACTTTTGTGACGTTAAAGGTTTCTCTGTAATTCAATTGATTTGAAACAACGATGACATATCTAACTTACCTCTCTCCTAAATGGATTGATGAAGGCTACCACTGCTGGATATTTCCTGATGAGGGACTGGTACATGTCCACTAGTTCATCTGGAGACTTGAAAACTCCGGTCGCAATTTCATACTTTCCTTTAGACTGACATGAAGAGGGAGAAAATACATTTCATTTCCTCCATTGCTTGTTCTCTCTGTATCTGGAGTAATAATACTGGATTTACATGTGACCTTTGGCTGTATGCACATACACATGATGATGCAGCCAGTGGCATTCAAACTTACATAGTCCATTAGCTCACAGGTGGCACAGTTCACTGCTAAATGGATCTCTGTTCCCAATGTCAGTCCAAGGTTAGCGCAGGCTTCAGTGATGAGGTCCAGAGGCTGCTCAGGTCTCTCAAAGCTCCCAGCCGGCGCTCCACTGTCATGCAGAATAGTCTGAACGGCCTTGGAGAATATATTCATGGTTTACCAAGTCAACAACATCTATGCATTGTACTTTTACAAATGTATCTGTAATAAATACATTAACCTACAATGCTCTTTACATCATCTGTTGGAAAATGGCTTGGCTGAAGCTGCATTTGGATGACAATAGACTATTTATTCATAGGTTTGAATGAAGCAGTTGTCATTTCAAGGTTATAAAGAGAGGGGTGAAGTCCTCTGCACTGTGTTGTGAATATTAGTGCCAGGGGTCGCTGAACAATGGAGGAGATAAATCTGTGTATATAGTACAAATGCTGCGTGAAAGAAAAGGCAAATAGAAGTATTGAATGTTTTAATAAGCCTTTCCAGGCCTGCATACCTGAGTTAATTTGAACATTAGCCATGAAAATCACTTAGAAATAACCTGCTTTGTATATATCTTTTAGGAAAGCTCTATCACAGAAAGTTTTGAGTCCTGTCTCCAGCTTTTTTTCATTCTGTGCCATCGTAAAGCCTTTGTGAACTCAGTTGCAATTCTCACACTGAATCAATAGCAATGTCCCTCACCCCGGATTTTGTTGAAGTGTTCATTATTCTCATCATCTCCTTCTGTAACTCAAGGGCCATTGTGATGATCTGTGGAACAAGTTTACAGTTCAGTGCATTCTATTAATGCTCTAGAGAAAACTGAATGTAGCCTAACTACAGTGTAAATATAGGCCACGTTATAGCATCAACAAAGAAAGAGACAACTTTATGCAGCTGAGTCTGTACTAACAGCCATCACTTAGAGGGAGTGGGCTAAAGTAAGACAGAACATGCAGCTGCACTAAGTGGAGATCGGTGAGCACCTGTTTGACTCGTTGTCCTGCTTTGGGGATCAGGATGACTTCCTCCAGTAAACTCAGTTTTCCAGGAGAAGCCTTCCCACAGCTCAGCAAGGTTACCAGAGCGATGGGGATATGAAACTGTGCAGGAGTCTGAATGAAATATGTTAAGACACATGTTGCTCCCAATGTGTTTGCGTAGTGTTTGCATGAATACGCGTGTTAGTGATCTAACCTCTCGGGCCTTTAGCGTGGCTATGTATTTGTAGAGAGGGATGCCCTGTAACTGAGCCCCAGTTCTGGCAACAGCCAGAGACACTGAGCCTATGGCCATGCTCCCAGGCAGAACTGGTTCTGGTGGCTCAGCTGGAGGGAATGGCTTCTCTGCAGTGCTGTTCTTTTTAGCTGAAAGTCAGATGTGGAGAGCTTAAATGAAACACAGAAACTCAGGCATATTCAAAAACCAGAGCAAACCAGAAACCACATAGCATTAAACACATATTGTGGTTTAGTTAAGCAATACAGTGGACTCATGCTGTGTAACATAGAGCCATTCTCCTGCTGGATGTGTCCATCACAAGTTGGTAAACTATGACCATAAAGACATAAACGTGGTCAGCAACAATACTCACTGACTGAGTACTAGACTGTGACATTCAAACCATGATTGATTAGCAATAAAGTCCCAACGTTTGTCAAGAAAACATTCAGCCTTCAGCTGTCCAGTGTTGGTGAGTCTGTGTCACTGCAGCCTCACGTGTGTGTTCCTGGCTGACAGGAGTGGAACATCTCATTCTGATGCCTCTCAGTTGTAAAGAGTGATTACCTGGGTTACAGTCGTCTTTCTGTCAGCCTGACCATTCTCCTCTGACATGTCTCATCAACACAGAACTGCTGCTCACTGGATGTTTGTTGTTTTTCTCTCCATTCTGAGTCAAAACTTTAGAGACTGTTGAGTGTGAACTAATCAGCAGTTTCAGAAATACTTAGTCAAAGTCACTGAAGTCATAGTTTTTGTCCATTCTGTTATTTGATGTAAACACTGACATTTATCTGCTGTCTATAACATAGTTGAAAGAATGTTTTAATGAATGCAAAACCTAGCGTAGCAACAGGCACCAAGACTCTTTGCTTTTGTTTTCTTGCATGTTATCGCTCAAGGTTATGTTTATACCCACAGTTTAACATTGGGATCTTAGAGACAGTTTTTTTTAGGCCAAATTAGAAACTTCGGTCACTGTGCAGTCTCACAAACATGCTGTCATGCCCTCCTGATACAGTCCAATCCTTTAGATCTTTGAAAAATGCCAATCAGAGAGGGCTTTGACTGTGTAAATCGGCTTCAGTAGAATAGTGTTGCAGCAATTAATTTGTACATGAGGTTGCATGCTTGTCCAGTGTCTTCATAAGAGTAGGTCCCCTTTATTTACATGAAATAAGATCAGAGAGGGGCAGGGTAGAGAGGACGAAGGTTCACCACAGAGATCAAAATGGATATACTGTTCTCGAAGACAGTCTATTCATCAATTCAGCATAAACCATCCCCAGTGAGGTGCCGGCCTCGATACAGAAAATTACTTTTGAACGATGAAACTATATTTTTGAACAACTAAACACAACATTATGCTGTAACTGATTTCTGATGTGATAAAACATCAAGGTCTCCCACTGTACTGAAGCTTTACTTTTGTCCTACAGTTGAAAGTCTCTTTGGATAAAGGCATCTGCCAAATAAGTAAATGTAAAAGGGACATTGTCATCCATGGCTTAGGCAAGATATTCAACATGATCCTTTTTTCAGCAGAGTAATATGCAGTGCAACATGATTTACTTCAACTACGGAGTGCAGATACAAAGTCCACGTTATATCAAGATGTAACAACATGATCCAGGATCCCTTTCAGAGGAAAACACACACTCTTGTTAAGGTTAAGTAAATGGCTGCTGGTGCATGATTGAGGAACTGGGTAAATAATTGATTATTGATTTTAATTATTCCGTAGTACCATCTCACAATGAGTAACCTCCCTACCTTTATCAAGACTCTTTTTCTCTTTAGTCTGTGTCGGCGGTGCAGAAGAAATCACCTCCTCAGGCTCACTGGGTGAAGGACTCTCCTCCTTTTCCCTGTCGCGGATGTCTTTCTCTTCCAGATAGCGTGCCATGAAGAAGTTGCTGTGCCAAATCAAAGAACACAAAGTTATATTTTGGGCCACATAAACAAGCCCTAAAAGAAAGCTGATCTGTTCCTGAAGCACAACAACATAACACACCAAAAACATTTGCTCCAGAATACTTGTGGTACCTAATATATGTCAACTATGTGGAACACAGGTGATCTCAACTGATGTTCTCAGATCAAACTCACTCACTACTAACTAAGAAGATCACACAAGGCCAGTTATGACTTACAATCTAGGTCAACAACTCAATTACTCCAGCACAGAATCATAATATCCATTTTTATGTAGATGACACAGTCATGCATGTACATGGCTCTTCAGCTGAAGACATGTCTTGATTACATATCCCATTTGCACCTGATATTATGCCGTGGAGGTAACTGGCCAAGTATTGCAGACGCCGCTCTTCCCAGCCATGCTTTCCTGCTCTTCCTGGCAGATCTGTAGGTGGTCCCAGGCCAGATGGGATATGTTATCCCCCCAGCGAGTTTTAGGTCTATCCCAGGATCTCCCTCAGGTTGGGCCTGCTAGGTAAGCCTCCAATGGAAGGCACCCAAGAGGCATCCTGATCAGAAGACTAAAGCACCTCAATTGTCACCTTTCCACGTAAAGGAGCAGCAATTCTACTTAGAGCTCTCTCTAGATCTCTAAACTCCTCACCCTATCCCTAAGGCTTAGTCCAGTCATCCAATGGAGGAAACTAATAACTGCCGGTTGCAATCACAATTTCTTTCTTTCGGTCACTACCCACAAACTAGTGTGGGTTGGAACATAGATCCAATGGTAAAAAAGCTTTATCTTGCTGCTCAGCTCCTTTTGCACCACAATGGTCCGGTACAACGCTTGCGTCACTGTGGACGCTGCATCGACCTGCCTGTCCTTTTCACGTTCCATCTTCCCCTCACTTGTGAACGAGACCGTGAGATGTGACTGGATTGCAATCAGTACGAAAGCACAGATGAAAACACACTCAATATGCGCTGAGGATGGATTCTGATGCTATCAGCCAGCGGAAATAATAACCACATGAGACTGATCCAAACCAGCAAGGATAAGCAAGTAGAAGCCATGAGCCTGTAAAAACAGGAAGTAGTCCTATCCTCATTCCTAGCATTATTAAAAACACGTTTGGGTTAAAGAAACCAACTGACACCAATCTTTAGTGTGTGAGACGGGATGCTAATTAGACAAATGGTTTACACTGATAACCTTTTAGTCTAATTTACAACCTCCTGTCTATCCATGGAATTGTCTTAAATGTATAATAATTAAATCAATTGTTTGTTTATTAGTTTGTTTGAAACAAGCATTATTGTTTTATCAGGAACAGTATAGTGGTATGAACCATCATGTCTGTGCGTGGCCTTTAAGATTTCTTCTACACTCATGCCACTCAATCCTCTAGCACACTAGCAACAAGAAGAGATACTATAATTTTTTATTTGTGCAGTGAATATCTGATACTGGGGCAAACACCTTACATTATAAACTGAATTTTCATAAATTTAAAACTGCTGTTCATCAGAGAAGTCCTCCATGGTGAAATGCTGTCTACAACAATGGCGGCCCCTAAAGAGTTAAGCATCGATGCTGCTGTAGCATCAGATGCATCAGAACTGGAGAGTATTCATGAAAAGAAGAGCAAAGAATGACACTGAAGGCTTTCCTTCACACAAAAAGATCTTTTCATTCTTCTTCTGACTGACTTCAGCAACTGTGATAGATGTGATTGACAGATGGTTAATCTTATCACCCACCAAGTCTTTTCTGAACGTGCCTACCCTTTGCTAAACAGATTCCTGCCCAGATGATTCTGTGTCACAAACCATCTGATGCATCAGGTTAAAGATTAAATACATATGTTTAAATAACATATTCAGAACCATTTCATAAAAATGCAGCATTATTTCAGATACCTGTGCTTGATTCGAGACTAGACGGCTGTAGAGATCATGTAGGTGTAAGTTTGGAATACCCAATAAATGCTTTGTTTCTTTATTAATAAAGTACTCTACCTAAAATAATAAAGTACAAATAGTACTTTGTGATTCAAATTTGAATCTATTATGAGACAGATGGTACCATATCAATATGGCATTGTTCCCCCCAACCCCCAAGGTAACTCATCAAGCGTTTCTATTGGGTCTTTAGAAACAAGGGGAGCTCAATACATAATGATGATTTGATGTGGCTGCAAGTGCATTAACCTCTGTGTGACCCCATTCCAGGATGTCAACACAAGGCACATGTGACCCCATTGGATCTTAATGCATTAAAAAAGGCAAACATTTGATTAATGTTTATTTGTCTTCCTTGTAGTGTATGATCTAAATGAGTGAATCACACAATATTGTGAACAAATATTAGTTCGACAATGCTCAAGAAAACTAATGGTTAGGTTTCTAGTTGAGGTTCTTTGTGTGTGCTCAAATGGAAGCTCAAGTTTCATCACGGAAGACTTGAAACCAGGGAAGTATACTCCCATCATGCATTTTTTTTCTGCACGTCAATGATAATAGTTTTTGACATGAACAGAAGAAATCTTTGCTAAAAATGCTAAATTTCATCTGTAGATGTAAAATTCTATTTTTGATATCTATACCTCCGGAAATGCCACCATGCAGGGTAACTCAGTTCAACACTACCTGAGTGCGTGATCAACTTCTGATTGGTCACAGGGGTCCTGGCCCTGCAGCATATTGTTGAGCGGTTCATTGACCCACTGGACAGCAGTCATCACATGGTCAGCCCTCTCCTGACAAGTTGCTTTCCAGTCCAGTGATGTCTCTTTAAGTCCAAAGTGGCTTGAGACAGCAGCTGAGCACATGCTCTGAACAACAAGAGAAGAATGAATGAATTACATCCTCTCAACCTCCACACACACACACATACACACACACACACACACACACACACTACACTCACTTGTGAACCAGAAATTAATATTGATACTGTAAAATAAACCTGGAACTGAATTACTGTTAATTATTTTGAAAGCCACTACACGTTCTGACAATTTGTTTATTCCCACGAGCACATGAGCATCCAGGCGGTATTCTTTGTGTCTCTCAGTTCCTCTTTTTTCTCTTCCCTGTCCTCTCTTTTCATTAAGGCTCTGCTGGACCATTGGATGTCCTGGGAACTTGGCAGATCTTTGTCCTCCATGAGTCGCAGACTCAATCGTTAAACCCCCCACCCCCAACACCTTCTGTGTTCTTCTCCTAGCTGTGTTAATAATGTGCTTGGTTTTGCCTCTTGTATGTTTGTGTATTCGGTTCTCGGCCCAGGTCTTCATAGTGGACAGGAGGTCATGTGGCTCATCTGTTGGCAGAACCTGGAACTGGTTCAACATCTTATTCTTCACTCACAATTTGATATGTACTTCTGGTCTTTACACACATCTATTGCATTGCAGGTCTTTCCATCCTTGGATTAAAGGTTTCTAGGGGGGGGGTTTCCTTGTCAGTCATATGCTCTATAGATTCTCAAAGCCCCTCAAGGCAAATGTGTGATTGGTGTGATTGTGATTAGGCTTTATAAATAGTTTAACATGACTTATACTGGCACAGTCCCCTCCACCTGACATGTCTCCAGCAGTGTGGTTGGAGAGAAGAAGTTTATCTACCTATATGCTATCTCCTCCCCATCTCTCATCATTCACAACACCCCCCCCGCTCTCCACAGCCTCTTCTTACAGCATCTGGTGGGATGTGACACTGTCTTAGCATTATCTTTAGACTTTTGAGATAATGTATTGTTTGTCTGTCTTTAATTAGTTACAATGGATCAATATCAACTTACTCGTCTCCCTCAGAGCTTCAGAACGTCTTCCAGATAAACTCACATACAGGTCATCTGTGATGACAAGCTTTGTTTTGATTGTAATGTTATTTCAGTTGTCCAATCTTATCTAATGTGACTGGTATTTATATATTACTAGAAAGAATAAGATCTAACCTTGATGTTTGTTTATTATTGTTACATCTTACATTTTAATACATTTACATGTCCTATTATGATCATTATTATCCATCTTTAGCTCTGAGGAACCGGCGTCCCGAGCCTGACAACGACAACATAGCTTTAAGTAACGCTGTCTGGTAAAAGCATTAATACCGCTGGGCATATTGGCTTAGCCCTCTGTCTGTGCCCTCTGTGACCTCACTGTGATCTCAGTGTCACATCTCATCTTTCTGGCTCCTGTGATACTGTAAAGACAGGGGTCAAGGGCCATGCCCTGGTTTTGATTGCGAGCTTCCTCCCTCACTTCTTGCTTCCAGCTGCCTGTTCACATCAGAACATCCTGCATGTTTGATGAGGCCCCGTACTGTCCCTTCAAACCACTAATGAATCACATCTCCTTTGTTTAATCTATATTGTCCTCATGCAGAACGGAATATGCAGAATCTGGCACATGAGCATTAGATCATCAGTCAGTGATGTTTAAACAAATATCATTTCAACAGTTCATCTGCTGATATTACGTTAAGGGTCCAGTGTGTAAGATTTAGGTGACAGGGAACTATTGTCAGAAATTTAATGTAGAATAATCCTCATGATGTTTTCATGAGTTTGTTTCCGCTATATTGTATGAATTGTTGTTTTCTTTACCCTAGAAAAGACCCTTTATATTTAAATACTTTATATTTACATTGAGGGGACCCTTTCTACGGAGGCCGCCATGTTTTTTATAGTTGTCCAGACTGTACAAACTAAAACCTTTTGAAATTTATGACAATTAAAGGCTACCACAGGTTCTTTTTCATGTTTGGAAGGGGAGGGTGAGGTGAGGGGTGTTCAGCTGCAACATGAAACTTCAACACTAGATATCGCTAAATTCTACACACTGTACCTTTAAACTAGAACTTGACTAATCTGTAGCCAAAAGGCAAAGTGTGACTGATGAGTTTTACCTTCTCCGTGTTGCAGACGATGCAGAAGACCTCCACCTCAATGGACAGTTGTCCTCTTGTATCATAAACTTCTCGTCCCTTCAGCCTGCTTATCCTTGGTGGTGCAGAGAGGTTTGTGAAGTAATTTGCCTAAAGTGACGAAAACATTTTAACTTACACATTGGGGGGAGTGGAACCCACATACTGCCTTCATGTTGCCTTCAATTACTTAAGCTCCTGTAATTAGTCAATAAAGCAAATATTTCAACACAAAGTGGACACAATGGCATCATTGGTGGTTGGATTAAATCTGCACCAATGTGGTGAATGATTTTTTTTGTTTTTCAGAAAATTCGAGATTGTCACAACAAATGCAATGCAAGGGTGTTGTCAGAGATGACTATGAATCTTTAAATCTATCACAGAAAAACTAAAAGGTTTTTCATCATTTAGAAGTATTGAGGTTTCTACATATACAATATCCAAAAGGTGTGATCTGTATCGCGTTTTGTGTCTAATCCAAACAGTGTTTGACAAGGAAAATGCTCTCCTCAATGAAAATCAGTTACAAATGATCGACCTGATAGCCAAGTCGTTAACCCAGCCGGACCACTTGCTGTACGTCACAGCCCCCTCTCTCTTTCCCAATATTACCCATCTGTCGAGCTTGTCTGCGAAGAGCCTGTTCACTTCCTATCGATGCAATTCTGATTCAATTGGATGCAATTCACCAATAGGGCAGTATCAAGATGGTCATACATGAATTGAAGTATAAATCTGGTTAATGTAGCAGCTCCTAACTAGTCATGGTGGCATTCATAATATCTATGTTCAACAGAGACACAAAAACAGGCTCTGGTGAAACCAAAATGGCTTACAGAGAGGTACTCGAGTAACAAGGAAATGTTTTCTCTTTTGGCACACAAACACGGTGTGGTAGCCTTAACAGTGTGGTAACCAGAGCAAAACAACTGTTCAGAAGGAAAAATATAAATATAGAAATAAATTTGATTTGATTTGGTTTGATTTTGATTTGATTAACTAAAGAAAAAAAAATCTTCTTTTGATTTAGTTCTTTCGCTGATTTACTTGACTTCTTTCTAGACATTTTAACTTTGTACTTGACTTTCCAACCTCCACGAAATAGAAAAAAGATCTTCCGCCTAAATATCCTCTGATATCCTCCTTTGGAGCCGCTTTCACAAGCACACATCGCACACACTGCACGCAAGCTTTCACCCAAGGGCACGCATTAGCATCGCTACTTCCGGTAGCGGAAATTTAGGCTAAAAACATGGTGTAAATGCTGGCGTTACAAGTCAAATTTGAATGTCAGTGCTTACAGTATGGAGGCATTTTGTTTTTTTCTGTTGATTTTTTAAATATTTGTAGACGTGATCCTCCAGTAACTTCAACTGTATCAGATTTGGCTGCAACGCTGTTTACCCCTGAGACTCCATAAGTGATTTTAGGACTCAAACACTTCCCCCACCCCTCCATCGGCACAGTGGTGAGCAGATAAGGAGTGAATTTTCATTTTTCTGTGAACTATCCCTTTCTTTTGGGAACACTGAGAATGATTTTCAGCCTGGATGATGTTAATATTAATTCTCAGTTTGCTTCTCTTAGTGGGTCTGGAACTCCAGCACGTGTCTAAAGGATCGGCAGGATGTTTCTGGATGGGAGACTATCTCGCCAGCGCCCCCTGTAAATCCTGAAAGAAGCTAAAGGAAAAGTAAATTCCTGTATCAGAAATCATCCCGTACTGCTCTGGATCTGCGGGAACTGCTTCCGGTTAATTTGGAGCTCTCTCCCCCCAGAACCACAGGGTTTTAACCACAGAGGCGACATTAGCAGTGTGGTTAGCATTAGCATCAGAAGCTCCTACCAGGTAACCGTGGAGGTCTGCGGGCTGCTGGAGGAGCAGCTCGTTCAGAGCTCGCTCTATCTGCTCTGGGACCCTGTGGAGTCTGTAAAACTCGGCAGCCGCCACCTTGGTCTCATGCTCGCGCTGCTCGTGTTTGCCGGTGAAGCGCGGGTGCGACATCGCTCGTGTTCGTGCGTCGGCTTTGTGTTGTCTGTTGCCGTGGAAACGAGAAGTTCAAGTGACGGCGGGAGGTCAGGAAATCAGAGCGACGTGCTTCAACTGTTGCTTTCCCCGTGTGGGCTGTTTCTCATCTCTGTGATAAACACGTGGATGGATACAGGGAATAATACTTCTGTGGCTTACATTTGTTCGGTGAGCATGACTGTGGAGCCATGGATTGTTCTTTCTCTGTCATGTCATGCAGCATCTGAAACTACAATGGTTCCTTATTGGCTAAATTAAAATAACAGACTGTGTGTTTAGAACTGAGATCTACATCAGCCCAGTATTCACCTAAATGTATATTTTAATTTACTTAGAAGATTATGATTCAGCTTTATTTTTCTTTCCATAATGCTCCACAGATCACATTTAAAAAACATAACGTAACATTATGAGATTGTCCATTAAAACATTTAAAATAACAGCATCAGAGGTTAGCAGGCAGTCAGTGGACATTTTAAGTGCATTAAAAACTGCATATCTGTCATTGGTGTGTCACACTAACCTTGATGCTC
Source organism: Paralichthys olivaceus (assembly GCF_024713975.1). Classification (NCBI taxonomy): domain Eukaryota; kingdom Metazoa; phylum Chordata; class Actinopteri; order Pleuronectiformes; family Paralichthyidae; genus Paralichthys; species Paralichthys olivaceus. Next base: position 2,866,559 of record NC_091106.1, read on the forward strand.
TATTTCCCACCACCTACACCATAGCTTTTGTGTTAAGTCACGTTCAGTCACAATCAACCTGATTAGCCAAATTCATCATGAGCACCTTGGCAATAATCATTTCCTGTTCATGTTTCTTTTTCTGCCACTGAAAATTATCAAATTATTGTTGTGTGGTTGTGAATTTAACATTGATAAGTGACTTAAACAATTAAAGCAGGCATGATGTTCACTGTCACACCTAATTCATGGAGGTTAATTTTCATGATGAGCTGATGAATGAGAGAAACATATTTAACAGTAGGAAATAAATATATGTATTATATACTTTATTCATGGGTCTTGTATTCCTCCCCAACTTATGACAAATTACATTTACATGTAATTTTTGTGAAAACTATTTTATTGGCACTTCTATTCTTGGGACTGTGCAGAGGTCAGACATATGAGGAAGTGTATCTACAGTGTGTGTTGATGAGAGTCAGTGAATGATGAGCTGTGGTGCTTCAGCAGTGGAGCTGGACATGATGAGCTGCAGGTCTCACTGCAGACACGAGGATGGTGGATGGTGGTCTGCCTCCTTTGCCCTGCACCGTAACAATATCTATTGAGATTGATATCTTACAGCTACAGAGCTCCTGTGCAAAGGGAGGGGCAACAAAGCATTAACTTTACATGTGAGGGTGTAGAGTTGTTGGATAAACAAAAGAAGTTCACTGAAAATAGGACAGCATAATGTGGAGGACTGGAAAGTATTTTGTTTCTTTATGGCTGAAATAAAATCAAAACCTCTCCTCTTTTTGTTTGCCTGATTTAATTTTGTCTTTTAATACAGAATAAAGAATTAAAACATCAATAATTCAATCGAACATTTAGCACTGTAAATAATTGATTGTTATCACAAATTCAGATAGCAGCATTTAAGACTAAATCACTGAATATTAACAATTGTAAATGCTTGACATTTCCAGACTAACTCATAGCCCATATTTTATTTTATCTTATTGTATTTTATTTCTCTGCAGCAAGAACTAGATGGCACAATAAACTGTCTTTAATAATTTATTATAAATATTTTTTACTGCCTTGTGTGCACTTTACCTTGTGTGTGAATAATTTCAATAGACTGGTCGAGTGTCCTGGAATGACATGTTAAATTGCAGCAGTTTGATAAAGAGTTTCTGCTGTTTATTGTCTAATGGAAAGAGTCAGATGTGACCACAGTGAGCAGCTTGATGAAGACACCACAGTGACTGTGTCCTCTCACCACTCAGCAGCCTCCCACTCACTGAACTGTGGGCCTCCAGCTGCAGAATCCCAGAGAGGCCTTCGCTACCTGACTGTCAACCTATCACCAGGCTGTGAGATGGACTCACCAACATTCACTCTGATCCCCACAGGGCCACACAGGGCCTGCGGCATTCCTAACTTTATTAGTGTTTGTCAAGAGGCAGATGAACAGAAGATGAGAGAGAACATCTCCCCGTTTTCATCTCTCGCTTTAATTTGAAAGGGAAAGTCTAATATATAAATGATAATAAGAAAAAGTGTAATTTCATCAACAACAAAAATACATTTATTAATAATGAATCATTTTAAAATAAATAAATAATTATGAGACAGTTTTACAAAGAATATTGAGGCGGGGGGGGATACATATCCAAAAAATACAGCAGGCCCTACTTTCCTCCGCCTGGTTTATATCCTGTCAATAATCGCAGTCAAAATACTCGAGTCACCTCACACCCACAATGATCTGTTGACTGCCACACACACACACGCACACACGCCTCTTTAAGTCACAAACACCAGTGTGGAATGAGAGTAAACACACACACACACACCGATCTCGTATTGTTTCCAGTGATAACCATTTTATTTATTCGCAGGAAAAATGTCAACCTATTCCCAGGCGCAGGGAGCTCTTATTTTGAAATGCATCGCGTTTATAACGCCGTTTGAACTTGATCCTCGATGATGTTGAAAATGTATTGATGTTGTTTTATTCATCTGTGTATCTGTCCATCAGTCGTACTGCAGATATGAACGCCTCCGTACAGGCCCAGGCTCAGTTCACATGTAGGATGCGGTGGTGGTGTGGCCGCCTGCACATGGTTGCGCACAGAGGAGCGACGTCTCCCCGGCTCCGGAGCCCGCAGCTCGGAGCGGACCAGCGGGTCAGAGTCTTCCCCGTGAACCCGGAGGAAAGTCTGCTGTCAAACTGTAAAACCCCCCCCCCGCTGCTTCAAAGATTACATTTTCTTTCACATCCTTTCATTTTTTTTCAATTCAGATTATTTCCCCTCCTGTTATAATATTATAATTCTTCAACGAAGCACAGTTTGTTTTCTTAAATGTTTTAAATGATTTGAGGCGCTTGTGATTTTGCCTACACTGTTCCTAATTATATTCAAAAGTATTTAAATCTTAAAAATGAATGCAATAAATATACGTATATTACGACATATAAAATTCAGATTCAATTAAAATATAATAAAAAACAGGTCATATTGCATTTTCATTGTTAAAATAGAGTTCAATAATGTAATAGCTTGGGCTGTGCTAGTGATTTAAAATAATGGCAATGAATCAATCGATCAATAATTAAGTCTTCATGATAATCAAAAGGATTTTCCTGGTTCCCTTCTCCTGGCCTAATTCAGGGCCACACAGGATTAGAGGCATCGGCTCAGGAGGCCCCTCCAGCAGCTCCAGGGGTCACCGCGGGGTCACCCAGAGGGCCACCCTCATCCAGGACAGAAAGTCAAGCAGGCGGACAGACTCCATCGACCGAGCGTATCCACATGGCTCAGATCTAGACTGCATTTCAGTAGTGACACAAATGTGCCACACAGGGACAAGAACGTCTTTATCTTCATTGCTGTGGCACCACGCAGAGGTTCATAGGCATGTTTGATGTCACCACACTTTATTACTTCTCATCAAAACCTGCCCTGACCTCACTTCCCCGTGGAAAACTACATTTGCTCATGTTACCATGATCATGCATTTCTGATGCCAATACAGACAACTTGAGGACGAACATAAATTATTTATCTCAGAGCAAAAAAGCCCTGCTACATTCTGCATCAACAAAACACAAGTTTATAAATAATATATATATCATTAAAATAAAACTGACCTTACGATCGAAACTCCAACAGAAAATGATTACGTTTAAAGAGTGTGCTTTGAGATCATCCCCAATAAACTGTAATAGGTGCGTTTCATGTTGCCCAATAAAAGCGAGGAATATTCGCATCTGTGTGGAGAGTCAAAAAGATGAGATTAATGATGACAGAAGAAAACAAGAGTACATCTATTCTATCATCACATACTGTAAGTATTTATGCTTGAACATGTAATCTCCGGTTTACGTCCACAATACCACCAGGACACACTTACTGCCGTTACTGCCGCCACAGAACAGAAGAACTGTGTCTTTGTTATCTGGATCTCCTGTGTGTTGTTTAATTCCACTGCACGTGCACCCTCAGACACTCACAAACTAAAACTATACACGTGAATCCTTGATGTTAGTGGCCTTATCTACCGCAGCAGGACTGGCAGGCTCGGAGCAAGAGGTTCAGACAAAGCCTTATGGAAACATAATAATAAAAAAAGTAAAGGCCATTCAGGCCTGTCAAAAAAGATGGACGAGGGGGCACATTTTAAAATGCTAAATCCTAAAAATGTGCAGCTTTCAGCCAATAAAGCAAAGCCCCAGCCCCCTCCTGGACACTCTCATCTCACATCTGAGGATATAATAGGGCCATCACTCCTTTCTTTTTTTATTTCTTTCCTCCAGAGGATGGTAGACTGCAACAGCAGGGTGCCAACAGCTTTAAAAAAATGCAGCTGCCAAGAAAATGACCAGTTTGGTCTAAGTGACACAAATGGCATATGAAATTGGGCTGCATGAAAAGTGTCTTCAGCTAATTTCTAACAGGAAGAAGAACTGTGAATGTCTTTTTTAAAACACTGATGCGCCTTGTTGGGGTTTACTTGGTGTCTCCAAGCAAGTTCTCAGGTTACTCAGTGGGTCTTCAACGCCCCCCTGGAAAAATAGGGAATAGTTAAGAAAAGTGTAATATTGTTACCTGAGCCATTTAGATGCAGAATCCAAGTTCTGTGCAGAAGTTTCCCATGAGATGAAAGGAGATGTCACTTACTCACCTCTATGTGTAATCTTTTGCCCGACACACTCTCTTCATATGAATCTACACAAACACAACACGTAGACAAGCGTGTAAATGGCTGCACATGCTTCTATCATTCTCCTCCTCTGCCTGTCACCTGTTACTGCTGGCCCATTAACACAGGCCATTCACGGCTCATGGGCAACTCTTCCCACCGCCGTGAATGTAATGGTGTCTGTTTATGTCAACATGCAGCGCTCATTCAAATGAATTCCCGCTTTAATTGTCAGAGCAGTGACATTAAACAGCTTGCGCGGGGTCTCCACAGGTCACATGAATAAAAGTAGCCTCTGGCCTAATTAGCGCATCTATTTTTTCTCTCCCCCCCTGTCTAAAAAGCAGGGGGTGCATCCAGCTCTCCGCATGGTCGCCATCTCTAATTGCACCTAATTAAAATCCACTAGTCATGTTTTCAAACTTGACCAGGTGTGGTTTGAATGGGGGTATTGGTGGGCTTTATAAGTCTGGCAGGGGACTGGTAGAGAAGAATGGCCTGTGATGGTGATACAGAGAGCTGAGGTGTTGCTGGGAACCCCCCAGTGTTACTGCTGACATCTGATGTGCTGCCTGGTTCGTGGATCTGGAGATACAGAGCTGTGCAGACTGATGTACTTTTGCGAATAAAAGGAGAATAACATAAATAAGAGAAACAATAAAACAATTGTTTATGGTAATAAACAGGAGCACATTGAATTTTTACAAAAACATGTTGTTGTTGCTTTTACTTTAAAGATCCTTGTTATATGTCTGATGCTATGTATGCACGGTGTCAACTTTTTGTGAACTCCGCAAAAAAAAACCTTAACAATGCTAATTGGCTAAATTTAAATTTTAAAAAGAGTACAAGGCAAATCCACAATGAAGATATATTATCTTATTTCGTTCTCTTGACTAATAATTTCTTGTATAATTTTACTGTCTCAAGCAATCCCTCATTTATCAATCCAATAATCAAAATTTAAAAAATCCAAAAATGTATGGCAAATCAAACTACTTAAAATAAGAGTCCACAAGGGTATTTAAACCATAATCTCAGTGATAAAAATACCTTAAAGCTCTGCAGGGCAAGACGATTGTGTGTTTTTGGCTGATTAAAGCACATTTTCTTTGTTTTGTTTTGAGCTGCAATAATTCAATCTGATTGAATTATTTTCAATATAATTGTCAGTCTAAATCTACAACACATGGCATGACGCTGCTTAGCGAGCTGCAGGAGACACACACTGTGGTCTCACAGATTTACCTGACAGGAGAAGAAGTGAATTCTTCACGTCCTGTTCTCTGACAGAAGCGTCTGTGCTGTTGTTCCCTGGAAAGTGCACAGTGAGCTGAGGGATCAGATGATAATAATTTCCCAGCCGTGTTTTAAACCATGCACAGCTCTTTGTTTAGGGTCTAAAATGTGTCCGGCCTGTGGCTGAAGCCCTTCACAGCGTGTATAGGAGGGGGACTCCATCATAATGGTCAGAACATATTAAACCTGTGTGCTTTACAATAACACAAATCTTCATATTGTTCATCATTGTTAACCACAATCATATTTTTACATCCAGTGCCATATTTAATTTCTTCAGCAAACAAGAAATTTAATATTTGTGTCGAAAAATTCCACTGTCTCTTACAACGTCCTTTAGAAGTGAATAATATGTCCCTGTCTGTCCCTGACAGGTGACAGGTTTTGCTGGGCTGATAGATGTATACTGTGCTGCAAACTGAGTTTACAATATAACGCAGTACATGCATTATAATTATATTTGTGGGAACTTCAGCCATTACCAACAAATCACTTTACTGTTACTCTGTCATTAATATTACATATTATATAGTGTGTGTGTGTGTGTGTGTGTGTGTGTGTGTGTGTGTTCCTGAGGCCTGTAAACCTCCACTTTCTACTTGTAAACTTGGACTGCCCTCTAGTGGTACATACTGAGTAATGCAGCTGCTTTCATTTACCTCTACTTGAGACCCTGAACATGCGAGTGTATAAAGATTTGAGCTCTCATTATAATGTTAAAACAATTATCAAACAGTTACCATCACACTAGGGTAGCTGCATGTAAAGGTACCACAATAGACACAGTTCATTCATCTCCACTGATGTGGCTGTAAATAATAGTGCAGACTGTGAACACCAGGTGGTGATCATCAGAAAGCTCCCAACAGAAATATTCATTTACATAAAAAGAAAAATGCTCAAAAACCGAAACAACCCTGATGGAATAGTGATGACATCATCAGGGTGTCTCCTCCAGAGCGTCAGACGACATTACACTGTTCCCACAGAGCGAGCAGTGCTCAGTGAACTGATGTTGATGGACATTCCATGATAAACATGCATCAGCTAAACAGGTGTGATAAGCATTGCATTGGCTGCTCATTGGTTAATTGTGCTTTCAAGACAACACAGTCAGTGAGAATGATCTGCATCATTTGTCCTCGCACAGAAACTATCTGACACCCCAATGATCTGCAGTGTTGTGTGCGTCTGCCTGTGCACAATTGTGTGTTTTCCACAAGATCTTGGAAACTTTCTTCTCAGACTCTGCTCCATGTTGACATGACTGCATCACATCATTTCTGTAATCTTCTGCTCCACCATATCACAAAGGTTCTACTAGATTCACATCTGGGGACTCAGGAGGTCACTGAAGTTCACTGAACTCACTGTCATGTTTTTGAAACCAATTTGAGAGTTTTACTTTCTGACCTGGAGCATTATCCTCCTGGATGTGGCCATTGGAAAATGGTAAACCATGGCCACAAAGAGATGGTCATGGTCCGCAGCCTGCACTGTTTACATGTTTTTCTCTGCTTTGTAGAAGATGCTTTCTGGGGCAATTTTTCCCATCAGTCTTGGATGTGGTTTCATTTTATACATGCAGGCTTTAGCTGCATCTCTGAGGCCCTTGGATGTAGTTTCTCACTCAGCACTAAGATTTAATACAAGTGATAATCATAATACAACCATGGGGAGCTGAAAGAGCTGGTCGCTGATGTGGGCGGACCTCTCTCTCTGCAAGGTAAGATCTGGGTTTATTTTATTTTCTAAGAGGCTCTAACTGCTTTTTAAAATCTCCCTTATGTTGCTTCATTGCAGTCTTTCAACATTGGCCTGTATTGAACATGCTCACATGATTGGAATATGTTTCAGGTGCCAGTTGCTTTGACTGAGCTTGGAAAATCAAAATGTTCTCACTGTGCACTTGTGACCTGTAAATAACAACCAGAGCATTCTAAAGCCTACCTCACCATTTATTCTCTGAGCAAAAAAATATATTTTATTTCACTTCCAGCTATTCTTGTTTTTGTTCTTCCATCAGTTTTAACATATATAAATTAATTTAAATATATATATTTATGTGCATACATGTTTCTATTATATTACTTTTGCTTTTTATCATGTTAACATTTTCATGTAATTTCTATCCAGGTTTCCACAGACTATTCAGGAGTGTGATGAATTATTTCAGTCCAGTCCACAAAAACATCCAAAATTCAAACCTCCTCAAAGTTTAAATTGGTACATCCATTTGTTTCTCCGACCTTCACCAACTTTGCTTGAATAGTAAATGCACTTGCAACCATCTGAGCACTCACTGATGTGTTAGTCTCATTTTAGTGTGGCACATTGTTGGTGCAGTGCTAACTGGAGTCAGTGGAAATTGTGCTTCTGGTCATCAAAATTATGGTCTTGGGTCAGAAAAACACCTACACAAGGTGGATGCACAGCACACTCACTTTGCTTGTTACACACAGATGATCTGCCTGTGTGCAGAGTGAAACATTTTCTTCTATAGAGAGGTGTACTTTTTGACTACCTGAAAAATCTGCCCTTATGATCGCAATCCACAAAGATACAGTTGCAGCTGGATTTTAGAAGAAAATGTTAATTTCTCAGCTTATTAATTAAAGGTCCAGTGTGTAGGATATAGGTGACAGGAAACTATTGGCTGAAATTTAATGTAGAATAATCCTCATGATGTTTTCACTGGTTCATTTCATCTAAATTGTATAAATTGTAGTTTTCTTTACCCCAGAAAATGTCCTTTATATTTAAATACTTTATATTTACATCGAGGGGACCCTCTCTACGCCATGTTTTTTGCATTAGTCCAGACTGGACAAACTAAACACCTTTTGAGTTTTTATGACAACTGAAGCTACCACAGGTTCTTTTTCATGTTTGTAAGGAAAGGGTGAGGTGAGGGGTGTTCAGCTCCAACATGCAACTTCAACACTAGATATCACAAAATTCTACACACTGTACCTTTAAGAGACTAAGTACATCCCTTGTGAACCATGCATCTGGCAACTTTTTTTCCTCTGTTAAAATTCATTTCAATTTTCAATTCAATTTTATTTGAAAATCATAACATAATTATCTCAAGGCACCTTAAAATCGTATTAATATAGAGAAACCCAACAGTTCCCACAATGAGCAGCACTTTGGCGACTGTGAAGGAAAATCTCCCTCATTAACAGGAAGAAACCTCCAGAACCAGACTCAACGTGGGCAGTCATTTGGGGCGTCCGTGGCTCAGTGCTAGAGCAGGTCGTCCAATAACCAGAGGGTTGGCAGTTCAATCCCCACTCCCGCTTGCCATGACCAAGGTGCCCTTGAGCAAGGCACCACCCCCCCCCCTAACATCTGCTCCCCGGGCGCTGGCAACAGCAGCCCACCGCTCCAGTATATGTGTGTGCATGGCCTCTGTCAATGTGTGTTTCATCCAGGTGCCAACTGGATGGGTTAAATGCAGAGAACAATTTCATGTAAAAGTGTTAAACATCTTCTTCTTCATCTGCCTCAACTGGTTGGGATGACAGAGAAAAATGGGGAGGAGAGATGGGTGGAAAAGAGGAGAGGGAGAGAGCCAAGAGAGACCACAAACACCTGTGCACTATCAGATAGCTTTTATTGATAGCAGTAATAATTCATATAATAATTGATTACTGATAACTATTGATGTCGTTGGACTCACCTGATCCAGAACTAACTATAGGCTTTATCAAAAAGGAACATTTTAAGTTTAACTTTAAATGCAGAGATGGTGTCTGCCTCCTGAACCCAGAGTGGGAGTTGGTTCCACAGGAGAGGAGTCTGGTAGCTGAATGCTCTACCTCCTGTACTCTTACAGACTCATGGAACCACAAGAGAGCCTGTGTTCTGTGAACGAAGTGATCTATTTGGATAATATGGTGTAATCAGGTCTTTGATATATGAAGGGGCTTGAATGTTAAGGGCTTTAAATGTGAGGAGCAGGATCTTGAATTCTATTCTGATTCTTACAGGGAGCCAATGTAGAGAAGCTAAGACAGGAGTAATATGATCTCTCCTTCTAGTTCCTGTCAGCACTCGTGCTGCAGCATTTCGGACCAAGTGGAAGCTTTTTACATTCTTCCTGGAACATCCTGATAATAAGGAATTGCAGTAATCTAATCTAGAGGTAACAACGATAACTCATGGAGATGCTTCCAAGGTTCCAGACAATGAACTTGACAATGAACGAGCCCTTTCTTACAGTATCACAAAGCTGGTTCACTTCCTTCTGGGATAAATCACCAACTGCTTAGCTGCTGAGCAGGTTCAATTCAAGTTTATAGATCAAAACTTGTCAACAGCTCAACTACTGAATGAATATGTATTAATATTAAAGTCTCACTTATCAACAAATTCGAAATTGCTCTTCGCCTGGCTCTTAACAAGGTACATGCCATGTGTGACGCCAATGAAATGAAGCCACAGACAGACAGACAGCTTTTCTGGACTTAGCAGATCGATGTCAATTCATTGCATTTTGGCCCGAGCAGACGGATGGTTGGACGTTAAACTGGAACAATCACGAAACAGAGGCGCTGGCCTATGACACCACTTATCGGCCTCTAATGATGCTGTCTTGATGTTTCTCCCAAGCAGCTTCACACCCATTCACACCATGACTCTCAGGAGCCTAACGACTCTCATGTCACCTCGTACTCCCCATCTGAAGAAAGCTTTACAATGAGTGGTGAAACGTTGTTAAGAGCCTGACGCAAGTCCTGTTCCTTTTTTATAGCACTTCATACCATGACCTGAGAGCCTTCACAACATTCTCTGTGTGTAGCAGAAGTGTAATCTGTAAAAATAATCCTATATTTGATCAGCTTTCACCAGTGATTATATATGCGCTTTGGTAGTCTCTTTATATACCTAACCTGTAAAAGGCTTTGTGCACACCTGCTATAAATATGTGGTTTCTGTGATCCAATCTCAAGTGGACTGCTCTAAGTACAGGTGTGAACGCAAATCCGTCCTGGGCCACATATGAAGGACCTCCGCCCATTCAGCTGGCATCCTCTGACCTGCTGCAGTTTCACTATGAATCGAACTTATTTTTTCTCTTGTTGATTCGTTTGTGACCAGAACACAATATCAACACTGATCACCACATAATGATCGATACTCATTAAATTGGTCAAATCGTTCTTCACAGCACAGCTACACGAGATTCATTCAGTCTCCTGACTCGTCTATCTACCTCTCTTTCACTTGATTGTGCTGACAGACACACACACACACATACACACACACACACACTCATCTACTCAGACTGCATGGGTACAAACAACACATTTTGGTCTTTGTGAACAGAAATGACCTACGTGTTTGTATGTATAGAGCGGGAGGTGAGATCCGTGCAGAGATCCGATAACGAGACGCATGTGGGGCCACATTTCAATGCCAGGTGTGAATGCAGGCATTCAGAGCTGTCCACTTGTGATCAGATAAAAAGCACACATCTTAATACCAGGTGCGGACGGGCCCAAAAGCACACTGTGTACCAAGATGTAAACAGTGCTTCAGATAGATGAAGAACAGTGCAGGGAGCAAAATGTTGTTGGGGGAGAGACTTGTTGAAAAACTGAAGCGCAGTGGATTCTGGGATATGTTGGTCCGGAAAGGATCCACCCAGTGGAGTCTCTGTTTCTCAAGGCTTGAAAGACACATTTATGGACTGCATTTAAAGGAGCCGCTGTGATGCAATCGGTCTTCAAATGCAGCCTCTGAAGGTTGTGACCCCCCAAATTGAGACACAGCTAAACTTGGTGTTTTGGATTCAGAGTACCAGACCTTTACTCAACTGTCTGGACTTTAAAGAGCCGTTCACACCAGATATCCTAAAGAAATATGAAGCAGCTGTGTTGGATGAATCGTCCAAAAGTTCTGCATGAATGAGACATGAAGGATTATTTTTTTTGTGTGTTGGAGGCACATTGTGGTTAAGTGCAGGTCACACTTTATGATCAATTAATGCAAAAAATCCAGTAATTCCAAAGGGTTCAAAAACTTTTTCTTGGGATTGAAACATTAGAATGAGTTGACAGGTCTTTTTGGTTTAAATGATTCCTTATGCCACATGTAACATACAGTTTAATGCTAGAAACAGTGGACACACTAGAAAACCATGTGGATGTGAGAAAGCACATTATATCATGGATACTAATGGATAATCTGTGTTTGGTTTGGTGTTGGCACAAGCTCCTTTGCAGAAATATTTGTCATGCATTTGTCCACATGGAAACAATGAAGGGACTGAGACAACCTGAAACTTTTAAAAATGTGTCATTTCCTTGTAAATACACAAAAAGCAGTAACAGTGTGAAGGGTCTCTCAACACATAGTTGAGACACTGGAGACCAGTGGGAGGCTGACTCTGTCACAGCTGGGTGGTGACAAGGTCCCATCTATGTGTATTCTCATTATCCAGTCTGAGTAACACAGCTCATTTTCTCAAAACATTTTCTTTTTTGCCAACAGCATTACATAATGATCTTTTTAATCCAAGTTAATTTACTTATTATTCTCCTCCCTAGCATCTGTCTTCTTGTTGAGAGAAAGGCCTAAGGTTTGGAATACTGTAAAATCAATGATATTTCCATTATTTCTACAACACCAAATCATGACGTGTTTTTGAGTCTAATTATTGAATTAACTTTAAGAAAAGTAACAGCACCAAAACCATTCTAGCATTTACCATGACCAGGATTCACACGGTTACAGGTACTGCAGCAGAAGGAGACATCAGCCCAGCAGGAAGTGCAAAGTAACACCTCTCTGTGACTGACTCCTGCCACAAAACAACTAATGAAGTTAACTTGAAACTGTAAATTTAACCAGCAGCAGGACACAAGGCCGACCGAGGCTACATCCACACTGCTACGTTTTCCAATCAGTCAGACTGTTGCAGAGACTGCAGGGTTAGTTAAAGGCCCAATGAAATGGAAAGCACACCCTCCCTGTTTTAATCCTGTGTTAACTGTTCACCCATATCTTATTATGAAATCAACATTTTACATCTGAATCTCTGTCTTTTCTCTTCCTGTAAAACAGTTTCATCTGTTTGATGACTCACCATGCACTCAGGTTTATTCATTTTGCGTCAATGATAAAACTTTCTGGAATTTTTACAACCCTCCCCCCTTCCCATGACTATAAATTTTGCCAGTTAGCAGCCATCACACACAGGTTCATCGGTTAAATCTGCAGATGTTGGTAAAGGCGGAGGCGAGAAGGCCTCGACAACAGAGAGCAGGCTGTCGTCAAGACTTTCCATGTCTGTTTAGCAGATTAGCATAGGATCCAAAGAATTGTCCCCTAGGTCCCGTTTCATTTGAGATGAAATAGTTGGTTGTGAGACTATTCAGATATTTGACCCCTTTTCAAAGCATTTAGTAAATTCTCAGCTGGGATTGACAGGTTGGATTGTGTTGGAAGTTTTCTTATCTCTTCCATCTTTGATTTAATCTTTTTTGGAAAGATAAAAACAATAAAATTGTCCACACTTTCAACAGTCCTTCTAATGAACCATGAAAGACAGAGTAGTTTCATTTCTCTAAGCTTTTAAAATGTTAAATAGCATCATCAGTGCTATATGTTTGCTTTTTTTCTTTCTTTGAGCACACTATCAGTTCAGTAGAACTTGTTTAAGTCTGGTTTCTGAATGGACTATAATTCATTACCCGGAGGAAAGCACAGATGCATCCATGTCTCACTTTGCTCCTGTTTCCCCCGACTATAGCTGTAAGTGAGGCAGGTTGCTGAGTCACTGCTAAAACTGAAGCAAAGCAGAATGTATGTGCTTGTGTTTGCTGTGTGTCTGATGGAAACACATAACACTCAAACTGTTGGTCATGCACTTAGGATTTGAATGTCTTCAAATGCTTATTAAAGAGTAGCTTCATAATTCAGCAATGATGTGAATTAGAGCCATTCATCAATGCTTCTTGAAAAGATGTGGGAGTAAACTAATATGAGTCATTTGATTCTCCAAAGAGCAAGAGCCACAAGATAAGACATTGGATTTTGACACAGGAGATCCCTTAAAGACAAGTCCTCTACATCTGGTACTGAATACTAGTTATCACTCTCATGATATTGTGCTTGGTGATGGATACTCCCAAACATATTTTCTATAAATACACATCAAGTCAGATGATATACAGTAGGAGTTCAATACCACTGAGTAGCTGCCTGCTTTGCCCCGCTGGTGATCTGGCCTTGATTGTAGTCATGTAATTCATCCGTGACCCTCATGTAGATCATGTGGATCATTCAAACATCAGTGTGAATCCTCCATATCCTTTAGTGGACAGTAACACTGTGCATTGGAAATCTGGGCAAGTTAAGTAACTCAACTACCAGTCGGGATATATATGAAAATAAATAAATAAATAAAAAACACTCAAGGAGCTTCATAGAAAGTATAAGCAAACTAAGAGCCTGTTCAGGGCCCCTGTGGCCACTAGTGGGCCCCCAAGAGTGCTTTAAATGTCCTGCATGAGACATTTTTATATATTATATTATGTGAATTGTAATCATACAAAATGCAATGTTATGCTAATAAGATACCTAGCTAATTCTACATCAACCGATTTCAAGAAGCATTGATGAATGGCTCTAATTCAAATCATGGCTGAATTATGAAGCTACTCTTTAACAAGCATGTGAATACATTAAAATCCTAAGTGCATGACCTGTTTCCTCTGCTTAACACTAATGATGATTCATATAACGTGTGAATAATCAAACACTGACATTAACAGCACTGCAATGCAGGCCCCAAATTCACATTCAGCCAATAGCCCCATAAAAGCTTGGTCCCGCCCTGATAGAAGCAACTCAATGAAATATAAATAAAAGATATCAGATTTGTGAAACCTTGGAATTGAATTCCTGATCAAAAAACGTGAGATGCTCTTGATTGTCCGTCATATAACTTTATTTACATTTTTAGGTAAGTTGTGTTTCATAGAAGTCATAGAGGTGTGGGTTCAAAGCAGACAATTTGATCAAATTCACTTTCATGGCATGGCCACTTTGCCCATTTATATAGGGCCTGGACCAATTGTTTGAGATTCAAGTGTGAGTGTGAATGGCTCTGTATGTTTTGGCTGTGGCCCAGGAGGTAGAGCGGGTTGTCCTCTATCCAGAAGGTTGGCTGTGCAGAAGTGTCCTGGGGAAAGATTCTGAACCCCAAAGTGCCCCTGGCGGCTGTGCCAGCAGTGTATGAATGATGTGTGATAGAGGAGTGCTGCACATAGATGCACTGTGGGAATGTGTGGATGGCAAAACTGTTAACACTTCCTTTAAATACAGGCCATTCACCATTCAAACTATTTATGTTGGCCCTGCAATATGCTGGTGACCTGCCCAGCGTGTAACCAATGTCAGCTGCCTTAAAGGATAAGCTCTATAGATGATGGATGGATGGATAGATGAATGGATGGGTAAATGGATGAATGGATGGGTAAATGGATGTATGGATGGATGAGGCCCATCCCTGACGAGCCTGGGACCACATTCAGTGAATGAGGACAACGAAGGAGACATAAGGAAAGAGGAGTTTATCACCCCTCCCCAGTTTCCATACACTCCTCATACCCTTCCTAAAGTTCTCCTCCACATGTGATCATGTTGTGTAGGAGCAGAGCTCAGCATCTCTCTGGTGTCCTGGCAGCAGCAGCAGCAGCAGCAGGAGGATCTCTCACCAGGACAGAATGTGATGGGAGGGGCGGACACAGCAGCAGCAGTGTAGTCTGGGGTCCAACATCCACTCTGCTCCCCCACCCCCCCCTCCTCTGCTCACACAGCACTTGGGACCCCCATGTGTGCGTGCTGAAGCTTCTCCGCGAAACAGGAAGCGGCGGAGGCGGAGGGAAGTTTCCGTGGATTTAGCGGCGCGGGAAGGTTCACGTGTGCGTGTTTTGCGGCGGAGGTGTTCTCTTCTTCTTCGCTCGGTTTTAACGGTACAGCAGGAAAATTGCTTGGTGCAGCTGCGTCGGGGAGAAGGCTCAGGAGGAGGAGACACTGCGGGACGTGATGACTGACAAACAAGCGGCGACAGAGGAGATAGTACCAGGTAAGATAACCCGGGCTGTGCGGGCGGTTTTTTGGGGGGGTTTGCAGCGGTGGGTAGTATGTTGGGGGGGGGCATGAATGCGCACGCAGCTCGTGCTTTAGCGTGGTCGTGTGCGGGACGCGGTCAAAGTGGAGGCTTGCTGACTCTTGTTGTCTTTCATGACGGTGTGATTCAGTGAGAAATGTCCTCCACCGCAGTGCAGGGAGGCTGAGGGAGCCGCGGAGCCCGGCCCCGGCTGTCCAAGGGCAGCCGCAGTGCACAGGACCTCGCCCGGCCGCGGGCCCCCCCCCTCCACCACAAGCGGCACTCCCCGTGCGAGCACCCCGATTTTTAAAAGTTACTTTCGGCTCGAGAGCTTCAACCCGGTCGCAGTGTGAGGAGAACACAGCCCCGGACCTGCGCAGCTTGTTTCCCCGCAGAGTTTGGTCACACGGCCCGTCCCACCAGAGTTACGAGTCAATGCAGCAAAATAAGAGTGTGCACCAGCCCCGGGGCCTCAGGCGGCAGTGTCCATCCAGTCACACAGTGTTCATCCACCAGGCTCTGCTTCAGATATGTCTTTTAATGTCTCCGTTAGCTGGAGACCATCGTCCCCTCGATGTCCTCCCAGATACCCCTCTGTTATCTGGGGACATGACGTGCTGCAGTGACAGCCACACGAACTCCATTGGAATTTCTCCCACTTCATGCTTGCTCGTTTGTCCCACAGCACAAACACACAGGAATCACACGTGTTTTTATAAGAGCTTTTGGAGACACACATACTCTACACTTCGGCATGCACTCAACACACAAAGCAGATTTTATTGTTCAGATATTGTTACTTTTAGGCTTCTCCATCTTGGGTTTTCCATCATAATTCGCTGCGGAGGGCGACATTGAGGCATGCTTGTTTATGTTACTCCTTAAAGGTAGGAAGTTAACAATGTGATTCTCATGTTACTGTAGCTTCCACTGACTGATTAGTCAATAACTGAAGTGTAGTCTGGTTGATTTGGAGTTTTGAGATATTAGGGTGAACCATTGTTGGGGCTTGGCCACACACCAGCGTTATGTAAGGTAACTGACTGACTACCACTGAGACTGCAAGCCTCATGTCCTGCAGGGATGGAGGCTGAATACCAGACTCAGTGAGACTCCTAAAGTTAGAAGTGTTTGCTTGTGTTGTTGAAAGGTAAACTTCTAACTTGATAGTTTTCAGGGTGTCACAAAAAATCTCTGATTCTAACAACTCTTGCTTCGTGGGTGAGTTTTTGAATCCACGTCAAATCTTAACTGTGGATGAAGGGCTTTATCCCCACATTTTTTTGTGGTTTGGTCCTGTCTCCTGTATTTCTGTCTGGCCTTCATCCATCACAGAAATACATTTGTTTAAGCATTTAAATAGAAAGTCAAGATTGGGAAGAGTTCAAAGTCTTGATGCAATTGTTTGGAGTGGCTGTGATTACTGCCAGGCACGAACCCAGCATTACTGCTGATCCACCGCTGTAGATCCCCCAGCAGTCAGATGAAACTGCATTAACTTGTAGCAGGGTGTTGCACAATCATGATGAATGACAACACTCACAGCCAAAAGTCTTATGTTATTGGGTATGACACTGAGCTGAACTGAATACATCATTTGTCTGTCAAGACATCACTTCTGGGGACCTGCAGTGCCATTTTATCTCTTTCACAACCGTTTCTCACTTGATCCAATATTGCCTCCGTGTCTAATATTATTAACTTGGACTCTCAGCTGCTTGATTTATGTTTATCTTGCATTTGTACTGCAGCTTTTTGAGGATGACACAAGCTCTTTGTTTCGGATTTGCTCATTTGGACATGCTTTCTGACATTCCATTGGGTCCACTCACACAGCGAGCAGCCAAAATAGTGGAATATAAAAAGTACTTGTTTCTATATAAATGGACTCCTTTGTAAATGTTTGCTTAGGTTTCAGAAAATACGGATGAGGAACAGCAGTTTTGAAACATAGGGGTTTCTTTTGGGCTGACGACAAGGTGGAACCGTTACTGAAAGTGAGTGTATGCGGCCCTACGGATTTATTGCTGATAGTAGAGTCATGATTGATAAGTTCCAATCAGGATGCAAATGTAGGCAACTGCCTGATTTCCAAATATCTCTGCTTCTGTCTACCCAGACTAAACCTTTTCAAACTAAAGTTCTCTGTGTTAAGGGCCCAAAAGCTCCTAAGAAGAGTGGATGGCACACAAAAGTGATGCATGTGGATGTAGACCCAGACTGATTCACCCTAAAGGTTAAATCCGAGTAGACTGTGCTTGGAATCACTCTATGTGCTGTCTCAAATATCTGTGGGCTGAAATCAATGATCGTAGGGTAAGTTGTCCTGCCCTTACAATACACACAGTAAAAACACAGGTGTGTGTCCTTTACATCCTTTCAGTAAAAGAAATGTTATTTTACTGAATGACTGTATAAGGAGGATTAATCTCACAACCTCTGCAGTTGACTTTTGATAGAAATTATCTATTTTCACAAGAATAAAATGTTGCAGGTCATAAATGTCCGGTCTAATTTCATGTGGAATTCACATAATTTAAGAATACTACCAAGGACAGTTGCACTGTGCTTGTTGCCATGGTAACATTCCACACCTTTCTTTTATGTTCCTAAATGAGACAGAGAAGTAAGAAAATACCATCTCATACAATATGTGTCCTACATACGTGCTAGTTTTATGATGATGTGATTGAAGTGAATGAGGGTAATTTTGCTGAATCATGCTTTGTCGTTCCACTGCTGTATCTGCACTGCAGAGTCAAACTGCAACATCATCCTCTCAGACAGCTGTCCAGGTTGTCCATTGTCTTAGTTTGCATTTTGCCTCATATTATCCAGGACTGCAGTGCAATGAGTTCACACAGCAAATTGCCGTCATTCAGAATACCCCTGAGCTCTTAACCTAATCAATACAGAACATTCTGGGCCTGAGACGTCATTATGGGCTAATCAGGCATTTTATCAAGTGTGCTGGTTTAACCTCACATATATAGATTCAAATACAGCACATCTAAAACTACAGACAGCTGTAGATTTGAGTATCTCACTGTCAGGTCAAACAGGAACAGTCCACTAAAAGGATTATAAGGTGTTAGATAAGGAAATACAGTATTAAGTGTAACAGTAGTGGCAGGATATCTCAAACACTCTTGATATCCTTATTGAGCAGTCTGAGATGTAATTTTAACAGTGCAACCCTGGCTTCTGTTTTCATTGCATGATTTTTGTCCTATTTCCAAATCATTAAAACTTATATCATGATATCATGCTGAAATCCCAAGGTCTCTGTGATTTTCATATTGTGATCATCAAAGTGAAACAAATTTTCATCATGTCCTCACGCTTCCAGTACAGTTAAGATTAAGATGATTGAGATTCCTCTTTATTGTCCCACACACAGCATGCAACATGCAAACATGGGGAAATTTGACCTCTGTATTTAACCCATCCGTGTGAACACAGCACATAGGGAACAGTGGGTAGCCATGAAGGCGCCCAGGGAGCAATTGGGGGGTTCGGTGCCTCGCTCAAGGGCACCTTGTTAGTGCCCAGGAGGTGAACTAGCACCAGTTGATCCTAATGTGAGTTTTAAGACGACCATGGTGTTTCTTTGGTGATGAATTCCTTCTCAGATTGAAAATGACCCTACTAAATGTGTGTTGCTTTAGGTACCAATGAGAAGATGAAATACAGACCGGGAAGGTAGATTTGAACAAGAGCCATAGTGTTTTGATCTCCACTTGTGAAAGGCCCTCAGGCTGCTGTTGGGGTCCTGCATCACAAAATCAAATTGTGGACACTTGTTTCGTACTTTCAGTCTCAGGAATGTTACAAAGCAAGTTTGCATACTTGGATATGTTCCACATATGCACTATTAGGTACAATAAAGACCTTTGATTGTCATGGGGA
Organism: Paralichthys olivaceus; assembly: GCF_024713975.1. Taxonomy (NCBI): domain Eukaryota; kingdom Metazoa; phylum Chordata; class Actinopteri; order Pleuronectiformes; family Paralichthyidae; genus Paralichthys; species Paralichthys olivaceus. The sequence goes on from NC_091106.1 coordinate 2,886,066, forward strand.
ATTCGACCCTTGAGCTGTGAGAGGTGGTTGTTCATAATATTAGTTTAGAGAAGAAGAAGAAGTTTGAAATTAAATTTTTTTTTTGATGTTTTCCACACTTAACTTCAGTGACTGGACAGATTTCTGAGACATTAAAACCATCTGACAGCAGGAAAACAGTCTGTTACTGTGATGGTAAATGCAGTAAGGGATAAGTGATGCACTGATTGTAATTCAATTCAATTCAATTTTATTTATATAGCGCCAATTCATAATTTACATTATCTCAAGGCACTTTACATTTAAAGGTCAAGACCTTAAAACAATATTAACATAGAGAAACCCAACAGTTCCCACAATGAGCAAGCACAGGCGACTGTGGAGAGGAAAAACTCCCTCATTAACAGGGAGAAACCTCTGGCAGAACCAGGCTCAATGTGGGCGGTCATCTGCCTCGACCGGTTGGGGTGAGGAAAGAAAAGTAAGGGGGGAAGAAAGGAGAGATGGGTGGAAAGCGGGGGAGAGAAGAGAGATGAGGTGGAGAGAGAGAGACCGGTAACAATTTGGCACCATCAAAATCAAGGCTAACCATAACAATAACAATGTATAGATCTACAACATGACTAGATATATTAATGAATTGCTGAGTTCTTGTAATAAATGCAGACAATGGTGATGGTGGTCGTTGTGGTCCTGTAGTCCCGGTGCCGGAGTTATCTGAAACGAGATAGAGAGAAGAGCCAGAGGGACTATGGGAGGACAAAGTGACACTTTGACATGATGACATGTTAAAACTAATAAATAAATAAATAAACAGGTGTGGGGGGGCAGAGAGACAGAGGGAAGTGAAGAAGTGCTCAGTGCATGATGGGAGTTCCCCCAGCAGTCTAAACCTATAGCAGCACAACTAAGGTAATGATCACTTGATGCATGGCAGTACAGTATTTAGTGGTACAGAGTACCGGACCATACTGGCTTACTTTCACGGCTGCTACTACAACAAAGGGCAGGTGAGGGTAACTGTAAGCTAAACACCCATAGCACGTGTATGTGCTAAGGTAGTTATGAATGGGATTATAGAAACATGTATATTATCACAATGTAACATTGCCATGTCAGTAACAAAGCAGTCACTTTTGAACTTCCTCTGTGCTCAGACGACCATTTTACCTTCTCTGGATTCTGGTTTTCTCCAATTTCTTCTCGGGATCATGAACTACGTCTCCAACCACTGCAGTACAATCTCTATGGCTTCTAGGAGGGCACGCACTAACATGCTTTCATCATACGCAAGCTGTTGCACTTGCACCTTGGTGGTCCAATCACGGCCGGTCTATGATCTCGCTACTCGAGAGGAGCAGTGTTGTGAACGATGAACTGAACAAATAAGTTTACATATGACGAACGTGAGCGACGTTCACTCTCGATGGTGAGAACGTCGCTCACGCTCACGTTTCTTTTATAAATCATCATCGTATCAGGCCATCATGTGAAATACCAGGAACAGGTGAAGATGTGTGTGTATGTGCTTCCAGGCAGCACAGCCTCCGGGACCCTGTCCCCGCTCAGAGCGACACAGTGAGTTGAGGAGCGCTCACGTGAAGCAGCCGGTAAGTGACTTTGTTGAAGAACAGTGGAAACAGTGATTATAAAGAGTTCCTCTCTGGGGACAGCTGCTCAATGATCAGCACCACTGCTTCATAATCAGGGCAGAAGCTGCAGTTGGTTTGTACCGAGCTGGAGTTTCCTGTGTCCTCCTTCACTCCCTGATCAGTACATGAAGTAACTCAGTGTTTGCTTAATTCACTCCAGAGTTTATGAGACTATTAAAACATCATGAAAAATGACTTGTCAACAAGTTGTGCTCATTAAAACATGAGACGTGATATGAACAGCAGGACTCAGTGTTAACGCGACCGGAGTGACAAGGATTCATGTATTTAACCATTAAACAAGTTACCTTAGCCATCATCGTAACAATTGCGAGATATTTGACAGGAGCCGCCACTGTCTCCAACAGGACATTGTCTTCTAGTCGCTGTTCTAACTGGTTGATTTTAACCAGGAGGTTTTGATTCAGGTGCCCCCCCATTTTGGTCTGACCGCTCACAAAAAATGCTTAAGTGCATGTTGTAGTTTTAGCACACAGGCAAGGCAAGGGTCCACTAGGTGATGTAATTTACGTCACTGGTGGACTCTGAAGTTGCTCTTGTACTGTTGTGTAAGTTAGAGCATCCTGTGTAACGGGCTGAGCCAGGCCTTACAACAATAATAACAATCATTACTATATCATACAGGGTTAGTAGCATACAGCTGTTAATATACAATGTATAAGATGTTATTATTTAATGCAAAATACTCAAAGCCCATTTTTTGGATTTGGTATCGTGAAGGGAAAGTGTTATCGAAATGTCTCTTGTCAAACTTTATTTGTCGGAAATATCTGGTTTACTTGCTGCTGCTGCAAATTAGGCTCATTTGTAGCGAAAAGAGTTCAAGCTTTCTGTCTGAATGAGTTGGATGAAAAAAAAGGTCCCTCATTTACATAACAGTGTCAGTCCGACTGCATTCAGACCGACATTTGCCAAGGAAGGGGCTGTGTTGTTGATGGTGTGTTGTTTCCTGACCATGTTGGAGTCCAGCTGGAGGAGCGGGCTTACGTATGTGATTGGCCAACACTGCACCTTGCCAGATGACATCATGTTGTGTTGCAGCAAAAGTGGAGCCAGATTCAACTTATTATGTTCATGACAAAAATGTGGTACTCACTGAAGGAGAAAAGGTGCAGTCTTACCACATCAGAGGGAAACTCAGAATCATATTTGCGGCCTGTTTTTGTTAAATAGTATTTGTGATGGTTGTGTTTGATAATTTTGTGTTGTAATGCACACAGCTGGTATGTGATAAGTCTCTGCAGTATTGGAACTATGATTTTCCTCCATTCTAGTACCCACGTGTTGTGGAGTATATCAGGGTCTTTACTCCTTTTATAGTGTTTGCTTTAAAGGTTAGAGAAAGATACCGGTGTTGCTTGAGCTGTCTTAAAAGCACGAAAGATTTTGTTGTTTTTCAGATAATCCACACCTGTTCTGGTTTTCTAACACGCAACAGATGCTAAAATGAAAAATGTTTACAAATCTCGCCAGGTGAAAAAGCAGTGAGCCACACACAGAAGTCACCGCCAAAGATGACAAGAGAGTTTGTGACGCTGGTGTCGATGCGCTGTAATAAAAAACATGTGATCTGCGTAGCACAATTCATACGTTATGTCCTGCCTCCACCTGCTGCACCACCCCTCACCTGAAAACGCAAGTATTTGTTGCTGTAGTGTGAACACGTCTGAGTGTTGTTCATATGTTTTTTTGAATTACTGCAGAGGTCATGTTTGAAAACATTTGTGTATTCTTTGTAAAAAATGACTGTTGTCATGGGCATTGTCAATATATGGATATTACAAATATAGCAGTGACTGGAGCAGTATGGAATAATATTTATTTCTATTAACTATCAACTATATAACCATGATTCAGTCATTGTATTTGTCTGAAAAGAAGCACTGTCAACTTTGAATTACAACAAGCCAACTTGACCACAAGTTTGTCCTTTATGCAATCTTGATGACTGGCACTTCCATCCATTTTTGTGGGATAATTTCAAATGTTGGATTTAATATTCATTGTTCCAAATACAGTACAGTGTAATGATGATTCTTCTCCAACAATTCTGCAGCAAAAAAGCTGAAGTTAAAAGATCGAAATCGTCAAATGTATTATTATATTTACATCAACTACAGTACTCATGATGGTCTTTCTGTAGTACTGTCTATTTCTTTTTCACATGGAGCCACAGGGCAAACTGAAGAGATATGATAGGTATGGATTGAGTACATTTTATATTGTACAAAAAATAATAGCATAGAATATACAAATTTGTCCCTAAAAAAAAAAAAGTCAATATTGTAGGGAAAATGGGAGCAGGAGGCCATTTTCAGCATTGTGTCATGTCTGTGACAGGAGCCATGTGGAGGTAGTATGTGTGGAGGAGTGGGAGTTACAGGATGGGGGAGGTGCTCACAGGCCTTCAGATAGGCACTGGGAGAGAGAGGGAGGAAACAGTGCTCATTTGAAAAACAAACATTGTTAGGAAGCCTGAACTGTGACACATGATTATTCTCTCTGCAATTATCATGCTGTAATCTTTGCCTCAGTAAGCACATTGAATCTTTTGAGCAGTCTCTTACTGCTAACAGAACAGTTTATGATCTTAAATGCATCCTATAAGCTCCATGAGTTAAGAAACAATATGCTGAGGCTCAAGTGAGATGGTAATTGGTTTCATATGCTGCTTTGGCATGTCAGCTATGTACAGTGGCAACAAAAAGTATGGGAATCTTGAACAATCTGCATAGACGTTTGTCTTAAAATATGGTCATATCTTTATCTTAATTACAAGAATGAGCAAACAAAATACAGTTAAAGTATCGATACAATTTGTGGGAGAAGCTACAACCTACAGGAAAACCCTCAAGTTTACCACAAAGCACTTTTGATTCTACCCAATGCTACTGTGAAAATATGTTCGTGAAGTGATGAAACCGAGGTTGAATTGTTTGTGAAGAACATGCAGCACAATGTATGGTTTAAAAAGGGCACTGCATACCAACATGAAATCCATACTTCCCAAAGGCAAGGGAGCTTTATGCTGGGGGAGAATTCCAAAGTTAATTAAGGGATATCAGGATAATATCAGTGTAGCCATCCAGGCTGAAGTTGGGTGATGTAGGAGCAGATTGACCCTAAATACAGAAGTAAATGTTCTGCAGAATTATTTAAAACAGAGTACATCTACCATCTGGAGTCAGAGCCCAGATATTAATCCTATGGAGATGAGAACACAGGGAAGAGCAGCAGCCTCCTAATGAGTTATTAGTGAATAAGAATTAAAATGAAATACGCTTGTAGTTTACAGCAAGTTCTCTCAGACAGAAATGTGTCCTTAAAAGGAGAAGCTGCTCCGCTGAACTGTGAATACTTCTTCACTTGTCAATATTTCATATGGAATCTGTTTAAATGGGAATGTGCAAACCCAGAGAAAAGGAGAGCTGCAGAGTTAGATCTGAAACATGAAGGTGTGTGATACAATGGGAGACCACTGGTCACAACAAATTGCAAAAATCACACAGCTATCATACTCGTAGGAGGTGTGCTCAACTGTCCAAGATATCTTAAGAGCACATGTTTGTTGTCAAAATTCAGTTGTTAATCCAAATGCGTGCTGTCGTCAAAGATTGCGATAGATACTGATGGTTTGAAGTGGATGTCAAGTCGTAACAAAGGTGATCTATTTTTGTCGAGTCTGGCTTAATTGTTGAGAACTGTTTGCAGTAATCAGGGGCTATTTCAGCTCAGCTTTTGTCGTTATCAGTATTTCCATTACAGACAGGCAGGAAGGAAAGCCATTGTTCTGCAGAGAGTTTTAAGGCATTTCCTCAGTGTGCAGCTAAATCGCTCTACCCTCTCCAGGAACCCGTCCCGCTCTTTCTTTGTTGCAGATGTCTGTGTTCATTGTTTCATATAAAAGTCTTTGTTTCGTTGTTGTAATGACAATGCATCCCTTTGGTCTTTTAAACATCTGTCTCACTAAAAGCTAAAGCTCTGTTTGGTGACTTTGATGTTAAAACACTTAGCGAATATGAAGGTGTAAGTGATGGTGATTTTAAATACTTTTTTTTTTTTTTAAATAAATATTTTTGAATGCAAAGAGCCCTTTTGATTTCACTGTTCCCCACCCACAGAGGTCAGATACCTGGAAATTAAATACCAGCACTGTTCAGAGAGTTGCAGTAAATGTAAGTTCCAGGTATTTTCAGGGGGTAGCGGCAGTAATGCCAGTTTTGATTGTTTAAACAGATGTGTCACAAAGAGGGAAAGAATTTCATATCCTGTTCAAGGTTATACCATTTCCAGATAATAATGAATGATTGCTCACCACTGTACTTACACACCTGTTGTCTTCAACGCAAGTTGTATCCATGTCTTTAGACATTAAGTGCTGTAATGTGATTCTGTCTTCATCATCTTTGTCTTTGCTTTGCTGCAAGACAACAAAACATTTGAATCTGAGGTTTGCTTTGAGGTCTCTCCTCTGTAGAATCTCTCTGTACTGTACGACAGGATTCTTATGTAAGTGGTAAGAGAGATCAGTGGTGTTTGAGTCTGTTGAAGGGGCCAGCATTATTGCAAAAAACAGTTTTCTGGTGTGCATCTGACTTTTCAGACCTAAACTATTTTCATTTCTCTGTTTTTTTTTGTCTTGGCTGGTTGGAGTTTTTTTCTGTTCCGTGTCACTTTCATTCTACTTCATGTTTGTTATGTTGCCTTCATGCGACATCAGTGTTGAGTAGAAAAATGTAAAGTATAGAATAGTAACAGTGCCTGCTCTACTTCACTGTCGCACACATAAAGAAGACGTTTCTGTTGGGCTCTTGTGAAAGAAGTAGGTGTGCGAATTACAGTGGAAACACAAGTAACAAACTTATACCAAAGTCTGATTCTTAAATGTTCAGGTTATGTGAAGCTCTGTTTTACAGCTTGTGAGATTTTTGATCCATCACAGTTAACTGTGCAGCCTGAGTGAGTGGGCTGGAGAATGTTTAATCATTCAGATTATCTTCATTATATGAATTGGTGAATAACTTGTGGTTAATTGACTCTTATCAATATTTTACATTTGTAATACTCAACATTCTTACTGATGTCTTTTCTTGATCACACCTTGTCTTCAAATACAATTCACTCTCACATGTAGTGTCAGCTTAGCTCTGCCTGGGAAAACACCTTATATTAGGGCTGGGCGATAAAACAATAATGATAATTATCGCAATATGAATAATTATAACCAGCATTTCTTCAGGATCAGGACAGACGCTCATTAAAGGTCCGGTCATCCTGTGTCAGAGTCTCTGTGGGAGTCTGCTTCCTCCTCACTGATCCTCTGACCTGCGCTCACTTAACACCTCAACAGTTAACACCATCACTGATCACAAGTTATTAGGACACGTACAGGACTGACGTTCACATTTGTTTGATTTACTCTAGAGTTTATGAGACACATGTTTAAACCTGTTACACACTCACTCACACACACACGCACTACTGCAAACAGAAGTCCTTCCAGCTGATTACGACGCAGTGCTGTGATTTAACTTTCCTAGTTGCAGAAGAAACGACGCCCCATTTATCCAGGAACATAAATATGAATTCATCAGGTTTTTATAAAGATCAGTTCATGTGAGTGATTAGAAAACATCATGATTTAAGATAAGATAAGATAAAACTTTATAGATCCACACACTGGGAAAATTCAGTTGTTACAGCAGCAGGCACGTCATAACGAGGTAGACAAGAGAATAGAGAAATATAAAAAGGCAATAGAATAAAAAACATTTAAAACTGAATAAAAAAATGATGAATATGTACATTATATAAGCTTTTCATACAAACCACTAGAGTAGTGGTTTGTATGAAATGTAAGTGAAGTGCAGTCGCACAGGATGATTGAACGAGCAAGTAAAAATCTGTTTTGTGCATAAGAAAAAACATTTGTACATAAGAACATTGTACATAAACACAAATGTGCAAAAAAAAAAAATTCTGGTTATTTGATTTATATTGCGATGTATACCAGGGACTACAATTGCTATGTCTTGATTAGCCTCTGCAGCTTGTTCAGTGGCAGACTCATCCACCCACGCTGCTCGACAGAACGCCACAGGAAATCATTCCTGCCTGTGGCTGTCAAATTGTATAATGACAACTGTAATTTATAAAGCTTAATACTGTATACTGTGTATACTTTACTTACATTCATTTTTAAATGTATACATATCCGGTTTTTATTTCTACATACGGTATGTATATCTTTTATTTCATTTTAGTCTTACTTGATTTTTATATTACTATGTTTATACCTGCTTTTTCTCTTTCACCTCTTTATCAGGAGCTCTGTGACATTTGAATTTCCCTATGGGGATTAATAAAGTATTTCTGATTCTGATATATAGTATACTATACTATAATATATACATACTATATATAGTATGTATAAAGTATAGAGTTTTTTTGGGCCTTATGTTCTGCAAAAAATCATATTGAACACCATAAAAAGTTTTGTTGACACTTGTGCCTGTATGTACAGTATATCCACATGAGTGATATGTTGTACTGGTGTTTTCCTTCAAAATTCAGTATTTAATTTTACATATTTTTTACAATGGGCCAGGAATCATTCTAGCATAGTCTCTATAAAACCAGCCTCTATCAGTATGACATGTGAGAGAACAAGTATACAAGTATGAGTTTAATTGTCCCAGAGTTTTTCAGGGGATTTATCCAACATGACAAGAATAAAAATAGTTTTCCTTAAAAATTATAAAGCTTTTGAATATCTGCAAGTGATTAGCTTCTTGGGTCTAAAATATGTTTTCAATCACCCATGAAAATACATGAGTATGACAGTGACTGTGTGCGTCTTAGATGAGACTCAGCTTGTGTGGATTTATGTGTGCGTAGTGGCTGCAGCTGTTGTCAGCCTGTTCTCTGCACTGTGTGTCTGGGCTGACGGCCAAGTGGATGCGTCAGCCAGGGGAGAGAGAGGAGAGGGTCTCACCCTTTCTCCCCTCCTCTCTCAGCATGGCATGAATGAATGGGACCTCAGATGGGAAAAAGAAACAGCCCCTCTCTCCCCAAACTCATTTTGCTGTCGGCCTTATGAATGTGGCTCTTTGATAGTTGATTTTTTTGTGTTTATGCCTCACAGTTTGCTGCAGTAAACTTAATGAGGCTCCTCTTGTGCTATTGTAGGTAACAGTCTGTGCCTCGCTTTGTATCTGTCTCTGTGTTTCATCACAGTCTTAGATGCCACTGTACTCTGAAACAGACCTCTACTGTCAATCAAGATGTCCTAAAATTCTCTGTGGGTCTTTAAACAAGTTCATGAACATGTTACATTTTAAATATTTAAACTAGATACAGCATACAGGCCTAATTATAACATAGCTGCAGTTTGTAGCTGCCAGACCTTGGGGCAAAATTGTAGCCAACTCATAGAATGTCCTTTTGAATGGATTTCATAAATTTGCATGAAGAACAGTCAAGATGTAAATGGCTCTGGGATACAATGGACAACTCACCCCAAAAACTTTTTGTACATGTAGACAAATAATAGACAAATGTTTAGAAAATCCAAACTCACACTGTGTTCAAGAGTATGGGATCTTGATTCAACCCCTTCTACATCTCCCAAGCTGCCTATAAAGCACCACAGGGTGCACGTGAAGAAGAAGAAGAGAAATAAGTCCACATATCCAAGAACCTCTGCATGGGTTACATTTCCATTTCCCACACAGACACCATTGTTGACATCCATTTGCAGCTGTATGTGTGCAATAAGCAGAACGATGTTGTTGATCTGTGTATATGAGAAAGATGCACTGTATGAATGTGGGAATGGCAATAATCTGTCCCGCAAAGCTCTTTAAGTGGTCATCAAGACTAGACAAGCTCTATATCAATACAGACCATTTACCAATATTTCAGTTATTTGCTCCAAACCTGCTCATTTGACTGCTTTGTCAGAATAGATGTTGAGTGAGCTATAGTCAGCCAAGATAACAATATTGCAATATGAGAAATTAAGTTATAAGTGAATTTGTATATGGACCTTTTTCTGGTATCCTTTTTTTCTTGTGTTGTGACAGATGTTTTCTGGGTCACTGTGGTTGAAGGGTTTCTGGTGTCATCCTCCCTGCTTTGTTAAAAGCATGTATTGGACTGTATTGGATTTTTATTATTTATTCATCAGACAGACCTCTGTGAAACTGACCTTAGTTCTAAATTCAACCGATCAAAGCTCACAAAAATGTGCTTTGACTAAAATAAATCATTTAGTCTACTTAAAACAGTTAAGTATCAATGAATAAGGGAAGTCTTTTTTATCACACAAGTGTCTGATCGTTGCACTCTTCTGGCTCAGACTTCTGAGTAAGTCTGTTGGGGAATAGATGGAATGTGAGGCCAACAGGAAGTCACTGCTCTTACAGAGTCGAGAGAGAATAGCAAGAGTCTTCACATCCTTTTCAGCTGCATAGTAAACACTGCTGTGACATCAGGGGGTCAGCAGACCTTTCAAACAAATACAAAATTTCCTGTTTCAATCTGCGCATCCTTCTCCAGTGCTTAGATGATGGATGCTCTGCAGCATGTCATGACTCCGGATCCTCTCATCAGTTCTGAAAAGTAGTTTCAAGAAATGCTTCAAGAAATGACAAGAAAAGAAGAATCCATACATTATCTATAGACCTTATCCATGAGATTCCAGAGCCAGCCCTAGCTGAAATTGGGCGAGAGGCGTGTTACACCCTGGGCAGTTTAGCAGCCTATCACAGGGTGGAGCACTGCTGCTCAGTCTGCTATTACTATTTTCCCTTTAGACTAATAATAATAACGAATGAAGAAAATGTTATATGGTGAGGTTAGACTGTAGAGCTGCACAGTAAATACAGCAGTAGACACTGGATATTTCTGTAAAATACAGCCATACTATATTATCCTGCTGAATAAACCCAAGACTGGTTTCCTGTTGCTATAAAACTTGACTGGTGTCTGTACTGACTCCTTGGGTCCCACTCTGCTGCTCTGCTGTCTGCACAGTCACTGCTGGGAGAGAGTTTTTCTTCTCCACAGTCGCCAAAGTGCTTGCTCATTGTGAGAACTGTTGGGTTTCTCTATATTAATATGATTTTAAGGTTTTGACCTTCTATGTAAAGTGCCTTGAGATAATGTATATTATGATTCAGCGCTATACGAATAAAATTGAATTGAATTGCTGATAAATAGATGTGGAATATAACAGCATTTAGATTTTTCTGGACTCTAAAGGTACAGTGTGTATAATTTTGTGATATCTAGTGTTGAAGTTGCATGTTGCAGCTGAACACCCCTCACGTCGTCCTCCCCTTCCAATGTAAAAAAACCTGTTAGCTTCAGTTGTGATAAAAACTCAATAGTTGTTTAGTTTGTCCAGTCTGGACTAATGTAAAAAACATGGTGGCCTCCGTAGAGAGGACCCCCTCAATGTAAATACAAAGTATTTAAATATAAAGGACCTTTTCTGGGGTAAAGAAAACTACAATTCATACAATTTAGATGAAATTAACTTGTGAAAACATCATGAGGATTATTCTACATTAAATTTCTGCCAATAGATCCCTTTCACCTAAATCTTACACACTGGACCTTTAAGTTAATCTTTTTTATTTTTTTAACTTTTATAGAATACTGTATCAGATGAAAAGACATGTATCATTAAAGATAAGGAATAAGAAAGAAATTAATAACATAAAGCTTAGAAATTAGAATTTCGATATACGTTTGTTTTTCACGTAAATTAATGAAGGGCTGGCTCAGTGTTTAAATGATGATAAAGACACAAACAGATGAACACTAAGCAAGTGGGGGAGCTTGGGGAGCAAACCAAACACAGCTCCAACAGCCCAATTTGTGTAGTGGCTCAATAGTGTAAAAGTCCAGATGGCCACGCCATCATCAGTGTCAGATAACGAAGATTAGACTAAATGCTGTGCATAGCCTTTTAGATATTGGATGTTACGTGAATGTTGTGGTTACATGGTATTATTGTTGTAACACTGCCACCAGGACACAGTGGAAAATGTGCCTAGAAAGATGAATATCTGCTCAGAGGTCATTAAGAACATCTGTCGTGGCAGTCTTTACATCACAGATTTATGACTTTTCATTGTCATAAATCGTATTAACACAAATGACTTCATCTGAGTCTCCCTTCGTTTCCACTTACTAAGGTTGGGTCGACACATCGATGTAATCACTGTCTTCGATTATGTAAATACATAAATTACGTAAAAAAATAAAAATAAACATTGTTGAAATACTATTTAATTTTCCTTTATTTATGTTATCTGACAGTCAGTTTTTTACCTTATATAGACATCAATACAACTACTAGGCTTCTTCAAAATATATTTTTATTGGACAGCTTAATGTAGATTGATTCATTCCTTTTACTTTAATGGAACTTGCAGTAAGTTTATGTTGGATGGAATTTGTATAAATACAGCATTAGCAGTTTAGACTTGGCTATCTTTTGTTGTAGAATAATGCCTTGCAGAGCATACTGAGATTAGATGATACTGAAAGATGATTAAATATATATAAACAATACAAGTTTTAGAATTATATTTTTGATAAATTATTATATTAATCTAGTAGTAAAAATTATCAGTAGATTAATCGAAAAATGTATTGTTAGATTCATCGATGCACTGAAGGTGCAGCCCTACCACTTACACTCAAACACACATTTGTTGCCTTTAACTGCACATTTTGGGCATGTGCTTTCATGAACAGAAGTGCAGATGGGTAAAACCTTTCAATTGTTTCATGTTGAAAATGAAATAAAATGAAATCACTGACACTGGAAGGGGCCAGTCATTGTTGCTGATTTCATCCTATAAGAGTTGTGCCACTATTGGTATGTACTGTATAATAACCAACAACAAATTTCTTTAGAGAAATACCAAACATGTGTTTGAGGTAATTTATTGAGGTTTTCACTTCAGAGAGAACTTACAAGTCAATTTATGCCAGGAGCCGTAAACTCACATTACCGTGGGGACACCTATTTTAGGTCGTGAGCATGTCAGACTTTTATTCTGAAAGGCAGGTTTAGCTTGCTAACAGGCCAGAGATACACTTGTTTACACTTGAATTCCCTTTAATGTTTTGTATGATGTTAAACTTATCAAATAATTATTTCAAATGCTCTAGTGGTGACTCATGTTAGTTTTAGAACTGCCTTGCATGCGGCTCATTGGCTGCCCTTGGCAACCAGGTGCTCATGTGCATGGTGTTGACTACCACTGATAATGAACAACTGTGTGATGCAAACAATACATGGGGGCACATACAGTATATTATCAGCTCAGATGACTGGTGGACAAAACATGCTATCACAAGCAGTTAAACGCAGTTCTGTATCCAGCCTATTCAAGAATGGCTAAATCATTTTATTTTGCAGCCGTGTCATCACTATGAAATGAAACAAATGAGATTAAACAATTTGTTGACCAGATGCAGCAACAAACTCAAAACCGCCCTGTCTGCGATACTTCAGTAATCAGTTAATGTTGCTGTACTGGCAGAACGAATGGATAATAAAAGATATATGCTAGCATATCTTGAACTGTTTTAAATAAAATAAAGAACTGTAAGTCAAACTGCAATCATCACTTTTATCAATGAGTCATAGTGCTGAATTAACCTGCATCAGTAACGTCCTCACCATGAACAACTGACATGTAGAGTTTCAGGTTTTAGTTGCCCTTGTTAAATGATGCCTGGCCTCTATAGAATAAAATGATGAGGGTTATGTCAACAGGTTACACTGGACACTAAATGGCTCTTAATGTGACCTTCAACAAATGACAGCAGAATGAAGCAGTGACAGTACCTACTGTATTTTCATTTACTGTTCGAGAATTTCAAGGCTGCAACCTTTACACAGCTTTAAACACACGATCGTCACATCTGTCGTTACTTTCTGCACTGATTCAGATGCAGGATTGAAGGAATCAATGTAGATACACTCTTGTCACTCACATACACACAACCTGTCTAAATTTATTATGACATGGAGGTAAACAACGTTTGCTATCACAATAACAGAGAATGGCTCTGCCAAACCTGAGTAATACAGCACTTTAGATATTATTTAGCACATGAGCAATTACTTTACGTGAGGAGATTTTTATGGCCATTGTGGGGAATAAAAACTCCGGGTTGGAAAGGTGATTTTGGGACTGCCTGCTGGGGGCCATGGAAAGACAGGCTGGGTGGTGACTGGATGCAGCCTAGCCACAGGTGGTCTGTAATTCTGCACCATAATTGCCTGGAATAGTGTATTATGGGTCTTCGGACCACTCATCCACTCCGTAGGGGTGGACAAGAAAAAAGGATGAGTGAGGCGGAAAAATAGGATGGATAACACGATGTCCCGCCGTGAGACGATTCTGCCAGACACTTACAATACGTCGAGGGAGTATTGTTATTGTGTGAATTCAAAGAACATTTTCTGTGAACGCTATTAAGCCACACTAATGAAAATGATGGTCGCAAATGGAGCGATAATCTCCGATTCAATTGGAGAGTGATTGTGTTTTAAAGACAGGTGCAACAGTCGTTTTCTGCTCTTTGAATCGAGCAGAGGTTGTCAGTGTGTGGTTCTGGACCAAGAAAGGGGGCATCTTTTCTCTTCTCTTGTATTTACAGGCCAGAAAAAAGTTGCCAGAGTTCAGGGGCAGGACCTCTGGAGTGATTTGTTCAGCGCTTGGTTCTGGGGCACTTATGCTTCTGGTCTGCGTCTCCTTAGATGCAGTTACTGTTAGATCCAGAAGGCTCGTTACGAAGTGAGGACAAAATACATCTGTATCAACTCGAACAGTCAACTTCGATGGGTGCCTGCATTTAATCATTGTTCAAACACAAATGTCAAATATAATCTGGTTTCACCCTCTGACGATCTGCTGTGATAGTTCAGGGGTTGTTATTCTCTTCTTGTTTCCTCATATGATCCCAGGTGTTTGTACTGTATATGTGGGCAGATCCCAGATCAGTTCAAATGTGATTGTCTACAGCTGCTTACTGACTTCTGGTCGATCGAGTCAACCTTTGACCTCTGCCTCTTCTCTATGTAACCTCACCACTGTTCACACTAGCTGTCTCTGAATTCAAGGGGTGTGTCCTTCAGAGGACGTGGTCTTAGCAGCCCATGAAGGAGGTGGTGTTCGTGGTACAGGTGAACCACATCCTCTGAAGGAGACTCAACCTAAAGCTGCTTTCAGACATGCCCTGAACTCAGGAGATTCTCTGCACGTTCTCTGGAAGATGTGCATGTGTGAATGTCGGAGTTAGAGCCTCTGGATTATCTGTGGACTTTACTGGCCTGCCCCCGAGTATAAAGTCTGCAGAAAGTCAGGAAATCCAATGTGTGAACACAGTGGGGGATTCACCACAAGCGCCTTTACTGGCTGCATTTGAAGGATCCTTCGAAATGGGACAGTCTTGTTATGCCACTGTGATGCAACTGATCTTCAAATGCAGCCTGTGAAGGATATAGCTCCTGATTTGAGACACAGCTACTGTCTTATTTTTTCATAGACAACTCTTCTGCTGGTAACAACTTGAATTTCTCCTGCAGAATTGTTAAACTGACTTACAAATTTGATTTATATCTAAAAATCGGTGAGCATTGCTTTTCAAGCTCAAAAATCTTTCTGACCCTAATTTGAGCCGATGCAATGGAGCTTAACAAAATAAAACTGTGGTGCTTAACTGTGACATGAATGTTTTTGTCTTTCTCTACAGATGCCATGGCCAATCCTTCTCCAGCAAAGAGCATGGGCGACCCAGGAATCACTCCACTGTCTCCCTCGCACACTCAGGTGACTTGGATGCTCATTGTTTCAGTAGTTACTTCACCTGGCCTGGCTGTCTCACAGAATAGTTTGTCAGCATATTTTTCAATAACGTGCATCATGTTATAATTTTAATATATTATATATCATATACCATATTAGTGTGAACAAACAGTGAAAGGCCTGTTTGCTCTTCACTTTTTGTGCTGTTTGTAGTTGAGCATTAAAGACGGAGGATGTCACACTTTGTTAATCTCTATGAGGCAAATAATGATTTATGAACTACAAATATTATTTGATTTGAGAATTCTAATCTCTTCATTACATTGTTCCGAGTAGCAGGAATGAGGCTTACATGTTATGTCCGTGCTGCTGTGTAGTTTTATTTCTGAGTTTAATTGTATAACTGTGAAGACTCCCAGTCACCCAGGTCATGGTGTCTTCAAGTTTCAGTTCCACGTCTGCACCTGTAACTGAACCTGTTTGTGTTTCTTCAAACTCTGAATCCATTGTTGTACTTCTGTGCTCACTTATGTTGCTGTTGTGATTGTGAATTGGTTCGTTCCAACTCAAATTCAGTGTATGTGTGTGTTTGCGTGTCTCACCACATGTCCCGTCACATTGTCTCTGTACAGCAGAACGACACAGACCAGGTGCAGTCACAGCTGTCCTTTGTGGTGGTGGTTGCCATTGACTTTGGCACCACATCCAGCGGTTATGCTTACGCCTTCACTAAGGAGCCAGAGTGCATTCACACCATGAGGTAAGCCTGCAATGCAGATGCTCAAAGTCAACACAATGTTTTTTTGTTACACGGCTCACATATGCAGAGTAAAAATATCCAGGATATTATTTAAATATCTTAAAACATACCACCAAAAGGATCTGTCTTAAATCAAATCGCACACATTCAAGCTGTTGTATGTTTTCTCCTACTGGAAACCCTGTCATATATTTTCACCTCCTATGAAAGTGTACACTCTCTGGTGAGGCCTACCTCCCTCTTGGAAAACCCATACTTAAACTCATAGTATTCTGTAGTTGAAGTGGAGACATTGTCCTCAGGGTCTTTATTGGCAGGTCTGGGTATGGGACAATATCCTCTCTTGTAGTGGAATTAATTTAGTTATCCAACTGTGACGGCCTTGCTTTGCTTAAGAGGAATACCTGTCACAGTCCAATTCTACAATGACATGGTGGTAACAGCTCAAACTTCTATGTACTCTTGGTTAACATTTATTTGAATTGACATGGCCACAAATGAAGTGGAGTAGGCAGCCTTATGATGCACCAAGAGGGCATCAGTGATGTCAGTTTATACAGTTGTGTGGAAAGGAGAAAAACCTCCAGGCTAACTTAACCTTACAAGTCTCTGCCTTGGATGAAAATGCACTTGATATGCCTCAAACAATACGACCCAAGCTGTACTGACCTTTGTGGCCCAACCAGTCACTGTTGACCACTGTTCAAACAATAAATAAAGTAATCAGGCAACTGGTGTTTCTGATTTCCCAGAACTATACAGAATTTAATTAGCCTTGTATCAAGGACAACATGATGGAGCTTCCAGGTTTGTTACAGAAACACTGCTGGAGTCTCTAATATGTAGCAATCTAATGCTAGCAGCATTAATATTTATACTACTATGGCACCTGGAGTTTGGAAACAGAGTGAAGCTCAGGCCGCAATTTTCTGTCCAAATCCAACTGAGCCCAAGAGAAAACGTATGACCTAAACACGACAGGCATTCTGTTTTTACCCGACCTGAGCCTGATGCAGCTAATGTTATCTGCAGTGATTTTCACTGTCCCTGGTACACATGTTTATTGTTGTTTTAATTGATTACAGACATTTGCAGTGTTGTATCATACATAAATTCTATTTATGGCAAACCAAATACAGAACCGAAATCCCTTCAAAGCAGGAACAGTGATTTGTTTTAACACACACATTATGCGATTTAATTAGCAGCTATAAATCTACAGTTTTATCATTGATGAATATATGGTCTTAATCTTCACTTCTTGAACTCAACTGCAACTGCTGTTAACAGAATTATTTACATAATCCAACCATTGTGGTTTATTTGGAGTTGTTGTGTTTAGGTGTTGTAAATAACATATCCTAGCACCAAAGCTCCAACATAGAAAGAGGGTCAATCAGTTTGATTCATTTTCACACAATATTTTCACTAAATGAACATGAAAGCACCATGTCAAGTAGATCTGCCCAGACATTGTACAATTTTGTCCTAAACCAGTATCAACACTCTTATTTTGGAATTATAAGCACTGCACTAACAAAACAAAACCCCTTGTTTTCTGATGTGAGCACTGTAATATTATTAAACTGAACCACATGATCACACAGTGCAGCAATAGTGTTTCGGTGATTTGCGTGACTGCAGTAAAATGTTCAGTTTGTGGGGTGGTCTAAGAGGTTTTGCTGAATAAAAATTCTAAGCCTCTTGAAATCTCATGTATTAACATCCCATAAATGTTCCCTCATTTCTGCACATAAAGGTCCAATCAGTAATCTCAACCAATGAGATTATTTCTGCCCCTGGAGCAGCTCTGTGTACGAACAAGGTTTAACTGACTTAAACTGCATCTATATTCATTACAACAGAGTTAAACAGCAGAACATCCCTAAACTCTCACACACACACACACACACACACACACACACACACACACACACACACACACACACACACACACACACACACACACACACACACTGACTGCACTCCAGGTCTTCTAACTCCTCTCTGCAGTTAGCTTGTGCTGAGGGCATTTTCGAGAGGTTTTGAATAATCAATTCTGTACAGATAACAACAACACAACACAGAATGATCTGTGTGAAATAAGTTGAAATACACTGTGTTTGTTCAGTATTGTAACTTAGATGAATATCAGAGACATAGTTTTACCTAAATATATAAGGTTTCCAATCAGTTCACTTAAGTGTTGTAGCCTCTACTGTTTTTACAGCTGTTGTTTGATGTCGATAGAGGAATTTGTCCATCCACCAAGTAGCGCCCCCCTGACTGAGTGAGCACAGTCTAAACCTTCGACATCGAGGTTAGCTCTTATTTAACTGGTTCCAGTCCAATCATGTCCTGACTGCAGCTCAGTCCTTAGTTCAAACTGTCATCTTGCACATTTTCCATTCAAATTTCTTCTACAGTTGCTTGTCTACAGATTAAATTTCACATTTGAAGAAACTTTTATTTGATAAAGAAGCAGTTTGTTGAAAAATCATGCCAACGTGGTTCAAAATTCATACCTTAAAAAAAAAAAAACGTTTTGTTTTTGTTTCAGAAATCATGTTGGCAAAAGTTACAAAATGCAATTCAATCATTTAACTGGTTTATTTTCCTATTATTTTACTCTATTATATGTTTTTAATCTTCATGTTGTGACCATAATTCATTGCAAGTTGTAATGAGAGGAGTGTATTCACTACAATGCTGGAGTTTCCACAACCAGGACACACAGATTAGCATAGAAACCCTGTTTTTGAAAAGACTGTTTTCTGATTTGCATGGAAGAAGTGAGTTGAGTGTACCACCAGTGTTAAATGTGGCTTTTCATTAGTCTGTCGTCTTCAGTCATTAGGGTACTCCCGATATATAACACAGAGAAGCAGGACTCCAACCCCGAGAGTCCTGTGACCCCTCAGGTCAACTCTGTGGTCCTCAGTGCCAGGCTCCACAGGGGTTCACAGCTTCCATCCCACCACAGGCTGACAGGTGTTTAAGTTGACCAGTTACTGTGTGACGCTTCACATTCCTGGCATTGCTGTCCAAAGCTGCACCACTAGTATTCACCGTGGTCTAATTCACGTGTGTCCTTAAATCCTTTTAATCTAATCAACCAAATCCAGGAGGGCAGTGTTATTAATGCTGACACTGTTAATGGGTAATACAAGCTCTCAAACTTTTCTGGAAAAATAGAAAATATTTTATTTACTGGAATTATTGCTTTTTTAAACATAGTTAAAAACATTAAAAGTCAACTCTAACTCTTTTAATAACTTATTAAATTATTGAAAGACTTCTCAAAAAGACCTTGTGGTTCTCTGTGACATCTGTGTCCCCCAGTGTGACACATGCACATGATAAAACCCGACAAAAAGGTGGCATGTGCACAAGTCATGGGCACCAGTAACATGACCTTGAACAAGGTTCTTAAACGAAATAATGTTGTCTGTGGAATTGCTCTGGTACTATCAAAGTTTTTATGCTTTTCTTCTGAGACACTGACAGTGTAGCTCAAAAATGTATAAACCAAGAAACAAAGCAGTTTTAATAACAGCAGGTCCATGTAAACAAAAACATGTGTAGTGTCTTTTAAATGACTGATTATTTTGTGTGACAGTGAAAATCATGTCAAAAAACCCAAATGAATGATAAAGATGATGATAAAACACAAGGAAACATGTGATCTGTCCATCTTAACTCTTTCAACTGATTGTGGTATCAAAGTTACTGTACATTACTAAATGATTATTACCTAACCAAAAAGGGGTTTGAAGTAATTGTTAAGTAATGACCTAACAGCAGTGATCTGATTGGTTTGATTGTTTAGTATGAGAATTGTGGTGTGTCTCAGAAACCGTGGAGAGCAGAGCTGGATTTTTTGCCTGAAAAAACACACACCCTACAAATGGGTCTTTGGGCGTTTCCTCTGGAGTTCTGCAAGTCATTAACTCTAACAATCAGATAAAATGGTTTAGATACTTTCACTCAGTCCTGCTAGATTTGTGAAAACACATTCTGTGTTGAACTCTGTACGGAAACACAGCCTGGACACAGGTTCCCTGCGTTGTGTCAGGGAGAACTTTTATTATTTTTTAACAGGGGATTATTGAATAGCTTCATCCGAGGGTTGGGGGTGTTTCTTGTGTAGAGACATTCCTCGCCCTGCAGACTGAACATTACCCAGCTGTCCTCACTTGTGAGGGAAACAAACGGAGCAGGAGCCTTACCGCCCATGACCGGAACGATCCCACACAGAGATGCAGCTTCCAAATATTCTCACAGTAAAATGCTTTCATTATTGATAGTCCAGCACCAGTCTGTGCACGCTTGAGTGAGTTGGAGCAGACTGTTCAGGATGATTTGAGGCCAGGCTCCCGTAATGTCCTCTCCAGCCTAAACAGCACGGCCTGGCTTGTGTTTTGTCATTAAGGACAAACCTGGTATTATAATTGTCATTATAACATAAAACAGAATATACAGGAATGAAACCTACAGAAACACACATTGAGCCAACAGATGTCAGAATCAGAACTGTTCAGACCACATCATGATTTCAGTTGGACATGGAAAAGGAATTCCATTATGCTTATCAGCTAAAGGCAGCTCTATCCTGTTCTCCCAGATCTCCCAAATTAGTGCCTCCTCACACCAGGTGCTCTTAGGGTGGTGGCCTCCATAATCCCATCATACACTTCTCCCAAGGAGCAGAGACAACTCTAATAATAGCTGCCCTCCATTTGTCCAGAAATACCGTGGGAGCACAATTAACCTACAAGTTGACTCCAGATGGATTTTCTCACAGAATATAATGACGTATATGAACCTCATCTTTGTATTGTATCTATCATGCAGATTTGGCTTGAAATAGATGCATGGCAGCTTGTGCAACTGACGAAAGTGTGTTTAAATAGTGCTTTCACCTGCGAAATTATGACTTTAATTAATTAATTAACATTTCCACAAGTCTGTATTTGATGAATACAAAACAAAAATCATGTGTTGATTACTGACTTGCTTTCTCCTGGGCCAGGGTCCACTACTAATGGTTGCTGCTTTTCAAGCTTTTATACTTTAAAAGATGTTTTTAAATTGTTAGTAAATCGCCAGTAAAAAGACTGGCAAGTTAAATTTATTCTAAAATTAAGCAATTTTTTAAGCTGAAAATTAATAAAAAACCGTTTTTCAATGTATTTAATTATTGAAAAAAATGGGAAATTGCACTGAATCAAACACTGCTTGACATTATAATGTTCTGGACCTTATTTGCTCACCTCTGAATTTTTATTGAATTCCTTTTTTAGACGTTGGGAAGGCGGAGACCCTGGTGTGTCCAATCAGAAGACTCCAACCACAATCCTGCTGACTCCAGACAGGAAGTTCCACAGTTTTGGCTATGCTGCTCGGGACTTCTACCATGACCTGGACCCCAGCGAGTCAAAACACTGGCTTTACCTAGAAAAGTTCAAAATGAAGCTCCACACCACTGCTGTAAGGACACTAACAGACATACTGTGAACACAGACAACAAGTGCATCACAGTTCTGTTGCTCATTCTTTGAGCAAATATGCAAAGTAGCATTACAGACACACTCCTTCTGCATCACAGTGATCGTCCCACCTCAGCTGATGAGAAATATTGTGTTGCAGCCTTTTCAGTCTGAAGTGATACTTCAGCACTTTGCTGACTTTCCTTTTTCTTGTCATTTGGGAGGCATTTCTGTCACTAGCTGTCGACTCAATGTCCTTTACTTCCCACAATTCACTGCTGAACATGATCTGAAAGATGCTGTTACCATCAGCAGTATGTTGTGTTCAGTCAGAGTCATCACAGCAGTATGAGAACACCATGTCAGCCTGCTGGTTGGTTTTTCTGTTCTTTCATCAAACCTCAGAGCAAGCTGAGTCACCAGTTTTCATCCAACCATTATCAACATTTTATACTAGTAATAATTACAGCAACTGTTACAGCATATTTTGAACAAAAGCAGCGATGATATTGTAAATAATGTTCCACCCTGACACAAATACATTTCATTTAGGTACCACAGATTGTACAAACCTAAAGTCTTACTCCTCTGTACCATAGAGCTCAAAGTTCAAAACTGTCACTATATAAATTACATCTAAGAGCCACACTGTTGCACTGGGTCACATTGAAAACATACTTTGCTGTGATTATTTGGACTTTCTTACGCACCAGGTGGGGATTAATCCACCTTAAAAATTCAAATCTAATTTATATGTTTTATTTCTCCAACCAGAATCTGTCCATTGACACAGACCTTCATGCAGCCAATGGGAAGCGAGTGAAAGCTCTGGATATCTTTGCGTATGCATTGGCCTTCTTTAAGGAGCAAGCACTTAAGGTAACATCTCTCAGCACTGTTTTCAACACGTTTTTCTTATTCGGTTGATATTCTATGACTATTCTGTAAAATATTAGGTTTAATTTTACCTGACCTAATTAGACAGTTTTAATATAGCTCTCTAAAAGATGTCATCTGTCTCGAGCAGGTTGTACTTTGAGCCATTATGAACTTCTCAGCAAGCAATGATAGCACTGAACAATGTTTCACACAGACCTAGTAATTATAAATTCTGACTCCAAAGCTATACCCATGCCAGTGAGTTGTGTATTAAAGAAAGTGTTTTTGAATGTTTATCCTAAAGGAGCTGAGTGACCAGACAGGTGGTGACTTTGACAACAACGATGTGAGATGGGTGATCACGGTTCCTGCCATTTGGAAAATGCCTGCAAAGCAGTTCATGAGGGAAGCTGCCTATAAGGTAGGCTGAGTAGCTGCAGTCAAATGTATGCATCCAGTTTGCACCCGTGGTTTGCAGAATGGCACAAGATTTAAGAGAGAAAGAAAAAAAAGAGATGAAGGCTCATGGCTGCTGCAGTGCCACACACACACACAGACACACACACACACACACACACACGCAGGCACAAATATAGTGACCTCCAGGCTGTGGTTGAGAACACAGTCATCAATAAAGAGACACAAATACACAGAAGTGAAGGAAGGCTGCAGAAGCACAAAGACTGATGGAGAAATTATTATGAACCAGAGCTTTCCATAAGCTTTTGATTCCAATAAAATAGTTTTGATTAACAAATTAAAATTTTATGTTTGTGTACATTGCTTGACCCTCTGAGTCTTCTCTATAAATCAATATCAGCATGGAGAAAGGTGATCGTCTGTCTGTATCAGTCCTGCCCTCACTTCTTCTGCGTGAATATGGACGTGCTCAGCTGAGGCAATGTTTGACTCATATTAGAAAAAAATTTAAAATTATAGGAACAATGCACATTGAGCTAGTTTAGCTGGAGCGATCGGTGAGCCGGTCACTTAGATTGGACAGCATGTTGCAAAGGCTCACGGGACTGTCAAGTTTTCTGGTGAAATACAGCTATTTTGGTAGTGTTGTGTTCATGTTCTGACTTTGTTCATGTGGTTTTTATGTCTGTGTGTTTGGGATAGATTCAAGTTTGGTTACGTTTATTGATAAATGCATCCACTACGACTATGAGGTTTGGTGTCTGATGGGGTCCAGTCACTGTTGAAAGTGTTCACATGTTTAATAAACCATCTTGCTTACAGTTGTGCTGTGAATGAGATGAGATGAGCTGCATGTTTAGCATTAAAAGGAAATATTAAGTTATGTATTCCCAGGTAAACTTGCCACAATAAATTAGACACACACACACTTTATAATAACACATAAAAGTTAAAAAAACAGGACAACATTATACAGAACACACGCTCTGGCTGCTTGAATCTGAACAGTATGGTCACACACTTGATTATCCTTTAACCATGATTTTAAATGAGCTTTAAATGAACAAAATGTACCGCAGTCTCTGATGGATTTTGACAGACTGATCCAAGTGTGAGCTGCTCTAATTGAGAAAGCGGACTGCCCAAAGTTGGTCCTCCTCATTGGTTTTATACAACCTCTTACTACTGACCTAGATAAGAGCACTAAGAGGGGGAGGAGCCAACTGTGAAGAACCTTTTACACAAGAGTGTTTGAAAATTTGATTATAATGTCCCAGCTCGGTGAATTATGTTTTCTCAAGCAATAACAATGGTGGTGTTTATTTGGCATCCTGTCAAGCACCTTGATGGCCTGATTGACTGTACAGGATTATAACATGAAGAATTACATTGACTGCACAGACAGAGGACATCCTCATTAGACAGACTTCTGCAGAAAAGAGTATCTGGACCGTCTCATAGTAAACAGTAAAAAGTCCACATTTCTGGTTGTTCCCGCTACACACACAAACACACACCCGTTACATACACAGACTTACAAAGTTAAAACAATAGCAGTCACAATGTAGCCTCTGGTAACATTGACTTTGGTGGTTGCGTTACATTTATCTTTGCAGTCTGGTCAAAGGAGAGTCTCTGCAAGAAGAGATTTTTAATCTTTTACGTATGAGTCCCCCAGGACCATCAGTGTATGTGGTCACTGGGTGTGGCTGTCTGCAGTGGAGAAGTGGCCTGAGGAGGAGGAGAGACCGAGGACAGCTGTGTGTGTCTGTGTGTGTGTGTGCGTGTGTGTGTGTGTGCGTGTGAGAGATAGTGATGTAAATTTTATTAGGGAGGAGACTGGTGAACGCGACTGCTTTATTCTAAATTACAAACCAGAAACAGAACCAGCCTTTGTCGTACTTTGCTTGTCTTTTTTAAAAGCAAAATTCATAATATTAATTGATTCAAATAGGTTTTAAAATGTTCCCAACATAATGAATTCAACCTGTTCAATGCTGATATGTAGGAAATTATCTCTGCTGTACGAACATGACTAAGAAGTTTTTGCAGATTCATCACATTCAAATATTGGGTTTAAAGATGATCTATATAAGTTATATAATCAAAAGAAAACCCATCTACAGTGGATCGTGGCCTCACTGACACCACATTATAAATCGTGTGGTCTGTCAGATGTTCACTGATAAATGACTATTGACAGGAAAGCTTCACATTCAGCATTCAAGCACTGCTAAACACTAGTGCAGCATTAAAAAAGTTCGATTTTTGCTCCATTCATTTTAGTATTTTGGGTTCTAGACCAAACACTTCATACACACTAACAACAGCATTGTGTATTACCTTTTATTTATATATTTAGCGTAAATCAAGAGTCCTACAGAGGAGTGGAACTCACCTCCTATCAAGGGCCATTAAACATTTTTATTACAGCCTCTGAGGACCATACTCAATAACACCAATATCACTAACCTCCCGAATGTGATGAGTGGCACTGTTTCTCTTTGGAGACACATCTGATGTCAGATGATGATGACAACTGGTTTTAGCCAAAACAGTTAGCTCAAACTAATCTTCCTCTTTGGTAGTGCTATGCAAGGCTCACAGAGACAGTAACGCCACCCTCCTTTATCAGTCGGTTCTTATCACACAGACAAATGTGTTGCGGGTGGTGTTTGTTATGTTTGTTGATTCATGTCTGTCAGTGCTTGTTCATTATCTTGTTCTACATCAATAATCTGCTGATGGAGAGGAAGGTGGGAGGAGATGCGGCACCATACTGGTGATGGGCTGGTGAAATGCTACATGGTCCCATACAGCAACAAAATGTTCTGGATTCCATGTCTCTGTCTTTATATGACCTTACCTGGAAAAAGGCTTATGGTCATCAACAAATGAATAGAAATAGCCGCTCAGTGTTTAGTGTTCGCTGTCACAATGAGGCATTTACACCTTTTTTTCATTTCTTTTTTGGATTTACCATCTATGTTACAGTAATTTTGTGTTTGAACATCAATTAAGCAGTATTTACCAGTGTAGACTCACTTCTGTTCTGCTGGCTGAAGAGTAGGGTTCATATTCAATACTAACGTCCAAACTAGTAGAATCCAAACACTTGCATTCACTTGTATGTGAATGTATGATCTACTGAAGTTCAGTGGGATCAACTGGAGCTTAAATACAAAGGCAGGCTTCATGGCAGAATGTGGCTCAGTTGTACGGGTGCATCAGCAGGAAACAGGAAATCATGCCCTTACAGAAGAATCACAGAAATACAAGCAAAATTAGAAAAAGCCACACACACCAGGAAAGGAGAGAACAGCAGGAAATCAAAGGGAAGGGGAAAGGAAATCCTAACACAATGATGTGGCTAACAGGTTAGCAAGAATTAGCAGCCTCAGTCTATATCCTCTTTCTAGACACTTGGAACAAGTCCCATATTCTCTCTTCTTTTGGGCGAGATTATTCATATAAAGAACATTTCAACAGCAAGTCAATTCAAAGTACTTAATATATAGATTGCTTCATGTTAATTTGTTCAATGCACATTATAGTGCCACTGTGATATGCTGATTTACATTTGAGTATTATGCATTATTATGGAAACATATTTGTTCTTTTACTTAATCTGAGCTATTTTGAGTATGTAGATGAAAAGAAGAGGTCCCAGAATGGACCCTCGGGGAACTCCACATGTCGTTTTTGTGTGCTTGGATGTGTGATTACCAACAAAGTAGTCATTGTCGTACCTTTAAGTGGGATAAAAACTGTTTAATATGGTGCCATTGTGTCCCACTGAATTTTCCAGTTAGTCTGAATCTGTCTAAGCCAAATTAAAACATTTTTAAACAGTCGTTCTGGAAAGGAATTCAGATTCCTGGCTCCCTGCTGTCTTCTCTAGTGATGTCATGGTTTTGCCCCCGGTCACATCCCTGGTGTGCATGCTACAGGAGGAAAGAGGGGGAGGGAGGGGGTTTCAGCTCTTATCTGCAGTGGGGCTGGAGGCAGGGATGGAGGGATGAGCTGAAAGGGAGAAGATGTAATAAAAACAGAGGTAGAGAGAAAGTGAGCAGAGGAGGAGCTGGGCGTCTGCAGTGAGTCAGCATCAAGTGTGGATCATTGGATTGGCTGTGGAGGAACCAAGCGATTGGCAGTCCACTGTTACCACACCTCTTGATCACGTCACACAGTAGTTCTCCAGGGGCACACAACCCACGTCTCCTCTGATGCATTCCTAACACCCAGCACTATTTTTTTCTTCTTCTTGCAGTACTGCTTCTTCATGCATGATCTTTATTCAGGTGCAAAACAAGGGAATTCATCTGAGACATATGCATTAAAATGAACCACAGAGACTGATGTAAATCTGAAAAACACACCACATGTAAAATATTACTGTTGCAGGGATTTGTATTCATAATGACGGAGTGTCGTTTATAACTGCTGTAAGCTGTGGTACTGACACAAACCTTATCACCAGCAGCTGATAATCAGAAAACAGAGTGATGTCTTCTTTATGGAATAGCTGATGTTTTTTATGTGTTTGTGTTCCTGATGACCCAGGCTTGGATCTAGATCCCATGTTTGTCGCAGACAGTTTTAAACTACACTCATACAATACAACTATCACCAAGGAAAATACACATCTCGTTACACCCATACTGTACTGTGATTAACTTATATCTTTACATGCAGCTCTCTCTGACAGCTCCATATAATGTTACCATCAATAGTTCCCTCACAGTAAGTTTGATTGGTTTAGATTAGGTTCATCTCACACAATTAGACAGGTTCTAATTTGCTATTGTGACTTATGTTGCAGAAAATGCTGCATCCTGCTGCAGCCTTCATATGAACATGACATGGCTGATAAACATAACAAGCCTTATATAATTCAGTTTCATGTTAATATACTGTATGAACTCAAGTTAGTAACTTCACGAGTAGCCTACAATTCCCATAGGCCTTTTACAGTAAAATAAGTGTGTGTAAATAGGTTTTAAACATTGATAAAGAAAAGGAGAGTGACCCCTTTTCTATCCCCAGTGGCCTTTCTTCCTTTTTGCTGGTGTTATTTGTTTATTGCTAAGGAGCAGCATGGATGACAGAGATTGTGGTTACGGCAGTAATTTAAATACTTTAATACTTCAGTCTTGAATCTCAAAACTGAAGGTTTTGAAAGGACAGAGATGACTTTTGTGGCTGAGATGGATAAAAGTTGATGAAATTACTGACTGGGGCATGAAGTCTTCATTTCCTTTATGATGCTCTTAGCAGCATGCCAGAGAAGGGGCGCAAATCATCATCATTGCCGATCAGAGCCGGTGCAGATAAATACTAAAGACTATAAAGACTGCTGTCATCATGACAGAATGCTGTTTGTACTCTTTCACACTGAATCCAGATGTTAGTGGGTTTTACAGCTTAAGTGTATAACCCACAGTGTTTCTATCTAATCCAGAGGCCGTTTTTCAAACTGTTGACTTTTAGAAACATCAAAGTAATTTAAATAATAAATTGGCTCCAACTTTAACCACAACGACTAGTTTTCTTCCACTCACAGCTTTTAATTGCAGATATTCATGAATCATTACTATTGTGTGTTGCATAATGACATAGTTAATGTGTAACTGGCTTTCTCAAAAGTTTGTATTGTTGCACTTATGAGGAATAGCGTGTTATCTGCCAACTAGTTTAGTGGTTATGACTTCAGGACATCAGTATCTTGGACAAAAAACAAACAAAGAGTGGGGCTTTTTCGTTCTCTTCTTTTGAGCACTCTCTGAACATGTCATGACCCAAACAACATGTTCAGATGCAAACTGGTCACCTCTCATTCAGTTGTTTTAACTCTATACATGGACATGAAGAGCACCAACAGCTTTTTTATGCAACGTGTGTGTCTGTATGTGTGTGTTTTGAGAATTGAGAAGAACAAAAGTTTATGTTAAAAGTGAAACCGTGTGTTTTCCTGTCTGACCCCTGCCCCTCGTGTAGTCTGGTCTGGTGTGCCGTGAAAACCCAGAGCAGCTGATCATCTCCTTAGAACCCGAGGCAGCATCAATCTACTGCCGCAAGCTCCGCCTCCACCAGATGGTGGACCTGGCCACCCAGACCACCCAGAACGGCTTCAGCCCCACTGACAACGCAGGGAGTGCAGCGAACCAAGGTAAATCCCATCAACACTGATTCTTCCAATACAGTGATGATGCTTTCACACAACAATTCTCACCATGCTTCGTCGACTACTAATCATGCATGCCACCATACTGAGTAGATCTTTATTAATGTGTGTGTGTTAATTTATTTATTGCCTCCTGATGAATGTCATGTCTTCCATAGTGTCTTCAGATCATGGTAAACATGCCTTATTCTTTTACACTCAAACACAAACTGCATGAGGGTCAAATGGCACATTGACTTTTTATTTCTTTCCAATCATCACGTTTACTCTTACTCTTGCTCTTGCTTCTTTTTCTGAGATTCACTCCTATACAATGAAAAAATCATTGATGGGTTATTCATGTCTGTGGTTTTACTGCATGGCCCAGACCTCCTCACACCTCAGTGCTGATGGGAGTGTATTTTTACTTTGTCAGCAAGCACACCTATTAATACAGTGACTGACTAACCCTAACTAGTTATAAACTTTATTTGGGTAGCACCTTTCTTAACAACATTACAAAGTGCTTCACAAAAGGATCAAATCAACAATACAACAATAGAAAAATCCATCCATTCTCTTTTCAACCACACACCCTGTAGAGATCACAAGCATATGTCATGCCCAACATATTGAGACAATCATTCACACTCACACCTATGGTCAAACCTAATCTGCATGTCTTTGGACTGTGGGAGGAATCCAGAGTACCTGTCGCCCTAACATAGAATAAAAGAAATTAACATTCAAAGAGAGATGAGAGCTTTTTAAGGAGGAATTTAAAAGCAGTCACGGATGTAGCATGTCTCAGCATTGAGGTTGGAAATATTTACTCCAAATGCAGCCTCAAATTTGGGATAGTGTGCACTGTCCACCCTGCTAGTGCACCAACCAAACTGGATGCTCATTCTGATGCTTGAATATCCTGTATTCTTAGTAAGCAGTTACACACATACTGTGTTCATGTTGTTCAGCCAAACAAAATAGCTGTTCTTAATATTCTTCTTCTTGTCAAGAACG
Organism: Paralichthys olivaceus; assembly: GCF_024713975.1. Lineage (NCBI taxonomy): Eukaryota > Metazoa > Chordata > Actinopteri > Pleuronectiformes > Paralichthyidae > Paralichthys > Paralichthys olivaceus. Next base: position 2,916,287 of record NC_091106.1, read on the forward strand.
TGTGTAATGTGCATTTGTGTGCAGCTCCCTGATTATTGTGCCAGCTTTCAACATCCACTGTGGAGCATTATAGCCTTACAGTTAAAATGGACTATTGCACTGTTTGCAAATTTAAAAAGGTGAACTGTCTTGAAACACAATAAAACAGTATACTAACAGGAGAGAGATAGTGCAGTGTCTCAACTGTGGGTAGCACAGGACTATTACTTTGACCAGCTCCAACATATTATCTATTCATAAATAAAACATAAGAAACCACATTACATTAAGGAAAATCATTACATTTCTAGTCATAACAAAAGTGAATCCACCCAGTAGCTCCTGGGCCTTACTAAAGCAAAACCTCACTCTTAAAAAGCTCAAAGTCCATTTTTAATAATGTATCAGGATATAATTGGTCTATCGAAATGGTTAAGAACAATAGGGACAGTCCAGTATGTTTCACGTCAAATTATAGATTTGTGTTAAATAGTCATTTCCTGGCTGATAATTGATTTTTACTGTATTCATTCAGTTTCATATCGAAATATGTCCAAATGTAGGTTCAACAGAACATTGTTGTATGTCTTCTCCTCTGAGACTCCTTCAGAACTGTCTCAGGAGCTAATTGTTGTCTATTGCTATGAGGTTGTTAGGTTGCGAGCATGATGTCATGTTAAGTGCAGACCTCTCTCGTGCCCTTAGTGTGCTAGCTGGAGAGCAGTCCTTCCGTCTCCTTATCGTTTCCTCTGTGTAGGAGGAAATCACCCTCTGACACTGACCTCAGCCAGGTCTTCCTGCTATGAGCCAGTCAAACTCAGGTCACATGGCCTCACTGTCCTGCAGGTTAAATGTCCTGTTGTAGACTGAGCTTGTTAGAGAAAGTAAAGACATAATGATGAATGTAGACTGATGGATGAGTTGATCTGGACTTATGGTTCAGTTATATTGCAGATGGTTACTTATATTCATCTCTTATTTTATTTATCTCATGTTTGTGGCATGCTGCCTCCTTGGCATGTTTTCTTTAGAAAGTCACAAGTGTGCATTTATTTCTAAAATGGTAGTTTTAGTAAATTGTATTAATGTTCATAGTGACAGTGCCTGCCAGTGTTCTGTTCTCCTCTTTCATTGCATGTTCAGTCTGTGAGCAGCATGATTCGTGTGTGTCCGTGTGTGCATGTGTGTGTGCTCTCTGCTTATTAATAACTTAAATGAAGCCATACCTAATTCTATCGGAATCAGCTTTTGCTCACGGTGTGGATACACAGTGTGCATCACAGCCTGCTGCTTGCTGCCTCGCACACACACACACAGCAGAGCTTCACGCCTCCATCACACTCACCAGAACATTCTTTCTCTGTTAACAACCAGCCAAGGAGCATGTTCGGCGCAACCGGCAGAGCCGCACCTTTTTGGTGGAAAATGTCATAGGGGAGCTTTGGTCGGAGCTGGAAGAAGGTAGAGTCTTTATCTTCTTTTACTCATCTGTTGTGATTTCCTTCTGCTTCTTCAGAGGGTAACTGCTCTTGCTGTTTGCTATGCTGCCCAGCTGTCATATTAGGTACTAGCTTTAGACACTGGACACTGATGGAGCAGGCAGAGGATAGTAAAAGGTCATAGTAAACAAACTTCCTGGTACGATGAACATCTGTTGTAAACATCAATCACACTGATGTTGTGTTTCCTACTGTACTTACTTTAGTTGTGCACACACAGTTTAATAACATTTCAGATGCACTCACTTTCAGTTTGACTTGGAAAAAAGTGGTTTGGATATTCTACAACCTGAATGTTGTCTGACTTCACTGTGGTCTTATCATTATTCTCCCAGATCTCAGCTTTGAAACTATTAGTCCAATGTTATTTTAACTGACTAAATGGACTAATGGAATAATGGACACACTCAAGCTGCAAAAATTGACAAATACACTGAATGAATCATTGACTTGATTTGAACCTGTTGGAACCCGATTCACTGATGAGCGTCCGTGTTGAGAAGACTAAGTCCAAGTGAAAGCATCTGCTCTTTAAATCAGAGGCCCTGTGCCCTTCTCTATTTCACCACCCCAGAAAGGAAGAATCTCCAGTTTTTATTTCTTGTTACATGTAGTTGCTTAAAATGCGACATTGAATATATTTTAATTTGCATATCATCTGAAGTCAAAACTGTTGTTGGTTGTCCATGAGTTCACTATTTACCTTTTCCAGTTTCTCTCCTATCATCACCTCATCGAGTGCGCTTGCTGACACTACAGCCACAGAAATGTTTGTCAGCAGTCCTCTCTCCTTTTGTGAAACTGAGGAGTCAAGTCGATCCTCCCTGGAGAATCTGAAAGCAGCAGATGTAGATAAGAGGCATTGGATGCATGTCAGAGGCAATAAGTCCTGCCAGGAAGGATGCTGTAAGATAAGTTGCATTTCAGGTGCCCTGTGCCTGAGCTCACGCTCACTCTGTGTTCTGTTTGTATGATTTTCTGTGCAGGGGATCGTTATGTAGTGGTGGACTGTGGTGGAGGAACAGTGGACCTGACTGTTCATCAGATCCGTCTTCCAGAGGGACATCTGAAGGAGCTCTACAAGGCCTCAGGTAAAGGGACCAGCAGTGTAACACAATGTGGCTTCGCTCTGCTTTCTGCTCATGGTCTTACCTTGATGAGTTGTTATCATCAGTCACAATCCCCTCTTTCCCCAGGTGGTCCCTACGGCTCTATTGGTATTGACTATGAATTTGAGAAGCTGCTGTGTAAGATCTTCGGTCAGGATTTCATCGACCAATTTAAGATCAAGAGGCCGGCCGCCTGGGTGGACCTGATGATTGCATTCGAGTCTCGGAAGAGAGCAGCAGCCCCTGAACGTACCAACCCCCTAAATATTAACCTGCCTTTCTCCTTCATCGACTACTACAAGAAGTTCAGGGGCCACAGTGTGGAACATGCCCTGCGCAAGAGCAAGTAAGTGCATCCAGAAAACCAGGGGCCGAACCAACTCAGGTTGGAAGGAAGATTATCTTTTACAGCTGCATCGTTTTTATTTCAACTTTTAAATGTGAAAAAAGAATAAAACACCAACAGAGAAAAGAAAAATATACAACAAAAATACTGGAAAAGAGCCAGAGCGGTTGAAGCTCTTTAAAATGGATAACTATAATCATAGTTTTTAATACTTGACATAGTAATAGTTTAGTATTTTTAGGAAAATACTTTTTCTGATAGCCAAATGTTCCAAAGTTGTATTGGGATCTGGTTAGCCTAGCTTAGTATTGGAACTGGTTGAGGTGGTAAAGCTGTTAAGCTTGGTTCTTGGTTACCAGTTAAGTCCATATAAGGTGAACTTATACCTTTTTATCCTAAATCATTTTAGCATGAAGCAGCAGAACTGGGGGAAGAAAAAACTAAATCAGTGGCAGAGAGAATATTAACGGTGACATATCCTTTCACTGTTGGCCATTAGAGCTCTGAATTCTGGGATCACTATGGAGTCTAGACTTGAATGGCTCTGTTTTGTTTGCATTTTCATAATCCCAGTGTGCGACTTTAAAAAGATTTCCATGACTGAAACTGGAGCCCTTAGTGGCCTCCAGGCTCCTCTGACGACTGACTGGAAGTGCTCAGCGTACCTCAATTTGCTGGAAAGCCTTGGGTGTGGCCAACATTAACACTATCACACACACAGTATGTGGACATCACACACTCACATGTGCACATCGCATCGCAATGGATCACACTCATGGGAAGGAGGCAGATGGATACTATGGATTCTTGCAGGAGTTGAGGTTTGGCAGACGAGCAGACACAGGCAGGCCTGAGGGAGACAGCTTCAGAAGAAATCGATGACACAGCTCCACACAGCCTGGCCTGTCACTGGCCTTTGCTACTGGGTTTCACACTGGGAACAGTGGCTGAAAGGGAAATATTCCAACACAGTGTTCCAAACACTATAGTCAGCGTAGTGAATCAACACACAGCAGTGTGTAGAAGAGGCTGGTTCACAGAGGACGAGCCCTTTAAAGGTCCAGTGTGTAAGATCTAGGTTGATATCTGTGTGATATTCAAAAAGGTTTCATAATTTCACAAAGACATCGATAAAAGATTTTGGATCGAGAAAGATTGAAATACAAAAATGTTATTTTTCTTTGTTTTCTTCAACAGGGCCCTGTGTATTGAAAAATGTGAAATAAATAAATTTGATATATTATATAGGGTTTGTATCCAATTTGTAGCACACATCATGTGTCTGGACAACAACAGTGTTGCAGATAGTGCTGAGATTTATTAAGTAATACTTTGATATTGTTTTACAAAGTTATGTAAAAGGATCTTAGCAGATTGTAAGTGAAACCAAGGGTTTTTTCTATCTAATTTTAAACACACAGTTCATTTCACTGAGCTAAAGTGATATATATTGATAACATTGTCTTGGTAGTTAGACTCGTAGTTGCAGATGATTTTACATTCACAGAACTAAGTGGACTAAATGTAACCGATCTTCTCTCGTCTTCTCTCCAGTGTGGATTTTGTTAAATGGTCGTCTCAAGGGATGCTGAGGATGAGTCCAGACGCTATGAATTCCCTCTTCAAACCCACCATAGATCACATCATCCAGCATCTCAGTAAGCTGCTCCCATAACTCACACTCCTCAGACACACATTTGTGATCAGTCAATTCTGTCTCACAGACGTTATTCACACATTCTGTATCAATAAAGAATAATTCTATGTTTCATACTGTATACCATATAATATGCCGTTTATGACATAGTGATGTGTTTGCGTGTTGGTCTCTTCTTAAAACCAGCAAACCTACATTATTCATAACCACCTTAACCAGTGGAAAATAGGTCACATTACTTTAGCATGAATTGTTCTGCTCAGATTTTCACTGGTAGCCTTATTTTGATTTTTAGTTTGCCTTCTAAATGCAGTAATTTCCATTTATCTATGAACAACTTTAAAACACACTCAGTGCCATGCATACCTCCGCCAAGGCCCTACAGTCCCCTTATGAAACCACATTTACTAAAACTAAATTTTGATTTTTAATTGGATTTGCAGCAAATTGCACACACACATAATCATCCCCTAGATATAATAAGATCCATGAGTTAGTCTCTGAGAAATCTATACAAATTTTGGAAAGTTTTCTTTTTTAATATCCCCCGTGGGTCATGCCACACCCTCGCCCAGATTTCATGGACCTGTTTTGAGTCGTTTTTGCGTGATCCTGCTCACTAACTAACAAACACAGATGAAAACTTAACCTCCTTACCGGAGGTTATTCATTCATCAACTCTTAGTATCACTGTAAGGGTTTTGTTCATTAAGATTCTGTGTATTCTCCTCCAGCCGAGCTCTTTGACAAGCCAGAGGTGAGCGACATTAAGTTCCTATTCCTAGTGGGAGGTTTTGCTGAGTCGCCCTTGCTACAGCAAGCCGTCCAGAACATGCTCCAGGGCCGCAGCCGCATCATCATCCCCCATGACGTCGGCCTCACCATTCTGAAAGGTGCCGTGCTGTTCGGCCTGGACCCCAGCATCATCAAAGTCCGCCGCTCGCCCCTCACATACGGCGTGGGCGTCCTCAACCGCTTCGTTGAGGGCAAACACCCGCCAGAGAAGCTGCTGGTGAAGGACGGCACCCGATGGTGCACTGACGTTTTCGACACCTTCATCGCCGCAGACCAGTCCGTGGCGCTGGGTGAGATGGTGAAACGGAGCTACACGCCGGCCAAACCTTCCCAGCAGGTTATCGTCATCCACGTCTATTGCTCAGAGAAGGAGAGGGTGGGGTTCATCAGCGAGCCCGGTGTCAGGAAGTGCGGAACACTTCGTTTGGATGTGAGTGGAACGGAAAGCACAGCGCCGCGCCGTGAGATCCAGACGCTCATGCAGTTTGGTGACACAGAGATTCGGGCCATGGCAGTGGATGTGTCCACTGGACGCACTGTCAAAGCTAGCATTGACTTCCTCAGCCACTAAGTAGACCATGAGAGCTAATGCAACAGAATTATTGGAAGTATACGAAATGGAAAATACAGCTTACTCACATAGACACACACACACATACATATTCACATACAGAGCCAACAAGCTGGGGATATTTACTTGAAAGTGTTTAAGGATATTCAATCTCAGTTTAAGCAGCAGAATTTGAATGAAAATTCGAAAACTTAAACGCAGGATGACATTCAACTGTAGAATCTGAAAAGAAAATGTGTCTTTTAAGGTCCGTCCATTCACGTCCGTCCCCGTAGTCAATTTGTTGACAAGCTCCACAGTGTTCACACACTCATAGCAAACCCATATACCCCCATGTGATACAGCTGCATCTGCATAGGGTCAGATTTAAGAGCTTGTTATCAACACAATTCATATAAGATAATAATCCAACACAACCATGGTGGAAACATTCAGAACACGTCTTTGCATGCTTCACTTTCTTTTTTGCCGCAGCAGGTCATTGCATTTCAGTCATGATACTGATTTCCACTCTACTTCACAGCAGTTCTAAGGGCCATTCCAGTGGTTTTGCATTATTCAGCACTTTAAACGTTCTGTAAACCGTCACACAGCTGCACAAAGCATATCAATAGCCAACCTCTGAACAGGGCCTCAGTTACCTTAGGTGCCATTGCAAAGGTTAACTGTGGGTGTCATGTTATCACCTACTAGAGATGAAATGGTTCACGTGTTAGCAAACACCCCACTATTCACATGTGGAGACCTGTTTGGAGCTTCCTCTCCTTCAAACTCTGTTTTCATCTCCACCAACTCCTGAGCAAATACCTGGCTCTTCAGCTTCCACATGTTCCACTCTGTCCACCAGCTGCCTGTTTGCTGCTGGACTGGGGGGTACTCAGCAGACTGATGAGGACAGTGAGACTGAAACAACCTGTAAAATTGTGAAACCAAAACTGCTTCAAGTTGCTCAAATCAGTAAAGCTATCTAGTTTACATACAGGTAGTATTTGATTTTACTCCGGTTATAGCTGTTAAATACACAACAGCTCAAGACAGAAATCCGCCTGGGATTTTAAGATGCCACATTTATGGATTCAAATTCGTATTACCTTGACTCAGAGCTCTGAACATATCACTGAGTACCATAAAGGTACAGCATTTAAAAAACAAACCGACCAGTAAATCTACTTTTCAATCAGTAAACAATGAATGCAAAGCCACCAGTCTGGTTCTTAAGGAACGTGCTGTGAGCTCAGTCTGAAAATCAAGTGCGGCCATCAGATGTGCTTAATTGTTGCCTTTATTTCATTATGCTTCTATTAGACGTGGACTAAACGCCACTCGCTCACCTCAATATGTTGAAGCCAGATGTGACTCCAGTCGAGACAATGAAGTGTGTTTATTTCTGTAAATACAGTATTTAAATATTGTACAGATTTATAGCCTTGTTTCCGCAGCTTTAGAGCCAAGAGCCTGTGTGTGTGAGGGGGGGGGTGCTTTCTCATGAACATCTCAACATTTTTTTTCCACACCAGCCATAGCATGAGAGGCCAAGGCAGGTTTGATTGCCTTGTTCAGTCAGAATGAGAGATTTAATGTGTTGCCTGTTTTTTTTTTTTTTTTTTTTGCAAACATGAAGAAACTTGAATACCTCCGTCCTTAAAAAAGCATTTGAGTGAACAAGTCTGCTGTTAGTTTTGAAACGAGCAGGATCTGAATGTGTCCAGTCCCCCTTCCCATCCACCCTGCAGCACAGCTTCTGTAGGGATTTCATCGTGATTCATAACAAATTCAGCAACTTATTATTTCCAGGAAATAATAACTAGACCCATCAAATATATTAAACATGGTTGTTTGTGTTTTACAGCTGAGGAATAGTCAGCAATAATTATACGAGCAAAAAGCCACAGTTCCACGTGGCTATGGAAGGTTTAAGTCTCAAGTCTTAATTAAAAGAGTGCCTAGAGTGAAGAAATTGTGATGTCGAGAGTCACTCATCCAATCAGAACATGCGGCGCATTCCTTCGCCCTCTTGAAGATATCCTGAAGCTTTATATACGTGTGAGCTCAGACGTAATCACTGAGAATCACACTGTGAGTTCATTAACATGCAAACAACACGCTCATCTCACGTCCACGTGAAAAAAACTTGCGTAGGTTGAGTTAAAGGGGCATTACTGTGAGTTCTCTCTGATCTTCACTGACACCTGCTGGCTGCCAGGAGAAGCAACACTGGTGAAAGTTGTTCAAGCTCAAGTCTTAAAGACTGGAAGGTTCGACAACTAGCATGGAAGCTTCCTCCGTTGTGACTCTACAGGGGGGCTTTAGTCTTTAAAGGTCAAAACTGACTAAATGGTTTGTGAAAAATCACGTGTGAAGGTCTCAGAATGATTCAGAGTAACCTCAGCAAGTTACTGCCTCCTCAGACTCGTAGCTTTATTGCAATAATTAGTACTTTCAGGTGGAGTGTCCTTTCTCACCGGCTTTCTTTCCTGGTGTGACCAAAGTAGATGTGACGCACCGGTTGCCAGTGTAAAGTGGGTTTGATTGGCAACATGTCCATATGTACATTGCCTCCATAACTCAGTAAAGAATTTGCACTGGTTGCATTTAAATAGACAGATTTCCTTCTGAAATGTTGCTGTCATAGACGCTGCTGTGGCCGAGGACCTCGGACAGAAAGCTCCATTTGCTTTTCCTTCCTGGTTCAGCAGATCCAGATGATGAGCATGACCGTGTGTCACCACAGCCCAACACAAATCAGTGGTGGATATGGTGTCACACAGTCTCTTAGCCAGTGAAATGATGAGTCAGAGCTTGACATGAAACATAACGAGGCAACACATCACCGTGATGAATACTCAAAGAACAATAAACCAAGTAATCACTGAGTCGTTGGTATTGATCAACAACCCCCACAGATATATTAGTAATTATATGCTGTAGTGTATTTCATTATAACCACTTTAAAAGCAATTTCCTTTGATTCTTTATTTAAACTGTGAATGGAAACTTGTCTCGCTCAGTGTCTGTGCACAAATATGCACATGCTTCAGTGCTCTTTGCTCCGACCGGCACTCTGTCTGCAATGCACGTTTTGCATGTGTCACACGGGAATGACTACATAACAAGTTGCTTTTACTAGTACACAAAGTCAGGTTCACCACTGAAGAAGAAGATGGTGGTGAAGATGGAGATGGTGGTGTTTTCTGGAAGAAACCGCGGCCTTGGTTGTGTGTAAACCCTGCTGCTTTCTGAGCTGATGTAGATCATGTTAACGATGGCAGCTCCTAACACTCATAGCAGGGCGGCACTTCACATACTGTACTGATGATAACTAACCTTATAACCTTCTACACTTCACTGCTCTGACTAATGATGGATATCAGTGGAAGGCTTTAATAACACCACGGCCTGTTGTGTCCTTGATTACATGATTACATTATTGTATTTGGTGCAGCCTTGAGTATTATACGATGCACAGGACACTGTTTTGTAGCAGCTTTATACGTAAAGCTATGAGACAAATTATATGAAGACTTGTTTAGCTGGTATTCGCTTTCTGTTGGTGGCACACAAGGCAGCAGATGCCTGAGGTGGAGTATCTCAGTGGGTGTGATTGGAGGTAGCAGCTTGCATCATGTAGAAGTGTCTGCTTAACACTATCTAGACAAAAATAATAGAAAATATAGGAGGAAAAAAAATGCATTTAAACTGATTGAGCTTGTAGTTAGGATCCTCTCAGCCACTGTGGAACTTAACACAATGTACACTTTGTTCTTTTAGTCCTTTATTGATGATGCAAAGGAGTTTTTATTTTATTTTTTATCTTCAGTTACTTAAATGTCTTGTTCTCTTGCAATCTCCACACAGTAATGGATGTTTTTTTTCTTGATCAATGCCAGGTATTCACTGTCAGACTGTCACCAATAAAATGTATGTGTATTTCAAACAACAATCCATCGTGTTGTGTTTTCTGATTTAACCATTTAAGATGGTATTTATACTGTATATATATATAAAGGTGTAAAGGTGAGAACACAACCACAGTATGTCAAGGTTACGGTCTAACGTGACAAGGTAGTACATATATATATATATATATATGCTCAGCATTGCCCTGACTAAAACACCTGATAACTGCATCACACAAAATCATTAATCATGTTTTATCTCCCACTTAAAGGATCTAAGTTCATGTATGAAGTCATTATTTCATTTGGGTTCACAGAGGGCCATGCACTGGGCGTACAATTTTTGGTAATATGTGTTATAGTGTAGATTAGAAAATGAAAGTGACTCTTGATTCTGACACAGTGGCAAACATACAGTGTAAACACACAGTAAAATAAAAGCAGGTTGTCCGCTAATTGTTCGATTCCCGCCTCATTTACTCTGCATCTCGAAGAATCGTTGGGCCGGGTGGTGGGCTGATTTTTCAGATTTTTCCTCGTCAAAATTAAGATTCCATCTGAACAATGTGCCGTCTCCCTCCTCTTAGTGGATGATCACAGAGCCTGACAGAAATGTTCTCATTCAGGTGGTAGCCATCTTGCTCGCCTCTTCTTAGGAAACCTGAGCTTCCCTGTAACCAGCTGACTCTGGTATCTGGCAGCAAAAAGCACCCTCTGCTCATCATGGTGCAGCAGGATCTGCCACAGAGCAACGGTGCTGCACACCTAATCAAAGAGAGAGAGCAGCAGCACATCAGAAGACAAAAACACGAGCGAGAGTGAACATGCAGGGCACAGAGAGAGCTGCATCCTCCGCTCTGCCAGGACATCACCTCTGTCCAGGTCAACGAGAAGCTTTGACACAGTAAGATCAGCTGTTGTTCTGCCTTGAAGCATTCGTCTTCTACTTCCTTGTCCTCATCCACATCCTCCAGCATGTTCTGTGTCCTCTGAGCCAGGGTTCATCTTCAGGTGCTATCCACACAGACTCAGCACCAAGCAGCTCTGCTATGAGTGTGTTTCTGTCAGTGCTACTAGACACACCATTGCACGCGTACACACACTTCACAAGGTGCGACATCCTCTGTCCTTAACACCCCTGCAAGAGTAAGGAAGAAAAAACCTGTTAACAGGGAATACAACGTAGAAACCTCAGAGAGAGACACAGAGAGACAGAAGTACAATAGATGCCGTGTGTCATCAAAATGACAATATTTACAACATTGATGAGAAGACTGCACCATTAACCTGCATAGTAATGGCCACAATAAGAGCTTTTGCTCTACTTTATCCGGCAGAGGCCAGGCCACGTCCTCCATTTCACGAGGGCTGATGCACAACACCTGACAGATCTGATCTCCTTGACACAGCTGCCCCCTGCAGAGGCTCCTTGAATAATCCAGCGTCCACAAAAACAGTGGCACCTCCAGTTTAATATAAAGTCAAAGTGTTACAGTTTAAAATGTGCTCGTGTTGTTCCTCACTAACGTAGTCGAAACAATCAAATTAAAGAACAAGCACAGAACGCTGGCAAACAGAAGACACTGAAGAACGCAGGAGTCTTTCCCTTGTTCTTGTATGTTAACAGACCAGCATGCACAGTGTCACATGTTTGATTCCCACTGCGTCTTCATGTGGCAGGACCTCTTTGACTCACCAATCAGGTTCAAGGACATATCCTAGGACAAACTGCTGCAGCCTGACAACCAGTCACTGCTCCCACGAAAAACCTTTTCTCTCTTCATGCTTCCTCCACAACACTGATGGCATTGGTGGTGATTATAAAATAGCTTATTGTATGTGTGCTCAGTAACTGTATTAGTGTTTGTGTTGAGAAGAAGAAATCTGCTGAAAAACTCGGAGGAGCAACGGCTTCATCTAGTGGCGAGAAAAGTGCACAGCAGCCAGGAGCTCCAGCTCAGCTTGACTGACGACAGCTATTTCACACCCAGTTGCAAAAGCAAACATTTTGTATTCATAAAATAAATTATTAAGAGCTGCACAATAAAAATCTGAAATAGCAAAACCGTGACCTATGCATATTTTTGCCATGTGTCATCTTTGTCATCTTTTCGAAACTGGACCCAGAACAACACTGGCAACACAAAACAGAATGACATCATTAAACTTTGCCAAACGGCCACTGACCTACTTTAGAATCTATCAAAGAATAAATGCGAGCAGCTAACGTCACTCAGAAATACTCAAACACTCAATCTCTTTCTTTAAAGCCGGGACAACAAATGAATAATCATCAAAACTGCTCTGATGGAAGTAAAAATAGAATTTTGCGTATACAGAAACAATAACTATTAAGATATCCGAGTTTAAATTGTGGATGGTGATAAAATAATCCCATTTCCAGCTTCTGTTTTCAGTCCACAGTGACTATACAATTCAATGTTCAGTGTTGGTGCAGAGTCAGTATGAAGCAGCTCATTTAATGGATGCACCTCAGGTTACAGCGAGGAGGCGAGTGAGTCAAGGACGGCACGAACGTCGCACAGCGAAAGTCATCTAACGACATTATGGGACGTCATGGATGAAGAACGAGACTTAAGGATTCCCACTTTCTCCAGTCATTGTTCCTGAGCAAGACACTGAACCCCTGAGTACTCCTGATGCTGCATCATCTGTGTGTGTGTGTGTGTGTGTGTATTCATTGGTGACACATTGTGTGACTGAGTGGTTGATAGACTAGAGCAGGTTGTTTATAACTGCAGTCAAACACTGACGCTGAATTCAAACTATATTTCAAGAGCTGATACTAAAACAAGGTCATGAGCATGTTGGTGTCGTTGAGTCGTACTTCTATGTTCATAAAAACACACTTCCATTGAAGTGGTGTCACTGAGCTGATACCTCCGTAGTTTCAGACTCAGTTTCACAAATCACATAATTGTGTTTTGCTCCAGTGTGAAAATAGCAATCATGTAATTCAAGTAATTCAAACTATATATAAATATATATTACGTATTTATATATTTCATTATTGTCTAAGAAGTAATTGTGGAACCTGGTCTCTGTACTTGGAAAACTGCAGTATCTCCAAAACAGCACATCTATATATATATAGATATACTGTATACTTCAATGTAGAGTGCTTTAAGTGAGCTCATTGGCAAAGAAAATAAACTCTTTCGGACACTACTCTGCATCATTGTCACAGAATTATGACAAACAATAACAGCAACGTTTATTCGACATTGATCTCAATACTTAAAAACACTTTGAATGACCATATTCACATTTAGAAATAGCCTTAACCTCCCGCTGCACTCTCTCCTCCTGTCTCTCTGCAGCAGGCGCAATGCATGATGGTAGTTATTGCTCGGTTAGTGACCATCCACCGTACGCTACTTTTCACCATGCACTGTGGGAAACAGTGACTCCACCTTATAGCGAATGAAAAATTCACTCATCATTCAGACAGCACTACAAAATGGCGAACTGGCTATGTAGTGGCCCATGGAGTGATCGGTGAGTGATCAGAGGATCAGACGGAAAGTTCGTGTGTCCATCCTGAATATCTGGGACTAATACCAGAGAGTCACACAGACAGCGAGACTTCATCCTCTGCTCAGGACGCCATCACTCCACTACGGCTGAGCAGAGAGATGAATCCAACATGTGGCAGCCATTCATGTCTAACATTGAATATACATTCCCTCTGGAGGAAAAGAACACTTCTATAACTGCTTTGTCATAAAAACTCATATACTTCAACAAATTTCTACCAAAGAACCCAGCGGTGATTCACACAGCGGAAAATGAAACTATACACAAGCACTTATTCATTTACCAGAATACATTTACACAATGAGTGTATTATTCTCACACAAGTGGTGGTAGAGAGCCACTCAACCCTTTACAGGGCAAGGCTGTTTTTAGTTTGGATGTGGTGTATGTGTGTGTGTGTGTGTGTGTGGGTGGGGGGATTAGGGGAAGGGGACTGAGGAGACGGGGTGAGAAGGTCGGATAGGTGTGGCAGATTTCCCTCAAATAGCTATAGAGTAGAGTAGTTGCTACGGCAATCTGGAGGGACCCAAATTCCCCAAGTGGCCCTTCAGCGGCTGGCTCGGCTGCCCTCCCACATACAGGCTCTCTTACCGTTAATGGCTGGGTTCAGAGCTACATGACTAACCAATGAAATCATGGGATTGTAACAGGGAGCTCGACACACTCTGTGCTTGTTCAAGCTTCACTTGGTTGAAAACAGGCAGAATGTAAGTTCATTTGTTTGTTTGTTTGAATGGAATATTTGTTTAACCCTCTCAAGCATTCAGGTGTAAAGGTCGGCCTGGACACTTGAACACACACCCACGCACACACGCGGGGACACACACACACACACACACTGCAGTGATGCGGCAAACAAATGTTTGTGCTCTCATCGTGTGGCGATGACCCACTGTGACATCACCCATTGGTTTGTGAGCTGCCGTTTTGAAGCCTTGAGTTTAGAACTCCAGGACTTTTCTTCAAGCAACAAACATATTTCCACAAAGTAAAGGACATTCAGCTCTTTTTTATAAATATAGATAGAATGACACGTTGCATGGTAAATAGTCTGTCATGATATTAGAACTTTTCTAGTCTTGATAAACATTCAAGCTCTTTACAGACCTAAGGTCAACTTCTTTTAGATTTAAAAAACTTTCCTGTTTGCCACTGCCTTTTATTAAATCATACAATTACTAATTACTTACACTGCATTATTATTTTCCCCTCATTCATCCTTTTTAAAATTTATTTTAAATGCTCTAAATCTTTTTCGTATTGTCCCGTGTTGCTTTTACAATTTGTCTTGATGCCTGTGTGCCTGTGTCCTCTCTGTGGAGGCCGCCGTGTTTTTTACTGTCGTCCAAACTGGACAAACTCGAATCTTTTGAGTTTTCATGACAACTGAAGTTCACCACAGGTTCTCCTTCATGTTTGAAAGGGGAGGGTGAGGTGAGGGGTGTTCAGCTGCAACATGCAACTTAATTCTACACACTTAACCTTTAAAGGATAGTGCTAAATGTCCTTGTGGTTCAACTTTGCAACAATATGAATATGAATTCTTTACCTCTCCGTTCACAACATACAATAGGCCTACCTACCTAACGGCCAGGGGTTAAGTTTGTTGTGCAAGCATTCCCCAGGGGAGCTATTTTCCTCTTGCCACCTACATGTATACCTCACTAATTCATGACCTGTCTGGAGATGCTTTGTTAGTAACAATGCCACCCCCAAAGCTACTTGCTCAAAGATCTGAAAAAGAGGCGCTGTCATTCGCAAAATTTCCTCTGACAAACACACATAATTACAGGAATTAGCCTGCTATTTTGTCATTAGCCTTCACTTTCAATGAGCCAATAATGAAAAGAGAAACGAGTCAGAGACAAAGACAGACGTCTTTAGAGGATTTCAAGACACTTTCTCCCCCCACCTCTTAGCCCACACATTCAATTTGCTGTTTTATTAATATTATTAATGTAGTCAAGCTTGGCTTTTTTCCCTTCTGATTGGTATTGTGTGAGCACTGATGGCTCAGCTCAAGGGAAGTCAGAGTGATTTCAAATGCACTTTGTTAGCGCCATGATGAAAATGGCAGCTCGCCTTTTTAAAGCCGTGTATTTACAAGCGTGATTACAGGGTGTGTGTTCAAATAAATGAAGCCAAACAATGACGCACAATCAGGACTTCATAAGCCAACGAAAGGCCACGGACAGATTAATGAGAGCTTTGCAGGCACACAGACACACACGGTCACACACACACAGACGTACATGCAGCGGGCCTGCTGGAATTACAGATATATGTGACACGTTAGACAAGATTTTGTCCGGGACCATTCCGTATCCAAATGAGCAGGAGAAAGCAGCGGGCTCACCATGTAATTTCCTGTTGATTTGTGTTTGCACAGAGGGAGCCTGGTGTCTCTCAACATTAATGTGGGTAACATTTATCCTCTCTCCTGCTCCTGACAGTAAGGAACGGTTTGCTTTGAGGAGACAGACAGGAGCGGTTCCCTGTTGGACGTGTGGAGTATCCCTTGCTCTTGTTTGGATATATGTTTTATGTGCATGTGTGGGACTTCACTTACAGTGTAAAGACTGATTGTAAACAGATTGTAAACCTGCAAGTTTAAGAGTTTTGCTCTGCTCCTCTCACACTTCATAGCGAGTGAGGATAATTATAGTTTTTGGTTTTTAAAGCTGCATTATCCACCTTTTTTCTATCATAATAATGATAGAGTGACAGATGATATTATACATTATCAGTCGGCATGTTAAGGTCTTTTTTTTTTACCAGACTCCAGACCAAGGTTATTATTATATATTATAGTAGTTTTTATTTTTATTTAGTTTTGAAATGTTCATTAGTTTTTATTTTTATTTAGTTTTTCAGTTTGCTTTTTTATTTCAGTTTAGTTTTAGTTAGTTCAACAAGTGATTTTGTAGTTTTAGTTTAGTTTTCATTTTGAGGAATCGACTCGTTTCAGTTTAGTTTTTATTTAGTTTTTCCAGGTATTAAGAGAAAGCCTTGACTTGTTGAAGCTGAAAAAGGATGAAACAATGTGTGACACCAAACATGGTTTATCAAGTCCTTTAATTTCATTCTTTAACCATCACCTGCAGGACAGGCAGTAATCCAGGGAGAAAACGAAACGACAACGAAGCTGAATTTATCTGCAATTCACTTTAGTTTTAGTTAGTTTTGCATTGTTCATTGTAGTTTTATTTAGTTTTCGTTTTTTTTGTAATTGTCGTTTTTATTTTTTTAATTTCAGTTAACTAAATTATTTTTTCATTGCTAGTTTTAGTTTGAGTCTCAGTTTTCGTTAACTATAATAACCCTGCTCCAGACTCCTGAAGCCACGTCAGTAAACATGTGAAACCTTGTTACTTTCACCTAAGAAATATATTCAAAATCAAATCACCTCATTCATTCCTCTTTTCATGCACTATTCACACGAACCAGTCGGTCCTCGGTGTCTCGGCTTCAGCTGATGCAGAATGCTGCACATGTTGGGTTCAGGATCGATTTTAAGATTCTTTAAACCTTCAAAGATCAGCATGGTCTGGTCCCCTGTTATATTACGGAGCTACAAACTCCTCGTGCTCCAAGTCGTAAGATCTTCTAACACCTTTTGTCTTAGTTCCTAAGTCAAGGCTGGTAACCAGGGGTGACCGGGCTTTTAGGTCCAGAGGCTCTGGATTTCGGAGGAGATTAGCCTTTTCAGCACTTCACCTGTTATTAAATCATTGCTTAAAACATATATTTGTACCTTTAATACCCGATTTTATACTTCAAAAATAAATATTGTCTTTAATGTTACCTTTATGTTTATTTCCATGTATTTTGTAAAGCTATTTGTGACCATGTGTGAATAAGTTAAATTATTGAATTATAATCTGCTGCATTTTTCCAAATATATTCTGCTTGCCTGAGTATCCTATGATTCTAAACAGAATATTTTGTCGATCGGAACTCTTGATTTGACTAAACAAGACAACTGAAGACATTACTTTCAATTGTGATGGTAATTATTTTCCTGAGATTTTACAGAATGAAAGAATGATTTATGAAATGTTTCAGCCTTGAGTCTGAAAGCTCATCCTTTGGGATGTTTGACCTCTATAGTGTTGCACTACATTGCTGATAGGGTTTGATAGTGTGACGGCCCACCCAGTGACTTCCTGTTCGTGTTGCCCCTTGAAGGAGACTGGGTGGGTCGTCGGAGAAACTGATTGCACCTGAGAGGTGGGAGGAGCAAAAGGCATAAAGTGGTTGCTTCCCCAGTCTGTGCTCTCTCAGCTGGGCCTGCTGCAGCCACATGTCCTTTGTTTGGTTTGTTGCACCTTTCAACACACACTACACCATGTTCTCACCCATCCACACACTCCGAACATGACTGATGACCTTCTTACTTATACACCACAGCCAGTAGTTACTTTGCTTGCTTTGTTTTAAGTTAAAGAAACTCATTTTTGTCTTGTTATATCTATGTGTGGCCTCCCTTTTTGTTGCCGACCTTGAGCCAGGCGGTAACAATAGTAAGAATAATAAGAAACAAATATGTGAGAATGCAAAATCTTTATTGAAAGACTCTGAGTGACATGGTGATTGTGGTTAGACTTAACACGGAAACACGGACTGGATTGCGTTCTCCTCCACATTGTATGTTCCGCAGAAGACGACTCTGTGAAGGAAGAAGAGGAGACCAAAAAAGAGACAGAGTGAGACATTACAGAAGATGATGGAGATTAATATATTGGTTTAAGTATCAGTTTGAATCTGTACAAAGCTGCTCCATGTTAATACTGAAGAATAAATAACTCCAAAAACAACAATTGTTTCTGTGTTTGTGTCAGGAACAGATAAATCTATTTCCAGTCACAGGCTTTCATTTCTGTTGATGGAAGAAAAAGTTTGACAAAGCATCATGTAATAGAGGAATCTTCAGCATGTTCTCGACTTTACCAGCTCCCCCAACCCCTCACCACTAGATGGCACTAGTAGCAGTCCCATGCTGTCCTCTAGTGGCTAAAGTGAGTCCATGCACTGTAGTAAAACACTGGAAGTAGAACAAGCTCTGTTCATCAGTTCTAATGTCTCATCTGTCGTGACCAAATGACTTAACATCTGAGTGGTTAAAAAAAGAGAATTATATTTGTGTATGACACATTTATACAAAGTGTGTGGAACAAATATTTTCCTATTTGATGCACCACAAATGAATGAAAAGCCTCATTGTCATTCTGTAATTCTTCTTGTAACCACTAGGAAGTGTATTACAAAGCATGATCAACAGGAGACAAAGGACACAGCACAAATAAAAAAACTGAGAAGACAGAGAGCAGAGACATTTAGAGTGAGAAATGACTGGTTATATAAGTCTGTCACTGGTAATATATATATATATATATATTCTTATAATTGAAATAATTTGGCTGTGTGTGTGTAACTACAGTGTTACTGGGTAGTGTCCACATCTTTGGTTGAAAATGTCCCTCCAAGCTGAACAGAAATAGATGGTACTTTAATTTGTGCTTTTTAAAATTGCTGCTTGGTTTGTTACATTTTTGATCATTGCATCCATTTTTCAACAGATTGAGATTTCCACTTTCCACAGAGGCAATGCTCTTCAAACAATCTATACACATTGTTTACCATTAAACTGAAAACTATTTTCACGGACATGATGCATTTCGCAATACAATATATAAAATATTTGAATTTTAATTAAATCATAAACCTGCAACATATTTCAAAGACTAACTAATGGCAAAGTAAAAAAAAGTTGCATAATATACAGTGCAATCAAACATGATTTAGCCTGTGGATTGTTGTGCTATTATTTTCCATTGTTAAATCCTGTGTGTTGTTCTTTGTGAACTCATGATAATCAGTTAGGATCATCCTGCATCTACCTAATAATCCTCTGTAGTCATTATGAAACACCCATACATGAACCATCATGATAACAGTTCATAATTAAGTTGAGGTTAAAATACTGTTCATGGTGAAGCAGCTCCAGTGACATTAGACTGAAAGACTAAACTGTCTTTGTCTTCTCTAATCTCTGCTGGAGCTGACCGATGATAAAAAGGATATCTGTAGATTTGTCACCTGGCCGTCACCTTTAGAGAAGAAAACAAACTTACGTCTTGTTGTCCTTTCCTCTCAGCAGCTCCACTTTAGATGCTCCGTACTTGGGTTTCAATGGGTTAAAGATGTGGTTGTTCCATCGAAACTTCACCTCTGTCACGTCACCCATGTCCACCTCAGCGTTCAGCAGCAGCTCGTAGGTCCGTCCGGGCACCATTGTCCCCCTGGAGAAACATCACAGCAGATCACACTGACATGATCAATGCTCAATCACACGCATCATAAAAACACTTTCAGCTTCACTTTGACATTGCAATCTGAGCTACATTACTTTTGCACACTCAGGTGTTGATTTGTCATATTAATATATTACACACAATAGTACAAACACTTTGCACTTTCATCCAGTTACTATACACACATACACAGTAACTGTGTGATCACTCACTCCGGCAGACCAGGCCTGAGGGACCCTTCCTCTCGTCTGCTCAGGTTAGCCACTGGTGTCTAAATCACAGACCTGGTCGGTTGTGGATACTGACTGATCTCTGTCATTTCTGTCAGCTCAGCCACTGGTCTATTTCTCATCTCCTCTACTGCAGCATCTCCACTTGCTATGACAGGTACTTGAGTGAGAGCCACTGTAGGCCGTCCAGAAAGCCTCCGACTGCGTAGCAAGGTTTAAACACAAGTACAGTGTCTACACATTTGCTCGATCTATTTCTCCCAGGCTTCCCTATTATTAATCAGATGTGGATTTCGGGGCTGAGCCAAGGCAGTGGGTCAAAAAAGTCTTGTTTTGCTAGTTCTTCTCATTGGAGTTTATGAAGTTCAGGTTATTGTTTGGCGTCCACGCTCCGACTTAATCACTCCCCCAGATATGATTACACAGATATGATGGGAGTGATGAGCAAATGCTTATAACCCTCCCGTAGGAGCCTACAAGTGGATGCTGGGGTGGTGGAGGGGCTGAAGCAACTGGTAGCGAGGCAAGCAAAGGGAGTGATGGGACATTTTCTCTGCCTAATAAGGTGGGTGTGTATTATAGATGATTGTGGAGAGTGAGGTATGTCACATGATGTATGTCACATGATGTTTGTCACATGTTATCTGCCTGAACTAGCTCGCAGGCGTCGCTCCATTTATCCTTTAAGGGCTGAGGGTTGGCCACCCTGAAGATAGCACCAGATATGAGATATGAAAAGAAAAATTGGATTTGATTTTTAAAATCTTTTTCCAGATATGGAGTAATAAATATCCAATCCCACAACCTGTATTGCAAACTTTGCGCAATACAGGACTCAAATCCTCCACAACAACTGCACATACCCTCAGTGTGCTCCACAGACCAATACATAATGTTCTTACACATGCAGCTGGTACTCCTCGGTGCTGTCGCCATCTCCGGTGAATGCCACGAACATTAAGCCTAGGTTGGCCCAGCTGGGACCATCGAGGGTTAGTGTCACTCTGTAGCTGTAACCTACGAGTGGAGAGAAATAGTGGAAAATCATTTTATTTCACCAAGGCGCTGGAAAAGTGTCATGTCTTGTGTTACTTTCCAAGGGTGGAGATGATTAAAAAACACAGGGAGAAAATCTGACTGTTACCTACTTGCTGTTGTTTCAGTTTTGATATGCAACATATTTTCTGAACTGTTGGGTTTCTCTAACTATGTAAACCTGACTATGTAAACTGCCTAAAGATGATATATATTGAGATTTGGCATGATACAAATAAAATTCAAATTAATATCAAATAAAATATAAAAATGAACGTTTGTGTAAAGTGACCCTGCTGTGAAGGCAGGATACTTACGGCCAAAAGGCTTTGAAGCACCAGTGTTGAGGAAGTAGTTTGTCTTTGAAACACCATCAGTCACAGTGAACCTGTCAGCGTCGTGGCCCATCAGAGGACATTTGCCGTTTTCACATGGGAAACACTTTCCCTGTGGAGACATGGTGAGGTGTGAACACTGAGCTCATCGTGTGATGGAGTGCGAGAGTCCTCGCCGGCCAATAAAGATTCAGGGGAAAGTAACAACCCTAAAGGACGTTACCCCGTAGTCCTTGTCGCAGATTGCCACTTTAAAAATATGAAGGTGGAGAGTGATAGTGGTTGCGCAGTAAGTTACCCGGTGGGAGCATGGTGACTTTGCGGCTGTCAGCTATAGCCGGAGGAATAACACCAGAGAGCGTTTACGAGGTGAGCGGCAAGGAGATGCTCTCATCTCTCAACAAGAACGTAGTCGTATGAGGTCATGCCCGGAGCTCCCCGGGCCTCCTTTGATCGGGACATGTGTCCAAAGCAGGGATAAACTGTCATTAACACCAACAGCTGCAGATACAAACCCTCCCCACAGAACACATGAGGGAAGCCCATTTACGTCCGCCTCAACTCAAATCCAGTGTTGCCGAACTGACTTCTAAAACTAAATAAATGGTTCACAGCCATATCAGTGTCATGCAGCAGCAGCAACAGGTGGTAAACCCGTACACATGCTGGGATGTTGGGGATATTTTCCAGCACTTCTCTTATCTGAGTCAATCTGATAGCTCTGTGTCACCTCTTACAATGACTAAGAGAGGATGCCACCCAGACCCCGCGTCAGCGGACCCCACCACCCAATGGGACCAAGAGCAACCAAGCCTTTTTGTGCAGCTGACTTTTGCAACCAGAGTCCAAAGGGAAATTCTCATTTTAGCTGCGGTGCATCAACCAACCTGTTCTGTTGGGCTGATGTAGTCGTCTCTCATCGACCGATCCAGTTAGCAAGCTGGCACATTACCATAGCCTGTATCTAAAGATGGATGACATGACTGCTTTCCAAAAGTGAAGCCAAAGCATCGCAATCATCATCTAGTGGCTGGTTGAAGTATGGGTCATAAATCTCGCCTCCTCCATGTTAATGGATAGGATGTCGACTTAAAGGTAAAGTGTGTAGAATTTAGTGATATCTAGTGGTGAAATTGCATGTTGCAGCTGAATACACCTCACCTCCCCCTCCCTTTCCAAACATGAAAAAGAAACTGTGGTAGCTTCAGTTGTCAAACTCAAAATGTTTTAGTTAGTTCAGTCTGGACTAATGTAAAAAACATGGCAGCCTCCATAGAGAGGGTCCCCTCCATGTAAATATAAAGTATTTAAATATAAAGGGCCTTTTCTGGGGTAAAGAAAACTACAATTCATACAATTTTGATGAAACACACTAGTGAAAACAACATGAAGATTATTTTATATTCAATTCGTGCTGATAGATCCCTTTCACCTAAATCTTACACACTGGACCTTTACCTAAACATTCAAAGTATTCTAAATGTTAAATAAATTTTTCTCAAAGATCCTGTCTCTGATTTTAGGTCATTCTTATCACACTCAATTGTTTGGTTTCATTTACTTATTTGATGCTATAAACATCATGATTGACAGCTGAGGCTGACTCACGATTGGTCGATTGGTATGTGCATTGGAGCGACCTCGCTGTCTCAGCTCCAATCCCGATCACTACTGCGCACACTGGCTCCGAATACGTGAGTTGGCAGCGTTACCGTTCAGGATATTTGAGCTTTTAGATGAAGCCGAGATGCATCATCCATCTGTATATACATTCTCTCTATGATACCTGAGGGACTCACTGAGCCCTGTACATAGTCACAATACTTCAAGCACCATCTATTCACAGTGATATGCCATTTCCCTGTGACACTGTCTGGTCACAACTATCTAAACAGGCTGAATTTACCCAAATACTGTAAATGTTCAAATGCTTTAACATATATATATATATATATATATATATATATATATATATATATATATATATTTAGTATTTGTAAAGCTCTAAATGTTTGAGCGAAGTATTGTACTTTTTTATTACACTGCATTTTTCTGACAAATTGAGACTATTATAGAACCCTAAACTTTTAAGGGGTCAAAAATGATTCTATATTATTATGTAATCATAATTTGATAAACACTACAAGTCGTAATTTCACATTCTGAAAGGTGTCATCCTGCAGTACTTTTACCTTTGAGAGTTAGGCATATTCTGCGATAATACTTGTGTTAAACATTTAAATGCTTTTTATACATAACCTAAACATTTTTTTTAATATTTCCATTGGCACCACTTGAGCAGGTATCATTGCATAGATCTGTAGGACCTCGGAGACTTACAGCTGCAAAACTGTCCTTATTGGAGCAGGGGTATCCCACAAAGCCCCGGGGTTTAACCATGCTCTCACTGTAGTACTGGTAGGCTCGGACGTGGTTACAGCCGTCAAACTTCTTGGTACCTGGGAAAAGGTTGGACCAGGTGATGACAGGGGAGAGGACAAGAAGTGAGAGGGACATGGTGTTAAAAGAGGCAAGGAGGAATAAGAGAAGAGACGTGAATGCTTATTATAGTCCTGATTCTCAGATGGCTAAATACAAACTTATGACCTTCTGAGTAAAGCCAGTGAGAAGCTGTCAACTGAAGGGGAGGATTACGCTGATCAGCCGCAACATTATAAACAGTTACCAGTTTTAATGTTTTCTAACGTATAACGTGATGTTCTAATGTTGTTTATGCACCAACATTACAAAATCAACATTAGAAGTAATAACTGGTGTTAATAATGCGGCTGGTCAGTGCAGATTTAAAGTGAACAGAGAATATCGCTTTGCTATGATTTAGAGAATCCGAAAATAGGATTCAATTCCAGTTTTCACGAGTCAGACTCAGCACCAGTGAAACAAAAAGGAGAATCTTCAGAGTAAGAATGTGAGACAGAGAGACAGAGGAGCGGTGCTGGCTGGAGACAGACATAGAGAGAGGTCATGGCTTCTGTTGTTTTCTCTTCCAGTGCAGGGCAAACACCAGGCGCTCCAAGAACTCCAGCTATGCAGCCCTGGCTCCCACTCTCCCTCTCTTATCTGTAGGATCAAAAGTGGCATATTCAGCTGTGCCAACACCCCCACCCCCCCCACCCCTGACCCAGGCATGGCACCAATGCTGCCACTTGAGCCTCGCTACTCAGCAGCACATTTCAAAAGAAAGCCGTCGTCATTCATTTTAGAAAATATTTGCTCAGATGGGACCAGCAGGAATAACCCGGCCTGCGGTTTCTTTACGATTTTTCCGTTGGGACAGCTCCAATATTCCACAGGGGGCTCCGCATTGTAAGTTGCGTGGTTGAGAAAATAGGATGCATGACTCATTGTGTTATGTATAGGAGGAGCGGTTATGATGGAGCCTGTTGTCTTGAGTGTGTAGAGCACATGAAAGCAGTGTCACATGAGATCGCACCATTATGGGCTCTCAACTTGTTTCTACTCTCATAAGAAAAACTGTGAGTTACCTGATTTAGACCAATTAGAACATAGATTGAAAAAAGTTGGATTTTATTGTGATTTATTGCATACATTTTTTTTCTTGCTGCCCAGTGAGGCTTGCTAATCAATTTCTCTCACACTCAGCAGTGACTGACAGTCTGGGGTGATCTTCTGTCTGGGCAAAATAACGCAGTTCTAATTACCACCATTAGAGGACACCATTGCCTTTGGATACCCCTGTGAGACAAGGGATACAGGGAGAACAGCAAAGAGAGAAACTCATGGACCTACCTTCATCATACAGGACAAAAACATTCCACCTTCTTCACTAGCAAAAGCAATGCCACTGAATATACTCAAGGCATCATATACGACTACACTGTATAAATGAGAGACAGACTGATGTGTGATCAATGTGAGGAGAAAAAAGATGTTCTCACCTGCAAGCTTCAGTTTAGATTCTTATCAACATGATCGTAAATTGAGCTTCCATTTTTTCTATTAAGATTAGTTTTGTGTGCGTTAAATCCTCTCACCTTCCCAGAAAGCATCCAGATCACTGGGCTTCCCTTTGTTGGCGGAGCAGCCGGGCATCAGTTCTCCTCCATTGGGATAAAAGTCAATGTGGCCGACAGACTGTGACATCCCCAGACCTGAGAGGAGGGCAACACGAATCACTTACTCTACAGACACATTATTTCTCTCTTTAACTTTAACCTAAGAAGATGATCACATCCCTTATTTTTGTGCTTACTATGGGCCTTATATATTCTGCACTCTTAGTATTTATGGTTGATTCTTTTACACTTTTCACATTTACTACAGTCACATTCTGTAACTGCTGCAACTTCCAGGCTCAGTAAACTACGGATCTGTTCTGGAGTGTTTCAAATTACAGTGAGGACACTGAGTGACTACTTCCCATCTTATTCTCGTGATCAGGGGTGATATGTACCAAGTTTGGAGTTGAAAGGAAGTCCATCGGTGTGAATGACATCCACGAAGGCAGCGTCACTGGTGTCCAGACGCACAGACGCATCAGTGTCCTGGAAGTATGGTTCAGTTGGGTCCAGTCCTACGCAGACAAAGAGTGGTATTGAATTACAGAAAGATCAGACGAAGGCTCTGTGGCTAAAGTTATACCAGCTCAGCTGTCTCAGCAAACGAATTCACAAGATGGACTGCAACAAAGAGCAGCATTGTTTCCCGAAGTTAAGAAGACATTAAGAGTCACCTGTTTGCAAAAAAACTAAACCTTGTGTTGGACTAGGATAATTCTTAGATCTATTAAAGGGAGAATTTAAAATGAGAAAAATCCAAGCTGTCCTCTAACATGAAAAGCTGCATTGTTAAAAGGGAGCTGGGGATATTAAAACACTGTTATTATACTGTAATGTTTCATATACATTATAATTACTTTTTTAAATAATTTATATATTTTTTAAAGAAAGAATGAGAATGAGAGGGGGTTCCTCCTGTCTCTTTAAGCCCATTCAATTTATGGCCCTGGAGGTATTGTAATTATATTTGTTGGTAATGCAATATCAAATTATTAGCAGTTTTTAAAAACATGAAACATGAAATTGTTGTGATTATTTGTCATATATAGACATTTGATCCTCTTATTATTTTTATTACATTTTGTTTTACCATTATCCTGAGTCAGTGTCAGTCAGTACCACAGTATAAACCTCCCCAAGGCCCAACAGTCCTCTTAAATTCAATTAAGCTGCACAAAACATCACATAATCATAAATGTCTGTCCTCTATAAATGGCAGATTTAAAAAAAAATCAGGATCCATGGGTAATCTGTCAAAATGAGAAACACGGATATCTTGTTGTGTTAACAAAAGCGATTAAAACAAATCCTGGATCTTTTTTCAGATCTGCACCAAAATTGTTTATCTACTTTAATCATGGCCAATAATATTAAACATTAGTTAAAATAGAGCTTCACAAAATGAAATAATAATAACACATAACACAAAATAATTATGATGAATATTTTCCTCACAATGTAAAACAGCTGCTCTGTTCACACTATATCTTCTGTACACGTTATATTTTCCCACATCTTATAGGTGGACAAGAACTCGCTCCTCCTATGAATATATACAGCTCATTCCAATGTAATGCAAACACAGCAATTCTCAGTTTCACGTGCATATACACTGATAAAAACATAATAATTCATATTATATTCAATTTCTGCTGATAGCTCCCCCTCAGTCCTACACACAAGACCTTTAAACCAGCTAGCAGACCATTATGAAGTGTGGCTGCTGCGGCGCACTCACCTGTGATGCGTGGAAGGCCGGGGATCCTGCTCCCAACGTCCCCTGCAGCATGAGCCCCGAGGCTGTGTCCGATGATGTGGAATTTATCAACCTTCTGCTTGTAGTTGACCTGCGTGATGCAACATAAATATGAAATACCATACATTCATCATACATTATGTACTTGGCTTTAAGTTTGTTGTCATATACTTGATAACATGAAATAAGGCCTAAAGCATGAACAGCCTGTAGCTATGGTCAGAGAGGAGCAGTTTCTTGCTGCAGCGCTGGATGCAGATTGGCTGTCAGCTCAGTCCTGTAGGTGTGTCATGAGTTTTGTGGTCGGGAGAGGAGAAGATGCTGGACCAGGCCTGATGCTGAGAGTCAGGATGCTCTACACCTGTGGAAGAGCTGCTGTCTCACTGCTTTCATGACCACACCTGTGCAGATTGACCAGGTCACATGTTGATCTCCAGGAATCTGAAGCAGCTGACCCTCTCCCCAGCCTCAGAGATCTGCAGCAGCCTCCTGCACACTCAGCTAACCCTAACTGTAAGAGGCCAGGGAGCGTGATCAGGGTAATGGATCTCTTTGTGGCCATGTAGTTGTGGGTGAACACGGAGAACAACATGGGGCTGATCGCTTTTTCCTTGGAGTTCCAGTGCAGAGTGTCAGAAGGAGGAGGAGGCGGAAGCTGTTTGGAAGCAGTGATCTGACCCAGTTTCACACACAATAAAACATACATCTACATCTTATGCTCCTTCAATTTTGGCCATCCTCTGTTTCCTGCATGTATTGTACTATGGGTTACATTACCATGAGGAACCTGATCATGGAGGCCACCTGGGCAGCCACCACCCTGGCGTTATTGGCAGCTTGGGCATATTTGGTCTTCACGCCACTCGTCCACTCCACAGCAACACAGTTCACACTCTCCCACTTCACCATATCCTACACAGAACAAATGTTAGTTGACAGAAATAAGATGAAACTGAGGTTTAAATGTTAGTTCACCGTATTAAAAAAAACCTTATTATTAAGGATTTATACATACAGCATATGAAAAACATCAACAAATGAGCAAAAACAACACTTGATAGAAGTGTTCAGAATTATTACATGTTCACAGTTATCCATTAATTATTATGTGCTTAGTGGCTTCATCATATGCTTTGATCTCAGGTCTTTGATGCACACATTTCCTAAAATGAATTCAAAAGTTTCAAGAAGTCAAAATGGGACAAACTCTGAAATTCCAAAATATTGCAATACATGATGATGTTAGAGGATGTTGAGCAGCTTCTGGAAGCAGAAATCTCGGGGCACACATCTAAAACACATCTAAAGAACTCCCCGAGAAGGGGTCTTAAGTTTGTGCAGATTAAATTGTCCCTTTAAAGATTTAAGGAAGTAAAGGTTCAGAGTGTAGCAATTAATGACATTTAGTAATGAGGTTGCAGATTGCAACAGTCTACTGTGATAAGTAAACAATGAGGTAGGCCCTTCTCTATAGCCAGTGTTTGGTTTGTCCACCCTGGGCCACTGTAGAAACAGCTCAGTGTATGGCTGACTCTGTGGAGGACCTGCTCTCCTGTTATAAAGGGCTCACTGTAAGGTAATAACAAAACAACAAAAAGATTTGTCTATAGTATTACATTCCATTTCTAACACAACATCTGTGTGTTATTCTACTGAAGCCAATAGCAATGTTGAGGCTTAATGATGCTCTGACAAAAATGATAGATTAGTATTTCTTCAAAGAACATCCCATCAGGGGTTTTTCCCTCCTACCTTACACATTTCCTGTGGCCAGTCCTCCTCTCCTTCTATCAAATAGCCAGGAATGATGAATCGAGCTTTTCTCAACCCGTTATAGTTGGAGGCATGGATGGTTTGGTCAGGCCAGATCTCCTGACGAGTGCAATAAGAAAGCAGCGATGAACACATTTCTGAAAAGATTCACATTCATCACATCACAGGTCCACCTCAAAACATTGCTCACATGTACATTTATACATGGGTACGTAATGAGGGGCGAGATAAAATATGTTTTGAGCTAAATGTTATTCAGCTCAGGGTTGGAAGAATAAACCAGATATCTTCCTAAGTTAGCTCTTTTTTTTAAAAAAAGAAGGCATTTCATTAAAAGTCAAAGTAGCAAAATAAACTGAATGAATAAATAAATAAATGAATAATCATCCTTCTCACCTGGTAGTAACGGTTCTTCTGGGTGAAAAGCAGGAAGCGGGTGCCGATCTGATCAGGGTTCCAGGGCAGGGTGGAGGTTGGTCTTTGGGGAGTGCCCCCCCAGGGAGCCAGGTCATCAAAGCAGCCCAGTTCATCAAAGCAGACCTCAGCCGCTGTGAACACATCACCAAGATAAACCCTCAGAGTTTGGATGTATACATACAGTACAATGAAATCCCTTTAAAAAAGGAATGACTGGTGCACCTTAAATAAAAGTTGCAATCAGTGTATCTTGGCGATTGAAGACCAAACAGGTCACATGGTTGAACCATAAATCCAATGATAACATAAATCTATTTAATTTGTCCAAACCTGAATAGTTATTGGATTATTGATTTAGGGACACAGTGAGAACAAATGCTTTGGTAAACACAAGAAACTCATATAACATCTCATTATACTTTCATTTCATAATTTCTATTTTTGTGCACGCAAAAGCATTTTGGAATGGACTCAAAATGATTTGTCCTGCCAAGAAAAAAAGGATCTCCTTTTAATTTGGTTCAGGTTTTGAGTCTTGCCTCTATTTTTATATTTAGACTATGACTTTTACATGAAAGATGAGAAAGGTCAAATCACAAATATGACATTTACATGGAGCGTGTTAGACCATGTCTACATATCCCCGTTTACACAATTCTATCTTTTTTTTGTTGGTGTACTGTCTAAGTAAGAGGACTCCAGCTAATATTTTCATGTTTATAAAAAAGAAGAATGGCAGCATGTCAGTTTTTTGAATGCAGGATATAATGTTACATAAGCGGAGCGTTTCCATTCAAAGTTGTGATAATAACTGCACAAGTCAAACTGAAGCTCGAACTACAAAATGGAAATGATTTCGTCATCTAAAACCCGCCCCACCTCCTGTATTGATTAGTTGTCCATAAATATTATCTGACTCCAGAAGCAGCCTGATAAGCGGTCAGCTATTGCAAACTCCTGTGAATAATACCAGAAGTCATGAAATGCTTGAGTGAGATGTTATACAGTACATAAATAGGGTGGAATTAACTGCTTAAAGGGAAAACAAAAGTGGAAATCTGTATGTTTAGAGCTTTCAAACGCAGAAAACCACGATAGGAGCCTGAAATCAACAATGAAACTTTGAATATTTTGCTCAATTAGTTTACTGCTTGAAAAAAAAACTTAAACTTACCATATGATGCTCCAATGAGGAAGCAGAACAGACCCACACACCACATCTGTTGGACAAGTTCCACAAAAACTTTTTGTTGAAGTGAAAAGAAACAAATGCATTAAGGGTAACATGACATGTACTTACCTTCAGGCAGGACAAGAAGGTAGTGAACTGACCCTACTCTGCTCGAAATAGCAGATGCCTTTGTACCCATGAAGGTGTGGGAAAGTCACAGCTGACTGAAAAGGCAGACCAGAACCGGACAACTTATGTAATACAGGTGTGCTTCATCCAAAAGAGGTTATCAGGGACATTATTCAGAATCAGCACATATACACCCATGTGAAACCAAACTCATTTACACTATATTCTGAAAACCTTACACACAGGAAAGGAGGATTTCATTTTAAACCAAATGGCAAACCACCATCAATCAAATTTAAAAAATAATAATAATAATAATAATTTCATGGGACCCAAGGATGACAAATTGTATTTGTATAGCCCATATTCACAAATCACAGTTTGTCTCATAGGACTTAACAAGGTGTGACATCCTCTACAACTACAACAAAAAAAAAACTCAGAGCGGAACAATGTCAGGATCCCTCTGCCAGGATGGACAGTTATATTTACAGCATTCATGAGAAAAGAGGTGTATTAATGTTTATGTATCAATAAGATAATGCATGACAGAGATGAAGGGAGCAGTGATGACAAGTGTAATAAAAGAGGTATTGCCAATAAATGTAGAATATATCGGTATAGGCATATTGTATATCTAAGCATCTAGTGAAATCATAATCCATGATTGGCTGCCGCCTTGACTTCCCACATTGCTTGTACAGTGAATTTTTATCTCTGTTACACTTACACCACATGTGAGCGAACGTATGGCCACAGAGATTAGTACAGATTCACATGTTTATTATGAAACATTTGCAGTTGTGTTCTTGAATGCTTTTTACTTTTACATGTGTGAGGTTCTCAGGAGGCCATGGTAAATCATTGAACGTGTGTGCATGACGGGGGGGGGGGGGGGCTTCAGCTGTGCGTATGAGCACATTTTACTAGTGTGTGTGGAAGCTCTTTTGTTGTGTATGTGAAAGCTTTTCACTTTATGTGAGTGAGGTTTATTCAGTACAATATGCATACGCCTTTATGGTCATTCAATTCAATCCTGCATTATCTGAAACGTACTTAAAAATCATAGAGAAATCAAAACACAACGAGCAAACACTTTGGCGACTGTGGAGGGGAAAAAACTCCCTCATGAACTAAAAGAAACCTCCAGTAGAACAAGACTCAGTGCGGGCGGCCATCTCCCCTCAGCCAGTTGGGGTAGAAATGGGCGAGAGAGGAGAGGTAGGTGGAAAAGAGGGGAGAGAAGAGAGAGAGGATTGAGTTACAGCTGTGTGTCATGTTTAACTTCTGTCATAATTGTCGAAAATAATGAGAATGATAGTTGTGGATCAAGTGATGTTATTGATGATAGCAGCACCAGTTAATAATAATAATAATACTTGTAGATATTGTAGTAGCAGTAACAAAGATGAACCATCTACTCATTTAGAGAACAGAGTTAAATAAACTCTTAATCTTAATCTGAAAATCCTAGGTCCTCTTGGGTTAGTGCACATCATACAGTGAGGACATCTGCACATGGAAAATAAATGTTGTGTACTGACTCAATTTTTTTCCCCCAGAGCAGTCGACTTTTTGACGTAAACACAAATACAGTAATGTCTCATTTTGTCTTGTATTAAATGTGTGTATATTTCCAATAGGTGGCAGTAGAGAGCAAGTAAATTTAGGCATGTAGCTGTGTGAGCTCGTTTTATTTTAGAGCCTTCCTCTGTGCAGGCCTCGTGTAAAGTGTATTAGTACAAATGTGCAGAGGTAAATTGTGTTGATTCATGCAGACCATGGAATATCATACTGTGCTTGTAACAGCCTAACTACTCAAGACTTAAGACTAATACTATTGAAATCCAGTGTCACACTAATTATACTAAATGAGCAAAACATCACATCAAACACATCAACACATGCTCACAGTGATCTCTGTAAACACGCAATGATCAGTGTGTGTTGTTTTCGTGATGTTGTTGTGTGTGGTATTGCTTCATAACAAGGTTGTTTTATTTATTGTGTTTGGAGTTAGACGTGACTTTAACACACAACTTGTTTGCAGCAGGTTTTGCATTTTGAAGGAAATGTGAATAAGACCACATTGTTTTCTATTAACATGAGGAGGATGTCAGAGTTTAGGGAACGTTTGCAGATCAGAATCTACTTCGGTATAAGGAGGTCATTTCTACGGGATAGGGTTGTACCATGTTGATGAACTGACTCCAGTTATGAGTGTGGCATTGATGGACACCATTACACATAAGTATGTCTTTAACTGTCCAGCCTGTTCAGCAGGTCCCTGTCTAGATTTTTGATTCATCATAGTTGCAGAGTTAGAGCAGCAGATTCTGTCAACGGAAGTTTTCTGTTACTCTGATAATATGTTGGTTTTCATATTCATGAATTTCCTCCCCACAGTGATGTGGTGTAAAATGTAATTGCTGCAGGCTGCCCAAAGGCTTGTGTATGTTTAAAATAATGTATGTAGCAACTTTAAACCCATCGCTTGCCAGCAGAATAGCAGCAGAGAAACGCTGAGCCAAATCAGACCGGTTAGATTGAGTAAACAGGACGATGGGGGCCAATCTTTGCCAGAGGATGCAGTGCGAGTGTTGGGGTTTTCTCTGTGAAGTGTGTTAGGATTTGGACCTGGGTTAATCCCATGTGAAAACAGCCCTGCGTGCACTCTGCTCTCCTGGGCTCCTGGATAAATACCAGCCAATTAGAGGTGTCTGGAATAGGTTTTAGACAAAAGCTTCTGCTGCTGCAGCCGGTGTGAGTCTGTATGTGTGTGTGTGTGTGTGTGTGTGTGTGTGTGTGTGTGTGTGTGTGTGTGTGTGTGTGTCCAGAAACTGTATATCTTCCTCTTGTTCAAAAACAAATACAAATAAATTGATGAGCCACACTGTTCCACTGCTTGACATGTTCTGTCATTACTGTGAAAGCACACCATTATTTGCTTTCACTTAAACTCTCTCTCACACACACACACACACACACACACACACACACACACAGAGACCCCCGGAAAAAAATGTTTGGTCATGTGGTAACGATCTGCCTGCAATGCAATGGTAAGGGACAAAAAAAGTTCCCCTCCATGAAAATCATATATTCTTGCGTCAATGAGGGGCAGGAGTGAAGACTGAAATGGCACATCCAGGTACGAGGTTCTGACTAAATCTTTTCACCTGATTGAGTGCAGTTCACCTGGGAAGGAAACTACATCAGTGATAGTGATGGAGAATATGTGCTTCCCATCCTGAAGGGTAGTGTCAGGGGAAAATGGCCGCCATGTGGCTAGTGAATTGTATTTACTCATCCTAACTTCTTTCATGGTAAATGGTCTGTATTCATATCATTCATCCATTCACACAATCATTCATACAGTGCATGTATACACAGCTACTTTTTCTATCAGACACCATTCCAACACTGTCAACACAAGGGTCAGGGAGTTTGGGGCTCAGGATCTTGCCCAAGGACACTTTAGTTACATCAGGTTAGTTTGGTGAATCTTTTTGTTTTCCTGCAGTACTGTAACTTCGGAACAGCCACAGGGGCAACAGGGTTCATTATTTTGCCCAAGGACGATTTGGTGAGTGGAATGGGAAAGACCGGGTTTGAAACGCCAGCCCTCTGGTTAGCTGAAGACATGCTCCACCTCCTGAGCTAAAGCCACTCACTCTAATGAGTATCATGTTCATTGAGAAAAGGAAAGTACATGGAAAGAAATAAACACACACTCACACACATACACATTCTCACATACACACACACACACACACTATCAATTATATAAGGGTGATCATTTTTCAAAATTCTCAACACAAGACAACGATCCTGAAATCGTCATATTTAAAGCTTGGTCACTTATTTTAGTAGGATTGGTCAAATTTGTGTTTGTGCTAGCCTTGAAGTCAACTAATGATTTAACTTTGTTTGACCATACCTTCCTCTGGTGTTAATGTTGTGAAAGTGACTCAGATTAGTGGGAGATGCTCGGCTTTTATATTTTTATATTGTTTCCTACTTTCAGCAAGACAATGAGGTTTTGATTATATTTTTCAGAAAGCACACAAATTAAAAAACATGTATCATATTTCAATACACACTATTTTGTGTGACAAGCAAAAATATTTATGGATTACTATAAGTAATGGATAAGAGACATATTAGAGATAGATAAGAAATAGCCAACCACAAATAAGTGGAAATCATATCATCATCCCCTTTTTTTTTTTTACCAAACCATAATTTTCACTTGATTACATATCAGCCAAGCTATTCCACGGTAAATGCTCTGTATTCATATAGCTTTACAGTACGGTTTGCCATGCACCCATTCTTAACCTCTTGGAGCTGCTTTAAAGAACAGGACACAGGATGAAAACAAAGCAAACTCAATATGATCTTCTGTAACAGTGTTGGAACATCTCAATGTTTCATTTCCCTTTTAAAGAGAACAAGAGTGAGTATTTCCAGCTGATGGATGAGTCAAACATTAGATTACATTTAGGGTTCCAGATTTAATAAAAATTCATAATCATCATTTATTTGATTTATGCTTAAACTTCAGAAACACATTGTACTGAGTGAAACTTTTGACCAGCAGTTCATGTGTGAGCCGTTTTAAAGATTTACTTCAGTATAGGAACCAATGGACTACGGTCTAAGGGATTTTCTTTAGATTTATTTATAATATATAATATGGAGCAACGGTTTTCTTTTTTTAGGCTTTTATGAACTAGAAGAAAATAAGGACATGAGGGTTAACAAGATTAAATCTTTTACATTTTTTGTTTTGTGCATTGGAACATGGAATAATGTAATAATAATATAATAAGGATAACATTTTAAAAAACTTCCCCTGCTAATTGAAGGAGTTGGTTTCCCACATGTGAAAGAAATCAGGTGGGATCCAGGCTGTCACCACAGTGCCTGTGTGTATACCTGTGCTACACACTCACAAATAGAACTACGATCTGTGTGAGTGGCATGCATGTCGGAGTCCATTATTAGGATAGTGGGAGAGTCCTAAGGCAAACGGGAAATTACATGCAAGACAGTGCAAGCTGGAAGGGCTGGGGAGTGGGACA
This sequence comes from Paralichthys olivaceus, assembly GCF_024713975.1. Taxonomy (NCBI): domain Eukaryota; kingdom Metazoa; phylum Chordata; class Actinopteri; order Pleuronectiformes; family Paralichthyidae; genus Paralichthys; species Paralichthys olivaceus. The sequence continues at coordinate 2,951,984 of NC_091106.1, forward strand.
GAAAAGCTCAGTAGGTTGGGTCGGCACTGCAGTGGCTTACTGTAGGAATGTTAAGCCTCCTAATATATTACAGTTGGAGGAAGAGCAGGACCACAGGCTGAACCAGGCTTTCAGAGCCTGAGGAGGAGGAGGAGGTGGAGGAGGAAAAGTGGAAGAGGGGAAAGAAGAGTGGGTGAGAGTGGAGAAGACAAAAACATAGAAAGGGGCCGATGTGAAGAGGAGAAAAATGAAGAAAAGGAGTAGAAGTACACAGAACACAATGGTTACTGATGTGTTTGATGTGTCAGTGCGTGTGTGTGTTCTGCCACCTGGTTTATGGACAATACATTTCCCCAAATCCATGAAAACAACACTGAGCTAAAGAACCTTTTTCAGTTTTCTAGATCAGTCTAAATTAGAGGTTTACTCTTCACCAAGTTCACCACTTTTGTGTATGTGTGTGTGTGGTCCAGACACCCTCAGGAAAAAAGCAAATCACACTATACACACCCATCACTGTCTCTATTATGAGTCTGCATTAGCTTCAGACACACATGCTTTGTTAGTATGAAAAGTGTGTTCAAAGGGTCGGATCTCACCAATTACAAAAAGATATTTTCTCGCTCTCCTCCACGACCTATTCATGCTGCCACCCTACTACAGTGCAGCTGAATGCAATTAAGTTAGTGCTGAAAATCAATATTACAAGAATAGTCAACCATTTTATTTAAGCATGTTATTATTATCATTATTATATATGATAATATGCTTATTTGCTTTCTTTCCGAAGAGAGATTTCAATGGTGTAAGAGCAGACAGTCTGTTTCCTGTTGATACTGGCCCACGCTGTGTTAGTATGTGTCACGGTTATGGTTTTATTTGGTCACTTAATGGTGTATTTTGTCACGGTTATGTATTTTTCTACGTTCCTGTCATGTTCCCTCCTGTGTTCCTCTCATGTTCCCTTCTGCCTTCCTCTGTGCTCCACCCTGTGATTCTCCTGTGTTGTTCTCTGTGTCCCTCTCCTGTGTTCCCCTCCTTGTCCCTCGCTATGTTTCACCCTGTGCCTCTCCCGTGTTCATCCCTGTCTTGGTTATTGTATTTTGTTCTCGTTGATAAGTTTGTTCAGTGTTTCCTGTTTTATTTTGTAGTCCTTGCTCCCTGTGTGTTTTCACCCGTTGACTTCCTGCCCTCATCAGGTTCACCTGTTTGTCTTGTGCCACCTGTCCCCAGTTACTCATTAGTTCCAGTGTGTATTTAAGTCTTGGTGTTCCCCCCATGTGATGGTTGGTTCGTCGTTTCTGGTCATGTCGTGTTCGTCTTCTTTGATTCTTGTCATGTTCATGTGTCCCGTCAGCTCTCGTCACGTTTCTCCATAAGTTGTTTCCTGTCCTTCCTTGTTTCCTGTCCTTCCTTGTTCCACTCCTGTTTTTGAGTGCGACTTTTGTTTCTTGAAGATTTCTTTTGTTACGTTTACCCTTTTAAATAAAATACACTTTTTGTTAGACCATGTTTTGGTCCTTCCCTTCCCTTTTTTCCTACCACGTTTGTTCCCTCCCCACGCACCTCCAACCCTGACAGTATGGACTTATTTCTGCTAAAATGCTGATTAGAAATGGCTTTTGTTTGATGGAAACATAGTGTGGATGGAGCCTTAATATACTGTTATGGAACTGGTATAAATCATCCCTTTTGAAAATGTTATATTTTCCTGAATGTTGATTAAAGGTCCAGTGTGTCAGATTGAGGTGAAAGGTAGCTATTGGCAGAAATTGAATGTAGAATAATTCTCATTGTATGAATTGTAGTTTTCTTTACCGCAGAAAAGGGGGTTAAAAAATGTCTTTGGTAGAATGTCATTTCTTTGAAAACTGTCAAACACAGTGAAATGTGATTTAACAGAGACACTGTTTTGTGGAAGATACATTACTGTTGAATTCTTATTTATCCAAAAGTGTACTCTTAAAGTTTTTGGAGGTTTTTTTTCTGTTGCTCCCCAGTCTTCAGAAATATGGTTGTTTATATCAGTCTTTATGTTCCTGCACACCCTCTGTAGTTACTGGTTAAAGACGGCTTTGTTCTGGATTGAACCTCAAACGAGGTGTGTGCTTCTTACGTCCCGACAGGTGTTGCTGCACCACTGTCTGACAGCTGCAGGGAACACTATTGTCTAGCTGCTCACACCTGCTGAGAGGTGAAGGGCAATGTCTAAATTACAGTGAGGCTGATATATGCTGTAAAACCTGATACGGAAACATGCTCATCTCATTGAAGAGGTTCCACTGGTCAGTTCCTGAAATTGTGCTCTCATGTCTTCAAACACTCAACATTGATTTGTTTCGTCAATGAGCACAGTCCCTGATTCTATGGTCCTTTTCAGCAGTTTTCCTTACAACCCTGATATTCAAGAATTTATTCATACGTTAATAAATGTGGTTGTGACAGTGATTCAATACTTTGAGATGGTAATGCAGGGACAAACTATGCTTTCCTCCTGCAAACAAGCTGCTGAGGTTCTTCTTCCTCTTTGGCTTGTCGAAAAAAAAACAAACAAGATAATGATACACAGAGGTAAACTCATTTGTGCTGAGGACAATATCGTCCATTACCTTCTGGTCATTTTCATCTCTCAAACAATTAAAATAATTCTCTGTGGTACTACATACAGGTGTAGGGTATTTTCACACATGTACATCCAAACCCAGCTTCATGTCTTTTTTACATTCGGCCTGGATAGCATTGATTTTGATTGCAATGTAGGGAGTGGAATAAAGACTTCTATGCAACACTTTTAAGTCCTGTCATCATCATTTACATGCGCAGTGTCTACCTGTACTTGAATGAACAGGTTCACTTTTGTTCATTTCACTGCCACTGCAATATCATTATGGTGTATCTACCAGCAAAATGAAAGTCTGCATCATTCAAACATGATATTTACAACCAATCCTGTGATCCACCGCCTTTTCTTCTTCTAGTGTTTGCTGCTGCCTCAACTTCCTTGCAATCGGTCCAAAAGTCCGAACTATCCCAAAAAAATGTTTTCACACAAGGTTCAGTTTGATCCGGAGAGGGACCACCTCTATAGGTCGGACTAAACTTTGGCCGATGGTCTGAGGAACTTTTAACACCTGTTATGTTGGCTCAGATTAAACAGAAAAGCCTGTTTACCAGGAATGTGTTGGTCCTCAAATTATAACTCAAATATTAACACTAAACAATATCTATTAAAATCAAGTCATTTGTTCTTTAATTTTTAAAGAAATGTATTAAATAGCACCGCAGCATTTTTCAACTTTCCCAGATTATTTTCCTCGTTTGAATATCTCAGATCACAGGTAAAAGCCTTACGCTCACAAATTGTGTATTGTATTTGTTTTACATGAAAGTTTATTGTGCCAATGGTTTTTAATTCTTTCTCCATTTATCTGTTTTTCCTTACAACTCTTTTTTATGCTGTTTCATTGATTATGATCCTCTAGTTCAGAAGTGCCAACAAGATACATTTGTTTATCCTCTCTTCACATCATGAAACTTTTTCCTGAATCATTGTTCTTAATTAACTCCTGAGATTTATCCCCCTTTAAATAGGCTGTGCAAACAGCTCATCAAAAGTCATTTTGTTTAGTTAATAACTTTGAAAAGGTTGTATCAGCCAGTTCTAATTTGTATAATCTCCTACCAGGAACAAAGGAAGAGTCTGCTGAATTACACTCTGTATTTTCAACAGTAATTACCATGAAGGTGTTTTCTGCTTGAGTCCTAATTATATTTATCACAATCCTTGCTTTCATGTAGTCCACCTCCTCCGAGACAATGATCTGCATCACATCAAAGAGGAATAATGAAATGCAAATATTCCAGACTTTTTATGCAACAAGCATATTTGTGGATGCAGATAAGCACAGATGAGCCACTAAACTGACCCTTATGGGTAAGACACCCAGTAGTTTTTGATAATACACATATCCTCAGTTTTAGACCTACCAAGAATAATCCAACATAATCAGTTTTTGAGCTAAATCACTTCAACTGCCATGTGATTATTTCGACTGCAGCGATTCAAAGAGTCTGTTTACAAATGGCAGGTCAAATCTGCTTTGTCAAGGCAATGCTAATTTAATGGCTCGGGGGTGAGACATGTTGGTGCATTAAAATATCTGTGAAACATTGTTTCAAATATCGTCTTAAATCTCTCCTTGTCAGTGGAGGTGTATATCAGAGGCTGGAAACAGATGTAAATGTTAACTGCCTTAACACCAATCCGCTGTTTACTGTAAAAGTGATATTGGTCCCGAGGAAGCTGCAGTGACAGGTTACAGACAGATCCAGTTGCAAAGAAGCATGTCAGTTATGAGTTTTTGGCTTGGTGCTGATGTGACGATGTCTGTATCAAGTTCTAAGCAAGTAATAAAAGTTTTATTTCATTTTATCCTTGCGCACGGACTCCGGAAGTGTCTGGTACAAAATGATCTACAACAGAAATGTCCAGACTGTTCTGATGGCTCAGTTCAGCTGATAAACACTGATCAGCCTCAACGTTAAACCACTGACAGGTGAAGGGGATAACATTGATCATCTTGTTACACTGGCACCTGTCACAGGGTGAGATATACGAGGCAGCAAGTGAACAGTCAGTTCTTGAAGTTGATGAGTTGGAAGCAGGAAAAAAGGGCAAGCACAAGGATCTGAGTGGTTTTGACAAGCACCAAATTGTGATGGCTCAACAACTGGGTAATAGCATTTCCAAAACAGCAGATCTTGTGGGGTGTTCCCAGAATGCATGGTCAGTACATACCAAACTTGTCCAGGGAAGGGCAACCAGGCACCCGAGGCTCATTGATGTGCATGCAGTGAAGGTTGACCCATGTGGTCTAATCCCACAGATGAGATAGCTGAATGCCTTAATGGTGGCTGTGATAGAGAACTTTCAGAATGTACAACTTGCTGTGTATGGGGCTGCACCACATATCAGTGTCCTGTGGACCCCTGTCCACCACCGAAAGAGCCTGTATGGCCAAGTGAGTGTCAGTGAACAGTTTTTCTTTTACATTACAGCTGGGTGAATGTGCATCACGTACCTGGGGAAGTGATGACAGCACGATGCACTATGGGAAGAAATCTGGCATGGAAAACCTTCAATCAGCCTGAAAGGGCCCTTGTCACTCTGCTGCTCATCAACCTCCACTGGCACACTCCTGGTTGTCAGAATTAAATTAAAGTCACACGTACAGAAAAGCTTTCGTGTCTACAACCATCAATATGAACTCAGTCATATGGGTTTAATCTTTCCTGACAGTGCCATCCCTGCTTGGGCTGCCAAATGCTGTCAGAGCCTGAGCGTCACTCTCTATCTGGAAGAACCTCTTAAAGAGTCATCTCCTCTGAGAATACTTCCTCTCCCAACAACTAACAACCTTACATCCCTAACTAGGACTTACTTTTGCTGCACTGCTTCACCTGATCTCCTGCACTTTGTCTTAATGAATACATTTAGCATAGGACTGACTTAATGTTCTCCGGCTGCCCAGTTGTAAGTCGCTTTGGGTGAAAGCTTCTGCCAAATGGGTAAATGTAAATCTAAATGAACCCTTGGCTCCTGGTATTCATGTGGATGTTAACAGGTAACACTTACCTAGACTTTTCTGCAGAGCACCCCTTACTGAAGTTTGATGATGGCATTGGCCTCTTTCAGCAGGATAATTAGCCCTATCCCACTGCAAACATTGTTCAGGTATGTATAGAGGAACATGACAGAGTTCAAGGTGCTGCCATGGACTCCAAAGTGATCAAGCATCTGTGGGATGTGCTGGTAAAACAAGTCCTAATCATGGAGGCCCCAGATCCAACTTACAAGACTTGAAGGATCTGATGCTAATGCCATGAGGTCTTGGGGAGTCCATACCTGGACAGGTTAGAAGTGTTATTAGTGGTATTACGAGGTGGACCTATACAATATCAGGCAAGTGGTTTTTACTTTGAAACACTGTTTGGCAAATGTCCTCCACATTTTGCATTCAACAGTTAGTCAAAGTGAACTTTGGAAGAGACCTGGGAACAGGCTAATATCTGATAGAAAATGTAAATGTGGTTTTATATGGGGGCTGCTTGAGCTCTCATGTGCCATTTCTCAGTTCTCTTTATTTTGCAAGATTGAAACTTTCACATGGATGTCAGCTTCTTGTCTGTGAGTATGGAGTAGAACACACTTAAAATCCAGAAGCAGTTAGCCTAGCTTAGCATTAAGACTGGAAACTAAAGGAAAACTCCCAGAGTGGGAAAAGCAAATTTGATAATCAAATCCTTTCACAAATAATGTAACATCAACAATATCTGATTTATTGGGGAGATACGTGGTCCTGCTGACAGAAGTGCACACATCATACCTAGAAGGAAGCATCTAGAGTCATGTTGTGTAGTTACAAAATTACTAGCTGCCTAGTTCAGCATTCATTTGGAGTTCATTTGGGTATGAATCTACTTTGAGAATGCCTTGGGCAGGCGTCTTAGGAATGATAAGAGGTTATTCTTTTAATACACGTTTTTATTAAACTTTCTGAATTCATCAACCTAATATATCTAGCAATAATATAATGTTGTATTATTTGTTTTAGATCTGATTACGACACAGGAAACTCCATTTCAAGTGCACAGCTCCACCATCATCCACTTCAGCAGGAGTGAGTCCTGGCTCCGAAGCAAACACTTCAGTTCTGAGCCGTCAAATGGACGTGGTCATAGATGTGGACGCAGCTGATGATATGGGCGTAGTTGCGGAGTCGTCATCGGACGTGGGACAGTGACCACAGTGTCACCTGGAGCACCTGCCACTGTTTTTGCAGACTGGCCTGACTCTGGTGCATGTTGACATGGCTGGGTTTTACTAGAAGTGGCTCTAGTCTTTCTAACTCAGAGACAAGCCACGAGCCTTGGGGCTGTAGTTTCTCCATTGGATCTCTGTTGGACCTTGTGCAGATTAATGCCTCACTTCATCTTATATAATATGTATGTCTTTATATGTTTATTGTTGAGTATTTCCTGATATAAATGTTACGGTTTTTCGTTTGGTGCGCAGATATACAATTATGGACATGGAAAAATAAAGCAATGGACGAGCACTAATTATTCTTAAGGTGTCCCACAGAACAATGGACATTGCTTCAAATCTTGCCACCTCTAATTCCTCCATCTGTTCTCCTGTCTGTCCACTCTCCGTCTCTCTCTACTCTCTGAGGTAATCGTTAGAACATCCACGGGTTTTGTATTTTTTTCCAGACCACGGTCCGTGCTCCCTCCTCGCTCGCTGTAGTTTTGTAGTGTGAGTAAACAAAAGGGACCGGCACACGTCTCCCCTCCAGTGGAATATTGATTCTTTGATGTGGCGTGGTGGTGAAGAGCACAGACTGTGACCGCTTCACTCACCTCACTCCACAAAAGAGGTTTGTGTCAGGGCCGCTGGGAGAGGAGCTGCTGTCAGATCAGGAAGTCGATTTGGAAAGCTCTTAGCTGTCTGTAGTGAGACGGTTCCTCTCTTGATGAGGGAGATGTGAGATTATAAAACACTGTTGCTTTGTGTCTGACACATTTAATCTTGAACGTGAAAACATTTAAAACCAATAAATAGGGTAGACCCGGCCTCTCTGGATGGTGCATGTTTCTGATGAATAACATATTACACGGAGCAGTATCACGCACAGATATTGTACTTTGATCAGACTCCAGCCTGCACTGATGTTATTTTAAAATAAAAACCTTGGACCCTTAAGCTGTGAACTTGGCCTGGTGTTTTATAATTCTGAAGTTTTAAAACAAGAGAAGAGAAATCTGTGAAATGTCAGTTTCAACAACAGAGAATAGAGATCTGTTCTGCTTCATGACAATAATAAAACTGTGTATTCAGCAGAGATAGCATTGCATGGTGCTGTCTCTCTCTCTCACACACACACACACACACACACACACACACTTTAATTTATTTTCGGTGAGGTTTTGGTCACATTTCCTCTCCCCTCCTCTCTTGTCCCTGCAGCTGTCCCTCTGGACGACTCTACAAGCTGCACCGTTGCTACGCTTCTAGGTCCTCTCTCACCTCATCCTGCCATTCAACTGAATTTGAACATCAACATCTTCGCACAAATATGATATGTATTTAAAATGACATTTGCATTTGCTTCTAGCTATTGGTTGTTGTTTGTGGGTACAGTGGCAGGCAACTTTTAGAACGGCTCTGGATCCAGAAGTATATTTCCCATTCAATTTCTCCATTTCAGAAAATCTTCAGAAAAAAGAGTATCCTTATTCAGATAATCAGAAAATTGAAAAAAAGCAAATGTTAAAGACTTTGTACATAAATATTTTAAGAGTGAATGAACTACGTATTCCATAAACCTACAGGTCAGGCCATGTACTGGAGAGTAATGTAAGCTAGCCCTCACCAACACTACTCTCCAGTGCATGACCTGACCACTCTTTTATTCATCTCTAAAAAACTGCAGCATGAGAGAGAGGGAAATCATGGTTGCTCCGTTGTAAAAATAATGTAAGTCTATATGATCTTATCAGAGCTCACATGATTTTCACTATTGTGATAAACATTGCCATGGTAACAGGGAGCTCCACCAATAACAGATGGTGCTACTACACCTCAGGATTGTGGGTAGTGTAGGTGACATCGCAAATAAAAGGTGTTTTTCTTAAAATGCAGTTGGTATCATATGGACCTTGGATGGTTTAAAATTTTCAATCAAAACCTTGATTCAAAAAAAATAAATGCAATTTTTATGCTATGCATCATAGCTATATGGCTAAACCATTAAATAAATAAAAGTTAATCTGCATCTTCCAACCAATCAGAATCCATAATTCCCGGTCGCCATAGCATAAATTGTATTTGGAGCAGCATATTTGTTTGTCACTTAGATTAATTGCTGCCATACTGAATCAATTTCTTCTGTATTCTTTTTGGTACATGTGCAGGGTTTGTTACCCTTGAGGAAACTTAAAAAAAAAAAGTTTGTTTAAGTATTTTCAGACCAATTATTCGTTCCAATAGATTTTGTATTCCTAAACCACTGCAGTGTGGAGAGGACTTCCATGTTGGAAAATAAAACAGTAACTCTCTATTTTATCTAGTCTGTAATTTAATAAGCATAAATCCTCATAAAGTCTCCATGGAGAATATTTTGCAATTATGCACTAATTTGAAAAACATAGAGACAAAGTTATTAGATTGGGATTTTCTTGGTTTTAAAGCAGAATGTTTTGTCTTTCTGATCTGTTTTATTTCCACATTTGTTACTGAAACCCAATCTTTTTTTTTTTTTACTGTGTCTTTTCACTATGAGACCTGAGGGAACAAACTGAAGTTAAGTTCCTCTTACTTTCCACAAACAAATTCTATTCACGGAGAGATGATGAAATGTAAAATTTGTAGACCCTGAGTTAAGATTAGTTCATCAGTCAGATTGTGTATGTGAAGAACCAAATTACTTTTTAATGTGTTATTATAGAAATGTTCACAGTTTAAATTGAAGATTATTAATTTACGTTGGTTTCCAGTTAAAAAATAAACTGTAGATTTCCATTTTTTGTTCATTTAGTTTTTGGTATCACAAAATGAATATTGATTTTTATCAAAAAATTTTAAATATTTGTTCAATTGTTTAGTTTTCTGCTCATGCCATAATCTTTTTTAAATGTTTCACTTATTTACTGTGACAGCAGTTTAATATCAACTGGTTAAAATATATTTCATGAGCAGGAGCTATACTTGTATTAGCAGTAGTATTCGTAATAGAGCTTGCGGCAGAATTTCAGTAATGAGTGGTCTAAATGTGGAGACCTTTAGTTTCCCCCCTCATGAGAGGATGTTTAGGGGGAAACTTTGTGATTAAAAATGTAACATTAACCAGGAAATAAGTATAACACACACACACACACACACACAGATAAACACACTAACACACAGTGGAAATGTCAGAGCAATAAACAGTTGCAGGGGCTGATGGGGATTGATGGGCTGCTAACCCCTCATTTGTGGCTCCGATGGGACACCTCACTCCTTGAGCCCCTTATGTAATCCTGGTGCTGCTTCATCCTCGGCCTCTGTGAATTCCTGCTGTGTTACTGGATACCCTGCAGTTACCACTCGGAGTGTAGGTCAAACATATCAGAGAGCGGCTAATTGGGAACATCTATATCTCCCCCCACCGCTCTGCCTCCAACCTACTACTCTTGTTCACCGTTGCGTAAGAGTTGCCATGGAAGTGAGACGGGGTTTCCATGGCGCTGCTCTCGTTGTTGTGAGAACATCATGTTTTAGCCTGCGTCACATGGACCAATGTCATGCGCTTTAGATCAGAGATATGGAAGGACATGAAGTGTTCTGTTCAATGTAAAAGTCCATTTGTAGTTCATAAAAACGGATCTTTTAATTGGTTCTTTAATGAGACAAAGCAGGCTACACCAGGAAAAAAAGCTTGATTTTTTTTCTTATAACAACTGCACTCTTACATACATTTTTTACAGTCATGGACTCCCTTTGTACAGTATAACACCACACAAATCTATATACTCAATGGCTTGTTTTACTTGAAAAATCTTGCTGATATTCTGGTGTGTGAGTGTAAATTTTCGGGTTTTTCTGTTAAACCGCTTGAGGGTGTGTTCACTTTCCAGTATTGCCCTCCTCTCACCCACCCGAGCCGACCTTTGACCTACAACCTTCCAAGGGGTGAGGAATTCACAACAAAGTTTTTAGCTCCTGACGGATGTGCTCGTAGTAGATCGACTTAGGGCCCTTGCTTTTGAAGAACATGCTTTTTCTCATCTTTAAAGTACTACATTTTTCATATATTTTTTTTTTGTCACATACAAAACAGAAAAAGTCCAATATATACATCCTCTACGTCTCCTGCATTGTAACCACAGGTCCCTTTTCCTGCGACAGTAGCAAAGATCACATTTGATGTTCTTGGGCCAAGATGTTGACCACCAGTCCAGGTGAAGCATCCATGTTTTATTTACCCTTGGTTTCTACGTTTACTCTAATCATGCAGTTCAAAAGAAGGAAAAAAATGATAATGGATAATAATCTTTAGAAATCCTTTGAAGCAGTTGGTCAGTTCAGTGTCAGTCTCACACATGGGATATAATTCCTGTGAGGAGTGGTGGTCCATCTGAGTAAGTCCATTTGACGATTGTTCTCACCACCAAAACCTGATCTGCCAGTCTGCAGCACATCTGGTAGCTTAGAGATGGAGCTGAAGAGTCGTGAAGTTGGGTAACAGTGGTCTCAGAGCTGTTCGGCTGGGTCAGGGGTCATGTCGGAGCAACTTCTTCATACCGGCCGGTCCACTGCGTATTGGCAGGGGCTCAGGTTGGACACAGGGTTCTGCACTGCCGGATACGCAAAGTTGGTGTGTTGTTTGGCCTTGAGCCGCAGGCTGGCCAGGCTGGAGTTGCAGGTGTCTCTGTACATGTAGGGACTGGCTGTGGTGGCGTAGGGGCAAGTGGCCGCCGTCACTGCTACTGAGTTGAGCGCTGCAGGGCTGTTGAGGTTGTTGAGGTTGCCCAGGTTGTTGAGCCCGGTGGCGGGAACTCCAGTGACCGCTGAGGGCACCATGCTAGAGGCCATGTTCATGGAGGGGATGGAGCTGGGAGGGGAGAACATGGGCTGGGATGACAGGGGGCTTACATTCATTGAGTTGAAGAAGGGAAAGCTCTTGGCAGAGAGTGGGCTGTTTGCGAGGCTCTTTGTGGCCCAGTTATTATAGGAGTAGCCCGTGTACATGTCATCGTATGGCTGCATGAGTCCATTGAACTGGGCACCAAAGCCATTTTTGCATAACTCTGCCTGCTGGTTCCTCTCCCGCTTTCTCCACTTGGCACGTCGGTTCTTGAACCATACCTGCAGACGACAAAAGGAGACAAATAGTTTGAGTGCAAAGTGTAACTCCTCTTACAGCCGGGAAAACCTGTTTTCGACTAGATTTCTCCATAACATGAAATATGCATGACTACATAAGCAACAGTGAGGTACATTAAAAGATATTAAAAAAATTATATCCCTCAGGCTCATTGGCAGCAGTGCAACAAAAGTTTTTTTTTGTTTTTTAGTTGATTGATTATGCAAAATTTGAAATAGTGACCAATGTTATAATTGACCACAAGTTGCAGTGAAGCAAAGTTTCTTCACATACTGTGAGATATGTCGAAAAATGAAAAGTCCAGTGTGTAATATTTAGGTGAAAGAGATCTATTGGCAGAAATTGAATACAAATAATCCTAGTGATGTTTTCACTAGTTCGTTTCATCTAAATTGTATAAATTGTAGTTTTCTTTACCCTAGAAAAGACCCTTTATATTTAAATACTTTATATTTACATCGAGGGGGTCCTCTCTACAGAGGCCGCCATGTTTTTTACATTTGTCCAGACTGAACAAACTAAAACCTTTTGAGTTTTTATGACAACTGAAGCTACCACAGTTTCTTTTTTATGATTGGAAAGAGAGGGTGAGGTGAGGGGTGTTCAGCTGCAACATGCAACTTCACCACCAGATGTCACTAAATTCTACACACTGTACCTTTAAGTCTATTTTAATAGACTTAAATATTTACATAACGCTAATATGTGTGTTGTGTATAATATGTATGTGCAGTGATGAAAGCAACCTTGTATCTATCAGGTGCAAGAATATCTATAATACTCAGCATACATACATCATAAGCTCCTGGAAACTCATGGATGAAGAAGTGAAATTGTTTGAAAATGGCAGTGTAAAATGATGAAGTCAAACTTGGAACAGTTCTTGGGTACATCAGTGACGTGCACACAGCCAGTCAGTAAAGCACAAACGTGGGTGGAGTGAATAATTCTGCCCACTTTCCGATCTTCACTTCACTAATATTATTTTTGCGCACAACGCAATAAAAAAGACCAAAAAGTTATTTTCCAATGACTTTTTCCTCAAGAAACCAGGAAGATTCAGGAGTCAATAAAGTTTAATTCTAAAACACATCCAGTCAGAGTATCCTGACTCCTCTCAGTAATATTGTATGCGTGTGTGTTCAGAATTTTTGACATAATGATCCCATGAAAGTCAGTTGAAGTGTATCATCAAACAGACATATTAAGCAAGGCTTATTAAAACTAATCATTGACTTATTTGAATAGTGAGATCCCAATGAAAGAAATGTCAGGGGAGGGCAATCTTCACATTTGTCTTTTTATGGTCCTATATTTGGAGGATATGAAACAGATTAAAGCTTTAGTGGAAAATCTAAATTGAGGGTTTTTAGAAATGAAAACTGCCTCTGTGGGTAAAATTCTGGACAAACTTTTTCTCTAAATAGGACAGAAATCATTTGTTTCATTTGTGGAAACAAATCCAGAAGCCTCTTGGTCATTTGTTCACACTTGTGTGTTTGTTTTTATATTAAACTAATTTGGTATCAAATGTCATTAATCCTCATTAAACGTCTCTCCACCCCCTCGGCACACACGCTGTGTATCATCCAATCCTCTGTTATTATAGCAACAGAATGCTGTTGATCATTAATATGATAAAGTCCAAGTCCATGACATTTCCATCTAACTCGGTGACGGAAGGGGAAGCCCCACGCTGGCCGGCAGCAGCTCACCAATTTTTTCGGCATGACTCAGAGTCACGCTGTCTAAAGGTTTGTGGAAAAGGCCGGAGCTCAAGGTTACACAGTGGCTCGTCTGCAGCCACATTAACATGACCTCTGTGGTTGCAAGAGGGGGAGAAAGTTAGACCTACAATTATGATTTTAGAAAAAAATATATCTTCATTAATTATGCATAAGAAAATACAATATGGAAAGTTTAAAAGGAAGATTGGTTTTTAATTATGGATACATTTTTGTCGGAGGTGCATTGATAAATTGTTTCTGGAATGAGGGGAACATTCAGCTGACTGAGGCTGCTACTTTATAAGAGCTCGGAGCTGTCTCATACTGAAGATGATAGCCACAGTTCTTTCCACTGATTTTAATAATGACTGTTCAGGTTCACATCATCTACTTTGTTAATTTCCTAAAGATTAAATAATAAATAAAGACTGAATAAATAAATAAATCATTATCTAAATAAATAGAATTAAATATGTCTGTGTCTGAGGGACCCAAAGGAAGACTTTGGAAAAAACAGGTTGATAATACTACTAATACATCTAAATCAACCAATCAAAGATGAATCAATGATTGATGATTGTGAGACTGTAACATAGATACAAACATACACACAGTGTGTTCAGTAGGGATATATTGTATGCTACACAACATCAGTGTGAACATTTATTTGACCCTGGATATCAGTCCAGTCCCTCCTTGAACAGTTAGTGAGTGTCCATGTGCTAACAGTTAGCTTTCAGGCCCAGGAGCCAGTCGATCTTTGCTTCATAAGGTGCCTGGTTATGAAAATGTTGTATTTGGTGTGCAAGGTGCTCAGATAACAGTCGCCTGTCCTGCAGCAAAGTAGACATGAGTGTGCATCAATCATTTTTCAATCATTTTTCAAGGGTTGCAGTCCCATACAAAGCCAATACAAAAATGCAAGTAGCTGCAAATTTGCCCTAAATCCAGATAATATATTTTCACTGAAATCACATACGTTTAAAGAAAATGACACCCCCCGAATCCTGAGACCCTCGGTCGAGTGGTTTCAGCAGAGTCAGGCTGCAGCTGTGATGATTAACAACAGCTCAGTGACAAATCACATGAATCAGGTCGACAGGTGAAGTATTTTGGGCATGTAAGAATTTGCCAACATGCAGGGGTTACAACGGCCACTGATGGACATTAGGAACGAGACAATGCATAGTCTGTTGTCCTTTCAAAATAACAACCAGGAGTGCGCGCTATGTGACCTTTCATCCAGCCAACATTAATTTGATCCATTACTTGTCAGGCAAGCCAGCAACTGTATTGTCATCCATCAGAATGTGTGTCCTCCTGCTCCATATAGCTACACTGACCAAACCACTGGGCGTGGGCACACTGACATTTAGCTTTAGTGTGTGATAGAAGAGTAGAAAACATCTTACCAAGCACATTAAAAGATATTTTCATCCCTGTTTTGTTTTTAACAATGTAGGAATTATATTGACATAACTATGTGACTACAGAATGTTTTGGAAATGATCATGGCATATTTCAGTGCCAACTTGCTACCCCAGGTAATATACAGTAACTGCTCCCAACATACAGCATTAAAGCTGCTTTTAATTCTTAACTCTGAAGCTTTTATCTCTGTTTTTTTATAGTTTTTATTTTGTTGGTTTGTTTGGTTGATCTTATTTAATTTTATTTTTGCAGTTTTTTTTCATACTCGCCTTGCTCAACAAAACTCTCAGTTTCTCTGTCTTTTACTATTATATATAATAGTAATATAATATATAATTTACCATTATATATGGCCACTGGAAAGGTTGTAACAATAATATTACTGTGGTTTCCAGTGGTGGTGGTCATAGCATTACATTTTACATATTGTATTTTCGTCACATATTAAATATTCTATAAGGTAATGCACAGATTAAATATTAGAGATTTGGGAAATTGCACAGACTTGTGATGGTCATCATATTTAATCCAACATAAACAAACAAAAAAAATAGATAGAGATATAAGAGATTTTTTCCTGCTACATGGATATGCCCTGAATTTGTGAGCAAATTGTTGCTTATTTACACATTGACAGAGAAAGACTATTATTTTTTAACAGCTCCAACTTTGAGCATATACAGATCAGTGTATAAACTAAAAAAATACAGTCTTACTATAATGAGTGACATTATATCTAACAGCACATAAAAGACTTTGACATGCACTGAGAGCGAGAAATGTTTGTGTTAGATCAGTGCACGGGGCTGCGCTGCAGTGGGAGGGTGGGGGTGTTGTGTGCCACTGAGACAATGAAACTTGATTCTGGAAGTCCAGTTGGACTGACAGATTAATGCGATTAAAGGCTTATCAGAGCCAGAACACTGGTTTGTAATAATCCTAGATAGGATTTTACAGCTCTGGAAAGTTATGACAGTGACAACTATTTTATCTTCCATCACAACGATCGTCAGGTAAACAGCAGAGGTTCAGCTTTTATGTTACAAAGTTTGCTTTGGGCCCCTGTTGCACACATGGGCCGACTCCATTCAAATGAATGAGAGTGCTGCATTTTTTTAAATCCAGGTTTATAATTAGTGTTCAGTGCTTCTTTACCAGTAGTCAGGCTAAATGTTAAGTTAGAGGGATAACTCTTTTGGGAGCTTGAATGTGCTTTGTGCTATGAACATGTGTCACATTTGCCGTGGATTAAAGCTCAATGTGTTTTAGATGGAAAGATTTCATCCATGTGCATCTTGCCAAATGTGTGCACTGCAGACACAATGTACACCTTTATTTTTCATATAAATACTTCTGAGTGATAAAGTTCCTATTATTCTGCAAGCTTTCATTCTAACTTAATTACTACAGCTCACTGATTGGCACATCTATCCAGAGAGGAGAACCTCATCACTGTCATCAGCCGCTGTATGAAAAACATGATCAGGGTCGTGCGCTCAGAGGGAGGGACCATGGTAGAGTGCATGTACCCACCCTGACCCGTGCCTCGGTGAGGTTGGTCCACACTGCGATCTCCTCCCTGGTGCTCATGTCGGGGTAGCGGTTCCTCTGGAAGGTGGCCTCCAGCTCCTGGAGCTGCTGGCTGGTGAAGTGAGTCCGCTGCCGCCGCTGCTTCTTCTTCAGAGAACTGTCCTCGGCGCTGGACTCATCCAGCTGGTTGTGGTTGGATTTCTCTGTGTCTGCAGACACACAGAGAGGAAACTTACTTCACGAGGACATGAAGAGGGAATACTTCGGTAGAAACATGCAGTGGATAAGAGTAGACAGTATAACAAGATACATCAGTGAGAACAATAGACAGTGATTTGTGAAAATGAGCAATACAAACACGATTTCAAACAAAGAGCTGAGCATGAAAGTTCATTTTTGACTTTAAAACGAAATAAACAAATAATAATGCTATGATCACAGTTTCCATGCTTAGGTGACAAGTGATCTACCAGTAGGAGGATGGTTATATTTAGATTCATCAATCATAGCACAGTTGCAGTGATAAAATATGCTAGGTTATATTAAAATAATGAATTATTTATCAAGCTCTATTACAATTTTTAGACATAACAACAATATGACTAAGATTGGTTTGTAATGAACATTTGGCCTTAGGGCCTTAATCACTCTGAGTGTATACTGTGTTTCAGTGATAGAGAGAATTAGAGTAAATTTGGTGAGTTTAAAAGAAACAAAATGCTTTATTTGAGTAAATCTGCATTTATTATTATTCTAGCAAAGCAGTACTAAATGTAACTACAAGTAAAAGTACTTAGGAGGCAGAATGTCCTGTTTCACAGGGTCATATTATTTCATATATTAAATCAACAGATTTTTACTGCTAATATCTGTAAGCAACTTTTAAGCCAGTTTTGATTTAATCGATAAGACAATAATCATATCTTTGAGTTAATAATATGTGTTTAAATATTTATCTTTAAATATCCTAGCTGCTTCTATCCATGTGGAGGAAATGTTATATTCCTGAACTGCTGAATATTTTACAAACTATATACTACTCTCCATATTTATTAAAGTGTTAACTGTTAATTTCTAATAATGAACTAAAAAATATTTTGCACATCCATTTGGAACTTGTAACTTTGCATGTAAATTTACATTTCTTGTTTAAGAGTAAAATAATATTGTTTATGGACTATTTTGACCAGTAAATACCAACACAAACACATATCCCAGAGCTCTTTGTGTCAGTGTAGATTTATTTTTGACAACCCTCTAATTTTTTAAACACTGGTACAAAATAGCATCTGATGTGTTCTTAGTCCAACCTGACATGTTTTCATGTCTGGATCTGTCTCAACCTCCTCCCACTTCTCTCTTTGAACGCTCTCTCCTCGAGTTTTGATGGCAGTCCAGTGTGACGCCATCAGTCTGGTATAGCAGACTGATTCACATCTGGTGACTGTCCATGGTCACTGATGTTCACGCTCCAGACTTTTACTTTGTGACATGGAGCATGATCCTGCTGGAAGTGAAGTGTGTCCATAAAGACCTGAACATGATCAGAAACGATCTGCATCAGTGTCTGTTGAACATTACTCTGACACCCTTCACCCTGGACCGGCACTGTCCAATGAACCCTGCTGAGAGACTAGATCAAACATCATCTGAAATCCCTCTATACTATAGACTGGAAAACGACAAGCAGGGTGTTGCCAGGAGAGTATGAATCCAAACACTGCGTTACGTTCAGAGATGTGCAGGAGAAGCAGGTGATTGCGTTTGGCCCCCGGCACAGTGCTTTTTAAAGGACCACACATCTATGTTATGTCTGCCAGGGCTCCTCGCTGCCACATCTGACTCCCACAGTTTGAGGACCTCACAGAGAGAAGTGAAATTAGTTTGCCAGCTAATCCTTTGGATCAAGCTTTTGTGACTGGGGCAGGTTGGGCTCTGTTTGGCGAGGGCTTAGCTCTCTGGGAGCAGTTCAAAATGATCAGCGGGATTTAAAAAGAGGCTCCGCAGGGCCACCAGCAAAACCAATAAGGGCCAGGCCGAGGCTGTTATATGGCAGTAAACTGACACTGGGTAAGCTGTCACTTAAGGCCAAAGTCTATAACACAATACAGAGGAAAGGGCAGCCCTTTTTAAAGCCACGCACTGACCAACAATAGGAGCAATCTGACTGATAATGCGTCGACATGACAGAGTTGTTCCAGGTCAGCTTCTCAGAGTGTTTTAATCTGGAAGACGACAACAAGAGGCAAGGTCCAGATTCAAAGAGCGCCGATGAAAATAATGACTGCGGGAGCATCAATACACATTATGTTGTGTTCGGGTCAGAGCTTTCATGAGTAAATAACTCAAGTTTTCATAGGAGCTGGACTTTTTTTTCCCAGAGAGAAGAGACAAACTCAGGTCATTCAGTCATGGGTGTGAGATAGCTCACTTGTCCGTGCCTGTGGACTTGGTGTGGTTAGGTGTGGCAGCCATATTACAGCTACTGCAGTATAACCGGATCCAGATTTAAGCTTTGTGTTCACGGTGAACACGAGCCAACAATAAATAAAAAATAATGTATTTCATCTTTCAGGAATAGTGTTCGCTCAGCATGTTTTGTCTTTGTCCTGAGAACTTTAGAGGAGAAGACATAATCATATTGTCCTTCATCAACGGAAGGGATAGGGATGTGACTGTTTGCTGGAATCTATTGTGCATGAAAAAGTTCAGGAGGATTGTAGCCTCAGCAACTCTCACCAGATCCCCAAATTTTAAATTTAATTCTATTGTGTTTGTTCCATTAAATGTCAAGATGGATTAAAATTGTAAGTTGTATTTCCCTCTATAGCGCAACAACACAATTTGGGGAGAAAACAATAATTTTTTTTCAGGCCAGAAATTGGTCAAATTAAAACGAATTAATTAACAGAATAATTCGTTTTTAATTGTAAGGTATTTCATCATGTGATTAATACTTTGATACAGCTTTATTGAATGGTACACAAATAAATATACTTGAGGTTATACTTGAGGCTCTTAAATCCATCTATTTATCTTAAAATAATTATACATATTCAATACATTTTCCTAATACGGTAACATATCCCTCCCACCCCCTTTCTATATTTGCAACATGGATGTGTCAGTATTTACCTTATAACTACATTTGTGTCTCTCTCTCTGCTAACTAACACCATCTTGATGTTCTTTAATAAAATCAATTTGACAGTTTGGCCCATTAGAGAAACAGTTTACAGGCAGTAAATAAACCTCTCATTAGAATCCAACCCTTCAAGACGAAATGAAGTCCTCCTTAATAAAGAATGGTGCAGCTGAAGACGTGTGAAAACATTTTCACACCACATTTCTTTCGAGAATAGTTTGCGTTCGTCAGTTTGTTAGGACTGGATTTCCAACCACATCAATTAGACTGGGTTACACACACACACACACACACACACACACACACACACACACACAAACACAAACACACACACACACACACACACACCACTTCAGAGATATGAATAGACAGGCAGATGAGGGTTCAGATGTTGCATGAAGAAGTTGTTAGAGAGTGAGAGATGAGAAAATGAATATGTGTCATATACAGTGACACGTGGTCACATTACGTATGTGTAAGTGGTCGGAGCGCAGATGGTCACTTTATGAAAGAGTTTCAGAAGCAGAGGAGGAGATCTCAACCCTCCATCTGATCCTCCTGTGGGGTTATCACTGACAATCCACCAATCAGCATTTACTGCACGTGATTAAACATGTTGGTGTCAACTTGCACTACAGGAGCCAACTTTGTGACAGGTCAGCACAATCCACTCACTCCTGGTGGGAATCAGTGTCCCTGAAGAAACTGGTTTTCATGCAGTAAAGTCCAGTTGGAAAATGTCAAAGCACTTTGCATTACATTGTTGTCTTTGTGAAACACAAATAATGTTATTATTCTCAACCCGGAGCATAAACTATAGAGTAAGACAGGGCCTTTTCTTGATTCTTGAGAGCGTCACACGCGGCTTTTGCTCTTTTGCAGTAGATTTCCATTTGGAGTCAAGTGAGTGGTGTGTGATCAGAGGCTGGCACACTCCGGCCTGTGAATTAAACAGGCTTTGGTGTCTGGATCAGCGTCTCTGTGGACTAATGCGCGGTTGCATCTAATTCCTCTTCAAGTCGTTTACAAGCAGACAGTGATGCTCGTTAATAGACTGCTGTCTTTGACTAGAGGAGCTCCTCCTCTGATGTTCCAGCAGGAGATAATGACAGTGTGTTTGCGCTCCATCGTTTATTACAGGCACTCTATAGAGATGTTTTCATTATTGGAGTAGAGGCTTTATCACTTCATTTCCTCCGCCTGCACGTTTTCTTTCATTTTCTACATCAGTTGTGTTGATCCAGTGGTGCGCAACACACACATCTGTCAATGCGCATCGGTCGGACCACGGTACCCTCCCTGCACACAGACACACACACAGACACACACACAGATACAAAGACAGACACAAACAGAGAGACAGAGTGTGGACTCACCGCTGTTGTCCTGTCCCTTACATCCCTGGTCGTGCTGCGGGGTCCCGGAGTCGGAGAGCGACAGGGCCGGGCTGCGGGCTTCACTGTCCGTCAGCAGGTTAAAATCCATAACCAGGCTCTGCGCACACACACACACACACACACACACACACACACACACACACACACACGGGTCAGGCTTTATCCTCACAATGACACTCACTCGGTGAAGATCAGGCCTCCCATAAAATAGACATCACCGTTTAATACACTGCATGCTGCAGATATCGCCATTTTAATGCATTTAATTACACCCACAACATTATAATAATAATATTATTGCAATAAAAAATACATGTATTTTGTGTTTTGTATAATTGTATTCAATTTTAATTATATTTTTTGTAATATATATATATATATATGAAATGTCATATATCAAGTGCTTATTTTTTATATTTTTATTATTATTATTATTTTTTTTATTATATAGTCAGGTCTAAAAACACTTGTTATACCACTATGTTCAGATTTTAGATTCTCCTAAATATTACAACTTGATCCATCAAGTCTGAATCAATAACACTGTGACTTAAAGTACAGGTGTAGTGCATGGATAACACATATGTTACACATTATTTTACCAGTTAAATTAGTATTGCATGATTGTTGTAATATTGTGTCTTTCTGAAGAACACCAGACCTGACGGACTCCCTCTCAAATATACATATTGTTCTCTTCCTCTATGTTTTGTTTCCTATTGTGAGGATTTTTTGTTGTATCATTTTCTTTTTAAAAAACTGTACAAACTCCATGCAATATGGGTTTGTGTGCATTCATCCAATCTGTTGGTGTACTCTGTTTCTATTTTCTCCTCGATCTTTCCATTCACCCCTGGATGTGGTCGTAATCCTGATCCCTTTATAGGAGCCTGACATAAGCAGCTATAACTAGACCTGTGCCTGAACAGACTATTTTGGGCTACAAGAAGAGACCAATGGAGTTATGGCTGAAAAAAAATATTTCCAGGCCATATTCTAGCTAGTATGTTGAGTACAACAATGGAGATCAATGTTTATTTATCCGAGAGCAGTTAACATCATGAGAAATTTGGCGGACAAATATATTCTGTCCAAATTGGGAGAGAGACATCTTATCGGATGATTTTTACACTGTTGTTTTTTCCCCAAGTTTGTGAAAAGAAGCATAATATTTCATTTATAATACATAATTATTTTCAATTGATGGCACCAGCAGGGAATGAACAAAGATTAAAGGTCAAAGGTTTTGCTCTAAAGAGAAACCGCAGCCTTGAGCTGCATGTAAGTGCCTCAACTGTGATGATATAAAATCCCATGAACACATTATTTGTATGTAATTTTTAGACATAAGAGTTAATAAAAGCAGAAACACACACATTTAAAAAATATACATAATGTCAGGGGTATTTACATAGAGGAATAAAAGGGATGAAGCAGGTATAAAGTGAAGGCTCGGCCGACCTAAACCCAGCGTGGTGTCACTGTTTACCCTGGTCCTCTGTTGACATTACATTTCCCACAACACCACTGAGTAAAACCAGAAGTATACAGCTTCAGTGGAAAGTCTTAAGTCTGCAGCTGACGACAATGGATCCGATCCATGTCATCAAAGATTTAAAAAGGCTTGATAATACCTCAACCTTGAAAATCAAACGCTGAGTTTGAGCAGGAGGGGGTTTAGTGCGTGTGTGTGTGTGTGTGTAGTCAGCACTGTGGTTTCAAGCTTTATACTTAGAAGCTGCGTGTTTGTTGCCCCCCCTCCCTCCCATCCCTCCCTCTCTCCCACCCCCCTGGAGAATGAGCTCCCTTGTTGTGTTTCCCTGTGGTCTTTTGGCCGTCATGCCAGTGCTTTGTGTGCCAGTCACATGTGACTTTCGGCATGGGGTTAGGTCTGAAGCCTTGTCTATGGGGAGAGTGTGTGCGGGGGGGTGGAGGGGGTGGACGGGATGGACGGGGTGCAGCTCAGGGTATGGCATGGCGTCAGACAAATCCCCACCAGCACCAGCACCACACTATCAACAACAACAACAAAACATTGTACAACTTTGTTGAACTCTTGAACCATGTCAATATGTCACCATCGTCAATAAACGCTTCCCTGTCGGCCACTCAACCTCGAAAAGTCTTTAAAGTACAGCAACAATAAGACTCTCCATTGTTATCATGAATAAAATGTTTTGATATAGTATAATTTTATTTATGTATAATCCAGGAGGAATACATGCCTTCTTTATTCCTTTTTATTAGATTCTATTTGAATTTAATTTTTTTTATTGGTCTAAAATGCAAACATGAGATATTTAGTCCAAAGAGTATCGAAACAGCCTTTAAAATCCACCACGTGTTGATTTGTTTTCTGATGTAGAATAGGAACTCCTCTTTGGGTCATTAAAAGAGCCACAGCATCGTCAGCTACAGCTCTGTTCAAGGCCTGACAGGATACACATGGTAAAAAAAAAGACTGTATGTTTATGTTTTAGATGAATGAAAGCATTGTTACAGTTATCAGAGGTGTATCGTGTTTCGCTGATCGAACAGCTTCAAAACATGGTGGAGGGCGAGTGGATCACTGAATGTGAGAAGGTCGACTTTTAAATGATTAGAAAAGCTAAAAGCAACTTACAGTGATTGTCTCAATAGTATTATCCGCTCAAACTGGGTTTTAAAATTCATAAAAGAGATTATAAACTTAACCAGTCCCCACATAGATTCATGTCCTGGGCGTTTCATTGACAGTGATTAGAATTTGGCCTCAGCAGCACACAAAAATGGATAGTGTCATCACTGTAAGTCATCAGCATCCTCCGACCCTCACTTAACATTGCGTCAGTCACTCTGACAAAGCAACATAATGCTGCACCGAAGCCGACCTGCATATTCTGATTAAAGGTTTAGCACCTTATTAGCACAGAATATCTGTGACATCTGAGAGGCGAATCAACACTTTTCTCCCATCGAACACATCTGCCGTCTTATTTTTGGCAGTGACACACAATGCCTCAGCTCTCAGAAGTGAATGCACATTTAGTAATTTCACTGTCACAAGGGGACATTTGCTGGAAGAACCACTTGCATCTGCTCCTTGTTTAGCATCCGTGAGAATGATGGGAGCATTTCAGCAAAGATTAGAAGACATGAAATCGCCAGACTGCAGAACATCCCTGGGAGAAAAAGATGCAAGAATGAGGATGAGGTCAAGTCTCCCAGCAGAGAGATTACCTCGGTAAGCACGCTGCCTCCGTGTTGTTTGGATTAATAAACCTCTGGTATAGATTTTTGTGTTAAAGTTGACTCATGGGTCAGCAATTTTCTCTTTGTTCATAACCACACTAATATTGTCTCATGTTTGTTTCCTTTTCTTTAGCGGAGTGACTCAGTAACAAACGATGAATGTCTGTTTGGGTTTCAAAAGTGGTGCCAACAGAATTTGACCTATACCATTTCGATTGAAGCTGATATGTTGGCTTTCCTGCGAGCTCTGAGTTTCGCGTGTTTGAACGAGAACACTTGGCATCACATTTGTCTCATTGTGTGTTTGAGTCTTTCTGATCTGACATTTCAGCGAACCCCATCTGATAGAGCTGAAGCACCATGTTCATATCCTGCCACGATGAAATGTTACGGGCAAATGATTATACAGGCAAACACAACCAACCATCTAGCTGTCACCTTTGCTGCAGGATTTTCTTTTTAAATAAAGGTTAGCCTGTCATGTTCTCTTGAGTGACATTTCCCACTGAGTGACAAATGTTGAGCAAAAAGAGGAGATGAGTTCAACACACAAGCAACTTACATGTTAGGTTTAGCTCTATAAAATGAAAAGTCAATTTTTTTACATTTGTTTTAAAGGAGCGTTACCTTTGATGTAGATGACAGCCGAGCGGTGTTAAAATCAAAGACACTCCACAAATGGTTCGCAGTGGCTGCTCAGGGTGGCTGCCCGACAGAGCAACAGCTGTCCCTTTTGTGAGAGCAGAGCCCTGGTATAGTATCTGCAAGGTCCAGTATTTTAGTCAGAAATATGAATGTGAGCCAGGACCTGGGCGGCTATATTCGCCAGTGGCAGTGATGGATGGACAGACGGCGGCAGTGTCAATGTGGTGCTGAGAGGTTGGCTGGCCTGACAGCGAGGGGAGTGCGGGCGATGCAAGCCAGTCATTTTTTGCCCAGAACAAGGTGTCAGTGCCCCCCTCATCCCCACCCCGCGCCCCCGCCCCTGCCTTCCAGCTCCAGCACACCAGCGTGATTATATTTCATTAAAAAAAAAAAAAGAAATCAAGGAACAGTCCCCCCTTCTCCCCTCCTGAGCTCAATATGGCCAGCAAGCGATCACTGAGATAACAAGTGGCTGACAGACTGATCCCTGAGCCCCTCCGCTGCGCACACACGCTGCATGTGTTGATGCTGATTTCCCTCCGCGCTCACGCGTCCCAGTGCGAGGTAACCCCTGGAAATCAAAGATTAACCTGAGCCATCTCAGCGCAGTGGATACCAGAGGGCCGTGGCTATTTTGTGGAGCCCCAAAGCCCAGAACGCATCGCCGGGATGGGGGGACCCCCCGTGTTTACGCCTCCTGTTCATAAATGGGCGAAAATGAAGACAAGACGAGGAGTCTCCGGTTTGCATAAACCGACGCGCTTTGCATAAGCAGCCGCCCGGTGGCAGCGATCTCATTAAAATATATATTTGGTCATAATAATAAACAATAATAATAATGGCTGAAGAGATCCTCTCATTTTTCGGGAATTGGTGGGTCCATCTGGCGGAGGCGCGCCACAGACTGCTTGCATTTCCACGGGCCGCAGCCATTATCCCGGGAATTATTCATAAACGCTTGGAGAATTAATTCCCGGGATTAAGAGTTGATTAAGATGTGTGTCACTTTGCTGTCTGAGAACTTATTAAGGACCTCCTCGAGCAGGCGGCAGATGGAATTTCAGTCCAATGTTTGTACATGTTAATTTCTGTCCTGCTATAACACACATTTGCATATGATTGAGGGCGCGCGGCTGAGGCCGGCGCGAGGCGCTGGCGCCGCACGGCCGCCGCACAGACCGTGATTGGCTGCGGCGCTGATGAACACGCACGATGTGCACATCAACAATTTATTACGCTTCATCAAAAATATATTTCACTCATCTCTTACTTCATTTCATGAGTGTGAAAAACACGGTTCTGATTCACGGCGAATGGTTGGAGCAGGAGAAACGAATCCAGGGAAATCCAACAGAGGCTGATAAGAAAAAAAATACAATGAAGGAGATGATGTGATGAATATTGATCTTATTTTAACTAATAAATCCTTGATATATTATGGAACGTGAATCCAAGTTCGTTTGAAGAGGTTTTCTCTTGTGTGGTTATTTATTTTAAATGAAATGAAATCAATGTGAATTGAATTTGAACGCATATTTAAGTGTGCACATCCCGGTACGATGTTTTCCTTTTTAATCATCTCATAGGGTATACTATAAAATATTGTACGTAAATGTTCAATCATATTTTTCTTAGTTAAAGGTAAATACATGATATGAATGTATATTTAAAAGACAGAATCAGTATTTCAGCATGTTCTGGTGTTTGAACGCTGCTGTGACAGTGGCTGCAGGCCGGGGCCTCTATTACCTCTGCAGTGAAAACCATTGGCGCATCATGTCTAAAAAAAAGAGTTTACATTTCACCGTCGGACCAGACGTCAACTTCGATTAAACACATCTCATTTTCATATGTTCCCACCTGGGAACACGTGCAAAGGACCGAGTTAAGGCCTGCTGCAGGTAACCTGCAATGAGAAGCTCCAGGGAAAATCTGCCTTTTCTTCATTTGTATTTCTTCATTATTTATTTCATTAAATGAAATTAGGGAAATAAATAAAGGAGCCATATTAAGCCTTAACTTAAAAATATAAAATGAGATCCGTTTCTGTGTCAAAACACATATGCAGGCTGTATATAAAATTATGTAAAGTAAACAGACCTACAGCTAGGCATTATAAGCGCCTCTGTTAAATCCTTTTTAATTTCCAAACTGACAAAAAAAAATTTTAAACTCAATAAACCAGAAAAAAATGCAGGTTTACAACGGGCCTTGATTAATAGTTAATTGTTGATAGTTAATATATTTAGGCAGTTAAAATAGCTACACAGGGAAATGCGCATTATAATAATAATACTAATGATTCTTCTTCTCCTTCTGTTTTTCATAGTTATATTATTATTGCCACTGGTAGTAGTATTGCTGTTTTGTTGCTATTCTGTAATTTATATTATTGTTGTTGTCAAACTATTAATCGAGATCAAGTCAAATATTAAAATGTATAAAAGTCACAACATTTGTAAAATATGAAAATATTATAAGCATGTGTGTGTGTGTGTGTGTGTGTGTGTGTGTGTGTGTGTGTGTGTGTGTGTGTGTGTGTGTGTGTGTGTGTAGAGGTCGCACAGTTTTGTTTTTCCCCCGCGGTCTCCTGTGGCCGCAGCACAACCACCTGCCACCTATCAATTTTCTCCACATCCCCAAATATTTCTCACAACGTCCGTTTCTGCCAAGTTTTTTCTAGGGATGGAGGGGGGGGGGGCGCAAGCCAAACCGTAAACATCATAATTCACTGTAATGCTACAGAAGAATTTTTTTTATTATGGGCGTGGAAGGTCCACGCAGTTAGCAAAAGGTCTCTACTGTTTTCTACCAACAGGCCTCACACGCGGATAGATGCGTAGAATTTGGAGCAAAGTGGAGACTTTACGCAGCTCTAACTCTCCGAGTGGAGAGTGTGTGACAGCATCACGGGTTTTGTGTGTGTGTGAATGCAAGATGAAATATTCTTTAAAAAATCTGGCCACTTATTTAGTGTGATGTGTCGCCTCTCATCAGCATCAGTATCTGCTCATTGAGAGACACACTCTCCCTAAAGTAAACTCCTGCTGCTCGGGTTGGCTTTTCCTCTTTCTTTCTTTTTCCAGACCATAACATCTACAGTCTCCGTGCCTTCGCTTGGACATAAAGAATCGAGCTCTGCTGCTGGTGTGAAAAGCTGCACATTTTAACTCAAAAAGAACCAAGAGCCTTATTGACGAGGTTTTATCAACTTTTACGCACAAATAAAGACGAACGAAGGAAAACTTGCTGGATTGATTCCAGATGCGCAAACACAAACCGGGAGACAAGTCAGAGGGAAGCAAGTGGAGGAGGAAAAAGTGTGGTTATTTGCACTTACGTCGTGTCCCGCTCTGGTTAAATTAATCCGTGGAAAACGCAGAGAGCGCTGCTGCAGGCTGATGGCTGTCCTGGCCTCAGGTTTGCTAGTGACATGGACAAAAAGTTCCACGGTGCGTCAGAGAGTCAGAAAAAAAGCGTCAGTCAGTCAGTTCCCCTCTTCTTCCTTTTCTTCTTCCCTCTGTGTTGTCAGACATGAAGGCTGTGGGAGAGTGAGGCTTGATCCCCACGCAGGGTATAGCGAGGGAGGGAGGGAGGGAGAGAGGGAGAGAGGGAGGAGGAGAGGGTTGACTTCATGCTAAATATTGTGTGTGCAGGTCCACTGTTGAAAGGACGGCCCCCTACTCACTCTCTGTCTCTCTTTCTGTGTGTCTCTCTCTTTGTTTCTCTGTGTGTGTGTGCACATGAGACATGCGGCTGTGGCTGAGGGGGTACAGCGGTCGTCCTCTAACCAGAAGGTCGGTGGTGCGATCCCTGTCCTCCTCATCTGCATGCTGAAGTGTCTTTGGGCAAGATACTGAACGCTGCATATACTGTAGATGAGTGAATGGGTGAACAGCAATAACCTGCGCTGTATAAACACAGACCATTTACACACACTAACCCCCCACCCCCCCTGCACTGTTGTCACTTAGGGTTGCACAGATGTGGACGTTTGATATATAACGGCTTGCTTGTAAAAATGTTATTAGTCTGATAAATTCGTTTTACTCTTATGATTATTTTTAAAGAAAATTATAAAACACTCAATCACCATTGCTCTGACACCTTGTGTCATATGTTAAAAGTGAATTAGAGGGTTACAGAAGTCTGAATCTTCAGAACAAACAGTACAATTTGAACCTGCTGCTGCAGTTTTTAAAATTTGAAAATCCTAGTAGAGGTTGCATCACACAGAGGCACTTCGCTAATTTATGAATATTAATGGGTTTATAAATAATAGCTCAAACAAAGGGGTAGAGTGTATTTTATCGATAGTTTGCCTTGTTTCTATTAATGCATGCTTTGCTGATAGCTGCCACAGATGCAGGCCCAGAAACACACTTTCATTCGGCAGGTTTGGTTGTTTTATCGTGTGATCTCTCCTGAAGTGATTAACTGAGGGATGGATGACACAGGTTTGTGCAACATTGACCTTGAAAAGTCACTTACATCTGCTGCAGTGGCCTTTCCTCTCCAGCATGTTCGGGCCAAAAGGATCCGTGTGACCTGAACACCACTGAAAGGTTTCAGGAGCCGTTAAGCACTAGATCAGGAAGGAGAGGGTGTATTCAAAGTCAAAAAGCCAATATGACAGACTTAGTTATAAACACTGTTAGGCTGTCAGTTTGTTTTGAACTGTGTTGATGTGGTTCTGTGAATTTAATCTGTTTGTAGCTACACGTGTGATGATGAGATCATGATAGGAGGGAAGGAGGTGAGGCGATGTCAGAATGGAGCCCAAAATCCATGACTGTCTGGAGCGCTCCTATCAAACTGCACACCAGTTTTGTGCATCATGTGTATGGCCTAAATCCCACATCCTTGATACACACTGCTTTATTTTGTATATTTATTGGGTCAGGTCACCGTCACGTTGTGTAGTGCACATGTGTGGAGAGTGATACGCATCTGATTGTACGCACAGAAGCATGTGCACTTCCTCATGTAAGTGCACAACCGTCCACATCTGTGTCCGTCCTGGAGTATGATCAGGGCTTGATGGCTTATTGGTGTGAGAGCTTTTCAGTCGTCACGTTTGTCTGACAGAACTTTAACCACTCAAGCTGTTCACACACATTTGTGCTGTATACCTGTAATTGTACCACCAAAGAGTATCTTTGCAATCCAAGTCTATTCTTCTGCATTTTACATGTGTAACTGTATCAACTTTGTATTGGGTATTGAGGGTTTTACTAGTTTGCTTTTGTCTTTTGGCTACCACGTAGTATTCATGACACTATATCATATTTGTTCTTTTATCTGAAAACAAAAACAGAGAAATATGCTCACATGGGAACAGCTTCACTGGGAATTTGGCTTCTTTAAAGCACAGGATAGGTGTCCACAGACAGCACTCCACTGAACTGTGATCAAATGGACTGATGTCAATGGCTGTCGAATCACAACCTACGTTCGTACTAAAACTTTTCAGTTTTTAATGTATAATCTCTTCTGTGTTTATGCTTCATGTCCAAACTACTCCAGGGATTTCAGGAACCTAAACAGAGGATTTTATAAACACTGCTTGTTTTTGTATTTGCCCAATAGGAAGTGAATGTTGTTGCCATGACAGAGATCTGCAAGCAAGCAGGAAAGCAACTGAAGAATAAAGGTGCTTTCAAGTGGCGAGTCACCAGACATCGCCTAACCAACTGTGTGGCGTGCGAATGGTTGTGGAGCCTTTGATTGTCTAGGGGGCGTTATCAATGGTCAAAGAAAAGACCTACAACCAATCAGCGTAGACAGAAATGTAAACATATGACAGTGTGGAGCAGTGTTTGTTCTTATTTTAGAGAAAATAAACTGTCCAGTTTGTTTATATCCATTATGGATTCAACACAACTCTCCACATCAGTGGCAGCCGTCTTGGTTGTCCTTTATTTTTTTGTCACATGTTTTTAGAATTAATTCATTGTTTTATTCACTGTATTCTATTTTTTTTATATTGGACAGTTACTGTAATGTAATGCAAGTTGGCAAGCTGGCACATAAAACGAATTCAGTCTTATCTTATCTTATCTTAATACAACAGCCACAATCCAGTCAGTAATCACTTTAAACCTGCCCCTGTGTAAATAAATGGCTGTGATTGGCCCTGCCAGCTTCAGGATTGAGAGAGTAAATGACTCGATGACCAGTCTGGTTTCCTGGCTTGCGGTTCTTGTGAATGCGCCTCAGAGTTCAGGATGGTTCAGATTTTTCAGCAGGGCTAGGATTGGGACCATGGCAACCATGACAACTACAGCAAAGGAAACAAACAAGTTATTTAACAAGTATTTTATAGGTATCTGTCACTTTGTCAACACATTGAAAAGAAGTCATACTAATTTTAAAAAGATCACTAATGAAGAGTGTACAGACTTTTGTTGTAATTGGTTCTTTGTTATAGATCTTTCATTATAGTTTAATCAGTCAAACATCTTAAATGAATTGAATGAATAGAACTTCTTTGCCTTTGGCTTAAAAAAAAACAGAAGTGTATTAAATGAACAAGATTTTTATGTCACTGCCTTGGGTAGGATTGAGTTTGTGAGATAATATTGGAACAGCATCAAGTCTGATTACCCAGTCCAAAATGAAAGGTATGTCTTATCTTTTAAGCTTTTTTGTTTCTGTTGAGAGGAATTACATACTGGAACTATATCCTGTTGAACAACAGTCAGGGGCTCTTACTTGGAGAACCAGTCATTAGCCATCAAAGCAAGAGAGACAATGAAAACAATAGAATGGTCAAAGTTGTCAAACTGATATTCAAGTTGTGTTGATTGATTCACATCACATCAATTCATGGCGTGAGTAACATGCATGAAATCATTCCACCTTCCAAGTTCCTCATAGCTGTTGGGAGAATTTTAGCTGCACAGTGAATTCAGTTATTTTATAATTTATTACCTCACATTAATCGTAAGGATGAAATGCCAGGGAAAGATCCTTTCATTCATCCTTCAATCTGCAGATGTTTTCATTTGCAAAGAAGCATTACAAGACACATTCAACTTGTTATGCTGGTTTCACAATGGTAATGTATTTATGGAGAGCTTTTCTAGTCCTGATGAACACACAAAGTGTTTGACAGTACAGTTTTGCCATCTACCCACTCACACACAATATCATGCAGGGAATGTCTGTGCAGTGCTTTCTGTGTAACACATCAGTCACACACTGGCACAGCTGTCAGGGCAATTTGGGGTTCAGTATCCTGCTCGGCACGCAGGATGGGGAAGACTGTCGACCTCCTGGTTAGTGGACGATCCGTTCTATCTCCCGAGCTACAGCTGTCCCATAAACGGCTGCATTTTCATATTCTAGCTAACATGACCTCTGCCTGCACTGCTACGTCTCCACAGAATGGATATTTCCAATGTGTTTCCAATCAACCAAGAGCAAACCATTTATTCACCTATGTTGCTAACAACAAAATAAATCCATGCTCTCAAATGACTGAAAGTTGTATTTGACCCATATATGTGGTTATTTAACCTTCACAATGAGCCACAATTTAACTGTGTGTGATCAGTATTGGGCTGATCTGAAAAAAAGGGAATGGGGAACCTGTCTCCCCTCACATCTTATAAATGTTTGAAATTTGATCAAGAAGTATACGGTGTCGGTGTGTGAGACTAAATAGGTTACATCTGTGTTATTTCAATGTGTCAAATTCACAGACTAAATAGTCTCCATTAAAGTTACATAAATATCAGGATATCCTGTCCCTGTTCCTGGTTAAGTAACAAACTTCATGTATAAAAATCTAAGCGTTGATCGTATCTGGCAACCTGAGCTGCAGCCAGAGATGATACATCTTAATATATCTATTTATTTCCCCAACTTTCAATTCAGTGTGGTATGGATAGGCTGCAGGTAACTGAATAAATCGATGATGAAAGACAAAGAAATAAATATTAGTGATTATAATAATACATATTAGAGGGAGTGAATTAGACTTGTAGACTCAACCTTGATATTCCAAAAATCTTGTTTAAAGCCCTGTCTTTTTAACCAGTAAAACTCTTTCACTTGAATGATCACTACAAAAGAAGAATTGTGTTAGAAAGTATCTGTTTTCTTCTATAAAAAGTCAACGGATGCCACTTGAACAAATGGTGAAAAGTTAATATGCTTCAAAGTCTGTATTTAGTCTAACATCCAATCACAGAGCTTATAATTCCTTTCCGTGACCTGCTACAAGTGAGTGGAAGCTAAGATTTCAAAGATACAAAGTTAAATAATTATAAATGAGGACCACAACATAAACTTGCAGAAAGATCACATCATACATCATTAACGTGCAGGATTCAGAAACATCGATTCTAAAGCTATATGGGAAAAAAGACAATAAACAGGGTTAAGGCCCCCTTGCATGGGGGTTATATTATCTTATGTCATGCACACATTTACATGGCCATGACTATACATCAACTACTGCAAAAAAGTATCTCCATGCATGTTAGACAACTTGTTATAAACAAGAATCAATTCATCACCTCTGCATCTGTCAAACAAGAGCATACTCACAAATATGACGCAAACATTCCACAACACAAAGTTGGATCTACGTTGCATTGTCTGGGTTTTGTTTGTATGTTCTTTTAATGCCAAAATGCTGATATCTTTACACCACAAGGCGAAGCAGTAACACAATATGACACAGGCATCACTCACTGAAGCCTCACACAGCGGTAATATGCAACTCTACTGTTTTGATGTAAACATTTTGGATAAATGAGATGGCAAAAATGAAAGTAATCGCACTGCTCTTATTCTCATGTCTGTAATTAATGATGAACAAACTCTTGTCCAAGACACCAGCTTACATAAATATTTTCATTTTGGATGATGGAAATGTAATCAACAGGAATCCAACTATTTGTTATGTAGCCAGATGGGGACAGAACAGGGATACGGTGGATGAAGTGTGGATGTGTAACACAAAGTCATGGTTATCAGCAATGATTTCTTAGACAGTTGCCGTTGAGACTATGAGTGGCACATGTGATCACATTTGTTTCCCACATGACAGTATTCATACAATTGCATTGCACATTTACATGGAAGCGCTTGATAAATGTATATGGAATCGTGTTGTGACCTCATATCGCAGAACATGTCAGTGCTGTGGAAAATGTTGTGCGTGTATTTGCAGGTGAAATGTTGCAATTGCAAATCCCACAGGTGATCAAACACTTTGCACAGAGCAAACAGCGCCCGACAAAAGTAGATTCAACATGCTTACAGTAAAACACAGAGCACTACAATGAGCATAAGTGTTGAACAAATTGCCGCATCTGATTGCAAACAGAGATTAGAGCCTGTAGGATTGTAGCTGTGCAATCTCTGCACTGACACCTCAACCCAATATAAAGAAAACAGGAGTACATGCATTGTTTTGAGACTGATTGTTGGCTCATTGGAGTCAACTGGTACATTCCATAAAATCCTTCGACACACTGTGAACATGAAACGTTTTCACCCACTTGATTTTTAAAAAACATAGATCATACCTTATTTATATTATTTATATATGTATATATATATATATATACATTTGTGAGGTTGTATGTATTTTTCTACAAACTGATTTGTGCCAAACTTACGGCAAATGTTTCTCATCCAGGGGCGTGTACCATGAAGTGAGATTCCAGTTGACTCTGGTGCTATGGCGTCAGCTCATTCTAATCAGGGGAGATCACCATCGTAAATAATGCACAGCGAACCTGCTCCTGATAAACCATGTGATCAGATTAAAACCACTCAACAGGTCAACTGCCCAATCAGATGACTGTAAAGACCTTTCCTCTCGACTGAAATAGACCAAAGTAGTCAAAAGAAATAGAGAGTTAAGATATATTTATAAATAACTAGGTCATTTTGCTGTTCCAGGCTTTTCGTGTGTCCACTGTGGTTTTAATACAGAGCTTCTAACAAATAACTGCATTTTAACTGGGTCATTCCCAGTAGGAGCCTTAAAGGGATAGTTCACTCAAAAGACTTTTATAGTTTCAGGGGTAAACAGCGCTGCAGCCAAAGGAAGATAACAGTGGACATTTAGGCTAAAAACATGGTTTAAAGGGTTTTATGTTTTTTCTGTTGGTTTTTTTTTTTACGTTTGAAAAATCAGTCACCAGGTACTTCAACTGTATTGGATTTGGTTGCAGCACAGTTTACCCCTGACACTCCAAAAGTGTTTTGTGGACATCCTCCTCCATAGTGGTGAGTAGATAATGAGGGCATTTTCATTTTTGGGCAAACTATCCCTTTAACAGTTTTAATCTGCTTTTACATTCTTATTTCATCACTGCAGCTCACAATAAGAGGCAACTTTGTAAACACAACTGCAAATAAAAACTATGCCCTTTCCTCATTTATATGGAAAAAATAACCCACATACTGGCGATTACTATCCTTGATTATAAATGCAACATTTTAGGAAATGATTAATAAATATGTCTTTAAAAAATCCAGATACTTATAGGATACATTACTGGAAATTCAACCAAAAAATGTTTTAACAACCTTGTTCATGTTGTGTAACTAAAGAGTAGACAGGGGAGAATAGATTTCACCCTGTAATGTAAACTAGTTCTTGAGGTTTCACTTATTAACCAGCATTACTGCAGTGTGGGTGATACACACAATACAATTTAAGAGAGGGGTGCCCAGATTTAAAAGATGTGTCATCTGTAGACAAGTTACACCCACTACCAAGAGTTATTAATATGTGTTGTCCACTTGATTGATTTTCATTCTGGTTTACTCTAACAGCATCATCCTAAACTTTGGTTTTGTTTATTTTTCTATCCATTCCTAATCCACAACCCCACCTTTGTCACATGACCATGCTTGTAGCTGGATTGAAAAACTCATAACATAACCAGCTTCATAATACAAGTTATCCAGGATCAGGCTGAGTGAAGCCAGCTCAGAGCCAGACGAAGCAGGACTCTCTTTACAGGTCCCAGATGAACTCCAACGTCTTGTCCCCCAACTATGTTTAAAATCCATTTACTCCTTTCATTCATTCATGCTGATGGTTGAAAGTTCATTCTTGACCTTGGAAATAGCAGTTTGATGAAATAATCTGAATTTATGGTCCATTTATTATTTTGTCCAGAGCTTTCAACCACAGCTGAGTATGTAACAGCTGTGGTGAACACTACATCAGTGAAGCAGAAAGGACCCTGTTAACAAGAGACTGCCCGAACATGACAACATCAGCTGTCTGTGAACACCAGACCAAAAGCCCTCACAGTGTACACTGAGGAGAGGTCAAAGGTCATCAACCAGGAGTCAGTGGGTGGCAGGAAAAGAATCAAGGAGGACAGCAGAGACATGATGAGCATGAGATATGTTGACAGCTATAAAAGAAGTTAACTTGAGATATTTTTGATCATATCTTTTCCTCAGGCTTGAGATGAGTGGCTTTCAAATGTAATCAGACACCCAGACAATACTGAAGTCTTCATATATCTACATATATAAACTGGATACATTTTGTGAAATACTATGATGGTTTTTTTCATTTACTGTCCCAAAGCCAGTTTTCACACATCAAGCACTTTATCAGGAACACCTCATCATCTGCTCATTCATGCATTTACTAATCAGCCTGTTATGTGGCAGCATAACTGTTGGTGTCAGACTGGCTGTTTTCATTATTTCTGACAGTTTATCTCTTGAGGTTTTCACACGTAACATTCTGTGGCATTTAAATGTAAGTTTTAAATGTTATTTTAAATTGCTAGTTTTATTTGACCAACAGTTCAGAACCCAAGCATGTTCAATTCACTTCACAGAAGACAATGAGAAGCACCAAACCCCCACAGCTGAGTAGCTGGAGAATGATTTTTACATGACATAAACTATTGTTCAATCATCAGATTTGTTGCTTTTAGGTTTTGCTGATCTAATTAATTTGCTCATCAATAAAAGCAAAACACATTAAGGCTACAACTTCTTGATCCCCTTGTTGCAACCGTTGGCCTAATCCCTGTGTGCCAAGGATGAACCTTAATGCTCAAAAATCAAACCTCATGTAACAAAATCGTAAAATCTTGATTTTCAACAGCAGCCTGTACACACAATATAAACTGACAATATCGCATACATATCATTAACAATATGCCCCAACTGTATACTGCTTTTTCTGAGCTTTCCAGCTGTCGCCATCTTTCATGTAACTGCAGCACAGTGTAGGCCATCCTCTGTTTGGTGCTCACAGTCCTCATAGGCAAAATTATATTTGATCAATACTTTTGCTCTGTGTATATATGTATACATAAATCTTGGAGAACATGGGGAGGTAAAACCCAGCAGAGTATTCGAGAATAACATTTGTATTAACTCTGTTTCCTGTATGCTTCTCTAGTTCTTTGTGTTGTCTGGTTCTGTTTTGTAAATTTTTCTCAAATTGCAGCATTTCACCAAAATGTTGTGATCATGTTGCTGTATTGGCTTCTCATCAGATGTGGCTTCTTCCGTTACAGCGTGCTGTGCTCTCAGCCACTGGATCCAAACCAACTGGAGCCATTAGTGACAGTATTTGACCAAATACAGACAGCCAGTCTTGTCCATAAAGAAGTGTTACACAGATCCAGAGCCTGCCAGGTGAAAGGATACCGTCTGTTATACTGTCACGTTGTCAGCGTGGGACCGTTCCCTCCAATGGAGACGCACGCAGTGCTTTCGTCACCAACCCTGTCGCAACCAGCCACTACTCCACTATTCATCCCTTGTCCCGCCTTCTTTTTTCAAACTAATATTACTATTTAACAATCGAAGTGATTATCTATGATTTAAACCATACTGTAAATATGAATTGATCTTTAACTATAATCCCCTGATATCCACGTTCACTGTAGAGCTCCGCATGACGCTTAAAGGCATCACTTTGTGGCCCGTCAATCAAAGCCCCCCCCCCGTCATCACGCTAGGTTGAGAGCGCAGAGTTTTTCCACGTCAGTGTGTTTACCAGACTGACAGCCGCAGGAAGCCGCTGCATGTATTCACCTGTGGGCCCTTTTCCTCTGAAGACTGAGCAAAGACGCGGGGTTTGGAAGTATTGTGCTACCAAGCAGTGGAATGTCGGAAGCGTTCATTCTGTCTGTTTGTCGTAGTGAACTGAACTTTGCTCATCTTCATTCACTGTTGGCCGACTAGCCTGCGAGCTGGCCGAGCTAGGCTAGCATTAGCTACAGCAGGACTCCGTCTTTGAAAAAGCAGCCACACGCAGGTAATATACTTATTTTTTTTGTAAATCCAGATAAGCCTGTTGGTGCGTGTGTTAGTCGGCGTTTTGCTTATGAAATTCAGTCATTACATCACTGCTGTCACGAAGAGCAAACGCTGAAGACACAGCTTGTTACCCTTAGCAAAGTGACATGCTAGCTAGTTGAGCTAAGCTAAGTGGTTGACAGTCAGCTAAGTGGTCTGGTTAATGCAGCAGCTATGTGAACCACGTAAACACAGTACGTTGATAAATGAATCAAACTGTATTGACGTGTCCTCGCCATGTATTTGTTGTTTCGCTATCGCCATTGTTTGAACAGCTCACTGTGCCGGGGAGTTAGCTCCTTAGCTTTATCTCAAGAGTAGACGCTCCTGTCTCCATCGCATCAGCTAGCTAGCACCCCCGTAGCTCACCTGACAGCCAGGTAGCTTGCTCGTCTCACCTGTGGGTGTATGGCTGTATGAGTTATGTTGCAGTTTAATAACACGCATCGGGGAAGTCAGTGTGGCGGTGGGAGGGAGCTGTCTTTGGACCTGGAAGCTGGAGTGTTGGTGTTAGCTGTGTTTTCTGTGAGAAGGAGCTGTGCTGTGGAGACGTACAGCTGTTTGTTATCTTGAACAAACATGAAGTGCTAGCTGTCACTGATATCCAAGTATGAAGGGGGAAGTGCGAAATGCACACAACATGCAGTGATTCATTGGTGTCATTAGGAAGCTTTGACCAAGGCAGATGTGAATGTAATGTGAGTGCAATGTAAATGTAAATGTGAAAGAAAACATCATGATCCAAATGAACTAAGAAACATTGATGAATGCTCTAAACAGGGATGAATCAGTTTTGCCCCTGAGCTCTCAGGTAAATGTAGTTTTAGATACTGAACTGGTGGGGAGACTTAACACGCAGGGTTTTTAATTATTTTGCCTACTGTTTGAATGGTAAATGCTTGTATTTATATAGCACTTTGTACCACTCATAGTGCTTTACACTACAGTTTGCCATTCATCCATTCACACACACATTCATACAGTGCATCTATTAGCAGCACTTTTTGTTGTTCTATGAATGTATAGAGAGTGTTAGTAGAATTACTTTAGAAGTCAGAATGAGGAAATTGAATAGTAAATGAGAGATTAGATTTTAAGGCCAAATGATTAAACTTGACATGACTAGTTTAGGTGGCATTACTAGTTTAATGCTGCTGGACAAACCTGCTGATAAATTGAAATGCTTTGTTTCTTGCTGCAGTTGTGAACTAGAGATCGATGGATTTCAGACTTTATGGTGAACAAATAATTGCACACCATGCTGAAAGAGCTGTTGCATATCAGGTTAATCGTCCTGACTACTGTCTGCTTCAGTGCTGATGCCTTGGGCATTTTTATGGCCCTTTCACACATCTCCTCCGAGTGTGTTAAGGTGGAATCTGTTGTGTACACTGCAAATTGTGTTGGAGAATATAATATCAGATCAGGGCTCAACATTGATTCAGATTGGAATTGGGGGTTTAAAAAATGTAATCTGTACATCCCTAGTGAAGTCTCATTTATCTGACCATCTTAACAGCTATAAGCCTGTCACTCTGTCCTTACTTCGAGCCTTCTACCTATCACACTTTCATCTTGTAAATCTGGACAGGCTGCTTGCCAAGAATTGGAAAGAATATGGCCTCACTCACCTAGTCGCTATGCTCACAAGTCTTCTTGTAAAATGAACACATCATTCATGACACAAGAAGGAGGTTAATCCAACCATTTTGAAGAGTACTGCTTGTCAAATATGAACAGCATGTCATTTTGATTCTGTTTGGTTATCTGTATTGGTTTAACGCATTGTAGATATGGAAATATTCTGTTTTGCTCTTTCTATATTCATTTGAAGGTGGAGGTTTTTAGTTTGACTTCAAGCTTAGCGACATGACTTATTACATTATACTTTTTGCAGCATTTCAGATTTTTATATTTGATCTATTATATCTAAAAGATCTTTCATCCATCACTTATAATGAATTCCAGTGTGCACACATCGATTGTTGAAGGTGAATTATGTTTACCATGTAATTACAGTGTAATGTTTTGTTTAATACTAATAATACATTTTTGGACCCCTTATGTTATTATCATATGCAACTGCAATGTAGTCTTTAATGCTGGCAAAGTCAAGTGAAAATTTGACTTAATGTTAAATGTTTACATGGAGAATACTGTTAAAACAAATGTGGAGGTGTAAAAGAGCTTTAAAATGATATCAAGAATCATTTCTCTATGACACACACAGAAGATTTCGTTTCATAGGTTTCTCATATGACCAAATCAACATGCCAAACTTCATGAAGATCTTTGATGGTGTGGACCGATAGTGTGATGATTTGACATGGCATGACATTGTTTCTACGAGAGAGATCGAGTGATAAAGATTTTGCACACTAAGCTGAGCCCTAGCATGTATTATTTTATGTAAGCTGAGGGTAGCATCTAGGTTTTAGAATGCAGGGTTTTCTCAATCATTAATAAGACAGCACTTAAAAGGAACAGAATTGTCGGCTGCTCAGGAGAGAAAGGAAACTGTTATAGACAATATTTTGTCAAACTTATTCGAACTAAACATGTTAATTCATTTCAACATATTTTCTTTTTGAATGGAGTGGTAAAACTATGGCCTTTTACAGAGTGTTGCATTATGGGTTGTGTAGAGCCTTAATGTTTCTAGGCTAGCAACATCTAGGCTAGCAACACCTATCTATAGTGTCCCCTTTAGAGCTGATCAGCCTCAAAAATGTACATCCAGTTTAACATGCCGTAGTTTATGAAGGCTGCTGTACAATATACTATATTCGAGTAAATAAGAATGTGGGCATTTCTGGTTTCAAGAGATGGGACAGTGGCATTTTGGTGCAAACTGCCCTAAGGAACAAATTCATGTATTTTAAAATATTTATGTTAGGTATTTCAGGTCTTAAGCAGTGACAGATTTTAATTAAATAATAGATGTTGTAATTCATCTCTGAGCTCTGAACCGTTTAGGTAATATAATAAATAGTTATATAAAGGGACTTAAAGTGATAATATTGAATTATTGCACAGCCATTGCTTGAATGTCTGCCAAAACTGACCATCTCCACTTCTCTCTTTCTCTCAGAAAAGAAGCATGGTGGACAAGAATATCTACATCATCCAGGGAGAAATCGGCACTGTTGTTGGAGCTATCAAGAGGAACTCCAGATGGAATACTCATACTCCTCTGGTAAGTTAAACTCAATTAATATTACTGTCTTTTAACAGAAGTACTGAAAACATGAAAACTCAACCAGTGGGTGGAACTGAATTCACTAGACCAGGGTTAGTATTTCTGATCGAAGTTATGTTTTTCCTTTTTTTTTTCATGTTTGCAGACCACAATATTTTAATGAATGCCCAAGGTTGCAGAACAACAATATACCAAAGCAGTTATTGGCACCCTTCATTAGTATTTGGTTGCAGAAACTTTGGCATCAATAACTGCATGTAAATGTTTCTTGCAGCCATCTAGAAGCTTGACTGCTTGTATTTTTGCTATTTTCCATTGCTTTGCATTCAAGCTCTTTTAAGTTTGCAGGAGGCCTGCTTTTTAGTGGCAGTTTTCAGCTCTGGACCGATTTTTAGTGGAATTTAGGTCAGGACTCATTGCTGGCCAGGTGAAAACAGACCATCCTTTCTTTTTCAACCATTCTTTTGAGCTGCAGAAAGTGTGCTGTTGTGTGTTTTCCTTATGAAAGACCCTCTTGGGTTTGCCACATACATAGTTTTCCGACACTATGTTACACTCTAAAATTATTCCTCTGATACATTAAGTGGCATGACAGAACCTCCACCGTGTTTCAGTGTTCTTTTTCTTATGGGCTTAATTTTGTTGCCCATAAATAAATCGATGCACTACAATCCAAAAGACCTCTACTTTGGTTTCATCTGTCCACAGACTGTGGTGTATTTAGAGTTTTTTTGCAAGCATTAGTCTTGCCTTTTTGTGCTTTTCTTTCAATAGTGGTGTCCTACTTGGCCTTCGCCCATGGAGCCTTTCTTGGTTTAGTTTGTGGTGTATGGTACTGACTGAAACCACCTCTCCAGGTCAGCCTGCAGCTCTTTAGATTTCTTGTGAGGTGTTTTTTCCACAAGATGCACCAAGCTTTACAGACTTCTGCGTTTCCTCTCAGCACCACATCCTTGAAGCATTTAACAGTTTTATGACTGAAAATTCTTGATAACATTACAAAGTGTTGAAACAGATTTTACGATATTTGTTGATTCCCTTGTAGCCTGTAGATTATGTTTTTTTATTACACCTTTTCCAATACCCTCATTTCTTTTGTCGTCATTGTTATACTGGAAACAATCAGCCCCCTTTTATATACATTAAAAACATCTTTCATTGGTTAATACAAGTTGTGTGAAAACTGAAAATTTAGCCCAGGTGAGTCTTATATGTTTTCAATTTCAATTCAAAAGGGTGACAATAATAATGTTAAAGGTAATTTTCTTTCCTTTTATATTATTTCACTATTCACCTTTGACATTGATTTCATATTCTGGTCGTATAAAACTGGTTAATTTGTATTTATTTCTCAAGATCTAAATAAATAAACTGCAATCAGGGGTGCCAATGATTTTGACCAGGACAGTTTTAGGTATAATGACTTTTCAGATACTGTGTTGGGTTGCACTTCTGCAGCTGTCTGTGTGGCCACTTAAAAACATGGTTTACAAAGTGCTTTTATTAAACACTGACATTTCTTTTAAATAATGCTTTATACCAGGGCTTTGGAATATGAGCCAAAAGTGATATAGATTATCATTATAAATGTCAGATTATTGAAATATTTTTAAATGCAATTTTACAATGCATTAGCATTATGCCAATATA
This sequence comes from Paralichthys olivaceus, assembly GCF_024713975.1. Classification (NCBI taxonomy): domain Eukaryota; kingdom Metazoa; phylum Chordata; class Actinopteri; order Pleuronectiformes; family Paralichthyidae; genus Paralichthys; species Paralichthys olivaceus. Next base: position 2,995,156 of record NC_091106.1, read on the forward strand.
TGGTAAATGGTCTGTATTTATATAGAACCTTTCTAGTGTTGATGACCACTCAACGTGCTTTATAGTACAGGCAACAAAGAGAGTGAGGCAAGAACAGCATACACAGCTTTAGAAGGCTTTAAAAAGATGTGTCTGTCAGAGACTGGGCAGCAGAGTCTGTGGCTGTGTCCGTGGACCATTTGGAGATGTTAAAGAAGCTAAGGGTGAGCCTGATGTGTGGACCAGTCAGGAAAGGGAACCTGTAAAGTAAACAATAGCCCAGAGGTGACAGAGACTGAGAAAACAAGATAAAACACACAGACGCTCATAGGTTGGGCAGGGAGAAGAGGAAGAGGCTGTGGTGGACCAGGTGAAGGCAAAATAATAAAATAACTAATGTAGATGACCACTGAACTTTACTCTTCAAGTGCAATAGATATAAAAGGCCAATAAATACAAGCCAAGAAGCTGAAGGGAAAAAGACAAACAACACAAATTGACAACCACAGGAGTGCATACAATAGTAGCAACTCTTTCTCCTATTAGCAGGTCATAACAAAATTATTGTTTTTACATTCACCTTAAATCTTGAACCTTAAATTCTGCCTTATTAAATTAGAGAATCGAATTATAATTGGGAGCTTAACAGTTTTCAGATTTACTCTTCTATCCTTTCAGTGCTAACCAGAGTCTCAAGGAGCTGTAGGGTCTGTCATCTATGGCCAAAAGTAACTCAATGGAACTGAACCCAAAAGATCCCTGCGCAGCTTCATGGACAGTAAACAGGACAAAGGATCACAGACTCAAGACAGTGTTTGAAAAGGATGACCTTGCGGGTTTGGTGAAACCTCAAATGCTCCCTTTGACTAAGGATGATGAGGACTAGACATCTTGTGGTCAAATACTGTGGCCTTAAGCTCTTGAGATTTGAAACATGTCTCTGGTGACTTTGCACTGTTCTGGGCAGACTTAAAGTAGAAATAACTTTCTTATGGCTTTAACAATTAGCCTAGCAATGATTGTGAGCATAGGAATATTGTCAGCGCACCTGTTGGAGGCACAACTCGTTTTTTTCCGAAACCTCAGCCACAGGGACCACTTCATTCATTACACATGATTAAATCTACTTTCACCAATCCTACTAGTTTATAGTCCACATTACTACTCTACTAGACGATTAACTCTTTATCAAGCCTACAACTAAAAATCTAAAGTTGAAGGCTCAGAATGTTTATTGTTATATATAGAAGTTTGCTTATTGCAACCAACTGAATATCCTTCCCCTTAGGATGAGGAAAAGGGGTGATAACACAAACTAGTCTGAATTCAAAAGGATAAATGGCTGAAAATGGGTTGATGGGACAGGAAATGTCTGAAAAGGGAAGGAGTGGAAATGTTGGACTGATACCTTTTGTCATTGAAAAGCTTAAATGTATTATGACGTTGTAGAATGGAACATGTATCCTTTCCTCTCAGCTCTCTTTGAAGAAGTAGAAGATTAAGATGGTACAAAACGAATCACATTAAAAATGTGAAAAAAACAAAAGAATCCTTGACATTCCATTGCTATCGGTACATTTTACATGTACAACAGTGACATTTATGTTATGTTATGTTAACATTTAACATTATTAGGTTTAAATCGGTAGTGATATCCAAGACTGTACGCCTGGCATGTGATAATTGAGAATGTAATATCCTCGACCAAAATGTGATATTGAGTTAATCAGTTTATAGCTACAATTAATATAGCTTATTTTTAGATTTTGGTAAAAAACTTGTTTTTCTTTTGTGATATCATATCTGGGCTATTTTCACACAGTTTGATATTCACAGTCACACATCTTTGTGTTTTAGACTGTTGCCAATTCTATTTCAGCCATCTCATCAGGGACAGATATTATCACCCTGCTAACAGCATGATAGAAACAGTTTTAGTCTTATGCTTTGAGCTGGGGCCAATAACTGCTGACCCTTAATGCGATACTCTTAGTACAACAAGGAGCTGTGTTAATAAGTTGGGTATTTCTTTGGAGGCAAAAACATCATAATTAGTCTAACCGATATATTTTTGAGTCATTTGTTATGCACAATATACTGAATGAAGTTTACTATAATTAGCCCCCTACTTATTTATAGAAATGTTTTTTTTTTTATATGGCAACTATGACTTCTTGCTTCTCATCATTTTTCTCTCACGTTTCTCTGCCCAGGATGAAGAACAGGACCCATTACTCAACAGCTTTGGACACCTCAAAGAAATCCTCAACAGCATTACAGGTATGTGGGAACGGGATGAAGTAGTTTGGGTGAAAGGTATTGGGATCTTTACCAGTTTGATTTGTGCGGACCAAACTGTCTGACTGACAGCTTTCACACCACCATAAATGAAAAAAACCATTCAGGCTTTATTTAAATTGAAATGCACAATTTCTGACAGATATGGAGCACTCCAAATCTTATAAAACCCATATGTTAGTTTAGTATTATTAGTTTAGTTAAGTAACTTCTAAACTAAATCTGATTCTGTCACTATTCATCAAAGATAGCTGTATTTTGTCTTTCATTTTTCATTGTTTTAACACATTTAACACACTGTGAGTTCCTTTTACCTTGTCCAAATTGAAAGGGGATATTTAATCAGGTAAGCTCAGTAGATTTCCTCTGAGAAAACAGAGAAATATCTTGGCCTTTCAAACTTGTCAACATTATCTTGCAACAGTGGATCTTTTCTCTAGATTTTTCTATTGGAACATTTTAAGAAATCACGGTTTTTCTGTGAAAGAAATATGATACACTTCTTTGAGACAACGATAAAGATAAGTGTTATCTGGTGGTAGACTGCAAGTTTATTTACAAAAAACAAGGGGAAGGTGAGTGAGGTGCAGTAATATCCACCAGGGATGCAATTAGAAGTATTACTTTTAATTTTCTGGTAGTACTAGAATATCATTCAATGCAAAATGTGTCCTGTAAGAGAATTCCCAGGATTTAGAATATATACAGTTTAGATAAAATGGAGACTTTCTTTACTTGTCGAAACAAAAATGCTTCCTGGCTCTTTCAATATTGTTTTTTAAATCCCTGTCAGGAAAGATGAAACAACACAAAACTGTATCAGATATGAGAAAAATATTTGTTGTTCTTTAATTTTTTTTAAATTCTCAAACATATGATCATTAGATGATAGTGTAGGGCTGTTTAATTAACTAATTTTTGCTGATTTCTAAAATCCTGAAAAAATGTATTTTGCTGATGCATTTTTCTTATCATACTGCACCCACTGATGGATAAATTTAATTCATGACCTCTGCCCTGTTACACTATAGACCTGTTATAAATTGTTGTGTCCCAATTGGAGGAGTTATTCTATGTCATATCTTTAGAGCAGCTTTGCTGAATTAGCTCAAAGTTTGTCTTTATAATGTTTAGGTCCCAAGACAAAGACAGTAACAGGGCTCCAGGGTGTAACCATTTTGGTCGCACATGTGCCTAAAACTCTGTGTGAATAAAAATTTCCTTGGTCACATCAGTGCACCAAAGATTTAGCTTGTCTGTCTCTGTATTTTAGCGAGTCACGTCACTTTCTCATCTCATCTCATCTCCTCTCCTCTGCTGAGTCTACATTCACACATGCAGGCCCGGGCTCGCCCTGCCTCTACTCACTCACACACTGACACATGGACAGTGAAGAGGAGAGGTGGTGAACGAGGCGATGAATAAGGTGGTAAATGTTAAACAGTGGAGACAAAAACTGTGAATACAGGGTTTCCACGACGGACCTCTTATACAAAATGTGTAGCACTGCTGATTCAGAGTCTCCTGTCAGGGTGTGATCCGGAAGGAAGGCAACACGTGTTATGAGAGGCCATAGTGCCCTGATTCTAATCAGGTCATCCATGATTCTTTGTGAATTGTGCCGGATGTAATGAAATTCCCTTTGGGCATTCCTGATATATTGTTTACAACTATGTAAGGTCATATGACCTTGACCCATTGACCTTCAGCCACCAAAGTCTAATCAGTTCATCTTTAAGTCCAAGTGAATTTTTGCACCAAATTTAAAGACATTCCCTTAAGATGATCTTAACATATCACATTAGGCTTAACACATTGAATTTGAACGTTGGGGCTTGCGGACACTTGAATGTCACCACACAAGCAGTATGGAGGCATGTTATGTTTATTCTGTTGTTTTATTAAGTCTGAAGTCTTGGTCACCAGTTACTTCAATTGTATCGGATTCAGCTGCTACAAAGTTTACTTATTTTTTGTGGACTCAAACACTTTGCAAATGTTTATACCAAATTTTTAGAAATTCCCTCAAGGCATTCTTGAGATATCACGTTCATGAAGGTGCAACAGAAGAAGGAAGCTGCATGTAGTGAAATCCAACACACACAAATGTCTAGTTTATTCAGTATCACTGGTGATGTAATGAGTTGATGTGGTGGGAACATAACCACACTGTGGCATCCCTAATATCACAATAACACTTCCAGTGCTTTGGTGAGGTGTCTGAGGTCACATGATTGTTATGATGAAGATGCTACTCACTGATGGCTTTCAAGGTTTGTCAGTCCTGAGTGAACCTTGAGTCTATGTCTTTGTGAGTCTTTTTTGAAAAGAATTGCTCGCAGCAGCAGTTGGTCCCAAACGGGGATAAAGTTCAGTGCATGTCCCCTCAGAATGGAAAAAGTCTTGGGACGTAAAACACTTTATAGAACTTTAGAAGGGTTGTTGTACCAAGCTCTGTGCTCATTGTTGCTTTGCAGCTCAGTGTTTTTGTGTTGTAGGTTGTCAGGCACATCAGCTGGTTTCACATTAAACAGCATAGCAAATATGTTCACTTCCTTTTGTTTACTTTTCATATCCTGAGACCTCTTGCCAAATGCCTGAGGGAATTTGAAAACTCAAAACTATATTCAGATCACAACAGGCTCTTGTTGAGCAGGAGTGCAGTGTTTGCACAAAATGCACTATTTTACTTTTGCAGTTCTAGCAGCTCTGAAGTGACAGCAAGTGCATCCTGATTGTGGTGGCAGCTGATCATGACTATGACTACAACAAGACTGATTGATATGTCTCCTCAGATACTCGACCATTACTGACAATAATTCCTCCATTAATACCTTCCTTTTTGCTACAAACTATTTGCTCTAACCAATGCTGTAATTACTCTACTATTTCTCTGATGTTTTTTTTTTCCCCTGTTAAAAGTTTTTTGGGGTATTTTTTTCTTACTCTTGTTGAGGGTTAAGGGCAGAGGATGTCACAGCTTGTATAGCTCTATGAGACAAATTGTGATTTGTGAATATGGGCTATACAAATAAAATTTGATTGATTGATAACAAGGCTCATTCACAAATTCTCCTTTTGAATGAGGTTTCAGCTTCTTAGCCTTTAGCTCACTCACTTTAAACCTTGTCTGCATTACATAGTCTCATTGAAAATGCATTAATGTAGAGATCTGTCGATTTAAAATTTGTATTAATTAAGTTACTGCTTAAGCTGATTTGCTTTTCAGAAATATATACCCATCAGATATGTTTTAGAACAGAAATACTTTTTGTACTCTTGCTGATCAGGTGGGTTGTCTCTGACAATGGTAGTGTGGTTAATAAAAAAACCTTGATCAGTGCATCACTACCAGAGACACAATTTCTTCTCAGGTGCTGAGAGAAGAAAATCTATTCCTGAAATGGACATTTTCCTGGCCTTGCTCAAATATCGCTCAAATGTTTGGAGGAAAAATTGAAGTCAGTAGAGGCCAAATATTGGCACAAAAATAATTTACAATTTCCAGCAAAAGATAACAATTAATACCATATTAGTGTATTTTGTTCCCAAATTTGGGGAAAAAGTCAAATAACCTACCGTCCCTGCTTTTACATACATTGACATACAGAAAAAAATGTTCTTCCATCCTGCAGTTTGTTGAGGGTATAAACAACACTTGTCAGCGGGCCCGGATCTAGAATGTTAGTGATGGCCTCATCCGATTGAGCTTGTGCCTACAACATACAAAAATCTCACAATATCTTCCTTTCCCAAAGAATGGCTCAAGTGTGTGTTGCACTGGTGCTTGTCTGACACCCCCCCACATCCTGAGAGGCCCAAGCTGGCTCTGAAGACAATCCTGTATGTTGTCATGCCTTTGCAATGACTGTCCAGGCAGCTCCCACAGTCCTACTCTACAGTTGTGTAAGTTGTTAGCAATGGGAAAGATGCAACACATGGAGCTGCACAGTCGGAGCCCCCACCTCTGCTGTATTCCTCCAGGGAATGCCTCTGCTACTAAGACGGACAGGCGCTGCTGGCTGAGGAGGAATCCACCCTTTTCCTCTCCCAGTAACCCTTTCCCTTCTGTCCTCAAATCACCAAAAGCTCATGTTCCTCCGTGACCATCTCTTGAAATGATTCCATTACAGCCATTGCATTTGACCAGAATTCGAATAAGAAATTGAAATATTTTTACAGTTTTTTTTTTTATTTTTTTAGCATTTGCATGAAGTAATGAGTCCATGTCAAGGACGTTTGAAGGCTTGGTTGCATCCTTAAGCCCTAATCCCCTCTATACCGAGCGTCTCAGATGTTACTTCTATGCCCTGATGAGAGACAAAATGGAGCTCAAATAACCACAGTAGAGCGGAATTCTGTGCTTGACGGACTGATCAATTTGTTTTGTTTTTCAGCAGCATAACAATCTAATAGATCTATAGTTGTGTCTCAGAAACAGCATTATTTTGGTAGGAAATCTTGTGGGTGGGCTGTGTTGTGCTGCTGCTTTGAGGCTTCGCAGCAGCCCAGCTGTCTGCTTACTGACAGCACAGTAATTTCATTCACTCTGGCGCGCATCTCTGTTCCCTCTAACAACAAAAGCCATCCAGTTAAGGAAATATGAATTAGTCCCCACAAGGTTTCTCAGCCCTTGTCTGTCTCTCCTCTCTCTCTCTCACTCACTCTCTCTCTCTTTCTCATTCTCTCTCTCTCTCGTTCTATCTTTCTCTTTCTCTCTCTCTCGTCGCTCTCCCTGTTTGGCCCAGGGTTTCTCTGCTCAGGCGGTCTTGCTCTGTTGTAACTAAGCTGATTGACAGGACCATGTGCCATAGAGCTCGAGAGTAGTGCAGCTGGAAGTATATCATCTGCAATTTTAGTTGGGTAAATATAGCAGGCAGTCTTGTCAAGCAGAGAGATAAATTGTTCTGGGAAAGGAAGTGTTGCTTCTCTTTTTTGAAAGCAGGGAAAAAAAGTTTCCTTCAACTCCTGGAAAATGTAAGGTCCTCTCTCGACTCCCAACAATGAGAGCACAGTTGTAGACGGGCAACGATGGACCATGTGTCGTGATGCCTCAGCTCCATCTCGCTCAGTCAGCTAGGCAAATCAGTCCCGGGAAGCAGGAGCCTTTCCTCTTGTTCAAATGGGGCAGTTTGGATTGAGCCTGATATCTAATGCTCCATCCCTAACCTCATTCGACCCGTGTAATTGACTGCTCTCCACACTTGGCCAGCATCTGGCTTAAAATGTGCACGGGCTAGCAAAGAACTGTGGTGTGTTCTGGCTTACAAAGGTTTTCCCCTTAAACTAGTAGGAAACATGACACAGACATTGTGCTTTCAATAAAAAAAGAAGAATAGAACTGCACAAAAAGCTTTTAAGTTAAGCTCCCATATTTTTCACATAGCCACTGGGTGGACATTTAGAGCAGGGACATGTCCATTTGTACAACATAAACTATTAGACTAAAACACATGGTGCTGAGGTTGTACAGCAAATCAGACTACACTTTTATGTATTTAAACAGGGAGTTTTTTTTGGTATGTTCTGATGAGCAAAGGGGGAGGAGAATACTTCCTATCAGGATGATGCATCATTGATCAATGATTTCCTATTAGTGTGTTTATTATTTTCATGATATTTTCAACCTTAATCGAACAACCCTTGTCATGTTGTGGTATGATGATGACTATTTTGGTGAACCACCGTCTGAACAGTCTTGTAGCTCTTGCACTGACTAATCCAGACACTACACTGGAATTAAACACAAGACACTGATATTGATAAATTGGCTCTAAATTTAAATTGCCGCTGCCATTGTAGGAATGCACAGAGAACCTATTGTTTTTGGTGTCTGAACATCTGAAGCATTGTTTTGAGATGCTTATTGAGTCTTTGTCTCTTACTTGACATTGACAGGGGATCTCTCCTGTGTAGGATTGTCATCAATCAGACTCAGTCTCTTGATGAATAATTCTGTGGATTTATTTTATTGCTGGACTATACCTCAGACAGGAAGAGAAGGCAGATAAGAGCCCTTGATTCTGACATACATTTTATTTCCTCTCCTGCTCACTTTTACTTTGCAGTTATGCCTTTTTTATGCAGAAGTCACTGAGCCTCAGCTTCTCAAATCTTCAATTCTCTCCTTCGACCCTCCTTTCTCACCAACCCCCTCTGCTGCAGCGAAGGGCAGATTTTTTTTCTTTTGACAAGTCTGCTCCTAAATCCCTTCATTTTTATTCATACAAATACAGGTTTAGAGCCCCTCGCAGCCCCTTGCAGCCCCTCGGATACAAAGCCAGAGTGGCTCTTTGACTGACAGCTTTCTCCTTTTCATCCAAACACTAACGAAATTCACAAGCACACCTCTAATTGACCTGAATCACCAGCACAGCACCAGAGGTAGATATCAGGGGGCATGGCAGTGGATTTGCAGCACGAACATTGTAGAGGATGATTTGATTACTCTCCAGCTGACCTTTAAAATAATTATCCTGGTTTCCCCAAAGCACAACACAAAACAGATTTAATTTGGCATAGAATAATGGAATTATGACAAAAAGTATATTTTTTAATTAACTAATTTTCAGACCCCAACATGTAACATTCATTGTTTGCACCAAATCATTTATTTTATCTGTTAAAATAAAAGATAAAGGTGGTGAGTGGCTCCAGTACAATGTCATCTGTGTTTTTTTATTTTCTTTTTCCTTTCTTGCCTTCTCTTGGCTAATCCATGTGCTACTGGCAGCTTCACTAATTCACCATATTTTACAATCATGTCAGTCATCGAGACAAAATGCACATATGCTGTGCCCTCTTAGTTTCTTTTCAAGGTCAAGCACGCGTGTATGTTGTGTCAGTCCCTAGCCGTTGTCAGGCAGGCACTGGCCGGCCTCCAGGGGTTGCACCTTGAGCGCTTGGGAACTTGTTGTGACCTTTTACCCTCCTTCCTTCTCTCACCAATCCCTTCCTCTTCCCCGTCACCTGATCTTCACTCATATATCACTCCCCAATTGAAGCGGCAGTAGGCAGCTGGCAGCTGCCGAGGAAGAGGAACCATAATTCATATCGCTTAGCCACTTATGCAAATATGTTTACTCATGAAGGCATTCTGAGCAAGGAGAATCTGCCTCATGGCAATTCTTAACATGTCTGCCACGTGTCCCCGGTGTCCCGTAGCTTTAAGTATGAGATTACGGGTCAGATTCTCAGCCCTCCTGTCAGTATTATTTTTATGACACATTCAAAAGACGATAAACTAGGTGGGTGGACTTGTCACTTACATTAATTTTTGTCAGGCTTGACATTGGGTTATTTTACATGGATAATTAAATCCCATTATATTTTGGGGTAATTAATCACATTGGAAGATGAAGTAACTGCGGCTCATGATTATCTACTTTATTGATTAATGAGATTAGCATTTTCTTATTCTATAATCTCACGGTACAACAATGCCAATACCAACAATGAATACAATTATGAATTTTAACAATGGTAAAATAAATCTGTAAAATCATAAATTAAAACAATTTATTTTAGTATTTTCCAAGTGTGAAGGAGACAAAGGACCCCCAGTTGTCAGTCTGCATACTATTATACATTTCATCATATGTTTTACTTACAATGTTGCAAATTCTGCTGTATCTTCAAAACATGTCGTCTTAATTTTTAAGAATTTTCTTTTGCAGTGAAGTTGATCACAAACACATTTTGATCTGAAGTCACAAACAAATGAGACTAATAGTCTGCTGCCGTTGCAGGTCATATCTGGGGCATTTGGGCTTTTGTTCACTTTAAATTGACCCAGAAGTACCTAGAGCTGGGCCATATGACCAAAAATGTTGCCAATAAATGTTAAATTAGTATTTATTTCTCGTTATTCCTCAGTGATGGTCAAAAAATATATATTCTTCTTTCTCATTGTACTCACATGTTATATCATTATATATTAAAATCTTATTCTATGGCTGTTGAAGAAAATGGTATTGTCAAAATGTATATTATTTTTACACTAACTGTAGTCATGTTAGATTCATGTGCAGTAGGTTATGCTTCATCCCAGTGTCTGAGGGTTTGTCCTTTCCTGTCCATTTATGTATATGTATTTCACAGGGGACCATACAAATATACATTGTTATCCATGTTAGTTTTTGGCTATAATAATTTTACCACTGACATGAAATTTGCCTCCACTAATGATTTACATGACTAGTAATTTTATGATTTATTATTTGAGCTTTAAAATGTCAGAAAGGTCTAAAAAAAAAAGAGAAAAGAATGCTGTCTCAAGTTCGCAGAGCCCCAGGTGACAAATTGTTTGCTTGACTGACTAGCGCCATGGATTATACAGGTGTTATACAGTGTCAAGCCTTTGGCCTACAAGTTCAAAAACTCCCCATCAAGAGTACTACGATTGATCGTAGTGGCTCACCGTCCCAGACAGGCTGCCACCTAGTGCTGGTTAGTAGCTGTAAATCTGGCCAGTTAACGGCGCCCTAACGGGGAACTGACAGGGAGGCTTAGGCCCAGTGTGAAGAGGGGATGCAACTGTTGTCCTGTCTCAGAGCCTCTCAACAATGTGCTGAGTGGATGGAGAGTCCCAGCAGAGAGCTATTAATCATGCCGCCAGGGGTGTCTGTTGGGTGTTGGTGTTGTGGGGGGTCAGCCATAGAGGGAGCTGAGGGTTGAGGATGCCGCACAGAATCTGGATGTGCTGACAGGAACAGTGGGAAAGGTGTGAGCAAAACAAGCTCCCCATAAGTCCCAAAAGAGAGGAAGAGGAGTGGAGTCTGGACTAGTGGAACAAGAAATGTGCTTTGCATTTACACAAAAGGCTCCAGTGAGCATGGGCAGATTTTGAATTAATTTAAATCAGTAAACAAAAGAAAGGTCAACAGTATCACACGCTGCACAAACTGTCTGTGGACATCATCACTGTCATCTTCACCTTTAACCTTGCATTCTTAGTTTTTGTCCGAACTCAGTTTTCCTGTGAAGTGAGGGGTCAATATGGTGCATTCCAAAAAAAATATTACTATTTTATGTAAAGTGATTATTTGTGATTTTTTTCAGATTAAAGTGCACTATAATTACCCAGATAATGCACTCAAATAATCAAAAAGTTGAGTGTGAAGCGCTGAACAACGGTAGGCATCTTGGCTACGTAGCAGAAGGGGAGGGACCCCCAACGCATTTCCAATGGAAAGGAGGATGCGTTGTCAGCATTTGTGGTGCAATAATTTCCATGTTGCAGAAAATGGTGGGTACATACAAGATCGTAAAATGTTCATTTTTAGGAAGAGTGAGAAAAGGAGCCGGCAGATATTTTGGTTGGCGACAGTCATGATAACATGTTGTAATCGTCAGCATATTACTGTTAGTATACAGTGTATTATGTTTGTACTGACTAAAGTAGCCAATTTGAGACATGGCACTATTTTATATTTTCTCTAAAGACTAACCATTTGTGCACGTTATGGAGCTTATTGTCAACTTTGTGCAGTCCAGGTATTTTACCTCTATCCTCTGTGACGTTTACTCGCACAATATACACCTTAGTTTGAACACATCAATGACTTGATTCATCTTTACTTCATCGCTGGTTGATTGACAGAAAAAAACAACTTGAACCACTGAGATACTATTTGTGTTCTCTGGATATTGATTGCTTTCACATAATCCGTTTTCACCTGCTTTGACAACAGTGTTCTGCTTTGTCCTAATACTTGTGTTTAGTTGCAGAAAGGTTAACCTCACAGTTCATATTTACAAAACAATGCATTAAATGCAGTAAAGTGTTTCTGATTCTAATTATAAATAAGCCTAAATGTCGTAGAACCTGTAGTTTAATTGGCTAGTCAATGGCTTCTCCACTATCCTGATTTTCTGCTGTGTTGCTATACATTTAGTATAGGGCCTTCAAATCTGCAGCACCTTTGAAAGAGCCCTCTAATTCCCTATTGACAGTTATATAGGGTAAAGTGATCCCTGTAATAGTGTGAAGCCTTGTTTACAGTGTGAAACCTAATAAACTAGGCTTCACACTTGATCATTATCATAAGCATACAATTTTCTACAGGTTGAATCACAATAGTATGTTAGCAGTAAAGAACTGAGGCTGTTGTTGATGATCTCCCCAGTAGGAAAGTAAAGCTGGTCAAATCAAAGTACACTCCAGCACTAACAGTGAAGGCAGCGCTGGTATAGAGGTGTTGGCTTTCAGAGTGGGGGAGGAGTGCAGAGGTTGTGGGAGGGTTGTTGTGGTAGAAAATAAGGGCCCATATTAGTATTTCGGAGAGACACTGTCTTGCTGTCTTGCTTGTGTGGCGCTCACATCCTTAAGCCTTTGGTGTCTCAGTGTGAATCCCACAATGCCTTGATGGACTGGGTTAATAAACCTCTCAGCAGCTATCCCTCCCACACACACACAAACGCATACACAGACAAACTGAGCACACAAGCACATGAAGTCTCTTGACATACACAGCTGCTTGTTATTTCATGCCCCATAAGGGTGCTGTGACCACGGATTGTAATACACATATCCAATTAGCTAAGCATAGCATCCCACATTGGTCTCAAGCAGGGACTCTCACAGATACATACATGCTCACTTCTACAGGACATAGAATTTATTTTCTTGTTCAGCTTGGGTCAGTAAGCACTGCTTTTTCTTTTGAGCAGGATTTCATTCAAATAGAACAATAATTGGAGATCAATCATTCAAATTTTATTCGTATAGCCCATACTCACAAATCATTTGTCTCATAGGGTTTAACAAGGTGCGACATCCTCTCCTTAACCGTCAACAAGAGTAAGTGAAAAACTACCCAAACAACCCCAACAGGGGAAAAAAACATCGAAAGCTCAGAGAAAGCCACATGTGAAGGATGGACAGAAGTGCAATAAATGTTGTGTGTAGCTGAACGCATCAACAAAATAACAGTATTTACAACATTAATTACAAGAAATAGTTTGTAACATAATGGAAAGGTGTGATCATGTTTTAAGTATTTATACATAAGAAAATGTCTGATAGAAATTAAGGGAGCACCAATGACAATTGAAATGGAAGATTTATTGCCAGTAATGGTAGAATACATGAGTAGGCATATTGTATATCAAGTAGTCTTGTTGTAATCATAGTGCGTGATCAGCCGCCATCATGATCATGATGAGATCCATCACCACTATCCACGATCAGGATTCACCATCACATTACATTACATTTCATTTTAGTTGACGCTTTTATCCAAATATATATTTAAAAAAACTATATCACTGTATTTTTACGTCAACATATCACCATCATCTCATAACACCTCCTGTAGACAGATTTCAACTCTTTGACTTATCTAGTTTTGCTTCCAATGGTAATGCTTTATGGAATTTGTAATTCCATCCCCATGACTATCAATTCTGCCTATTAGCGATCAGCACACATGGACCTTTATTGTCCAATTTATCAGTTAAATCCAAAGGCATAGGCAAAGGTGGTGGTGAAAAGTCCTTGACAACTGAGAGCAAGCTGTCATCAGGACTTTCCATGTTGAGCTGTTGGTTCCTGTCAACTCACACTGAGGAACTTCATTTTATGTGGTCTTAATTTGTTTTAAGTCATTCGGTAATTGATGTGGTGATGTGCAATTTTCAGTACAGATTCATTTTGTCCGTAAACCTCTGAAGGAAGAAGGTTTTTATGTAAGTGGGGGATATTGTTTCACCAATCACTGTTTGTTTCTACAGGGGTCTGCTGGTCATTAAATAACTGACTTTGCATTCAAACACTAATTAGTTTGATTGTCCTTTAAATTTTAATTGGCTGAAACTGTCAAACATACTGCCACAGCTTTTTAGGTAAAAAGTTCTTATGTAGTTTTCATTATAAGAAAAGCTCATTGCAATTTTTTGACAGGATGAACGCAGTATTCAAATTTAATCAGTGAATAAGAGTGAAACTCGATTTTCTTTCAGGGAAATCTCACGACAAACTTTGAACAATATCTGCATGGTTGTCATCCCCCTCTTGTTGGCCGAGAGCCTTGTGCCTCTGAGTGAACACCCAGAATTAGAAAAAGCTGTCCTATTTCTGGGCTGCAGCTGGGAGCTTGGAAGGAGTGTGTGCTGTAAAGGTGACATGGGTCAAACATTTCTTGTCGATGGAAGGTGGGGAGGGTTACTGGTGGGAAGAGGAGGACAGGCGGGCTGGTAGGCATGTTCAGGGGGGTGATTAAACAACTGGTCACATTTCATAGCACAGATATTGAGTCAAAAAGAGGTGACACATGCAGCAGGAGTGCTTTAAACTTGTTGACGCACCCCTTCTTAAATAGAGTGGGATCACTGCTGCGGATAACAAATTTTGACAAAAGCCACCCTGCTGACAGGGGACAGAGCTGAGCGGGCCAATGTTGCCCAGTGCAGCTGACGACAAGACATGCTAACAACCTGGGACAACAAGAAGGTGTTGACTACTCTAAAAGCAAAATAGACCTGCCGATATGTACAACCATGTTCCCTCCCTGTTCTCTAGTACACCGCTTTTATTCACGGCTGTGAAGAACTTGCTCCTTATGTGTGAAGAAGATTAGAGGACTCTTTATTATTTGTAGTGCATTCATTATGCCACTGCAAAATGTCATGTACAAAAAATGTGTTTTATCAGCCAAAATTAAGAGTCTAATCGAGCTTTAGGTCAAGAGTAAACTGCAATATGCAACCCGCTACCCATTAAGCCGGGCCTGTATAGATGATGTCTGCAGTTAAAGATTTTCATTTGCAAATCTCTTAACCAAAATCCTTTTCTGCCACATTATGGACCCTATGTTCATTCATCATGTATTAATCTTCTTTCACAGCACCACAGTGTTATATGTAATCATCACTAAATTTTAATCGCTATCAAGTAATGTTGTCAAATGGTAATTATTTCTTTCCTCAAAGACTTTATTCAAATACTAATGGGACAAAAGCATGTAGCTTCAAAACTTGAATTTAATCTATTGAGTAATGGGATCATCTAGAGTAACATGTAATGTACACTGTAAATTAAATCCCTGAAAGAATCAATTTACTTTACTGAATAGAATACAATGTATACATATATGTATAAATAATGCATTACAGCACTGTGACAGGAAATGGAAGGAAATAAATGTATTATTAGTAGTGGTTAAGTTAAGTTTATCCAGGTAGTGTTTTTAAGATATAACACATTGCATAGATTTAGTGACGTTTGTGCATGTTGATCAACTTGAACTTTGTACTAAAATCATATGGATGTATTCTGAGGACTATGTCATAGCGTTGTGCAGTTTCTACTTTAAGATAGGTGGGTGTGTGTGTGTCCGTGTGTGTGTGTGTGCGTGTGTGCGCGCAGGGTGTTTTTGTCTCTACACAGTTTAAATATACCACTTTGGTTTCCCTACAGGTGGTAATAAAGTAGTAAATAGCAGTTGGAGATATCTCTCTGGATTTGTCCATTGTATTTCGTAATCCCCTGCGAGAGGAGCAACACTCTGTCATCTAGCACTACCCAGTCTGACCAGCGCCTGTGTACACAAGGCAGCTCGCAGCCATCCCAGCTATGTAGATATGTCTATCTTAGTTTTAAACTGTAAAAATTCCTGCTAAACAGACAGGAGCTGAGCTGGTTATGAGTGGGGAAATGTTGCTAAATTTATGACCTGGAAGGACTTGGTGGGTGGTGAGAGGTCGCAGGGGGCATCTTCTGGGTTGGGTGACAGTAGACTTGAGGTGTGCTGTGGGGTAGCAGGGGGGCTCAGATACATAGGTCAAGGGAGAATGAACTTGTGAACTAGTGGACATCAATGTTGCTGTTCAAGTCAAGTATAGGTCAAACTAATCCGGGACTCAAAGTACAGATTCCTCTGAACTCAACACCACAGATGTATTGGTCTGAGTGTTATGCTGCATGCGCTCTGAGAAAACAGGGTACCCAAGTGTAATATTTGTACCTTTTCTTATAGGGGCGTAGTGTTTTGAGAAAAGGATACCAACCAGTCTAATAATTGAATCTGTCTACATAACTTGTTAGAACAGCTTGCTGATTGATACGAATTTTTCATTGTAACCCAGTATTGTTGCACAACACTGTTGCTCTCTGTGGAGCAAGCTGCAATCCCAGAAAACAGATGCGCACTGCAGCTTGGCCAAAACAGAGGCAACATAGAAGAGTGAATTGTGATCATCACTGTTAGAAGAATGATTCTTTCTGTTTCTTACCAGTGTAGTTTTGATATAGGAATGCCTCAAACACTATGACATTTTGTATTGGTGTCCCTGGTTTCCCAAATATTGAATCTGTCTGTTATTGATAAGTTTTTATCTTATGTCGTCATCAGTTTGGAAATTTTGGTTTAAATCTAAATGTCTTAAATACTATTGAATGGTTTTACATTTTGCAACATTTATTTTCTTTACAACATAAATTGTGACAAATGATTTAATTTGAATGTTCTTATATTGCAGCCCATTAGTCCTATTGAAAGTTGCTTGTTTGAAACTGACATGAGCTGATCCATCAGAGCAAAGATATATTGCTGACTGCACTTTTGTGCATGGTTGTGTCACAAAGTCGATGTTCATACCTCACGAATGATCTTTGTTGAGCACAGATACTGAGCGCTAACACAGCCAGTCTGTGACCACAATGCTGAAACTGCCTCTCTGCTCCAGAGCTTTTCTTTGGGGCTTGTGGTGATCTCTTCATCCTCCATCTAGATTCTCTGTAAACCTGCAAAACTACAATAATTACCTTTCTACCAGTCTAAGCTATACTTTGTATTTATGTTTGTGTTTCTTTACAGAAAGTATAGCAACTGTATACAGTGTTAATATAAATTATTAGCAAAGTTTGTTAGGCTACAGGGTATTGTGTTTTTTTCACACTGCTCTATGACCTGTGAACCCCTGATGTACAATTGTAGAGAAACAACTCCAATGCACACGGCTATCACTAAATAGATTTATATGACCAATGCAGGACAGACTGAAAGGGACACCCATTAGATATCTCGTATTGCCGTATAAGTGAGTGAGAAGAAGTGTTGTTTTTTCCCTGTCCTTTCTAAAGAATCCAGTGGATTAAGTAAAGTTAGGAATATATGTATATGATTAATCCATATGCTGCAGCTCTCAACTGTTGTTTACAGGGAAGTTGCATTCAGTCATTCAGACAGTTTCTGTCACTTAACACCCACAGACCCATGCCATCTTCTTTAAAGGTGACAAAAGGGATAACCAATTGTTTTTCTGTTTATCAGAGGTGACATGACCAGTGGCGCAAGGGGGCGAGGAGGCCCTGTGTTGCCATAGCTAAATATACATCCCTGACAGCTCCATAATAGGTTCCAGGAAGTTCAGTCGAAAATAAAAACAAAGCAACATTTCTAGCTGATTGGCTTTGAAAGGCCGTTTTTCCTTGCTGAATGGGAAAAATGTGGACTTCAGCATTCCATGGCCGTGATGCCAGTCGGATTGGATAGGCGCAGCCTTGCGTGTGCAGAACGAGCTTGGTGAGTGGGAGACACATTACACTGCAGAAATCAACTTTATGGGAAAGAATTTGTCTACATGTTTGAAAGAGCATACAGCATACAAAAATAACAGGACTATTTTCAGCTTTGTACATCTCCCAGCCTTTTTTGTACATTATTTAGAATTTTGCAAGTGAGTGTTGGCCTTTCTGTGTTTTTAACCCAACACAAAAAATATATTATATTAACACTGGCACCTTTCACTTTTTAGTATTGAACATAAAAGAGCATGAGGCTTTCCTTTATGTGGTTTTGAGCCAGAATAACTGGTAACCATATACACCAAGTTTTCATGTGGATTATGTTAGGTATCTTTTCACTGAAATGTTTCTTTTATTGATGCAATGTCTACAGTTTTTCTTTACCAGATGTTTTATAATGTAATTGCAAATTCTGAAAGGGCGGTGCGTGCAGTGATGATGACGAGGCCAAGTTTCTCTTTTCACTCGAGCTACGATGCAGGCAGAAGTTGATCGAGACAAACAGAGGGCCATTACAGCCTGCTGCACACTGTAGTTGCTCTTCAACATTCTTTTGTAAAAGCACACCACTAGACAATGTGTTTACAAACACCTTCGCCTCTGTCACTTTCAGCACAAAATTTAGTCATGAATTCATAAAGATAATGCACTCCCTGGATCCCATCCCATTTGCTCAGCTGTCTGACATTACCCCACAGTATCTTTTGAGAAGCCACTTACTGCTGCATGGTTTAGAATTACTGCACTCCTGGCAAACAGCCTGAGTATTAGACTCCAACACGCCTTTAGTAAATTATGTTTGTATTCCATTTTTTTTCTCATTCTGACTCTCAAGTTTGGTTAAATTATGTGCTGAGAGATGTTTTATGACAAACAGCAAGCCCTAGGGAAGTGCACTTTATACATCAGTGGAAGCGAGCTGCCATGTGAACAGCAGTGAAGTGGCTACTTTTTTTTTCTTTTTCTCCTTCTCAACCACTCAACCCCCTTCTCGAGTTGACAAGCTAAGAAAAATGAAGAAACTTCTATGTCATGGAAGCAGAAGAGAAGGTTGCAGTGTTGGAGAACTTGCTCTCAAGTGACTTTTATTTGAAGCTTAATCATTGCGTATATATATATTCATTTTTTCATAAATCCAAAAAACTAAAATTAAGAAAAGCCAAAATACTCCCCTCTTCTTGTTGACTTCTTCATTTAAAGTGCAGGTGAAGAGTTATTGCAACAGTGAGAATATTGGGGGGTGATCCCCTGGCTCTTTGCTCTCTTGAATCCCGCCCTGTTGCCCCCAAGTTTCCCTAAAGCTGTTTCTTGTGTGGCAGACATGCAAGCCCCCAGGGGAGTAATTTATGACAGTTGTCGCCTTGGTCTGCTAAGCCAGCACGGGACATCTCCAGCCACTCTGAGCGGGGCAATTCAGTGCCCCATTGGGGATAAACCCGATCGGCTTTAATGTTTCCCCGCTGTGGAGCCTGTGTGGCATCAGTGGTCAGAAATGTCCCCCCACAAGCCTCTGTTGTGTGAAAGTCACTATGTGTTGCCATGGAGAGGGCAACCTGTTGCATATGGAGAACTTCTACGACACCAAAGCTTGCAAATGCTTCTTTTGTGGATAATGCTGTTACAGAATAAAAGGGGCATCAAATAATATCCAGTGAATCGACTGTAACGTTATTTTGAGAATCATGCCTCATATGTGAACCCGTTTTTGTTTTGTCCTCAAAGGCTCAGTGTGCTTGTCAGACCAGGTAAAACAAACCAGTAAAAATGGTCACATAGGTTGGTCATGATAAAGAGATTGATGCACTCTATTTAGCAAATTCAAAAGATGAATAGGATCATGCTGGAAATGTAAATAAGGACAGAGAGAAAGAGGTTAGTGGGAAGGGAGAAACAAATAGTAATGTTAGTGCAAGTTCAGACACCTTCTGTATCGATGCTCCGTTTACATAAATAGGGTTATGACCAAATAATGTGTGCTACCAGTGAAAACGTTAGTCTGGAGAATCAACCTTTTTAAACCGAATATATCTTAACAACCATGCCCACTTTATGCTGTAACTAAGTTTTTAAAGAAAGCCATGTCATATCAATAATTCAGGTAGATCAGTGTAAACATTTTGAACTTGGACCCCTTGGGTATTTAATATTTTAGTATGTGAAAAATTAGATGTTCCAAATTTAGATAGTTACAACCTCTTGTTCCAGTGTGCCAAGACATCCTTACAATGGTTTGTCTCAGGCCCAATGCCCTTTCACCCCTTCTCCCTAACCCTGTCGTTGTTTTTGAAGGGTTATCTTGCTCCTTGAAATCGATTCACAAGGGCTAGTAGTTGAAATCTTCCCCTACGAATTGGGAGAGCTCTTCAAGAAGCAGTACATCATCAGTAGTACTCGCAAAAACCTGACACTTCATCAGTTGTTGATCTAAAGAGATGCGACAAAAAGTTTTGCCGTTTGTCATTGTAATAACATTGTTGAGATCTTAAATAATCCAGTGCTATTGTTTGCAGTTACTAAAGCGACAAACCTATAATGTCGTAATAACATCTATGCCAATGCAGGTGAATTAATGACATTTGAAATTGAAAAGCTGTGATTCCTTGGCATTATTTCACGTATGAATCAAAAGCACACAGGCTGCTAGCAGTGGTCTTGTTATTAGAGCAGTTAAGTTCAGTGATTATTATGCAGATTTTTTACCGCAAGCATGCTAGCGATTTTTTCAAGGTTATTGTGAAAGAAATTACCATAATACATTGAAATGATATTAAACTAAGATATTACAATTATTATGATAATTTTAAAATCCTAGTTAATGAAGAAAGTACCACATTTGTGGGTCCCTGTCCGAGCTTGTCGGTGATTCACAATGCGTTGTGGGAAATTCTCATAACCCTCGGTTTGAAATGTGGGTCTGAAAAATCTCAGTTTCGAAGACTGTACAGCCCTAACTCTTGGCCCTCCCCCTTCATTCCAACAAGTATTGGGCAGCCTACCCCTACATGAGAATGCGCAAAACAGAGGGGAAGGATTAAGGGGTGGAATAGGATTGGGCCTTAGACTGTTATAATTATTATGCTGTCCGATGATCCCTTTAACCCTTAAACTGTTACTCTAGGGTTCTTCTCTACCTCATTAAGAATTCTGCGTTGTACCTCCAGGGACTACTCTTGATCATAGGTCTTCTGAAATCTTCATTTCACAAGGCATGGTCGACAGCAGGGGATGCTTCTTGTGAATAGCAAGCTCAAAATGTTTTTTTTGTTTTGTTTTTTTGATTAAAAGTAACTCCAACAAACAACTAATTTGTTTCATTGATGGACTCCATTGATGGTTTTCTAATTACTGACTCCATTAGCTTTTGCTGAAGTTATTAGGCTTGGGGTACACATTGAACACACTGTGAATGTTTGAATGATGTAGTCAGTATGGACAAGAACAATGCAATGAATCTTAAGACAAGTTTATAAATACTAGTAATTCCAAATGTTTCACATACTCTTCTTACCACTGTATATCCACTGTCCACAGGTAGGTGTAAAGAATATAGTAAAAAGCTGGGAGTTGTTTTTTCTTTTATCTATTTATCTTTGAGCTATCATTTGGTTACTGATATCAAATTAACTGTATTGTTTATCACAGTTATTCTCATTATTTGAGACAAACCTTGCTGTTCAGGATGAAACTGATTATTTGTTGACCAAGGAAACAGGCACTGCTCATTTATTCCCTTGGACCACCCACCCCTTCAACCCAGGGTAAACTGAAACAGCCAAGATTAGTATTAATCCCTCTTAATGTAGTGAC
The DNA here is from genome assembly GCF_024713975.1 of Paralichthys olivaceus. NCBI lineage: Eukaryota > Metazoa > Chordata > Actinopteri > Pleuronectiformes > Paralichthyidae > Paralichthys > Paralichthys olivaceus. Next base: position 3,016,766 of record NC_091106.1, read on the forward strand.
TCATAATTAGATGACTTGTGAGTAAGCGGTCTCACCTAACTGCTGTGATTTATTAAACACACAGAGGATTTGCTGTCAATGCTGGGAGGGTATAAAGTGAGCATCCTGTCTGAATACAGTGGTATCAGCCTATTAATACTGATGAGCTTGATGAAGTATGCTGTGAATGATGTCAGGAGTTACATCTAAATGAGGAGTCCTCACACTGAGACGGGGATAAACACTGGCCTCTCCACTGAATCGTGCTTTCTTGCATTTTGTCATAATCCTCTGCATTTCTTGCAAACTCTTTTATGACAATAACATAGACCTGTGTAAAATACATTTCATGTCAAATTCAGTTACACACCAATCCACAGCTTTTGGAAAGTGTAGTGAAACAATATTTTCATGGTTGGATCTTCACTAAATGGACATTTTAATTTGAAATACCCTTAAACACATTTTCTGGACTTGGCTCGCCCCTCACCTCATACCACACAGGGGCTTTTTTTAACATAAGGGCTTATATGTTGATTTACTGCTTTGTTGTCATCCGCACCAAGCCACAAGTGCAGTTAAAAAGCCACCATTGACAGTACAGCTGGCTATGACTGTAATGTTATGAAAATTGACCATGGCCCTGAGACTTAGTTCAGTAGTAGTTCTGGGGGATTTCGGGCTGGAGGAGTGCCAGAGTAATGGAATTCTAGATCTGATCTGCAGGGTCTTCCTCATGCAATGAGGATGGTGGTGGTTGTGTATTGTATTGTCATGACTCCTGTTCAAGTTATGCTATATTAATATGATATGAAACCAGATGTTGACTTTATTCTTTGATATTTATAGTCTATTATAGACTGACATAAATCATGAATAAGTGAATGACTTGTATGATATTGCAGTTAATATTCTAGGTTACTTCTTTGGTGCAGAGGGGAAAAAATCTAACTTGGTGTTTGACTCCTGACATAGGTGGTGGTGCCAGCATGCTTCTACAGTATATAAAAAAGGGTTCTCATGATATTTGCTGCCTCTGGCCCTATCTTCTGTGCTGGTGGAGGCAATAGGGTCCTCAAGATGTGCTGGGCCCCTGTCACCTGGCTCTCTCCCAGGGATCTGACCCTTCCATCACTCTCAATGACCCTGAACAGTGTTTTCCATACTCAGAACTACACAGTTCAAAACAACAAGAATAAGGGCTTAATTTTTACAAGTCTAAATATGAGAGGCCTTTCACATCATACTTTGGAGACAAAAACTAATAAACGTGCCTGAGATTCTGTCCCTGCCTGTCTATTCCCAGCTCCTCTCTCTGAGCTGCCTTTGCCTGATGACACATTTTTGTAACATTTCCATAAGCACTTCATTAATTTCTTGTTTAAACTTCTATTTGATATCACTGGGGTCCTTACTTGTTTTTGGTGCAGTTAAAAAAGATTGGATATCTTTGTTCATAGGTTCTTTACAGCAGCAGTATAGAGAAGTAACACCCATTAAACTCGCTAAAGCAAATAATATACCTGATTAGATTTGAATTTTCCTTAAGAAGACAATCTCTAATATATTACTCTCAATATGTAAAAGTACACAACATTAAGAACCCTTCCAGACACTGAGTGCAATCTGATAGAATTAAGAATGTTTTATTTTGCGTTTATAACTAGCCAGCATGCGTTCAGTGCATATTCTTATACTATTTAAAATGATCATTGGTTATGTTTGCAATGATATTGAGGGATGGGGGGGGGATTGAGGACCTGAAATGTTGGCCTTCTATACTATGGAAGAAGGCCACCATTAGCACCAACACATCATTGCATGTTTATGATGTCTCATCTCGCTCAATCTGATCTTCAGTCAAACTGTAACTGCTTGATTATAAAAAGTCCAGCTAATATAAATTACCTTTTGTGGTTGTGTTGTATGAAGAGACCATATTCCATTCAACTGCAGTTTTTCAAACACCAAATCAGTGTGCTAACAGTGGCTGTGTGTGATTCCCAGTAGAGTGCAGTTGTGTTGTGAGCCTCTGTGGCAGTGGTGTATTGTGTCTTGTGTGAACACACACTAGAGTTGGTCTGTGTAGCGTGTGGTTTCTGGAATCTCTCCTACCCCAAGGGAATGCCATTAGTGGGGAGCTGAAGGAGTGCAGCAGGTGAAACAAATAGGGACGATAACTCCCTACTCCTACAAGCGCACACACACACACACAGCTTTGTCTCTGTGTTAGCTGCCTTGCCTCAGTCTTTTTTCTCTCTTTCCATATCTCACTTATTTTTGTCTTCTTTCTCTCAAGTCCCAGGGTATTGTACATTTTCTACACAAACAGTGGTTATTGACACATCCTTGACATAAGAGTTGTTTTATATTTGTCACCAAGATAAATGTGTATTAAGACATTTGACACTTCGGTGCTATCTATTGGACGAAATCAGGATGTCATTTTCTCCAGGTTTTAAACATTTTCAGATCAAGTCCCTCAATAGCTCTGTTTGTATCTGATGTAGAGCCCGACCATCAGGCAAGTTTTATCAGTCCGTTTAAGTTGTAATAAAGCTGGTATCTGCATTATTAACAGTTGATGAACAACAACAAATTGAACAAATTGAAAGCTAAAAATAGGTGCCTTGTCATTTTCTCCCTTGTCAGTATAGCATTGCTTGCTGATATAAAACATGCTGACTAAATTAGTTCACCGCAATGCGAACAAATGCCACTGCTCATCAGTGAAGGACAGCTAATTAGCTCTTAATGTTCAGCGTTGCACAGATTCTGCCTCACTGGTAAAAATATCTCTGACTCATATGTCAGCACAGCTACAGGCATTGAATTGTATGTACTATTTTTATGTTTTTGTCGTATTACTTATTTCCAGCTATCAAAGAATACCTTTTACATGGTAATAACTAGTAAAAACCTTGAGATGTTCTGGAGATTGGTAAGGTGAGTTGGACGGCCTGCATACTCCCTGCACTTCTGTGAATTATTGTCCTATGTAAGTTCAACATTGCAGTTACTTTTTTACCTCACCAAAGTGGTCCTCCATTCTTTCCCTGCAATTATGTATGTACATCCCTCCCACTCTACCCCCTCTGATCCTGTCCCAATTAGCCTTCTTGCTCATGTGCAAGGGTGCATCATTTAAGAATGGGATTGAAATGATTTACTACTCTTCGTTTGTCTGGGAATACAGTTTATAATATCCCTTAATATGATGTGCACTTAGTAAAAATCTAGTCAAAATGAATCGGAATGATTCAGCATCATCTGTAGAAAGAGTTGATGCTTTGTCAGCTCCAGTGAAGGACAAAGATATTAACCATGAAGGATACATTCATGTTAGGAATGTTACACAGATCATATCCTTACTTTCTCTTTGAAGTTGTAGTGCCACAAAATATTTCCCCTCCAATATATATATATATATATACACACCACATTCATACACAAATGTTCAAGTGCACTCTTACAGATTTAAATTGAGCGTGATAAAACATCCGTAATTTATAAATACACTGAGCGTAAAGTATGTTCATCCATCACATGGGGGACAGCAGGCTGTTAATGTGAAACATATTAAGTAGACATTGGGGCCTGTCCTCAGTGCAAAATATGCAGCATAGAAAATACATTTTATGTACAGGATAACAGGTGCAAAGCTGGCAGGCTCCAGCCAAGGCAAGGTTTGGCAATGAAGTCATGCTGTTTGAAGGCTCCTGCTTTATTTTTACTGGCTCTGCTTTTTTTTTGTTGAAACAGAATTCTGCTAAAAGGAATTGTCTTTCAACCGAACAAAGTATTTTTGTAGAATCTGTGTTTTTGTTTGGATTTTTTTTAGATCTGGGGGCTACAAGTTGTTTCAGAGTCTTTCCGTCCTGACAGGAACAGATTTCAGGGAGGGAGCTGAGTATTATATACCAGTGGTGGAGGGCCATGCCAAAGCAATTTGTTTTTCAAACTTTCTTCTGAAATACAGAAGTAATGGTAATGCAAAACCAAGCGGCAACATCCCGGGCTGAGCGCTGAGGCCAATACGGAAGTGCAAATAACTGCAGTTCACTGGGTGGCCACTTGAGGCTGGCTCCAAGAGGGAGTCAATTCCCATTGACTCCCATGTTAAAAAGCCCGACTTTAGAGCAGAATTAAACGTGTTTACAGCCTGGTTCAAAAAACGGTTTTAGTCTCAATCAGTAAGTTCTTCCTCCATGACAACTCTGGGGGGGGTGAATTTTTTTCTAACTCGCTCGTTTCGATAATATAGAGGTTTGAAATTATGAATAATTATCACTTGATTGACACGTGACGTCACCGTTAGCTCGTCACTCTGGCTGTTAGCCTGAGGTCTGCTCGGCTTCACCTGAGCTAACAGGCTAATCCCCGTCACCGAGCACGAGCGGAGTCTGTGGGGGAGTTTTCACTCACATGTGAATATCATCGTCTGTTGTTCGGCTGATGTCCTGACGGAGAAGTGGAAGACGTCTGTGCTGCAGTGTCTGTGGTGAGTAAAGTACTGTCTTTGATTTACGTGTCAGTAGTGATGAGCAGGTATCATTGTTACCTGCCTGGTTAGCTTAGCTCCGCTAACCTCCAGGCAAGATACCAGCAGTAACGGCGATGCTAACGGGAGGGATGGGAGTTATTAACCCGACATGAAGCGTCCACACAGCGGAGAGAGGAGCGTTAGAGTTTATGGTGATAAATCTTTTAAACTGAAGGCGACTGTGTGTTTAGTGAATATCATCAAGTTAGATATCTAACGTTATGTAAAGTTGTTCAGCTGGCCAACCTATTTAGCTTGACTACGTTACTGTGAGTAACTTCAGTAATAATGTTTTATTAGATTATTGTTTCAGAAATAACGTTAGTGCAGCTGCTGCAGTGTGAAACTTGTTGAGCTGAACTTTATTTATGAATGAACAGTTTACCTACCAGGTATAGACCTGTTTTCATAACTTACTAACAATTAAAGCACATTATTGCACATGATGCATTACATTATATATGCAATACTTTTAATGTGAAAGAACTCCATACTGCACATTCATTGTAGTACACTGTTTAATCCCAAACCATATTCAGATACATACTTAAATATCCACAGAATATAAGGACACAGACTTTGTTTGAAAGTAACACGTATCTCTGCAATAATGCCATACTTTTATGTTTCCTGTCATTTTATTAGGGACGGACGAACCTGAGGGACACAGCTGTGCTGACCGTGTTCTGTTTCTTATGTCAAAAAAGAAAAGACAACACTTTTTATCTAAGGTTTATTAAATCAGAAAGTAAAAGATGAACATTGTTGTGATAGTGTTAATTTTACCAACCATAATGGATATAGAAATTGACTCAATATTATTATCATGTTGACCAGCCTGAAGCTGCCGATCTCCACCATGTTGCTGCTGCCACAGTGGATTCTGAGGACATCAGGTGTTGCAGTGCTTCATGAAATGAAAAAAGTCATGTTAAAGGATGTTTTATGCTGAAATCATTGTCACATCTGTAGATATTAAGGAACAGAGGAGAAACATGATAATTTACAGATACTGTACAATACAATAGCCTACAATAATTTTGACACATGTAATATCAGCTGTGTTAAGCAGCCAAGACGGGTACTTACAGTTTATTCTGTGTTCAGCAGGTGGAAGCACCACAGATTTCAGCCAAACTGATGTACTAAAAGAAATAAACATTGTATAAATATATAAAATGTCTTTCTACCACATCTGTAATATTCAAGGTGATAATCTCTCACAGTGCTGTTGATAACAGTCCACTTCAAGTCCCTCAACTTCTCGCAGTGTTAAAACAGATATATATAATAAATATGAGCACTGTTTACAACAGTGGTGTGTGGAGATTATAATCACATCTGCACTGGGTCTAATTCACTGTGAATTCTATAACAGGCTAAAAAAAAGAGGTTGTAATAGTAATGGCGGTTATACAAGTCTATCACATGCAGCTTATTAATATTAACTTATTAAAATTACAATCAAATGACAAAACACAACTCTTTACTAAAGCTAGTTAACTTGCTTCAAACTTCATTAGATGTGTTAAATAAACGGTGAATTACCTCAATAACATCAAAAACCACTTGAGGCTTGTAAGTATATGTGGTATGATTATAATAATAAATAAATCAATAGGTTTTGTTGTTGTAAAGTTTCAGGGTAACTTACCTCTGTTCGGTTCGATGTTACGACCGCGACCATCCCGGAGCAACTACACCGCAGCGCTAGCCGGTTAGCAGTCGCGGGTAGCATGTAGCCTAGCTCCTTAGCCTGAGCTAACCAGGAAACGATAAGCTCTGTGGGCGTGGCTCGGTTGTCAGTCTTCACTCGGCCCGCCTAGCGTCCACTCGCGCGCCGCCTTTTTGCCCATTTATGGGTTAGCCCGGAACTAGGAGGAGTCAGGCCCCGGCAAGATGGCGCCGGGTGAAACGCCCACTACGAGCCTCATTTTCACTCTACAGAAACCAACGGGTGACGTCACGGACACTACGTCCATCTTTATATACAGTCTATGTGCAAAACTAATTTGGCATACCCCTTTAAGTAGAACACAGACATCCACTTTAATCATCAGTTTCAGTAGAGACAGGCCAGGAACTTAAAGGGATAGTTCTCAGAAACTAAAACCAACGGGAAGACATGTGAATTGGAAAGAGTTATATCAGGCAGCATGTTTGGAGTAAGTTATTTTCTGTTAAAACCTAGGTGACTAGAAGTTGAGATACCTCAGTAACTACAGCCCGATTCTTCTCCAGAGTAACGGCAGATAATGTTCATGGGTATAGAAGAATTTACACTGATCTGCTTTACAAAACTAGCAGTAAAACTATGATTTCTCCTAATCAGTGTTGGAATAAGATAAACTGGTGGTCATAACATAACCTACAGTATTATGGCATCTAGACGTCTCTCCTGTGTTTCTTTACTGAGATCATTGATGATATTTGTAAATGAAGCTGCTTTGATCCCCCATGAAGCAAATAACAAAGCAGTATTATCTCTCCTGTGTTTGACGTGATAATGCATTTCCCATTTCAGACTCAGGTTCAGTGTAGGCTCTATAACCTGGATGATGTTGTCAGAAATTAGAAAATTGTATGATTAAAAGATCTAAAGAATCGTTTTTTCACTCAAGTCAGATTAGTAGAAACTGTTACACGCGTTATTTCTCTCAAGAAGTCATGTGAAGTCATCTTTTAATTGACTTTGTATTTGATAAGGCTTCAGGAGCTTGTGAGTGCCAGTAAGGCTTTTGGTTCTCTGTTCCCTCATCTTTCCCTCCTCCTTGAACAATCCACTTAGAGTGTTCTTGTAAATACAAATGCAAACTATATTCCATGTAGCCCTTTAGGAAATGTTCTTTTGCGGTAGCCATTACAGCCATCCAAGCATTTGGAAAAGTTTTAATTTCTCTAGGGCTTTCAAATTGCCTGTTTAGTTTGCGCAGAAGCATTGTTCCAAGCATCTATAAAATACCACTGTGGCCTATTGAAATGACCATATGGAGCTCCATAGCATTGTTCAATCCTAATTGCCCCCTTCTACAAGTGTCAATTTCATTCAGGAGAATATAGGGACCGAGGGCAGAAGAGAAAAATGAATGAAAGAAGGGTGGGGGCCGACAGCTACGGAGGCTGACATTCATCAAACTTCTCCCGACAGATGGATAAGAACACTGTCGTGCAGGACTTGGTTCAGCAGATGAACAGTGGAATTCTCCCTGGATTTCATTTAGCCTTGCTGGTCTTGTTAAAGCGTTGTCTCTCTCCTCAGCAGGAGGAGCCTTGGCATTGCAACCAAGGACCCTGACTCTTAATTTTAGTAGCTGAAGAAGCCCAGATCAATAACCATCAGTGTTTGGTTGTGGGCCGCTGCGTCGATCAAAGGGGAGGGGAGGGATCACCCACCCGTCATCTGCTGCTCCCCCTCTCCCTGCTTCTTTTGCGCCGGTACAGAAGATGTCATTTCATTTGGTCCGTACTCTGTCTCAGAAGTTCTTTTTTGATTTCCTCTGCTGATGTCTACATACAGACACATTGATTTTGTACATATCCATCTATGACAGAACTGCAATTAATGATGTCTTGAGCAGTCACAGAGCCATGGATCTACAATGCATTTACAAAGTTATCAATGCTTTCTCTATGCTCCCTTGTTAGCAAAATCATAAACAAAGGAAGTCCAAAGTACCCTTACAAAATATTTTTTTGATGTTAATATAAATCATACAGGTCAACAAGAATGTATTTTAATTTAGTCAATTTCTTGACTATAACTGTGGCAAGTGTTAACACAATTATTGGATGTTTTTTGTGAGTTACATGGAGTCATATGGGGACATCAGAAACTTGAAGTTAAAGGTAAAATAGTGTCTTGTACTGTTGGATAAAAGAACACGATTCTTTTCAAGTCCTTAAACTTAACAATCTATCAAGGAAAACCTTTGTACAAACACTGCGGTGCATATTAGGACTGCATGATATATCGTCAGGATAGCAACATGTGTGATATATTGCAAAAGACTGCTTGAACTGCAATAAATGGTGTTCCATGTGCCATGCATTTATGCTCTGCATGTCAATATATTTGGCCAATCAGATGGAGCCCTGCTGCCCTAGATAAAACACATCAAAGATATTCAGATCTTTGACAGGTTTTTCCGTCTATTAATCAATGTCGGAAGAAGAGAAAAGAGAGCGAACAGAGAATTGCGAGGTGGCTCCGTCATATCTCTTGCAGCCCAATCCCCACTATATTCTACTCTGGAAACTTCTAGTGATCACGTTTGACCCGGGTCAAATTCATCACTATGAGCGGTTGAGTATATAAAGGAATTGTGTAGCTCATTTATGATAGTCCCAGAACCTGAAGGGAAAGTGACGCACACACACTGATTCCACCTCTTTCTCTCTCTTGGACTCAGCTGACACCTCTGACCCGCTACAGTTTATATGTTGATTTAATATCAACACATAATGATCGATACTTTTCTTTAATTAGTTAAATCTTGATTCAGAGCAGCACATTCATCAGCTGTCCCGCTTGTTTTTTCCCCCTCTCTCTCTCAAACACGGACAAACACATACTCACACGTGTAAACTCAGACTGGGTAAAAACAACAGAATTTGTAAACTTAGACAACATATGGAGAGTTGGAGGAGATGGCGGGGCGTGCTCGGTTTGGCTTGATTCGGTTGGCGCAGTGCGCAGCACGAATGTTAGAGACACAGAGAGGAGCAGTAAATTACTGACAGAGCTGCTAAAAACTGTAAATGGTCCAAACATATATGAAAAGACCCCTAATGATTTCTATAAGTGGACCTAGTGGAGCTGTGCATGGCTGAATGGGTGTCTGCCCTGGACCTGGTGGCGTTGTGGGCGTGCTGTGGGTGCCCTCTCCCTCTGGATGTGGTACTGTAAGTGGCTCAGGCGTCAATAGCCAGGGAGAATTTTTTCAATAAAATCATTTTGGATGGAATGGAAATAATGCTTTTAATTTTTGTAATAATATCGTGCAGCCCTAGTGCATATATAATCTGTTTGATCACACCACCTAAACCGTAGACGTATATTATAGTAATCTAACTTCAGAATGTTAAATGTTAGATTCAGTTGTTCAACCTTTTGCGATTTTAATGTCAGCTGTCAATGAGCTTCCAAAATCAGTGGCACTGATGCACATGTTAAGCTTTGCTATAGTCTTGTACTAAAGAAAATCTGTGTTTTATCTGTTGAACATGCTTTTTGTAAGACAAGAAAGTTGCTCAGTAGCAGCAGCACTACAAGAATATAAGCCTTCTCTTCTGTTATGTGTTGGCCATTAAAAAAGCTCAATAGTTCCTTGCTTCATGCTCAGCTCCTCAACACAGTGATCCTGTGGAAGACAGGCCTGTTTGTATAACTCTTGACTTTGCTTAGAAAGTGCAGGGTCTTAGCAGAGTTGCCACGTTGAAATATTTGTTATTGTTATTTGTACGTGTTTGCTTGTGTTGTGTGGACAATAATGCGTCTGCAGCTCAGATACATCTCCTGTTGTTGCTCCCAGTGTCCTAAGCCTTTTCTGCTCCACTGCCAATAGATGTGCATGTGTTAAAGATGGCCTCTGTTTTGTGGTTAGCCTGCCTCATCTTGAGGCGCTCTCCTGGGGCAAGGGTTCACCCCCGCCTTCCCGCTCTCTCTCTGACTCTTTGGTGGGGTCATTTGGAGAGGTAATCCACACATGGCTGGATACTCTGAAGCTCCAAGCAGAAAGATGGGGCTCCAACATGGTACAGATAGATAGGATTTGGATCATGGTGAATGGCAATAGGCTCATTTGACACACCTTTTTTAACCAGTTATTGTAAACTTGAGTTGGACTTGTACACACTCCTGAATCAGGACTGCTACCCAACAAACCCAGCCCTCAGATGGCAACATGCACAGCTGGGTGAGCTGCTTTAATCCTGCAGTTTTTCTTTTTTGGTCAATGTCAGCCAGAGGTCAACCTGGTTATAGAATGATTGCCTCACCGTGGCTGCAGCCGTCGTTATTTATTTCATTTCACTCCCCAAGCCCTGGAGATTGAGTTGAAGTACAGAGCCTGTATTTAGACTTTATTTAAGAAGATTGGTTGTGGCCACCGACAGACTGCTCCAGTCAGCCCTGTGTTCACCGATGGCCAGCCGGATCAATACAACACAATTGAGTTTTCCAATCTGTGGTCTTTGGGAATGCAGCCACAGCACTTACAGGGTGATCGCTTGTGATGAAGTCTTCATCAGGATCTATTGACAGATTCATTTGAGCACTCTAATTCCACCCTTACTACATGTTTTTTTCACACTGTAAAGTAATGGGACACTAAAACCCTATTTAAAAAGTTTTCTGGCAGTTGATGGACAGATCGAGACAGCAGAGCTGTTTCACTCTCTGAAGTTAATGCTGATTCTTATTTTTATTTTGGTTAAATCCTAAGTTTATGGGTTTTTTTGGGGGGGGGGGGGGGGGCAGTTGTTGCTAAATTTAGACTGGTGTCATCCATCACCATAAACTGCTCCACAATTACCGATGTAAATATTATTAAAATATTACAGCACATGATCAAATATTCCAACAAGCAGCAAGCAAGACATGCTTTGCTTTTGAAAGCGAGGCCTAGAAGTGACCTGGCGGCCGATGAAGGGACTGTGAAAATTGCCAAATTGTTTCATATTTGATTTCTAAACAAGCCGCAGGGATATTGGATATCACACAGTAATCACATGTGCACCTTGGAAACTGGTTAGACACTCTCCTCTGCTTTTGATGTCCAAGTTGTTTTTTCTTGTCTGGAGTGGAGTTGGTCTTAAGAAAGCCATAATCCTCATGGTATTGCTGCGGCGAGCGCTCCTCTGGCACAACATTTCCCAGCGTCGTGCGTGACTCCACTAATTTTCCCCATTGTTGTTTTACCTGTTTTGTATTTTTGCTTCCCCTTCTTGACCCCGTTTTTTTCTCTGAATTCTCGAGAGAAAGCGAGACCAGTGAAGTCAGGGTGGATTGGCCAAAGGTGGTTCTCAGAGTGGAATGCCTAGCGAAGCGCCTTTCTCTGTGAACTGATAACTCCAGCTGGGTTTAATAAACTTTAGGATTCAATAGGTAGGGCTAAGCTCATGATTATGGTTTGCTTCTGATAGCTGGTATTTTACTTTGGTCTGTTATATAATGGCTCATTATTTAAAGTGTGATTAAAATAAAGAAGTGTATCATTATTTATGTACAGTTTTTAAAGGACTGTTTCTACCACTTCTATTAGAGAGGTGTATAAGTTGTTCTTGATATGAGAGGCTCCTTTTTACCTTAAACTAGCAGTGTAATGATTCTGAAATTTAGACCAAGATACAAAACATTCACAAGCTGGTATCATGATTCAGGACGACAGAATTGCAATACCTCAACTCCAAGCTACTGCCAAAGCTGAAGGTGTAGTCTGTTGAAGTCTTATGTAATCTAAGTTAGGGCGGGATGTACATTTATAAATATTTACATTACACCTATGTTTTTCTTTGAAATGCATGTGTCACATTTTGGTACAATCATGATGAGTGATCAGGTCTACAATAACCATGTAATTGCAGATCCCCCATCCCAGGTACCACAAATTATTAATCAAACTGTGGCTGAAAACTAAAGTCTGAACCGAAGCTGAGCCAGATCTGGAGAATGATTCCATCCGTACACAAAACCATTTTTATGATGCAGTCAAAAGCAGTTCAAATTTCTCAAATTACTTCTTACAGTCTACATCCATGCCTGCTGCTCTGTGTCAATCAGCATGCTAACATGCTCGCAATGACTATCTTAGCATGCTTTTGAGCAGGTAGAGCATTAGGGTCTCATGATAAAGGTACAGGTCACCATATTAATTTAGTGTGTGAGCATGGCAACATGCATTTCCTCTGCCAGCACTACTAGGTCTAGGTAGGTATCACATAACTTTTGACCTGAATGGCAAACTGTAGTGTAAGGCGCTTTGAGTGGTCATCAAGACTTGACAAGCGCTATATAAATACAAACCATTTACCATTTACCACAGTCTGGTTCTGTTCGAGGTTCTTGCAGTTATTGAGGACGTTTTTACTCTTCAAAATCGCCAAAGTGCTGCTCATTGTGGGGACTGTTGGGTTTCTCTATAATTTTTAAGGTCTTGACCTTTTATGTAAAGTGCTCTGAGATAATGAATATTATGATTTGGCGCTATACCAATAAAATTGAATTGAATAAAGATGGCAATTTATTAATAACTCTTGAGATTCTGAACCTAACAGTGAGGCCCAGGATGACCAAAGTCAGTGGGTTATCTAACTGATAAGATATAATTCTACAATTGCTTGTGTTTGCATGACTGACTCTTTTGTGTATCTTTCCCCTGCAGAGCTGTGTGATATTGAACCCAACATTTTCCTGAGGCCTTTCCTGGAAGTCGTCCGCTCTGAGGACACCACAGGACCAATCACAGGCCTTGCCCTTACCTCTGTCAACAAGTTCCTTTCCTACGGCCTCATCGGTAAGAGATCTCAATATTAGCATTGTCTATTGATTTTTATTGGGTATATTTTTTTCCTGGAATTACCCACATGTACTGTATATTTCCAAAAGCATTATTATCTTTGTACATGTGTACATACATTTGTGGTACACAAGGAGGCCTAATAATTCTAAGTCCATTGTCAGGTGATGTTACTACATCTCAGTATACTATACTGTTGCAACTACCCCATTATTCTTCAAATATCTTCTTTTCTTAACCACTGCATGAACCAGTGTTGGAGTGCAGTTATGTCGACTACTCCGAACAGTTGCTGCTTACTCAGCAGCTGTTATTCTTTTTGTAGCACTTTGACTTTTTACTTTGAGCGAGATCAGACTTAACTTTTTTTGTTTTGACAGGGGCCATCTTTGACAAGTTTGAAGTGTTTGTGTATAAACTAATAGATCCACTTTGCACCTGTTTATCTGGATTTATACCGAGGATGTATCAGCTAAGCCCTTTTAAAAGTTTGGAGTTTTCCACTGGGAAGCTACAGTTTGGCCTATTCTTCTGCTCATTCAATGTTGGGTTAGTCCAGGAATGCCAGGAATAGGAATGGTCTATTCTCATCATCAGTGCAGAGAAGTTATGCTGGCATATGGTCAGGACTGCCTGTCCTCATTAGCCTCATCATGGAAATATGGCCCAGTGTCTGCCAGTTGTTTTGTTAAGTGTGAAATAAGCATGCATCACCAGATGTTAGTCTAAATAGCAGGGGTTGAGTCAATGTTACAGTGGTGTCAAAACAGCTGCAACCATTGCTGAACTAAATAGGAACCTAAAATTGCAGGGATCTTGTACAGTGCTGCTGGAAATATACCTTCCATATCTGGGTCTTTTATTTGTACTAGTGTTAAACCAGATAAAATACCATGCACGTGTATGTGAGAGGTTTCTACAAAAGATGTGGACTGAGGATGTTGTGGATGTTCATTCAAACTGAAGAGCAGGACTTGATGCTTTCCAGACTGACACTGAAGCTCCTCGCAGTACAAGCTAAGAGGCCCAGGCTCACACATGTACACACAATATGTGTTCAAAGATCACCTCACAAATCGCCATCTGAGTCCCAGAGCCCCTGTCAGTCCAGACCTGACACCAGACCCCCTTTATCCCCACCACCACCATCCTGACGCCATTACACCACCACCACCACCACCAGCACTCATCTGCACTGCTCTAAGGGATGCACAACTGTAGCACTCTAACACTCACAATACTCCCACTCTCCAATGGCAGTGAATTTAAGAAAGTATCACGGTGGTTCAACAACTCGAGTAAAGCTGCTGCATCTCAGTTTGACCGTTGCTCCTCAAACAGATCAGTCTCCAGCAGCCTGTTAACACACTTACCACTTCTCATGTTTTACTTAGCCATGTATCCATTTTTTCCTGGTGTTGGGGTGGAGCTATGAGCAAACTATATTGAATGTGAGCTCAAAGAGAATTAAATGCTAATCTGAAGAATGTGTCAGAAGCTCCCACAGGAAGCTAAATGCCTATTTTCTTACTGAAATGACTGTGAAATTTTGGATTAGGTGAGACTAGTGTCCACTTTTGGTTTCTGACTTAAGTGACCACTGTAATTTTACATTTTGTTCTTGCAGAATGTCAAACCATTCGGGATTTTTCTGTGCAAGTATTGATATTGTTTGACAGTGGCATTGCTCATATAAATATATGGTTTTTCACTCCATAAATCTAGGTTAGATAGGTCAGTAGATAAAAGGAATAGAATAGATGTGATTAATAGATAGGGTATGTTGGTAGATGGATGGGATCCTAATGGAAAATTTGATAGGTATGTCATTTGCAGGAATTCTTATAATTGTTGTTCAAGGCTTAACATATGAATATATATATATATATATATATATATATATATATATATATATATATATATATATATATATATATATATATATATATATATATATATATATATTGCTTTTAGGATAGTTGAGTTGAAGCACAGCACTGATGTTGTCAAGTACTGCCATCTCCTGGCTAAAGAAAATTCAATAACCTAACAATACCTAAGCCCTTTTATGGCCTGGTCCTCTGGATTTAGATGTTTTTTAAATTATTTTATTCAGCATTAGGTTTGTGTGTAATCTTTTCAAATCAGTTTGTTTTATTTACCGGCAATAAGACGTACTCTGTTTGATGTGCTTCTCTCAGTGGACATGACTGCATGGATCGTGATGCTCGCTAAATGATTCATGTAACCAGTTTATGTCTTGTGATCTTTCAGCAAATGGTGGAGCGTGTTGACACCTAGGTTCAGTTTAAGTTTACACACATTGTGATATCATCCCTCTCTATAAGTATTGAATGAGGAAACAGCCTGCAGCAGGCAGTTGTGTCCCTCTGTATCCTGGGTGCTGTGTTAAATATGATCCTCCCCTTCAAGGTGTCACCCTGAACATTTTCCCCCTTGTCCTGCCAACATGTCCAATGCAACCACTTTACCACCCTCTTCTGTTTTTTGGCTTGTCTACAGCCCAAAAGAAAGGAAAAGGTCTCCCCCCCACACACACAGTTATTTCACTCACTCATTTCTATTAGTGTGAGATAATTCCTCTCAATCTGTGGCCTGAGGTCTACTGGCATGGAAGGAGTGACAAACTAAGCCTTAGTGCTGACAGACATCCACATCTCTGCTCTATCCTCTACTTCCCCACAGCTCATCTCTCCTCCCCCGTTCCTCCTTCATTTTCCCTCTGTTTCTGCTGCCCAGCACAGTCAGCAAAGCCCCTCACTGCGCTGCTAGCAGCCACATGGGTCACTAGCCCACCTATGGCTCAGAGCGAGGCTCAGCAGAGGCTTAAGCTGCAGCCACTGCCAGAAGAGATGAGCTTAGAGTGCAGCTGTAGCCTGCCTGTGACTCTAAGGTTGAATAAATTGTCATTAAATGAAATAGCCGTTATAATAAAATACCAAAGAACATAATTAGCATCAGCAGCAAAAATGTTTAACAAGGAAAAGAGCAATACCTCCTACACAACCTCCACAGACAAAAAGTCCAAACACAGTTTTTCAAGAACAAAGCAACACCAAACGGTTAAAGAAAATGCATAACAAGCAATTGATTTTGAGGCAAAGGGCTGGGGTGGCAGTGGTTAACCTCACAAAAAGGAGGAACCGAGTTAGAAGCTGCTGGCTGGCTGTGGTATCTCCGCATCTTTTCTTGTTGCCTGCATAGGTTTTCTTCCTCAGTCCAAAGACAAGCAGGTTAGGTTTATTGTTGTCACTTTTAATGTAAGTGTGAATGGGCATCGTTTTCACACACGACAGGAGAATTGAGTCCAGACTTTACCTAGACATTGCTTTTCACACATGCACAACGCAGCAGGAGGTTCTCTGCACAGATTTGTTTTGCAACAGTAACAAATCCTCTGCAGGATTCAGGCAAAAGGTGGAGCAGCCTGGGGCAGCAGGCGGAGTAAGTAACATATTAATTCCGCTGCGGCGGTCACATGATCATGTTTACAGCACCCCTATTCCGCCGTCTGCTCTTATTGGCACAAACTCTCTTGACATCTTAGTCGATGTCTTCTATTTTTTGTATGACACCGCTTTTTCACTAGTATGTTTTTGATTTTCTTTTGTATCCGTCACATGTTCGAAGCCTCATCAACCCCCTGCTCATGGTGAATGCAATGGGGGATCCCTTGCTGTGTTCACACATCGGATTCTCCCAACTTTCTATAGACTTTATACAAGAGGGCCAGGAGGAGAAAGTCTGCAGAAACTGCATTTGTGTTCCGGAGAAAAAGGAGGATCTGCGGAGTTCATTAAATGTCTGAAAGCAGCTTATGTGTGTCAGCCCTGTGATAGAATGGCGACCTTTCCAGGTTGTACTCATGCAGTGTCAGCTGGGATTGGCTCCAGCTCCTGCATGACCCTCAAGGATAAGTGGTATAGCAAATAAATGGATTGAATAATGCACTGACAAAACTGTTCAAGCATTTTGGTGTAAGGCTTTCAGTGATAACCATGACAGCAGCATACTCTCTTTTAAAGAAACTTTTTTTGAATAAAAATTCCAAATAACAGTTCAAAAAAAAAGATATTGCTATGAAAGTAAAATGGTATATAAAGGAACAAAGAAAAAGTTGAAAAATGAAGAGCAAAATAGTCTTTATTTGAATTCCATAAGGTTTACAAGTAAAATACATTTTACAGGTAAGAGGGAGGGAGCAGTGCTCTGCCTTTGTAAATGCTGGTATAATATCTTTTGTGGCTCTGGAGGAGCTCTCTTAAGTATGAGAAAGTAATCCAATGTTGTCATCAGGGTCATATTGGCCTTTATTTAATCTCCCCCTTGTGGCCCCCTTAGCTTAATGGAAATACTACACTTAACAGAGAGTACCTCTTTAATTAAGATATAGTTAAACAATAATAAGAATAGGATTGTAATCAAAGTTCTTCATTGATAATTCTCCCAGGGAAATGAGTTGCCCAAAACCAAACACTCATGTCATCTTGCGTCACCACAGCAAATGATCTTTGGAAAAAAATGTTGAAAAGACGGCAACCCTAGTCAAGAAAATCCAAACTTTAAAGTGTATGCATACCGTGTATTAACCGCCGCACACCGTTACTGTGGAGCTAAAACTGGGAGCAGAGCAGCCTGCCTGAAAGATGATCTTGTGCTATTCACAAGATGAACAGGTGAACAAACTAATTTTCTTCTCTGGCCATGGAAAATGCAGCAGTCCCTTTGTTTGATTTCTAAAGATGTATTGGCCCTTATGTAGTGTGCAGCTTGAGAGCTTTTTGTGTGTTGCTCTCTTAAAAACCAGCCACTCTGCTCTTTCTCTTCGCTCTCAATCACACCATGTCTTTGATTTTTGTGACCAGAGTTTGATATACTTAAACTTCTTTATGTGGCAGCTGGTTCAACCCCCTATTGACTTTGCCCACATACCCTCAGGCACGTACACACATGTTGAGCCTCTCTTCTGCGTTATTTTAACAAGCCGTGGCCCCCTCCACCCAACCCCTCCTTTGGACACTGCTTGTGTAGACTTTGTGCCAAGAGAAGGATTAGTGTTTTATATCACTTATGACATTCTGCCGGGTCCCCCCATGGCTCCAGTTTCTGTGTCTGGCCATCGGATGTTTTCAGCACAACTTCCACGCTTGTTGTCGCCTTTGCCTCTAGAGGGATGCTGGCATTACTGTGTCTCAACAGCCTTAACCAAGTATACACCAGTTCTCAGCCATTGACCTACTTATTCCTGATATACTTTGAACTCCAGTTCTTCACAATGAGTAAAATCTCTTTACAGTTTCTAGGTTTCCTCAAGTATCTTTACATTTTTTAAGTCAACTCCAAGCACACGCTGAAACAGAAAGCTGCAGTGTCACATTAAACCTTTAGCTGCCTCTTTTTTGCACACATCAGTGTCTTCATGTTGACAGGCTGTATTGCTGTTTTACTTGGAAAATCTTCATCTGCACCTCCTTCTCCCTCCATTCTTCCTCTCCCCTCTCTTCCCCCCTCTGCTTATTAGTTAATGGATTACTGCTCCTGGGGGCGATGGGAAAGTAAAACAGGCTGGCTCCAGGCAGATAGCTGGCCAGCCGCTCAGGTTTCAAAAACACTGGCTCCTGTTGCTCTGACAGCCAGTTTGTCCCAGCCGGCCTCTAACAAAAGACCACATTTGGTCATTAGACCCCAGGCTTTGAGAAGACAATGTGGATGGACCACACGAGGCTTGTCTAGTTGTGTTTATGTGTTGAGCTGTTGGGGCTGTTCATGCTTGCATAGTTTACCAACAATCCCCACAATCAGATGTTATACCTCACTCAGCCTACAGCACACACCATATCTAACACAGAATTGTGTTGAGTGCTAATTTCTGTTTGAGTGTGTTTCCACCACATGCAGCACAGGTAGAGCTAGTTAAACGCTGCTCTACATTTTTTCTGACACTGGATGTTGGAAATAAGTAGTCTGTCAATACTTGAGGGCGTCCTGTTCCACTGGGAGTCCACACTATAGTGTCACCACTCTGCCCTGAACCCAGAGTCGTCTCTGAACAGATGAAGTCTACATGGCAGCTGCAGATATTAACAGGCTGCTACAGTTGTTAATAGAGCTTTTAATGTAGTGTTACTATAGAATTGTCTGTTGTACTGTGATTCCTTCATGGAGAGGTCACGTGATGCAGTATTTACACATTCCTGTGTAGGCAACAAGTAGATGCGTGCCACTCAGTTTTTCTTAATGCCTAAGATAATTTCTCTTTATATATAGATTTAACAGCCACTTTAAGAGGCACAATTGGGAAATGTAATTTGTATGGTCAGCAAATATAAAAAAATGTACAATCCCTAAACCAGTTTCTAGGTGATGTCTTCACAAGTTCTTGTTTTGTTAAACCAGTTGTCCAAAACCAAGAGGTATTTGGTTCATCACAGAAGAAATATTTCAAATTTGGGTATAGCTGGAATCAATTACCAAAATAGTCCTCCTACACCATCCCCACGGCATGTTAGGTGTAATCTCAGCAAAAACATTCAATTTAAACAGCTGTGACATTGTCACCACAACCTGAACATTATAAGCGTTTTGAAGATAGAGCTGTTGTATTTGATTGCATCAAAGTGGGTGTACTTGTAAATGTGACCACTTCATGTATTCCACATATAAGAACACTGAAGTGAAGGGAAATAATCAATATGATTAGACTCATTTATCAAAACTGCTCTTGTATGTGTCAGAGTTTGAATTTTGGGGTCAGAATTCTGATTTATGTTTCTTTATGTTTCTTGTTTACTCACAGATGCGAACCATGAAGCAGCAGCAGAGGCCATTGAAAACATGGCAGACGCCGTCACACATGCTAGATTTGTGGGAACAGACCCTGCCAGTGATGAAGTCGTCCTCATGAAAATTCTACAGGTACATAACAACTTGTTTTATGGCTGTTATTAGTGTAGTCATGCTCAGACCTGTACTGTACTAATGAATCCAGTACAGTAGTGTCTAATAAAAAGGACCTTTATGAAATTCATAATTGAAGTTCTGTTGAGACTGTGTTTATCTAAGTTTATGAAAATATAATGAATATTAATATTAACAAGTAGAAATGGCTAATACATAGTTTTTTTAGAATGTATTTATTAACAAGTTTGTCATCTAGGAAAATGCAGTGTTTTCCACAGGTAAAGAAATGACTTGCTTGCAGCATGTGACGATGTGCATGCAGATTCCTGTAGTTATGAGGGAGGCAGTGTAACCCAGTTTATTCTTAAACACGTTACATGCAGACTGTTGTTAGACACTGAAATTAACCAATCTATAAATTCCTCATGTTCAGGGTATCAGCAGACACTAGAATTTACAGATGTTCACCTACATGGAGACTACCTGGAGACTTCAGCTCTGCAGTGATGCATAGCCTCTAGTCCTCTCTCAGTTAATGCAGTGCACACATCACAGGCATGTGGCAAAAAAAATGTGTTAGTTTGTATGAGTGAAAATAAGTTATTTTGAAGAGTAAAATAAAGCATTTTAATCTAAGATGTGCTTAGATTGAAACAGAGAGATTTCATCAACTTGGTTAGTGCATCACCTGCAGATTTTTGTACATTTGTATTTTGCTGTTTAAGGTCCTGAGGACTCTGCTGCTGACGCCAGTGGGAGCCCACCTGACCAATGAGTCTGTTTGTGAGATCATGCAGTCCTGCTTTAGGATTTGCTTTGAGATGCGCCTTAGTGGTGAGTAACATCCAACACATTCATGAACCTCTATTTCAAACAGCATATGTTTCACTTAACTTACAGTCACATCAACTCTGCAAACAATGCAAATTGTCTGTGCCTACACATCATCTATTTTGCCATCCTGTAATGTATTGGTTTCCAGTCGGGGGGTCAGAATAGGCTAATATATGTTGAAAACTAAATCTGATGGTTCATAAGATGATTAATGGGATTGTTCTTTCAGACTTTTCAACAATAATTTGTGATTTATTATTTACTGTTTGACATTAAGTTTCTTCTAAATGTCTCTGTCTTGTGGTCTCTCACTCTTAGCTCGACTGTTTCTTGCTTCTTGATTTTATTCTGCCTGGTTTTCATGCCTTTGTCTCCCCTTTGTTTGCAGACCTTCTCAGGAAATCAGCTGAACATACACTGGTTGACATGGTGCAGCTACTTTTCTCCAGGTAAACAAGTAGCATGGTGGTGGATAGAGAATGTGGGTAGATGTGTTAAAGTAGACATTGTTATTCTGTTCCACTTTAATGTGTTCGCAGCTGAATGGTTTAAAGCCAAGTTTATTCTCATATATGAAAATACTTAGTTTATTTAGGGACTGGTTTGTTAGCTGAACTATCTAAGCTAATCATTATAGCTGCAAGCAGCGATGATCAGGCTTTCACACCCCTGCGTGCATCAGAGTGCGCAACAGCAGATAGGACGTGCACGTGAAAGTATACAACATGTAATGTCCTGTATCCAGTAGGTGGCAAACATGACGATAACACAATATCATCATTTAGATGGCTTCAAGCTGGAAATCTTATTTCACATAATCATTGAGGCAGATCCGACCACTCTGTATTCTGCAGACTCAAAATAATACAACTTACCATTTAATGGCCAAGTATCAAAATTTGAGGCCTTGCCAAGGATATAAAAACAATCTTCATAAAAAACGCAATCATTTAGCTTTTAATTGTGGAGGTCTCTACATTATGCACACCAATTCAGTCAGAGCAATTTCATTCTCCAAGTCTAAAGATATCTCACCCAAGAAGGAGAGCGGGCTGGACTGATGCTGCTCTCTTCTATCACGTCTGCATCACAGATTGGAGGTTTCCTGCATATATTTCTCTCTTAGGCCTCATTATTCCCCTTAAAGCTCATGAATTTCATTTTGCTCTGTGCTTAAGGTCAATGGACCACAGATTCACTAATGTCATAACATGATTTCTCCTTTGGCATTTAGCAGAAGAGCCCGACACACGCACATGCACAGGCATGCACGCGCATACACACACATAAACACGCATACACACGCATACACACACATACACACACATACACACGCATACACACGCATACACACGCATACACACACACGTACATACACTATCCCCACAAACCCCATTCAGATGCATCAGAGTGCCAGTCACATTCGGTCACAGACAAAGGGATGAGCCAAGAGAGCTGCACACCGTATGATCTGCATATAGATGAAGCTGGTCTCTGCTTCAACAGCAAAGCTCCCAGCCCCATAAATACTAAGAAGCATATCTATGCACACACACACACACACACACGCGCGCATTCCGAACTAGCATTGCCAACAATGCCAGACAGAAGCAATCAGGAAAATAAGCTACAAAAAAAAGCGTGTCTGCTCATCTGAATATGAAGGAGCAGACCTGGCGAACAAACAAAGCTCAAAATAAAGTTATGGTGTGATTCACCTCCTCTCTAATGCCGTGTGTCACCACAAAGACAATTTGACACAGGATTTGTCACAAAGTGATGCGTTAACTTCACTGCAGCTGATGTCCAGTGTTGGTTTTTACCAAGCTTGTTACCAGTCACTGACGCTGCCTCCAAGTCCTCTTGGCCTGTTTTTATTTATTGGTAAGACTCTTGTATGGCACCTTGTTATCATGTACTCTCATACAATTTTACTGTGCAAGCATAAAAAGAGAAAAGCCCAACAGCCAAACTCATAAACAGAGACATCCCTGCATGTGAAAAGCAAACATACATATAAATGTATTGTCACCTTTTTATTTCATCCTTCTGATACTGCTCTCTCACTCACACACACACACACACACAAGCACACAAGCACACACACACACGGCTCTTCATCTCATTTTGCTCATGTTCAACCCCCACCCCCCTGACTTGTACACAGACCCTTTGAATGGGTCTGCCCCCCCCCTTGTTTCACCCCAACCAAAGAATAATGAGCAGCAGCTCTCTTCAGCTCCTCATGAGGAGTCTTAGATTGCCTGCTGAAAGTATTAGGCATGTTAATCTGTTGGACCCACAGATCATCCAATAATCATGGTCGCAAGACAACACTCTATTAACGCCGAGTTGATGTCAGAAGGGGGCTGCTGGCTCCTCCTTTTGTGAGTGCCTGTGTGTGTGTGTGTGCGTGTGCGTGCGAGCGAATGGGATGACATCTCATTTTCCAGCAAAGCTTTAGAGTCCACAGGATCCTATCCTATCTTTGTGTAGCGCCTTGAGAACAGCAGCCAGCATTGCTTGCAAAATGCTGGAAAGGTTTATTTGTGGCTCAGGTAGAAAATGTTGAGATTATGACTGTGGTATTGCCACTTAAGCAGCTTAGGACGTGTTCTACAATGCTTTTCTACTAATTTTTCCATCTTTTCATGGGTAAATTGAGCTTCATAGATGCGAGACTCACACCAGCAGGATATCAAACTGGTAAAAGTTAAAGCAGCAGAGGCTGAGATTTGCAAAGATATTTTTAGGTTTTTTCATGTATAGGCATATTGTGACGAAAACATACTAATTTGAATCATTATTGTCTGTTGAAATTTTAAAGAAAGGAATGTAACATTATTGATAAAAGAAATGGATTGAAGTATTTTATAAAGTATGTTACAAATTCATATTTGTTTGAAACATGCACAGTTTGCAACTCTGTCGTAAATTTATTTCAGAGGATTTCTTTCCGCCTTTTTCTTAAGTTCTTAAGTTGTGTTATTTTTCTTACAGACTCCCACAGTTCAAAGAGGAGGCCAAGAGTTATGTTGGTGCCAACATGAAGAAGGTAACAGGACTGAGATGTTGAATGTGCTTGCTTATTGTTATTGTGATTTTTTTACCTCCCTCATCTTTACTGTCTTGGGTTTTCTCATTATCATTGTGTGTTTTTTTTAGGTTTCTCTATATGGCTGTAAAATACAGTTAATGATGTAATAGCATCACTTAACAAACTAAGAAATATGTCCTAAAGACCACATCAGCCACATATTCCCTGCACGCTGTCATCAGTGGTATTCTACTTAAAAACATCTTACCTGAATTAACCTTAAAGAGTCAACGTCTGGATAAACCTTAAATCATATATCCTTGGTTCTCCTGCTCCTGTCACCCTTTTCTGCCTTTGTACCCTCCCCTCTCCTCCAGTCTTATTTTTGTCCTTTCAGTTCAGTTTTGCTTTTTGGAACATTTAGTGTTTAATTTAAGTCGTCCATCTTTCTGTGTCTAGCCGTTTCCCTTCCCACACACCCAACACTGTATCCTGGACACTCAGGATCTTATTTGAGTAGAAGCACAAGTAATTGTAGAGAGATGGTAGTTAAATGGCCCATATGAGTGGCCCACTGTCATAGTGCACTGACAGGCAGGGTGAGTTCGGCTTATTGGCGGGAGTGCATAAAAGTGGCTTACTGTTGAACTTTCTTTAATTTCAAGTATAATTTCATCACTGGGTTAATTATTTTACATTAAAAAAGATTTTTCTCCTATTCACTGCTCTGTAGATGATAATAATAAAAACATCAAGGGGTTGAACTTTAGTTTGTGCATAACTGTCTAAATACGGAAAGCGCCAAATGCTACCATCACCAGGGTTTACACCCAAAATTGAGGTGATGTCAACAATCCATTTAATCTACAGCTGAATCTCAAAAATGTTCATGTCACTGATCTAAAGTTTCTCTGAAATGCAGGGAATGAGTACATGTAATAGAAGTATGTGAGGTAACTTAGGGGACATGACTGAAATCTGTGCTACTACACTTTGTCAACAACAAAATAAAAATACCAATCAATCGACTCTAATACTAATGAAACAGGCTACATACTATAAGAATATACTCTCACTAAAATGTCCAGTTTAGCTGTTTCTTTTTCATGGCTGCCATATTGCTATTATTATATATATTATATTGTTGTTGAGCTGGAAACAATTGTTCCAGCAGTTGCTGCTTTTTGCATGGTCTACAGTATCTCTCCATCCACTCACTCTGCCTGTTCATCGGCTTGCTGCCCATTCTTTTGTGATTGGAGCAAATAGTGGCTGTGTGCGTGCATGTGTGTGTGCGCACTTAAAACCCTGTGAGCTGTTTGGGTCCCACTCCCCCCACTATTAAGCGTAAGCTTATGTATGCCTGAATGTGTTGTGTGTTGGTCCCACTGCTGACATGTTACCCATCACTAATCACGGGCACCTGCCCGCTCCCCTTCTCTTCTGAGGCTTACAATATCTTGTGGAAAAACAAACGAGTGCAGGTAAGGAAGATAACTTCAAGTATTAGGGCTGGAGAATCTCTTCCCGTAACCTTCCCCTGTCCTTTTAAGACCACTCACTAACCTTCCAGCCCTTAAGTCTATAAACGTGGCAAAAAGAAGAACTTGACAAGTGCTTTAAGAAATATTCCTCTCATATAAAACAACATAGTGAGTAGATGATTCTAAATGGTCTTTATCATGTAAAACATAGTTCACAATGCCAAGTCTGTGCTCTCATTACATCTGTAATATTATTGAATTTTGTTTCTAATTGAAACATCTTTTGGTTTACAATCTCATGCATATGTCTCAGCTTTTGCATATCATGCCAGCCATAAGCCCTTTCATCTTTTGCTGGATCGATCATGCTTCAGTTATTTTTTTTAAAGAATAGATGACATCACAAAATAGATTTAAGAGTGTCTGAAACTGTAAATGGTTTGCATAAGTAAATACAACACTCACAATGAGGAAACAGAACCTTTTAAAACACAGTAACAGTAACCCACATCAAATCATAATAAGTGGCTGTGGCTCCTCTTGGTGAACAATGTATATGCTATACTGTTTTTTTAAGTGCATTGTATTATGAATTTATGAAAGTGTGTTCATTTCAGGCTTTAATCAAATAGGTTCCTCTCTATTGAACCTCACTCAGTATCTTCACACTCTTTTGGTTCCAGGCATATTATACAAGACGATTTGACCAAGGGTGTGTTTGTTCCAACTACTATAGTGCAATAAATCACAATTAAAGACTAATTCATTTGAGTCTCCCTAAGAAAGTTCAGTATATAGAAGTGTTAATGCTGTGGAAGGGAAACTATGCATCAGTTTATATGAGTGAGTCCTTTATTTCAAACAACACACTGATTTAACATTGTGCTCCTCTAAACATTGTATTGCTCATGATGGGTAGTTTAAAACTAAAGTTGAAACCTTTAGTTTTGCAGCAGAACTAGAGGCATCATCTGTTTTTATCCAGTCACCTTATCAAAGCCTGACTGCATTACCTATAATGCAATTTGAGCTAACATTTATGGGTGTGTTGGGCACGGTGTGTAGTAGAGGTCTGTTAAACCCACAACTTGCTCAGTGATGCGCTCGTGTTTCCTGTAGTTGAAGATGCGTGCCGGTGGAATGAGTGAATCGTCCAAATGGAAGAAGCAGAAACGCTCGCCGAGGCAGCCTCGACACATGGTCCGAAGTCCCTCTGGTCAGATGGACCCAGCCCAGTCCAGCACCCTCAGTAACAACAACCTTTCAGGTGAGAGACACTCCATTTTAATGATACACTCACTATCACCAGTGGTCACCTAAGTGGAGGCTGATGGAGTCAAAGTTTGCCGGTTCTCTTCTGTTAAAAATTCTGGTAGGGTAATAAATGGCTGACGAAGAAAAGTGACCACCGATTAAACAGAAGGGAATTTTGAAACGTGGGAAAATAATCAAGGTTCAAGCAGATACAAGCTGACCTCAAAGATCATGTTCAATAGCATCCAGTCATTTTCTGAATAAAAGTGAGAGTTTGCTAAAATACTACTTTCAACTTATTAAAAGAAAGTGTATATTTAAACTTGAAGGTTATCAACCCTTTCAACAAATTCTGTACATTTGTGCACATGGATAGATGGTGAAACGCACCATTTTACACCATCAAATCATATGCATCTCTTTGTTTATAGGTGGCGTCCCGTTCATTGAGCAGGGCTTGTCTGCCTCTAGCTTACCAGCCTCAGACAGTGCTGGCTCATCCATTTCA
Source organism: Paralichthys olivaceus (assembly GCF_024713975.1). Lineage (NCBI taxonomy): Eukaryota > Metazoa > Chordata > Actinopteri > Pleuronectiformes > Paralichthyidae > Paralichthys > Paralichthys olivaceus. The sequence continues at coordinate 3,043,842 of NC_091106.1, forward strand.
AGCCCTACAACCACAGACAGTGGCCTGGACACCTGTTCCAAAGCCACCTCCAGAGAAGACCTTTCCGACCTGGAACAGTGCAGCTCGTCTGCAAACAACCTGGCTTGCGCGCTCCCTGGGACTGAGCCCAGCTCTCCAGATGCACACGTAAGACTTGGAATATACAGAATAAAAGATTTCTAATCTTCACTTTGAGATAAATCGATATTTAATCAATATTTTACACCAGGGTGTATGCAGTAGTAGTAATGCAGTAACAGGTAGCCAGGGAGATAGCTGTTGGCCTGTTGAAGCTGGAAGTTGAAGCGGAAGAGGCTAGAAGCCGCCAGTTTGTCAGTTATATTGAATAAATCCTCACGTTAATCAGTGGTCATTAAGAATAGAAAAGCTCTATAAAAATACAGACCATTTACCATTTGTTAACTGTTTACATTTATTACAGTAATCTAATCCACTTTATTTAGTTATTTTACTTAACAGTACTGTATTTAATTTTATTATAATTGCTCTATTTAACTTTGTTCTTATGTACTTAAAGTAATGTTATTTATTACTGTATTCAACTTTATGATAACTGTAATTTATTTTACCACTACTGCATTCAGCTTCAGTCTAACTGTTGTTTTTATTAGCACAGTACTGTATTTAACTAACAGGCAGGAGACTTCTATGCGGGCCAAGGACTTAATGAGCTCGAGTGTTGATCCAAATGACAGATTCTTCATTAGCATGGCTTTAAAACAGAGCCAAGAGGTTTATGGCTCTGATGCTGTGGAAATAAAACACAGAAAGACTGACTGAGATGTGATGTGCATTCTTTTTGAAAATATGACTGATGATATATCATAAGTGACACTAGTGTGTAAACCCAAGTGACTTCTAGTGAGACCCTGGTATGTGACTTTTAACTTTGATGATGATTTATGATTTGTGTTCTGTTTCCATAGTCTGAGGGCAGTCAAGTTGAACCAGCTCAGTCAGCCTCAGTGGAGTCTATCCCTGAGGTTCTGGAGGACAAAGACTCCACTACAGAGCAGTCGGACAGTACCTCTGTCCATGATATGGACTATGTCAACCCCAGAGGAGTCCGTTTCACACAGTCCACACAAAAAGATGGTATGGATATTGAAGGTTTTTGTGTTTATATTATAATCCTATCTTCATACCACTGTTCCTTAGCATGAGAGGGTCATGCAAGCATTACAACAGAGCTAAACAGTTCGCGCATAGTTCATTTTCTTTACATGTCAGATCTTCTTTTCCTTACTCTCCATCCTCCTTTTGCTTCCTTTAGGAGCATCCCTCATCCCTTATGGCCTCCCATGTCTAAGGGAGCTTTTTCGCTTCCTGATCTCACTGACCAACCCCCATGATCGCCACAACACTGATGCAATGATGCACATGGGCCTGCAGCTGCTGACTGTAGCACTTGAGTCAGCAGACATTGCTAACTACCAGTCGTTACTAGGACTAGTCAAAGATGAGCTCTGCAGACATCTCTTCCAGGTAAACTAGCTGACACTTGTGTGCTCTAGTGGAGTATTTAATATGTTTAATTTCATCATCTGTGCAAATATTTGCTTTGAGTAAGACTTTGAAGATATTAAGGTTTATGTTTATGTTTTAAAATGTTTTTTGCCATCCATTAGTTTGTTTGTGAAGAAACTGAAAGAGGATCATTGTCAATAATTTTGCTCTCAGTCTTTTAATTACAAATCAATGTACGCACAAAAATCCAGTTACAATAAATGAGTGAGCTAGCATCAAGAACAAAATCAACAATTATAATTGTAGAAAGCTTGACTGATTGTCTGTTACAAAATGTTTAAGTATTGTTTTTGTTGATTCCTGTGTTGTAGTTGCTGAGTGCTGACCGTATGAACCTGTACACTTCCTCCATACGAGTTTGCTTTTTGCTTTTCGAAAGCATGAGATTACATCTCAAGTTTCAGCTCGAGGTAACATGTTATTACTAATGTATCTTTATGTTTAATCGGCAATTGAGTCATATGTAATCCACATGCACTTTATGGTAAAATTGATCCTGAATGCCTAATCATTACCCTGTGTGCTAAACTGACAGATGTACCTAAAGAAAATGATGGACATCATCACATCAGAGAACGTTAAGATGCCATATGAGATGAAGGAGATGGCTCTGGAGGCTCTGGTGCAGTTATGGAGGATCCCCAGCTTTGTCACCGAGCTGTACATTAACTATGACTGTGACTTTTATTGCTCCAATCTGTTTGAAGACCTCACTAAACTGCTGTCCAAGGTAGCCTCCTCATTGGATCATTTCTATGCATAGTGTTGATGACAATTTTTTATATTCTTGAAAACATCACAAATTCTTATGGGAATCCTCTCTAGATAATGGTTTGTTTTAAATTGTTTAAACCGTTATTGTTCATAATGGATCTTAAATAATTGACCTTCCAGTTTGTTTTTTTAAATATTCACTGTAATTTGTGATCTGTTATAAAGGTCTTAGTGGGTAAAGATACTAAATTACATATTTAAACAGTTCATAAAGTCTTAAATTTAATGTGGTGAACAATGCAGAAGCTGTTTTTGTAAAATATTTTTTATTATACAACACTATTTATCCTAAGTGCAAGCTTTTTGCCATCCTAACCTTTTTTAGTCACAAAATGTCGATCAGACAAATGGATCAAGATATCAATCTTTATTTGTATTTTTTTGATACATGTCAAATGAATTATAAAATGTTGTGGATTTGTTATTTTAAATGAAACATGGTTTTCCCTCCTCTTTCTACAGAATGCGTTCCCAGTGTCAGGGCAGCTTTACACAACGCACCTCCTGTCGCTGGAGGCTCTCCTCACAGTGATTGACAGCACTGAGGCTAACTGTCAGGCCAAAGTGCTCAACAACACTGCTCAACAAGAGCAGTCAGAAACACTGCTGGCAGAGGGAGAAGGTTCAAGCAAAAGTGGACCAGACACTACAGCTGGTATATTCACCCCTGCAGACATCTCACTGTTGCATAAACATGTTTTTTTTCTTTAGGTCTTTAAAATATAAAGATGTAAAATAATGTCAAAAATCTGTAGCTTCAGTGTAAACATCCCAGTCTTTTGTTTTTTAACATAAACAGATCTTACCAATGGTTTGAGTTTTCAACAAGCTCAGAGTGCACCAGTATGTCCACCAACCAGTGGTCATCTGATGGCAGAGACGATGAAACTGGGCAGACAGGACCAAGGAGACAATGATGCCGGTGAGACTATGATCTGAACAACAGTTTTACCTTTAAATCTTCCTCACCATTGGAGGTTGAACCTGATTTCATCTTTAAGCAGCTGAGAAGAGAGCACCGAAGAAGCCTCAGCGTTTCTCATCATGTTTACCCGATTCCCAAGAATTGATGGAAATTAGAACAAAGAAAAAGGTAAGTGGTAGTGACCGACATAGGTTTATAGTAACATTACACATCAGTTATGAAATCTACAAGTGCACCTTCATGATGAGTTTCTTTTTGTGTCTCCAGCTGCTGATCACAGGCACAGAGCAGTTTAACCAGAAGCCTAAGAAGGGAATCCAGTTCCTGCAGGAGAAAGGCCTCCTCAGTAGCCCCATGGACAACAACCAGGTGGCGCAGTGGCTCAGAGAAAACCCCCGGCTGGACAAAAAGATGATTGGAGAGTTCATCAGTGACCGCAAGAACATGGACCTCCTGGACAGCTTTGTGAAGTACGATGAAAGGCCAGGGCATATGCATTTGTTGATCCTATTAAAGTGTATGTACCCTCTCATAAAGGGTGCAGAGAGTTTGGTTTCCAAGGTGCATTGTTGAATTTACTGTTAACAATTAACAATGCTGAGAGTGCTTGTTCAACTAATGTGAATCTTTTCCACAGCACGTTCACCTTCCAGGGACTTCGTATTGATGAGGCCCTGCGTCTCTACCTGGAGGCCTTTAGATTACCTGGAGAGGCTCCGGTCATCCAGAGACTCCTGGAAACCTTCACAGACAACTGGCATGTAAGACACATTTCCTCAGCCTTGACTGTTATATGGTCACTGGGCGCTTTATAAGGAACACCTTTCCAACTGCGTATTCAACAAATTATCAGTCAGTCATGTAGCAGCAGTGCAATACATGAATTCCTGTATATACAGGTCAGGAGCTTCAGTTAATATTCACAGCAAACATCAGAATGGGATCTCAGTGATTTTGAGTGTGACAGGATTGTTGGTTTGAGTATTTCTGAAGCTGCTGATATCCTTAGATTTTCATACACAGCAGTCTGTAGTTTTTTTTTTTCTCAGAATGGGGAGAAAAATAAAAACCCACCATTTCATCTATCTCTGTTTTGAGAGGTCAGAGGAGAATAGTCAGACTGGCTGGAGTTGACAGAAAGACTGTGGTAACTCAGATAACCACTCATTGCAGCTGTGGTGAAAAGAGAACCATGAACAACTAGTCCAACCTGGAGATCTAGATTTAAGACTGCTAGTAACTGCTACTGTGAAAACAATGTCATTATTAGCAATGGATATTATATGATAACTAGTTGAATTTTTAACCACACGTGGTGATCGCCATTTGGATAATACATGCAGTTGCTGAAAATTCAAAATGGCTGCCATTTTTCAAAATGGCCACCATGACTGGTAAGTAAATCTTAATAGCAAAAACGTTGAGCAGGAGTCTGATATGGATGATATCCAAAACCTTTCTTCATTTGCACAGTCTCCTCTTCGCCCTTGTTATTGACACACAGCTCCACCTCAACCTTATCTATAACTCCCCAAGATTTCTGAGCCATATGTGAGTTTTTTTATTGCGCATGAACTAACAAACAGCACAAGAAACATTTAATTGTTACCACTTACTTTTGAACACTTGTAAGTTGGGCAGTATCTTTTTAAACTGCTGTATCTCCAACACAGATCTTTCTACATTGATGTAAACCTTGCAAATACACACAAACAACCTTTCTCCCATCGAGTCAAGCCAGCCTGTTTACAAAAGGTCTTTTCCATCATCAGATACTTTTAGCTATTAGGTGGTGAAGTGATAAATCACACTGTCCCATGATGAACCCTCTAAATTATTGTAGTAGGATGACATAAGTGTTAAAACTTAAACACATGGTGGTGGACAAAGGAAAAACTACGGGGGAAAACATCTGACTTCTGAAAATAGCTGTATAAGCCGTGTGACCTGGAAACTAATCATAGTAAAGGTCTTTTCTTAGACTGACCACATACACACATATAGCAGCCTTGAAAGAGTTGAGTAATTTTAGACAGTGACACTGTCAGTGAGATTTCCACTCTATGGGGTCGCTGTGGTATCAGCACAATGTACAAGGTGAGATTCATTCTAGATCATAGAGTGCAAGTAAAGATGGACCACATGACTGCTCCCCAGAAATGAAGCCAACCTGGTGGCTGGCTTCAGTGTAGGTCATAAGTCCTCCACCATGTCATGGAACAGTCTTATGATTTGTGTTGGGTTAGAAACAAGTGACTTCAGAACCTCAGATGATGTATACTTTATTCATCATTATAATTTGTTTCCTGTATTTGTGTGTTTGTAGAAAGTGAACGGATCTCCGTTCATGACCAACGATGCAGGCTTTGCCTTGGCCTATGCTGTCATAATGTTGAACACTGACCAGCATAATCACAATGTCCGCAAGCAGAACATCCCCATGACTGTAGAGGTGAGTTATCTCTAATTGTGATCTATCTCTCTCTGTTTCTCTCTCACTCTCCCTCCCCTCCCCTCTCCTCCATCCATATATCACTTTTCACATTAATTTCTATGTCACTTCCCTCATCTTTTCATAAGCGGGCTAATCAATCAACTTGCTGAGCACTAACTTTAAGTTTTCCTGGGACATCAGGCCAAAAGTCTGTCAGAAAACAGAACCCTGTTACTTCAGCAGGCCACGTTATGAGCCATTCATCTGATGCCGCTATAGACCGCACCCAGCCCCTTTCAGGCCAGCTGACCACACCCCTCTTGCAGCAAAAAATGGCAGCTGACCTATCTGCCAGAAACAGACCCAGCCCCATTGACAATGTCAGAAACGTCACTACACCACATCTCTGTGACGATTACAGACCACACCCATTAAAATGGGAAAAGAACAAACAATCACAGGCCTTGCATCACTCACACCAACTGACCACACCCCTCTCACAGCAACAAATTGCTGAAAGCCTCGCCCCTTGTGAACACTCTCACTCTGCCATCACTTTTGTTTGTCAGTTGAATGATCATACAATCCAGCCTCAGTAACAAATGTTGGTGACTCAACATCACGCCTGCCAAGTCATTCCTGGTCATCTTCATCCCTTTGAAACACAAGGAACACTGGCAATGTCAAAGACAGCACATCCTCTACTATTGTGCAAATTAATATGCTGAGATAACTAATAAGCAAGGAGAAGATTTGAACACAACACAAAACCTTACTTATTATAATAATGAAATAAAGTAGAACATTGTAACAAGCACAAAGATCTAATGGCAGAATTACAGTTATAATAATAATAATAGTAATAATGAATACAAGCAATAATAACAGCGATAAAAGAAAAAAGACACATTTTCAAACTTTCCAATTTCAAGAGACTACTAGCTTTCTTATTTATTGAGAGTGAGAATTAGTCGTGCAGAATTTTACAGAGGACATCTTTGAACAATAAGGCTCATTTTGAGATATTAAAACTGCTGGGATGCTTTGACAAGAAATAACCTGTCTTCCTCCGCTCCTACTCTGTGAAAGACTCTTATGGTTTCTGGTTAGTAGTGTCAGTTACTCAGAAACGCACTGTATTCTGGTTAGGCTGCGTAATCCATGCATATTGGTGTCATTAACAGTTTTCTGTGTCCTGTTCAACTCCTTTGTAATGAATAAGTACCCCACTGAAAAACAAAGTTGGGCAGTTTAACACTTATCAAACTTAACCTGACAGCAGCATGAATGAAAATCCATACAACTCACTTATATTTTATTTTCAGAGAAGAAAAAAATGATAAAAATAGAACTTTTTGCTTGTGTTCATTCAGAGATTTTTTTTACAATGCCAAAATGGTAAAAACTTGCACCTTGTTACTTTGCAGATTTATGCTGTATTCTTCTCAAAAGGTGAAGCTACAAACTTCGCTGTATTTATATGCAGTGGGCCCCAAATGTCTGAGACCACATTCCCATTCTAGTGAATGCATAAATGGTCTCAGACTTTAGGGCCCCACACTATCTATTTTTTTCCTCTCACTGCGGCAGGGCCCCATTTGTGTCTGATAGTATGACATTCCCCTGTGAGTGCTAGAATTTGCACTGGTGTGGCTTGGCGGCTCAGAAAACCCGCAGCCAACAACTGTAGCCAGTGGTGGTCTGTTTGAGAGGTGAACTCATCCTACACAGGCGGCATGGGGGCAGGGGGAGGACATGGGGTGTTCATCTCTCTCTCTCTCTCGCTGTCTCGCTGTCTCGCTCTCTTTCTTGCTCTGTCTCTCTCTTTTTCTCTCTCTCTCTAGCTCTCTGTCTCTCTTGCTCTCTCTCACTCTCTGTCTCACTCTCTTCATCTACCGTGTCTGTTTTTTCTCTCTTTGATTGACTGGGGCTGAAGACTAAACTGAGCGTCTGCTTTAGCTTGTGAACAGATCTTGGGTCGTCCACTCTCTCTGACAAATGATTTTAAACACTTGCGTTCTCTTTCTCTTCGTCTCACTGTGCGCACATAATTTGTTCAATCTGTCTTTCTTTAGTCAAGTCATACTTCTTTCTACAGCCAGTGCTGTTTGTTTTTTAAATTATCCCTACACAATCCCAATACACCAGTTGCAGTTTGTTTGAATAAAAAAAAAAGGTTTAATCATTAATCATTACTCTTAATCACTGTTCTGTCGTCGCACAGGACGAATAAAAGAGTCACCTAGCATTTGAGTTCCTTAACAGCTTGAAATGTGTAGCGTTCACCACAGCATGTGTTGGCAGTGGGGTTATTTTTGAAATGTGAAAAAGTATCCGCAGAATCACTGTGTCTAAATCAGGTCTTTTCCCCAAGGATTTTACAATGATATGACATGTTATGAGTGAGGTACAGGTGAGGTCAGTGGTATAATGTTCATTGTGTCCATAATATACACCATGCTGCTCGTTTTGGCAGCCTGTGTTGGCTAGGACAGCAGCTGTTCTGAGAGCTGCTGTCTAACAGCGTGTGTGTGTGAGAGAGAGTGTGTTTGTGAGAGAGAGAGAGAGAGAGAGAGAGAGAGTGTGTGTGAGAGAGAGAGTGCGTGTGTGAGTGAGTTGGAGACGCTGCATGTCCCTGATAGAAGCATGACTAACAGAGGTGTGTTCTCAGTGGCCTCCTGCTCCCTCTGTCTTTCTCTGCCGGTGTTAACTTCTCAGTGTGTTCCTGCTGAGAAGCTCCTGTTTCTCCTCTTCATACCTGCCAAGACATTAAACTGAGCCTTGAGTGTGTCAGTCATCACCAGGTGGTTCTGTTTATTTATAGGAGTAATCCTTGTTTTCCTAAAGCTTTAACTAAAGTGTATTAAGTGACACATAATGAGTGTGTTCCCAGCCAAGGTCCTTTTAATTGTTGATTTGCTGCTCAGTTAACGAAGCACTGAATGACAGAGACTTGGCTGCCTGAGCTAAGCTCCCATGTTGAGATGTATTGACTGACATGTTGATGGTTGAGACGGGCACCTGAGGTGTTCAAGTCAACTTTCTGCCAGGACCCAAAGGTTGATGGTTCCAATAACTGCTTTTTGTTTGTTTTTTTGAAACAGCAATTCAAGAAAAATCTTAAGGGAGTAAATGGAAACAAAGACTTTGACCAGGACATGTTGGAGGACATCTACAACGCTATCAAGTAAGTTCACCTGACGTCTGTTAGTCTGCGTCTGTCAGAAAGCTAAAAAATAATTGCAAATTCCATTGTGTTAGTAATTAAAAAATATATAATAGTAATTCAAGCTAATATTCTGAAAATCTGCCAGTGGGGCTCTGATGTTGCGATTATAATTTTAAATTTACTTGATTCATTGGGGAATTAAGTGAGATGGGATTTGAGAAAGAGAGGCATAGTTAGATGTGTGATTCCTCTCTCTTATTTTTGTGGTTTGTTTTTTTTTTCTGGGGGAAAACAAAAATGCATTTTCATACTTCTTCATACTTCTTCATACTCCTATACTGAATCTGTAGGTGAGTGGAGCTCAGTTTCACTACATGATATACTGTAAAACCATGAAATCACAAAACATTCCAACAAAACTTCAAAATGTGTAGATTTTCTTCTACCTGCATGCACACCAAAATAAAAACAATCAACAACAGAAAGGTAGTGGTAAAAACACTTGCTCACATCATGGCTCTATGTGGACACTAAGCTTTCCACTCGTAAGCGAACATGAGCTGATGTTACAGCTGAGATGTTTTTCCCTCTGCAGGAATGATGAGATTGTGATGCCAGATGAACAGACAGGTTTAGTGAAGGAGAACTACGTATGGAGCGTGTTGCTACACCGGGGTGCCACACCTGAGGGGGTTTTCCTCCTCCTGCCACCTGGCAGCTACGACCATGACTTGTTCACCATGACCTGGGGTCCCACCATTGCTGCCCTCTCCTACGTCTTTGACAAGAGCTTGGACGACAACATCATCCAGAAGGCCATCACTGGCTTCAGGTACACAATATATACTTTGAATACGGATTTTAAAGTACCACCAAAGATGTCATTCCAACTTCTATTGTTCTGGAACATGATATCATTGGAGTTAGTAATGGATTACTGTGCCTCATGATTTCCTGTTTGCTCATTACGTTGTTGGTAAAGGTCACAATGCATTCAGCCAATTATCAATTCAAAATGACTGCACAATATTTAATAAACAAATGCTGTATTTCACTTAAGCTGCTTTCAGACATACACTGAACTCAGCAGATAGAAATTCAGGAGGATCAGAAGTGTGAAGTGTTGCCTCTTTTTTCTTTGCAGGAAATGTGCAATGATCGCTGCTCACTATGGCTTCAGTGATGTTTTTGACAATTTGATCATCTCCCTTTGCAAGTTCACCACTCTGAGCAATGAGGTGAGTTCAGAAAACTCGCAGCAGCCGGTTGGGCTAATGTGGCTCAGCTTATTTTTAGTTTGCAGTTAAAGTTGGTTAGTTGATGAGTTTTTCACACCTGAAGATGTTTCAGTTAAATAAAGTTTTAATTTTGAGTAAAATACATGATCCTTAACTACTAATGGACTAGTTAGCTCACTGCCCAATGTTAGAATAATTAAATATTTAATTTTAATTTGAAGTCCTAGTAAATTAGTTATGATGACATCCTCCTCTGATATGGTGGATATGTTGTCTTTAGATTTATTTGGATTATCCAAGAGTTTATTTAGATTATCCTTCAAAAAGCAAAATATAGTAAGAAATGTGATTCCTTACTCTTACTGGAGATTAGTGTAGCTCAAACAATTATCACAACACAGTATGCTGTGGTAACATGCAACACATTCACATCCATGCACACCAATGTATATATCATCAAACGAAAAAAAAACAAGCTATGTAAAAACAAGTCACTGCTCATACCAGGGTCTCAGATAACTGAATTTTGCATGTGGAGGCCGAGTGAGTTATTATATGTGAGCCTTCAGATTGTCAATAAAAAGTGCAAGATCAGTGTTTCAATATGTGTAGATCTTGAAATTGGATCCCTCATAAAATGTCTTCAAAAGTATTAAAGATCAGGATTTCAGAAAGGTTCTTTAACACCATAAAGCCCCAAAAATATCCCAATGAGTCTATTACTCTGTCCAGTCACTTTATTAAAACAACTATTTTGTTTCCCATTATCTTTTGTTATCCTTTTAAGTAATGTTACTGTTCAATCCATGACATAATTGGACACTGCTCAGCCTTGATGGTACATATAAATACAGTAACTGTAAGAATGCTTGTTGATGTGTCCTCTCCTCCTGCAGTCTGTGGAAAACCTCCCGACAGTGTTTGGCAGCAACAGTAAGGCGCAGACAGCAGCCAAGACCGTGTTTGACCTCGCCCATCGGCACGGCAACATCCTGAGGGAGGGTTGGAAGAACATCATGGACTCCATGCTGCAGCTGTTCAGAGCCGAGCTGCTGCCCAAAGCCATGGTCGAGGTCAGGACTCCATCTTTAAACTCTCAACACTCTTTTCAGTTCTCTCAGTGATTGTGGCTGCTTCATGGTAACACTGCAGACACAGTCTCTGTGGTGTTGCCTCTGTGTCATAGAGAGAGAGAGAGAGAGAGAGAGACTGCATTCTAGATATTCTGCTGCCACCTACTGGTCAGGGCTCAGACACTGTTATTTTTGCCTCAGGTGGAGGATTTCCTGGAGCCAAACGGGAAAATTTCTCTTCAGAGAGAGGAAACGCCATCAAATCGGTAATCACAAACCCCATCCACCATCTGCTCATATTTCTACACTACAAGATAGTAAAACACTAATCACAGTCTATTTTTTCTGATGTTTTCATCAAGTAAAAACCATTTTTTTAAGGAGAAATGTATATGTGTGAACAATCCAGACCAACAGAGACTACAAACAGAGTATTAAAGTAAAAAATGTGATATGATATAATAATAATACATGTTTGATAAATAATTATCTTCCTCTGTTACTTATCAGTGGTGAGTCTGCAGTGTTGAGTTTTGTGAACTGGCTGACGCTGAGCGGAACCGAGCCGTCAGGCCACAGAGGCCCTTCCACAGAAAACCAGGAAGCCAAGCAGGCTGCCATCCTCTGCATAAAGGTACCAGACATTAAGCACTGTATGCTATATACAGTATCTAAACACGTTTGCTGTCAACCATTCAAAAGTTTTCTCTTGATAACCTTTTTTTCTGTTTCTCTCTTTGCAGCAATGTGACCCAGAAAAGTTGATCACAGAGAGTAAATTCCTACAGTTGGAGTCGCTGCAGGAGCTAATGAAGGTTAATGTTTTTTTCTTAATAACATTTCTTATTACCATTTTTTTTTTTTTTTCTCATAACTGCCCGGAAAAGGTATTTGCTGGATGCTCTTTTTTGGCCAGTGTGGATGACAGTGTTTACTGAATAAATTAACTAGATTCTCTTCATCAGGCTCTGATATCAGTCACCCCAGATGAAGAGACCTATGATGAAGAGGATGCTGCCTTCTGCCTGGAGATGTTGCTGCGTATTGTTTTGGAGAATCGGTAGGAAGGAGAATATTACATAAATGCTGCACCGTCACAGCATGGTCATTTTTGTGACCACCTCTTTGTCTGTTTCTTCGTGTAGGGACCGTGTGTCCTGTGTGTGGCAGACAGTGCGTGACCACCTCTGCCACCTCTGCGTCCACGCCAACGAGAGCTGCTTCCTAGTGGAGAGGGCCGTGGTGGGACTCCTGCGACTAGCGATCCGCCTGCTCAGACGAGAGGACATTAGCTCTCAGGTACACCAAACACACGCATAACTGGACACAATCACTACAGCAGAGTTAATGGCTGAGACGATCAACTCAGGTTAGGTACACGGAAAGTACAATTATATATGTATATATTAACTAGCTATCTGAACACAGGTATTGTGTAACTATTTCATTTTACTGCAACAAGAGTTTTTCAACCCAGCTGATGAAACCAGATTATTCGCCTCTTAGAAAAAAAACTGAAAATGTTAAAAGTACTCAAAGAATAGTTTCACCAGAATCTTAAAACTCAACAAATCAGTATTTTGATATTAACTCAAATCAAAAAAGAAATGGTATGCTGTGTCAATAAGTACATTATTTTGTTAATTATCAGTAAGTAAAGGTCTGTTAAAATTACTGTGAGATCCTTTTCCTTATAGTCAAGCCTGATTTTCTCTTCTCTGTACACCCACAGGTTCTGCACTCCCTGCGTCTCCTGCTTATGATGAAACCTCATGTGTTGTCCCGGGTCAGTAGGGAGGTGGCTTATGGCCTTCATGAGCTGCTGAAAACCAACGCAGCCAACATCCACTGCACAGACGACTGGTACACGCTCTTCTCCCTGCTGGAGTGCATCGGAGCTGGAGTGAAACCTCCGGCTTCCTTCCAGCTCTCCTCCGCCACTAATGACAACGACACAGGTGAAACATTTCTCTCAGCATCATGACTTTGTGTCTGAGATTCAGGAGATGAGTACATTAGGTGTATCCCTTTAGAGGGATCGCCTCGTTTGGAGGATGCGGTCAATGAAGATCCTTCATGGGCCGTGTATTACCACAAAGGCCAATTCGAAAAAGTTTTAATGCCCCTTTGTTTTTTAACATGCATATGGTTAGCTGTTCGGATGAGTTGAAGCGTGATACTCAAGCGTCTCAACATCTGACATTACCTTAAAAAACAGTTACTGAAACGCAATGAATCCTGGTATAGGTCGGGCTGGGAACAATCCAATCATTGAAGCCTTTGTTTTTTTGGAGCAGTGAGGACACATTTGCCAGCTGCATTTGAAAGAACCTTTAAAATTGCATGATTTTCACAAGTTCTTGTACTCCCTTCATTCATTTTAAAGCAAAATATCCTACTATGTTTTAATGGATACAAGAACTTCACATATATAAAAGGTGAATATTGCTATAAGAAGACAGTTATAGTTAATGTTCCTGTTAAAGATTGTTAAAATAAACAGAAAAAAGCTGTTGATTATTAACGAAATCAAAAATAATCAAATAACAAATTGGATTTTGGCCAAACAAAATTTTCAAAATAAACTGTCACGCATTACGAGCCTTACACAAATCAGTCAAGCATGTTAGACATGGCAAAAATGGAAGAAATCTTTTTGATTGCTGTATGTCCACAGGTGCCCAGTCAGATAGCGAACTGTCCTCTCATCATCCCAGTGAAGTGAGTTTAGACCGCGGCTACACGTCTGACTCTGAGATTTACACCGAGCACAGCAAGACCAGGATCTCTCGCTCCACCACTGATGTGGATGTAGCAAGCAGCGGATGGCTCGTGGTCAGTATTTACACACATGTGCATGTGTACACTTGTACTCATACATACAGAATACCAGCACGCAGAGCACAGATGTTAATTACACTTCAGTCACAAGAGTCATGTAGAAGCCAATTTCATTTTATAATGTTAAAAATATATATATATAAGGTCTATTTGTGTTAGAGTCAAAGTAAAAGTATTTAGATGACTTGAGGTTATAATAGGTTAATATTAATTCTATAAATATCTCACACGTCTATGTATTTTATACAATACAATACAAAAGATTGCACTGATGGTTATGATGCATATTTGTATTTCTATGATTTGTATTTTTTACCAGGTTGGTAAAGATGACCTGGACCCAAGTAAGACACCTCCTGTGTGCACTAAAGCCCAGCTAAATCACCCACTGGTCAACCAGTACAGCCTGACGCTGGGTCAGGACCTGGGCCAGCACGACACCAAGTCTCTCATCAAATGTGTGGAAACGCTCTCCTTCATCGTCCGCGATGCTGCGCATGTCACCCCGGACAATTTTGAGCTGTGTGTCAGAGCTATACGAGTATTTGTGGAGGCCAGCCTCAATGGAGGTGAGACTCTTAAAAATGATTAAAATAATTATTGCAAATAGTTCTGTTGTAGGGTATGCTATAAACTCTACTGTGGCAACTCTACATTGGTTCACTATTTAATGTACATTTCTGACTACCTCATTAACGGAGTCGTCTAATATTGCATTTTTATATAGTCTGTAGATTTATGAGAGACAGACTCATTTAGATATTGACTATAGTGGGAGCCAGACTCCACATGTCCACACTTAGTAATTCAGACATGTCATCAGAGATAACTCATGACATCTTCAGGGTAATTTGCCTTATGTGACAAATCTCCCCCAGAGCCGCAGGGAGCAAAAATCTGATCAAATAAATAAATGTTTTCACAGAGAAGCTCCCCTTATGATGAGGGGTCAATTTAACTGGGTTCAAAAATATAATGGTACAGAAGGCATGTATTGTTTATCTCCGACACTCAAACTTTAATTATTTTTCATCTTTGCCATGTTTTTTCTTACTTATTCCTGACCAGATGACATTTTGAGAAAGAAAGATTTGTGAATGAAAAGTTGTAACAACTTTAGATTCAAACTAGATTTAATTTCCACTTAAGTTGCGAACTCCAAACTAACGGGTTGTTTGATTGTTCCTCTTTCAGGAGTAACTCTGTCCCCACCTTCAGTCTCTTTGTCGTGTCCTCCATGTTTCCACCCCTGTCCTTCCCTACATTCTTTCCCCTCTTGCTCCCTCTGCCCTTTATCTTCCTTGTCATCTGCCCATCAAATGTCTTCATACTCTTTTTCCATTCATCCCTCCTTGTGCTGTTTGTGATCTACAGTAACATGGTGATTAAGGCTGATAAATGGCAGTGGCAGCTGAAGCCCTATTCATTTTCTCCTAGTGCCTCAGGCCATTGGATCCATGCTGTCAACAGAGCTTTACACTGACTAACAAAAGCATCAGCGATGGTTTGATCAAAGCAGTGGGCTGATTCATGGCACTAACCTGTGTGAGATGAACAGAAAGTGTAAAACCTGTTATTAGTCTATTGAGCCTTTGTGCCCTGACCTCATCTCTTGTCGTTAAAGAAGGATTCGAGATAAACAGAGAGCTTTTGGAAATGACTTCATGGTTGTTTAGAGGATCTGGATATCTTTGGTGTTTTTGCTTTTTTTGGCGCAATTATGGACTGTACCACTTAACACGGGGTGCTCAGTAAGAATTAGTTGTATAGAATTAGTCGTCCATTTCCTCTTCAGTCAAGGAACCTCAATGTAACTTATCTTTTTGGGAAGAATTGTAAAAATGAACTTAATGAAAAGTCGTAACTATCAAAAGAACAGACAGTTTCATAATTTCAGTAACCAGATGACATACTACATTTAAAAGGTCTCTTGTATAAATAAAAAAAAATAGGCAACCTCTGCCTGCTTCCTATAAGATTAATAATTCTTCAACAATGTTTTTCCCTCAGGTTACCGCAATCATGACAAAAAGAAGAGCCACAAGTATGACTCCAAGTCCCGGCTGAGGAAGAAGGCAGGCGGGAGGGAAAAGGAGGGTGCAGGCGGCACAAGGCGCGGTGGCAGCCGAGCATCCAACCAGCGTCCATCACGTTCCCACAGCGATGAGGAGGAGGACGAGGGCGTCCCAGCCAGTTACCACACGGTGTCATTACAGGTTAGTCAGGACGTAAGTACAACAGCCCTCTTCACCCTTCTACCTTGTGTTGATTTGAGGCCAAGAATCCCAAACACATCTTTGTTTTACTCACAAATGTTTCTTGTGGGTAAAACACATGGCTTTTCCAGAGGCTGGGTAAACACTGCTTCATGCTGAGGTGACTGGTACGTCAAGATGTTTTTGGGAATCCATGGCTTTGGCACCTAAGGGTACATTTTGGAATGGTGTAACTTTATATGATGATTATTAGAAAAATGTCGCACAGTAAAACTTTATTAACAATATTTATCTGTAATATTACACCTTTCCTGAAGATATCCGGTATATCCTTTGTTTCCGCTGTGATGTTGACTTTCTGTGGGAATTCTACATTAAAGGATAACACCAGTGTATTTTCATCTTGTTACTACATCTACATTTATATATATTATATACTTATTTGTTTGTAGTTTATTGATTAGTTTTGGTAAGTGTCTTGTCAACGCTGTAGCATATGAACAGCTGTGAAGTCTAGACTCCAACTATCTGACAGATCAAAAAGAAAACTATTATTGTAAATGTAGCAAACTTGAAAAATCCAGTATTTCCACCCCCATAAAGATCTACTGTGTATTAAAACCTGTGCTCACCAGCTGTGTCTGGAACTATTCATCTGTACGTCCAGGAAACTGTGTTGAGTCTCAGTAGGAGAGAAAAGATGAGATAATATGTGTGAACTTGAAATGTTAGTGATTGTATTAAGCCTATCTCCCTAAATGTTGAACTGTTCCTTAAAGTTGTAACAATGAGTCTGTAATACAGTTCTACTTCTTATTATTACATTTGGCCTTTTTGTCAGTGACTTACAATGTGGCGTAACACAGCTTTGGTTTAATGAAAAAAAGTCAATGTTGCTTGGATGGCATCAGGAAAAAAGCAATATTACACCAGTGTTATCCTTTATTTTGTGATCCACAAACAGGAACATGACAGTGCTGTGAATTCCTTTTTTTCCTACAAATACACAGTCAGAGCTTCAGTACTTTTTAAACTGTACAATATTTTATCTGGTTGAGGGGCAGTCTTGCTGTTGACTAGCGACATTAAACATATTCTGTATGTTTTCCTCTGGTGAAAGTACAATATTTAAATCTTCCTGAAAGCTGCTCTTCATGGTAAACTAACATAAGTCCTGTTTTCACGACATGATCAACTTCTGACAGAGGGCTGTTTTCTAGTAATACATCATATACTACACATGTATAAAAATACACGTTTGTTTGTCCACGGCTCGTCAGCTACATAATGTAATGTCTATGATATACAGCACAGTGTCATGTTACCAGTTAATCGCATATTTTAGAGACAATGTTGCACAAATAACGTTAGTAACTGACTCATCCAGTATTCACTTGACTGTGTCATCACCCCACATGTGACATTGAGTTGTTATTGTTGAAACTGTTGTCGTTTGTGACGGTGCAGCTTTTAGACCTGATGCACACGCTGCACACACGGGCTGCCAGCATCTACAGCTCCTGGGCCGAGGAACAGCGTCACCTGCAGGCCGCGGGCAGGAAAATCGAGGCCGACTCCCAGACTCTGTGGACCAGCTGCTGGTGTCCCCTGCTGCAAGGTACGCAGGAGGTGCAGTGCAGCAGCTGCTGTAGCGAACATCTTCATCACAGTTATAATTTATTGTTCAGAGCATTATTTTATTCTTCTTATAATGCAGGGTCATTATATGGTACAGTACAAGTGCATTAACAGGATATGATAAAACTGCTAATATAGCTTGTGTTGCTTGAACACATTCCTAATTGTTACAAAAGTGTTTGGCATCATGGTGCTTTGTGTTGGAATGTTTTTTTCATACATAAATATGGGATTCATCTTTTTTTGTAACAGTTAAAATCATAAAAATATAATTACACACATAAATATTTAAAGACAACTGCACACATTTTCCCTTGATTGCTACAGATTAAAAATTTTAAGATTTTAAAAAGGAGGGAAATCAAAACCTTGAAGTCAAGCTGTCTGGAAACCTGTTCAAACTGTCCTACTCTACTTGTAAATTTAATTATTGCTCATTTGTTTTAACCAAGGTGTCTGATGGTCAGTTTGAGTCTGTGCTGCAGCTGATGTTTGTTTTGCTGCCAGGTATTGCTTGGCTGTGCTGCGATGCCAGACGACAGGTCCGTATGCAGGCCCTCACCTACCTCCAGAGGGCGCTGCTTGTTCATGATCTTCAGACACTCGATGCCACTGAGTGGGAGTCCTGCTTCAATAAGGTAAGAAAAGAGGAGGAGCTACATGTCTGTATACATGAACGTAATCATTTTATCTTCTGCAGTCGCTTCTCTGTGTTGTGTTCTCTGTTAACAGCTGTGCTCATTTACAGTCAGTGGATTTTCACTTATTTCAGGAGATTGCTGATGTGTATATACGTGCATGTGTATGTGTGTTTGCAGGTTCTATTCCCCTTGTTGACTAAGCTGCTTGACAACATAAGTCCAGCAGATGTGGGCGGTATGGAGGAGACCCGAATGAGAGGCTGCACTCTCCTGTCGAAGGTTTAAAGCAACACACACTTACCCAGCGTACACAACCAGCACTTTTTCATGCACTAAATCAAAAAAGCCAATCCCAGCAGAACAGTGTTACATCCTGCAGATACAGGTCAGGGGCTTTATAAGTACTGGAGGTCAGTGAGCCTGAAGTTATCTTCTTAAAATCAAATTGGAACATTGACAATAGCCAGTTTGGAAAATTCCTATCATAATAACTGTATTAAGTTACTGTATTAAAGGGATAGTTTACCCAGAAATTAAAATTAGCTCATTATCTACTCACCACTATGCCGATAGGGGTGGGTGAGACTCGTAAAGTGTTTTGTGGACCCAAACACTTCTCCCACCCTGCCGTCGGCATAGTGGTGAGAAGATAATGACTGAATTTTCATTTCTGGGCAAACTTTCCCTTTAAGTCCCTTCATCTCTTCATCTTCGTATCTTAGCCGTTGGGCAATATGCATTATGGCAAAATATTCAAACTAGACCAAAAAAAGAGTGATCCCCCTAAACGCTTCAGCTTTGATCAATAGCGATGTTGAACAGGTTGCCTCTGAACGTTCCAGAAACATTAGCTCACATGAACTGAGCCCATTGTTGTGGCAGTAGCTGACGTTTGACCGTTTGCATCTGCTCAGGTTTTCCTCCAGCACCTGTCTCCTCTGCTGTCCCTGCCTACCTTTGCTGCCCTGTGGCTCACCATCCTGGATTTCATGGACAGGTACATGCACGCAGGCTCCAGCGACTTACTGGTGAGTACAGTGTTAATAGTGATTTTTCTCGAATACTCCTGAGCCTGGTGTTGAATGACCGACTCTGAGCTTGTTCATCTTCTCTGCGTTTGCACATGCAGCTGGAGGCCATACCCGAGTCTCTGAAAAACATGCTGCTGGTGATGGACACTGCAGGAATCTTTCACAGTGCTGACTCAAGGACGGGATACTCAGACCTGTGGGAAATCACCTGGGAACGCATCATCTGCTTCCTGCCTCACCTGAGGGAGGAGCTCTTCAAACAGACCGTCATACCAGGTATGCAGCTGACACACAAGCATGTTTGGATAAGATTAGATAATCTGATACACACAAGTGGCAACATGTTTGTGTTAGTTTGTTGTATTACTAGGAACTCATGTATCATCATCATTTTTAGATCCAGTACCCAGTCCTCCAGCAGAGACAGTGCAGCCTTCACCCCCAGCAGGTCGGCCTCCATCCCCTCAGGTGTCTGTACCACCTGCCCAGCCGCCCTCCCCAGTCCCAGTGCCCCCTGCAGAGACACACCCCCCCAGCAGGCCAGCATCACCCCAGGAGCCTCAGTCAACCAGTGTCACCGGTAAAAACAATGAAAGTTATCTCTGTCAAGGTGGAGACACTGAATACCTGAGGACACGGAGCCTGGTGAAACCAGACGATCACACACATTTCTTCTAATTGATCAATCTCACAGAACACAGAGCAACAGAAATCAATCAGTGTGAAACAATGATTTAAGAAATAAATGATCACATTAGAATCACACTTCAACACTGCTGATCATTTTCACAACCAAGCAATTCATTGATTGGTCAATAAAACATTAGAACACAACACAATTGTTTTAGATCTGAAGTTGATGAACAAAGCTTCACATTTATAAACCATAGAATGTTTGGCATTAGATATATCATTATGACTTTTTAAAATTTTTTATTTAATTACCTCAAAAATGAACACGTGTCCGTGAGATGCAGTACACACAGGAAGTAGGGGACATTGTAAGCGTAGTACTTCAAGTGTGACCATGTTTTTTTATTTATAAAATGCAAATTCTGCAGTTATACATGCTGAGTTATTTGGTGTGACCCCTCGTGGAAAGCTCCAGTAACAGGCGTAGTATGTTCAAGTATGTGAACAATCTAAGTCAAGACGCATCTGGTCGTCTTTGCAAGTGCACAGCTGAGCAGCAAGTTTATCCACTGCAGTGTTGGTGCTTAAGCAGCAGACAGGAAGTCAGATAAGGAGCTGGAGACAAACGTGGTACGACCAGACTCAGATGCTCGACTAAAATCAATCAAACACAGATCTTGTCCTGTTGTTGAAGTGACGAGTGGAGCAGTTACTGACCTGCTTCCAATCCTCTGCTCTGTTTTTCAGGAGCAGACCGATCATCTGCAGTCCCACCCTCCATGCCAGTTCCGTTAACTACGTCCCCCACCCAGAGTCCCTCACCCTTAAGCCAGTCCCCCCTCATCCTGCAGCCCCTTGCCTCTCCCTTGCAGGTGGGAGTCCCGCCCATGTCCCTGCCGATCATCTTGAACCCCGCCCTCATCGAGGCCACCTCTCCCGTACCGTTGCTGACCTCGCCCAGACCCATGAGCCCTGCTGACGAGGCCCAGTAAGACAACCGGAGCACCCCCCCACTGAACAACTGGACCCCAGACTTCAACTCCAACTTCAGGATCTGCTCGTCAGCAGCTTTTTGACATGATGAGATATAAAGTATGTGAGAGGACCGATGACATGTGACACCTCAGTCTTACGACGTTTGATTTGAAGCGTTCCTTGTGTTGGCTGTGGGGTCAGAGCTACACTCCTGACCCTGCTGCTGCACCACACGCTCTTTGTGCCATTTTTCTGTTTGCTACTTTGTTTTAATTCCTGTGGATAAATGACTAAACGTAGAAAGTGTGACATCATGCACAGATATTTTGGATCAGAGAATTCATTGAAGGAAAATAATGCCAATTAAAATGATTGCAGTAAAGTTGCAGTTCACTAAAAGTGTGAGGTAGAATCAGGGCTGCAGCTCAGAACACTGAGGTCCTGTCATTGCTGCTTTTTGGGGAGAACGTGGCTGTTTGGCAACATCGGGACAGTTGACATTGTTGTGCACGTGGAGAGAATTTGACTGGTTGATGCCAGTGTTTTTAAACTCAACTTGCTGCATTATATATGTACTATAACACAAATTCCCCTACACTGCTTTATTCTGGGGGGAAGAAGGAGGCTTTAAAAGAATTGTGTTTATCTGGGAGTCAAAGTAAATGAGAGTATGTGTGCACGTGCATGTATGTGCAAAACAGTGACTCACTGGTGTTTTTAATAGTTTTGGGAGAAGAATGAAGCTGAGGAAGGAATCAGATGTATCAGGCTCTGGACACACACACACACACACACACACACACACACACACACACACACACACACACACACACACACACACACTCTCCTCGTAGCAGACACTGACTGTTACTTTGACTCTAATTATGTTGATGATGATGATGAGATGTGTTGGCAGGAAGGTACTTTCTCCTGAACATGACTCCTGCCTGAGTGTTCATACATGAGGCTGGAACAGTTTCTAATATCCACACAGGCTTCATGGACGTAGAATCCTCACAAGTCTGATCTCAACACGTTCTCTCATGACGTTGGTGAGTTTTGAAGAAGAAGAGCTCGTCCTTGATAAGACTTGAGACGACCTCGTGGGTTTTCTTGTGAGCCTGAGCCCCATCTCGATGTTTAGGTCTCACACAGGTGGTGGTGTTTCAGCTGCGTGATGCAGTTGATGAAGGAGGAGTGGATTACACAGAGCTTTGACTTCAGTCGTAACAGAAGCGATATTTCTCCCACTGTTGTCTCACCACTGACAAGCAAAAAAAAAAAAAAAACCCACAGTTATTTATTTATCAGTCAGTTTTTGTTTTCAGGGACCAAATTCTGTTCTTCTGTAACGTCCAAAGACAGAGACACCGTTTATTTCTCCTTTTAATTCTTCATTCTATTTTATTTTAACCCCCAAAAGTAAAAACAAGCTTTGATTTCAGCACCGTATGAATTCCTCCTCCACTTAACAAAGGAGTGTGTGTGCATGTGCAGCCTTCCTCAGACAGATGGGAGATGTCACATCTGGAACATTCCACAGTGCAGATACCAGAGTGAGCTGGGAGCCCGGTCCACTGTGCGGACGACAGACAGGGACAGACACAGCAGCTTTTAAGGTTCATGATAAACCCAACAAATATGTCTCAGAGCTCAGAATCATGGTTCATGGTGTAGATCGCTGCAGACACGTGTGTGTGGAGTCGAAGCATGAACGAAGCTCAGCAGCTTCAAGTTGACGTCGCGACAAAATGTATGGAAGCAGTAAGACGTCGCTGCTGAGTGGAGTCATGACCGAACACTTCCTGCTCACACGGAGTCTTCTTTGAATTATGGCGTCTGTCTTTGGGAAATCATCTGTTGCGAACATAGTGGGAATTTGTCAGCAGGTCATTTTTAAGTGGTGCCGTTTCAGAGCCTTCAGTTCTGTCACTTTATTCATGTGTAGTGGAGACAATGATGTAGCAGAGCTCCCACATACTGTGCTGATAGAAACAAGTGAAGGGCAGCAGCTGCAACTGCAGCACCAGAGAAAGGCGAGGCGTTTGCAAACATGGACTCCAGAGAATGTCCGCTTTATCGGGTTTGGACTTTCTCTGGAATTGTCCTTACTCAACACAACAGGAGATTCTCCGCTCAGACACTTTCACAACACAGAAATCTCCGGAGGGTTGAGGTGAGGGTGGAGCAGCAGGCGGAGGCAGGACGTAACATATCAATTCAGCTGCAGGGATCACATGTTTTTGTTTACAGCACTAAACCACTTTTCTATCCCGAGATATTTGTTTTCTTTTTTTAGTTTTGCGTCTGTCGCCTGTTAGAAACATCAACACACCCTCTCGATCTCCTTCATGTTCTCACATCAGACATTCTGCAGACTTCAAACTAGGGGGAATCCCAGAGAAACTCCGCAGAACGTCCGCAGCCTCTCATCCGGACACTTGGGTTCTTACATACAGCCCCCTCTGGAGATTATCCGGAGTTCAGTGCATGTCTTAAAGCAGGCGAGCTCCAGCAGAGCTTACTGAAGTGCCGCAGTGTGTGTTGATCAGCAGGTCTCTGTAGGTGATGGGATATGACGCGTTCAGCAAACACTGCAGTAAATCAACGAAGATAAACCAGCTTCAATATTTGACATGATGTCCGGGTGCTGCGCTGCGCCCTGGTGGTGGAGTTGAGAAGTTTTCACTCCCATCAACACAGTGTTAGTTTATTTTTCTAAATCCATTCACAGTTGTAGAATATAAACCCATTTTTCAGCAGTTCCTGCCCCCTTGTGAGGTCGCCTCCTTTTTGTTGACATGTGTGACCCCACGAACATCAGGTGCAGTAGATCTCAGCTTCACCACACTTTGACTTCCTCTGTGACTCCAGGCAGGAGCACATTCACAAAACAGAACTGAAAGTCCATCAGACTTCTTCTTCCTGTTGTATCTGTTGTTAACATGAACCAAACCTGAACTACAATTCATCAGTGGACGTGCGATCGTTGCTCGACCTGAATCTTTAAATCACGATTTGCCTTCTGAATACAAAAACATAGGATTCTTCAGCAGCACCACTCTGAATGAATCCAACTTCAACTAGATGTTTTCCAAAGTGCTGTACATTCGCTGGTCTTCACGTGTCCACAGTGAGTATTCAGTCGTTACGTCTCAGCTTGGTACCTGCTGCAGTTTCTCTACATAGAAATGTGTTGACCCTCTTTGCATGCTGACTGTGTCGTGTGTACATTGACATGAACCCTGACGGACTGGTGGGGACTCACTTACCGTTTTAAGACCAAGTGTGTGTCTGTGAGTGTGCAGATGTGGAGCCTAGCCTCCAGTCACAGTGGCCCTGGATTCAGATGTTTCATGTTAATGTTATTTATTGAACTAGGTGAAGGAGAGAGGGATGTTTCCCACTGACGTAGATGCAGTGTGTGTATGTCAGCTAGGTAATGCCGCAGCCTTATAGAGCCACTGACGTGACACATTTTGTAAAGCTGTGGGTTTATTTGTTGTATGGGATTCTTAGATATATGAGCTGACAGGAAATTACATGAATATAATATGTATATATATATATAAATATATATATAAATGAAAGGTAATGTACTTTTTATTATGTAATAAATAAATTGTAAAGAAAGTCCTCATTGTGGTGTTAATGTGTTGATTTTTTTACAAGCACTCTTAAAAGTTGCAGCTAAGGTTTGGGTTCGCTTAGATTCTAAGTGCCCGCCTCATTTGGCCTGTGATTGGCCAGCGGCACAGGCCAAGACAGCAATTGTTAAACCCACATTCAAGGATCATCATCATCATCACATCTGTCTCCTTAAAAGAAAACTGAATAGATAAAACCTCTGGATCAGCTGGAAAACTGAGCTGGAGCCAATCAGCTGACGTTGGGCGAGAGGTTCCTCATGGACCTGCCTCCACTCCAACCCAGGGGCCAATCTACAGACAACCATTCACTCTCACACCTGCAGTCTATTTAGAGACTTTTAACCTGACTCCAATTTGCATGTCTTTGGACCGTGGGAGGAAACAGGAGAAACCCCGCACAGACACAGAGGACATGTGAACTCCACACAGAAAGGCGGGAGAATCCAGAACCTTTTTGCTGTGAGGCGACAATGCAGATCACGCCACCGTTCCACCTCATCAGAATAATGTGGGTTCATTTATTATTGATTTGAATGTGATACGTCCTCGCTCCCCAAGGCCAACACTCATTTTGATCATTTCAACTATATCAGACTGACACTAACTTTCTGGGGTGTTGCTGGAGGTGATCTCTGTCATGGCAGCAACATTCACAGGATTATATTCTCCTTAGCGATTTCCCTTACATGTAGAAGCACACGTTTGTTTTGCAGCAAAGCTTCATATTGAGCTGAATTAAAGGGATCATTCCTTTGAAAAGTTGTGAACTTGGATCTGAACATTGTCGTTTGACGACAGACCTCTGACGTAGCTGACACGCAATGTTTAACAGCTGTTCAGTAAACATTCAAACTGACATGTGAAGAGGAGAAAGCAAATTCAGTTTTAATTTATGACAAACATTCATTGTAAAATCTGTGCAAAAAACAATTTCTGCCACTGGACTTTAAGACGCATTCAAAATTGACTTACAATGATGGTAATTATATTATACGTGTAGAAAACACATCTCAGAACATCTCTGGTGTAAAACATTTGGGTTTTTATTTCAAAGCAAAATGAGAACCACATTTTTTTTTAGTAAACTAACTGTATCAGAAACTACAGAGGCCAGGAAAAAAACTGTTATATTTGTACATGGAATGTAAAAACATCGGGGAAACAAGGAACCATAACAGCAAACTGTACGGATTTAAATTATCTAATCTAGAAAGAATGCAAATCTCTTGAAGGGACAGTGGAACATAAACGTGAACAACACTCCACTCACAAATATTTTTTTTTTTTTTATTCCTCGTTAACCAAGACAGAACCAAAACCCCTACTGTCACCTATCTACACCATCAGCAACAAACAACACTTAGAAAAACAAATGCCTAAAACAGGAATCCTCACTTGGCGTCCAGCTTTGCCATTTCCTGAAGGTATATTCCGATGCTCTCACTGTCGAACAGAACAAAGTAAATGTTTTTCAGGGAGGAGCTGGTGGACGACACGAAATGGTTGGAGATGGCCTTGAGGATGAGCTGGGCGGCGGTTTGCTTTGGGAAGCCGTTCCTGCGGGAGACATTCGACAGAGTTGTTAGATCAGTGTGTGCGGAGCTGTGGGAGCTGATGTTACACACAGGACACGTTTTACCACCGATGTAGAGGATGTGCAGCTGAAGAGCAGCTGTAAAAGATACTGGTGTGAAGTGTCACTGTGAGTGGAAGGATAACAGATGGAGCTGCATCTGCAACTATGTGACTATCAAAGACAAACGCTGGCCACAGCTGCAGGAGGCGGATTCATAAAGTGGCCAAAACACCGGAACTATCCAAGTTATCAGATTTACATTCCTGTTTGAACGAGTGGAGTTCAGACTGAAAACAGCTCTGCATCCTGGGAGTCCTGCCACAGTGACAGATCTGTGTCTGAGGGCCAATCAGATGTTAATACTCTGAGGCTACAAGGTTATTATAGTTTTGAAATTTTTATTAGTTTTTATTTTTATTTAGTTTTTCAGTTTGCTTTTTCATTTCAGTTTAGTTTTAGTTAGTTCAACAAGTGATTTTGTAGTTCTAGTTTAGTTTTTATTGTGAGGAATCGACTCGTTTCAGTTTAGTTTATATTTAGTTTTAGTCTTAGTTTTTCCAGGTATTAAGAGAAAGCTTCGACTTGTAGAAGCTGAAAAAGGATGAAACAATGTGTGACAAGTCCTTTAATTTCATTCTTTAACCATCACCTGCAGGACAGGCAGTGATCGAGGGGGAAAACGAAACGACAACGAAGCTGAATTTATCTGCAATTCACTTTAGTTTTAGTTAGTTTTGCATTGTTCATTGTAGTTTTTATTTAGTTTTCGTTTTAATGTAATTGTTGTTTTTATTTTTATTTCAGTTAACTAAATATTTTTTCATTGCTAGTTTTAGTTTGAGTCTCAGTTTTCGTTAACTATAATAATAATAAAGTATTTTTGCTCTTTATCAGAAACTATCCCCATCCATACTGACTCTCCTGAAAACATATATCACAGGAGCCTTCACATGCACTGGTCGTGTGCAATGCTGGTGTAAACAGGAAGCAGTTAGACAAACAGCAATGGATTTCTATTCCTGGACCAACAACGAGGTGGACAGGAAGTCCAGTGGTGAATCAAGCAAACGCAGGTGGCTGCTTCATCATTTCCCAACCCCTCTGTTTTAGTGTGCGCTGGTCTGACGCAGGGACTGAGGTGTTTGAGGTGTGTTTGCTGAGACGTGTCGGAGTGAAGCTCACCGTCCAGCAGGAAGTGAAGGGAAAGCTACAGACTTGAGCTTTTTCTCCTCTGCTGCTGAGAGACAGTTCTTCACCGTTTTCTCCAACTGGTCTTCACACTTCTCCGAGCCCCACTGAGGGACGTTACAGTGGATGACAAAGCGCGCCGCCATCCCGTTGGCCTGGCTCACTGCCACTGCAGGGTGCGAACACACAAAACATTTTTCAATATTAGAGTTTTTATAATGTCTTGTCCTTAAATACACGAGGAATGCGTGTGTGTGTGTGTCACATTCATTTGTTGCCATTTTCATTAAGTTACAGAGTCTGTTTTGCTTTGGAAGGTTCCAGACTGAGTGGAAAAGGTCCAGCAGAATCTCAGTGGCTGCCATGTTAAGAGCTGAGAAGAGTTAATAATAAATGGAGTGTATATTTATATTGAGCACTTCCAGTCTTCTTAACCACTCAAAGTGCTTTAAAGTCCCACACATCCATTCAGCGCTACGATATGCAGCGCTTTTTCTGCCACACACCATTCAGACGTGTTTCACCAACTGTCACTCGAGCTGCTGAGATGGTCGTCCTTCAGCAGGTTCTCTCACCTCAGCAGAGAAGACTGTAGGGGTACTTACGTTTCTTTGTTAATGGTAAAATGGTCTGTATTTAAATAGAGTGTTTCTGGTCTTGATGACCACTCAAAGCTCTTTCCAGTAGTTTTGCCCTCCACACATTCACACAAACCTTCATACAGTGCATACCCACTCTACCTCCTGAGCCACAGCCGCCCCCACTTTGTCTCATTACTCAGTTTGTCCTGAAGGTCAACTCTGCTGAAAAGTCCAAACTTCTGTCATTTCACAATTAGAAATAGTTATTACAGAGGACTAAAGAGAAGATCTCTGGACTGCATGGCTTAGTTTTTGTTCTGAAAGGCAGAGTGGATTATGGGACCTTAAATAAACAGGTGTAAATGGTTTGTATTTATATTAGAAGCTTTTCTTGTCTTGATGACCACTCAAAGCTCTTTACAGCACAGTTCGCCATTCACCTATTCACACTGTGCATCTATTAGCAGCACTTATTTGTTCTATGAGGGGCAATTCACGGTTCAGCATCTTGCCCAAGGCCACTTCAGCATGCAGATGAGGAAGACTGGGGATTGAACTGCTGACCTTCTAGTTGGAGGACAACCGCTCAACCCCTCAGCCACAGGTGTGTGTCTTTCTAAACTATTGTGCATCCAATCAATTCAGTTTGTCTGAGCCATCACAATTTTCATTTCAAGAAAACAGGATGCGAATGTTGTATGAGAGGTTTCACTTTTCCATTTCTCCTAACTCAACGACAGTACAAAAGGTCTACAAAAAAGGGGCCTGAATACTTCCTGGAGCTGCTGTGGCTCTTCATTAAAAGCAGACGTTTCCCATGTGGGAAGGTTTGTACCTGACGCCACCTCCAATGGCCCCTGTGCTTTCCGCAGCTCCTTCACGCCATCCAGGAACTCTCGGCCTCCGGCCTTCTCCAGAGCGTTGCCTACACATGGAGCACAGCGGCAGGTGAGCACAAAACCAGTAGGGTGGAGGGGAGGGTGAAAACGTTGTCAGTAAAAAAACAGCATTCGCATGAACATGTCGTCCTCACCAACTCCGTCTTTGAGGTCCATCTCTGCATTTGTCGGGTTAATTATCCCTTCCACCTTGATTGTTCCAATTTTGCTGATTTCACTCTCTGTTAGTGAAAGCTGTGGATTCACAACATTAACAACACAGTGAGTTTTCTTGATCTGTCTACAAGATAAATGTTGATCAGTGTTGACATGGCCTTTTTATAACGCATATAACCTTCTGTCCGAGGAACAGGCTCTTTGCTGACAGGATGGTGAAGCCGTCTCCAGGACCGTCCTCAGCTGTGGAGTTTGGTACAGACTCTTTGTCGTTGTCTGTGTTCTTTGGCAGATGTACACAAAGAAATGAACATTAAATGACAGTTAGATAGTAACAAGATTTATAGAGCTGGCTATCAAACTTGAGAACCAACTGAATTATGTTATATATGAGTAGAAGAAGTGTCTGGAATCAGATGGTGACATCCAACTCTTAGTCCAACTAAGCTTTGAAGCGATATTTCATGATTTCCTGTTTCTACACTTTTCTAGCTTCATATCTTTCTTCATCTAGTTCTTCATTTATCACAGATGCATTGGACTCTGTCTGTGTTTTTGTACTTTGTTGAACAGGAAAAGGGTTAAAGATGTTTAACATGAACATTCATTCTTGACTTAGGTCCTCTAACGAGATTCCTTTGAGGCTTGTTTTTGATGGACAGTCCAATACAGTTGTTCATCTACACACGTATGTACATATAGTCCAGTTCCTCAGCTCAGCTGGATCTCTGAGCTTTTTGAACTTAGTTGGACTAAAGTGCTCTTGACAAAAGCTCTGGCAGAAGAAGTGGCAGAAAGCTTAAGAAAAATGTCCATGTTTCTAAAACACAGCCACTGGAAAATTGTAACTTTGTAGCTGTATATAAAATGTCAGCATAATCAAAAAGATCTGATCAACAGGCAGCTCTAATGGGCAGGACTTAGGCTGTTGGTTGGTTTTCCCGCTTGGTGCAATTTGTTTGAGTTGTAGACATGTCCACTCTGGGTTAGTCCCGTGGTCGTGCACTGGTCTCAGCGCTCCACAAAGGATCTTGTGAACACAACACCTGAAGACAAACTGCTTCTACTTGTTCTGAATAATTGAACAAATAGTGACAGTGACGCACACATTCAGTGAATACCTGGCTTCTTTCTCACCAAGGTATAAGATGTATCCCTCCCACCTCCCTGTGTGTTCCATCCATTCATGTGGAGCTGACTGACCTTTGGCTTTCGGCCTCGTTTGCCTTTCACCTTCTTGAAGGTTTTGACGGGTTTCTTGCTCTTTGAGCGCTCTTCCTGTTTCTCGGGGATGGATGACTGGTCTACTTTCACCCTGGCCCCCCTCTTCTTTGAGAGCAGCTCTGGGTGGATGCGAGGCAAGACGCCTCCGTTTGATATGGTCACCCCCCGTAGAAGCTGACGGAGAAAGATATTTCAGAAAGAAAGGCGTTTGACCATGTACTCTCCCAAAGACTCCCATTCTTTACTCTTACAGATGTGAAACGACTGTTAACCACAGTGTTGGGATACTTCCACCTCCTGAAATATTAGCTGCTACAACATCTGTAACCTGAAACCTTCACTATCACCATTGGACTCACACTCCAGGGGAAAGAGTTCCATTCACAGTAACATGAGAGGACAGTACATCAATAATAATATAACAATAATGACATAATGAGAACTATTACCCAAACATCATTTGTTATGGATGAACCATTACATTCATTAGAAAGTCACAAAATTCAAAATGACAGTCACAGTTAGAGATCAGCTGATTAACACAAAGAGCCTTCTATGTGATGGCTGATAGAGAACGAAACAGAGCTAACAGGCAAGAGAATACTGAACTAAACACTTTAAAGCTGGCACCAAAGTGGACATTAGCCAAACTGCCAGAGGAAAAAATGCATGTGGGAGATGTTGAAGAACTGTTGAAGTGCAGGAGAGAGGACGAGTTATTAAAGTACAGGAGAGTTTCACGACTCAAGCATGTGGGTATAGTAATATTCTTTCAACAATGTATTTTAGAAAATGTCACTTGTGTGATCTGATAAACTTATTAAGCTGAAGCTTACAGTTTATTTTTGCTGTGTACCATTAGGTAATAATAGTGCAATCATCACCAGAATGGCAAGTTCTGAAGTGTTCGCATTCCTGTCCCAGTACACACAATCACTGTTACACAAACTGAGACATGTATTCTTAAATTTACACAATACTTTGTTGATGTTCAAGCTTGTATCTACTACATTAAATCTGTTAAACCTTCTGGTCTAACACACTGAACACATTAAATAACAAAGTCTAAATTCAGTCTGTGGCCTGTTATTACATATCCTATTTTTGACTTGCTCATAAAACCAAAGTATGACAAACAAGTCTTTATTTGTTTGTTCCGTGTATGATTTATGATTCAATATTAAATATGAAAACAATGATTTTTTGTGCACACATTTTACGATCATTTCTGTTCTAAGATAACGGATGGATTGATGTTAAAAGCTTTCCAATGTAACAGAGAATAAAACAGCAGTGCAGCTCCCACACCTTGATGCCGGCCCTGTACAGACCCACTGATGCTGGGTTCAGACACACATCAAGAACCCTTCGCTGTTCTTTGCTACATTGTCTATATTGTTAATGAAGATGAATTATATTGCGTTGAATTTAGATATATAGATATGGGCCGACCGGTTGATGGTTTGATCCCTGTCACTTCCTGACACTGAACCCGAACTGCCCCTGACGCTGTGGGCACATTTTGTTCCAACAATGTATGAACTGTGATAGAAAAAGATTTAGTAAGAAACTGTTTGCCAACAAATTCACCATATCAACTTTCTACAGTCATTAATGTCACGGTTATTGTATTTTTGTGCTCTATGAGGAGCGTGTTTCAGTTCATGTTTCAACAGTGTTTCTTTGTGAATTCATGTTTTAAGTTTGTTCAGTGTTTCTCTGTTTTATTTTGTAGTCCCTGCTCCTGTTGTGTTTTCCCCACTTGACTTCCTGCCCTCATCACGCTCACCTGTTTGTCTTGTGCCACCTGTCCCCACTTACTCATTAGTTCAAGTGTGTATTTAAGTCCTGGTGCTCCCCCCATGTGGTTGTTTGTTCGTTGTCATTTATCGTCATTTTTCTCGTCTTGTACCCTCGTCATGTTTATGTGTCCTGTCATCACTCTTGTAAGTTTTTTTTCTCGCTTCCCTGTTCCACTCCCCTGTTTTGATTGAGGGCGACTTTTGTTTAGTGAAGATTCTTTTGTTACGTTTACCTTTTAAATAAAGGACACTTTTTGTTAAACTGTATTTAGTTCTGCGTCTTGGTCCACCTGTTCCCTTTTTTTCTACCGTATCCCCCCCCCCCCACCAACCTGACAATAAAACTGAACTGAAAAAATTAGTAGTGGAACTTAACCTCCATATTTATAGATGTCATTATCTGTACTGTCTATTTTGTGTTGATGTATTAAGAACTAATTCAGAATTTTATCAAACATGTTGACAATCATATTGGGAAATATAGTTAATTAAAAGGTCATTTTACTAACACCTCATTTGCTTGTCAGTGATGAAAACTTTTTTACTGTAAAAAAACTACAATGAAAAGTGTATTCAATTAAAAATGACAGAAACGTCACTGCAACAACACTGTGTGACAAACTGAGCATTGGCTCCACTCGTAGAGCAGCATATTACCTGGTTGAGCTCCTCGTCATTGGCCACAGCCAGCTTGATGTGCCTGGGTGTTATTCGTCCTTTCTTGTTGTCCCGTGCTGCGTTTCCTGCCAGCTCCAAGATCTCAGCTTAGAGGAGAAAAAACAGTGTGTGGAAACCCATCAAACAAGCAGTATGTGTTCTAGTACAACACAACAGCTAAGAAGATTAGACCAAACTCTCCGGTGAGGAAACCAGGCTGCTGTAGCAGAGAGGTGTACATAGCAAATAAACATGAAATAGAAAGTCTTTTTGTGATTGTATTTGTGTTATTGGCTGGGACACTTCTGTAGTCCCATTCTTATTTCTATAAGAATTAGACCTGTGTTATCATGAACACTGTTCGTGTTATAATTTGTATCATTTAGCTACTTTGACAAAGTCTATGAAGGTGCTTAAAACTAGTTGGTGATTAGATGTTGGAACATAATATATCAAATGTTAGTTTTCTTTGTTACTGTCTATGTTCTGTGCTTTTGTTGTGTGTTGACAAGAAGTAAACGTTAAAATGATTAACAGAAAAATCTAAGAATGTTGTGTTAAACAACACAATCAGGGACTTTTATATTAGATATTAATCAACACTGCATCAATAAATGTATAAATGTAATGGGACACATGATACATTGAAGTATGACAAACTTTGATTATAAAGAACTTTAGGAGACACTGGTTGGGTTCAGTATATCTATATATACATGAGGTGGAATTAGGTTCATATTCCATGACAAACAAATTAGTATTTGAATATAGTATTTTGGAAATAAAATCTGAAATTATTGCTTCACTCTTTTCAATGTTGCAATTCTCAGTTTCTTCAAAGAAATCAAAGTTTCTTCACAGGCTTTTTTTTCATGTATTCAACAGCCCCTTTGTTGGGATTTAAATCTGCACTTTCAGCTTTGCATTCTGGGATTTCTGAGCGCATTTTAACAGAGGTGAAAATCAGGTGCTGAAATGGATGATGACTCCTCGTGCATTCACGATCACATTAACATGGACATATTGATATATAATGTCACAAAACTTCCTGCTATAATGTCTTTTATGCAGAGGCAAATCAATCCTGAGCTGTGTGCTATAAATATATGTTGCATGATATAATGATGGAATGTGATGCTTCACCTGTCAATGCCCTTTGTCCCTGAGGATTACAGTCATGAGACATGTAGTAAGTATATGTACACTGAACACTATAATGATGGCCTATTATATACTATTACTGCCTCGTAAACACAACTGTTGCACTTTGTATTACACGGTGTAATTATATTAACTGAGCTTACTATTACCCTGTCTTATCAGACACCATGGAAGAAAGGACAACATGATTTTTCAAACTCTGAGAGCAAACAAATCTTTACACAGATCAATAACAGTGAAAAGAGTTAAACACTTATTCCAGATATCCAAACGGTACTTTTCAGTTTTACTACCTACCTGCCAGGTACTCGATGACCGCTGCCATGTAGACAGGGGCCCCCATGCCAATGCGGTATTTGTGCGTGCCAGTGCGCAGGTACCTCATCATCCTCCCCACAGGAAAGATGACGCCCGCCCTGGATGAGCGGGACAGCTTGGTAGCCTTCTTTTTTCCACCTCTGGCTGACATCTTGTTCTGGACACAGGGAGTACAACCCCAATGAGTGATTTACACCAATAACTGCACAAAACTACACACAAATACATGTGGCTCAGGGGGTAGAATGGGTCATCCACTAAACAGAACATCTGCGGTTTGATCCCCAGCTCCACATGAATCTGACAGGAGATGTGTGATGCAAAGCGCTGCACAGGTTTGAGTGAGTTAATGTTAAAACTGTACTGTCAAGCAAAACTCATCCAGACAAGAAGAAGTTATTATATAAGCGCTATATAAATATATATATATTGGCTGTGGCTCATGAGGAGTTATTCATTAGCCAGAAGATCGCTGGTTCAATCCCCAACACTCTCAGTCTGAAATTCCAAAGTGTCCTTAAGCAAGATACAGAACCTGGCATACGAATGGTGGCTGATAGAAAAAGTCCTTTGTAGGGGAGCGCTGTGTGAATTAATGTACTTGTACTTTACTGTACTTTGAGAAGTCAATAAAACTAGAAAAGAGCTATATATAAATATATATATATATGTATACAGTCCATTTAGCATTTATCATAAATCTACCCACACAGATAGTTGTTAGTTTTATTTTCACACAATGTGACATGTTAGTCTGAATGACAGCATCATTGCTTCGACCAGGATAATCCACAGCACAGGCAGGACACAGTTTTCCTCTGGCAGATGGTTCAGTATTTCATCTGGACAAATAAAAAAACACCGAAAAAACAAAACCAATTGTTCGCTTTTGGCCACTGTTCTGTGATATAGGTGATCTGACGCTTCCCACGTTGTATATCTAATATTTTAGTATCGATGCCAAGCATGTGGTTCCACCGCTGGAATAATGAGAGCTCGAGTTTGCCAAAAAACATGAACATTTACTGCTTCCTCCATAAAACCTTCAGCATGGACGTTTAATTCATAATTGGAAGAATAAAGTGCGTTAAAACGATGCAATGATTGATGCGTGTTGGATTCGATGTGTAATAAACGGTGGGGAGACCCTCTCGGGATGGTTTGCACTGAGCTAAGCTAACACGGTGTTTCCAGAGGAAGTCCTCTGACATGTTTGTATACAAAGTGCTGTTGTGTTAGAGGGACACATTCTCTCCACGGATCCACTCCACGGATCCTCTCCACGGATCGTGTTTCGGTCTCCTCCGTTAGAGCAGACGCTGGCCGCGGTGTGTGTGTGTGGGGGGGGGGGAGGTTTAGCGGTGTGTCCTGGAGGTGTCTTTGCGGACAGGTCGCAGCTGTGAGCGGCAGAGCCGAGCCGATCTGCGGCCTCCACCGGACCTGTCATCTGACCGAGCGCACTAATTAACGCAGGAGTCCGCCGCTGCCTGGCGCTGAAGGTGGAGGGATACGCCGATGAGCGGCGGTGCGGTGTTCGGCGCTCGGCGGCGGCGCACGGGGGGACGCGAGCACCGAGCAGGGCCGCGCAGGCTAACGTTACAGTGACCGGGCTGACATTACAGCGGAGCCGCGATAAACTCCATTATTCTCCTATTCACATCGTAAACAGCACTGACATGGCGACACCAGCACACACGGAGAGGTGTATCTGACATGAGCGGTGAATAACCAGCGGCAGGGTAACGCTGCTGTACATGTTAGCTAGGTCAGGTCTTAGCTGTACGGAATTATTTACTTGAGTGAGTTAGCTCCTCTACGACACCGACATGAACCACAACCAGCCCGCTGTTCACAAACTAACCCTGCCCGCCCCCCCCTCCGTCTTTTTCCGCCACGTCCCCTCCAGCAGCCCCCTGCATGTGTACAGTCACATAAGAGGTGGAGAAGTGGAGCGTCCCCGTCACTCCGGATATGAGCCGAGGCATGAAAAATGAAGGAACCCTCTCCAAGTAGTTTCTACCTGTGTTCTCCCCCGAGATGCTGCTTGCACGGAAGACAGACGAGTCCCCTCCGGTGACCGGCGGCGCGTTTTGTTTGGCTCGTGTTTAGTTGCTGTCCGTGTGCGTAGCCTGGCTTCTTCCCAACCTTAGAAAACACACACACACACACACACACACTCTCACACACACGCACACATACACACACAGAGGGGGAAGAGAGCAGGAACAGCGTAGTGTGGTCGGAGGCCGCCTCTGTGCTACTGATGCTGCAAAGGGGAAAAATTCAATAGAGGCAGAATTGAGTGAAAACGCCCCCTGAACATGGCTACAGGAGGAGACATGTTGTTTGGAAGGAACGCGACGTGCTCGCACACTAACGTGACATTGTGTTTGGAAGCATTCGAAATACAACCTGCAGTAATGAAATGTCCTCTGTGGAGGACGGAGAGATCCAAAATGGTTGCCCTAAAATGACCTCAATCCTTCACCTCATGTGAATGCAGCCCGCCCGCTCTAACAGGTTGGACGTGCACATTGTGCAGAGGTGAAGGGAATCAGACGGCTGATCCACGCAGCCCGTTTGATGCATCACAAGAGTAATCACAAGGGACTGAAGAGAGTCTGCAGCATCTGATCACATCAGCTGATCTGTCTTTGCTGTGCCTAACCCAATACATCAACGATGGAGACAACAGCCCACATGTTCTGTTGACTGTCACATCTTCCCACCTTACAAGTCGACTGGGGTTCGCTCTTTATCCCTCCACTCATCTCAGGAGCAGCGTAAACTTCCTTTGAGATTGGGCGTCTATCACGGTGCACATCACGTCTGTTGTCGGCTGCCTCACTATTCCAGTGCACACCTGTCAGATCCATCTACACTGCTGCGGTAACACATTGTTATAATAAAACAAACAGACGGGATGAAGTGACGGGTTGGTTTGAGCTGTGTGTGTGATTGTATGAAAGTGCAAATTAATAATGTATTAGTCTTGTTGCAGGCAGAAAGGGATATCAGGCCTAGTTTCAGAGTCAAGAGTTTTTAATCTTCACTGTCAGTGGTTAGGAGTGTTTTGAATCTGATGCACTCATGTATATGAATCCATGTTCTCCCTGTGTTAATGAAGATTCCACTCTCAGACCTGATGACATGCACAGTATGTTAGTCCACAGTTCCTCCAACTCCCAGAGGCACTCAAAGGATAAACAGTATAGAAAATATCAATCAATCCATCAAATTTTATTTTTACAGCCTGTATTGACAAATCACAATTTTGTCTCATTAACAAGCTGTGACATCCTCTGCCCTTAACCCTCAACAAGAGGAAGGAAAAACTACCAAAAAAAACGGGAACAGAAACCTCAGAGAGAGCCACATGTGAGGGATCCCTCTCCCGGGACTGACAGAAGTGCAATAGATGCCTCATGTAATGGAGGATGTCAGAGAAATAGTAAAGTAATTACAGCATTGGTTAGAGTTAAATAGTTTGTAGCATGATGGTAAATGAATTGAGGAGTTATTGTCAGTAATGGTCGATCTGAGGAGACATATTATATAACAAGCAGTCTTGTTGTAATCATAGTCCGGATAGATGGATGGATCGATACGATTACACATACAGGATGGGATTTTATATCTAGCTTTTACGAGG
This sequence comes from Paralichthys olivaceus, assembly GCF_024713975.1. NCBI lineage: Eukaryota > Metazoa > Chordata > Actinopteri > Pleuronectiformes > Paralichthyidae > Paralichthys > Paralichthys olivaceus. The sequence continues at coordinate 3,081,842 of NC_091106.1, forward strand.
GCTGTGCAACATCAAATCATGAAGCATGCACATAGCAACATTGCCACAAAAAGGCCAGAAGTGCAGCATATGTTTCACAGCACTGCCATTGCTCAAGCACTGGGATGCTTAAATATTCAATGATCTATCCTACACACATTATATTCATAAGTCGACTGTGAGTACAGTAGTCAATAGTGGTCATAACATGGTAGTCATGTAGTATCATGAAAAAAGTGATGTACTGCACAAATAATACATGTTATTGTACACCTTTGCAACAGTCCAGTGTAGCAGTACAGTAAATAGAAACAATCCAACATGTCTATAGATCAGAGAACTAGAGAAAGTTCTTTGTCTACTAGGCCAACAAAGCTGATTTTGATATTTTAGACAACAACATGCTTCCATCCTTGTCAGCGACCTCTCTCCTGTTTTATCACGACACCTCAGTGCAATCAAATATTTCTAGAAACAAATGGCAGATATTGATGCCACTTTTTGTTCTGACAAAGGTTTACTTCAAAAGTACTGAAGTGAAGACTGGACATACACAGGTTTTGTAAAATCTACAGTGTGGTCTGATGGCTGATGATGCCTCGTAATAACCTATAATCAAAATGAACAATAATCATACACTCTGTCGCAGTGGAGACTAGCCTTACTTTAAATACACTCACCAAGCCCTTTATTATAGGGAATCCAGTGCAGCTGCTTTTTCATACAATTATTCAATCAGACAATCCAATACAGGTCAGAATCGCTTCAGTTAATGTTCACACCACAATGAACCACTGTGATCTCAGTGACTTTGAGACATGATTGTTAGTTTTAGTCTAACAGTCTGAAGATGTTTTACTCAAAAAATAATAAACACATCAATAGTATATATTTATTGTAATAATTAAAGTCTTACTCCTGCAAAACAGTGAGGTTGGTCAGTCTGAATATTCAACTACTAATATTTTTTGTATTTCTATTTTCTCTTACGATTTTATTCTTAATGTTTTATGTCTCTTTTCAGTCTCAACTTAAATCAGAATCAGAATCCTTTATTGTCAATGTTCAACATTGTCATCAACATTAAAAACAGTGAAAATTGTTTTAGCAGCCCTTCTTGTAACAGCAGCATTTATCTGACTTTTAGAAATCAGAACAAGAATCAAGGGAAATCAGAGCAAGAATCAAGAACAGCCCCTGATGTCCTAAAATATGATATTTCTTTTATTGTGTGAGCACAAGTTATTATCTTGTGCGCACAAGATAAATAAATTGTGCACACAGTTAGTATCTGCGAAGTAAAGACATGACTGGACGATGCTTTGAAAACAACACTAAGTTACGTATAGCTTTTAAGAGTTTGTAATTTCTCAAGTGTTATGATTGAAACATAGTGCTTCCATGGGCTGAGCCTGTTTTCCTTCAGTATGCACAGGAAATGATTCCTGACAATCCTGTGTCTCTGTGCAAGAGCAACAAGAATTTTATTGTGTGACATGTCCCAGGTGAAAATAAAGCTTTATTAGCTGTGTCTTCTCCATGCTATAGTACAAATCTGTTGGCCGTGTACATTTGTATGATTAAAACACAAACATATTCTTAAAATACATATCTGGTCCCCACAGTATAAATATCTTTTTTTTTTATGAAGATATTAAAACATTTTTTTTTTTTTGCAATTCTGGTGAAAAAGAAAAGACACATTATTAAGTAAATTGTGTTATATTTCTATTTACATTATATCTTGCATCTTTATAAGCTATATTTTATAAATTACTTGTAATGTAATGTAAAGTATGATTACATTATATTTTGGCTACCATCCACAGCTAGATTTAGGATATAATGATTTGATTATTTTTCTGTATCTTATTATAACATTTTGCTCTGAATGTAATTCAGTAATTAATCAGCTATGATTGGCCATGGTAGTCTTGACTTAGTAATTGGACTGGGTTTTATTAGATTATGTGGTCTTGTCAAAATACTCTACCTCTTTTATTTATAGCTCAGATGATGGAGCAATATGAAGTTCTGACCTCATTACTAAACTGTGTTTGAATTAGCAGAAGAAACACAGTTTAAATTGTCTGAGCCGTATCTGTTGTGATTCTGTTTGTTACTTCCCCAGTAGGAAGCACTGAGGCTGCCAGTGTGAGCTCCTCAGTATTAATGGGCTAAGACGAAAATGACTCCCACATTGGAAGAGTTCAGCATGTTATTACAAACAGGCAGCATGTAGGTAGCCTGTGGAGGGCAGCAGAACACCACCTCTGTGGGAACCTAACATGGACACACCTCTCTGGGCACTTTTAACCAAACCAAACAGCAGCTGAGAAAAGACATCTGCCACAAAATGATTAGAAAGAAAGAAGGAAAATAAAAAAATAAACATATTTGAACAGCTACCTGTGCATGACAGCTTTAAATTCAACTTATTTGTACAGAGCCAAAATCATAACGCACATTATCTTACTAAGGTACTTTACATAGTGAAGTCAAATTTTACACATTTAGAAAGAAACCCAACAGTTCTCACAGTGAGCAGCGCTTCAGAGACTGTGGAGAAAATAAACTGCTTAAATAACTGGAAGAAACCTCCGGGAGAACCAAACTCAATGTGGGCGGCCATCTGCCTCAACTGGTGGGGTGAGTGGAGGAAAAATGGGGAAAAGAAGAGAGGTGGGTGGAAAAGAGGGAGAGAAGAGAGAGAGAGGGGAGACAGAGGAGAGAGATCAGAAACCATTGTTGCCCAACTGTCATCTTTAAGCTCTGTCAGACTGAAAAGAGATAAGAGTGATATTTATAGATATTCATTTATTAAAGAAAGCAGCACCAGTTAATGCAATAATCATCATTATCATAATGATAATAATACTTGTTGCTATTGTTGGGTAGTGTCAGTTTTCATAACCCACTTTACAAAGTGACAGTGAAAAGCAAAATGGAGAACTAGTGACACCCAGTTCAAACTGGATCAAATAGGTTCAACAAAGTTCAGTCACATAAGTTAGCATAGTTAGACTTATCTGGAATTATAATACAACTTAATGGAATAGTGACCCTTCAGCAACACAAATGAATGAAATCTTACATTTGAGGTATATGAAAAAGGAATTTACATTTTTGAGATAAAGGTTGTGGGGGAATCTAGGGCAGTAATGAAGGAGACCGTTGATCCCTGGTATCTCACACACCGGCTAAAAGGTCGAAGTGAAAAAGAACCTTAAAGGTGCAGTGTGTAGAATTTAGTGATATCTAGTGTTGAAATTGCATAATGCAGCTGAACACCCCTCACCTCACCCTCTCCTTCCAAACATGAAAAAGAACCTGTGGTACATTAAATTTCTGCCAATAGATCCCTTTCACCTAAATATTACACACCTTTAAACCTTGGACCTTTAAATTAAGTAATTGAATTATAGAACATACTAGGAGCCAGTGTCTGTTTAATTAAAAGGCTGCTGCAACAATCAAGGTGGGAAATGAAAAATAACATTATTCGTGAAACATTTCTAAAATTACAAAAAATGTATTGTGGTAATTATTGTCAAAACTAATTTTTCTGTTGAAAGAGGAATCCAGTAGATGTCAGAGTTGGTCCTTTGGTGCGCAGCAGAACAGTGAGTTGTGTTTCTGGCTGTATGACAGGGGTCAGGATCAGTTTCTGCTCATTTCGTCCAAACAGGATAGAGTTAGGTGGTCTTGATTAGCGTAAATCATGTGCTTTTAGAACACGTCAAAGGCCCTGCTGAAAACTTCATCCCACCTGTCAAGTCTTAAGCCCTACTGTTCTTTCCATTTGGGTTTGGTTTTGGACGCACCACTGTCTATTAGACGAAGGCCTATAGTGCAGTGTCAGGAATATCCTGACCATGTTCATTTTTAAACAGAGGGAGAAAAAGACATTGTTCAGAGGGAAATAATAATAATAATAATAATATATCTTTGGAAATAATTAGGGGATAATTAACAGCTAGTTAAATGTTAAAAAAAAGGCTGGGAACTGTAAAGACTGTCCTCCCAGTGAATGCCCCAATATACAGTATATATTTATATTTGTTAGTATATTTACATGTATGTGACATGGTGCTCCAGCAGCTGTAGTAATGATGACTATTGTCCATCAGGGCACAGGGTTTATACAGGGAGGGGTCAACAAAATGTTGTAATCTGCCCAACCACAACCAAGTGCTGATTGTCATAAGCAAGACAATAGAGTTCCCCTAACATCAACAGAGTAGGTCTATTAACCCCAAAAATGTATTTTCCTAAACCTAAATAATACTTTGGACAAACACAACATAATCATGAACATTGCAGTGCAACATTAGTAAACAGTCATTTATTAAACTTTATACCAAGTTGCCTCTCTAAAGAGAGATAGGAATATAGAGAACTATCTGCTGCATGATTGTGAGTGAGACATATGTAATGTTGTCTACAGACACAGAATAATATTACGTTGTAGCCACTGTCACTGTGTTGTGGTTCAAAAGGTTCAAATACACAATAGATGTATTCACAAAATGACCAGTTTGAAGCAGGTGACTAACCAACAACAGACCCAAACCACCCAGTGATGCGGCAAGTGTCGATGGTGAGCAGGGAGATCCAGAGGAGCCGGCTAGGGTGATTGGATGGGGAAGTCCAGGGAACAGTGTGGCTGAGAGAGGCAAACAGAGCTGGTGACCAGGGGATCCTGAGAGATTGAGGACGAGTGGGATTAGAGTGCAAGTAGGAACGAAAATGAACTGTGGGACAAAAAGCTCAATTTCAAAAAGGCAAACAAGGCTGACGCGGTTCAGCCAAAGTAACAATCCCATGGAGTAAGGCAAGTTCTGGCAGTAAGGTGACGATCGGACTGGTGCTTGAATACTGCAGGATGAGGCACAGTTGCGTGGATGAGAAGGTGAGGATCAGGAACTGGAGGGCAAGTCCAGCCAGCAGCACACACTGGCTGATTCCATGTCAATCAATCAATCATCAATCAAATTTGATTTGTATAGCCCATATTCACAAATCACAGTTTGTCTCATAGGGCTTTAACAAGGTGTGACATCCTCTGTCCTTAACCCTCAACAAGAGGAAAGAAAAACTACATACTACTACAGGAGGGGGCCTGCACGGTGCACCACATTATGTTACCTTGATTGACCTTAATTAGAAATGTTGTTTAGACGCTTGATGAACTGACTGCCTGATACCAACATGTCCCAGGTTCTCAAGTTTTAGAGTGGATGAGAGGGGATTTGTAAATAATGAAATCATTGTCCAAAAAATTGTGAATTATTGTGACAAGCAACTACACACACTCTGGCTATGAGGCCAAACCTCTTTTTTCATAATGTCTTTGCTGACATTGGTTGCTCCTTCCATGCTTGTTTGTTTATTGTCACATTGCCATTCGGTTTCTTTACCCACGTCACAACGCAATGAACTGTGACAAAGTCTTCAGGAATACTGACTTAAAGATTTTGTGCATGAAGGGCTCAGAAACTCTGCAAGGGAGACCTAATGCACTTTACGATTTCTCAGCGGGACAGAACTGATCCCTCACAGAAATGTTCCTTGAGGTGGACACTGGGACTAGTAGAGTAGGGACAGGAACACACACACACACACACACACAAAATGAATTGCATTTTTTTTGTAATTTCTCCTCTAAATACAACATATCTTCAACAAAAGTATGATTAAATCGCTGAGGAGTTAAACCATTCAGTTCATTCTAATGACTCCGATATTACACTTATAAAAGTAAAAGAAAGAAATTGAAACTCCAGGGACAATGAGCTGTAAATTTTCTAAAATGGTCCAACTCCTCTATAGATCTCCTCATTGTAAAACTTCATACACCTCATAATTCTTCTTTTTTTCCAGTCTATGTCAGTGGGGCAGGTCTGTACAAGGATGTCTGTGTTGTAGCTCAAGACGAAAGTTAATCACTCTCAAAAACTTCTGATCGGCCTCCTAAGGGCAATGACAGAAACAGATGTACATCCTTGAATTAGCCATTCTTCCACTTTATTTCTGATTTCCCTTTTTTTTTCAGGGGGGGGGCAGCTCAATCAGCACAGTTCCTCCTTCTGATTTAAACATTAGGATCCAGATCCTCAAGTAGCCCACCACAGAATGCCGAAGTGATGAATATGCAGTGGATGGGGCACAGCTATAGAACAAAAAGCTATAAATACAGAGAGCACTCAGCTATGATGAGGAGATTTATTCTTGTATCTTTATGTGATGGCAGTCTTCATCTCCAGATGTCAGAGGAATCACTGAGAGCAGACACTTGAATGAGGGTTAACATGCAGGTTTCGGTCACTGAGGGAGATTCTCCAGGATGCTGACTCCACTTAAAAGACCTGAACCTACAGGATATGATCAACGCCACCTGTGTTGTTCATAGATATAGTAAGAAAGCTGGACTTAGTGCTGAAACAGATGCTGCCTGCTTCAGCATCCTCCTTCAGATGGGGGCTGGCAGATGGTTTCCCCAGCCTCTCTGTCTGAACTTCTAAAGGATGCTTCAGGGAGGGATGAGGCCCTCGAGCCCCTCGGCTTGAGGGGCATGGACACTCTACTGTGTGAATCCACACATCCACTGTGGATGGAGAAAACACCTGGATACAAAAAGCAGTCTAAACAAACCCCAATGCCTCGCGTTGAAAAGACTGGACCAGGTCAACTTGGCTGTGCCGCAGGAGCAGGAAGTGTGTGCGTGTGTGTGTATGAACAGTGAGTCAGGATTGACAGGACCTGGACTGCATATGATGTGTGATCTCTGACTAATCCTGAGCATCAGCAGAGCCAGGAGCAAGTAACCTGCTCTCATATTCATGAAAAAACAACAAGGCATCCTCAAAGGACCAGAATGAAAAAGAACAGAACTAGTGAAAAGGAAACACTACAGTGAATATCCACCAGTATCTGAAGACCCCTGGCTGAAAACCTTGGCATATTTTTGGCCCTAGATTCATGATTCCAGTCTAAGGGAAGGTTGTTTTTTTAAAGACATGCAATGGTTATATTTAAATCTAACAACAAAATCAACACTAAATGAGAAAGAAATGCAGCCGTTTCAAAGTTCACGGCTCTCCATGTCCCAGCATGAGCATAGAAACAAAGAGGGGCAAAGTTCCAGTCCAAAAGACAGTATAAAGAGTTTATACACACGGTGTATAGGAACAAATATCACACTATGACACGAAATGTTTACAATGTTTAACTGGAACCACCAACCAACCTTAATTAAGAGCTTTTGTTGCCTCAACCAAACCACAGATGAGAGTCTGGATACAAACCACGGACTCTGGTGTCACGGTCCTACACTTTGTACACCCATTATCTACCATGACTACAACACTGCTGCAGTGGATACATGCAGCACTTTAAAAAACCATTCCCTCCCAACATAATCCAGGCAGTGATTACATTTGCCATCACAACGTCATTAGGAAAACAATTTAGTATCATACTGAGTATATACAGTATATATATGAGTGGTTTCTAGGAAACAGTATTGCACTATGTTTGTTGACATAACCACTGTAGAACTAATGGTTCAAGATATTTGCAAATATAAGGTCTAATTAAAGGGAGTCTTAATGCTAAAGTATACAACAGTGTGGCAGCAGTTCGTAAGCCAGCTCCATGAAGAAATGGGTTTCCACTAGAGGAATGTGACTGAGCACTGTACTCAATCCCGTCCAACACCACTGGAACACAAACTGTGAGCCAGGCCGTATCACTAAACATCAATGTTGGACCTTGCCTATGCTTTTGTGGCTGAGTGGATTGAATCCTCTGCACCCAGCTACTGGTGGAAAGTCTGAAACCACAGGAGTGGAGATTAATGTGCATAGTGTCAGAATGATCGATTCAACACTTACTGTTATGTTTGGATGACCACATAGTGTTTTTGAAGGGTCACATACCATTGCTTGTGTAGCGCACTTTTTATAGGAATTAATAGTAAAATAGAGCGATGATTCCTTCAGAGGGGATTTACAGCATGATTATGATAAATAACTAAAAATGTGTACCTTTCTTACGGGAAGCCCATTCATGTGAATCGGATTATTTTTCCCTACATCTTAGTACAGCACATCACTGATAATGATATCCAATTTCCCTTGATTGTCTATATTTTTCAATTCTGCCAAAAATGTTTTTCCTCATGATGAAGGCAGCTTGACAAACAAGCATCTGCTGAATAAAGAACAGAACGAGAATGCTACATAGAGTTAGTCTGTACAGGTTTTTCTCCTGGCAGGCTCAGAGGATTGCCCAATGTCATCCTATGGCCCACTTGGGTATCTGGCTAATCATTTAGCACGAACATAAACCCTGACTGTATGTTAGTTTTAGCTTGTATAGGGCAACAGATGCATGTCCTACATGGTAAATGATAATCCTTATGCATCTAGCACGAGGATATTTTATCAGTGCAACATATCTTATCCTGGTGACAGGTGATGGGAAAAGTACAGAAGTGAAGGTAGAAACAAACATTTCTAGAATGAAGCGAGGAATTCATGTACTGATCAACCAAAGATGTTTTTGTGATGGTTCTAGACGCCTCAGAGAGCCTCAAACAAACCATGCAGGTTGTACAATGTGTTGCCCATGCACATCTGAGGGCAACATCTCTCTGTTCTGTTCTTGAAAGCCTGGTACTGTAGATGGGGCTGAATCATATGAATGGGGATACAAACACCTTCAGACAATCACATCTACACACAATTGAGGTCTGAGATTCTGAAACTGTCTGACAAAGTGGTATCGAGTAAAATTAGAAATACTACATTAACCTTTTACTTGAGTTAAAGTAAATACAGTTAATACTTGCTTTTAAATATACTAAAAGCAGTCTCTTAGTAAGCAATCTTAATTCAGGGGTTGCATTCCTCTGAATACTATTACTATTATTATTATCTGTAGCAATTTTGTACTGTTGGCTCTTTGGTTGAGTTGATGCATGATACTCAAGCTTTGGACGTCTTGTCGCTTACTGGTGCCATTACCTCTTTGGTTCGTCACTGAAGTACAATGAACACTGAATGGCAGTTTGTTTTAATCTTATAAGTACCATTCATTTACAAAGGGGTTTCAATAAATTATTATAAATTATAAGATTGGGCTGCAGCCAGATGAACTGAGAAAGGCTAAATGTTCTCTACTGGGCTTTTTTCCTTTATCACATTGTATGTTCAACAAACTGTAAACACGTTGAAGGATATTTCCAGCAGCTCCCTTCCACATCGTGCTTGTTGAGCTAATTATTACAAACAAACTAGAAGGAAAGCTTTCTGTATGCAGACTGTTAGCTTCATTAGCTATATATCTTCAGATTTGTCAGTTTTGTAAGCTTACAAGTACAGGCTAATCCTGTTCTAAAAGAAAAATAAAAATAATAATGGAAATATATATCAACAAGGTTCATGCAGATTTCAGTCATACCAAATTCTCCCCGTCATAATAAAGAGGTGGTGCCCAGTGAAGCCAACAATGTCTGACTACATCAGGATAAAGGACATGTCTGTTCAGTTAAGGAAGGAGACATTTTAACAGATCTAACAATATTAAGAACCAATATGACTGAATGACTGAATCCACCACTCGTCTATATGATGCTCAATTAACTAAATATTTGAAAACTCTGAGGAGCAATCAGGCTGAATGGAGTTAGACTTACGTGCACATGGATGAGTCTGACAAAAACTCACAATGAAGAACTGCTATTTTTTGTGTATGTATTTTTCAATATCTTATATATCTCATGAGTTATGTTGCTGCTATATGCAATAAATAGATGCTCAGTTAACTGTCTTTTTTGTTTACTTGTCTTGAATTTCTGTTTTCTGTTGCTGTTTTCTGTTGCTACACATGACTGCCTTCCTCCTCCATTTACAGAGATCTATCTACAGAAATGTAATATTCATAGTTATTTTTTCATTAATGGGTGGCTGTGGCTGAGGGGGTAGAGCGGTCACCCCCTAACCAGAAGGTCGGTAGTTTTATCCTGGTCTGCTCCATCTGCATGTCGGATACTGAACCCTGAATTGCTCATCGAAGAAAAACAAAGTGCTACCCATAGATGCACTGTATGAACCTCTAAATATATAACAATTCAAAATGATATCACGTTTCTCCCTCCTTTTTATTTAAGACTTTTAACCGCCTTTCCTCTGCTGCCACTGTCAGAACAAATTTTCTTACACACAAGAAACCTCATAGTCTAAATGAATTTGTTGCCACCAAAAGCATTAACTATGGTTTCACGAAATCACACAAGGTCAAACTTGCTCCAATCTCAGAGTAGCATAATGATCAGCGTGTTTCTTTGTTCCATCCAACAAATTAACATTGTGAGTGTATGATAAACATTGAACTTTGCTCAACCTAGCATTAATTTATTGCTTTGTCATTAACCTGATGTTCTGTATATTACTTGCACGCCCTTGTTTATCTCACCATGGGAAAATGACCCTGCTGACCGGCAGGGTGGGACTTCCTACCGTCTTTTTCCCCCTCATCACCTGCACTCATCTGACATAAGAGGGAAACCCTGCCTTTTCCACCGGGCTGCCTACAGACAAATTTCATGACAGGTCTTGGGGTCAGTGCCTTTTTGCAGTTCCTGAGTGACCTGTACACTGCAGCATTATGTGATACAGTGTTCATCAGATTTCTAACTGCAGGACCTTGTAGACAAAGATTAGAGTGGGGTACTGTGGCATAATGCAGCCTGATGCTTGTTGTTTCCTGCTGTGGTTGAGCTAATTTGTTGCTTACCCTACGGGCTCACTAACTGTCTGTCTCCACACGGCTGGCTCTCCGTTCTGCCGGCATGTTACCCATGTTTATCTTGGAGGACATGTGCACCCCAAATTCTTACCAGTTGTGTAATTACAATTCTAACCATTTGTGTAATTACAGAGACACACCACACTGCGTAATCCAGCCAGGACCTGATTTACAAGTGGTACAGTAAGTGCTGCATTTTGTGTTTCTCACAATAAATACCTTCTTGCCCAAAGCCTTTTGAATCCTGTCCCAGAAGGAGGTTGCTTCTCACTCCCTGGTGTCACGCTGTTTGTTTCAAAGAGGAAGCAGAGACAAGAGCTGATAACAGCCAGAAGAAATTCAGACCAGGTAAGTTCAAGTTGAAACTATGCAGTTTGTATTTCAGCCGTACAACAGCACAGCTCATTTACCATTGAAATGTGATGTGTTAGCACACTGTAAAAAGAAGATGGAAAAAACATTACATTTCTTTTGATTAACATTTTTGTGACATTTTGACCGTCACAACAATCAGAGCCACCAGATGAGACACAAAGGGAACATGAGTGGGAATATGTACTTCCCGTTGATGCTCCCCAGAGGATTAATTATAATGACTTAAAGGTACAGTGTGTATGATTTAGTGACATCTAGTGGTGAAATTCCATTTGGCAGCACCTCCCCCTCCACACATGTCACAAAACCTATAGAAGCCTTCAGTTGTAATAAAAATTCAAAAGGTGTTTAGTTTGTTCAGTCTGGACTACTATAAAAAACATGTCGGCCTCCATAGAGAGGACCCTCTCGAGGTAAATATAAAGTATTTAAATACAAAGGGCCCCTTCTAGAGTATAGAAAACAACAATTAATACAATTTTGTTTAAACACACTAATGAAAACATCACTAGGGTTATTTTATATTCAATTTGTGCCAATAGATTATTTTCTCCTAAATCTTACACACTGAACCTTTAAGATTGATTTTATTTTAATTCTTTTTTTTTTAAAGATGAAAATGTCATAATAATTTACTGGGGTGCAATGTGTCCCTCTCAGGATGAATTGTAATAAGACAGAAGAGATAAATAAATTCATTCAAGTAAATGGTTTGTATTTATATAGAGATTTTCTAGTCCTGATGACCACTCAAAGCTCTTTACAGTACAGCTTGCCATTCACCCATTCACACACACATTCATACAGTGCATCTATCAGCAGCACTTTATTTTGTTTTTCTATGAAGGGCAACTCAGGGTTCAGCATCTTGCCCGAGGACACTTTGGTATGCAGACTGGGATGACTGGGATCAAACTGCCGACCTTCTGGTTGGAGGACAAACGCTCTAACCCTCAGCCACAGCTGAGAATGTGGGAGAAATAACACAAAAACGAGACATAGAGAGAATTCAACATGAAGATAAGGAAAGAAACATACTGTACAACACACAGCACCATTTTTACTGGAATATCAAATAAATGGACGAGGTTTCAAAGGACAACAGGACACTGCTGTGAGTTACAAGTATGTACTAATATGCAAGTTATTATTGTGTTACAAAAACATATAGCAGAGCAAAGTGCTGAGGAAATGATTAAACTTATTTTTCAGACAGAGTTATTACTAAAGCAAAAAAACATCTTATCCCCTTGTCACACGACATCACCCATTGTATATCTGGAGAATTGAACACACTCCATCCAGAGGTGTGTCACTAGACTTATTCATATCCACATCTGGAACCTCCACTACTTTGTTATCTGGGTAAACAAACAAGGAGCGAAATCACTTGTCGAACCCTAATGATGTGGAACCACGCCATTGGTCAGGCCTGCTCTATGTGCAGCAAATACTGTGCTCATGAGTTATAGATGAAGAACACATATCTATCCTTCTGACTTATTCAGTAGAAACCAATAAGTCCAAATATTCTCAGTTTCTTCTTGTTTTGTAATTCCATGCGCATGCATGTAGTCACATGCACTCCCATAAGCCAATTCACAGTGTTTGATCTTCCTAACATCCTGTGGCTTTGTGAAGTTTGCCATAATTAAAGTCAGATGGAGGCCATTTAGTAATGCAGCATGGGTTAACCCGGCCCTGTGTGACAAACCCGTAGCAGCAGCAGCGGCAGCAGCATGTGAGACGGGCTCAGAGCCGGTTCCCAGCAGATGAGCCCCTTGAAAAGTCATCTTCCAAAATGCACTCAGGTGGCACAGCTCACAGACAGCTGGAAAAGCTATCTGACTGTTTATCCTCTGTCTGTTTGCTCCGATTTCCCGATACATCCATGACTCAGGTAATGAGCAAAACTTATTGTGAATTACTTCTGAAAATTATCAAAGCATTATTTCACCTTGGCTCAAAAGGCCTGTTGGGTTTCTTTCTGAGTTTAACTAAGAAACCAACAGTTGTGCAGCTCCAGGCCTAAAGTCTGTACTTTTTATTTCTATTTAAACCCTTCAGCTGTTTCGTCTCTAGTGCTGGTCAGACCTTGGTTCTCAGTGGAAAACACCTGAGGCCCTGTTCAAACCTGGTATTAACATCCATCCTGAGATATCTGATCACTAGTGATCAACTCTGAAGTACGTCTTTTCACACCTGCTATTAGAATGAGTCCTGAATGTGTCTCCAGTGACTATTTGTGATCAGAGCTTCCCACTTTCCCTCTTTATATGCAAATATACTATGTAGTATATAGTATGGTATATAGTATGTATACTATGCAGCTGTGTGTGTAGCGGTAGAGAGCAGAGTCAGGAGAGGCTGAGTGAATAGTGAATCAATTTTCTGCACATTGCTTTACAGTGAATGACAATTAGTTCATTTGAAAAAAAGAGGCAATTGAATGTGTAACACTTGCTAATGCTGTGGCGGTAACCACAAATTGTTTCATGTATGGAAACTGAGAGGTGTAAAAATACTTATGGTTCATTGTGAAACTGCAGGTCAGAGGACGTCGGCTGAGTAGGTGGTCCTTCATATGTGGCCCAGGACCGATTTGCATCCACACAAGAATGTAGACACATGTGTCACAGACCACCTCTGAATGTGGAGTGACGCATCTCAAATTTGTCCTTTGGCGTGATCAGATAACTCTGGCTGGATATTAGTACCAGCTCATAAAGGTTCAGTGTGTAGAATTTAGTGACATCTAGTGGTGGAGTTGCATGTTGCAGCCTAATACCCCTCACCTCACCTTCCCTTTTCAAACAAAAAAAGAACCTGTGGTAGCTTCAGTTCTCATAAAAACTCAAAAGGTGTTTAGTTTGTCTGATTAAATGTTAAATATAAAGGGCTCATTCTAGGCTAAAAGAAGCAACAATTCATACAATTTAGATGAAACACACTTGTGAAAACACCACTAGGATTATTTTATATTCAATTTCTGCCAATAGATCCCTTTCATCTGACTCTCACACACTGAAACTTTAACAGGGCCTTGGATAAACTCAGCTCACAATATGGGTCATGGCCACAGATCAGAGGAGTGGTAAAATAAACCCTTGCTGACCTCAGCTACTCTATTTGGCCAGTGATGAAGGAAAAGAAGAAAACAACCAGTAACCAGTGCCAACTCAACAATTACTCATCAAATACAGTCTGACTGACCAATGTGGAATTAATTAGTTTAGACTAAACATTTGGACTCATAGGTGTTAACGTCAACTTTCTCAACTAGCCATTTTATTGCAGTGTCTGCAAATCTTACACCTTATCAATGTGAAACACCATGTGGTCTCTGATCAGACAGGATGCAGTTATTACAGTGAGAGGCATCTTTTTCCACTTGTTAATACCAGCCTTAACAAGCCTGGCTGAAACGTCTCTATCTTATCATATATGAATAAAATAGAAGGGTCCCGTGCTGGTGCTGAGAGGACAAAGAAACACAAGAGCTCACGAGTTACGGCGCCACTCAACTTACACAGGAAAAACACAAAGCTATCACTCATATCTAGGCAACACAGTATATCTTAAAGATTATTTCACAAATTTCAGAAGTCATATTGAACTCTAGTTCACAGCCTCTGGTCTAAATACAGTTATATATGTTATGTATATTGTTACAACCCTGTGTTAAACAGAAGATCTTCACCACCACACTTTGTGCCACAAAGAGTAAATGTTTCTCTCTCTCTGTCTCTCTGTCTTCATCTATCTATCTATCTATCTATCTATCTATCTATCTATCTATCTATCTATCTATCTATCTATCTATCTATCTATCTATCTGTCTGTCTGTCTGACTTGCATGGGAAAGAGTAAAGATCACAGCTCTTCCTCACAGTGTTTGCTTGTGTGAAATCATCAAGGTCATCTGTGTGAATTGCTGATGCCCTTCTCCTTGTAAAGAAAGTGTTGGCATCACTCTAAATTGACAGCAGCTATCACAGAGGTGGAGCAGGAAAGGCAGTTTGATCTGCTGAGATGTGCAGGTGTGGATTGCTGAGAAAGTCCTACTACGAAGAAGAAAAAAGAAAAGCTCTCAGAGGTCTCATCTCAGAGACCCTATGTAAGGACTGTGCCTAAATCCCCCTTTCATCTGCTTTAGGACTCTTCAAGTATCCCCTGAAAAGTCTCCAAGAACAAAATAGAAGATTAAAGCGGAGCTGAACCGAGGAGCTGGTGTCAGGTTTCAGTCTGACGACCCTCTTATGTCAAAAAAGGCTCTGAGAGTGGCGACAGAGCAGGGGCCACCAATCTGTCGCTGCTGCCAAGTCCTGCATTCCTGCTGGGTATTTTTAGTGCTGGCATTTAAACTTGGCAACACATTACATACCCATACCACCGGCACTATTTCCTGTTCCTGTGAAAAGACGGGGCGTTTGCAAGCACACATCACAACCCATTGTAAAATGTGCAGTCACAAATGTGGGCATGTGTGCATAAGTACAGGTTAGTCTGCAAATATGAAAGTAAGTATTGAATTCCATTGTAGTACACAGTCAATTACACTGTCAGCAGTACGATTTGCATGACAAACTGCAGAAGACAACAACATACTAGAGGCACAGGCTGAAGCAAAAAAAGCTAACTCATTTTTGAAAGTCTGTTTGGGGCTGTGAAAGTGACAGGATCAGAGTAACTGTATTTATATAGAGCCAGTGAAAAGGTAACTGCTGAAAAGATGTTTTTCTTTTACAATTTATGGTCTGCAATAACCAGTGTATATACATTTAATAATGTATGGTTTACATTGCTATTGGCCTAGTCTACATTTTCTATGCTGGAGTTCCTATGCTGTTCAGAATTCTATGTGATTCTCCACATTAAACTTGCATGACTGAATATGTCTCTTTGCAAAATGTCCATTTCTCACATGCATCATCATCATCATTTCATATTAGCCATATGAGATTCACTCAGGACTGAGATATGAAGTATTATATACAGAATCTTTAAATACAAGTCACCATTCAGGGCCTTTGAGGAGAGTGCTAAAAGGTGCAGATGGCGATCCAGTAAGAATGGCTGAGTTTAAGAAGCAGGTCAAGGCTGCCTGTGAGGGAAGAAGAGCAAGGAGAAGAAGAAGGAGAAGAAGGAGAGAAGGAGAAGAATCTGTAATCAGCACGGTCACCCAGGTTTCATGTTTCCATCACAGCCGATTGGAGCAGGAGCCGATAAAAAATGTGTGTCTACTGCAGAGTCATCTGAGTGAGTGCTGATTGTATCCATTCCCACTGCAGACAAAAGCCAGATGTAAGCAAGAGTTAGTGGGGATTTTTGCCCAGAAGGGTCGGAGCATCATGTACATAATGTCAAAGACGGAGGAAAATTATACTATTGTGGCAATTCCTATTAGGACCGAACTATATCACAACTTAGAAGAAGTTCTTAAAAGTGTGTTTCATCTAACTGTACAAATTATTGTTGTTTTTAGTATGGGCACCTTATCTTTAAATAACATATATTTCTATTTCTATTATCTCTACAGACGCCACCATGTTTTTTACAGTAGCCCAGACTGGACAAACTAAACACCTTTTGAGTTTTTATGACGACTGAAGGCTGCCATGGTTCTCTTTCATGTTTGTAAGGGGAGGGTGAGGTGAGGGGTGTTCAGCTGCAACATGCAACTTCACCACTAGATCTCACACACTAAACCTTGAGAAAAAAAATCACGTGCAGTTACCATCTTCTAAATCTGTGCAAGAACACAACATGATTCAATTCAAAGAAGAAACACTATCACTTCCATCCTCTTTTCACCTGTGAATTTGAAGTGCTGCTGCATTGGCCGCTGTTTTGACAGCAGCTGTTATTTATGCTCCTGCAACATGAAAGTGGAATGCAGTGACACCCAGATGAATGGGTATCATGATATGTCGGCCATCTCATGAATGTAACCGGACTCTCGCTGCGAGACTCTGTGGAGACCAGACTGTCCTGCTCTGTCCACCACCTGCAGCCAGAACTCAGGAAACTGGTGCGGTCCACTCCCCTCGCTCAGCCCAGCTACACTTCAGCAGAGAGGAAAGCCTTTGTTTACGTGATGCACCACTGCTTTCATGGGTGCAAAAGGGCAACAGAGATGGGTGGAGAGACAGCTGGCGTTGGGAGTGAGGAAAAGCACAACAGTTTATGAATCAGAAGCCTGTGATGGGTTATATGTGTCCATCTCTGTCTAAACAGTTTATTATATAAACCACTAAAAGATTTTGCTTTTTCAGTTCAAACCACAAAAATAGCTAGTTTAGAAAAAATAGCGGTCCACAGTCCATTAACCTCTGTGTGATTCTTTCCTCATTTAGCTTAAAGCTCGAAATGCAAAGACAGCCTTTGATGGTTGTGACAGCTGATCACTGCCAAATCCCACAGCGTCTGGAAATAGCAGTAGAGGGCACCATCATCACTGACCACAGAGGACAAAGGGCTCACCCTTTTCACGCAGCAGCCAAGCTATCATCCTGTCCACTTTTCCTCTGTCAGATGCATCAACGTCCTCACAGGCAAGTCTCGCCACTCAGCGGTTATTTCAGGCTAACGAGACCAGGCTCCTGTCTAAATGACTGGGAAGACAACCACAAGTGCACTTTCAATGGTTCACTGGAATATAAAAACTGCATGTATAGAATCAGCAGACAAATCAGATACAAACTGCTTCAAATGTTTGTTCCGAAATAAGGTTTAAAAACGTTTTTACTTTGAATACACATGTGCAGGTTTCCCATAAATGACATGATGTTTCCTGTGTGGCTGTAACAAAGCATAAAAAAAGGTGTTGATACAGTTTCAGCTTTGCTTCGCAATGCTACTGAATTTAAATAGAAATGGTCTGACCTGAAGGCCTTTTAAAAATGTCTCAGGCGTCCAAATTAAGTATGTCAGCCATGACGCAGCCATGAACTTTTATATTATATTATATAAAGACAAATTAACCTTCGATATGTCATTAATTCATTTTTTATTCATCTGTTTTGTATTTTAGTGTCAATTTCTGATAAAATTGTGAAGCTACATGAATACATTCAGAATTATATTATATTAATAATCAGTTGATGAAAAAAATCTGTGAAAAAGAAATGCTTCCAGAAAATGTGAGAAATGTCATTTAATTTTAACCTCATAAAACTGTGACTTTGTCTTTGCTTTGCTACTTTATTGTAATTATTATTTGCTAAACTTTTAGGGGTGGCTGTGGAAGTTTTCCTCTAACCAGGAGGTCGGCAGTTCGATCCCAGTCTGGGCAAGTGTCACGGTTGTGGTTTTGTTTGGTCACGTTTTGGTGTATTTTGTCACGGTTGTGTATTTTCTGTGTTCCTCTCGTGTCCCTCTCCTGTGTTCCCCTCCTTGTCCCTCGCTATGTTTCCTGTGTTGTTCTCTGTGTCCCTCTCCTGTGTTCCCCTCCTTGTCCCTCGCTATGTTTCACCCTGTGCCTCTCCCGTGTTCATCCCTGTCTTGGTTATTGTATTTGTGTTCTCGTTGATAAGTTTGTTCAGTGTTTCCTGTTTTATTTTGTAGTCCTTGCTCCCTGTGTGTTTTCACCCGTTGACTTCCTGCCCTCATCAGGTTCACCTGTTTGTCTTGTGCCACCTGTCCCCAGTTACTCATTAGTTCCAGTGTGTATTTAAGTCTTGGTGTTCCCCCATGTGGTTGTTGGTTCGTCATCTTCGTTTCTGGTCAGGTCCTGTTCATGTGTCCCGTCAGCTCTCTTCGCGTTTCCCGGCTCGTAAGTTTGTTTCCTGTCCTTCCTGTGTTCCACTCCTGTTTTAGAGTGTGACTTTTGTTTCTTGAAGATTTCTTTTGTTACGTTTACCCCCTGTTAAATAAAATACACTTTTTGTTAAACCATATTTAGTTTCTGCGTTTTGGTCCTTCCCTTCCCTTTTTTCCTACCATGTTCGTTCCCTCCTCACGCACCCTCCACAAAACCTGACAGCAAGATACTGAAGCCCAAATTCCCCCTCATATAAAAAGGGATGAATGGGTGATTGGCAAAAAACTGTACTGTAAAGCACTTTAAGTGGTCATCTAGAAAAGCTCTATATAAATACAAACCATTTACCATATTATAATTCAAATAATGTCAACACAATTAAGTGGTGTATGTTTATATATTTAATGATATTGCCTCCAAACCAATTAAATATACAATTCAAGTGTGAAAATCTTAAACAACAGAAAACAAATTTCACGGGATTCCTATGAAAGGTTTTAACATCTCATTCATTTTGTTTGTACAAAAAAAAAAAAAAAAGAGAAAATGGTGAATATGGTATAGTTCTCCTAAATCACGCAAAACTCTACACAAAACAAATCTTTTAGTGGGAATGGTTTTTTCTTGAGGCACATTGATTCCTGGTCACTTAGTAAGTTATTAGTTAGGATGAATTCAGCTCCACAATACTATACATTCACCTGCACAAGGCATGTTTGTTTTCACCTGGATGGTCATTGTTGTTTTTTTTCTTTTGTTTGAGTCCATTTGGTGTATTCATTCATTTTAAGATGTATGATTATTCAACGTGCCTCTGTTTTATTGAAACTTATATTCAAAAAATCTGAATTATGAGGCTCATTCTAAACGGCTAACATCACATCATGTGACTGTTTTCAAGAAGTCTCGCTGTGACCTTGAATAATCCTGTTTGTTTTGAGGTTCCACATTTGAGCAGTTGACCTTCCCTTGACTCATGGTGCGAGAGCTATACAGCTACTATTTTCTCTACGATGTTTATAGCAAACTAACACTCTGATAATCCTCTTCAGTCACATGAATTGGAATCCAGCTCACATGAGGATGCTGTGGAGTTTCCACCCTGCTCCCTCCGCTCCATTGTGAGTCTCAATTGGGAGCAAGGGGACATTTGTGTTTCCATACCACAGATCCCAAAACAAAGAAAATGCTCTGTTCACACCGACGACTTCCTGCAGGGTGCTAATGCAGTACTGGAGCAGACTTCAGAGCTGCTTTGGAAAGCAGACTGCCTGCCTGGCATGTCAAATGGATTCATGATGTGTGCTCCCCGTCTGCAAACAACACTCTTTAAGTGTCACAGATTTTTGACTAAGAGCCTAATTTCTGGCTTTCAGGCAGAGCCCGAGGTGTCGACACAACGTTTCCTAAAGACCGTGTTTTCCATGACACGGAGTAATTAGTGATGATAGGTTCACTGATGAGTTGGCATGGCCAGATTAGATTTTAGAGCTTCTTTCCTGCCGGTACAACTATATTTCCCTGTGTCAAACATAGTATTATATTCACAGTTGACATAAAGCATAAAGAATGTGACAAATTTCCCTCGTGCTGTATGTGGATTTACAAATATACATTGTAATATACAGTAAAATGAAAATCCACTCAAAAGCACATTCTGACTTTCATGAAGTGCCTCAGAGGGCTGTGTTCAAGCTGTGGCTGCAGTTGTTATTCATTAAATTTATTACTGCGGCTGATTAAAAAGGTAGAGTGAGTCATGCAAGTATAAAGCAGCTGTGATATTTCAAAATAGAACACATTTTGCTGGCCACATGATTTACCCGTCTTTAATCCTCAAGTACTGAAATAACTTTTCAGCTCAAACATCTGCTTCTTGTGAAAAGGCAGTACATCAGACACCTCCCGCCATCCACAAGATTTCAGCTCACGGGGAGAAGGTGCTCTGAGTTATCTACCAACCTGCCGCTCCTCGATACGTGAGGGGCAAAAACACACACATGTGAACACACACATTTTGTACCTTCTCCAACAGTCTGAGTTGTGGCCAGAGCTGCAGCAGGTAATATCCTTCAGCAGTCAGGCGTTCGTCTGGAAAAGAAGTCAGGCTCATAAATCATAACGTGCAGCACTGTGGGTTGGCAAAGCGCACTGACCAAGGTAAATGTGCGTCTGTGGAAGAAAAAAAAAAAAAAGAGAGAGAGAAATAATTTACTGCAGCGACATACAGATTTGCCTTCTTGCAAATACAGATGTTTGTCAAGAAGCCAAAGCTCCATGTTCCCAGCAGCAGTGAACAGGGAGGCAGCCTGTGAAAGCACTTACCCTGTGTTACCCAATTAAGCTACTGCTGTGTGATGTGTATGGTGCGGACCTGTATGGAGCATGCACATGAAAAAGACAATTAACGTGCAATTCTCTCTTTCACTGACTGTCCAATTTTTGTCATCATTTTTCTATTTTTTACTGGTGTGTACTGAACGATGGCTTTACATGGTTTAGATGGATGATGTATAGTGATGTCTGTATGATGATGATGTATATACAGTGGGGTCTAAAAAGCCTGAGACCACCCCATTGCATGTGCAGTATTTATACAGCATGGACATCTGTATGGCAAGGATTGATTGGGAGTTTTGACAAATGTAAAAAATAAGGCTGGCATTGTTCAAAGTGTGTTAGTCCGTCTCTCAGTACATCCGGACATCCCTATCCTGTCTGGCCCAGTGTAAATCTTCAAAGGAATAGGTTTTGGGAAAGACTTGTATTACTTTCATAGCTCTTTCATGTCTGAATGCAAAATCATTACCTACAGCCATGAGAAGGTTCGCTAAGCTGAGCACAAAGACAACTGAAAAAACAGCTTGTCTGGCTCTGGCCAGGGCCAACCTTTACCAAATGTAAAAATTACACTTTGTGGTTTTAGGAGCAGTTAAATGTTGGAGTTATTTCTTAGTTCCTCTCCTGGTATTGATCAAACCCATATAAATGCACCATTGTTCCTCCAAAAAACAAAAAGAAATCTGTTATTTTTATTAAAAATGGCTCAAAACTTTTTGTCTATGTGCAATATTTACTGAACTACAAATATGCAAATCAGCACCATCTTTATCTCGACCCTGACTTTGGCAGATACGTTGGAACCGGAAACAAGCTCTGAAGACAAAGAAGAAGAGATAATTGTACAGGGTCAATGTATGAGAATAGTACTTTAATTTATGTATCGCTCTCTACAACATTAGAGATGTAACAGAAAACAATAGAAAACTGGATTAAGAACATCAGTTATGTGTTGCTAAGATACATTTAGGTCCTGGTCACCAGCTCCATAGCCAACTTAGCTGCAAATTCTTATAGTCAGCTCTTCTGATACCTCTCGTAATGCTATCCCCAAACAAGAGTTATCCACCGTTTGGTGGAATGATATGGAGAGTCCCACCCTCCAGTTTGAGGGTTTATTGTATCATATAAAAACACCAGAACTCTACACTGGAAGAGCATGTAGTCCACTGACCAGAAGGGCAATTGTTCAATCCCGGTCTCCCTCACTCTGTGTGCTGAAGTGTCCTTGGGCAAGATACTGAATCCCAAATTGCGGATAACAGCCATGCCGGCACAAGTGGGTGATGTATGATGGAGAAGTTGCTGCACATAAATGCACTATGAAGTGCTTTGAGTCTTCCTCAAGACTAGAAAAGCTCGGTGTAATTACAAACAATTTACCTACAGACAAATCAACAAGGTCAAACAAAAAACCTCAAACAGAAAACACAAAAACAGTTTTCTCTGACTAATTTGCATTCATTTGATCCCGATTATCCTTGAAGAGCCCAAGCACCCACAGTTTGCAGTGTATGTGCCAAATCTATGTTTTAATAGCTTTCTATAGCTCCACCTTCATACACACTGCACAGACATGAGTTTGGTTATTGATCTTTATATCGAAGAAAGTGTTTTTATATATCACAAAATGTTGAACCTTCAAAACAATGGTTCACTCCTGTAGGAGGATATGTTGTTATTTCTGGATTAATTTGTGGAGGAATCCACATTTAGTACAGTAGTGAGTTGGAAAAGCTGCGGGGCGCCTGTGGCTGAGGGGTAGAGCAGTCGTCCTCCAACCAGAAGGTCGATCCCCTGTCTTCCTATCTGCATGCTGAACCCTGAATTTCCCCTCATAAAAACAAAAAATGCTGCTAATAAATGAACTGTTTGAATGTGATTGTGAATGGGTGAATGGCAAAACTGTACTGCAAAGAGCTTTGAGTGGTCATCAAGACTAGAAAAGCTCTTTATATAAATTCAAACTATTAAACCATTAAAAGCAGGACAGTCCATGTTGAGTACAAAACTTCAGTCTGTGTATGTGTATGTGTGTGTGTGTTCCTGGTAATGTTTCTAATTTGTTTATGGAAAACAGTGGTGCTCTCTGTTAGGAATAAGATCAAACCTGCGATACACAGTCGTAAATAGTAGCTATACTTGGTTTGCTTCTGCTCATAAGACTTCTGGATAAAACTAATGATATAAACTGTTTCCTTTGACGTAATAGCTATAGTTCTGTGCAGTACTACGCAGTGGAGAAAGCAGTGCAGGTACAGAGATTTAACACGATGAAGAGAACATGAAGAAAAAAGTCAGAGTTAAGAGCTGCTGAAGTGGGGCGTGACTACATCTGAGCCAATTGCCGTGTTTGCTTTCAAAGATGAAAAGACCTACAAGATGAGAGGGGAGATGAGAAGTGACGCACATGTGGCTCAGTGCCGGGTGTTTCTTGTCGGTGTGATTTGTGCTGCTCTCTCCTCCCCTGTGCTCCTCCACGTTTTCACTTGCTCACTGGGGTCAGGGGCACAAACAGTGGGAGAGGGGATGCAGGCAGTGCCAGTGGACCAATCAGCAGCTTTCCCCAACTCTGCTAATGGGTTGCTACTTTCCTTTGCAAGGAGGTTGTTTATTATGTTTATTTCATGATTCATATTTTACTTTTATTGAGCCTGTTGTCAACACTGTACACTTCTAGTTCAACTTCTCCTCAGTTTATGGGAAGCTTCATTTCTGCAGTGGGTATTGTTATAGATTTTCTTTTGACCTGAGTTGCTAAATCCCTCATTTGTGCTTTTATTTCCATTTTCCTGGATTCTTTTTCCCTGGTTTAACTTTAACTGTCACACTGTCGTGGTGTCATTGGTACACACTGGAAATTGTACTGTGAACCACCAGTCTACTTGGGAAAATCCCGAAATGCCTCACTTATGGAGGCATCTTATTTTCATAATTCTAACAATCTCATCCTAGTAACTATTATAATATAATGTAAATGTTAAATGCAAGTGCAACTGCAAATGCAACATTATCCAGCGAGGCATTGTAATAGCCAGTGAAATACATACAGATTCCTGGTACATTACTGGTAGATTACTGACATGCTCCACCACCACACTCCCTGCCGTAGCTTCCGCTCCTCTGAGGACAACCTCCTGTCACCCCCACTCAGGATATCACACAGGACCTGAGGGTGACAGAGCCTTTTCCACAGCTGCCCCTCCCTCTGCAGCTCTCTCCCCAAACCAATCAGAGACTGCACTGACCTGTCCACCGTCAAAACATTATTTTAAACCCAACTCATTAGAACTGCTATGAATGTGGGATTACAATGTGTATTTTATGTTTAGAATTATTTGCGCTGCTTTTTTAACCCATGTAAAGTGTCTTCAAGCATTGTCAGAAATTATTATTATTACAAAATCATCATCATCATTATTAATATTTGGAACATGAATGCTGTACTCCTGTTGTAATGATTACCATCATCTTTCTCTGAAACTTATATCACGCCACTGTGGTGAAATAAGGAAATGATCACAGCAAAAGGTCGGGACAAATTAAATATGTCATTGTTTCATCCTCAGTACTTGTTGAAGGGTACAGAGACAAAAGCTAAAGTTCTTCCATTTGTGTGTAGAAGACTTTGAAAGTCCGATAGTTTGTCCCCCTTTCCCTCACACTTACTCCTTAAAGGTCCAATGTTGAGGATGTAAGGCTGATTTATTTGCAGAAAATAAATATAACGTGTATAAATATTACATTTTTCAAACCGCATATAGATAAATTATATTAAATGATCTTCACTCATCTCAACCAAAATGCCTGAAGCCAAAGTTTCCAGGGATTCAAACCAGATGCTTGATTATTCAACAGCAGGTGGCAACAAAGTTAGCACACATCCGATATATTAATCACATACTCCTCAAACATATCTAAATCTGTTCAATTTGTTAACACAGTACACGACAAATGAGTTAGAAAGTTTCTCCTCATCACATGCGTCTCCCTGTGTGGGAGCACTTGTTTATGAGTGTGTCAGGATGACGGACAGTCGACCCAGCAACATCACATAACAGTGTTGGGTTTCAAAGGCTCTGACGGCATGCCCGGCTCTTATGTGGGCATCCCTTTGAAGGCCATATCTGGTGCTCTGGATATCAAAACTATACCAGGTGAATATAAAGGCTCTACAGCAGGTACATTAGAAACTAGGTAGGTTTCTGGATCACTGTTTGACCCTGGGTCAAAATTAGAGCTTTTAAAATCTAGGCTTTGATCTAGAATTTGTATTTAGCTGCAAATAAACGTACATGATGATGTTATGGAAAATAACCGAGGCAACACATTTCAGTCATTTAATGGAGCGAAGCTTGCAAGCTAGTTCAGGCAGCCAACTCGAGCTTCGCTGCTGCATTCATCTGATATGCTTCATTCTCCACAATCTTCTATAATACACACCCTCCCAATTAGGCAGTCTATTTAGGGTGCAAAAATGTCCCATCGCTCTCTTTGCTTGCCCCACACTGCTGCTGCCTGAGTATTGCTGCCAGGAGATTCAGCCCCTCCACCACCCCAGAATCCACCTGTAGGCTGCAACAGGGGGTTATTTTTTGCTCATCACTCCCCATTATATTTCTCTAATCATATCTTTGGGAGTGATTTCAAACATGAGCTGTCTGACTGAAATTAATTTATGCTCACTGTGTACTAGGGTATACGATTGGTGACAAGTGAGGATTTGTGATCACTGGACATTTTTACACTTTGGGGAATGAAATTACAGATCGATAAGAGTTCAGGGGTAAAGTGTTTGTTTGCATTCAAGAAAGTGCTGCCGGAAAACTATTTAGGCCAAAACACCAACATGCTCCTTGGCACAGTGATGCTCACCACTGTCTACTGTAGTTCATCCTAAAGCATCCCACATAATGTTAGCACAGCCATGTTACAAATCATACATTAGCAGAGGTGGACAAAATCTTTTGAATTATCGTGTTTTATCCTGCCTCCTTTATTGTTGAGGTATACTGGACTGAGACAAAGTATGAATCTGTTAACGTGCCTTTATGAAGTGTCGGACTTCTTTTCAAACCCACCCGCTAGACATTTTTTCAATGTCAGATTAGGGATATACCTGCGTCTGACTTTTTCTGCAACCTTCCAAAACTAACTATGTGACATTCAACACCCACTTCTTGCAGTTATTGGCCAGCTGTGTGGAGGTGAGAGCGGAGCCAAAGAATGCACCACTCTCCAGCTCTCTCTTGTCATTTGTTACACAACTATTTGTGACACTTTCCGTGTGCAACCCACTTCAACACTATGAATCTGTCCTTGGAGTGGCTTTGTGAAACTATGCATCACTATTTCCTCTCTGTATGATGGTCCGCTTTTCCCTCCAGTGTGAATGTTCAGCGTGTAAACACAGACCATAAACTGTCCCTTAAGCTATAGGGGTAAACTAAAAAGTGAGTGTCCACTGAGTCATGAAAGATTGTGCAAAGAAGGCCTGGTGTGTAACTTGGTAACTCAGGGTACTGAATGTGCTCAAAGGAACTTGGACTATAGTGTGAGTCAGTGTATTTTCTATCATTATAGTCATGCAATGCTCACATCGATTATTTTAGGCTTGGGCCATAATAGCAGTAACAGTGTGAAAATCTGATACAGAATCTTGAGTGTTGTTATAAAACTACATTAGCTGTTGGATGTTTCTCACATTAAATCTGGAACTGTTGTCTTGGATTTATAAAGATGAAGAAATCATATAACAGACAATTACAATTACTTACACTATCTTCTCTGATTACATAAAGTGAGTGTAGGATGAGCAACATAACAGATGCACATGTTCTTCCCACAGTTAAAATAGGATTCCTCCTGGCCAGGAGCGGAGCAAACATCGACAAAACTCCAGCTCCTCCACGTTACAGCTCCCAGATCAGTTCTGCAACACGTTTCCTCTGTGGTTACTCGTGACTATTTCATTTCAACGTCTGAAAAAAGATATAAAGATGAATCCAACACTTGTGTGGTATGGTAAAGGATGATGATTGATGATGATTGGAAACATGCATCGGCAGAAAAGGCTTTTACAACTTCTTAGCAAAGTCTATGCTTTCACAACAGTCGGAGCACTAAAGACAGAATCTAATGCACAACAACAGCAACAATAAAAACAGTAGCAGCAACAGCATCCTGATAATCCTGGATATTTCCTAAATACTTGGCTCAGGTAGAGATGACAAAAATACTTATATAAAATTTGGCTCCCTCATGGCTCAATCTAAGCCCCCTGTCCACAGCCGATCATGTTGCATCCTCTCCATGGCTGTGATGAAGTGCTGATATTGTGGTTTTGCATAATGTGCCATGATGTTGCTATCCTGCAGCCTTAGAAACATCATCCTGTGATGTCGCTCTAAAAACTGTCCCTCCACCTCACTTGTTGTTGCTATCGGCTTTATTACCTCTTGATTTATTGATACAGCTGTGTGCTGGTGATAAAGACACCTGTCCCCTCCTCCAGCCGCACTTCCTTCCCACACTGAAGAGCCTGTGTGCTAACCTGGGTTGGAATGTCACCATAGTAACCTCAAGGTCAAGTAAATGCTATACTGTCACCCGCCCCCTGCCTCGCCTGTGCTCCCAGGGTAGTCTGCAGTGGGACTTGTGACGATGACGACCAGGTCGCAGCTTTCCTGAGGAACAACAAGTAATGTTCATTTCCAATGGGTGACATTCTTCATACAGCCAACAGATGCCCTCAGACTTTCCCACCGATCCCAGTCAAATGACCTTCCATGCCTACTCACACAACTGTCCAGCCTGAGTGTGTGAGTTATAGATTGTGTGACATGCACATATGTGTGAATTGTAGGTGTTTTCATCAGGATGGGGGACAATTACTGCAGTCAGTGGTATAAGCACAACCAATTGTCTCTTCAGCATGACAGCTGACTGACAAAAAACTCACCGGTTTTGTAAAATAAAGAATAAAAAGTGTTGAAGGAAATCAAGATTGTTTTAGCAATTTACATCAGTGATTTTTTCATGTCCAATGCTTCTTTCATTTTTCTTTTACTGTGTGAGTTTGTACTACATGCATCTAATTTCTTCTTCTTTAATATCAGACTCAAGTGTAAAAGTGTTAAATATGTATCTATAATATGTAGGGGAAAGCAATTTTTAAAAATTTGCCCTGCCTTCCTTCCCCCACAGGAAGTTTTCCAGACCTGGGCTGAGCACAGAGGGAGATGAGAGGTGGTACGGATTCATGGGTGAGTGTATTGAGAGCCTGTCCTCATTAAGTCATCTCCCCAAGGATGTGGTGGTGGTCGCACTCCCTTCTGTGGTGAACCTGACATTGGGACACAGCCATAACATCCACAATGTCCACCTCACAAATACAACGGGTTGTGGAGATTGTAAGGGAAACGCAGGACACAGGAGAGATTTGAGCTGGAGCTTGGGCAGTTAGATGTAGAGAGAGAAAGAGGGGACCAGAGCTTGAGACAGATGATGAAGAGGGAAGGAGAGGCTAAGAAAGAAATGCTCTCCCCCCTCTCCCTATTTATTAAGTCAAAAAAAATGCTTGGTGCATAACACAGCATTGTGATTATTGTCCTCAACTCCACAGTCTTGTCCTGCTCTCCCCTGGGTACAAATTCGAAGACGATGCAACCACACTGATAAGTTTTCAATTTTAAACAAACATTTCCATCCAGATGAGGATGATCAGTTTTAATTTAGAATAAAATATCCAGTAATCAATGATATGGGTCCCAGCCTCTGCAGTGTAAACAGGAAGCAGATTGTTTATTCTTCAACTGGTTGCTTCGTTGCAGAAAATACCACAAATAAGGAGCAGCAATGATGAAAAGTAAAAACTGTTATTTGTTTAAGAAAAGAAATCCCTAAGGTGGAAATGTTATTTAAAGTTGGGTTAGAAATGCTTGTAAAACTCTGGTAGTCAAGTTGTGATGATTAAAGGTCCAGTGTGTAAGATTTAGGTGAAAGGGAACTATTGGCAGAAAGTTAATGTAGAATAATCCTCATGATGTTTCACTAGTTCGTTTCATCTAAATTGTATGAATCATAGTTTTCTTTTCCCCAGAAAAGGTCCTTTATATTTAAATACTTTAAATTTACATCGAGGGGGTCCTCTCTATCGAGGCCTCCATGTTTTTTCATCAGTCCAGACTGGACAAACTAAACATCTTTTGAGTTTAATGAAAACTGAAGCTACCACAGTTTATTTTTCATGTTTGGAAGGGGAGGGTGAGGTGAGGGTTGTTTAACTGCAACATGCAACTTCACCACTAGATGTCACAAAATTCTACACACTGTACCTTTAAGACCCAAACAGGAAACAAACAGATATCTGTGTCATCTATTCTTTCTGTCTAAACTACAACACAAACAGGGCCAGGAGTATTTCAAAAGGGTTCCATTGAGGGAATAAAAAACTTGGTAGTAGTGTGAAGGCTAAACATAAAAAAGTGAAGCTGAGACCTATGCTTTAAAACTAAACTTTGTGAGGATGTCCAGCTGTAATGCCTTCAAGAATGTGGACCATGACGTGGTCTTCAACATCCTTTAGAGAGGTGACTGTTCCAACAAACCTGGAGTTGGTTACACAGAGTCTGTCATAAATTCCCTCACAAGGCAGGGTGTTGCAGAGTTGAGTTGAGTTGATCAGTCGAGATGTTGGAACTGACAGTGGGACCCTGTTGGAAGATCTTGAGCAGCATTCAGGCTTGAGGGGGTTAACAAATCACATACAGCCTGGAGCCTGACCATGGAAAGCTTTAAAAACAAGTATTAAAACATAAAATCAATCCTAAAACTCACAGTTGCCAGCGGAGAGCAGCAAGGATTGGTGGGATCGCTTCTCTAACATGTTAAAAGCCTGGCAGCAGCATTCTGAATTAGTTGCAGTCTTTGAATGTTTCTTTTACTGATGCCTGAATAAAGGCATTGATGACCTTTTCTAGGTCTGCAGTGGAAAGGAAAGACATGGGGCCTGATTTATAAAACAGTGTGTAGGATTCATACTGTAAAACCTGATAAGTTAAGCCTAGTTTATGCTTCTGCGTCATGTCGACGCGACGAGAGCATTCGAAGTTCTGTGTCAAGGGAACGCGTTGCTCTGCAATTCACCGCCATGCCGCTAGGGGTATGAGGCTGTGTGTTTGTGTGGTTTCAGGGGTTATAGCCGAATCCTTGCTTTTTCTTGCAAATGTTGAAGCGCAGGCGACAGAGAAGACGTTTACGGAGGTGGTCTGTACGACCACTAAACCGGTCGAGGCTGGGAACGGGTGAATTTACAACACTGGTTCACCCACTGAGGGAATTATGTTCTGAGCGGACTAATCACAGCGCTTGCGGTCCGCGTCAACGCGACGCGTAGTTAGGATTTTTTTCGACATGACACAGAAGCATAAACTAGGCTTTAGTTAATGATGAAACTGATTGCCTTGAACCATTAAAGTTTATTAACTTTAACAATTTAAAGTAAAAAATTATTGGATTTAAGCAAAAGTAACTCAAATAATTACTGATGAGGCAACTTGAATATATATAAAGTTAACATTACCAATCCCTATAAGTTACCTGAACTTAAAAGTAATTAGTATTTTATACTGATAGGCAGTATTTACCCAAACTTATTTACAATGTGTTGACAGAATGTTTCTGAATTAAGTAAGAGTAACTTAAATGAACTTTCTTTATATAAATGTTACCACTTAAGTTGCATTTACTTGGTTGTCTTCCACTAAAGAAAATTATTAAATTGTAGTTGTGATAACTTAAAACTTTGTTATGTCTACTCACTTCATTTGAGGAAACTGATTGCCTTAAACCTTTTAAGCTCTATTAACTCAAAATAACTTAAACCATGTATTTAGTTGAATGCTGAACACTCATAACTGAAGAAGGTATATTTCTATGTTCACATATAAGGTTGACATCTCTAAAACTGAAAGTTTTCTCCTCTCAACAAGTTTTCCTTCAGTCAGGTTTAAAAAAAAAAAAAAGCTTAGCCAATACTAAACATAAATTTGGTCCATGAAGCACAAAATCTTTTTCTATACATTTAAGTCACCAGCTTCATTTGTGAATATTTTGGACACCAAACATTGGTCAGATCAGTGATCTCTGTCACCAGAAAGGTTTAAGACCCATTTTTGTTTTGCCTTTATTGATAATAAAAAAATATGTATTTATATTTATATATTATATTTATCACATTTTGGTGTTAAAGAACAAAAGTGAAAACACCACAGAAACCATGCAAAAATAGCTATTATAGCTATTATAACACACACATCAGAACATTTAACTGAGGTGCCATAGTTTAATGTTTATATCATCGTCTATTGACATCTGATATCAGAAAATGTTTAGACTAAAAGCATTGTGTAAATGATACTGTTTCAGACTTAACACTTCAGCCAATCCTCCATCAGCATAGTGGCAAGTAGATAATGAGTGAATTAAACCTTTTCTTTGAACTATCCCTTAAAGCTGTGGAAATGCAAAATAATGCAAAAATACCTTGCAAGTCTTGAAGACCTCAGATGAATCCTCCTTTAAGTAGAATGGTAGGCCAGCCAGGGCTGCTGTTCGATCGCAGTGATGTTGTTCTTGTCCTGTTGAACAAAAATACACAGGTTAGGCATAGATGGATGTTCAATTCAATTCAATTTTATTTGTGTAGCGCGGCAGAGAGACAGAGAGAAGTGTTCCCCCAGCAGTCTAGACCTATAGCAGCATAACTAAGGGATGGTTCAGGACTCACCTGATCCAGAACTAACGATAGGCTTTATCAAAAAGGAACGTTTTAAGTTTAACTTTAAATGCAGAGATGGTGTCTGCCTCCTGAACCCAGAGTGGGAGTTGGTTCCACAGGAGAGGAGCCTGGTAGCTGAATGCTCTACCTCCTGTTCTACTCTTACAGACTCTTGGAACCACAAGAGAGCCTGTGTTTTGTGAATGAAGTGATCTATTTGGATAATATGGTGTAATCAGGTCTTTGATATATGAAGGGGCTTGAATGTTAAGGGCTTTAAATGTGAGGAGCAGGATCTTGAATTCTATTCTGATTCTTACAGGGAGCCAATGTAGAGAAGCTCAAATAGGAGTAATATGATCTCTCCTTGTAGTTCCTGTCAGCACTCGTGTTGCAGCATTTCGGACCAAGTGGAAGCTTTTTACATTCTTCCTGGAACATCCTGATAATAAGGAATTGCAGTAATCTAGTCTAGAGGTAACAAGTGCGTGGACTAGTTTCTCAGCATCCTTCTGACACAGGATGTTTCTAATTTTCTTAATATTGTGCAGTTGGAAGAAAGCTGTCCCAGAGACTTGTTTTATGTGTTGGTCAAATGACATGTCCTGGTCGAACACAACTCCAAGGTTCCTCACAGTGGAGCTGGAGGCCAAACTGACACCATCCAAGGTAACTATCTGTTCAGAGAGTGATTCCCTAAGATGTTTAGGGCCAATTACAACAACCTCAGGTTTGTCTGAATTTAGAAGTAAGAAGTTTTGGGTCATCCAGGCCTTGATGTTCTTGAGACATTCCTGAAGTTCAACTAAGTGATTGGATTCATCAGGCTTCATAGAAATGTACAACCGGGTGTCATCTGCGTAACAATGGTAGTGTATGTGGTGCTTTCTCATGATGTTGCCTAAGGGGAGCATGTATAAGCTGAAGAGTATCGGTCCAAGGACAGAACCTTGTGGAGCTCCATAACTAACTTGCATGTGCATGGAGGGGTCATTGTTGTTGTTAACAAATTGAAATCTATCTGATAAATATGATTTTAACCAGTCTAGTGCAGTTCCTCTGATCCCTATATGTTGTTCTAGTCTCTGTAACAGGATCTTGTGATCTATGGTGTCAAATGCTGCACTAAGATCCAACAGGATGAGTACAGAGACAAGTCCATCATCTGAAGCCATGAAAAGGTCATTAGTCACTTTCAATAGTGCTGTTTCTGTGCAGCGATGGATTCTAAATCCTGACTGGAATTTTCCAGCAAACCGTTACTATCTAAGTAATCACACAGCTGGTTAGCAAAAGCTCTGGATTGATGTTGGGGGTCTCCTTTTCACATTCAACATTGATCTAAAACACAAAATATATTTTACCTGTTTATTATATGCCTGTAAAACATCTTCCATCTACTCGCCAAACCTTACTGTCTCCCTCTTTTTGTAGAGCTTTAGCAGCAGTGGTGTGTATTTTGTCACGGTTATGTATTTTTCTACTTTCCTCTCATGTTCCCTCCTGTGTTCCTCTCATGTTCCTCTCATGTTCCCTTCTGCCTTCCTCTGTGCTCCACCCTGTGATTCTCCTGTGTTGTTCTCTGTGTCCCTCTCCTGTGTTCCCCTCCTTGTCCCTCGCTATGTTTCACCCTGTGCCTCTCCCGTGTTCATCCCTGTCTTGGTTATTGTATTTTGTTCTCGTTGATAAGTTTGTTCAGTGTTTCCTGTTTTATTTTGTAGTCCTTGCTCCCTGTGTTTTCACCCTTTGACTTCCTGCCCTCATCAGGTTCACCTGTTTGTCTTGTGCCACCTGTCCCCAGTTACTCATTAGTTCAAGTGTGTATTTAAGTCTTTGTGTTCCCCCCATGTGATGGTTGGTTCGTCGATTCTTCAATTCTTGTCATGTTCATGTGTCCCGTCAGCTCTCGTCACGTTTCCCCGTAAATTGTTTCCTGTCCTTCCTTGTTCCACTCCTGTTTTTGAGTGCGACTTTTGTTTCTTGAAGATTTCTTTTGTTACGTTTACCTTTTAAATAAAAGACACTTTTTGTTAAACAATATTTAGTTTCTGCCTTTCCCTTCCCTTTTTTCCTACCACGTTCGTTCCCTCCCCACGCACCTCCAAACCTGACACAGGAAGCATAGAAGGAAGATTTTGATTGGTGATCTTGTGGAATTCAGTGTAGAGCTGCATGGAAAACAACATGACAGGATATAGACAAATAGACACACAATATTAAACTCAAGCCCTTTTTCCAGATCAAGTAGTGTCTTGTAAACAATTTAATTGCTCTTTTTTGAATTGTTTTATTCACTTGGGCTTTAGGAAAGAGTGCAGGTCATCTGTCTTTTAGTTCGGCAATTGGAGGAGCTGAATTCACAATTTCTTCACACCTTAGTGCAAACGCACGGTGCATTAGTTGGTGGATGACAATCATGTCTCTTTCAATTGATGTCTTCTTAATCTGCTCCATCACCTGAAACCTCATGGTCTCCAATCTTTCCTTAATTTCTCCCAGTGGATAATTAGGAAGGAAGTTGACTTCCCCTCTTTTGGGTCTTTTGATGTTGGTTCTGGATGCTGCACCTTCTGGATTGGTCCTGCTGCGCTTTTATCTTTTATGTCAGCCCTCCTCAGTTTTGTCCTGTAGTTGCCCATTCTGAAGCGCAAGCTGTTCTTCCAACCCTCATACATTGTTTTGGAACCTTTTTCTTTCAGAGCCTCTGAAGCATTGCTGTTTGGTACTAGGATATGCTTCAGCAGCATTACATCTATCATGTTGTGTTTTTGATCTCTGATCAACCTGAGAGTTTTTCCCTCCTTCACATATGAAGAGTTGCCCTCTCTTAGACCATACTCCACCTCATATGAGAATGTTGGAACAAAAAATATCTCTGGCCATCGACAAAGACACTGTTGAATCTTTGTCATCACACAGGAACACTGCTGGTTGAACTAAAATCTAAATCAACAAATCTAACTATCTTAATGGTTGCCTTGATTAGAAGGTCCTTTATGTTAACTAAATTACAGAGGGCATTGTCAAACTCTGTGTCTTGGAACTGAAGTCAAAAGTCATAGACCAAGTTCAACTTATTTTTCACCTCCAATATGAGGGCATTTACGGTCTCAGGACGAGAGGGCAAAATAAGCCTCTCAGCATTGATATTATCTAGTATGACCCTTAATTTTAGGACAGCATTCAGATCCATTTACACTGTATTAGGAAGACCTGTAACACAACACAAACAAATGGTTACTTCAGGTGCTGGCTCTATATAGACCACCCACAAAAATCAATACATAAACTGCTCGCTTATTATTAGACATAAACCTTACACATTTGCTAATAAACACAGTAACTTCCTGGAGTCCTGTCATCATTAACTGCTTTCACATATGCACTAAACTAAGTTGATTCTCTGCAGTTTCTCCAGAGGAGGTGCGATGTCTGAAAAACGTCTATTGTGAGGCTACCTCAACCAGTGGAGTCTCCAAGAAGTCGCATGCTCCCAAGCAAGCTAAAGTCCAGCACATAAATACCCTTGTATTTTTTACAATATACAAATTAAATAGATAAGTTAGTGGATTTTTTTTTTGCAGGGCAGCCATTATCCCCCATTTCCATTCTTTATGTTAAACCAAGTTAACTAGCTGCTTACAACAGTAACTTTCCCAAAAGATTGACATTTTCCTTTCAACAGGCAAGGACTGCTTACATTTTTTCAGCAGAGCATGGTATAAATGGAACAATGCACTCTTAAGTGTAGGCTAATCATTCATCTTATTCACAAATATAACTAAGCATCATATTGTAATGATATCCTCCAACACATAGTGGGAAACAAATATCACCTTTGAAAATGTCCAGTCTGTCCAGAAGGGTGTTCATTAGAATTTGTAGCAGTCAAGACAGACGTTTAACCTCCCTCTGGTCAACCAGAAAAGAGGCTAAGGAGGGCTGCTTGCTGTTGTGCTGCTCCTTTACTCAGACACTGGAATGAAATGTTTAGTTGTCAGAATTAGCTTGCCAAAAACTTTGCAGGCAACCTGTGGTATTTGATCAGTTAACTGCCACTCAAATTTCAATGCCTGGCCCTCCATGCATTTATGATTTGTTAGCTCATAAGACCATAAATGTTCAATATACAGTACCAGCTCTCATAGCCTTTCAGTGGAGAAGATGTCATTCCTGCAATTCAGCATGTGTCCCAGTGCAAAAAAACATGCCTGCCACAAAAATTGTCCCATCAATGGATGAGGGTTTTGTGCCATATACCCTGCTGCTGTCTGTGATGCTGGATATTAATGCATGTGTATCAGTAGGCAGTGACTCAACATAGATAGACTCCACTTTTGAAGTTTGTACTTGTGGCTTGAAAAACCACTTGGACTAGTTTTTCAGCATCCTTCTGAGACAGGATATTTCTAATTTGTTTTACAATATTGCGCAGGTGGAAGAAAGCTGTTCTAGAGACATGTCACCAGTCAGTCACGTGCACAGATAGACCCCTAGTGGTGCTCAAGCACCTGCCCTTTTGCTCTTAAGGCGTCACACCTGCTGAAAACGCTTGCCTTTTCATACAAAGAGCATCCATGCATAACGCATAGCCTACACGTTTTGTACTAATGAAATCTGTGATTTCAAAGCCTTGTCCAGCTGTTTACTGACGTTTGTCATGTTCAATGAAAAGAGAGGGGGAGAGAGATACAGACAGCTGCAGCAGACAGACAGACAGATAATTTAAAGACAGTTTTACTGTGTTACAAATTAGGAGTCTATGTGGGGAAGAAAGACTCTCTGACCTTCTCCTGCTTGCCATTGACCAAGACATACAAATAAACCAGAATGAAGTCATACAAATCTTCCAAGAGATGGCACCAAGGAGAATCCTCCTGTGAAGTAGCTGAACAACCCTGCTCCCTTCACCTCTTTTGTAAACACTTGTATTTTATAGAATATATTGGCTTGAGCACCTGTCCCCAAAAATGTCTGTGCACATGCCTGTCCTGTCACCAGTACTTAAAATGATCCACAAAATTAAGTGCACTCAGAATAACTGAGTTATTAATACAATAATTCATTTTTGAGTTTTAATTATTGAGAAAGAGTGGCCTCAAATGTTTTAACACACAGGTGGATGGACGGTAATGAGTGGAGGGAAGAGGGTGAGGGGGAGAGGTTAAGGTGTAAGAGTTGGGATGAGGGGATGATTGACGGGTTAGAGGGAGACGAAGTATGGGAGAGGAGATTAAAAGAAGTTGGAGCATTTGGGGAGAAAATTGTGGAACCTCCTGCTCATCGTCCCGTTGCTCTCCTCTCTCTTCCTCCTGTATTTCTTCTCCTCCTTCTCTCTCTTCTTCCAGTTTTTCTTCTCCTCCCTCTTTCTCTTCTTCCTTTCGTTTTTCTCCTTCTTGGCCCTCTATTTGTAGCTATTGGTCTTCAAGATCTGTTCCTGACAAGACAGAGACAGCATAAGTTTCACTCTGTTCTTTTTCAAAGTCTGAATCTGAAATAGAAATCAGAATGAGCTGTTCTGTAACGTACCTCCCGCTCAATGCTCTGCTGGATCATGAGTTTTATCATGTCCTTAAGCTTGATTTCCTTTTCGAGCATCTCCTCGTGCTTGGTGGACCACCTCTCATCTGAGTCTCTCAGTTGTTTTTGCATCTAGTCTATTTTTTGGGACCTGGCCTCATTTTTGAGGATGCAGTGCCGCAGTTTGTCCTCCAAGTTCTCTTGTTCTTAGCCTGTTTGAGCTTCAGATTTACATTCAGGAAGATGATTTCTTCCTCTTTCACTTTAAAGCTGCCGTTTCTGAGCTCATTCTCCAGCTCCTTCACTCTGGCTTTTGCAGACCCCACGAGCTGAACTAAGCTGGTCAGGTTGTCTTTGGATTTCAGAAGTGAGGCAGAAGACTCCATCTTTCAAACCCCAGCTCCTCCATACGGGTCTTTTCGGCCTTCAGCTCTGTGTTTTCTACCTCCACCTCCTTTAGCCAGGCGATTTCAGCCTTCAGCTTCTCAAGATGTGCGTTTTCAGCCTTCAGCCGGGTGTTTTCAGCCTTCAACCAGGTGTTTTCTTTCTCCAGCTCCATCAGCCCGTAGTTGTTAGCCTTCAGCTCCTCTAGACGGTTGTTTTCAGCCTTCAACTGGGGGTTTTCAGCCTTCAGCATTTTCAGATGGTTATTTTCAGCCTTTAGCTCCTCCAGACTGGCGTTTTCAGCCGTTAGCTGGGTGTTTTTTACCTCCAGCTCCTTAAGACATGCGTTTTCAGCCTTCAGCTGGGTGTTTTCTACCTCCACCCCTTTTAGAAAGGCGTTTTCAGCCTCCAGCCCCTCAAAACGTGCGTTTTCAGTCTTCAGCCGGGTGTTTTCATCCTTCAACCAGTTGTTTTCTATCTCCAGCCCCATCAGCATGTAGTTTCCAGCCCCCAGACAGTTCTTTTCAGCCTTCAATTGAGGCTTTTCAGTCTTCAGCCCCTTCAGACGGGCATTTTCGGCTGCATGCTCGTGGTTCTCCCTCTTCAAGTCCTGGTGGGCTTGACCGAGTGCCTGCAGCATTTTGCTAATGTTGCAAATGTATTGCTGGGTTGCATCTTTGGGTTGCACTTTTTCAAATAACTGAAAAACACAAACATACAAAGAACAAATGAAAGCACACTCCCTAAAAGGTGTTTCTT
Source organism: Paralichthys olivaceus (assembly GCF_024713975.1). Classification (NCBI taxonomy): domain Eukaryota; kingdom Metazoa; phylum Chordata; class Actinopteri; order Pleuronectiformes; family Paralichthyidae; genus Paralichthys; species Paralichthys olivaceus. Next base: position 3,120,553 of record NC_091106.1, read on the forward strand.
CTGATTCACAATAGCTAACAGCAGCCTCATGTCAGGGAAACTACTGTTACATACTGACACAAAATGTTACTTTAGTCTGAATGTCAGACAACTATTGTTGAAAATTCATCCCCTCTGGAAAATTATTTATAATAGTTGTATTTGTTGGAGTTTTGGTAAAAGATAAAGAAATGAAAGACAATCTAAGGTGGTTTGAACAAGTGTAACACTTAAGTAAAGTTTGCCTGAAAGTCTATCCTGCTTAAAAAAGTCTTACCTCATTTTCTGAGCTGTTGATCCTCTCCATGTCGATTAATAGTTGCTGCAGTGTAGCAATAAGGTTTCTGTAGAGTTTGTTCTTTTGTAGCTGTGTACAAAAGTTGTAGTAGAGTATTATCTTGCGACGGTCGAAGGTTGCAGGAAAGTATGTCAAGTAAGTGTGTGCTTCCACTGACAAAAGAGGTGAGCTAATTGGCTATGATCTATAGTCTATTCTACAACACACACTCATCCTCCTATGATCAACTTCAAAGTCATACAATAAGTGTACACACCATCATAGGCAAAGCTGTGTGTGTGTGTGTGTGTGTGTGTGTGAGTGTGAGTGTGAGTGTGTGTGTGTGTGTGTGTGTCCCTCTCTCTCTCTGTCATGGCAGAGTGAGTGTGTGTGGAGCTGAGAGCTGGTGGTGGTGACTGAACATTTAATCGTATCATTTGCTTTAGTTTCTCACAATTTAATGTTATTTTTCTCACATAGTTTAATAATCATTTCAGTTAACTAAATTATTTTTTCATTGTTAGTTTTAGTTTTAGTATAAGGTTTCGTTAACTACAATAACCCTGCTCTGATCTCGAGTCTTATAAAAAATGCTGGTGTTTTAAAAACATTGTCTGCACTGTAACTGATGACCAGCTGTCTGTTCCACACTTTTTAACTGATTGATGTATTTTTAATTATTCTGTTTACATGAGCACTTCATTTAAAAAACTTGTAACAAGTAAAATATGTAAATAAAAATGTTTTTGTAAACATTCATTCATTTTCTAACAAATACATGTGGATGGAGGGTGAGGAGGGGAGGGAAGAGGGTAATGAGGGGGAGGGGTTAAGGTGTAAGGGAGTGGGTGGAGTTGGGATGAGGGGAAGTTTCACTCTGTTCTTTTTCAAAGTCTGAATCTCAAACAACTCAACAATCCAATATTATTCAAATCAGAATAAGCTGTTCTGTAACGTACCTCCCGCTCAATGCTCTGCTGGATCATGAGTTTTATCATGTCCTACAGCTGGATTTCCTTTTGGAGCATCTCCTCGTGCTTGATGGACCACCTCTCATCTGCGTCTCTCAGTTGTTTTTCCAGCTCCTCTATTTTCCGGGACCTGGCCTCATTTTCAAGGATGCAGTCCTCCAAGTTCTCCTGCAGAGCCTCACATTTAGTTTTCCACTTGTGTTGGATCTTCTTGTTCTTAGCCTGCTCAAGCTCCAGATTTGCTCGACCACCGTCTTCCTCTTTTCTCCCCAGGAAGTAAAGTTTGCCTTAAAGTCTCTCCTGCTTAGAAAAGTCTTACCTCATTTTCTGAGCTGTCAATCCTATCCATGTTGATAAACAGGTGCTGCAGTGTAGTAATAAGGTTTCTGTAGAGTATTTTCTTTTGTAGCAGTGAACAAAAGTTGTTGTGGAGTATTATTTTGCGAAGGTCGAAGGTTGCAGGAAAGTATGTCAATGTGGCGGTGGGGTATGGTTAGGGCGCCAACTGCTGGACAACAGGGAGGAGTGGCTCAGCCGATGATCCGACAGCTGTGCAGAATCAGGTGATCAGGCAATCAATAAGAGCATGCTGGTAACCTGGTTCTGTTCTCTCTCTTGTAGTAGGCTGGCATCCCGAGACCGGAGCAGCGAGCAGATGTGTGTGTGTGTGGGTTGAGAGACCTGAGTAAATATATGTGTAAGGTTGCCAGAATAGGCAACCGGAATAAAGACATTGCAAACGCCATCCTCTCCTCCACAGTCAAGTAAGTGTGTGCTTCCACTGATGAAAGAGGTGAGCTAATTGGCTATGATCTATAGTCTATTCTACAACACACACTCATCCTCCTATGATTCAATTCAATTCAATTCAATTTTATTTGTATAGCTCGTATAGCTTGTATAGCTACAACTCCAAGGTTCCTCACAGTGGAGCTGGAGGCCAAACTGATACCATCCAAGGTAACTATCTGTTCAGAGAGTGTTTCTCTAAGATGTTTAGGGCCAATTAGAACAACCTCAGGTTTGTCTGAGTTTAGAAGTAAGAAGTTTTGGGTCATCCAGGCCTTGATGTTCTTGAGACATTCCTGAAGTTGAACTAAATGATTAGATTCATCAGGCTTCATAGAAATGTACAGCTGGGTGTCGTCTGCGTAACAATGGTAGTGTATGTGGTGCTTTCTCATGATGTTTCCTAAGGGGAGCATATTTAAGCTGAAGAGCATCGGTCCAAGGACAGAACCTTGTGGAGCTACATGACTAACTTGCATGTGCATTGAGGGGTCATTGTTGTTGTTAACAAATTGAAATCTATCTGATAAATATGATTTAAACCAGTCTAGTGCAGTTCCTCTGATCCCTATATGTTGTTCTAGTCTCTGTAACAGGATCTTATGATCTATTGTGTCAAATGCTGCACTTAGATCCAACAGGACGAGTACAGAGACAAGTCCTTCATCTGAAGCCTTGAGAAGGTCATTAGTGACTTTCAATAGTGCTGTTTCTGTGCTGTGATGGATTCTAAATCCTGACTGGAATTTCTCCAGCAAACCGTTACTATCTAAGTAACCACACAACTGGTTAGCAACTGCCTTTTCTAAGATTTTTAAAATGAAGGGCAGGTTTGATATGGGTCTATAGTTAGCTAAAACCTCTGGATCAAGTGTAAGCTTTTTAAGCAGAGGTTTAATAACAGCGACCTTTAAAGCTTGAGGTACATAGCTTGTTAACAAAGACATGTTAATCTGATATAATATGGAACTGTCAATCAGGGGGAAAATTTCCTTAAAAAGTCCAGTTCGGACAGAGTCTGACTGTTGGTTTACATGATGAAACTAATGAGGTCAGTTCAGGAAGGTCAATAGAATAAAATTGGTTCAAACATAAATCTGGTTCTATGGTTTCAGGACCAGGCAATGTTTCTATGTATGTGCTATTCATTGGAAGGAGGTGGTGGATTGTATCCCTGATGGTTATAATTTTATTTGTAAAGAAGCTCATGAAATCATTGCTTCTCAGGGTTAGAGGGATAGATGGGTCAGTAGAGGTGTGACTTTCTGTCAGCCTGGCTACAGAGCTGAAGAGGAACCTGGGGTTGTTCTTATTTTCTTTTATTAATAATGAATAATAAGAAGTTCTGGCATTTCTAAGTGCTTTCTTGTAACATATCAAGCTATCCTTCCAGGCTAGATGAAAGTCATGTTTATTGTTGGAACGCCACTTCCTCTCTAGTTTCTGCGATGTCTGTTTTACAACACATGTCTGAGAATTATACCACGGAGCTGATCTCCTCTGATTTGCCTTCTTCTTTTTTAGAGGGGCGACAGCGTCGAGGATTGTTTTTAATGAAGCTGCTGTACGATTAACTAAGTTATCAACTAGTGTGGGGGTACCTTTCTGTATTGTACTGACACATGGCTGAGAGCTAAGTGTAGACGGAAGTAGTTCTTTAAATTCATTCACAGTTTTATCAGATAAACATCGACTATAATATAATTTCTGTCCAGAATCTGTGTAATTAGTAATTGTTAATTCAAATGTAATTAAAAAATGGTCGGACAGAAGAGGGTTCTTTTGAAAAATTATTACATTTTCAATGTCTATGCCATATGTCAGAACAAGATCAAGAGTGTGATTCCGACAGTGGGTGGGTTTATTCACATGTTGAATGAAACCAATCGCGTCTTTTATTGATTTGAAAGCTGAACTAAGGCTGTCGTTGGCAACATCTACATGAATGTTGAAATCACCTACTATAATTATTTTATCTGTCCTAAGAACTAGTTCTGATAGAAATTTTGAGAATTCAGATAGAAATTCTGAGTAAGGGGCAGGCGGACGATATATGATAACTAGATGAATTGGTTTATGTGATTTCAGGTTTGGATGGATGAGGCTGATTAGAAGATTTTCAAAGTAGTTATAACTTTATTTTGGTAGAGGGTTGACAGATACGTTAGATTTAGAGATTGCTGCAACCCCTCCACCTCTGCCTGTGCTTCGAGGAGTATGAGTGACCTCCGACTGACGTAGTCGGAGGTCATCATGAATAACGATCTTACTGTACTTACTCTTACCCTGAGCCAGCATTTTAAAATAGGACTCTATGTCGCCCGCTCTGGCCCCAGGAAAACATTTAATTATGGTCGCTGGTGTCGCTAACTTCACATTTCTCAGAATAGAGTCGCCAATAACCAGAGTTTGTTGCTCAGCGGGTGTGTCGCTGAGTGGGGAAAATTTATTAGAGACATGAACATGGTGGTGGTGATCTGGGAACTTCAGTTTAGGGCTACTCTTCTTATTTCGCACAGTCACCCAGCCGACCTGGTTTCCCGGCTGCTCGGGAGCTGCTAGGGGGGCTGGAGAAGCTACAGCTATTATGCTCACACCCACTACCGGGGACTGGCTAACTACATAAGCTAAAGATTTAGTCTCCATGGTGCAGAGCTGCGATTCAAAATGACTAATCCTCGCCTCCATCCTGGCAAATAGGTTACATTTAACACATACCGTTATCGCTAAAAGAGGCAGAGGAGTAACTAAACAACAAGCACACTGAGCAGGAGAGTGAGAGTGAGAAGCCATTGCTAGCTGCTAATGCTAAGGTGCTAAGCTAACACGGGCAGTGTGTAAATCATAGTGATTTAGCGAACGAGTCGCTAAGAGAGGGAGAGGTGTGTGTAAGGAATTGTACAACCGTCAATGTGACTCCAAGTTAGCTTCAGTGAGACAGAGAGTAGCAGAATAGGGAGACGAAAGAGAGAAGAGTTCAATACATGGACACCGGAAGGGACACAATACGCTCACCACAATACGTCAGCACGTCAGCCTCAGAATCCACTCAATGCAGCATCGGCAATAATTGAGGGAGCAGTAATCGAGGGAGAAAACAAAACGACAACGAAAACAAAGCTGAATTTATCTGCAATTCACTTTAGTTTTAGTCAGTTTTGCATACCTCCGGCTCAATGCTCTGCTGGATCATGAGTTTCATCATGTCCTTCAGCTTAATTTCCTTTTCGAGCATCTCCTCGTGCTTGATGGACCACCTCTCATCTGCGTCTCTCATTTGTTTTTGCAGCTCCTCTATTTTCCGGGAACTGGCCTCATTGTCAAGGATGCAGTGCCGCAGTTTGTCCTCCAAGTTCTCCTGCAGAGCCTCACATTTTGCTTTCCACTCGTGTTGGATCTTCTTGATCTTAGCCTGCTCGAGCTCCAGATTTACATTCAGGAAGACGACTTCTTCCTATTTCAGTTTAAAGCTGCAGTTTCTGAGCTCATTCTCCAGCTCCTTCACTCTGTCTTTTGCAGACCCCACGAGCTGAACTAAGCTGGTCAGGTTGTGTTTGGACTTCAGAAGTGAGGCAGAGACCCCATCTTTCCATCCCCAGCTCCTCCATACGGGCCTTTTCAGCCTTCATCTGGGTGTTTTCTCCCTCCAGCCCCTTTAGCCGGGCGATTTCAGCCTTCAGCCCCTGAAGACGTGCATTTTCAGCCTTCAGCCGCTCGTTTTCAGCCTTCAGCCAGGTGTTTTCTATCTGCAGCCCCATCAGCCCGTAGTTGTGAGCCTTCAGCTCCTCTAGACGCTTGTTTTCAGCCTTCAACCGGGGGTTTTCAGCCTTCAGCCATTTCAGATGGATATTTTCAGACTTCAGCTCCTCCAGACTGGCGTTTTCAGCCGTTAGATGGGTGTTTTTTACCTCCAGCTCCTTAAGATGTACGTTTTCAGCCTTCAGCTGGGTGTTTTCTACCTCCACCCCTTTCAGCCAGGCATTTTCAGCCTCCAGCCCCTCAAAACGTGCGTTTTCAGCCTTCAGCCAGGTGTTTTCATCCTTCAACCAGGTATTTTCTATCTCCATACCCATCACCATATAGTTTCCAGCCCCCAGCTTCTCCAGACGGCTGTTTCCAGCCTTCAACTGAGGGTTTTCAGCCTTCAGCAATTTTAGACGGGTATTTTCAACCTCCAAATCCTCCAGATGGGCATTTTCAGCTGCCAGCTCCTGGTTCTCCCTCTTCAAGTCCTGGTGGGCTTGACCGAGTGCCTGCAGCATTTTGCTAATGTTGCAAATGTATTGCTGGGTTGCATCTTTGGGTTGCACTTTTCCAAGTAACTGAAAAACACAAACATACAAAGGACAAATGAAAGCACACTCCCCAAAGGTATTTCTTCTGATTCTCATTAGCAAACAGCAGCCTCATGTCAGGCAAACTACTGTTACATACTGACACAAAATGTTACTTTAGTCTGAATGTCAGACAACTATTGTTGAAAATTCATCCCCTCTGGAAAATTATTTATAATAGTTGTATTTGTTGGAGTTTTGGTAAAAGATAAAGAAATGAAAGAAAATCTAAGGTGGTTTGAACAAGTGTAACACTTAAGTAAAGTTTGCCTTAAAGTCTCTCGTGCTTAGAAAAGTCTTACCTCATTTTCTGAGCTGTTGATCCTCTCCATGTTGATTAATAGTTGCTGCAGTGTAGCAATAAGGTTTCTGTAGAGTTTGTTCTTTTGTAGCTGTGTACAAAAGTTGTAGTAGAGTATTATCTTGCGACGGTCGAAGGTTGCAGGAAAGTATGTCAAGTAAGTGTGTGCTTCCACTGACAAAAGAGGTGAGCTAATTGGCTATGATCTATGATCTAAAGTCAAGTCTATTCTACAACACGCACTCATCCTCCTATGATCAACTTCAAAGTCATACAATAAGTGTACACACCATCATAGGCAAAGCTGTGTGTGTGTGTGTGTGTGAGTGTGAGTGTGTGTGTGTGTGTGTGTGTCCCTCTCTCTCTGTCATGGCAGAGTGAGTGTGTGTGGAGCTTAGAGCTGGTGGTGGTGACTGAACATTTAATCGTATCATTTGCTTTAGTTTCTCACAATTTAATGTTATTTTTCTCCCATAGTTTAATAATCACGTTATTTCACAGTAGTTAATAGTTTAGTGTTTGGTGTATTTGTGTTCTTTTTCCCTCACCAGTGTCTTGACAGTAGCGTGGCAGGCGCCATGGCCAGCGGGTGTTTTAAACATCTCACCCATAAACACGGTGTTAAGATCTCTGCCACCTTCCCCTGCAGTGTAGAGGACATCGGCCTCGCTGTGGGGGAGAAGGTCGGCCACAGCGGTGTCGTGTTGGACGCTCGAATGAACAGTGCCTTGGTTGTTTTCCAGGACCGAGTGGAGAAGGTAAACTCGGTCGTTGAGACGAGAATCACTGTGAACAGCTGTTTCGTACAGGTGCTGCCTCTGTCCCAACCCCCACCAAGGAAGTCCTGTCAATGTCCCCCACTTCATAACTGATGAGTTCCTTAGCAGAGAGCTCTCCAGACATGGGAAGGTGGCCGATCCGCAAGATGTTGTCTGGATCAAGGTTATTATAGTTTTGAAATTTTCATTAGTTTTCATTAGTTTTTCCGTTTGCTTTTTTATTTCAGTTTTAGTTAGTTCACTAAGTGATGAGTTTGAGTTTAGTTTTTATTTTGAGGAATCAACTAGTTTCAGTTTAGTTTATATTTAGTTTTAGTCTTAGTTTTAGTTTTTTCCAGGTATTAAGAGAAAGCCTTGACTTGTTGAAGCTGAAAAAGGACTAAACAATGTGTGACACCAAATATGGTTTATCAAGTCCTTTGATTTCATTCTTTAACCATCACCTGCAGAACAGGCAGTGATCCAGGGAGAAAACGAAAGGAAAACGAAGCTGAATTTATCTGCAATTCACTTTAGTTTTAGTTAGTTTTGCATTCTTTATTGTAGTTTTATTTAGTTTTCTTTTTTTTTTTGTAATTGTCGTTTTTATTTTTATTTCAGTTAACTAAATTGTTTTTTCATTGTTAGTTTTAGTATAAGGTTTCGTTAACTATAATAACCCTGCTCTGATCTCGAGTCTTATAGAAAATGCTGGTGTTTTAAAAACATTGTCTGCACTGTAACTGATGACCAGCTGTCTGTTCCACACTTTTTAACTGATTGATGTATTTTTAATTATTCTGTTTACATGAGCACTTCATTTAAAAAACTTGTAACAAGTAAAATATGTAAATAAAGTGTTTTTGTAAACATCCATTCATTTTCTAACAAATACATGTGGATGGAGGGTGAGGAGGGGAGGGAAGAGGGGAATGAGGGGGAGGGGTTAAGATGTAAGGGAGTGGGTGGAGTTGGGATGAGGGGATGATTGACGGGTCAGAGGTAGAGGAAGAATGGTAGTGGAGATAACAAGTTGAAGTATTTGGAGACAAAATTGTGGAACCACCTGCTTGTTGTCTCCTTGCTCTCCTCTCTCTTCTCCCTTTCTTTCTTCTCCTTCTTGGCCCTCTCCTTGAAGCTATCGGTCTTCAAGATCTGTTCCTGACAAGACAGAGACAGCATAAGTTTCACTCTGTTCTTTTTCAAAGACTGAATCTGAAACAACTCAACAATCCAATATTATTCAAATCAGAATAAGCTGTTCTGTAACGTACCTCCCACTCAATGCTCTGCTGGATCATGAGTTTTATCATGTCCTTCAGCTTGATTTCCTTTTGGAGCATCTCCTCATGCTTGATGGACCACCTCTCATCTGCGTCTCTCAGTTGTTTTTGCAGCTCCTCTATTTTCCGGGACCTGGCCTCATTTTCAAGGATGCAGTCCTCCAAGTTCGCCTGCAGAGCCTCACATTTAGTTTTCCACTCGTGTTGGATCTTCTTGTTCTTAGCCTGCTCAAGCTCCAGATTTACATTCAGGAAGATGATTTCTTCCTCTTGCACTTTAAAGCTGCAGTTTCTGAGCTCATTCTCCAGCTCCTTCACTCTGGCTTTTGCAGACCTCACGAGCTGAACTAAGCTGGTCGGGTTGTCTTTGGACTTCAGAAGTGAAGCAGAATACTCCATCTGCTCGACCACCGTCTTCCTCTTCTCTCCCCAGGGAATATTTTTCATGGTGGCAGCATGTTTGGCTTCTAGTATCTTCAGTAAGGGGTTTTCAGGCCCTAGCTCCTCCATACAAGCCTTTTCAGCCTTCAGCTGGGTGTTTTCTACCTCCACCGCTTTTAGCCAGGCGTTTTCAGCCTCCAGCTCCTGAAGATCTGCATTTTCAGGCTCCGGCTCCTCAAAACCAAGTGCCTGCAGCATTTTACTGATGCTGCAAATGTGTTGCTGGGTTGCATCTTGGGGTTGCACTTGTCCAAGTAACTGAAAAACATAAACATACAAAGAACAAATGAAAGCACACTCCCCAAAAGGTGTTTCTTCTGATTCACAATAGCAAACAGCAGCCTCATGTCAGGCAAACTACTGTTACATACTGACACAAAATGTTACTTTAGTCTGAATGTCAGACAACTATTGTTGAAAATTCATCCCCTCTGGAAAATTATTTATAATAGTTGTATTTGTTGGAGTTTTGGTAAAAGATAAAGAAATGAAAGACAATCTAAGGTGGTTTGAACAAGTGTAACACTTAAGTAAAGTTTGCCTTAAAGTCTCTCGTGCTTAGAAAAGTCTTACCTCATTTTCTGAGCTGTTGATCCTCTCCATGTCGATTAATAGTTGCTGCAGTGTAGCAATAAGGTTTCTGTAGAGTTTGTTCTTTTGTAGCTGTGTACAAAGGTTGTTGTTGTAGAGTATTATCTTGCGATGGTCGAAGGTTGCAGGAAAGTATGTCAAGTAAGTGTGTGCTTCCACTGAAAAAAGAGCTATGATCTATAGTCTATTCTACAACACACACTCATCCTCCTATGATCAACTTCAAAGTCATACAATAAGTGTACACACCAACAAAGGCGAAGCTCCATTTGTGTTTCTGTGTGTGTGAGTGTGTGTGTGTCAATCAATCAGTCAATCAATCAATCAAATTAGTTTATATAGCACGGTATCACAACAAACTGTTGTCTCAGGGTGCTGCACAAAAGTCCAAGATCTTAAGAAACACAAAATCCAACTTGTTCCACACCGAGCAAGCATGAGCAACAGCGGGGAGGAAAAACTCCCAGGTGGAAGAAACCTCCAGCAGAACCGGGCTCGGTGTGGACGGCTTCTGCCAGGACCAGTTGGGGTGATGGAGAAAGAACAACTAATATAGGGGAACAAAAGGAAATAAAGGGAGGGGGTTGAGTCACAGTGTCAGGTAAGGGGCTTGAATCCAGCCCAGGAATCTCCACATGGACGTTTGCATGGTCTTCCAAGGGTGCATTGGTCCCCCCAGGCACTCTTGCCTCCCTCATGGTCCAACATGCGCAGTAGTAGGGCCCATGGCTCCAGAGGTGGGAGGTCCTCAGGTGAGAGTGCTGGTGGTTGCGTGACCCTCCATGTCAGCCCTGTGACAGACCGGCGACCTCCACTAGGTCCATCCCTCATCAGGACCCGAGCCAGGATGGGCTCCAGAGAGCCGCACAGTATGGACCAGGGAGGGGAGGAGAAGGCCCAAGGAGTTAGAGATATGTAATAAGATATAACAAAAAAAGACAGGCAGAGAGTGAAGAAGAGAGAGGAAGATAGAAGGTGCCGGTGCCTGATGGGTGATCCCCCAGCAGTGTAGGCCTATAGCAGCATAGCTATGGATGACTATGGTTCAGGGTTGAGCTAAAAGCTTTATCAAAAAGGAAGGTTTTAAGTCTAGCCTTAAATGTAGAGATCATGTCTGCCTCCCTCGCTGAGAGTGGGAGCTGGTTCCAAAGGAAAGGAGCTTGGTAACTAAAAGTTCTACCACCCATTCTACTCTTAGTAACTCTAGGCACTACAAGGAGTCCAGAGTTTAGGGAGCGAAGTGGTCTGTGGGGGCAGTAAGGGGTTAAGAGCTCTTTAATATATGATGGGGCCTGATTGTTGAGGGCCTTATAAGTTAGTAGGAGGATTTTGAAATCTATCCTCTGTTTAACAGGGAGCCAGTGAAGTGAAGCGAAGACAGGAGTAATGGGATCCCATCTTCTGGTTCCTGTCAGTACTCGTGCAGCAGCATTCTGCGCTAGCTGAAGGGTTTTTAAGGATCTGCTGGGACACCATGATAATAGGGAGTTGCAGTAGTCTAGCCTGGACGTAATAAAGGCATGATTCAGTTTTTCAGAATCTTGTTTTTACAGGATGTGTCTGATTCTCTTTATATTACGCAGATGAAAGAAAGCTATTCTGGAGGTTTGACTAATGTGTTGGGTAAGTGACAGATCTTTATCATTGATAACTCCTAGGTTCTTCACAGTGGAGTTCGGAACCAGGCAAATTCATCTAGGTTAACCGACTGGTTAGACAGAGTTTCTCTGAGATGCCTAGGACCCAGGATTGTGACCTCAGTTTTCTCTGTGTTTAACAATAAGAAATTCTGGGTCATCCAGGCCTTGATGTATTTAAGACAGTTCTGAAGTCAAATTAAATGGTTCAGTTCGTCTGGCTTCATAGATAAATATAACTGGGTGTCATCTGCATTGCAGTGAAAAAGAATGTTATGGTTTCTAATAATATTGCCCAATGGTAACATGTATAAATTAAAGAGTATGGGCCAAGAACCAAACCTTGTGGGACTCCATGATTAACTTTAGTGTATGATGAGTATTCATCATTAACACTAACAAAGCGGAATTTATTTGATAAATAAGACCTAAACCAGCTTAATGCTGTCCCTCCAAACCCAACCTCTTACTCTAATCTTTGAAGGAGAATGTAATGGTCAATGGTGTCGAATGCAGCACTGAGATCTAACATGACCAGCATGGAGACAAGTCCCTGGTCAGAGGCTAGGAGAATATCATTTGAAATAGGTCTGTAATTTGCTAAGATACCTGCATCTAAGCCTGGCCTATTTAGCAGAGGCTTAATTACTGCTAGTTCAAAAGCCTGCAGTACATAGCCAGTTAATAAAGAGCTATTGATAAGATTCAATACAGTGCTGTCGACTTCTAAAGAAAATAGCTGTGAAAGGGTGATCTGGGAGAACTGATCTAACCGTGAGTCTAGGTCTACACTTTTTTCATAGTTGACAGTTTGTGACTGAGTTTTTGGGGATCAAGGTGAATTTTCTCTCCAATAGTTTCAATTTTATCAGTGATAAGTGAATAAAATCATTGCTGCTCAATGACAATGGGATTGTTGGTTCAATAGAGCTGTGGCTCTTGGTCAGCCTGGCTACAGTGCTGAAGAGAAACCTGGGTTGTTCTTATTTTCCTCTATTAGTCTAGAGTAATAACAGGTTCTGGCACATTGAAGAGCTTTTTTATACACTTCAAGGCAACAAATTAACTTCAGAACGGGCGGAGCGCCACTTCCTCTCTAACCCTCATGTTGCCTGTTTTAGGGTCTGAGTTTCAGAAGTAAACCACGGAGTGAACCTCCTCTGATGAATTAACTTCTTTTTCAATGGAGCAATACTATCAAGGACAGTTTGAAGTGATGAGGTTGTATTATCCACTAAGTTATCGGGTTCTGCAGGAGCGAGGTTGAAAAGATTATCAAGCGTTTCATTTACGCATGGCTGCAGAATAGAGGGAATTATCTCCTTGAATTTATCAATTTTGTTATTGGACAGTAACCGACTATGGGAAAATTTTTCACTCGCCTGAGTACAGTTGCAAGTCATGAATTCAAATGAGAGAAGGAAATGATCTGACAATAAAGGGTTGGAATCACACACTACTAGATTCTCAACATCAATGCCATGTGTCAGTATAAGGTCTAAGGTGTGGTTTAAGTTATGAGTTAGTTTATCTATGTGCGGACTGAAACCAAATGAATCTATCAGAGAGTTAAACATACTTCTAAGGTTATCATTTGCTTCATCAACATGAATGTTAAAGTCACCCATGATATTGATTTTATCTGCACTAAGGACTAATTCTGACAGAAATTCTGAAAATTAATTTAGAAACTCTGTATAAGCAGCGGGTGGGCGATAAAGGATGGTTAAATAAACAGGTTTATGTTGTTTGGGAAAGACAAAGGGTGATGCTTTCAAACAATGTAAGATGTTCTTTAACTCGAGGGGTAATTGCAAGGTAAGAGTTATATATTGCTGCTACCCCTCCGCCTCTACCTGTACTTTGGGGAGTGTGCCTGTCCCTCTCTCTCTCTGTCATGGCGCAGTGAGTGTGTGTGGAGCTGAGAGCTGGTGGTGGTGACTGAACATTTAATCGTTTCATTTGCTTTATTTTCTCACAATTTAATGTTATATTTCTCACATAGTTTAATAATCACATTATGCACAGTAGTTTATAGTTTAGTGTTTGGTGTATTTGTGTTTTTTTTCCTTCACCGGACGATCTTATGGTTTTTATTAAGAACCAAACTAAGGTTGACATTTCAGCACACATTATCAAGGATTTTAGCTCGGCATTGGCAGCGAAGGTCAACAGGAAAATAAATGAAGCCCTCACCGTCGGTGAGTGGCAAGGTGGTCTCCCGGTTCTCCCCCAAAACCTTGAGTGGAAGAAAGGAGGTTTAAAATATCTTGGGGGGTTTTTAGGAGCAGACCACATGTTATGTCTTGTCAGTTATGTTAAGTTTATTCATGTTTATGTTTTAAGTATACCATGTTTGTTTTAGTTCATGTCTAATCTTGTGTGTTTGGCACTAGGTGTTAAGTTAAACTTCATTCATGTCTAGTCTAGTCGTGCACTTCCTGTTTTATTTTGGTACTCACCTTTTCCCTCTCATTTCAGACCCTGACTTCCTCCCTTTGTGTGATTTCCCGCCTTCTTGATCGTCTTCCTCGCCTCTGATTGGTTTCACCTGTTTCCTACTTCCTCTTGTATAAATAGTCCTCGTCTCCCTTTGTCCTGTGCCAGTTCGTCTTGTTCTGTCCCCACGCTTCATGTGTAAGAATTTGTCAAGCCAGGATTTAGTTTCTTTCATGTTTAGTATTCTTGTTTATCTCGCAGTTTTAGTATTGTTTTGCTACTTTGGTTTCCTCTTCGTGAGCACTTTTTGTTATGCACCTTTTGTGACTCGGAATAAACCTCTTTTTGTTATATCTACGTCTTGTCCGAGTCGTGCATTTGAGTCCACCAGTTTCCCATCTGCATGCCAAAGTGTCCTTGGGCAAGATGCTGAACCCCAAATTGCCCAATAGGACAACAACAAAAAAGTGCTACCAATAAAAGCTGTATGTATCAGTGCTGTGTGTGTGAATGGGTGAATGGCAAACTGTAGTGTAAAGCACTTTGAGTGGTCATCGAGACTAGAAAAGCGCTATATAAATACAACCATTTACCATTCAAAGGTACCTCACAGGCCCGGCAGATCTGGTGTGGAGAGATGTGGCCAGCAGCATCCTGAGGTGTGCCAATAAGCTGGGGTTGGTTGATGCTCTGTTTTTAACTGATCCTAAAATTTTAAAAACTAAGTATGTTGCCTCCTTTTTATCAAGGTGTTTTTAAGTCATGGGGCCTTTTTAACCATTAAAGGTGCCCAGAAGCTGACTCTCTGCACTGGTTGTTGAGAGAACCCCTAGTCAATGGAGCCAGACTGGACGTCAGCAACCAAACAACACACGGCCTGATGGCGGTGCTGACCTGGTCTGGAACCCTGACCATACAGCAGTTGGTGGATGCAGTGGGGCCGACACTGACCAACACCCAGGCCCTGGGCTCTCTTCTGGGGCTGCAGTCTCTCTGGGTGGCTCAGATGATCCTGGAACTCTTGACCCAGAGAGTCTCTGATGAAGAGAAGAGCCTCCTGAGGGGCTACCAAAAAAAGAGATGGAACCTGAAACTGCAGACCCCTACCCTGAAGTCATCCTGAGCCCAGTGCTGGGGGAGTAGACCGGCCCCCTACTCACTGTAGTAAATGAACAAAAACTTAATCTACATTTAATCTCTCCTTATTGAGTTGTTGTTTATATGCTGGGTCATATCCAACTGCCTATGTTTCTTACACTGTTCGTGCTACTTTAGCAGAACTCAGCAGTTAGAGAAACATATATATTACTATAAAACTCAGAGCGAAGACTACAAAAATAAAAGCAAAGTTATATTAAACTTCCATTGCAACCCCAAATGTGTATCTCAGACAACTTTATAGTTATTCCAAGAACCATTTTGTCTTTTTTGGTGGAGCTGCCTCATGCCTTTGTGAAATTAGGCTCAACACGTCCTGGGTGTATCAGATAAGTGTGCTTCCCAGGCAGATATCAACCTGTTACTTTAATACTGCATAATTTCATAATTTCCATGCTGTGAGCCTTCAGGAACTGTTTCCACCTCTGCTTTGTGATGTGTAGGATCAAAGTGCCCCCAGTCCCGGTACACATATTCGATTACTTTGAATAAATCTCTAAACCATGGACCTTCACTCTCTCATTTGCAACAGGAAAGCCTTACACACTTCAAATACTTGAGCCAGCAGGCTTTGAGCTTTTTCCCACAATCACAGTTCAGATTATCACTCTGACGTTCTCCTGCCACATACTGCCAAGTCGAACTCTCCACACAGAGAAGCAATAATGGGGAGACAGCAGTTACCCTGCCGCTGCCTCAGTGGCCCACAATGTGCATGCAACGTGGCTGCACTTCTAAATGGTGGAGCTGGTGACTCTGATCAGGTCACAGAATCAGTCCCTCTTGGCAGGTATCTGGTGTTTGACATCAAATGGGAGCTGAGCCCAACATTATCTAATGGAACTGAACTCATTAGAGACCGTCAGGTTCAACAGATCTGGAGTCAGGGTGAGGTGAAGCCGACCTGGTTTTCATCAAGTACATTAATACTGAACTGCAGAGATCAGAAGTCCTAGTCGCGTATAACAGACTGTGTCTATGTTTCAGTCAGAAGTGCAGTGAATGGTGAAGCGATCAAATATATTTGATGATCCTCTAAAAGCACAGCCCAGTTTCCCCCAGAATTACGTCCATAGCTCCATATATACATCCTGTGCTAATATTCAGTGATAATGCAGGAAGTTTAGATTCCTCTTTATTTATGGTATGAATGGTTGTGCTGATGGATAGATGTGCAGCAGTAGACTTTCATTTAATGTTTGTACTGTCACACCTCAAACCTACAATACCTGTTTTTTTGCCACTTTGGGTCAACAGAAACAATCTATAAACACAAATACTTTTATAAATTGAATTTACAAGGAAATATCTGCTGATTTACAGCAGCTCAAGCTGTTACAGAGCAAATTTATTTTCTTGTCACTTGATGAATCTAAGTACAATATTCACACTGCTTCCAGCTATGTTTTTGGTCTCCACCAGCTCCTGTGTGAGATATCTGGCTCTTCAGCTGCCAGTTAATGTTGCCCTCTGTTTTGGGTTCGAGGCATCTTTTTCAGGAAACTGTGTTGTGAGAGTAAACCAGAACAGTTGCAGACAGCACAATACAGAAAACATTTAAATGATCCTATTTTTTATTTATTTGTAATCCTAGAATGGTTTTTCTTTTAATAATTATAATGACTTATAATGAATTATAATCATAGCACCTTTCAAAACCAAACTTACTTAAGTGTTTAACAACCAACGATGCAAGATTAACAGATTCCAAAATAATTAAAAAACAAATCAGTTAAAAATAGGCCATTCGATAAAAAAGTGAGTCTTAAAAAGAGACTTGAAAGAAAATACTGAGTTTGCATGAGATCACCAGGCAGGGTGTTCCAGAGTTGAGGAGCCCGGACACAAAGGCCCAGTCACCTCGGGTGACCAGTCTAGATTTTGAAAACGGAAAGTAGGACCCTGTTTGAAGATCTTCAGGTTTGAGGGGGGTCAACAAATCACATACAGCCTGGAGCCTGACCATGGAAAGCTTTAAAAACAAGTATTAAAATATTAAAATCAATCCTAAAACTCACAGTTGCCAGTATAGAGCAGTAAGGATTGGTGTGATCGCCTGGCAAGCCTGGCAGCAGCATTCTGAATTAATTGCAGTCTTTGAATGTTTCTCTTACTGATGCCTGAATAAAGTGCTTTGCAGTAGTCCAGCCTGGAAGAAATAAAGGCATTGATGTCCTTTTCTAGGTCTGCAGTGGAAATGAAAGACATGACCTTATTCAACAGTCTCAGTTGGGCAAATCATGACTGCACCACTTTGGTCACCAGTGCATCAAAGAATAAATTACAGTCAAAGACAACACCTAAATTGTGGGCGTCTTTATAAATATTATTGACTAAGGTACTAGAGGAGAGACTGTTACTGTAAATACTGTGGCCAGGGGGTAATTATAATGACCTCTGATTTAGCATTGTTTAATTGAAGAATGTTTTTGGACATCCAATCTTTAATGTAAGGCAGGACGTGTAAGCAACAAACATCGGTGGTGCCAGGCTTTATCGGGACATATAGCTGGGTGTCATCTGTGGTGCAATGAAAATCAATGTCATATAGCTAAATGTATAATAATGTTTGAATGCATATAAAGAAAGTTAAGCTCTGTGAAGTTAAGTGGAGTTGCAGATTCAGACGATAAGCAGACTGTTCTGATTCTTATTTGCTTCCATGTTATTATACAAATATTGATTATAGCCATCTTAATCAAGTGTTCCTGTTGCTGAACCCTAACCAAACCTCAACCATAGTTTATTTACTATGTGATGACATTCTTCCCTAAGATGCAATATTTCATAGTTGCCATGAGTAAAAGAAAGCATTTTTAAAAGGTCAACCTTGGTCATCCATATACTGGAAGGAAAAGGACTACCTGCTTTTTATTTGTCTTATAAAATATGCTCTTCCTTTTATGTGTTACTTGAAATGGTTCCATCCTTTTATATCACTTGATCTTGGTATTTTCTACAACTTGTCCAATACATTTTCAAGTTGTGTGACTCATCTGTGAGATTGATCTTATTTCAGGAAAAAAAACATCCTGATGGATTTAACTGTACTTCTGTTTAACTGTCAATCTGGATCACATTTAACCGTATTCGCCTCAGTTTGTGTGTTCCTCCTCATTCTGAAATGACTCCACCATGCCTGGACTTTGGAAATCCTGCATGCTACTAAGAAAAAAGCTCAGTGGTCACAGATGTTAAAGGGGTTGAAGATGAATGCTTGCAGATGACTAATTTGTGCCACTGTTTGTGAATTGGAGGAAGGAGTTTTTATTTTTTTGCATAGTCACCTCTGGTTTTTGTCCTCCTTCTCAGCTGACTAATGCAGCGGCTTTCACTGTGAGCGTCTGATACCCTAATCATCCACAGCAGTAGATCAAGCCATGAACTCAAGAGAAATGAGGAAGGTATGAAATCCATGATTGTAAAAAAGAAATCTGCGAGTCGACCTAAATCAGAGAAAACACCTAATTCTGTCCTCTTCTCCTCAGTCTGCTGCAAGCTCTTATTTTTTCCTTTGCCGTTCTTGACTTCCAGGAGCCAGAAACATCACAACCACGAAAGTGACCTGCTGCAGCAGAAGCCGCTCCGTCATCCCCCAACACTGTAATTATGTCTTGCTAATGTTCTAAGGGATATTTTCCCTTTGAAAGCCCTGCTCTTCATTTTGACAGGAAATATGGTCTGCGCTGTGGCACTCTCATCTCAAAATGTAACACTGCAGTCCTACAATTGTCTGGCAAAACCTGAAAAAATATTCATAATAACTAATAAAATAAATAAATATCAGATGCATGAACTGCCCAAAGATTGTTTTCTCGCTAGAAATGTTCTCAAAATGTATTTTAATGCTGAAACATTTTTTATCTGAAAGCATAAGGAGTGTTGGTCATGTTCTTTGGTTTTTCACAGACGGAAACTTGAGAGTCATGTGATGTGGGCACAGGCCAATGGAAATTCATGATTTCAGAGCCCTGATTGTAATATTACTACGTTTTGCGCTGTGGACCAACGTAGCTATTACATACTGGGTTGAGACTGGGTTGCCTATTACAGCTTTCTTATTACAGAGTTTCTTGGTTTCCAGTCTCCATGATTTTGCTGCCTCTATGTTCTGTGTTGAGTATTTTGTCAATTGGTTTTTCTTCAGTAAATATTTCTCAAGATTTTCGGGCTAAACCATTTCTAACAGAGGCAAAACAATGGAGGAAATACTTGGATCTCCTTTAAAAGTCAAAAATATTACTGAGGTGATAAATATAATCTGTTATCAGAAAATGTGCATGTATAGCTACATAATCAGTATTTAATCTAGCAGGTCACTGTTGTAGTGACTTGAGTTAAAATTTATTTTAATGACCCCCAGGGTTGTTTTAAGACAAATAAAAATACTTATCACCTGGATGATAATTCTTGTGTTGAAGTTTTTGTTTCAGAAATATTCCGATTTTTGTGCACACTTACCTGTGTTGTTGAAGAAAAAGTTGTCTTTTTGGCCCATCAATCTAAACAAGTAAATGTGTTGTTCTTTTTGTGCAAGTTTAGAAAATTAACTTGCAACTAAGGTAGGCCTACATACAATAGTGTTAAATCAATTAATGTTTTGGACCCAGAAACAGAACACAGGCTCAAGTGAGCAGTTCATCTGGATTTATGTGAGGGTAATAAAGGCTGAGCAGGCTGAGAGAAGGACTGGGTAACTGAGAGACAAAGATTACAGGGAAAGCTGAGGCAGAGATGAGGTGCAGCAGACACTTAAGACAGATGGGATTTGATGCTGGGCACATGAGATATAGACAGACCAGCCACAACATTTAAACCATCTGCCTAATATTGTGAAGGAAGCCCTCATGCTTTCAAAACAGCTTTAACTCCTTGAGCCATGGACTCCACAAAACCTCCACAGGTGTCCTGTGGCATGGGGCACCAAGCTGCTCCCTTCATCTTTACATTTTCTCATGTATAAATACTTCAAACATTGACACACCTCTCCATTATGTGTTTCTTCAAATCAATGTTGTAAATATTTGTATTTTGTTGATTTTCTCAGCAACACGCAGCCTCTATTGTACATCAGTCCGTCCTGGGAGAGGGATCCCTACATGTGGCTCTCTCTGAGGTTTCTACGTATCTTTCCCCTGTTATTAGGTTTTTTAAGCAGTTTTACTCTTGCTGAGGGTTGAGAACAGATGATGTTACACCTTGTTAAGCCCTATGAGACAAACCGTGATTTGTAAACATAGGCTATACAAATGAAGTTTGATTGGTTGAAGTCATTTGCAGATCGTTTAAAGGTACAGTGTGTATAATTTAGTGACATCTAGTGGAGAAATTGCGTGTGGCAGCTGAATACCCCTCACTTCACACTCCTCTTTCAAACATGACAGAGAACCTGTAGAACTCGTCAGTTGTCATAAAAAATCAAGAGGTGTTTAGTTTGTCCAGTCTAGGCTACTGTAAAAAACATGGCGGCCTCCATAGAGAGGACCCCTTCAATGTACAAATATAGTATTTAAAGTATTTACAAAGGGCCCCTTCTAAGGTATAGAAAACAACAATTAATACAATAATTTTAATGACACACTAATGAAAACATCACTAGGGTTATTTAATATTCAATTTGTGCCAATTGATTATTTTCTCCTAAATCTTACACACTGAACCTTTAAGTCCTGTAAGTTGTGCCGTCAGGGAACAGCAATGAAGTTGTGTTCAGCAGCAATGTTTAGGTAGGTGGTATGTGTTAAATTAACATCCACATTAATGTCAGGAGCATCATTGCCCAGAGCATCACACAGCCTCCACCTCCCTGCCTTCTTCCCACTGTGCATCCGACCGCCATCCCACTTCAGGAATGATGCACATTCACCTGACTGTTTACACAATGGAAAAGAAAACAGCATTCATCAGCTCAGGCCACTTTCTCTCTCTGCTCCATGGTCCAGTTCACTGACGCTCACTTGCCCATTATAGGGGCCTTTTGTAGTGGGCAGGGGACAGCATGGGCGCTAATGGCAGTGACCCTTCTGCGGCTGCTCAGCCCCCATCAGCTGTGATCCACTGTGTGTTCACAGCTTTCTCCCACAGCCAGCAAGTTTACAGCTATCTGTGTTACAATAGGGATAAATGTGATGAGAACCCAAGGGTCAGCCTTCGCTCACCTTGGACATAATGAGCGTTGGGCGCCCATGGCCCAGTCAGTGCACCACCCTCCTTGGACACTATCAACAGTTTGGCCCAAGATAGTCAATGTTATTCACTTGAACTGTCAGTGGTTTTAATACTGTGGAAAACACCAGCAAAGGAAAGAACTCAAGCAAAAAACACAAGGAGGCCTTAGTGTCAGTACCACACAGGTAGAGTGAATGATGTGGTGATTGACAACTGATGCTATCAGGGGGAGGAGAAGAGTGGAGAGAAAAAAAGAGTCCATTTTATACATTTACAAATCAATCAATCAAACATTTAAAAACGTGAAAAATACAGAATTCAATGAAAATATAGATATTGTTGACCTTAAAGTTGGACTGCTGGACCATTCTCAGTGCACATGCACAGGGGTTTGTGAGGGTTGAACACCAAGTTGTGATCTCTTAAATCCTGCTCATACACATGTGTTGACCTGCACTGTGAAGGAGACAAGTTCATTTGTTCTTGATTTAAAGTATCCACTAACTTATTCTAACTTTCTATGGGCCCAGATCAACATGGTGGTTGACAAAGAAAAGCAAAAAACAATCATTCAACCGCAAAATCCTGCATGGATACCACCCCACAATCTCATGCAAATCAACGAAATATGTCTGTTCCACACCTCAGACTAACTTTGCTTTTCATTTCATTGAACTGTCTTCAACAGCTATAAATCTGTCTTGTGTGGACAGACACGAGAAAAAACAAATAGATAAAAGGAGCACATCCTACTGCATCTCCATGTTCACCGCAGGATGTTGTTAGTGTGTTTATGGCAACAGGAGGGAGGAGTCCAGACCTCAGTTATTTTAATGTCAAGGTGATAGTTATGGTTTACAGGCAGTCCAGCAGGCAGGCACAGGTAACTGGTAACTGGATAGAAACAAGCCACAGGGTGCAGGAACCATGGCTGAGCAGATCCGGCCTGAAGAGCAGCAGGGCAGGAAAACTCTAGAGCAGTGATTCCCAATTCAGGTGTCAGGACCCCCCAGGGGGTCACATTCATGCCACTGAGAGGGAAAGTCACAAGACGATCTCCAGAAATCAATTTAGATTTAAAGAAATCACTAATACGAGTATTTAGCCTGTTAACTGTTAAAAATATATCCTTTGAATGCTTCAACCAATTCTAGGGTCTTTAGTTTGGGGGTCAGAGGGTGAAATCTTTGGGAATCCCTCGAGGATGGCCCTGGTGCGGAACAGTTAAGGAGCAGGTGATTTAGACACAGGCAGGTGAGCTGGGAGATGGAGAAGAGTTGACCTGGAAGAACGGTGGCCTCATGGACCAGAGAGGATGAATAGATGGCAGGGCAGACTGATGAGAACTCTGAGGTGGCAAACAACCATGACCAAGATGGAGATGACCACACAATACCAAGATGGAGATGACCACACAATATAGAGAAATATAGGACTGCATGTCAGTAGGCAAGATGTGAAACAGTGAAAAAGACATTCAGGTCTATGTTAGAGTGTAACAATAATTTTTTTGTCCAGCAGCGTGAGTTGCAACTGGCACACGGGAAGAAGGGTCTCCTGTTGCATTCATTAGAGCGTCTTTGCAGTATCAGTGTGTTGGTGAGGTTGCTCCTCCAGACAGAAAATGGTAGGCGAGGGAAGAAGGGAAGACCATGCGTGCAAGTAGTAGACAGGGCAGTGGGAGCCGAATGGGGCCAGAGCGTGGGACCCTGATAGAAAAACATGCCATAAACTTTATTCTTGAATAAAATTCCTGATGGCAGGCAGCTCAGGAAGAGGAGGGCTTTTAAACCAATGACAGAATATGAGTATTATTGCTTTTATTGTTGTTGTAGAAGTAATTTATTTGAGCAGATGATAGAGTTTTCGTTTAGGGGGAAAAGCAAGTTTAGTATAATTGAATGTTCATGTGCTTTGACTGTAGTTCCTATTGCTTGAGTCTGACTTAAAACTGTCATCAAGTTGGTGCAAAATCCAAGTTCTTCACATCTGTTTTACACAACACTATCTGATGATATTAACCAGCTTATCCCTCTGGGATTCAATTATGTGTTTTTTGACAAATGGATTTGACCAATTTAGGTATTTTTTTCAAACTGGGAGGATGAAAGTTCATTAGTTAAACTCCAGAGGTCGGCGGTGAATAGTCTTGTGGGTAATAGGGGAGCTGTGTATCGTAAGTGGTTTGGCAGATGTCCTTTAATCATTTCACAGACAGTCTGAGAGAGTAGAAGGCACGTTTAAGCAGATTGTGAGAGTGTTAGCCTGCACAGAGAGAACCAAGCAAGCTCTATGTTCCATATACGGTATGCAGGTTAGGATCTTTTATTCAATTTGATTACATTTCAATCTTTACACACTGTTTAATTCCAAAGAGGAACATGCTCTAATACATGAAAATGATTATATTAGTATTATATTCAAAATTATTAGTATGGATGATAATAGGTCTATTACTAGTCTTAAAATGTGACTCTTTGTCTGTTTTCTGTTTTTGTGTTTGTCTGGCTCAACCTTGATGTGTGTCACCTGTATTCAATCATTTTTGTCTCCTTTGTGAACATAGTCTCTGAACTTCCTCTTTGTCCCATGTGCTCCTGTATTGTAACTGTATTTTTTTCTTTTGTACCTATACTTGCTTGTGTGTTCCTGCCCTTGTAACAATCATCTCATCGGTGTGTCTCATCTGTCTCACCCTAAAATGAGCTCTTTGATTTCTTGATCATTTTTAATTAGACCTGCACAGTGTTGTACACACATGATCTCACCTGTGGATTCTAGATATAATTCATAGAAGGACACGCACCTGTGTATATAAAGTTCTGCGGTTTACAGTGTCAGATTATAGTCATGCTAGGTGAATGCCAACGTCTTAGTTCTGCATGTTAGCATACTGTCAGTAACTGAGGCTGATGGGTATGTCACTTTTGCAGATATTTGATCATAAAGTATTGGACAAATTTATGACGATGACCATATGAAAGGTTTATTTCAGTGTGACTGAGTTGGAAAAAACTTTTGTTACAGAGTTACAGTTCACATGTATAGAGTATTTTACAAAGTCATGGTGTGATTATATAGATGTGCAATCACCCACCTTTCTTTGCCCCCATGCACATTTCTCTCACTATTATGAACAAAGGTATGCCAACAACCAAAAGTTATATTGGGTGATAAAACTGTGAAACATTGTACCAGTGCTATAAAACTTTTCCATGAGAAAGCCATGCATCTGTGCCCTGAATGTGATACCCCAAACATTTACTCTAAATCATGACTTCATGACACGTCATGCAAAGACAAAGAGATGAGCTTGTGGAGTGTGCCAATCTGTCACTCAAAAAAGAAAGGAAAAGAATCATGCATCTACACAATGGAAGTAACTTTGGTATCGTAAGTTCGAAAAAAGCACCTATGTCCGTCTATCTGTTTGTCTGTGGAATGCATATCTCGCTAAATAACAGAGCTTATATTTTGAAAAGTTGTTAAGATTGTGTCACTTGCTTAAAATGCCTCTGAAAAATCTGATATGTAATGAATGAAAAAGTAAGACCAGTTAAGCAAATCATTCATGCCACATATAAGAGTCAAAAAGAAAATGTTGTTTATCTCTCGTCATTGCAGATTAACCAGGTAGTATGATTACTGTTTGAGGAGGACTAACTAATGGGAATAAGGAATTATTCTGATGTAGCTCAGGAGCATTAACGCAGCCCATTCCAAACAGGCAGATTTAGAATGGCCACTGCACTAGTAATACTAGAATATAATGGATTTTAAGTAGATTGAAAAAAAAGGAGACATTAGCTTTTCAATTAGACATTCCAACATCCAAGTTTAGCTTATTGTCATTTACATCAGTTTGAATGTTTCTGCTATGAAGTTGTGCAACACATTTGTCCAATAACATGCTTTTTGTAACGCACTGAAATATATTATGATGTAAAAATGCTTTCACCCCAGTGATAGAAAACAGGGTACAGAGTTGGGACTTCTAAGTCTATATTTTTTGTTTTCCAGGATGCTTCATTAGGAACAGTGGGCATGGTACCGTCTCCCACAGTGTGTGGGCTCAGAGTCTCTCTTTAGTTTTCGATACAGCTTAAACATTATATTGCCCAGGGGCTGTGAAACATCTGTCTGAGCTGTAACACAACATGGGGTGGACTGTGAGCTCCCCTCGGGAAAAGATATTTGTGTTAAATGTTCAGTTTCAGGACACACGTTTCCACCGTGAACCTTCATTTTACACAACCTTAAGTTTTCCCTATAGAGAACGTAAACGGTAGCAATACATGTGAGATTCAAGAGAGGATGGTCTGTTTCGTCCTCATGTTTTTTTCAAAGTGGCAGCACACAGAATGACTAGTAGCTCTCCCACTGTCTTTCCTCAGCTCCAAGTCTCCTGCTCAGGTTAATGATTGGGTGAAATGTAATAAGTAGAGTCTAAAGTGAATACAGATTTCAATCACAACTAAGCTCTCCATGTGAAAATTGAATAAAAAATCATAGCCCCTTCAAAAAAGGCTTGGGTAAATAGAAATTTAAAATGTAAAAACGTTTGCGTAGAGATGATGTATGGATACGCTCTGACGTGATCCTAATCCATACGTATGCATGACTCATCAACTCATCCCCCACTGAAAGGAATTATTTTCTCTAGTTTAAAGAGAGAAAAAAAAATAGCATCCACTGTGCCAGGATTTAGGCGACTCCGTCTCACCTCAATGACCCCGGCTGAGCTGAAGGGTGTGCTCACAGCAGTGCTCGTTGCAGGAATGCACAAGATTCTCCTTGCAAGGTGCTGCTGCAGTGGTAATGAGCTGCCTTGTGTCTCCCAAAAAGAAACCAAATTGTCCTCTGATGACTTGTCTAATCGGCCTATTTCACCCACCCAAATCCATTCGCTATTTATCAGAAATGTCCATTTTTACGACCTTACCCATCTGACCTGTGGATCACAAATGAGTCTGCAGGTAAAACTACAATTCACTTATAGTTAGAGCACTTCTTTTATTGATGGTACCTGGTGTGCATGTTTGCACTGACTGATGATGTCAGCATATACACTAACTGAGTTGCAAGGGCTGTGTTCTTCGCTTTATGACAGCACCAGTAGATGCTCTCAACAGTTGAATGACCAACATGCTCAAAATAAACCAAAGCATACATGAAAACTAATGGATATTCAAATTTGAATTGTTTTCATTGGCCCTTCCTTGTCCTTACTTATCTGGAGTGACAAGCTGATTGGTGGTTAGGGTTTGGAATGGGTGACTATCGGCAAAAGTGAATCTAATCGTTTGAAGTCTGATAACAAATCAATGGCACTCTCTGTGTATGCTCCAGCCCTGGAACATCCACAAAATCAGCCCCTGGGTGTGTTATAGTTGGTCTAATGATGCAACAGCATTAAGGCTGGTGTGGTTGTGAGGCCATAATTAAGATTAGTGTAATTTTAACACGGATAAAAAAATGATCATCTCCTTTAATTATAATCTCTAATTTAATGCACCAACAAGCAATCATGAAGTGTTTGTATGTTTTTCTGTCTGCATTATACCCTTCAGTTACAACTTTATGAACACCTGTACCATCAATGATGAGTGCATCACCTTTTTAATATTTTTGATGATACCTGCAACAAATTTATTTGGCTCATCAAGAATGAACGAGCAGTGAGGTTGGATCAAGCTATCAATCCCACTCTGACACTTGACATCTCCCCTCCTCACCAAAAAAAGCCAAGCAAAAAATAATGTTTTCAATATATTTAGTATGGTGTCATTTGTGATGTCATCCACAGAGCTTCCAGTGTAGCAGGTTGAGGAAGCAGAGTAAAAGCCCTGTCATATTTCAGCCCTCCTCTATGGGGGGATGGTAGATGAGGCAGACAGACGTCTTGGCTCTTCTGACTGAGGCGGGCCTCCAAGCCTGGGTCACCCAGAGTGCTTCCCCCCTAAGGGCCAGCTGTACCTTCCTCTGGTCTGGCCTTTGTATGAGTTGTTGTGCACGTGTGTGTGTGTGTGTGTGTGCCTGACTGCCTTTTCATTCATCCTTTCATTGTTGCGTGTGTTCACTTGAGCTGCCATGGAAAAGTTTTTACCGCTATTACATGATATTTCTAAAACCTTGTTTGTGCTGACCTCCAGTGGAGTTAAGACCTCAACTTGCTGTGATGTCATAGACGTTCACACCAAGGTGTGTCACTACACTGTGACGTCACAGTTTCGTTTACTGTTAATAGCTTTAAACCAAACATCAATAAGCCTTTATATGTTTTGGTGGAGTCAAAACCCTTAAATATTTCAAATTTTATTTCACTTCTTATTTCAGCAAAGATATAAATCAATCATCCATTAAATTGTATTTCTATAGCCCATATTCACAAATCACAATTCTGTCTCATAGGGCTTAACAAGACATCCTTTGTCCTTAATCCTCAACAAGAGTAAGGAAAAACTACCAAGTACTCCAAAGCCTATTAATAGATACCGCATGCAGCTGAACACATGAACAAAATTACAATATTTACAACATAGATTAGAAGAAACAGTTTTTCGCATAATGGAAAGGTTTGTCAATGTTTAAAGTAAAAAGATATACAGTTGGTTGCCAACAAATGATCCCCTTGGTGGAGCAGGATGCCTTCTGTTTAATGAAATTGTCCACTGGGTTACAATAAAGAATTTACCATCATGTTTGTATGTCTAAGTTATGACCATCAGTAACGCAGGATGTGAGCTGAATCTTATTGGAGATATCAGCATATGTCGGTTTAGCAAAAATTTAAATTTTACTGCCAGTTTTGTACAAATCCTAAGAGTTCACTGATTAATGTACATTTCAGTTTTAGCAGGCTTTCTTTCAAAATTAGATATTCCTGAAGACATTATCATCAGGCTAACTGCTTTAGACTTGACACTCCACAACAACAAAATAAAATGTATCCACATCGTAGTACGTAGAGTATTTCTTTAATTCTCAATCTGTGTTGAATTAACATTTTACCCAGAGACAGAATATTGGTGTGTAAACAGTTCTAGTATGAGTGTAGAACACATCAGCTGCCGTCTCCTCAGGGTGATGAAAACTGAAAACCTGCAGCACCTTCTCGTAAAAGCACAACTGCTTTGATACCAAATATTCACATGTCCCTATAAAAGCAATCTGTGTCCGAATCTAAAACCCGCCGACCATGTGGGGAGGAAAGGTTCTTTCGATTCAGCTGGCAGATGAGTTAACGCATAAACAATGTAACATTAGAGGCAGGTGTGAAACACTGCTGTGCACGGAACGCTGTGTGAACTGCTTCTATCATACAACTCCACAGGCACTTCTGGATGTGGATTTTATTGGTTCTTTTCATGCTCACTGGTATTTGTTAGATCGTAAATATGAGATAAAGGGCCTTATGCTACACCCACTGCAGAGCAGAGCCAAATGTCATGTCCGCTGCAAGTGTCTGAGCTAGATTCAGACCGACACCATGGTCACTTTCCAGTCCAGCCGCCACATTCTTTAAAAATCAAATGCATTGGCGTCCATCTGACAACCGTTGGTGTGTTGGTTGTTAATTTAAGGTGTGATCAGGAGCATTGTTGGTGCCTTGTTATCTTTAATCGATTGTTGATTACCAGTCTAGATGCTAGGTGTGCATTATACAAATGTGAGGCATCATAATGTCACATGACATCAGAATGATCAGGAAGTATCAGCCGGAACACTGACAAGGTATTTCCGGAGTTTCAGCAGCAGTGGTTTCTGTGGAGAAGGGGAGCTTACTTTACTGTGAACCTTTTAACTTTCCAGATCTCTTACATACACAAAACATCTACACAACATTTTACACGTTGTGTAAGTGGTTGTTTTGTGGATTAGGTGCACTCTCATGTACAGTTGTGTCATAGACCTGTCATCAGGCATGAAATGCTTGTAGGATTAAATGTGTTTGGTCCAGGTATTCCTAATATTGTGAGAACCTGAATCTGTTTACACAGTCACATTATGCAGACAAAAAGACAACATTATGTTTCATTTCATTTGGCTGACACCTTTATACAAGCGACAAAAGTGCATTCAACCATGAGGGTACAAACCCAGAACAGGAAGAATCATGCAAGTACAATTAGTCTTCAAAGTCTTCAAAAAAAGTGCTACATGTAAGTGCCATATGTAAGTGCAACTAAACTGTTTTTATTTATTCTTTTTTTTAAATATATGAACGCCAGTGTTGATGATGGTTATAAGACATCATCTTTTTAACCAAGGTGAAGTTGGAAGAGAGGGGTCTCTAGGCTGCGGTGGAAGTGCTAATGTCTTGAAGTGGATGAAGGCAGCCATTGGTAACAGGTGAAGGGAGCTGTGTAGTGTGAACATGCATTCAAGTTATGATAAGGTTATGGGTTTAATGAGGTCAGAAGTAGTTGTGGTTGATGTCAGACAAAATCACTAAATGTGTGTGTGTGTGTGTGTGTGTGTGTGTGTGTGTGTGTGTGTGTGTGTGTGTGGTTGTAATAACAGGAGTGGAGTCAGGTGCATAGGCCACCAGCTGCCGGTCATCGTCATCATCACCCTGCTCTGCCTCAAATATCTGGTTGCCTCCTCAGCACTCCCCCAGCTCTACGCTCTGTTTGCTCACTCAGTCATACATCCAGTCTCTCCAGTAGAGTTTGCTCCATGGTATTTCCTGCCTGCATCATCACTCCCTCCTGCCTCATCCACCTTCTCAGTTGGCTTTCTTCAGGAAAACGCTGCTTCTCTCTGGACTTCATCCCCCACCAGGCTCTGCTCCAGCCTCTGCTGGTTTCCACACGGTTCTGGCCTCAGCCCTGTTCTCCACTCAGGCACAGGCTCAATTGCATCTCAGTCTGCCTCACAACAAAGTCATTATAAAACAATTTACTCCATTGATCCTGTCTCCAGACTTGGTGTTGTTCACTACAAAGCCTGGTGCTTAAAAAGCTGGTGGAATTCTTATCTCCGGTGAACCTTTATATTCACAGGATTGAACTCCCCAATGATATTACAGCACAACTCTTGCAGGGTGACCACTAAAATAACAAACAGCGATGAACTCCCACATAGGATAATATGACTGGCACGTCACGATTTAAACTCTTCCAGCAGAGAACAGTCTTTGGACACAACCACAGCAGCGAGGGAACTATCCCTTGTGGAAATACACTCTCAGTCTACCACCACAAGATAGCAATGATTTCTTGTAGTTTCAGTAGTGAATCAGCACATCCAAGTCAATTCCTCTAATGCAGCTGCAGCTGAGTTTCACTGCATAAAGGGGTTAGAGACAGACTGAAAAGAGACATGTAACATTTCATGAGTGTTACCACTGATTAGCGGGTTAGTTTAGTTTTTTCTTTTTTGTCTGATGGAGATCTTTTGCTTGAAATTTAACCTCTATGAAGAAATCTATAAAAGTCCCAATAAAATGAATAATAAATGGATATATTTTTTGTGTTGGGTTAGAAAATCATAAACAGTTTAGCTCAAACTTAACAGTCTGAGAACCTTTTCTTTATTTCTCCTCATAATTAGCACCAGATTACAGTTATTTCAGACCAGGAAATTATTAGGATATGACACACTCGTAAAATAAAGCATTCCCTCATTCAAGTTGTTTCCAACAACCAACAGACATTTTATGTAAACCTGCTGTCCTATGTCTGAATACACTATAATCCTGAAAACATCACTGAAGCAACATGTGGATACCATATTTTATTGAAAGCAACACTGTGTAATACAGTGAAAACATATTTCACATCAGCCTTCTGAAAGGTCTCAGGTCTGACTGCTTTAGGCCTCAGAGTGTGTCTACTGTAACTGCTGACACCCACACACTCCCAAGCTGTTCTCACTTTCACTACAAAATCTTTCTTTTTGACAGATTTATTTGACCTTTTTTTTTCTTTGACATCGGGCGTTTGAAGCTGTGATGCCCGCAGCAGGAGTGGAACACTTCCAGGACACGACCAAAGCCGTGATGTATCATCTTCCCTGCAGGACATGATGTGGCTTACAATAGCATTTGTGCATTGTGAGTTGTGTCGGTCCTCTGCAGCGCCGCACAGCTGATACCCATCATAACAACACGGCATGAGCACTGGTGTTTACCTCAAAGTTGCTGATTGGGGGCCTGGTGCTTACTCTAACAGGCCTGGTTCTCATCAAACACAGTGTGCTCTGTGAGTCAGCTGAACCCACAATTAGCTCGCAGTCCACTAACATGGGCTGCGTGAGCAACGGATTAGTCCACAGTGTGTTTAAAAACAGGTGCACACTCAAACGGGCGTCATGTAGACACAAATGCCACTTGTGTTAGTCTGAGCCCTGGAGTAGTGTACATGAAACCTTCAAGGTAATCTTCTTTCCTGTAGATTTGAGGAGGGCTGCAGATCAGAATTATTCTAAATACAAGTCTGCTATAATTTACTTTTTAAGATAATGAGAAACGTGTTGTCCCTAACTGACTCAGTTTATAGTGCGGACCTTCCAATTTCAGTGGGACAAAAAAAACAACAGTTCAGAAATTGAACCTCATTATATAGGCGACCTAGCAGCTTCTCTGGAGTACTATATCTATCTACTTATTGCTCGAACATCTGTCTGTCTTTCTGTCTGCATGTGGAATGCATACATCGAGGATGGCTCATCCTATTGGCTTCAACCTTGCCATGTGTCTTAGTGGCCCAGGGAAGTGCAAAGCCAAGCTTGGTGCCATTTGGACACACAATATCAATGAAGAAAATGAATGAATAGGTGACCAGCGCTCTGTAGCAATGAGTGGGGGCAGGGCAGTGTGCCTGCAGAGTGTGGACCAAGTAGAAAAAATCGCCACAAGATAATTTGGATAATCTCGTTATTTTTATTTTACCATATGGAAATGACACAGACATTCACGGTGTCGCGAAAGTGGATCTCCATCATGGCAGCAACATTCATAGAATCAATTCCTGTTTGGCAATTTGTCTTCAAAGTAAAAGCACAACATTCATCTTGTTGCTATGCTTTGTATCAAGCTGAATTACAAAACTTCTTTTTTGTTAAGTTGTGAATTTAGGTCTGAAGATTGTCACTTGCTTAACAGACCTCTGAAATAGCAGACATGTAATGTATGGAAAAATAACAGTAGTTCAATATCAATCAAACGTATATACAGTATAAACCACATAAGTGAGGAGTAAGGACGCAAAGTCAGTTTCATTTTATGAAAAACATTGACTACAAAATCTTCATCGCACATAAACCTGGTAGGATGAACACAAAGTTTTGAGACTTCACTCTGCAACATAGACCATTTATATAAATCTATGAACACATCGTCAAGCACACTAACAATAAAGTGTAACATTACTTTGTAGAACTGTTTGAGGAGGACTCACTGATGATAAGGAATAATTCTGAAGTAGCTCTGGAGCATTAACACAGGTCAAGATAACAGCCCATTCCAAACAGTCAGGTTTAGAACTGGCATCTTACCAATAAAGATGATTATTTAAAGTGGTAAACAGGCATTGGACACCTCCTATTTTTATGTCTTGTGAATTCATATTCTAATATATGTTCATCTGCTATGTACACGTTTGCAATAACAGCTTTAATATTTAAGTAGGTTGATTTATGCCTACAAGAAATAAAGCTCACACAGGCCCTTTGGGCAGCTTAGGGGGTCCTTCGGGTGAGATGCTGCTGGACACATGACATACAACCTGTAGCAGCCACATTATGCCGATGTGCTTATGTGTCTTTATTTCCAGAGTGGATTACAAGAAGTGAATAATTATTATTAACATATGCAGATCTGGATGTGCCTTTTGTATCCGAGTATGCAACAATAATACATACTGGACCTCAATTTCAGGTCCTTCCTCTACTGTATCTTCCTGCTGGCCGTGAGAATTATCTTCTTTCATTTCAATACAAACAGACTGTGAATGGATGGACCATACAGACAGATGTAGCAATCAAGCTACAGTAACGTCTGCTACTCCAGAAGTTATATGTGAGATAAGGTTCCTGCTTTTCTGATGACTTTACATGTGTGAAGGCGACTGGTATGTGGACGTACATGGTACCCCACAATGCCCTAGGAAACAAATCTCTCACCTGAGAAAATGAACGGTAGTGACCTTCACTTTGTGTAACATCATTCTCAGACGGTGGCTCTCTTTGCCTGAGTTTGCTCATTTAATTGTTCAGCAAATTTAGACATGCTGATATTTCTGAAGCTCAATTAAAAAGCAGTTACAATTAAAAGTCACTAAAAACAAAACAGCTTACCCCATTTTACAAGTTGAATATCCATCAGGGTTAACTAGTTGTCATCTGTGTCAAAGAGAAATAATTAAAAATCTCTCCTCTACAGGAGAAACAATGTATTTCAAAGTTCTGCCAGAACATGTGCACATGAAGAGAGTTGAGTCTCCCTGCTATAATCCCCTTTTAAACAGAGATACAGATGTTACAACGATCCATCATTATGTCTGCTTCATTTGTTTACACTGAAGCAAACAGAGCCGGGACAATGCAGCCCCAGAGGCGTAATGTGTGACACAACAGCATCCATCTCTTTCTCTGTTTCCCTTTTATACACACAAAGCTTTGGCTCTTACAACCTTTGCTGCCAGGATAAAGGCGGAACAACAATGCCCCCACATGTAAAAGTGTTGCTGTAATTCGCGTAGGGAGCAGCACAGAGGGCAATGACCCAACATTTACATGCACTGTTAATGAAGTTTCAAATTACACAGTGCTATTATTACTGATTGTCATGGTGTGTATGGTCTGTTTCCCACCTCTTGAGTATGTCCTGAGGCAGCTAAAAAAAGGGCTCTGACTGTTGGCTGTGTCAAGCCACTTGCATTGGTGAGCGGAGGTCAAGCGTGATGATGTTGTTGGGGTCACGCTGCCTTCTGCAAAGATCATTAAACTGACCTCTGCTGTTGTTGCAAGAGCAACTGCCGTGATAGATGCATCCACACCAACAACAACTGAACAGAAAGGTCAAGGCAGAGCAGCGTTGTGCCGCTGAGCTCCCTGTTTAAGCACACTTTCTTGGGAGCCCTGTTCTTGTGCTCGGAAATTAGAGGAGTCTGCACCAGCAGAGCGGTCGACATTCATACAACTATGTTAATACGTCCTTCTGTCCTTCTGAGAGGCCCTCAAGCTAAACAGACTTCATGTCCTTGTTGTGGAAATTCTGAATACAATGATCATGTGGTCGCAAAACAGCATTTCATCAGCCTGAACTTGTTTCCCCCACGTTGCTTGATACAATCTGGCTGCTCAAATACAGAAGGCTGTAAGACACACAAGTTGTACACTTCAAGCCACATTTAAAAAATGGAGATGTGAAAGATCTTTAATGCAGAGAGAACACGTTGTAGCTTAATCATGTACTGGAGTCCAGAAGTGTTGTAGCATACATTTCAGTTTTAATCAAAACAGCTGTCTACTCTCTTAAGTGCATAACATGAAAACAGTGAAAGTGTTTGTGCGTGCAGAGCCTTGTTGGGGTTGAATGCATCCTGTTCTTACACTGACAGAGGCCTGAAGCTGCTGCTGTCACTGTGCAGCTGTTGTTGAAAAGGTGCAGGCTCAGTCGGCCTCTGTCTTCAGGAAAGCATCTTCAGACACACACTCACAGCCTCATAATGTCATGATTATTTTGTAATGTAAAACATTTCTATTTGTCTGCTTTTAATGAAAACAAATTGTGTATAATTAACGTTGGACATCCTGCAATACCAGCAAATGTCCACAGAAAGATAAATGGTGCTCTTTGTAACTTGACATGATTATTTTGATGTATAGTAGCAAAATGCACTCGACACAGCCTATCAAAACAAGGTGTGTTAGTAGTGGAGCTTTCTTGAATGTAATTTGCCACGAAAATTAAGTTAAATCAAGGCGTTTTTTAAGAGTTAAGTAAAAAACTTACACAAAGTCACTTTTCCCTCTTTTTCTCACGCTGACTCGCAGACACAGACACACACATTGACTCAGCTGATGTCTCCGCTACAGCCTAAATGTTGATTTGTTTGAAATGACACCATGATGTCAACACTGATCATCATATAATGATCAATACTTTTCTTAAATGAGTAAAATCTTTATTCATAGCTGTGATATATTTATATATATCTTATAATTCAGCTCATCCTGACTCTGCTCTCTTGCCCTCTCTCTCTCTGTCTCAAACACACATGGACACACACACAATCAGTGTTGTCAGACACATCTGTAAACTCAGACTGGGTAACAATGACAGATTTTGTAAACTTAAGACCGGACGAGATGGTGGGGTGTGCTCAGTTCGCTCGATTTGGTTGGCAGTGGACGCGAACGATAGAGACAAAGGAGCAGTAAATTATTGACAGAGCCGGTAAAAACTGTAAAAAATTACTTTTTAAGGTCCAAAGATTTAAAAAATAAAACAAAACGAACACTGTAAGAGATTGACTTGACCACTATAACCAAATTATTTAAACCGCATTTGTATAGGAACCATTCTGTCCCAAGCTTCATGGTCCATATGAACCGTCGATCATTATATCTTATATTGTATTTACTATGAAAATGTGTCATTTGAACCTGATCTTTAATGCTCTTGCCATAATGACGATTAGGGATAAATAAAGCATTTAAGGTTTATCCTCTGAGCACCATGAAACAGCAAAATGTATGTTATCAATACTTGATAACATAAATTTTGCCATGATTTTTTCATGGGTTGATAAGTCTTTCTATTTAATATATTTGTTTTTAATGGAGCTTTTGGTTTTGATTTGTTTTAAACACAACCTGTTTTTATGTTCGCCCAAGTATGGAGGAACTTTAACCATTCCCAGATGGGAGTATATATGGCAGATTTAGTGATGAGAGACAATTTCAGTCACTTTAAGTCTGTAAAATACACAGGAAGTCCTTTCTTGTGGTTGAACTGAGCACCCCCACCTGTCCTTTCTTTTATGGCGGCATCCAGGCTCGTCAGATTAAGTTCCCTGCTCCTTAGCAGCTGTCTTTCTTTTGTTCAGGTGGATTGTTTTTCAGGGGCTGTGGTGTGTGTGTGTGTGGGACTGGGTTCCCTCTTCCCAGGTCCTGATGGACTTTGCAGGTTGGAGAATCGGGGGAGACGATCACTGGTGAGAGACAGCGAGAGGAAGGGCGAGGAAGGGGAATAAGTGGAGAGTGGTCACTGACACAGCAACTGGGAATCTTATCAAGTTTCTCGATGGCAGCTTTAATGGACATGTCCGTCTTTCTTTAGTGTTTCCTTTCCTCCAGTCTTCCCATTTATCCCTTGCCATTCCCTTTTTTTTTTTGGTTTCCCCTCATGACACAATTCATTCACCTCAGTGTCCATGTCAGAGGAAGTTCGTACTATTGTGCTGTTTTGGACATAAAAGCGGTGGTTCCTTAAATTGGCTCACCATGTGTTGTCTTACGGACTGACCAAAGATACTGTAAGATTTATTTCATATAATATAACTTAACTCCTTAACTACATTTTACCACATCAAACACAAGGCAACATTTTCTGCCATTCATATAAATCACCATATTGAAAATGCGATATGAAATTGTGCAAGTGACATCTCAGTTTGCCAGATCCACAGCAGCCAGAAGGGTTAGGGGTTAGCGACTTACGTTACTAGGCTTTTTCATGAAAAGGGGGAGCTCACTACCTGGCATTGAAATACAAGCTCTTGTCCTGTGTCGGTTGCAAATGATTCGGTTCTATAAACCGGCTTCTTTTGTCACAATTTCCCTTACTTAAGGTCGAAGAAAAAGTGGGCTGATCTGGTAGGAAATGTAGTTCTGATATCTGCTGCCGGTAGACTTTGGCAGCTGGACCTGTCTTAATGACTGGTTCATGGCTTGAAATATCAATTTGTCCCAAATACAATCAATGTTTCACTGTTAGAAATGCTGCTGTTCTGCATATTTGTATATATTTTTAGTTACATGGCACACTGTGTTCCATTATGAGTGTGATTATTTCGGAACAATTTGTGTTTGAGATCAATTATAGGTCATAGTATTGCAAAATGGTGGTTTATAATAAAATATAGAAGTGGTATTGAATGAAGAACTGATCTGGCTCACTCAAAAGAGAAAGAATTTCCATCACTACTGAGCTCAGGAGATTCCATGGACCTCCATCAAGCACGTTGAATACTTCTAATGACTATAATGAATAAATGAAAAACAGAATCACATCCTATGTACTTTTTTTATCCTTTAAAAGTTAAAATAGATTCTACTTTTAAACAGACGGCCAGATATACATTTTTATATTGAGCATACCTGCACACTTGCTTACATTATATACATCCATCTTTTTGATAATATGTATCTATCTATATGAGTTTATGTGTGTGAAGTGTGAGTTGTCCATGACGCTGTGCCAGCTGGCTGCCTCATACAGCTAATGTCTGCTCTCACTGCACAGAAAAGTTTAACGGTGCTGTATGTAAGTTTTCTCTGCTGCTGATTGTGTTTTGTTGCTGGGAGTGGGTGGTGATGGTCACTCACAAATATTCAGCCTCCATTGTGTTTACAGAAGTTATAACACATGCTCTGAGCACCACTACTTTTTTAGAGTAGACTAAACACTACAGTGATGAGAGGGACCACCTGTCTCAGGGGTACCTGGTTTTGGGTTGACCATACACTCTGCGTTCCGTGTCCAAGAGTTGTGCACTTGTTTTGGTCACACATCCATTCCTATGGTTCCATTCAAATGAGGGTCCACGTTGGTCTGGTGTGCCATGCATCTGTGCCCTCCACACACACTCTCATTATCCAGTGGGTGGCTGTAATCTGTAATCAGGTTGTTTGTCAACTGCCATTTCTTTAAGGAAGTGCTCATCATGGCCAAATGTTGCTGTGATTTTTTTCTAAGAGTTCGGCCCAATTCGCTTGTTTCTTTGCAAACAAAACAAGAGCACGACACCAAGAAAAGATATTGTACAGTACAGTCAGTGTGGTCAGAAGAGGGCCATGAGTGAACGTGAGTGGATGATGACATTTACATCACGGGGACCATAGCAGACCCCAGCAGACTCGTGGATGTGGAAACTGTGGATTTGCCTTTAGCATGCTATGCTTTAATAAAACAAACACAAGTGATAGAAGCAGAAAACAGTCAACATTCATGCTCTTGATGTTATGCTCCTACTTCTGGAAACATTGTGTCCTCAACCTGTTTCTGATCGACCCAAGTAAGCAAACAATGCTAATGTTGCCTATGTGGTAACTGCAAAACGTAGAAATGGTTATATAAATTATGTTTATTTTATATATTGAAATAAATATTTACAAATACAACAGTTAGGAGTGGGTGTGCATAAGAGTTGTTTTCTTACAATTGAATGAGAGATACTTTGCTTCAGAGATAATATAATCTCATGCACACACGAAATGTCTTGTTTTCATCGTTTTTTGTTTCAACAAACTTTCATCAGAAGAAAATACATTATTACTATTCAAATTTACTTCACTTTAAAGTGTCTTCCACCTTACTCTCAGAAATTATGTTTCCTAATGAAACGTGAAAAATGACACGTGAAAAATGACACGTGAAAAATGAGTAAAGAGCTGAGGGGGGACGGAAAGTTAATAATAAAAAAAATAATGTTGATGTATGCACAAGGGGGATATGACGTTCAAACCTAGAAAAATCTGTAAGGTCATTTGGTTGTCTATTTCTGAAAAGCATTTAGGACAGTACATTATATTCCTTTTATATCCTTTAAGTAATGTTGGGGTTTTCTATTCCTGGCTCCACACTATTTTATAGAATATTTTACGTTTGAAACGATGGGATCTCCCCTAAATTTTGATTGGCCGAATAGCACGTTTCTTCTTCCGCGGAACATCAAGTTTGAGGTCTGGACTGATCTGAGACTATCCGACCTTCACATGACCCCCTTTGCTCCCATCTTCAGTTGTACTTTATCTACACTGAGTTATGTTCTTCCCAGTATCCTGTTACTGCTCTGGAATAATGCGGTTTGTCCACAGGGATCAGTTTCATGTTACTCCTTGAGATGGATAGAGCGACTGTGTGTCATTGAGGAGAGTGAAGGTATAGGTAGAGGGAAGTGGGTATGGTTCATATTATCTCTTTCAGGAGGAAGTCTCTGAGTTCACGGGATGCATAAAGCTGTCAAAATCCAATTGATGGTGATGAACAACCATAGGTGATGAATGAGGGTGATGATTTGACCCACCACCACCACTGTCTGCCCACACCACAACTAACTGTACTGTAACACAGCGGAACACTGGCTCTGAGACACTGAGGACGGACCACGATTAAATGATCCAAGATGAAGTATGAGTGGAACATAAGGGGCGTAACGTCAGTCACCCTGCACTGTCTGTCTGACCATTCATTTACCAGTGTGGTCCCCAGAGGATGACTCCTAAATGTTTTTGGTAACCTCTTGGCTGTTTGAGTTGAACCTTTAAGTGGCCTTCCATCCAATTGTTATAGACACATTTTAAATGTTGGCTTAAAATGGAAATGCTGGACCTTTGAAAAATAAATTCACAATGAAATTTCCTGATGACACCAATGTACAGCTTGAGGACTTTTGATGCAATAATCCACTTTTTTTTTCTCACACTATCCTTTGAACAAGAACAACATCTTTAACTTTGAACATTGCAGCCCCCCTATCTGAACAGTTCTCTAAACTTTGTGTGATGAGTTGTGTATGTGCGTGCAGTTTTAAACAGTTTGCAAATGACTCCTTGTAGTACCTTGTAATACCTGAACAGGTGGTCCGACAGTTCACCTGATCGTTGTGAGAGATATGCAAAA
The DNA here is from genome assembly GCF_024713975.1 of Paralichthys olivaceus. Classification (NCBI taxonomy): domain Eukaryota; kingdom Metazoa; phylum Chordata; class Actinopteri; order Pleuronectiformes; family Paralichthyidae; genus Paralichthys; species Paralichthys olivaceus. The sequence goes on from NC_091106.1 coordinate 3,160,532, forward strand.
TGCGATGGTCACGCCAAAGCAGTGCTCAGCCCTGCCATGCTTGAATTATGAATGGATTATTATATGTTGCTATTATCACTATACCAGGCATTTCTGCTGATCTGCTGCTCTTAGCTGATGTACTGGGACTGTGGTCACAGCCTGACTTTGTTTCCTGTCTGAATTTACACAATTAATCTTTTTTTGTACAATGCTGTTACTACACAGTTTTTTTACTTGATTCAAAATGTAGTATTCCAACAGATGTGTGTGACTCACTGTGTGACTTTTTCCTCTCCTCTCCTCTTCTCACTTAAACGTAAAGGACTGAGATTGTAATTCCCTAGATTTAAGGACCCAAAATGACACGGTGTAAAAGCTGCACAGGTGCAATTTACTGCGACAAAAACTGAAGGTAGAGTGGGCAAAACTGCAGATGAACAAAATAAAGTGGTCTTCAAAAAATTACTAACAAAACGTCGAGTGGGCAGCGGAAAATGGAGAGACTGGATTGGAGGCATGAGCACAGGAGAGATGATGTGAGCAACAATCTACACCACACTACAAAAAATTGCAAGTGTCAAAAAACACGAATTCAAGAGCTTGAGTACCTTGAGGGTAAACTGTCGATCTGACGAAGGCTGGGTGAAGCACCAGGGTTTTAAAGCAGCAGCAATCAGGGGTGGCAGTGAGCCCGATTTATATCAGGTATATTGGATGATGAAGAGGGTGACTGGATTGCCACACCCTGGAAAACACTCATGACATACAGTGAGGGGCATAAAGAAAGAAAACACACCAGCCAAGACGGGGAGAGGAATACTGCCAGATCCCAAAAGAGACTAAAGAGAAAGATGCAAGTGAAAAAAGAAGAGAAGTAGTCTTCCTTTGTGTGCATTTGTGCTCCAATAAAAAAATTAAATTTTCTGATGAAAAAATGTACTTTATCAACAGAATGTAGCTCTGATGGTGGTGTCCTCTGTATGAGTCACCACAATCTGATTCAACTTCTCAACCACTGGCCAAAGTAAGTAACCACTCCTATCACACTGCATCTGACGTCACTGTGGTAATAATGTTTATCTGTGAGCTCTGGCAGGCATCAAGGTATTTGTAGCTTGTTTACTTCACTTTGGGCTTCTTTCTGGTCTTTAATGGCTCAGGGCTCATTACGACCACATGCTCTGTGACTGCCAAATGCCTCAAAACGCTGTGGGCTGTGTCTTGTTTCACATTGCACCTATTATCCATCCACACAACCGGCGATTGACGGAGGCCTGCTTCCTCTGTCGGGAAAGGTCAAAGATGAGAGGAGAGCATAGAGACAGAGCTTGTTTGAGCAGGTGGATTGACGAAAGGGAGAATTGATAGATTCTTTTTTTCCTTTCTCATCCCCTTCGAGTGCTTCCTCCTCTGCAGGCCTTTATTTTATCTGTTGTGGGTTCTAGTAGGTCTAACTCCTTGAATCAACTTCCCGTTCCGGCACACTAGCTTTTGTTCTGTGGTTGTATGGGTGGACATTCACACAACAGTACACACACACACACACACACACACACACACACACACACACACACACACACACACACACACACACAGCAGTACCAGACCACTTGGAGCATTTGGTCTTTTAATTTTTTCTGATAACTGCCAGATGGGGGCCCCACTGATGGTCCGACTGACTGATAGACTGATAGTCTCGCTCACTCAGCCACATCACTGTACTTGGAGGGGATAGGAAGTTGGCCGAGCTATCAGAATACCATAGAGAGGGGGTGGGGAGATGAGGGTTCTCCAAAGAATAGTTTTTTGATTTCTTGGCAAGAAATCCTTTACGTGCTTCCTTTGTCGTGGGAGCGGCAATGTCTCCGGCCTCTCCCCTTCAGCCCTGTGTCTGACGGTGCTCAGAAGTGCTGTTAAAAGCCAGAGGCTGAGGGTCACTTAAAGGTGAGGGGGTGTGACGGAAATGTTGAGGAATGGTCAAGCAATCTGTGGAGTTTGAAGCACCACTTCAAAATTGTTGTCATTATATCAGACCATAAAAAAATGTCAGCAATGGCTTTTCAGAATGTGCGTTCTGAATCAACATTTCGGTAACACTTTAGTTTAAGGAACACAGTGTTAGCCACTAATACATGAGTAATAAGTGCATGTGTTAATGGTCAATAAGATCTGCATTAAGCATCACTACATATGTATTAGGTATTTATTCAACAATTTCTTATTCTTACTGAATTTATTCTTGACAAACCCCTAATAAGCAGCTAGTTAGTCTTGAGGTTAAGTTGCTGATATATAGTATGGATCAAAGTAGACTCCTAATACATTGTCGCAATATGTTGCTACTCTGTCCCAATTGGTAGTATATTAAGACAGTGTATAAGGAGTCTATAGCCTCTTTATTTTGACCCATACTAAATCATGGCCAACTAGTGGCCTTCTAAGGATTTACCAAGAATAAACCAGTTGTTAAGCAAAAATAAGAATGTGTTCACTTAAGACCTAATACATGTATGCAGATGCTTAATAAAAACCTTACTAAGCACTAATAGATATCCTTATTAGTTATGTATTAATGAGTAATGTTGTGTTCCCTAAACTAAAGTGTTACCAACATTTCTATATAGTAGGATTCATGGTTACTGGTGGTGCTAGGCCAGGGAGCCTGAAACTGTACCAGCACACTGTGGTTTATCATTTCAAATCAGTGACATTGTCTTATTCAGAGCTGGATGCTGTTCACTTGGCAAGAACCATAGGGCCCTGCAAATTAAACAGGGGTCACAAAGAAAGAAATGCACACCATGTGAGTGAACCGCAACAGCTATCAAGCAAACTTGTGATAAGAGTAATAACATTAAGTTAACCAAGATGGACAGTGCATCCATCTCTGGATCTAAAAGGTGAGAGTGAAGTACAGCTAATTGTTTAATAAATACAGATGGGCACGGTGTTTATAAACCCGTGGCCTAACATATGTTCATATGCACACACATAAAATGCAATGTGTTATTTACATTGTAGAGCCAAAGCAAATCACACTACTGTATGTTTAATTTTACTATTGTGGTAAAATTTGCTGCAGTCTTAGGTTATTAAATTGGCCTATAGGCTGATAACTGAGCCAGTTGTTATATCCCATTAATTTTCTACATTTTCTTATTCATGCTATTATTAATATTCACATTGTCACAGTTCATCTCTGCCTCACCACTCTGCACCTGCCTGCTTCAATCTGCCAATCAGACACACCCCTCTCATCAAGCCAACTCCACTCACCTGTGCTCTCTGCTCTGGCTGCATTTCAGCCCCAGCTCCACGCTCACTCATTGCCAGATTGTTCTCGATGCTTGCACCAGACTCTCCAGCGTTTCTCTGCCTGATCTCCCGGTTTCGACCCTGCTTGTCTCCGACCATCCTGCCTGACCGATCTCCTGGTAAAATCAACTCAGCCTTCCGTCCCCGACCACGATCCTCGCCTGTCCCTTTCTGGATTCTGCCTGTCTGCTCCCTTGGCTATCCGGTGAATACCTGATTCTGCTCTGCATAGAGAGTGTCACTCTCATCTCCTCTGTGGCATCCTGCAGTTCTGTGGCTCTGACAATAAAGTTTGTTACCAACGATACCCGCCTGTCTTTGTGCTGCTATTGGGTCCAAACCACACCCCTTACACACATCTTAACATTCTATACATATAATACCCTATTTCCTTTATAGTGTTTGTTTGTACCTCACTCTGTTTTGCAAATATCTACTTTTTCTTAGACTGAGCAGCCTAAAAGGAGAGTGAACTGTAATTGTCAGGCAGGAAAGTCCCTCAGAATAATTTTGCTTCGGGCCCCAGGAAGGTCAGGACTGGCCCTGATCTTACTGATCACTTGTGTCAACATGTGTGACATCTTTTCCTTTGTGTTAATCAAAGCGTTGGGTTCTGTGTGCAAGATCTGTAGGAAGTCTCAGAAGTCTGAGATGGTATAATGAGGTAAGAAAATGCATTGTCACCGGAGTTTATGTTCAGTTTAAAAGACTATTCCTAATACAGAAACCATTTATAGTGATCATGTTTTTCTGGGCAACATCGATCACTATAAGCAGTTTTCTTAACTGAATAGCTTACTTGAAGAAAAGGTAACAGCATTTTTCAAGGTGTCATGCGCATACATGTGCACGCACGCACACACACGCACACACACACTCACAGACACACACCAACACCGAATCAGCTGTGCGTAGTGCAAATGATAGAGACACAGAGAGGAGCAGTTACTGACAGAGCTGGTAAAAAGTGTTTTTCCAAACATGTATGAAAAGACTGAAAATGTTCCTCACTATTCATCACTATATTTAAATTATTTAAACAGCATATGTATGGGAGCAATTCTGTCCCAAAATGTGTGTTCTGTGGAGGTAGCTTGTTAGCTTCAGGTAAACCAGGGAGAGCTGATCGGCACAGCTAAAGTTAGTTGGCCAATGAACTCTCCCTGGAATCAAAAGGCGGAAGCAAAGCTGCCACAGAGAGAAACATGGAGAGAGACACACGAGACAGGAAAGAGACACATACAGAACAGAGCTGAGCTGCCACACCAGCAGAAACTGCTGGCCAATAAATGTTTAGTGTTTTGAATTTATATTTGGTCTGGTTTCATTAATAAAACATGTTAAGAAATGAGAGTTTAATTTCTGGCCCCAGTGTCATTGTCATTTCCACAATCACTTTAACCCTGATCAGGAAATGCTGTTTCAACTGTATTATTTTAGGCAGGGAGCAGTGCAGACAGATAGATGTCCAGGTAGAACACAGCAAGATGCAGGAGAGAGATGTTTAGCACAGGAGAGACAACCAGCACAAAATCATGAGACAGGACAGGACCTGAATTCAAAAGAGACTAGCTGCTACTACTGTCATGAAAAGGTATGTTTTGTTTGAATCTGGTCGTCGATCCAAAAAGTCACCACATGCCTCTGCACTTCATGGACACACAGCAATACAATTTGCAATTCATTCTCTGTCAGTCTCCCTGCACACGAGTCTCTTCTGTCTGCAGCCTGTTCTGGCTTCCACTCTTCCACTCTCCTGAGGTCTCAGTTAAAAAGCATGAAATGACACATACCTGATTTTCCCCATGACTGATGGTCGTACTGCGGCCCCCCCTCCCGTGTCAGTGATGATCGTATGAACTGTGACCATGACCAGGAAGCGATTTGGCAGGCTTAAAAAGCCCTGAAGAAACTGGGAGGCCCTCGGGTCAACAGCACACATATTTCCACTTAGTTCTATAAGAGAGCTGAGGTATGAATCGAGGTCTCCCTCTGTCCCACTTTTACAGGTCAGCCACTGTCTTCACTGCACCAATCAACTGAAGACTCTTCACTGACATGAAGTTGAGGTTACAAGCTCCTGTATTCGCTCCAGAAAGAGTCATTATTAATGGTGATTCTTGGCTTTACATAGAAAAACTGTCTTATCAAAAAATTCTGTTTTTTTTAAATCTGCTTATAAGGAAATTCTCGTGGGCTTATCATGAAATCTTCCATGAAATAATAGGGGTGGGGTCTGGGCATTACTTATTGGAAGCCATGTTTTAATTTACGGCACATCGATACTGGTAAATCTTTTTGTCCTCCATGTTGAAGTCTATTTAAATGTCTTCTACGTGCGTGGCACCGCTTTTTCCATCCTAAAATATTTATATTCTTCTTGTTTTTTTTCAGTTTTGCATATGTTACATCATCAACACGCCCACTCGCTCGCCAAATTCTCCTGCTGGGTTCTTACAAGGGCTATCTCAGACATTATCTGGAGTTTTTACTAGTCGGCTGGCAGGAGACATTTGAGAGAATGTCCACCGCAACTGGCAGGAACATTTTTGTTAAAGCCCCACTGGATAATTTCAGGAAATTATCAGGAGTTCAATGTGTATCTGATAGCAGCTGTGGTAAATTGAGATTGGGATTGGAAGTGGGAGAACTGTGAAGGTGTTTGCATGGAGAGAGCACCGACCATGGCAAGGTAACAGAGCGGATTGCAGGCACTGATCAAGTGGGTCTCGACAAATGCGCAATGGATCCACTGTGTTATACACAGAAGAGCAAGCGTAAAAGCAGCTAGGCCCTGAACTAATGTTTTGGCTGATGTTGTTAATGTCAATTTCCTCAAATCTAGTCCCCTGAAAGTGCAGCTGTTCTCTGCAGTTTGTGAGGAGATGGGAGCTCAACCTTCAGCAGTGTTGTTTCACAGCGAAGCGCGGAGAGGAAATGTGGATGTTTTTGTTGGAGGAGAGGATGCAGGAACTTGCAAACCAGTTTAGTGATGAACTATTTCTGATAAAACTGGCCTACCTCAGCGATATAGCTGGAAAGCTGAATTAATTAAATCTTCAGCTTCAAGGCAGAGACAAGCACATTTCACACCTGGTTGCCAAAGATCAGTGCATTCATCCAAAAGCTGGAGATGTGGGGCAGGTGACTTGATCAAGGAAATACTGATTCCTTTGAGAATCTGATCAAGTTTGCTGAAACTAGTGACTCTGGAGCCAACACAGTGATTCCATGTCTTAATGAGGACATCTCTTCCCTGAGAAGATTATTTCAAAAGTACAGTTCTCAGTATGACTGGGTGAGAGCTCCATTCAATGCAGCACCACCTGCTGAGTCCTTCTACTGAAGAGGACCAGTTCATTGAAATGACATCTGACTCCACCCTGAGGCTGAGGTTTACAGCAGAGACACTGAGTGAATTCTGGCTCGGTGTGGAGAGGAAGCATCCACTCGTCTTCATCTTCCCTTTGCCACATCCTATCTCTGTGAGATGGGCTTTTCCTCTGTTGCCTCACTGAAAACAAAGTACCGATATAGGCTCAACAAGAGTGGCATTATCAAGCCTATAACCCCGTTTTGAAAAGAGGTGCAGTGCAAAACAGTTTCATTGCAGCTGCTAACACAGTGGTAAGGCTGATAAATGTCACAAAAAGTACTTAAATTAAATTGAACTCGATTGTTATCCTTGTAGCAAAGTGCTTGCACAATTTTTTTTGAAAGCACACAAAATGAAAAATGTCACAAAAAGTGGTTTGAAAAAAGGTTTTTATTTACACATCAGAAATAACTGAACGAAAGATAAATGCCATATTCATCTGTATGTTATTTCAATACACAAGTCCAACTTGGCCCATTGTGTCATCATTTTGCTGGGACAGGGGCATGAAAAATATTCTTCCTCCAAAGTAGGGCATGAAAGAAACATTTAGAGAAGCACTGCTCTAACTGGACGTTGTGGCCGGACATACGCTGAGCAGCCCATTAAATGTTTCAGCAAACAGGTTTTTACGACACCTCACAGAGGACGCACTATAAATCTTAAGGTGATTACAAAGTGTGCTAAAGCAGAGGATGTGAAATTATATTTAAAGAGTCAGTTCCTCATTGTTTACTTTGGGTTTTTTGGTCGTCCAGCAGCTGTTTTCCAGCACCCTTGATGGTCAACAATAGAAACTGATTTATTCTTTCCCTAGATAGACTCTAGGTGATACAATATAGGCTTTTAATTTACTGCAACAACAAGCACCCTACAAGAATACACTCCTCCCATTTAAAATTGTTATTTATTACCTTCAGTTAATAAATACACTAAAAAATGTACAATTAAAAGGTTCAGTGTGGAGAAACTCAAAATGTGTTTAGTTTGTCCAGTTTGGACGACAGTAAAAAACATGGCGGCCACCACAAAGGCCCCCCCTCCAAACCTATGACGTTTGTAGATATAAAGAGCCCATTCTATGGTAAAGAAAACAACATGTGATACAATGTATATGACACACACCAGGGAAAACATCACTAGGATTACTTTATATTCAATTTCTGCCAAAAATTCCTTTCACCTAAATCTTACACACTGGACCTTTAACTTGAGGTACACTATAGCTTTCAACAGCTTCTCATGATCATCATAAAGCAGAATTGTCCATGTGTCATTTCATTTTTAGTGAACTGAAATGTGAAATATGTTGACCTAACTGCTTGTAACTGTTTTTCAATTGTCAGGTCATACTTTTACCCTGTATGGGTTCAAATTAGAGTCAGTGAGAGACTTAAATAGATGTTCAGTTCAAAAGTTTGTGGTTGTAAACCTGGAAAATGAATCAAAGAATTTGTGTAGAGAAGATTTGTATTTATAAAAGGAAATTATACATGTTCACAAAACATACGTAGGGGAAGCTGATAAATGTGACGAATAATCCAACGTCTACAATAGACACTACTTGTAAGAAATTAGTGCAGTACCAAAACATTAAGATGTGTCCTTCGATCATGAATATCCACAGCAGATGTCCTTTTCTAAATTCACTCAATTTCTCCAGTCAGTGAGAATCACCCCCTTCAGCACCATGAAAATTAATTTTATTTTTCATGGATAAAGACCATACGGACAGAAAAAAAATATGATTGATAGCTATGCTTAGAGTGCCATACACAGGGTCATTTGGTCTAAGAATTTCTGCAGAGCTCCATTAACTCATTCCAATGCGCCATTGAACTTCCAAACTGTTGGCCAACGTACTCTCAGAGGAACCAGAGTGGTCTCGGGACTTTAAACTTCATCTTGGAAAGCTCTCAACCTCAAAAAGACAAACCAAAAAGACAGGCGCTCATGGGACACATCTGAAGTTTGCACCTCTCCAGTCATCTCACCAATATTTTTCTTAGCCTTGGAATTTCTGGCAGAAAATACAGATGTATGCACAGACTGAAAACAACTATTAGAGCATAGAGACTTAAGACCCACAAAGATACCATGACTAAGCATGACAGATGAATGTTAACTTCCAGTCTGGCTTCAAGGTTTTATGTGCAATTTTATTTACTCAAACGATGAGATCGGGGAACGTTGGCCAGTGGATTAGACTATAGCTCAAATCTTTACATTGTAGTAATTTCCTTAATTTCAGGTGAATTTCAAGTAATTCTGCATCAGGCTTAGCAGCCTGGCAAGCAAATGTTGGTTGATCAGTCCATCACATTGGCAATTCTACTTAAAGGTACAGTGTGTAGAATTTAGTGATATCTAGTGTTGAAATTGCATGTTGCAGCTGAACACCCCTCACCTCACCCTCTCCTTCCAAACATGAAAAAGAACCTGTGGTAGCTTCAGTTGTCATAAAAACTCAAAAGGTGTTTAGCTTGTCCAGTCTGGACTAATGTAAAAAACATGGTGGCCTCCGTAGGGAGGACCCCCTCAGTGTAAATATAAAGTATTTAAATATAAAGGGCCTTTCCTGGGGTAAAGAAAACTACAAGTAGCGAAAACATCTTGAGGATTATTCTACATTAAATTTCTGATAATAGTTCCCGTTCACCTAAATCTTACACACTGGACCTTTAAGGGATGAGCAGTGTACTTCTTAAGGACATTTCTTTATTTGGTGTTTTGTCAATGCCTGTGGGCAAAGCTGCCATACTTGTTTAAAGACCCATAGAAGAGATCTAGGAACCACTGCAAAAGACACATTCAACCTCCTTAATGACCACAAGAACTGCTTTAAAGACATAATGCAACCTTAATCATTGAAAGACCTTATATACCCTTGTCATAGGCCATTAAAATGTAGAATCTTCACAATTCCAGATTCCTAAGAAAAATAATTTCTACAATCTCCTTAAAATCTCTTAAATGCTGAAGTACCATTAGAACCTGGCAACGAAAACCAATATCTTTTCAGTTTCCACCTAAACCCTCTAAACAATCCCTAGAACAATCCAGTCAGTATGACAAGTGCAGGGTTCTTCTACATGCTCAATTGTGATTCCTATCATTTGAGAGCCATGTCTGGTTAAGGACCCCAAGGCTTTTGTGTTGTTTGTGATTCAGTCTCTTAACTATAATTGTGTGAGCAGAAGATTTGTAATAGCCTGTTGTTCTTGCCAACTAGTGCTCAGGTCAAAGATCATTGTGTTCCAGATTGCACAGGTCTTTTGTGGGACATGGCCATGGGTACTTTGATGTAGCCCTTCTACAAAAGAAAATCCACTGATGATTACTCAGGAAGCAGAGAAGACATGAACTTGTACACAAGAGAATTACTAAAGTAGGAACACAGGCCTATAGAGTCATTAGAAAGTGCATTAAGGGCTAATGCTTTCCCCATGTGCTTATAACTTTGAGATACAAGGAAAACAATTGAGAGTTTACCTTGAAAATAATGCCATTAACTATCATCACCACAAACCTTTCCCCCCAGGAAAGGATATATTGGTCTCTCTTATCTGTAGTTTTCCACTCATTAACAAGTCTACAGAAATATGTATTCATCTCTTAGCTGAAGGCCTGGACCACAGTGGGTGCAGTGTATATGAGTGTCAAGGCTGAGTTACTCACGCAGCATTCTCCTTGTCTATATGTCGTGTGATTAAAGTATTCATATCAAAAGCAATACCACAGTATAAAGGTAAAAATACAGATACCTCAGTAAAAGCACACCTATTTGTACAAAATTAACTTAACTCATTTAACAACAATCATTTTAAATTCCCAGGTATCAATTTGTATTTTTAGTTTCAAAGGAAATTACATAGAGCAGTTGACAGGGCTGCTGACTCCACCTCTGGATGGTTGATTCTGAACTTAAATAGAAGGTGAAGTGAAAGAGATGTTTATGGTATCTATATCAACAGGATATCCCCATTATCGACACAAGCACTCAGGAAATCCAATGTTTGTACACTGCTTTTGTAGTAGCAAGGTTTTTATTGTCTCACAGTGCGTCACATGCAGACTTTCAGATATTCTTCTCTGGATCTACGTTATCAGTCTTAGTCCAATTCTGATATTGTGACAATTTTGAGACATTAGCCTTTCTGTGAGCACAAAAGGTGGCATTCGTTCGTCCGTTTGAGGACAATAAGATGATTATTTAGCATGTTCAGTTCAAGGACAATATGTTAGGCGTTGGTTTCCTCTCAGGCTGCATCCTTCTCTGTTAGTGCTGCAGCTATTTCTCATCTGTACACTAAGCAGGAGCAGAGTGTCTGCACCGCACATGAGATGCTTTTTAAACTGGTACACAGCATTTTGTTCGCTCTTTTAATTTTGATTTCATTTATTTATTTTTATTTGTGTACCCATCAGTGACATTGCCGGCTGATCAACAGAAAACATGTGAAAGAGTCAGAGATTGTTGTGATCTGCAGGTTTTAAGAGGCAGAGAATAAAAAGATATAGTGTGAGGAGCAACTGTACACAAATCAAATAGATAAACCAAATAATGTAATAGAAGAACCGAAACAAATTATAAAATGTTTAGCTAATATAGATGAATATAACAAATATGTAGTATCTTTTTGATCATGGGAGGGTCGTGAAGACTCTGGGATGCAAAGTAAAATAAGTTAATATATTTATTTAATTGTTTCTACTCAATCACGGTAAAGGATGTGGAATCAACATTAAAAAACAGGTCAACTGGACATATTAGATAAGTCGACCTGGATGACTGAGAATGTAAAACAAAAGGAATTGCCATTCAATTAGTATGTGTAAAGAATAGAAAAAGAAAAAATTAAAAACAAATTTCATGCTGCAAGTTTAAGTAGTTGTAAACAACTTCAATTTAATTTAGTTTTAAGTAAAACCTAACTTTATTTTTATTGGCATGAGGCAGACAGTGTAAGCTGAAATTACATTGACTAGATTTTGATTATATCAATTAGATCAACATTTCTTTTATTATTATTATAACCATTGGATGTGGTAGTAGAAGTAGCAGTATTGTTAGGATATGGTCATTTACAAGGCCATTCAAATGTGGTTTATATGACCATTAAAGAGCCAATATGCTTATAAGCCGCTAGTCCATGATGAATCAGAGTACATTAACATGAAGTATTACCCAATTCACTTATGCAGTACAAGGTACTATCATCTGTTTGCCATAGGCTTTTTTGTCCTTGCCGTCCATAATCAATATCAATTATCCCTGAAGGGTTGCAGCGGAGCTACACTCTGCACAGGTCACCAGCTCATCATAGAGCCAACACAACAGTTCAACCATTCTCATAGTCACACCTATGGTAATTTAGAGTCTGCAATAACCTAAACACAATGTGCATGTCTGTGTGAGGAAGCTGTAGTACATGAGGAAAACGCTAACCGCTACCAGTTTCTTTATCCATTCATTCATCCATCATTATCACTTATTCTTTCAGGGTCCTTGAGGACACTGCAGCCAATCCCAGGTCATATTGGACAGGTCTCCATCGTATTGCAAGGCTAACACAAAGAACAAGCTACCACTCTAACTTACATTCACACCTCCTCTGGAGATGCTGTCGGTAAATGCCATTTGAAACGGAGCGCTGGCAACTTATCAAGCTTGGCTCACAATGAAATAAATGAATGACCTGTGATCTGTCTACAGGCCTGAGAGGCACTCTTTACACCTGTTCCACCGGAGGGCATTGTCCATTTACTTGGGCATCTTGAGTGCTGAAGGGAGGAGGTCAGGAGAGAAATGTTCTCACTATAAAAACCCATTCACACCAGTCACATGGCTTTACTATTCAAAACACTTGCGAGCCCTTTGCACTGTATCATATTCATCACTTGCTTTGGATTCTGTTTGGCTCGAAGCCTTACCTATAAAAGAGCCACATTTGTCACAGATGCACTTAAGCTATCACTCACGCGGACAAATTAATCGACCCGCCTCGTCCAGAATTGCCACCCACAAACTCCTGCAACGGTCATTTATAAAGTGAACAGCACCTGAGTCAACAGGGCAAGTGCTCAGCTGTAATGAGAGGCTTTGAGAGCACCCTCTGCTCGCCAGTACGGATGCAATTACTCAACATAGACATTCATTTAGCACAACCCCATTCAATAAAGTTTATATGTTTATCCAGGGGTAATATACCGGTCTGGAACATTGGGGAATTTAATCATTTCCAGGTCTGTCAAGATTTTTGGAAGAGGGGTTGTTGTGACCTGAACCCAACCCCTAAGCCCCCATTTGTTTTAAACTGCACTAACATAATCACTGGTGATGGGATGACATCACAAGATGTTGCTTTGTGAGTTTGTAAATAAAACCCATTTCCAAATGCTGACAGGCTCATTTTGCACATGCATTCAGCACAGTTGAAAAAGGCTTGAAACAAAGGCTGGAAGGGTGAATTAAAGGTGCCCTGTGAAGAGGTGGTTGTTTACATTTAGTGAATTTAAATCATGTGTTTGTTACCCCAATATATGAAATAAACAACAAAACGACATACAACTGTTTATACAGTTATTTCTGCAGTAAGCTAGGCACCAGACTGGACATGAGGGTAGTCGGGGAACTGTAATCAGACTGATTTGTATATTCTGACTGGCACACACGCATATACAGCCTCATCACTTCGATATGCAGCCTATGGCAAAATATTATATTTTGTAACTACAACAACTATGGACATCCCTAATTATTTGCAATTATTAGGGTTAACAGACATTTTTTTCTTTTGTAAAACACCTTGTTTTACCTTGGACAGTGACCCCAAAAACAAAGGCCCCCACCCTTCCGGTTTCCTCATGACCCCTACAGCTGTGTTTCCACTGCAGGAACTTGCCCATTGAACTACAAATCTTTGCAAGAACTCTGTGCATTTCCACTGCAGTAACCAGGGTCTTGAATTTCCTCCACATTTACTGTTGTTGTCTTGTTGATGAATTTATAAAGTGCCATTGTTGTAGTAGTGTCTCCTGCCTCACCACCACCTGGTGGACTAAAGTGGAACACTTTCTTGTAGCCGATGATTGTTCGTAAAACTTGCAAAAACTCCCAGGGATGTTTTTGGGGTGGTTTTGCCCATAAAAATAAATTTATCAAGACAGTTTTCTGATTTGCTAAAACACATTTCTGGAAACTTCCTCTCCATTTCTCAGAACAGTAAATACAAACACAGAAATCTACATTCAAAAAAACTTTGACTTGTCTTGCAAAATTAAACCATTGATTTAAAACAATTTTATCTTTACCCAAAACCAAACACTGCAATCAACACACAAGGCCAGCTAATGGATAAACACTATTCAGCAATCATAACACACTACATGAATAAATGCAAAGCACTGCACTCTGAACTACCAGAAAAAATAAATCTGTACTGCAAAATGACTCAAACATATTTATTGTTGGATATCTGAACATTCCTGCACATATCAAAACTTGTGTTTCAACAAGAAAACCAGCAGTAAAAAGAAATAATCTGCCTCAGCATCATGCCTCTGTGCCGGGTCAGACCACAGAACTTACAACAGGAGAATCTTTTTTTGTGTCCAGCCTTGAATAGATCCAGTTAGAATAGATCAAATAGACCCCATATGATCACACACTGTATCCATTGACAGGAGGAGATTTTTTGTCATAAACTCTCTTCCTAAACCCTATAGTGTTTTCTCAAAAGCCAAATTTGCCAAAAACGCTGGTTATTGATAAATCATTCAAATACTCTCTCACCGCAATGAAAGCTCACGCCCCAAATGACAACATAAACAGGATGTTCTGCCTGCTCATGACCTCCCTGATAATGTCTGAACAAGCCATCCTGCAGACCTTCAGGATGACATTGATAAAACTGATGAGGTTTGGTGTTGTATGGTCCTAGAGAGAGGATGTGTGTGTGTTCAGTCTTTAGTGGTTGTGTGTCAACGATGACAACAGGGTGTTAGTTGTGTTTAACCTTTGGGGCCTGTGTGTGTCAGTCTGGGTCTAAGTGCATCGCACTTATAATGTGTTTAGTGAATGAGAATGTGTTTAGAGTTTAACATAATGGGTGATTGATTCAATAAAAAAATGTTCACAGTTGTTGAGAGAATTGGGTTGTCGCAATTCAAAAAAACTGTAAAATTCACTTTCTGCCATTTGACAGGTCAATTAATAGAATTCATTAACTCCTGACCACCTGGGCCATTGTGTATGTAACAGGACTGGATATCTATCAATAAATCCCCCTCTATCTTCAGATCAGCTGTCCTTAGTCAGCTGTTCAGCCATTTCAGATAGGGCTGCTCCGACCCACACTGTTGAGTTGTTTCATGTACAGTGAACCCTTCAGGATCATGTGCACTTTTTTACAAACCCGTCTAAAAATACAATCAGAACTTCATCCAACTTACAATAATAAAACACAATTGCAATCTATTTTAACAAATAACATTGGTGCCTGCCACAACAGCAAGGCTGGTATTATTTTCATCTTTTAAATCAATGTATGTGTGTGTGTGTGTATGTGTGTGTGTGTGGGTGTGTGTGTGTGTGTGTGTGTGTCATCATTGCAATGTGGTGACCACATGCAGCAGGAACTACCACAGAGGTGGTTATAAGTCTTTTGGCAGGTGTTTACATGTCTGTTCGTCCGTCCGTCTGTGCACAGGGATTGTCGCAGTGATAGCATCACAACCATGCAGGATAGTCACAGAACTTTGTAGGGGGTTTGGATACATATGGAGGGGCCAACTGGTCCTCCATTTTACAATAGTGACCCACATTAGCTTTCATTCACAGAACCCAGGATACCAGTTCCACTGATTCCCATCCATTCTAAATCATACAGACGATCTTGAGGTCTGCATGGATTTCTATGAGAAAGAATGGTCCAAAATCCTTTCTGAACTTTGTACAGGTCTGATCTGCAGCTACCGGCAGCTCTTGTTTGAAGTTACCACAGCCAAGAATTCACTTACTTACAGCACTATGAATATTTAATGTGTGTTCAACAAAGACATAACAGATTATAATTGTTATTACCTGACTTGGAGTCACATCAGATCACAATTTCTGACAATATAACAACCCCTATAACATTACTTACAGACCATCTACCATGCACTATTCCCCTGCAGTGTCAGCGGTGTCAGCCCCCAGCAGTCCAGAAATCCGAGGTACAGAAACAACAGAGCATCTGCCTGGATCAGAAATACTTCCTTATTTATTTGAAAAAACTTATTCGCCCTATTAAACCAAAAGGATGCAACCCTGCCACTTTACAGGTGATTTCTGTCTACAGGCCACTAACACTGATTGGCCTTTGGAGGTTCTCCACCTTCAGGGTTTCATTTAACAATCTGGATTTCCCTTGATTTCCCTTGTTTAGTCCAGTAATTTTAATTAAAAACATGTTCTGGAAGGAAAGCAGAAGAACCCCTGATAAGTCAAAGAATAAAGTTCAAGGAAACAACAAGTTTATCTTGGGAAACCTCCGGTCTCTGGGTCTTATACCGCCGGTGACACAATGTGATCTGAGCCACAAGCAATCTTTGAATACAAAAAAAGCAACTCAGATAAACAAACAAATTGTCTTGATGGCAATAATGTAAAATAGTAGACAACATGTCCTTCAGGGTGGTCCCTCCTGGCTGTATTCCTGTCAGGTCATGGTCAGGGTGAAGGCAACACACACGTAGCTGTTGCGTGTCATCACTGACAGACATCATGGCGACAGTCGTGAAGGGAAAAGTAAATGCAGAATGTTGGGCTCTTCCATGGAAAAGGACAAATAGTCATTTTTTTCTTTTGTTTAAGTAGAAAATAAACCAGTGTGTTTAGTTTGGAGAGAAAACTGTGCAGTGATGAAATCATTAGAGCTGAAAAACACTGAGAGAACCTCAAGAACCTTTTTCTTTCTGCCTTGTGATGAAACAACAGACCGTCCAATCCCCCATTCATAGAACCTATGTTGTGGCTTCTTTGTGTGTTTCATTTTTTAGCCTAAAATCTATTAAATCTTATTTGAAAGCAGAAAGCTTGGTCTTGACTTTAAGCCTGGACCTACCTATTGCACCTACTTTAAAGCAGCATCTGTAGGAGGTTGGACAACAAATGACAATAGGAAAAGATCATGATGGAAACAGCAGGGCTTAGTTGGAAGAAGCAGGTTAAAATCTGGACTCACTAAAGTTATAATTCTAAGACAAAAATCAAATGTTGCAACATACACAAATCACTGGGAAGACTGACACAAACCTGTGGACAGACCTCGAGGCGATTTGCACTGAGAGCGGTGATATATATCGCTGAAGTTTCACCAAAAGGCTCATTCTTGGTCTTGAGTAAAACGTGGACTTTTAATCTGAGACTAAATCTAAAAGTCGCTAATGAAACCAACACTATCTGGTAGCGTTCATACAGGAACCACTGAGAGAAAAAATATAGGCCAAACCATAAAATAGCCCAGCAGGTTGAGTTTCAGAGTAAATCTACACCATAGCTCCATCTTTCTGCCTGCAGCACTAAATATAAACAGAGACAGCTGAGAAGGGCAGGACCCGATGCTTCCTGGGGTTAAATTTGAGATTTATGCCAGAGAATCACCAGCGCAGCCTTCAACCGGGGGTCGCTCCTGGCACTGTGACTTCACAGAGCAACTGGTCTGTTCCCAGACCAACTTTTTTTTTTTTCCTTTTTTATCTAGAGAGACCAGATGAGAGGTAACAGGTGAGGTGAGACACCTCAGGACAGATCTTACATGAGGTGACATAACAGGACTAACACAACAGGGTCTTACCGCTCATTGATCTGATACTTTTAGTTATTTCTAAGGAAAATAAAGTTTTTCTTTGACAACATTTTTACTGTAATAGTCTTCCTGCAAACCCAAATTCACTAAATCCATCCCTGCTCTGAGTGAGTGAAAAGGAACCTGTGCACCTGAAGCGGAGCTCAGACTACAGGAGTTTTTAGGTGCAGACTGATTTTAAAATCAGGTATTATTATGCACAAGAGGAGAATCTACACAGATATTTTTCTCTCTAATCTCATACATGCACACATTACAAGATTTGAAACTAGCGTCGCATCACACAGTACAGGATATTATTGAGATGATCGCTACAGAGGCAACGAGGCACCACTGAAATTGGTGAAAGCTCACAATGCTAAAGAAAGTGAAAAAAAAAGAAATTACGGATCTACCATTGATCCAGATCTGCACCAATATTTAATGGGTTCTTCCTGACCCATACGGCATCCTTCCACCAAGTGTTGTGGTAATCCTTTCAAACAAATAAACAAACAAACAAGCATGTAAACCAACAAACAAACAAACAGGGGTGAAGACACAACCTCCTTGGCAGAAGTAAAATGTTATGGGACACAAGTGTGCTCAGCATGACCACCTGCTATGAACAGGCAGGTGTAGGACTGCGCAAAACTCACTGACTCTCGCCACTTCGACTCCACTTGCAGCTGGCATTAAGGTTTTGTGTCCGTTTTATGATTTTACAATTAGTCATTTTATCTAGATATGATTTTACCCTGATTACATTTGCACCTGGATTGTGTCTAGTTCACATTACATCCACATCGTGCAGTTCCAAAAAACAAAAGAAGATAGAAGAAAATGGCATCTGTTAAGTTTGTGTTTATTTTCTTGAACTTTCATTCACTCCATCCAGAGGACTGCATCCTGTGTCTACTGTGGAAAGGTCATGCTGGTTTGGAACTTGTATTTATTATTTCTTTCCACGTAGATGTTGTATGTGGACTGAAAATTCATCGTGAGTGATTTACACTCATTTGCATGTGGTCAAACACTCTCCTTTCACAATTTACCCAAAATGCATTTTGATGCCAGGTGTAAGCTGGTTATAACATTGCAGTGATCTGTTGGATTAGTATCGTCACATCCTCCACTGGGACTCTCCTTCCTCTATGGTGCACAGACAAGTCACCATGATACAAAAACCAGAGCTTTGGAGGAAATAACCTCAGAACTAACACTCCTGAGCTGAACTATACATTGTTACTGACTGATGTAGATATGAGGTCTGTGCAGCACCTGAAACATGTCACATGAACCATGTAGGGGAGAGTACTTTCTCCTTTCTCCTCCAGAAAGACACTCCAACAGCTGTCGAGCTGCTGGAGGCTGCTGCGAACAGCTTCCTGCACGCTCAAAGATCCTGGGGGATGGATTAGGTGGAACATCGATTGCCAAGCTCGAAAACTGTGTTTCCTCTTTGACTCAAGTTTCAGGCAGCTACCTCTTTTTCTTAGGCACCTTGTCATCACAGGACTTGAAGTGACATCTAAACCACTTTTATAAACATAAGAAAGACAGTTGTGGACAGTTGTGTGCAGCTCCTTGTAGACTAAGGGCACAGGAAGAACTCTGAACATGAGCTCAACCTATTCAGGCATAAAGAGTTAAAGCTGGACCCTGAGAGTTACAACTTGAGTGAAATGTTAGCTTGTTTCCACCATAGGAACTTTTGCCTGGACACGTGGCTTATTTTAGGAACTTGGGAGAGAAAACATGTCCGTGTGCATTTTGATTTTTGAAAACGTGGCTCTTAAGATTGAACCTCTAGATGCATGGTAGTAGTCAGTTTGTAGGGGTGATGAGCATAAAATCAGTAGATACCACTTTCACCATGCACATTCACGTTCCATGCATACAGTTCTCAACTGCAGGAAAGTTGGCCCCCCTACTTACCAATCAGCTCAAACCGTTAATCATCTGGAGAAACCCTCCCATGTAATATTTCCACCAAGTTGGGTGGAAACCTTTTCATGTGATCTTGAGTTATTACACACACACGCACACACACACATTCACAAACTACGCTGAGCCTAAGTAAGTAAGAATTACAACCATCAACAAACAGTTATCCCAGTTTAAAAATTAATCTTGACACACCATCCTAGACACCTCATTACAGTAAATTATAACTGACTATTTAGGGTTCCTTGTTTTTCTACTTTGACCAATGTTCATTGTGTCATTATTTATATGGTAAAAAAAATGTCCAGCCACCCACCATGGTAGAAATGAACAAATCGCCTCCTGGTGCATAGGAAATTAGAGATGAAGTTCTGGAAAACAGTCTGGCTTGCATCTTTCTTTGAGCCTGTGTCCAGATGACAGGCAGGAATAACACAAGAGATCTGACTCTACAGGGAGTTATCTGCACCATCTCTGCCCAAATTCTGAGCAGCATATTTAGCGAGTCAGAGGAGATGAGGGGTTGTGCTTGGTTTCATTTATCTCCCACAGTCAAGGATTTGCTCTGCCAGCTTCCTTGGCGCAGTCAGCAGGCAGCTGGTACAGCGGACAGTGGTGCAGGGCGCGGCCGCCCGCCACTTTAACACTTTTCTGGCTTCATCTCAAGCGTTTTGCTGCACTCACATTCTCAGGACAACTCGACAGGCTCTTGTTCCACATTTGTGACATGAGTGCAGTGGACTCTGCTAGTGGACAGACAGAGTTACTTATACTCGTAGCAACACACAGGGTTTGCAGTTGGTAATAGGAAACAGCTGTAGTTGGCACAAAGCTTTGATGTGCCTACTCTGACCCATGCTATCTGCGGAGGTCAAATTTATGCAGCGCGGCGCTAGAAATGCAGAGGAAGTTTGTTTAGATAGATGATTCCACCATAAACACTGTTCACTGTACACAGTTCACTCGCATCTCTTTAAAAAGCTTCAGAATCCAAATAGAATAGTGTGACCAGAGAAGTTATGTTAAAAGGTGAGAGGTCATCACTGGCACTCAGAAGGAATCAACACACCAACACACCTCATTTATGAAGCCAAAATATTTAACATTCTCAGTGGATAGGTTTTAATTAGAGTGTGTTTTTGTATGTGATGACTGGCTTGTATTATTTATTATTGAAGAACTGTTGTTATGATGTGTGTATGGCTTTTCATTTTCTTGCAGTAGAGATAATATTTTTAATTAACCAAACATGTTCACTCAGTTTCCTTTTTAATTTGTTTTGATTTCTCTCACACTAGTGACAGAGGGACAAGAACATTTGGTCCAGACTGAAATATCTCACCAATTTTGAATGGACTGCCAAAATGTGGTTTTTCTTGATATTCATGGCGCTGAGTGGGTTTGGGGGAAAAAATGAAAGCCCAAATATAGGTCTTGTTTGAGCTTTGAGTTATTCAAGCAGAATAACAACAGCACCCCTTGATGATTCAAATTATCAAGGAAAACCTGCTGAAAACCTTTTTTTGGCTGCTGCTTGGAACATTGATAAGAGCAGTTAGACTAAAAACTATTGTTCCAGAGAGTAAAACAAAATAATAAGCTGGAAGAAGCTAATATGCTCCATATAGCATATAGAAACCTTGAGTTGATGATATCTCCATGTGGGTTTGTCACTTCAGGTCACACCATAGAACGGATCATCCTTTAACCAGAGGGTCGGCGGTTAGATCCCAGTCTTCCCCATTATGCATGCTGAAGGTTCTTCCCACCCCTACACCAACTGTGACTGTAAAAGGGATGACTTTTGTGATTTCATGCAAAATTTTAGGGTCAGGTGGATTTGGACCAAAAACCTTATGTGTCCTATGAATACCTGCTAAACAAACAACAAATAACTTGTAGTCCAGCACAGCAGTTGTCTGCAGTATGCTTAAGGAGCATCTTAACCATGGTCAAAGGATTGGATCTGGACCATCTACGCTGTGCTGGTTCAAGCTCAGGTTCAGAGTGGGCCAAACCACAGCTTCTAAAAAAGTCTGTTGACTATGGTCTGGCCACGTTCTCTGCAGCCAGCGGGCGAGACCAAACAAAAGTGGCTGTAAGCTCCAGTGAGCAAGACCTGGTGCTGAGGCAGCATTTTTCATCACGTCTCCAAAAATAAACCTCGGTTCAATGAGCTCACTCACCTCTGTGGTTAGCCTAATTAAACCATGCAGCTGTGGATTATTTGGAAAACCTATCCCGCTTTTTGCAGAGTCCAGAAATATCATCCGCAGTAACTTCTCATTAATGATGCTAAGGATGTATGATGGGGGGGTGGGGTTGTTTTCATTTCGTTCTCCGTTGCCGCTTTGTTTCATAAATCTTAATTAGCTTTGTTAAATTAAAACTTAGTTGGCCACAGGTGCCTGAAATCATGAGACAGTTATCTACACACGCCAAATAAATAACAGTGGATTAATACTCCTTCAAAAAACAACACTGGAAAATATACTGCACAGTCAAACAGTACACCTACAGTAATACAGACCTGAAACAGTGTTCACAGTGTTGCCCTTCTGATCAACCCACTCACCAGACAGACATGCTGATAATGGATTGGTTTGTGTCATGGGTATTGTATGTTTGTCCTCTTTTATAAAGATTGTTTTCAGTTCAAGTTTAAACTGTGTTTTTGTTACGTTTTGAATTCATGTTTTAAGTTTGCTCTATGTCCCCTCTGTGTCCCACTCTGCTCCTTTCCATGTCCCACTCTGTCTCACTCTCTGCGTCCCTCTCCTGTGTTCCCCTCTTTGTCCCTCGCTGTGTTCGTCTCTGTGTTCCTCTCGTGTTCCCTTCTGCGTTCCTCTGTGTCCCTCTCCTGTGTGCTTTGCTGTGTTCATCTCAGTGCTCCTCTGTTTCCTGTTTTATTTTGTAGTCCCTGCTCCTGGTGTGTTTTCCCCACTAGACTTCCTGCCTTCGTCAGGCTCACCTGTTTGTCCTGTGCCACCTGTCTCCAGTTACTCATCAGTTCAGTGTGTATTTAAGTCTGTGTGCTCCTCCATGTGATTGTTTGTTCGTCTTCGTGTGTCATGTTCATGTGTCTTGTCACCTTTCGCCACGTTCCCTGTACATTTTTCATGTGTTTCCCTGTGCTACTCCCCTGTTTTGCCTGAGAGTAACTTTTGTTTTATTGAGGATTTGTTTTTATTATGTTTAGCTTAAAATAAAGGACACCTTTTGTTACCTGAGATTTAGTTTTGCATTTTGGTCCACCTGTTCCCTTTTCCTACCACATCCCCCCACCTGACAAGTTTGTTTTTTATTAGATTGATTGCTTACATTTTTAGATCCCTGCTTTCTACAATATTTGTGCATGTAACTGAAATAAGGTCAAGGAAAGCTTTAACATTTTGGCAAATCCACGTGCTTCCTCCTCCCTCAATACATTGTTCTTGCATTTAGCCTTTATTTGTTGAGACAGAATTAAATGTAAAGTAAAGGACAGGATTGGAACTGCTGCATAACTGCCCAACCAGGTGACTTAATGGGCGACCCACTTATTCTCTTTTCTTTTGGATTTTAATGAAAAGTACCAAACAACTCTTTTGTCTGCACCATACACACTGGGCTACCTGTACAAAATCTGAAGTGTAAAGATAGAAGCTGCAGTTTTGTGGGGATGAAACCAGATGAAGTGACTGTTTTGGTTAGACAACAAAAACACAGAGATAAGGAAATGTTTAGAAAGATGACTTTATGCATTAATAAGAAGGTACAAATGTTAATCGAAGGCCTGTGACAGGATGCCTGTTGTGTGAGGTTGGATGGACCACACACCAGTCCAACACACCGACATCTACACTCTCACTATACCGCATTGGCTTGGAACACTGGCAGTAGATGTAAATTAAGAGGTGTTGAATCACCCAGACATTATTCCTATGCACATTGAGCTGCACTGAGGGTGATTTGTTCAAATTTATGTCAATCTAAAAGTGTAGTTGACCAAGACAACGTCACCATCCAGAACATAGGTCCATAAATCCTCATGGGACTCGTATCAGCAGAAATCCAATGCTAAGCAAAGTGTACGTCTAATAGTGGTAAATAACCTTGATATTGACCAGTGATGGATGGAATTCCATCAGCCCACACAAAGAGCTAGTGACCCAAAACTGTGGCAAAATAATTCAGAGGAAATTAGTAGTAAATCATACGCAACTAGGCAAACAAGCTGTGTAATCCAATGACACACTTTGGCAGCAAAAGGAAGATACAGTGGGCACTCCGGTTTCAACTTTTTTCCGTAAACGAAGCTTCAGTGAATAGCCAGCTTCCACATGCGTCTCTCTCTCTCTGCCTGCCGTAGCTTGTTTTTCTTTCTTCATTAAAGCAATCTTTGCTCCACATGTGACTTTAAAAATCCCCCACTTTCTACACTACCACCTCAGGCTAACTGCTTGTAATATGTTCTTTCTTATGCATTAGAAACTTAATAAAGCCTCAAAGTGGATCTGGTACAACAAAAGGTATAATAAGCTCTTGGTTTATTTCAATCTGTGCATGAGGTAGTGCTTAGTGAGAAGGCCACATGTTTGTTGAGTCATCCCTTAAAGGACTAAGCCAAGTTTTATGGAGTTTGTCAGTTGTTAAAGACACAATCAATAGTACAGGCTCTTTATTAACATGTAATGGCAAACAGCAGGAGCTAGAACAACACATCTTTCTGAACTTTGCAGAAAATACCCATGGGGGAATGTGCTCTGCTAACATGTAAACGTAGCTGCAGACTTTTTTGCACCCCTGCTGACAACACACTGCAAACCCACCACATGTAATCTACAGTGCAAGACTGTTTTCTTGGTTTCTCTTTTCCCTGCCACTGGTACCTGAGCTCAGCCTCCAGCCGCTGTCAATCAAACCAAATTAATTAAAAAAGATGTCTCAAAAAAGTTAGTGTGATTTCACTTGGACTACCCCAACTGAGAGCTAGGCTATATTCTACCTTGTTTAAGTAGTCTACTGTAAATGACACTAGTTCTTGTTATTTCTTCAGAGAGAAAAAGATCTAAGACACTTAAAACATCACATATATTCAAGGACTTTTATGTGGGATATGGGGATTTCATCCAACCCTGACAGCATAGGTTGGATTTGATTGCTGCTTTAATCATCATTTTACTATTGTTCATTTGCCAAAATAGGGATCTTACCATGATCCATAAAAGCCATGTGCAAAGACATACATATTACTGGCTTGACTTCTTCCCTGGAGTCCTTGTGCTTAATCGTTTGCAAATCCAGGATCACTGCTGTGGCCACGTCATGGACCATAGATCATGATGGTGGATCCTGAATCAGAGATCGTGATGGTGGATTGTGAACATCGTGGCAGCTGATTGTGGACAGTGGTGTTTGATGGTAATCATGGACTATGATTGCAACAAGCTTGACATACAATATGCCTTCTCACATATTCAACCATCATTGGCAATAACTCCTCCATCCCTGTAAAAAAAATGTTTGGGGTATTTAAGGACAGAGGATGTTGCATCGTATTAAGCCCTATGAGACAAATTGTGATTTATGAATTTAGGATATACAAATCACATGATTGATTGAAGTTTTGTAGAACAAAATGTTAAAAATTGGAATCGAGATAAAAATCAAATAATGCTTATCACCCTAACTTTGTTAAAATCCGTTCTTATTATGTGAACTGTGGCTACAGGCATCTATTTGTGCTTAACAATCAAATACAATTTCTGGGCTCTGTTACTAATTCACAGAAATAGATGCTTGCCCTGCAAAGTCGTCTGTTACTCACTTGTTAACGAAGTTATCAGCTTTCTTGATTTTATAAGTGATTGGCTTTATGTAGCCTATACTGCTGAGATGAGATGCAAACTGCAGCTGTGAATGAAACAACAGGAACAGCTCGGAGCTCGATCTTTGGTGTAGTGGCTACAGTTGCTACCGCAGGTCACATGATACCAGAAAAACTTTTCAATAAGAGTGAAAAGAAACACTTGAGTTTTTAACAAAGAGGTTGCTGTGTCAGACGACCAGCTGATCAACAACTCTGTCTGTATTCTGTTGTTTTGTACTATCCGACAAAAAAATGTAAGCAAAGAAAAGATATGGCTAAATACTTGTAAGTACAGTTTTCTGGTGTTTGGGTGCTGCCCTGGTCTGGCAGGTGCAGAGCTGGAGTTGATTTAACCAGAACTGCATATGACACCCTGTAATTTATCTATGTCAGCAATACTTTAATATGTGAAAAGAAAATAATGTGAAGGGTGTAACGAGTTACTAATTACAGAAGAATAAGAAAACCACACAAACCACCAGAGGCCTGGGATGAGGTCTCAAACCACTTAGGCTTAATATGTTACATGGATCAGTTTCACTTTTTGTGGTTTGTGAAGGTTAAGGTTGTCTTTGCTCTTCAAGTTTAGACTAGGAGGCTGAGGGAGAAAGAACGAGAGCAGTGCCTGTTGTAAACATGCCTCTTTAGAATGGGCTGTTTGCTTGTCCTGTGGTAATGATGGTTGCAGCTTTCTTCCTGAAACTGTAAAAGTGACCTGCAAGTATAGAGCTGCAGCAAGTAAAAACCTGCTGCTGAACTCAGTCCACAGAACTCTGACGCCATCGCTGCACAATGAGTTGTTCTTCTATTTATTTAGCTCCACTCAGTACACAGAAGTCTGGACCGGAGAATCAGTCAGTGTCCAAATCACACCGAATTTGACGCTGGGCCCTTAAAGGTACAGTGTGTAGAATTTAGTGATATCTAGTGGTGAACTTGCATGTTGCAGCTGAACACCCCCCACCTCACCCTCTCCTTCCAAACATGAAATAGAACCTGTGGAAACCTTCAGTTGTCATAAAAGCTCTAAAGGTTTTTAGTTTATCCACTTTGGACAACTGTGAAAAACATGGCGGCCTCCATAGAGAGGACCCCCTCCGATGTAATTATACAGTTTTGATATATAAAGGGCCCATTCTAGGGTAAAGAAAACCACAATCCTTACGAATTTAGATGCAACACACTCGTGAAAACATTTCTAGAGTTATTTTACATACAATTTCTGCCAAAAGATCCCTTTCACCTAAATCTTACAAACTGAAGCTTTAATAATACACATTCCAAGTGCGACGCACAGACAGAGATTTCTGTAATAATTTAATAGATTATAGCTTCAAGCAAGAAGGCTGCATTTGAAGACTGATTGTGCGTAACCCATTTCGAAGGCTTCTTTAAATGCATGTGACAAATGCGACCTTCCATTCCCAAGAAATTAGGGCTCCATTGGGTGGATCCTTCCCAGCCCAACTTATTCCAAGATCCATTGCGCCTCAGGGACAAACCAGTAAAAAAAAATGTAATGGCGCCAGCATGCGACAAGACTTCTAATGCTTGAGTATCACGCTTCAACTCCACCAAACAGCTCATTAGCTGTGCCGTTGCACATGTAAAAAGAACTCAAAGGGCATTCAAACTTTATTGGCGTGTCCAACTTCAGCTCTGACACTGATCATGGAAATCCTCTGTAGATCAGAGTGCATTTTAGATTTCTCATTTCCTGCAGGAGCCTGATGGTAGATTCACGTCACCTTGTCTGGCTGAACAACACAGTAAATAAGCTGGAGGCATTCAGTCTCTCTCACCATACAGTGTGTTCTGTATTCATCGTGAAAGAAGTAAGTCTGGAACAATTCATCCCTAGATTAATTTCCAACATCCGGTTCTGCTAAAGGTTTCTTCCTGTTGAAAGGTTAGAACCCATTATAACAAAGAACAAGCACTTCGAGGCCCACTGTCACTCACTGCTTGCTCTTTGTGGGAACCGTTGGGTTTCTCTCTATAATAGTGTCAGGCCTACATTCCTCTGTTAAGTGCCTTGAGCTGGGATATGGTGTGATTTGACACTATACTAATCTGCAGCCTCAGGAGAAATCTACTTTTATCAGACCAGGCTCAATTTTTCAGTCTTCAACTGTCCAGTGTTGGTGGGTCTGTGTCACTGCAGCCTCACATTTGAGTTCTTGGCTGACAGGAGTGGAACCTCTCATTCTGATGCTTCTGCGCTCACCACAGTTGTTGAGAGTGTTACCACAGACCTTCTGTCAGCTCACAGATCTGCTGCTCACTGGATGTGGTTTGTTTCTGAGTTAAAACTTGACAGATTGTAGTGTGTGAAAATCAAAATATCAGTTCTTGCTACATTTCCCCTAAAACAACTAACTGTCAATTCATTCTTTTAATCTAAAGATTGAACAAATGAGTCTAACAGTGATAATTACTCAGATTTAGTACTGTTAGTGTACTTTTGAACTTTGGAGAGAACCAGGCTGGCTGGGTCTTTGTAGTGTCTTCATATTGTTTTGAATGAGGGTAATCAGTCAGTTTTGTTGACTTCCTTTTCATCCTTGCATACAATATTAAAACATGCAAACAATGGACGTTTTATGAAGTACAAGTTCTGATAGAAGTCAGCTGGTAACCAATCCAGGCCTGTATGAGCTTTTCAAAGCTTTTTTTGTCCTCAACACAAAGATTTTTCTTCAGAGATTAATTGTGGCCAGATTGTATAAATATTCTGTATTGGGTTTTTAAAAGTGGAAGTAGTGGATTTTGGACTGAAAATGCTTAAGAAAAACATTTATGTTCCTGTCTGATAATATCCTCGGCCCCAGGTTTTCTGAGTAGCAATGACTTTGGGTTTTTAAAAGACACACAGCAGTGGAGGTGCAGTAGTAGTTCTAGAGTAAAAATATTGGTTTCATGACAATCCATCCTATAGTCGGGTTGCATTTCACTCTGAATCAAAAATGTCAATAATAATGATGGAGCATGAGGTAACATCAGATCACCAAAGTGCATCTGCTGGGTCCCTAGATGTCTGTTCAATCCATTAGATGGACGTGTGTCAGACATACTTCAACTTAATTTATTAGTCAAATTACAGAGGGGGAACCTTTAGCCCCCAAATCAGAGTTTTCATTGATTTGTAGTGCGGTTTTCATGGTGGTCCAATCAAAGACAAACGATCTCCTGCTTTCCCCCTCACTCAGTCAATGATCTCAAATGGTTTAATGGACATAGATCATGGTTTGGACACATGTCCTCTTTAACAAGATGGGTCTCCCCAGGTTATTAGTGCTGTTTTGCCTCCAGGGCTGTGATCACCCCCTTGACCTTGGGACATTTACCCAATTTCTACAAGTTCAAGACCGATTGCAGTAATTGTGCATTTGCTGAAGTGAAACAGTGTCCTTAATCCAGCCAGAGAAACAGCATCATCCATTACACATCCACTCTCCACTGTAGAGCCCAGAGAAAATGACAATCTTGAGTTTAGATGACTATTTCTAACACTACAACTTTTTGCTTGTCAGTCTATGTAAATTGCCCAAAGCTGTCAATGTTAGAATGAATGGTAGCTTGTCTCTGACTGTCAGCACTGTGATGGACTGACGACCTCTACACGGTGTACCCTGCCCCTTTTCCAGTGTGTGCTGGGATTGGCTCCAGCCTCCCTGCAACCCTAAAATAATAATTGGTATGTCTCCAGAATGAGGGATTAGTCAGTGCCTGCATTCTTCTGCATTTTATGTTGATTAACATGTCCCAGTCCCCCATCCCCTAAGTGGTATAGCTAACGGATGGATGGTGAGCACTGGCTGCTACTGCACTCACAAAAGCCCACACTTGTGTTGATTTAGTTCTCACTGATTTATCATGGAAGGGCCACACAACACACATCTTTATCTCTTTTGTTGGTTGTTTGCATATGTGTGTGTATACTGTATATTCATATATATATATATATATATATATATATACATACACACATTATACACTGACTATAGTATAATACAGTGCTTGTGATGAGTCTAAAACACATGAACTGAAATTGTCAGAATCTCCATTAGAGTGAATCAAAGCATGCAGTTCCATAGCAGACCTGTTTCTTAGTCTGTACTACTGTACTCCTGGGTGTTACCTCACATGAATGGCTCATTGAGGAGCAGCTAAATGTCCTTGAACCCCAAACACTTGACCTCAAAGGAGGGTGATCAATGAGTAGTGGAGCAGAGAGGAGGAAGACATGTTGTCCCTCTGTCTACCATGTCTTTCTCTGTCTCAGAGGGTGGATAATTGCAAACAGACAAACCTTGTCTTGAGAAAATATACACACAGCCACACTTAATCTTAACCCTAAGTGCAACACATAAAGTCAGGGTAAGAGTAGCTAAGTCCCTGTTCATACAGGGCATCAACCTGTGTCCCGGGCTATCTGATCAAGTGGACAGCTCTAAGTACATTGGCTTACACCTGACATTTCAGTTCATCTCCACATGTACATCCTTCTGCGACCTCTTGTGATCGGAACTCAGTTGCCTGTTTTATATACAAATAAACATGTGCATCATTTCTGTTTGCAGAGACTAAATACACTTTAGTTTTTACTCCAACTATGACAGAAGGATCAATCGTGTGTGTGTGTGTGTGTGTGTGTGTGTGTGTGTGTGTGTGTGTGTGTGTGTGTGTGTGTGTGTGAGAGAGCAGGGGTGTGGAAGGTGAACAATTATTCCTGCCTGGAGAAGGCTGAGTTCACTTCAGGGGTCTGAGTAAAGGGAAGGGCTGGTGAGGTGACTTTGGTTAGAGGGACTGACGAAAGCACAGAAATTAGCCAAGTACACAGGCAGCTCTGGAGCAAAAGTCCAATGTGTCTTGTCAGTGTTGTGACCCTCCAGTAGGGGGCCACTTAAATAAGCATCAACAAGAGTGCATCAGAAGTAGGACACATTTCTATAGTGCTGTATTAAAGTTGTACAGACACGAGTGAAGCCATGGCAGACAGGAAGTAGGTGAGTCAAGATCAAACGAATAGAGTGAGACTGACGCATCAAACTTCAACTGCACACAAGGTGGTGGTAAACTCATCCCTGAGTCACAACTCGAATCTCTATCACAGCTGTTATAACAACAGGATGAATCCCTTTTAATTTGAAAGAATCTCGTGATTGCAAAAGATGTATCTTTCATTTTGCGGATCATTTTCAAAGTCTGTTTTTCAGCTCGGAGAATCACAAAGCCAGCTGTCCACACCGAGCCACGTTGTAATTACAAGGACTCGCAGCACACACAGTCATTACGCAGTGATTTTGGCCCATCCAGCCGTCGTCATCAACCTCTGCAGGCGCAGGGCGTCCTAAGATGTGGCTGACAGTCAAGGGGACATCTCTTCGTCTCACTACAATTATACAATTACAGTGCAAAGCCACAAGATAGGAAATTCTTTATTAGCATTTTAAAAGGCCCTCTGTGGTGGCCTGAGACCATGAAGAAAACCAGCCATGTGGGTTTTTTAATAAATAAAATTAGATGAGCCCCTGCACAAGGTCGGCCTTCTTGGCTGTTCACTCATCTTACTGTATGACCGAAGCTGCAGCAGAACAGTAAACTGTGGATTTATTAAGGTAAGTGCAGTCCTTGGTTTCAGGGATCAATCAACATGGTGTCATGAGAAGCCACAACATAAAAAACAACAAGGCTGTAAATTTCAAGTCTGCTTTTTAGTGGTCATCAGTCCTTTATGTGCACAGGGCCCTGTGGAACATACATGCTCAAACTATCAAAGCTTTAAATTCTCCACAGCACGATAGACACGTTTAAAATAGCGAGAGCTTTTTATGCACAAGGAATATGATTCTCTGTGTGATACGGGAAGTACAGTTCTATAAGTGACTTGAACACAGCAGAGCTGCGGAATCTAACAATGGGAACAGACAGTAGATTCAAGAGATGAAGACAATGAGATGCATGTGCAGTTAAAAGGCAGGAGCAGGAAATCCTATATATTTCTGCTGTCTTATTCTACTCATCCAACCAAGTGGTGAATGTGTGTGATTAAACAGCAGGACAATGTCAAGTTTGTCAAATATTTAGTAATACATCTATACATCAGTATGAGTTTGGGAACTTTATTTGAATTCAGGGAGACACAATATTACACAATGTTACAACAAACTGGAAAATATTTGAAATGTCGACCCTGCACTTACTATGTTGGGATGGCATTTGATGAAATGTTTTATTGTGGTTAATACAATGGAATGTTTTCTGATGTTTTCAGTCACCTGAAAATAAGAATCATTGTGTTTTCTTTGAATGAGCCTTAAGTGTACCGAGGGAGCAGGTCCACTTCCACAGAGTCCACCATGTTGCTCTGCCATGTTTCTACAGTAGCCCAGAAAGGACAAACCAAACATTTCATGTTTTTGTTACCTGGAGACGACTGTAGCTTCTCCTGCATTATTAAAAAGGGAGGATGAAAGGAAGGCTATTCACTTGGTTCGAAATTATATTATTTTTTGTCTGCTCAGGGGCAGCGGAAGACACTGTAAACAGTTACTATCAACTTATAAAATTGGAGAAGCAAACTATCTGCACACATTCATAATCGTCAGCAGTGATACTTGCGTGCACCAGATGAATGTGACGTCAACTGAATCCACCTGAACTGGTGTCACCCTTAACCCAGCAGATCTTCGTCTCTCCCCTGTGGATGGGAGAGGCCGATTGAAGGTTTATGTTGGCAGCGTGAAGGCTGCGTTACATCACATGCATTCGTGTAGCGTGGGGAGCTAAGCAGGTCATAAAACTTAAACCCAGTAAACACACTGGAATATGGACTTGGAAAGTGACTGTTAATGATCCAGCTCCGGCTGGTGGAGATGAACCAGCTGGACCCACCTCAAACACCTTGCTTATTTTCTCCCTGCGTACAAGGATCCGTATTTCCAAGAACTAAGATTTATTATCTAAGGGGAATCTAAGCAAGCTCTAAAGATGTAAAAATCATTATTATTACACTGTTGGGTCAATTGGTATTCGGACAGTTTTTAGAATTTAGCCTCTGTACACTGTCACAACAGCCTGATGTAGGGACATTACAAGTGATGTCCAGTAATATAACAGCTGATAGAAATAGCAGGTCAAAGGCAGACGAGTTCAAGTCGACACCATCTGCTCAGATTCAGCCAAATGCTGCAAAACTGATGGAAAGTGATGGAAAACTGATAAACGTACTGCTATTACATCCCAAGAGCCTCAAGGCAAAGTAATCAAATATTCTTTAATGGTATAGACTGCGACCTGACCTCAACCCACTTGAGTAGTTTTTTTACTCACTGACGACAAAGCTGCGGGAGAGAAAGACCCACAACCAAGGCCTGGCAAATAATCTCAAGGGAGGAAACCAACATTTCCATGCAGCTAATGTACAACGCAGGCCTGGCCAAGAAAAAGAAGAATATATTTATGAACAAAAGAGGGGGAAAATTAAGAGAAGAAATCACTTCTCTACGATGCTGCTGTGATTCTTAGACTTGTTTTCACTTTGAGCTCCAGCCTCGTCCCTTATATCAGCTGGGTATTACTAAAAGAGATATGAATTAATTATTAATAACCAATTTACCAGCAAGAGATCAACACCAAGGTTCACCCAATGTCCAAACATTTACTATTGTATTACAGAACACACTAAAACACATTTGAAACCATTAATCATTGGGAAGTCGGTTAAAATAGCAATGCATGGAAATAAATACATCCCTCCAAGTCTACCCCACTTGGTGCCTGCTTCCGTGGACCCTGGTTCATAAGCAAAGTGCTCCTCATGGGTGGTTTTGGCAGTTGTGCTGTTTTTTCCACCGGCTGACAACTACATAGATTTCACTGCAACCCACACAGGGTAAGAAACTACTCTGACTTGAAAACGATACAATATACTTTGTGGGGTTGATCACTGATGAAAAGTGATATGAGGCTATAAATATAAATGACTGAGTTATTGACGGAGAAGAAGCACCCTTTATATGCTTCATCTGAACATTTCTGAATGTAACAGTGTGCAGATAGCACCGTTCCTTAATGTTTTAAATTCAGTCCAGACAAACTATCTACATGTATATGTGTTCAACCACTCCATTCACAAAGTTAAAGATACAAGTGTTTTTCATTACATCCATTCCTTCCTCGGACCTAGTGAGTGATAGATATTTGATTTTCACACTATTCAATTAAAATGGCCAATAATATTTGGTCTACTCATAATTGCATTAGAGTTTTTTGATACTGTGACCATATAATATAGATTATTATAGATATTATTATAGATTATTCAGATGATTTAGGGATGGGATGTGTCATTGGGCAGAGCTGACGTTGGAGCAACTGAAATTTGCATCCAATGTTTGTTTTTGTGTGAAGGATTAACACATGCATTAAATTCACATTGCTTAAAGCTGAAACGGATCAAATATAATATGCTCTTCAGAAAACTGTGTTAATGCTCAAGTACGGACCAATCTGTAAATTCTGAAAATATTTTTATACACAGTTAATGTTGTGTTTGGGTGTATCTTCCAGTGAATTGTGTTTCTCGCCGTGACAGCAGGATTTAGAGTGAATTGCTTGGTTAAATAAATGTCAGAAATATTATAGGTCTCTCCATGTCTTCTACATGTTTAGATCTCTTTTGGATAAATCATCAGTGCTCAGCTTGTGGAGACTGTTGTATGTGTACTGAGCCGGTGGCAGAGTGGAAAAAACTTCTACAGACTAAAAGTCATGATTTCTATTGTGAAAATGTTATATTCAATTGCTAGAATGTCCCTTTGAGCTTACTATACATAGTGCTATGCTCATATTGATAAGAAATTAGTGAGAAAGGGTGTAAAATGTGTAAAAAAAAGTGAATTATGTTAATCAACTGGAAATCATGAACTGAAAACTGATTCTCTAAGTATTGTTCTATCTGCGAGGAGAGCTGGATGCTTCCAAAGAGTCTTTTGATGGGTGGATGTGTGTGGATGGATTTATACAAGGTGCAGGAGTTTGAAACCAGAGTTTGAATTTTTTGTTTTATTCTCATTCGTGAGTTTTTTTTAGTTGCAGGAAACATATTCTCAATTGACTGATATGCTCAGCTGCATTAATCATTGAATGGATAGAAAACAGTTTCATCTTCACTACGTTTCCTTCAGAGTGTATTTGTTTGGTGACAGTGTTGTAGGCCTTCATAGGGGATACAAGGGCTCAGTAGTGTCAAAGTAGAAAACACTTAAATCTGACCTGATGTAAAGGTATCAGTGTGTCAATCTAGAAATATTCTATTACAAGTAAAAGTTCTCTATCTTCATTTGTATTATTGTGAAAATATAGCAGTGAACACTGTCATTAACTATCATTGCTCCTCTTTGGTCTTTAGTGCCTATTAGACTGACAAACAGTTTTTATCCCCAGGCCATCAGGCTTTTGAACCACGGACCATAACCACCATCTACCTCTATATTTGCAATTTTTGCACAAGACATTGCACATTACATCTCCTTTGCACATTGTTTGAATTGCCGTTATATTTCACTTTGATCGGTCACCTGTTATCTTATTCTTTATTTTGATAATGTTTATTTTATTATTATGTTTATTATTCCACTTATATATTTTGCATTGCATATGCACTTTATATTTTATATTTCGTATTTTATATATATTTTCTTCTGTTTTTCTTTTTATATTAGTAAGCACAGTTCTTTGGTCGGGTAGTTGCAAAGTAGGAATTTCATTACCCAATAATAAACGGCTGTGTCTGTTATTGTGTATATGACAAATAAACATCTTGAATCTTGAATCTTTAGTCAGGTCCTCACAAAGTGTAACTAGGAACATGGTTGTGAGATGATTACTGAGAGATGAAAGAGTCAACCACTCATTTCTGATAAACCAATGGTTTTGGACTTTTTCTCTCATTGTTACTTCTTATCATCCTGCATATTCTGCAGAACGTCTGTACATCCACCTGTAATCATTTTGTTTAATGAAACATCACAATGATCAGGCAGTGAAGAAGAAAACTTTCGATTATTTGGGTTTTATGTGAGAAATATCTTCGGGTAACTGTGATAACACATTATCCACTCTTCCAAGTTTTGTTGGTGTGGGGTGAGTCGTCCAAGGTCCAGGTTGCAATGGCCTGACAAAATATGCTTTATTTGCTTTGACTAACAAATTAATTGATTTGATCTTTGTGGTCCAAGGGTGAGCTTTGGGCCACTTGAATGTGATGCACCTTAGCTTGGATTCAAAGATGAACTGATCCAATTTGTGTGGTAGGTAAATGTCACAGTGACCTGTTCTCAATGAAATAAGTTTAGTTTATAATATAAAGTGGATTCACTCTTTAGCGAAGACATTTAAAATGTTATAAGGGGCCTCAACTAGACATTGCCTGGTATGTAACAAGAGAAACTATTGGTTTAATCTTTAAGGCTTCACTGTTTTTCCTAAGGCTGTTGTAACACCATCTGCTTTTCTACAGGCAAATCTTCATTCAAAAACACAGTGGGAATATAAAGTAGCATGAAACGAAAATACTCAGCAAAGTCATCAAGACACATAACACCAGCACTAGTCTGGTGGGCACTGGGGGGGTCTGTGTTTTCTCTCTCTGGCCCTAGAGCGCACAACAAGATTCAATAGATCCACTGAGCATTGCGCACAGAGCTGTGTTCCAGACTAAGCGTGTTTTGATCCAGACTATCAGCAGGCCGTCAGTGCACCGGCAGTGCGGCTGTGTCCCGGCTTTGAGCATCCTAAAAATATCCCGCACCAAGCACGCGGATCAAAGGGGGCAGCAACACCGCCACGAATCCCGCCCCGGCATTTAACCTAAAGCCTCTCAGAGGAGGAGCGAGAGGAGGGAAGGAGGAAGAGGAGCAGGGCCCGGGGCTTCCAGAGCAGAGGAGAGAGAGAGAGAGAGAGAGAGAGAGAGAGAGAAGGAGGGAGAGAGGGGGAGGCTGGCTCGGGTTTCAGAGACGCGCACTGACTGACGGACTGACCTACGGCACATAGTGGAAGCGCTCCGAGGTGAAGCAGCGAATGGGACAAACGGAGCAGAACGCACAGGAATAAGCGCAACGTGCCCGAGAACTCAGGAGCATCACTGACTGACTGATGACACTGCACAGAATGTCTTCTGTCTTAACTTTACTCTAAGTTACTCATCCGAGTGCAACCAGGTAGTCTGCTGTGGGGACAGTTTGAAGAAGACGCGCAGAGAGGGAGACAGAGAGAGAGAGAGCCTCTCATTATCTCCAAAGTTGCAGGTCCTCTTCTGCTGCTCTTCACCAGATGAGTATAGGAGATAGTGTTTGGATAAATCCAAAGTTAAAAGTCTGAAATGGAACAGGATCAGAAGTGGGGAGTCTCTGGACAGACGGGTGAGCAGTGGAGGAGTGGCAGCGATCAGCAGGAGAAGAAAGCTTCGCGGCAGCCTCTCTGGAGGAACTGGAGAGATCTGTCCGGCGTTACGCTTTGCATCGCCGTGTCCGTCCTGTGCCTTGGAGTTTGCGTTGTGGTTTTTGTGCGCGCCTCGGAGCTGCAGTCCAGGGTGTGGAGCCTGGAGCAGCGGGACGCGCAGTTCTCCGCGTGGAGGGTGTCTCTGGAGCAGGTGGAGCCCATTATCCTGGGCAGACTGGACCAGATCCTGGAGGAGGTGAGCGCGTCACTGCATCCACACCATTCAGCGGCAGCTTTCTGTTTATTAAAAAAGAGCAACAGTTGTGTTCTGTCGCACACGTTTCAGTTTAGACTCCACAAGTTTTCTGTATGAGACAAGAAGCCGCAGGGCCGTCTCTAGACTTTTTGGTGCCCTGGGTTAGATGTCCACAGGCTGCCCTGGAGTGGGGGCTGTCTGATTTGAATATGTTATGACATTTGAATTAATTGCAAAATAAGTAAGTGTTTAAAATGTAACTTATGTTCTGTGTCATAACTTCATCCCCATCATGTCTATCGCTTGTTATTCTGGTTTTTAACCATAGTCATGCACTGGCTCAGGAGGTAGAGTGTGTCATCTACCAACCAGAGGGTCAGCAGTTTGATTCCCTCTCCCCCATCTGTCGTTGGGCAAGATACTGAACCGAATCATCCTTGACGGCTTCTGCGCCAGCAAGTGATGATAGAGAAAGTGATAGAGAAAGTGCTGCACATAGATGCACTGTATGAATGTGTGTATGTGAATGGGTGAATGGTAAAACTGTACCGTAAACCGTTATCAAGACTAGATAAGCATTTAACATTTAACACACACAGTTCATCTGTGTCTGTGCTGCTTCTCCATCTGTAATGGACCTTGCAGATGGTGTTACAACAGCCAACAGTTCATAAGATAAAATACTTTTTACCCACACTAAGAGACAGGACGTCAGTGTGATAGTCTTTTGCAGAATGAAGGTCTGGACACAACAACCACATAGCAACGTTCTACATGTGTGTTCAGCATCTAAATGCCACTGAAACAACCAGAACAGTAGACTGCTGGCTTCTTCTACTGCTGTTCTGGTTGAACTCAAACTATGCTGTGTTTCCGTATTTTGAGACTGTGCAGCGCACTCGCTCTCAAAGCCTTCAGCCTTTTAATAGATCCCAGTGGTGAGATTTCCTCAGCTGCCCGTGTCCTAACATCAATGAAATAAATGGGATATCATGGGGCAGTTTAACTGTTTATCATGACAGGCTTTCTTTTGTTAAACCTGCAGTATATTTGATATTTTCAGTAAATATAAGTAACCTGGTTGTTCATGTAGCAGTGTGGGCAAATGTACCGCAGGGTCAGAAAGGTGGATTCTGTGAGTCAGCCGTCAGCAGAGTGTCCTTCTGCAGTCCGCCTATAGAGTCCTCTAAGTGCCAGGTGTTAAGTGCAATGTGAGAAGTTATATATTTTTTAACAATGTAAAGGAGGCACTATGGTCAGTGACAGACGTCTAAATTTACATCAGGAGAAAACAAAGCAGCAAAATATGTCTTCTTCCTCTTTGGTGCCTCTTCAGCTGGTGGCGTCCTAGGTGGGTCATGCCTCAAACTAGCTTTAACAAGTCCCTAAAATAACCTTAATGAATTCCTCTGATACTTTTTTTTTTACCTGAAACACATCAAGACAAGCACTTATCCAGAGGTTCCCTTTATTTGTCCAATAAT
This sequence comes from Paralichthys olivaceus, assembly GCF_024713975.1. Classification (NCBI taxonomy): domain Eukaryota; kingdom Metazoa; phylum Chordata; class Actinopteri; order Pleuronectiformes; family Paralichthyidae; genus Paralichthys; species Paralichthys olivaceus. The sequence goes on from NC_091106.1 coordinate 3,199,020, forward strand.
GTATAAATATGAAAACTAAACAAATAGAAAATGGTTTAATTGCAAAACCTGTTGATTTGATTTAAGGGGTTGTTAAAACCTTTTTTTTCGTTTACCAATTGAAGTTGCTGTAAAGATTGGGTATTTGGATTGTATCAATGGTGTAAAATAATTTAAGGTGCAAATTAATCAGTGATAACATTGGATTCATTGTGCATTTAGGTTTGAGACGGATTCAGGCAAGATAAATGGAGTGTTATATGTTCAGGGGCTTGGCATTGTCTGCACAGTTCAAGAGATTAAAGAACCCTGTTTCTGTATTTGGTCAGTTTTAATTATTAAATAATTAATTAATAAACATTTTTTATCATTATGCAGCCCTTAAACTCAGCATATACAATAATCGATGAGAACACAGAACGTTCCCTCAGTTACCCTGTAAATATAATAATCATTTTACTATTAACTAGATTGGCACTGAGGCTAGAGCGCACACTTTCACCAAGCTCAAGCACTCATAGTCAAAACTCATAGTCAGTGATATATATACATATATATTATTCATTGATATCCATTACTCCCTGGGAAATATATGTAAATACCAACCAAGGAAAAAAGAATATTGCAGCCTCAATGTTCAGCAAGTAATAAAAAAATCCTAGATGCATGCCAAAACTATAACAGGTTCTTTTTTGGCCCATGTCACATCCTTCCGCCAGGTTTCATGGAGATATGTTCAGTAGTGTCTGCACAATCCTACAGACAAACAAACAAACATTAACAAAAACACCACCTTCTTATCCGAGCTAATTATAAGCACTAAGTGACGTCTAACTGATTCACAACACATCAGTAAATTTGTCATTAAGCATTGAAAAGTCATTAGAAACAACTAATAAACACTCACTGCAGGCTGCCTCGTTTGAAAGTGAAATGGTAAACACCGACCAAAAGGCTTTTTTACAACCTAACAACCCAAAACCTATTTTTCTCAATGATTACCCACTGATGTACAAAGATCAAAGACTGATACAGCAATGTTCCCGCACATTAGTGATTTTTACACAGCAAGTTGTACATGTGTTATAAACATCATGCGTGTAGCCTCACCGAGACACCTCGGCCTGTGTCGCTCCCAGAGTCGCCCTCTGTGTTGCCCTTTCACTGACCTCTTCCACAGCTACACTAACAAGTTCTTCCACGGTGATTGAAGTCCCACAGGGACCCGGTTTTTTCTTCTTCCGTTTGCTTTGACCTAACTTTTATCACCCCCACACCCCCCCCACCACCACTCTCTCCACCCTGAACCCACTTCCCGAGGACCAGTGCGATGCACTTACCAGTAGAGGAGCTGAGGTCAGAGTGTTAACAGGGCAACAGCCCCGATGTTCAAACTACTGAGGTCATGAGCCCAAGTCACCTGAACTCCCCCCCAGTAATTCTGAATGACTGTCAATGTGAAGACAGCACAAACCCAGACGCTCAGAATAAAGCTGAGATGGCAGAAGGAGAGTCCGATATTCAGATGTCGTACTTCACATACATGTTCACAAATAGAACATAGTGAGATTGATGTAGTATTCAATCAAAGGTGCCGGTGATAGAGTCCTGTTAGAGTGCCTAGTGGGGGAAGAGTCTCTCCGTCTTCGTTTCCAAACGGAACCAGGGGCAATGCAGCCCACCTCTTTGTTTAGCTCTGTGTGTAAACATAGTCATTACTAATGGGACACAACCCTAACCCTGGCCTTTTGAGAGCACGTCTGTGGTACTTTCACCCAACACTGTGCAGAATCCGTCGCCTTGTCTCCCCCGATGATGTCCAGTTTCCTCTGTTTTGGAAAATGTGCCCCGTTCCAGCAACACAGACTTGGTCCTTAGTCAAATTTGGATTTCAGCAGAAGCCATTAGCTCACTGATGTTTCCAGTCAGTTCTGTTCACAGTCAATTATGTCACCTTTCAGGGCTGTAACGAGCTTTTGTGTATCTTATCACCTTATCATTAACAGCACACTACACATTTTAAACTAAAGTGTTAAAAGCACATTCATTAATGTGTTTTTGTTTGGTCGCACTGTTCCCTCTTTACCATAAACACACGTCCGGCACTTATTTAGACTCAGTTCCAGAAAACACCACCCTGCAGCGTCACTCCCACATTAAATCTGTACTAATTCACCACCGAAAATAGTCTCCAACAAATGCACCATGCAAACGTCCGTCTGATTATTTTTTATGAAAACAACAGATTCCTGCTGCGTTCCTGAGCTTTTAAATTAAAACAATTTATTTGTGAGCTGTGTTTAAGATTGATGTCTTCAGAGGGAACCCATTGACCTGGAGCAGAGAGGGACAGACAGAGTAAAAACTGTATAGCCCATTACATTAAATGACAACAGTGAGAGCAGTAACTGAGCACATCTTCCAGAAGAGACCAAACACTTGGTGATTTAACAACCTTCAGCCTGAGAATCTCAGCGACGTTTACAGAGGTGCTGGCAGATTCATAAATGGCTGTTCATCAATAAAAAATCACGAGGTTATATAACATTTGAATGTGATACAAAGCTGCTTCCGGTCTTTAACAAGTTAGGCAGTATATTTTATGTAAGGACATGATATCAGTATTACTCTTTAGTGTGTTTATGAGTTTTGTAGGTGGATTATCTGCAAAGCAGGGGGGGTCACTGCAAGTTCAATATAATAGTATCCTCTTATTAATCGCCTAACCTTAGTAAAAATATAAGGGTTCACACTGTGATGATACATTTTTTAAATTTCCAGGCCTGGAGAAGTTTTGGAGAAAACGAATGAATCCAGAAAGATTTGGAAAACTCATGTAAATTGACTTCAGAAATACTTGTATGACAGAGTTTATTTACAAAACATGGACTGTGCAGTGAAACCTTTGGCATTTAGAGAAAGGAAGAGCTAAGCCAGAGGCGGCTGCTGCTGCACGAGAACCAGCTCTCAACCTGATCCCCCAGCTTTTTTAGTCCAGTGATCAACGTGACTTTTGCTGCCAGCGACTACGCTTCCCTTTGTGTCCGCCATCAAAGGAGGGAAAGATTCAAGGTGCTGTAATCAGTATTATATGATATATATATCATATCATATTCCCGAAACAACCACATAGCTGCCAGACATATTGAAACAAAGATCATATGTCACGTTATTTTTCATTTATGCATTAAAAGTTCAGAGAATGTATTGCCATGAAGAATGTCCCTCCTTTTCCTCGTGGTTAAATGTATTTGTTACAATGTAAGAAACCTTTAAAACCTTAAAAAGATCTGTACAACCAAAACAGATTTTCCTATTTTGAAAAGAAAAAATTTAGTATGCGTGAGAGTTCATGGCCCCTCATAACTGCAAATTCTAGACAGGTGTCCAAGTTAAAAATAAGCTTTGTGAGGTGCTTGAATTCAGTCATTCCTCCCCCTAAATAACAACCATACCCTTAACAACACCACAGAAAACACCCTGACCCCCCTGACCTCCCCCCTCTCCCTGTCTTTATCTCACCCCAAACATGGCCCCTTCAACATTTGCAATTAACCACTAAGTGCTCTCTGCAGATCTGGTCGAAGCCTGGTGCACATAGTTAGTGCAGAGGCATGATGGGAGCTGGAGGCCACATTCGAGTTGTGGAAATGTAAAAAATATAGTCTCCCACTGCTCTCCTGTCCTCACTGTGCTCTGCAGAGCTGTCACCCAACACGCTGTGAGGTCTGCACACACACACACACACGCACACACACACGCACACACACACACATGTTTACGTCCCCTAAGATGTGTGTATACGTGTGTCTTTGTGGGAGTACACACGTGCTAATCAGACAGCCTAATGCAAACAGCACACTCATGTAGAAGTGCTTGAGCTGCCTCTGCATTTCGTCAGCACAGTTAGAGATGACTACACACACACACACACACACACACACACACACACAGACACACACACACACAATGAGAGTGATATGTTGATCTGTTACAGTTGGGCTTGAGACAAAGCAGACATGCTGACAGTTGTAGAAATTTAGAAGATTTACGGCACAGTCAGAATTTACAATGAATAAGTGTATGCGTGTTTTCCTAATGAAAACATTAGGTCACTGTCATGAAAAAAAAGAATCAATAAGACATCTTATATACAGTATTAAATTCTTTGGGAATGTGTGATTGATGATAACTCTGTGTTATAATGAGGCTGCTGGATAAATCAACTCGATGAAAGGGGGTGTAGAATTCAAGCTTCAGTTGCAAGAGGCTTCAGAACTCCACAAAACTCAGAAAAGTGCTGAACTCCTGACACCACATCTATGCTTGCTGCTGTCTCTCTGTCTCTTTAACTGATGGCTCTGTTTAAACTCTACAACAGTACTTACTATTAGAGTTTGAACACTGTGATCATAATAAACTCAAACTTGCCAACACACAAAAATATCTTTGTCCAATCAGGTGGAGTCTGGCTGAAGTCATTTTAAATATCTCTAAACAATGAAATGGAATCACATAAAATGGATTTGATCAAATGATTGTTTCTAGTTGAAGATGAATTGTTTTTGGTTGCTTTGCAGTGTCCAATATAAAGTGTTTAGCTCAAAATGTGATTTGAATTTTTTCAGTACGACCAAATTTCAAATGAAAACTGAAATGAGAATACGTAATAATTTAAAGTCTGTAAAGCATGGCAGTGTCATGATGATGATAACGATACTTTCTATTGTTAGTTGTAGACAATATTCCATATTTTTTGTTCAAGCTTCACTTTTATTATGTCCTGACTAGCTCCTTCAAATTGCAATAAAATGCAAATCTATTTTAAATGTCATTTAATAAATGTTTGTGACTGGTTTTAGACAACGTTGTAAAGTGAATTTTGCTTTTCATTCTAAATGTGCACGAACTATGTTTTTGTGCACTCAAAAAGGAAAAAAACGACAAAAAGGGTTAGTTTGTATAGTCATATTTTTTTTATTGTTTTCTGATCTTTCTATTTAGATTTCTGAAGTGAGAGGGAGGAGAAGTGAAGGGAGTGTGCTGTATGTAGCAGCAGCACCAGGTGGTACAGTTCATCAGACAGCAGGATAATAAAAGGTTTAGTTATCCCTTTAAAATAGAATGTTAAAACCACATCAAAAACTGGCATCGGGTTACAATTTCTAAAGCGAGAGGCAGACAATGACACCCCCTCACCCCTTCTCACCCCCTGCTGCCCAATTGGTCACTCTGACAGAGCTTCAGAGGCCAAATGGTGTTTCTCTGGCGTTATGAGACACAGACAGAACTCTTTGATGTGCTATAGATTATTAGGTCATTGTTTGTTCGTGCTATTGCCACTTGTATTAGTTAATATAAATTCAAAAGCAACACATTTGTTCTGTGAATAGTGGATGTTGAGGACTTTTGTCAGTTTCAACCGTGTTTTTGACCTTTTTAAGTGGAAGGGTACCTCTAACTGTGGTCACATCTGTACTCTCTGAGGCCGGTGAATATGTGGAGGCATAAATGAAAGGCTAATGACAGTCTTTGATGTATGCTCATTAGGATTTTCTCCCTCTGGCAGACTACTACTACTGTGACCTTATGTAGTTGTAGTTGCAGCTCCTTTTCCAATAACCCACAGCTATAGTCCAGTCAAACCTCGGCCCTGCGCTATCTCCATTATCTGGTTTGGAGAATGCATTTCTCAGTCGCGTGACTTCAGTTTGGACCGTAGAGGGATCTGGCTGCACAGCTCTCTGGGTTAGTCTTACTAAAGGCTTCTCTAGTTGTCAGTGCAGTTTTTCAGTGTCAGCTTAAAAAAATCTGTATAATATATTAACTTTTTAAACTGGACAATCAGACAATCATGTCAACTTTGACAACTGTCTGGAGGAATGATTGTAAGCAGGTTTGGGTTTTGGTTCAGGTTCTCACCCCAACCAGTAGAGGCAGATGGCCGCCTGCATTGAGTGGGATTCTGCTTGAAGTCGTGTGCTTTTCACTGTGGAAATGTCTTGACCTTAATGTGTAGCCTTGAGATAATGTGTGAATATAAGAGGGCATGGTTACAAATACGCGAATGCAAAGCAAATATCTCGGGTCAAAGTTGACCTCCAAGTGAAGCAATACTGCAATTTGCTTTGCCACATGAAGCAAATGTTTTATTCACCCCCTCACTTGCAGAGATTGGAGGAGAATGTTCACCTTTAAAACATTCATGTATCTGTGACCGGGCCCTTAGTCCATTGAAAGGTTGTGCGCTTAATGATCCCTGATCTTTGGCTTTCGTCTTATAAACCAGGAAGATGTTAGTGAGGTAGCTAGTACCCAGAATACTGCAGCAGTGCTCAGAATCACTGTGTCATTATATCATTCCCTTCAGCACTTGTTGTAGCTCTCTAAACAGCCTGCCCTGACATTCCTCTGCTTGTAACCTCTGCCAGTGGGACTGACTTCGCTGCATACTCGTTGTGTATTCTGTTCAGGGTCAAATCGCACACAGGCTTTTGTTGGTCTAATGAGATCAACTGTCACACCCTGATACTGAGAAAGACTAAAAGGTGTTAGCAGGCCCTTTAGCTCAACAATACCAAACTAAATTGGAATGTTTTTACGTAAATTAAAGTGTTGAACTGTAATTGTCACTGTAATTGCAGCTATTAGCCTGAAGGTCCTCGATGAGATGTGGTAAAGGGCTCACAGTCGTGTAGGGGAAGTTTATAAACCTGCCAAAAAACATGGATTATAGGCAAAAACTATTAATTTGTTTATCTTTGCTGATGCTGACCTACTGTTTGCAGAATGTTTGTATTGTATCATTTTTAATTATGATCCTGCCTCTCAGTCAAGATACTTGTTTCTAAAATAAGATCGTAATTCAGGGTTCACTACTTTTTAAACAGGAAGAGTCTAGGCTGGTTGTTACACCAATCAGGAGGTGGTGTTTTGATCCATGGCTGAAAACAGGCTACATCCACACTAATATGCTATGTCTTCAAAACGCATAACTTCTGCTAGTTTTATGTCTGACTTCCACAGTTTTTAAACCACTAAAACTGGGAGCTTTGGAAAAGCTGCCGGCCCCAATATAGTTTGAAAACAGGCAGAAATGAAGATTGGGTCTTCACTCGACGAGCAGCAGTGAATGCAGCGTGTTACTAACTCTTACTTATTCGTTGTCGGTCTAAGAGAATAAATCCCTTATTTTAGTTTTCACCATTGCCCATTTCTGAAATGCCTGTGCTGTCAGTGTATACATGGGTTGTATGAGTAACAGCACAGTATTAATGTGATAATTTGATATTTTGAATTTTAAGGGCTTTGTGGATTAATTAAAATTTTGTTGGGCTATAGACATTTCACAACGGGTGAAACACGATGCTACGATGTTAAAGTGAATTCTGATCTCCTCCTTTTCTTGTGCAGAAGCTTGCGGCGCGGCTACCAAAGACAAGGGAGGTGAGAGAAGCTCCCCACAGCTGCCTTTGTCCCCCAGGTAAGTTCCCCACCTCCATCCATCCACACGTTTTTCAGTTTACTGAAAGATTTGACTTCACACACAAAGCACATGGGCCTCAGATGAATTTATCCACTCAAACTGCTAAATGCCAAAATGTAGGTCTGCAAGTTCAGCTTCCAAATGTTGCTTTCCACCGGATATTCAATATTTAGACATAATTTACTCAACGTTTGCTCATTTCTGTATTGGGTCTCCTTATAAGAAGTTATTTTGTTGATCTCCCACCAAGTTCAAGCATGTATGGATCAACAGGAGCTCAGTTGAAGTGCTCCCTAAGGCCGAGAGAGATTTTCCCCAGCCACTATTTTTTTTCTACATTTGTACTTTGCCTTGTTTTCATGAGTGGGTTTATTGTTTCCACTCTCCAGATAAATCTCTGATAACCATAGGTGTTCATTCTTTGTTCATCAGTTTAGTGACAGATGGTTACTGAGACATTTGCTGTTTTAATAGAGATATAGACACAGACAGGTGATAGAAGAAAATGTGTCATGAAAAGGTAGGCAGCTGCTGAGATGGCTTATGGTCCAACTTTAAATATCTGAATATAAGTTGATAATAATGTCACATGAAGAATCAAACCAAAGTGATATTGTTTGCATTCCCTATTTACGTCTATTTTTGATGTTCTTGATGATGATGTCCACCGGGCTCCTCGCTCTAACACTTGTGCCCTTCAGCTGGCTCACACATGATGACAAGCATGAGGTGCATTTCCTATTCAGCTGGCAGCTGGTGGCCATTTTGTGTCATATTAGGTCATGACACAGGCTGGCATGATGAGATGGCGTCACTGAGGCATTCCTGGATGAGCAGCCACATTAGTCAGTATAAGAACTCGAGTACAAGCTGTGAAAAAGTGTCAGCGAGGCGGTCCGCGTTGCTGCCACTCCACCTCTGATGGCCTGTGTCTCTTTCTGGATTCACTGCCCCTGCCTGACATAATCGAATTGGCCTATGAAATCCAAGAGGTTTTTGGAACTAAAAATACTCAGTCAGTGTTGTACGCTTGAGAATGTCTGAGTAAACTCCTTCAGTGTCTGAAGCCACCTGTTTCCCCCAGACAGTCGTCATTAAGTCGTCAGTTGGACAAGCACTGTGTCTGTGTGTGTGTGTGTGTGTGTTGACTCTTGCACTGTGTTCTGGTTTTGGACAGACGAAGAGATGGGAAGGACACTCATGTCTGTGAGCGTTCATGTCACAGTTGATGGAGTGAGGGACATTATTGTTGATACATGGTGAAATTACCTTCAATGACAGATCTTTGATTGCCTTCTGCATATTATTTAGTAGTTTGTAATGGATACATTTTATTTTACTTAATATGAAATCAACATAACATAAACTATTGTTCTTTTGTACACCATAAATAAATAGATATAAATGCAGTTGGACACAGAAATCATAGAAACAGCAGACTGTTGATGCTTTTTATGAATTGTTGGTCTTTTTGTACATTTTCTGAGATTTGTGTATGTGTGTGTGTGTGAGCCCCCTATGAGAACAGGCTCGCCACACATTAGTGTTAATTGGTCTGGACAATAGGATGTTAGTGTTGTTAACATGGCAGTAAGTGTCTGTGGGACGGACTGTGAATGAGCTTAAGGTGGCAGTTTGCAGGCAGCTTCACAGGAAGTTCTCCAGGTGTGGAGGTCTTTCATCTCAGAGCTGCCAGATGGTCTGACACTTTTACAGCTTCATGTGACTTTCTGTGCTCCCACAACAGGTAGTGAGTGGGAGTCCGGGAGCAGGAGGGTTTTGTGTGGTCAGATCTTTTGTCAGCCAAAACTGCCGGACCACCTAAAATGAATGTTTTCTATTTTGTTTCTGTTCCCCTGCAGTAAATGTTTGAACAGGAGATTTAAGGAATCCCAACCCTGCCTGTTACACTTTCACAGATGTCTAAAGTGTTCATCCTTTATAGTTTGATCAAGTAAAAACTACGATTTTCACGAATCTTGGTGGAATAATGTCATATGAGGCAGGGAGATTCTATTAAATGCCAATCTGGATCATGGGGTGGATCCAGAATTGTATTTTTCTTTGTTTAACATTGTGGGTGTTTTTCAACATTCTTAGATTATAATTAACAAATCTAGATGAAAAAAATAGACGTTGTTAATAGTAATAGATGTTTAGGGAACTGTTTGTCAATTTGGTGCAGAGCCAAAAACATGGATGTAGTGAATTTAAATGTGGTTTCATAAGGAGAATGGCAGAGGTGTGCTCTGCTCTGAGTGTCCCTCTTGTTTAATGTTTTGGAAAAGTAGGCAAGATCTGACTGTTTGCTGTTGAGTCTATGGGCGTGAGCTCATGTTGTTTAATTTTAGTCAAATAAAATTGATGAAAAGAAGTAAGCAGTATGCTAAACTAAGCTAAGCATGACTTACATGTCTTGGACAAACTGAGCAAACGCTCATGTTTTAATAAAAGTGTTAGAGTGAGCATGCTGTCTGTTACCAATACGCTTTTGATTGTAATAAGCCAATAACCCTCTGTGTACCATCAGGTAAGTTGATCATAAGAGTTTCTGTTGTGCCAAAAGTGCATTCTGATGTTTGATATGAACAATAACTTACCTCAATCTGCAGGGTTTCCATATTGTACTTCTGTAACACGATTGTCCAAGTGCTCGGTGAGTGAGAAACTCTGGTTCCACTGTGTGTCTTTAAGTGTCTGTTTTATTCTGAGCTTGACATGTTTGTGAGCAGCCTGTGAAAAATGAACTTTGTAAGTTGCTATAAGTAGAGCGGCAGAGTGTGAGTGACTTCAGGCCCCAAAGACGCCACAGAGTGTGATGTCTTTCAAATGTTTATCTAGCCCAGGACACAGAGCAGTCGCCCTAAAACTATGTGTAGCATACATGATGCTTTAGGTGGATGAATCACCAGACACATTGTTTGTGGCTGAGTGGGCCTCCTATCAACAGTCTGGGCATGCTGTGTATGGCTTATTAGAGTTTGACCAGGACAATGATAATAGAACAAAGCCTTTGAGCTGAAATAGGCAGACAACTGGAGTCACTCTGTGCATCACACACCCCACACACTCTTTGCTGTTGCATATTGTGTTGTCAGTGCTGGCAACCATCACTTCTCCAGTGCCCTAAGAGCACCTCTATACTTGCTTGTGCATGAGGGCTGTTCCACTCACGTTCTGTTGGCAGTTTATTAGGAACACAGACCTAAAACGAACAGTGTAATACAGCAGTTCTACATTAAATCATCTTTCAGGAAGGTTGTAATGTTGAGTTTGTGTTGAAACTGTTTCAGACAGGTGCTGATTCAACTTTATGGTCTCTGTGGAGACTCAGTTTATGATGCTATTAAAGCTAGACATAATGTCCACAATGTACAATTCAAGCCCATGAAACGAACAGGGAATTAATATTTATTTGCTTTTAAATGGAGCTTTTGTTGAAGAATGTCCCTAATTTCCAGAAATTACACATTCATTTCCAGGAAATGTCTGGATATAATTTGCAAATTTTAGAGCCATAAAATAAGAAGGATCAATGCTACAGTACTGGTTGGAGGAAATCTGCCATCTTGTGGATGTACTGTTTAGTCCTCCATGCTTTTGTCACAGCAATTTGTGTCATTATTATTATTATGGGCACTGGTGGCCTTAAATCAGCCCCACATCCACTGCAGCATGAACCTGCAGGCTCTGACTCTTGTCTTTCGTGGTTTATCGATTCTTATCATTCATTCATGCCATTGTTCCTCTGTGTGTTCCACATCTTATCTGCTGGGAGTGACTACGCCTACAAGTCAAGTACAAACGATGTATGCTATAATGTTTAATGTCATGTTTCCTCAGCCTATACACTGTCATTTTGATTTTTATGTGACACATTCTAAAACATTCCCGCACAGCACTGTAACCATTGCTTATGTGGTATAGAACACCATGGTTTGGTTGACCGGATGAGTAACACTATGTACTGTATATGTCACCTCTCATTTAGTATCACAAGCCGACCAGCCCTGCTGCCAAGAATAGAGTCCTCCCTGGGGACGGGAGTATTCCACAGAGCCCTTGTTTTCACTGGCAGGGCTGTTTCTTATAATGACCTGCATTTTTCTATTTTTGTTTGGGACACACAATTGGCCAATGTGCATCTAATTTTGGGGTTAGGTTTAGGATTAGTGAGTCAGAAGACAAGATAAGAGATTCTTTATGGTGACCCAGATAGTCCACTTGGAGTTGGTGACATACTGGTAGTTGTGGTATATCACATGTGTCACTTTCTAACTTGTATGCTTATGTGTTGCTTTAGATAATGAATACGTGGCTTGTGCAGTAAGTGAAAAGTGGTAAAAAAATGTTTTTCTGGTAAGTTGATCCATGATTTTCTTGGCTACTATCTTACCTCTTCTTACAGTTACTTGATGGGGAATCACACAGATGTGCTACATGCATGCCTCTCATAAAGAAGCCACTAAACCTGTTTGGTTATTTTTCGTGGTTACACATGTAACCCTTGTTCAGGGAGCTTGAGCTAAGGCTCACCTGTTGCCATCTTCACCTGTAGTTTAATAACCAGCACATTGATTGAGAACTTCAAACACTCTCATATGACAGAGGTGTCGGGCCAAACTTTCCGGTTACTAAAATTAAATCCACATCCTCCAGCACTATGCCAGCAATCAGAAACCGTGGTATGAGTAAAAATAACATAAATCCCAGTGATACTGGGCTGTGGAGATGTACGAGCACAGTTTCCTGTGCCAAAACAAACAGGGATTATTGTTCAGAGTTTGGGAACACTCAGCTTGACCCCCAGTTGAAGTGATTTGGATTTAGTCTGGCTAACAACTGGCTTGTCTGATCATCTGACTGCTTGAGCCTTTTCTGCCTGTTGGACTTTACCAATGTTGCATTGTTTCCAGATCTCAGCAGTGTTACAAATTACAAACAAGAGAAGATTATACAATCACAGCAAAAGTTTTCTAAAAAGTTTTCTAAATTTACCAAACTGACAGTATTCATTCAAACCTACACTTATGATACTAATTTCTATTTGTCGTGCCCTGACTATTTTAACGGTTATGAGTATACTTCTATCTGCTGCTAGTTTTCCTTTCAGAGACGGCGACCAAAAACCCCTCCTCCCATCCTCTTCATGGATGGAGCATGGCATGGCTGTGAGGACGGATTAGTCCTGGGTTAAGACAATAGGAGATAGGTGGTTCAGCAGGAAAGACACTGAGAGGGTGAAGGGGGGGGGGGGGGGACTGCGGCCTCTGAGGGAGGAAGTGGGCTTTGACAGTTTACCTGGCTGGGGTCCCAGGCTAAGCCATGGAGGGAGAACAGAGGCATGTAATCTAACCCCACAACTATGACACCAGCCCTCCCCCAATCCCTTCCACCACATCCCTGCCTGCCATGCAGCCTGGCAGCCTGGCATCGCTAGCATAGCTCGGCCCCCACCCCATTCAGACCAGTCACACACACACACACACACACACACACACACAGGCTGAGATGTGTGGCCTGACAGGACAGAAGTTTACCCTCGTGGTACGTATGTGACTGAAAACGGCCTTTGTTGGTTGTGTTTGTAGTTTCAGGTTAATGACATTCAGCTTGATGTTCAAGGTTTATTCAGTAATCATGACTGTAGCATGTAACATGCTGAGTAAGATGCCACTGATTAATTCAGTGTGTAAACTGGGTTATGAACCTATGGGCGCCTGCCCAGGGGCCACAACAGCCCCAGACTCGTTGTGTGTCAACTGGCTTGTGGGCGGTTCTGGATGAGGGGGTAGATCGAGGCAAGATACTGAACCTCCAATTGCCCCTTATAGAAAAAGTGCTGCCCATAGATGCGCTGTATAGCTGTGTGTGTGAATGGGCAAAAAACTGTAGTGTGGAGCACTTTGAGTGGTCATCAAGACTGAAAGGTCTATATAAATACAAACCAGTTACCATTTATCATTTTGGTCTAGTTTAATATTGTCTAAAATATGATGAAACATAGTTTTCTGCTGCCGAGAATACTAGAAGTCCCTCAAACATGATTCAGACTTCACATATAAACACATATTAAGTAGTAGTTTGCTGCATCACTGTACAGCAAACAACTACTTAATGTAGTACAGGGAAACAAATGATAACATGAAAAATGACATATCTGCAAATGACATATCTGCAAACCCAGCGTGAATGTTTTTAATTGATCCAATAGATTTGGTTTAATTTTTTTCAGATTCATTTAGTTGCAGTCCTTTATATAAAGCTTCCCAGACATTGCATCAGAATCTCGGGGACCCTCATAATTGAAAAACCTGACGGACAAACAGGCTATAGCTAATCCATATATTATTTTTCCCCACAAGCTCCATCGAAACAATTCTCATCAGCATAAGCAGATCTATTCTCAGCCATTTCATCATAAAGCCCGAGGAGCTTAGCTGTACTTGTATCTGTGAGATGTAAATAGCGCACTGGTCAGGACAGCAGGCCAACCTGTGTGGACGGCGCTATGCAAGAACAATGTGGCTTTTTTTTTTTAACGGCCCGAAGATACAAACCCTGCATTGAGGGGTGGTGGTGCTACTGGGTGGGAGGGTGCTTAGGTGAGTTGGTGGAGTCGAGGGGTGGGATGGGGGCAACCAGATCTCTGGGCACTCAGAGTATTCCTCACAGTCTGCCAGCTGACAGACCACAACGGCTCACAGCCTGGGATCAAAGAGAGCAGCAGGCTTAAGTGTGTGTGTGTGTATACTGTCTTTCATGGGCGAGGTAGACTCACAGCATCGTAAGAGATACATATCGAACTCCATGTCCCTAAAAAACAGTTTCAACCACACAGTATCTGATGTCTAGGGGTGTAAAGCTGAACTGATACCCACAGTATCGACAAATACAAGAGATTGATGCACCACCACTAACACCACACCATAAGTGAAATTAATACCGCCATGAAAACACAATCTTTTCTTATCTTTCTTCATCTGCACAACAACAGCTCGTACCTGAAGTCATGAGATATTTTATTGTTTTGTTGAAAATGCCAAATTTATATGAGTGAAAATCCTCCTCCATCCTACTTGCCAGTAGAGTTTAACTGGCCCCTTGTAAGCTATACTGGCCTAGCTCTTTTTTCTCTCCTATTATTTATATTCATAGGACCCCCACTGCAAGATTTATGGTAAAAAGAAGTTTCTGTCATATACTTTCAGTCATTAGATAAATATTTACAGTCAAGTACATTGTAGGGCTGCCATGATCGTTATTATTTGTATTCTTGTTATTATCTGTTCTTGCCTGATGCAAACAACATCTTGAATAGTGAGGTGGCCCCCGAATTTGGCAAGGAAGGGAACGACCAATCAAACGCACCCTTACAGGCACTCTGTTGAGACTGCTGTCTGTGTTGTTTGAGTAACAATATGAAACATCTTGGCGGCCGGATAAAAACCAACAGCGCTCGACTCGAGCCACACACGGTAGATGTTAGTTCAATGCAGTCACGAAGCAGTGAGCAGCTGAAACACAAACACACTGGAACCTGTGGTTAAAGTTACTATTGTTTAACTAACAATAGTAGATAGTAGATGTATTAATGTTTATTATTCTGTAAAATACTGGAGACCAAAGTGTGCGCAGCATCAGAAGTTATCGGAGCTGTTCAGCTCTACAGCTGGCTACATATAGCTAGCCTGCCAAATACCAAGAACCTCGGCATATTGTCTCATAATAACAGGCACATGGTTGGTCTAAATACAATAATGAGCAGATTGAGACTGTTTCTGAATGTTAATTTACCTGTGACATACCACATTGATGTTATATTGGAATCCATGTCCAATTCATTCGCACAGAAGAATTAACATCTTTTCAGAAGTCAATCTCATCAGTCCATGGTCAGTCAACCTGGTCTGTATAAACTCTTACTGGGCCCAGACTGTCAGGCCATCAGTTATTTTGGACCCTGTCTCCCAATTGTATTGATTCAGTGTGACGTATTATTAAGGCTGTATAAATAAATTGTATACAAATATATAAAATGTATAAATAACATTTGACTTTATGACAAATGTCATCTTGTCATCTTCTCTTTAGAAATCTTTAACCACATCCATTGTTTGTAGTTTCTCAACTTTCCACTATTTCTTTTAGGGGTGGGAATCTCTAGGCACCTCATGACTCGATTTTATTCCTGGTGCTACAATTCGATGATAAAACGATTGTAGATGCATCATAGAATTTATTTTTATTATTATTATTTTAGATTCTTACTGTTATTATTGTGCTGTAATTTACAACAAAATGTTTTCAATTCGAAAATCTGACTACAACAGTCAGTGCTCTCCACATTGTGTCCCTCCCATGTGCTGCATCTTTAGCCTTCACAGTATCAGGGTGGACCTGGCTTGACCCCATTGGCATCATCGATGTGCATCACTCCGCTGGTCAACAAAAGATTCTGCTCCTCTTTTCCAATCACTCACACTTAGAGCTGATCTTTATAAAAACCTGATGAATTCATATTTATGTTCCTGGATAAATGGGGCGTTGCAAGAACTGATAACAACATGTATTAAGTTATTAATGGACGGTGTTGGATCATGAATCTGGATCGTTATGGTCACATTAACCCTGATGTCCTGATTGTGCGTGTCACGTCTTCTGTGTAGCAGATGAACCATGTCTGCTTAAATATGTGCCCCATAAACTCTAAACCAAATCAACAAACACAAAGTAAACAAGGGCAGCTGTGGCTGATCATCACTAAAAGAGTAACGTAGTGGAAAACATGAATTGATTATGTTCTTTCTCTGCATCGATGCATGTGTCGTCTCTGATCACGACGCATCTTACAATCGAGAAATGTCCCCATCTCTAATTTCTCATTGGAGACGTTTCAAAAACCATTTTACTTTACAAGCTTAAATCAAACTAACATTATCCTTGCCTTTTCTAAAATCCTGTATAAATATTCTCTTTGCTGTAGGTATGGTTGCAGCTAAAAAAGAAGCCCTCTGATGCCCTTGTAAACAAGAGGCTTCCTCTAATCTGTGCAGCTGACAGGGGGGCGGCAGGGTCCCAGGGTCTTGGAGCCGGTTATTTAAGGAGTCCCCCAAGTTCACCTTGACATCTGTGCTGACAGGAAGAGAGCACGGCAGATCCCCTTTCTTCACTCGTGATAAGTTTACAGTGCAGCTGCCAGTGTGTGGCCATACTTGGAGGAATGTGGCAGTCAGAGGCAGGGAGATGGGAAGGACAGGATACTGACAGTTAAGCAGACAAAAAAGGAGGAAGTGGAATGATTAAAAGAAGAGAAAACAGGAAGGATAAAGAGGCATTAGGTATACTGGGGTTCTTATCGGCCTCTGACTGTCATAGGTAGGAATTGCATTATTCACATTTCTAGCACAATTGTCTGTATTTAGATGGATTGCAGTACAGTAATGACATCAGTGGAAACAAATAAATTCAGAATAAGTTTTGAAGTAAACTGAACACACATTTTACTAGGCCCACCTCATGTCACCTAATACAACATCCCTGTGATAAATCTGTCAAGGATACAACGTTCAGCTTTGTTGTCATCACTCATTTCCTCGTCCACATGCGTAAGGGCAACACAATAGAAACCCCTCTATAAATAATGCTGTCCCATGAAGCACCACACCACTAACTACCCTACATTACTGTTAAGGTAGGCTGTATATCATGAAGTATTATAAATATAGAACATCATATTACTATGGAACCAGTTGGCCGGTGACAATGATTTAGTAATTGAAGTCATTTGTTTACATGTTGTGTTGGTGATCTGATGTTACTGAAGGGCGTGTGGTTGTCTGTTATGTAAGGATGTGGTATTAAGAAGTACTAAGCAAAAAAATGGCATCTGTTAAACTGTTCATATCAGTTTTGGCAACTTGGTGGCTGTATTGATTATGCTGATCATATTTGATTGGTTGGGTGCTTGGTTTTTGGATTGATTGGTTGTTTTGTTAATTGATTAATTGATCGATTTATACATTGCAATCATGGTATAGCCTACCAGCATAAACCAATGTAATAAAACAGCAATTCAGTCAAATTATAAGGTTACTTTTGCTCAAAAGTTTAATTTTGATATATAACTGTGCTTGAAAAAAATAGATAGAATGCATTATTTTAGAATATTTGTCAATTGGGGTCCTGGACTCATTCAATAATTTTATGGTTCAGCCTCAGTACAGACTCCACTGCCCCTGGTTTCATCCATCATTCCATTTAGTTATGAGTATGATTTTTAACAATCGCACATGCACTGTGGGGGGACTTGTCTGAGGAGGTGATTGCAGTAGGTGAGTGAGGAAAATACACCATCTGGTTTCCTCATAAATGTTGTAGTGAGCCTTCAGCCACCTGATCTCCTCTCGCTCCCACTGTTCCAG
Organism: Paralichthys olivaceus; assembly: GCF_024713975.1. Taxonomy (NCBI): domain Eukaryota; kingdom Metazoa; phylum Chordata; class Actinopteri; order Pleuronectiformes; family Paralichthyidae; genus Paralichthys; species Paralichthys olivaceus. The sequence continues at coordinate 3,216,909 of NC_091106.1, forward strand.
CTCGAACACAACACACACACACACACACACGCACGCACACACTCACACACACACTCACACACACTCACACACACTCACACACACTCAATCAGCACACCACTCTCGTCCCTTAACTTGTTAGCATATTTATTGCAAAGTGTTCACAGCCAGCTCTGTCTCGGCAGGATTGAATTTGAGAAATGCAAATAGGGATGGAACGTGCACTTGTGCGTGTAGACGGCATATATTTAGCCTGTTCGGATCTGGAAGTCAGTTTGTTCACATTTGATTATGAGGAAAATTGAAAACAACAAAAAAATATCTCATCAAATAAACTGAAATAAACCCAAACTATTTTCTTGTCTTTTGCATGATGGCACATGTGAATAAGATATTTTCCAGAGCAAGGCTCCAGTGTATCTCGTTTCATGTTGGCACATTGAGCGCATATTTGTGTGAATGAGACTTAGGAAATGCGTAGTCATTCAGCAGGAACTGACCGCAGACCGGCGGCATTTCCAAATAAAAGCATGATAGTGAAGGTGAAATTAGATGTAACTGAATCTAAGCTAGCCCCTGAGTGCACCCCCCCCAGTACAATTACTGTTGAGCTGCCTCTTATAGAGGAAAGGGATTACAAATGGGGTATTGGCACAGGCCTGCAGCCCCACAGGGTTAAACAGGGTTCAAAATGTATTGACATGTCTCTCCCGTGTGTTTTGCGGGCTGTTGCAGATCAGGCTGGAGTATAGAAAAGTGCAGGTTAAACATTTGAAGGATTAAAGCATTTTTTCAGTTATGATACATTGCATATAATAACCTTGAATGCTCTGGAGAGTTTGCTGTTGTTGTGAATGCCAGTGACTTCTGCTGAGTTGTTAAAATGTGAAAGGCAAATACCAAAAAGATGCAGAGATCTTTTGGAGTTTATGGCTGAGTAAGGAACTACTGGAGATGGGCTCAGTCTCATAAATAGCAGATTACAGGTGTATTTGTACTTTTTTAAGAAAAAAAAGGTAGTTATAAAATATACACCTGTCCTCCAATCTTTAATATGTATTTAAAATACATCAAAATTGAATATAAACCATACTGCCTCTGTATCATTTGTGTTAATATATGTGTTTGGGTCTTTTTTCTTGAAATGTAATGATACATCTGTACATATTAGAATCCCAAATCCCACAGAGGCAGTGTTGTTGTTAAACTGTCAAATAAAAAAACATGTATTTATTATGCACTCATCTTCACTTACAGACAAACTGGCAGCAACAAATATTCTATTTCAAAACTGAGACTTGATAGCCATTTTACAGCCAACGTTTAGCTTCCAAGAGGAGTTATAACACATTTAAGTGCTTTGGAGTCAGTCTCAAGGGCAAGATGACTGATTATGACAAGAGGTGTGGGTGGCAGGTGAGAGGTGTCACGCTAACACGTCCAAAAAATGTTGAGTCAGATTATCTAAAGCTCTGTATTGGTAGATCAAAAAATCCAAATTCCAGACAAAGAGTGCTCATATTGGACTTCTCACATCTCAACCATTAACTTGCATACAGTTTTATTGTAGAGAAGATAGATTTTCAAACCATAAAGACACAAATTAAAATAAATCAGAATCATCTTGTAAAAAGAAGAAGACATTTATAAAATTTTATCTCGTTTTGTGTGAGTCTAATGTTCGTGGGGGACCAATTCTTAATATGTGGAGCAGTCAAACCTTTTCCACTGTCATCAAGTGCTAGTTTGTGGGAGCACGGGAAGACGATTTGGCAGAAAGCTGCAGTAAACATGCAGCAGAGGAAGTGAGAGCTGAAAACTGAAGTATGTGAATGCAAAGCAACATTTGTTTGCATTGGACGGAGAGCACCAAACACACATGCTCCTCAGCTTCACTTTCGAAGTCAGATGTTATTCTCATGGACAGCTGAGTTGTTTTCCAGATGGTCCTTAACTTTGCAGCAAAACAACTTAACAGCTCACAGGTCTCAGGTCTCTAACTCCACCGCTGGTCGAGCTGGTGTTCTGCCAGTTTGAAACCTTCACACTATGACATTAAGTAACATTTTTACTGGCAAATTAGCACAAATCTGCAACCTGGGACTGAAAAAGTTTATGGCTTTGTCAGACAAGCTGTGTTTGATGAATTCACGCTTCACACACACATTGCTCATATTCACACACTTCAGACCTTTTACAGTGTCAATTAGTCTCTGTGTGAATGTCACACATGCAGTTTCACACTATAACTACTGTAGCAACATCCTGCAGATGCTCTTGTTTAAAGCTAACTGAACCAATTCTGCATCGCAGCATTCAGTTATGCTTTTGATCCTAAAATAATATTTACATCTAATACTAGAAACCTTTGTAACTGGCATTTCCACCAAAAGATATTTCACTTAAAGAAAAGGGTTACATCTATGGTTGGGCATAGGAGTATCTGTACACTGTAAGTAATACTCAACATGTGACAGAGGTTGTAAACTGTAAAAAAATACTTTTGCACTTTTTTATTAAACAGTATTATGAATGAGAATATTAATAATCAGCTTCTGTTGAAGTCTATTCCAAGTGTGTGAAATACATTAACAAAGCGGATTGTTATTCTAAATAAGCATCGTACATAAAGACACATAAATGCTGATCCCTCCACACTGAATGAGCAGGGAGGCTATTTATTTTTTTTATTTTAACTGTCAATGCTGTGTCCCAAAACTATCTCCAGAAATAACTCCAGTATATACAGAATTAGAAAAGATGAATGTGAACATCCTAAGATTTAGCTTTTTTATGTTCTCCAAAGGGAGAGCAGTGGAAGAATTGCAGTCCCCATGTATGTCTTCCATCATGTTAATGATCCGTAGTTGTCAGGTTATTTTATCCATCAACATTAGCCTTTGGGTTTGAGATCATTTCAATGCCAAATTAGCCCATAGGACATTGTATCTGTTAATGAATGCATTTTCTATCAAAGTAAAACTAATGCAGATCTAAAATAACTGGTTGCTGTATGAAGAGGTAGAAACAAATTTAGATCTGCAGTTGAATTAATGATTAGCTTCAGCCTGCACTTGAGCCAGGTTCATTATTGTCGATTAATGACAGCTTTTACACTGCTGGTGAAAGGTTTGATGTGTCAACGTCCCATCGTCTCAGAAATTAAAGATTCTTGTAAAGATACAAGGAATGATGGATTCTGCTCGATCAGCTAAATAGTATACATTTTTTTCTTAAATATTTTTTTTTGAAACCATCAAAGTTCATGCTTATGTTTTTCACTTGTAGTTAACTTTGTTTTCACCTTGTGTCCAGTTCATCAAAGCTGCTCCATCAGGTTTAAGTGTTTTCTTCCTCACGTGAATTCTCCGTCTGCTTATCTTCTCATGTTGGGGCTCATTATGTTGCTGTCAGATTAAAATCTGACCAAACATCTGTCCTCATCTGTTACTGGACAGTATTGTACTAACGATGCATCAGAGGTTTTAGCAGTGCAGTTTGACACAGGGTTTGTAAGTCAGCAACTAACGTTCTAGCACCCGTAGACTTTTGTCTCATTAACTTTCAAGGCTTTATTTATTTTCCATGGGTTTAGGAAAGATGCAAGTTACACCCATCAGCCACAACATAAAATCCAGTTACAGGTCCTATGCTTTATATATACTATTGATAATATACATACTTACCAATGAGTTACAATACAACCAGTAACTGGTTGCTGATAGATATACATGTATATGTTATGTTCCTGATGTAAAAAGGTCTGAGAGTCTAGTAAATTGACAAAGATTAAACAACTAAAGACAACCATATTCTACATTCTGTGTAACGAGTCATGTAGCAAACAACCGGAATGCTTCATTTACACCACTTTTACACCATTCTATTTAAAATAATGATTTAATTTTCACTGACAGCAGCAGTTTTTACCTTGACATAGACCCACCATTCAGAAAAACACTGCCTCTGTGTAACCAGATCAGCTCTGTCAACCTGTTCCTAGAAACCCCCCAACACCAATCTACCCAAAATAAAAAGGTTACTGTTCTTCAATCTGTGTGATAACAGTCATAACCCTGGTCTCCGTTCAAAGGTAAGCTAATGTGAATCATTAAGATACATTTATTGTAAAATTGCTGTTTACAGGAAACAAAACTGAGCCAAAGTTGCACAGTCTATGAGGCCTTTGTTGCTTTGCTCCAGACGTCTTGTGAGTATCGGAGCAATTTACCAAACCCACAGGGAGCATGCTCTTATGTTAACAGACCTGGGCTGCATGCCAACAACAGCACGTTTCAGAGGCATATTCAGGGATGGAGTGGAGAATCAGAGTTTTCTGCAGTAGGCAGAGGGAATAGTAGTTGAAATTGCAGTAGCTCATTTGCAGAAGGTCATGCACCACCATCAGAGATCAGTTGTAATTAAGGAAACTTGAAAGACTGGGCTGAAATGAACATGCACTAGTGCACTTAGATTCAGTCAATTAATGTTATTTTTAGTCAATTTCATCATTTTATTTTTTAAACTGAATGTCTGTTTGCACCCAGTTGTGGACATTCACAGCTATCTGGCTATTCACACCTGTATGGAAAACCCAATGGTTGATTTGAGCTACCAGATATGTTTTTATTAAAATTGGAATGTCATAGGAAGACATCAGGAAGTTGGATGAGGTAGTGACAAAAGAGTGACAAAATCTGTATGGGGAAAAAGATGAGGTGAAAGAATGGGTCAGCCACAGGACTTTCAACCACCCAAAAAACTACTTGGCTAGCTTTAAGAAAAGAATAAATGATGGTTTAAAATACACCATATCACAATGTTAACCATGTGTCAGAAAGTCTTTCCCATGTGACTCGTTAAATTAAGCCCAAGAGAACCTAAAACTTGGCTGTAAGTAGACACATTGGACTTCCAACCTGGCTGCAAATAGCATCTGAGTACTTGTTCGGCCATGGCATATACTCGTCGGTGTAAATAGGGTCTATCTACCTTGAATTGTGTTTTAAAGTAAGTTGTTACAGTATTTTTTGCATTTCTGCAGACCTCTGGATAGGGACCAGTGATAGTCTAAATGTATTTACCTCAGAGCAAACACAAGCAGGTCTTTCTTTTGAAACAGGCTCACAGCCCTTCACCTCTAATGTGTTTTTCCTCATATTTAAGTAAACAGACTCAGTGTTTCCAGCTCTTCTCCTGTTGGAAGAAGTATTGCTGACCCATTAAAAGCCTAATAGACCTAATAGACATCTAATGAGAAACACCTTTTATACAGACAGTAGTTTATATGTAAGTATTTGCCAATTCTATATTGCCAATGTTAGCATTAATAGAATAGAACAAGGTTTAGCATCTAACAGTGTTTCACTTTACTAGAGATGTCTCCATCAAATGCCAATGTTAGCTCTTCTTTTGCTTCTATAGCTATCATTTCTTTGCTGCTCAACATGGTTCCTAACTGGCGGTTGGGGTGGTGGTAATAATTGAATTGATGAGAGTATTACATATACATGTTTATATATTGTTTTATTGACTGGCAATAGCACCAAATGAAAACACCCTGATATAAATCAATATAAAGCCCATTGTGTGGCTAATGCTCTGTAAACTATAAGGTGCTGTGCTCAACTTCACATGACATCTTGATAAATCTTTAAAAATAATACATGCTCCTGCCTCTTTGGAAGATTATATACTTGTTTGCTATAATCAAAATAAAATACTGATTGAAGTCAGTTCTTTGGCTTTTGCTGTGTTTATGGAATTAGTGCTATGGTTCTGTACATTTGGCTGAACGTATTGCATAAGCCACTAAAGTACATTTCATCCTACCACCCTCGTAATCCTCAACCACATGTACATGCCGATCGATGACCGGTCTTTAATTGTTAATGGCTGGGATATTATTTGAAACTATTTGTGAAGTCACAGTTTCCAACCCTTTGTCCTGGAGGAGTTGCACTGCCATTTGTATGAGGTGTATTTTTCTAACTCCCCCTTATCTCATCTTCTTAACCTGGATGTTTCTCCTTGAAGAAAAAGAGGAAGGAAAAGCACTTGGATACGTCTTAGAGTATCAGTTTATAATCTTGTGAAAACAAACAGTGATGATTTATTGCATCGGTGCACTTCCTGCTGAAGGTACAGTGCTATAAGGTTCACTTCTGGTCACCTTGCTTGTATGAATAACAAATATTTATTACATATTAATTCACTGTTTATCTTCCCATCCACTTGTTTTATGTCATCTACTTTATGGAGATTGTTGTATCCGCCCTTTTAATATGAATTTTTGTTGTGTGAGTTTGGAGGTGGACCCCAAGTGCCTAAAATTCCTCTCAGTAGCCCAAGAATGTTCTTTGCTCCCACGCAGGAACTACTTGCTCCTTGTCGTCTTGTAAATACACTTCTGCACTAGTCAGCGAGAAGCTAAAAGCCCGAAGCAATGGAACTTGGATGCATATAGTATGCTATTGTAAAGAAGTGAGAAGTGACAGAGGCTCAATGGAAGCACTCAGGTTCCATCGCTATGTGGCGCTTGGGGACGAAAGGTTCAGCGAGGCTCTCAGACAGAGATTGATGTTGTCAATCCATAATTTTAAAGACTTGGAAAAGTCAACTCTCGCGTGGTTCGCTGCACACCAGTTAATCCATCTATCTTTTTGGTTTCCTGGTCACAAATGCTAAAGCAACCCATCTGAAAAGCTGAAAAAGTTGGCTCTTCTACTGGCGAAGTCTGGGAATCCATGTCACAGGAGAAGACTGAGACTGCAGTCAGTTTAAGCTTTTCTCCAGAACCCACTCAAACCTCTCCCAAACTTCAACACACAGTTATCAATTGCAGTTGCAGTAAAAGCCCCCATCTAAGAATAGTTTGGTGTTTGCCCTGCAATGCATCAGTCAAGACTATGGAGCTGGGAGCTGACTGAAGTCTTCCCAGAATGCTGCCATCAAATCCACTTCAAAAGACGGACAAAATGCCTCCCCGACTAGGGTCAACTTTTAAAGGGACCATGGTGGGGATGTTGCGTAAACCAATCCCTGACATGCTGATGTTAATAATAACTAGGCACTTTCAATAAAAATATCTCACACCCAGGCATAGACCGCTAAAACATGTGTCTGATACCCATTCATGCTGCTTTTTATAAACAAGCAGAAAAAATACATCTAGGAAGTCGATGAAACAAAGAAAAGAAGTCCACATATATATCAAATATGTCAGACAATTACTATTCACTAACGTTACATTTTTAGTGCTGTGGGTCACCAAATCAACGTTACAATTCAAACAACCTTCATTTTTAGAAGTGTTGTTTTGTGTGATTAAAGTTTTTTTTCAATTAAAAACTGATTATACCATGAATAGGATTGTCAAATAATTTTTTTAAATTTGGTATTACTAAATTATACTTAATATTTTTAGTCAGAAAGTAAGACCATTGGAATAGAGCTGCCACTTGTAGCAACTCTTTGGAAAAACTATTTGTTTTCTTTTTGTGAAGATATAGTTAATTGATCCACTGCATTCCAATGTAAAAAAAACAATGTTTGTATAAAGGTATGTAGATTGGACACAGTCAGGAACCTCCTGTTTAGCAAAAACCTTTTTATCTGAGTAAAGGATGCCTCTGCAGCTCACTAACTGGTGGTGATGTGATCTTATCTAGCTTGAGATCTGTAGTTAGCAGGTCTCTCATCTATACAAGTCAGAGGTCAAACCTGTGTGTGTGTGAAGGCAGATGATGACACCATGCGTCTGTGTATGATGACTTCCGCAGCTGGGAAATGAGAGGGAGCTGTGAGCTAGTAGAAGGGGGTGGAGGTGAAAGGAGGTGAGCAAGGCCCTGCTGATGGAGGAGGGAGGAGGCCAGTTGGTTTGCTCATCTAGCTGTTAACCAGCTGTTTGATGTCCCTTACACAAACAGGGGTTATTTACAGTGTAGGAGGAGGTGACGCTTTGTCAGACCAATGTGTGCTTTAGTCGTTGGGCACTGTGTTTACTCAGGGAAAGTTGATGGTGCACCATACTGTTTCAGCTGCAGCATGCTTCACATTCACACAGAGAGCTATCTACACTGCCCTACTATTTGCCCTTAGCAGCTGAGAGAAGATTCACTGTCAAGATTTTCTCAGTTAGACCTTCACAGATAAATAAATAAGGGCAATAACGGAGAAGCCTATTTATAATGGCTTCTTGTCACAGTAACAGAATGTCCCTGTACCTTGGTTACAGGTTTAGTGTGTATTAACAAGTATATCTTGATGAAGACACAGATTCCTCTGACTACTCCAAAACTTCTTTCTGTGTTGCATTGCAGGAATACAATTTCGAGCTAAAACTGAATATGTGTGGCGAGTGAAACATTATTATCCAGTGCATCTTGATCTACTTGTTAGAAGCTCCAATGGCCAAGACCTCACCTATTCTGGATAGGCTAAGTTAAGAGCAAGATATGCTTCAATATGCACATAGCAAGGAAAGTTGAGAAGACCCAGATATTAAAGCCAACAGACAGTTGCTGTTCTGCATCAACATTGTTTTAGGGCCCTGGCCCACACCGAACACTCTATGCAGACAGAGGCACTAAAGGTACAGCAGGGATCCCGTGCCAATACGTTTTGTACTTACATCACTTTCTTCCTGGAGTGTTGGCCCATGTCCATAGTGGGAAGTGTTTTGAAACAACCCCCATGCAAAGGTTTGTGTGGCACTCCATATGATAAATTCATTTCAATATGAAAGACTGTTTGATGGAACCAACAATGTTATGCTCAAGCTGGTCTAAGCCCCTTTGGGGGATTAAGCATCCACTTATTTGGCATACAGAAAAGTCATGTGTGGCTGATGATGGGCCACAGCCTGCCAGCAGTGAGTTTGTGGTGGAAGGAACAGTCTTTATCCAGCTCTCCCTGCAGCGCCCCCACTTGTCCTCATGAGACCAATGTGTCAACAACTCTGATACTGTATGTCTCTTTATAAATGAGAAGACACCAGACCAGTGGTGTTGAAGGACTCCCACAGGAGCATGTTGGCTCCTATGGGGGCTGTAAAGGCTGTACAGAGAGAACAAATCTGACACACTGGGCCTCACATCTCAGCCAGCAATACATTATATCATTACAGTATTTCAGCATGTTTGTTGATCTTGTTGTTATAGTGTTTTAGTGACTCTGCCAATGGACCAACTGCCATGAAATGTTCTGTGCATGTTCATTGTCCCCTGGTGAAGATTGTGCATGACTGCATTGGCTTACTGACTTTTTTCTCTGTAGCCTAACCATCAGAGTAACATTTCCACAAATATTCCAATCGGTACAAAATTCGCTGTGAACATTTATGATGTGAAAAGATGCAGCCTTTTCATTTTGAATACTCTAAGCAGTTTGCTTGTGGTGCAGAATGTATCAGACCACTCTCAGCTGACTCTAATGTTAAACAAAGAAAACAGATGCATTGTATCATTAGAAATCGAAGAACAATAACAACTAAGTAAAGACATTGCTGTTCTCCCTCCTACTCCATATTCACTCCCCTTCTCCCCTCATAACCAACTCCATTCCTATATGTACACAGTCAAACACAGAACAAATGTGAGTCAGGATATCATGAAGACCCCCCTCCTGTCTTCCATTTTGGGTCCAGGCGACAGATGCCCTCTCCACATTTAAGAATAGAGTTGTTTAGTCTTGTTGCTTTATCGTTGTCTTGTTGCCTTAACAACAGTGAATTTAAGCCACCGTTATTATTTTCACTGCATCACTGGATACACACACACAGGCAATAGCCTCTGGAGCTTTTAAATTGTTATGATTCCTGTCAGAGTTCAAATGAATAACCCTGTAATTTAACGTAAGTCTTCTCTAACTGACCTGTTGCTCTGCCAAACCAGAAACCACACCTTTAGCTTCCATTGAATTGTGAACAAGGTCTGTGAACGACTTGAAATTTGTCTGTCTCGTCAAGGTTGACCCTCTTGTGCCCGTTCATGCGTGATGAAATGCATCCCAGATTATGAGGCTCTGATGCAGCTAAAGGGGGTTTGGACAACCAGCGTGTTGATGCAGTGGGTCAGTCTCGCTTCAGCGAGCCAAAATGGACACCACAGCCCCACTGCCTGCAGAGCTGTGTCGGCGGTGCCACAGGGCGTTGTGTTTGTTCTGAGGTTCTACTCTCCTGATCTGAGACACAGAGACAAAGAATGGCCTCCCCTTTCTGTTCTTTGGGTGACAAAGAATAGCAGATGGTTGATCTGGACTGATATGGTCAGCACTGAGCAGAGGCCCAGTGCTCATGTCTCTGAGTGTCCCCTGTCTGGAAACCCTGGAGCTGTTGTATTTTTTTTATTTTTTATTATCACCACAAGGAGTCAGCAGCCATTCAGGTTGTGGTCAGTGTCTTGAAAGCTTTAAAGTCTGCAAGTCGTGGAATGGCACGATCGGTTACCCCCTCTAGGTCTAGGTCTATGGCCCCTAAAACATGAAATCTATTGGACTGTATGTTGTTTGTGTTGCTTGTACATGAGCATATGGGTTTACAATTTGGCTTTAATCCTAGTGACTCCTGGATGATACTAACATATGATAATAATGATAATATTGTTTCTTTGCTTACTTTGGTTTATTACCATGATGCAAGTCACCAGAATCTTGTCAACATTTAAATACACAACATTCATTGTCAGATTTCAAATGAAGAATTAAAACTGTTATTTAAATTGTATAATTGAATGAGGTATTATGAACACATCAAACTCAATATAATAACTTAAATGTCTCATTGTGCTATGTTGGTTTTGTTCCGTCTTGCTGAGAGTAAAAAGACCCTCATCAGAGCAGAAAGAATGTAGCAGATAATATCAGTCAAACTATTTAAATGAATTTCTTCCATTGATTAGTGAGATAATACATCTTAATGTAAATACCCTTTATTCCCAGCTGACTTGGTTTGCTCCACTGTTTAGTTGTAGAACCTGGGTGGCACGCAGCTACACTGTCATGGGGTTGTGTATGTTTGACTGTGGGTCTATATGTGTGGATGGCAGAAGACATCTGGAAACAGACGCCCAGAGAGCTCATATGTTTATGTGACAATGAGAAAGGTAGAAAGAGAAGCTGACAAGAAAAAAGTGATGAAGAAAGTAACAAAAAACAGAAAGAACCGAAAGAAGAGACAATTAAAGCACGTTATTAAAGGTACAGTGTGTACAATTTAATTTTTAATTAATTAATTAATTTTTTATCTAGTGGTGAAATTGCATGTAGCAGCTGAATACCCCCTCACCTCACCCTCCCCTTACAAACATGAAAGAGAATAGCCTGGTAGCCTTCAGTTTGTCCAGTTTGAACAACTGTAAAAAAATTATGACAGCCTCGGTGGGGACCTGCTCCCAGTGTAAATATAAATTATTAAATATAAAGGATCCATTTTAGGTAAAGAAATAAAATAATAATAAGTACAATTTAGATGAAACACACTAGTGAAAACATAACTAGGATTATTTTATATTCAGTTTCTGCCAATAGTTCCCTTTCACCTAAATCTTACACACTGGACCTTTAAAGGGAAGACGGTTTTCATATCACCAATACGTTTCAGCTGGGAGTTTGCTGTTGCATATCAACCCTTTTGTTTCCATCTTTTCCCATACATCTCTCATCTTCCACCCTCAAAACAAAGGCAAACAATCCTGAAAAGTGAATTTAAGAAAGTTATGGAGTAGATGGTGAAATCCACTTTTGTTAACCGGTTTAACCAACAGAATTGTAATTTTGGTGGGACGCCACGCAACCTCAGTCTGAGCAGAGAGCGCAGATGGAACCGATTCCTGCTGCCTTCAGGTGGCAGCAAAGAGAGGCATCAGAGAGGCTGTCAGGTTAGATTGCTAACAGTTGTGGACTACAGAGCTGGTTAGACTCGTGCATTCATCATTAATATGTCTTGTTGGCATTGATGGCATGATGGGAATACCACTTTTTTACTTGTGAAATGAAAAACAGAACACGGACAAAGAAGGTCTGTGCGAATTTGGAAGGTTGATGAGTCTTTATATGAATTTCCCAATATGTTTCACAACACAAGTTAATCTGTTCTGAGGAGGTGAGGGGCAAACTGCAAGACTAACATTTTCAGGGCCAAGCTAAGACAGCAGTGGACTGGCATCGCCACTCCTGCCGTCTTATTGGATTTTGGGCTGTGCTCTGTCATGGAAATAGAGGGGTGTTGCTCTCTGCAGCGTGAAAATCCTTTTAAACAACATTTACTATTCTATACACACGTGACATTAAAACTCACATAAGCATTCTTTGTGCCAATTAAAGAACATTTAGTGAGTAATTCTGACTGGGCCTGTTTTTACTCCACTGTTGAAAGGACAATTTTAGTTTGTGAAACACTTTGTTAGAGGGCAAGAATGTTTGACAGCTGGTGGACAGATTACCATGAAATTCCTGTGGACATTCAGGTTCCCCAGAGGATGTGGATACTTAATTTGTCTGGTGACCCACCCTTACGTTTCCTCTGGCAACCCTGTCAGGCCTGCCCTTCCCCTTGACCAACACAACAGTGAGTGCACACAGTGAGTGATGGTGCAGGCCAGGTAAAGTTTGTGGTGGATGTACAAGCCTCATGTGAAGTTCCCGTAAGAAAATATATTTTTTATCAGGTTAGTTCTTCTCTGGAGGATGGAGAGGCTGGGAAAGAAGGAAGTGCAGAGGGCTCGCTGGTGGTGAGATGAAGCAATGTGAGAGAGTGTTCTTGTCAGTCAAGACGCTGCAGAGCTGGAGGTTAAGTGTCGTTTTTGTGGCCAGGCCTGCTTTTCTCATTTGGGCTTGCTCCATACGAAACCCGATCCCAGCGAGTGATTGAGCTTTTCATTTTGTTTGTCTTTGCAGTGGACATGCCATCTCTCATCAGCCATTACTGTTTATTTTGTTAGGTGGTTTGGGAAAGAGATCGAGGAAATCCACGGAGCACTCACCTAAAGATTTACCACAGGAATTACAATGCCCCCCTGTGTGGGTCAGAACGTCATTTACAAAATGCCTGAGAGTGATATCGTGATACAGCTCTTTCCTCCTAAATAACAGCAAACACACTGTGTGCTGCCCACAAGCACGCAATGGTGGTGTCATACAGTATTTGCCCAATTAATGGTCACTTTGATGGAACGGAATTTCAGTTCTGAGGTTTTTACCAGACTTCATTTCATTTTATCATCTTCGACTATCAGCTTCCTGACCGCACTGCATTTATTTAGTCTAACTATTGAAAGATCCTGTTATTTGACATACGTCTCGCCGGACATCTGTGTCTGTCTAACTGTGACGTTGGTAAGAACTGGAAATGCTACACTTCCTCTTCCCCATCATAGACAGTGTAAACAGTGTTTCACCTGCAGAGGCAAGTTAAATAGCTATGTGCTGTTTTGAAGAGATTGTTTACACTAATCATGTCTCCATGTCTGCTTGATTCATTTGTTTTTGGATGGGGGGAGGCCAGCTGACTAATGTGTGTGATGACAGCTCCCATTCTGAGCCTGGTCTTATGACATCCCAGTGTCCCTGCTAATGACAAACAGCACACATGGATATGATGCCAGAAACCGCATCTCTACTTCAGACATTGATTAAATGTCTTATCTGGGACTCTTGTCTCACTTAAACATGATTGGAGGACTTAACTGGACTATCAACATGTTGAGTATGTAAGAATATATGAATTTAAAATAAAACAAATTTCAGTAGCCTTATTACTTTGCAAAACTTGAATAAATAGTTATATGGTTAATTGTAATTCTGAGCAAACTCAATAATCTCAACTCAATGAAGGTGTTTTGCTTCGAGGAAACTACATTTTATTTAGAAACACCATGCTTGCTTGAGTTTGACTAGTTTATAAGCTATAGAATATATTACAGTTGTAATTAGTTAGCCATAACAATGATCTAAACGTATCAGATTGCTGTTGTTTCATTTGAGTGAATAATTCACAGTCCTTCTCCTACCTGATGGTAAGGCAGTTCTATGCAAAGAATCCAAACTAGATGTTGTAGGCACCACGTGGGCCTCAAAAACCCAAAGTGCTTCTCAAGGTGGTGCAAGGAATCACATCAGAGGAGCCAGTGGGCAATAGACTGCACGTCACATTGTGAAGGCATGAAGAGGTACTGAGTCCTCAGTTTTCCTCTCAGTTTACACATTCTGGCAAAATCAAAAAAAGGATTTCATTGAAACCAGGAAAGGTGAAATATTTTTTGAATTTTTCCTAGATTTTATTTCACTCCCTCGCCTTCAGTTCAACCCTCTCTGATTAGATCCAGACCTCTTTGGTCCCCTCTAACATATTAGACTTGTGATGTTTGTGTTTTGTTATTAGCCAAACAGCTCAGAGCTATGCAAGCGAGACCCTCTCATTTTAACATTAGGAAGAGTGTGGTGCTGGACAGTTGCCAAACTCCGAGAGCACACATGGTAAAATCATTGACTTTACCTCTATTTATTTCAGCAATCTCTCCCTCTCTCTCTCTGTCTGAGCTTCTGTTTTAATAGCTTGAATTGCATAGTGTGCCGGCTACCTTTTCTCCTGCCTGGTAACTCAATTTAAGAATGACTGGCCTTTTTAAGTGCTTAGAGCACCTCATTCTTAAACTTGGCAGAAGACTGACTCATGAAGTCACATGGGGGACAGATTCCAGCCCTGCGGATCCTCAGGGAGATCTGGGAACAGAGTACACATAGGGGAACCTGAGGAGACCAAACTAGTCTGTTTTGGTTGTTTTAAGACCACAGGGCTTAAGGAAAGTAACCAATTGCTATTTAAAATTCATGCTGTGATTACATTCCTGAAGAAATGATGATGTATGTTAGAAGCCCTGCAATGAATAACACTGAGAAACAGAGTCATGATTTGAAAAATGTTAGCTCATAAAAATTCTCACAGCCAACAGTCTGTTGGAGGAGCTTTAAAAACCATTATGTAATCTTAATGAGCACTCTGCCTATAAAAGCCTTAGGATCTAAATGAAGCACAGATACATTTAAAAAAAGAAAGCACAGAGATTAAAATATGCTAAAATAATGTTAACACTCAAAGCTTCTAGGGCTGATCATAAACATATACTATAGCATATCATTGTTTTTAGTTCAACAACTTAAGTGATGCATTTCAACAATTTTACCTGTGTACTTTAAAGCCAATCAGTGTTTCTTGCCCCATCACGAGAGTAGAGTCTTCCATCACCATGCCCATCGCTCAAGAGAGAAGGACCCAGGTAATGGATTGGAACTGCTAAGATCTTGCATTGAATGATGATTGCTACTTGTTGCTGTAATTTACTGGCTTCACTTCTTCTGTAAGACTTCAGTGATAATTGACATATCAGGTTTCGGAAAAGCACTATCCAGATAGCATCTGTGAAGACTCTTTTAATGAAAAGCATGGGTGTACGCGGTTAGCTTCAAAAGATGGAGGAAGGGCAACTGTGCAACCTGCACAATACAGATACTGTTGTCTTAACCCATACATAAAGCATTCTGTGGGTTAACCTTGGTGAATTTGTTGTTTTAACATTTGCTGAGATGCCATTTGTCTGGGCTGAGTAATGTGCTCAGAGGTCAAGCAGAGGTGGGGTTTTCCTCCCATGACGCCCACAGTCTGTTATAAATATGCGGCTGAGAGGATGAGAGTGGTTCATGGATACTGCTCACATTCGAGCTGTCACATAACCAGAACTTTATAAACTGCATTCAATAGACAGTAATATCATAAGGTGCTTAAGATAGATTGGTGAGGTTCAAGGGCAGGATTCCTCCTCAGTGAAAGACTAGAAATCTATAGAGTAGGGAAGAATGTTGTTGGTCCCCAGTTATGATTTAATATACAACACTTGTGAATGTGATATGGGTCAGTAGAGACACAATGACTGTGGAGATCAATTATAGTGTTCAAGATACAGTAACATCTATCAATCAAAAAAATTTAAGTCTTGGAAAAAGGGTGAATTGTGAAATTTATACTGCAGAAACCCTGCAAGGATTTGCGAATGACTTCCTCAGGCGTGTTTGGTCTAAATTAAATTTGTATTCTTTTAAGACTATTTTTTAAAAATCCTTTCCTGCCAAGAGTGGGATGAATAATTATCTTTATGCATCAAGAAGTAGGAGGCTGTTAAATCATAAATGGACAACATGACCACTCTAAATGCTTTATATGAGTCACATTCACCTATTCACACGCATGATACACTGTGTCTGTATATTGAGCGTTCTTATCATGCATACCATAAACCAGCCAGTACAGCTCTCCGGGGCAATTCGGGGTTCAGTACCTTGCCCAAGGAGACTATGGCATGCAGACTGGAGAAGCTGGGGATTAAACTACCGACCTTCTGATTAGTGACAGGCCCATTTTACCTCCTGAGCCACAGTTCTAGGAAGTTAACCTGGCTTTGTCTGAAGTAAAACGTGCAACTAGAAATACTCTAAAGCTCACTAATTGATTTGATTTATGTTCAATTTTGTAGATTTGGGGAAATGTGCTCGAAATATCATGGGTTGGCAAACTGCATTCTGGCTCTTGCTCCATAGAGCAATATTAATAAATAGACAATCGAAAATTAAGACACTTGGCTTCCAGTCCCTAACCAGCTTAAGTCTATTTACAGTTTCTAAACTGTACTTTGCAACAATTTGGCATGCTGCAGTATATAATTTGAAACAAATCCCTGTCCATTTTGTAGATCTTCCTTTGGAACAGCTTCTGCCTCTCCACCCATCAAACATTTCACTTCAAATCCCACCTCAGACATCCACCCACCCCACCCACAGCTTCTGGGGAACAGCTCCAAAACCCACAGGAAACATTTGAATCAATCCTGATGATTTTAAAAGTCCAACGCAGATGAATTGCAACTGCTGTCTCTCTGTTTCCACACACCCCTCTGTCTCGCTCCGACTTCCCGTTGCTCCGCTGTTTCCTTGAGGTGGTGGCATCAAGCAAAGGAAGTGTGCGCTGGATGACATATTGGTTTTCATGACAGGCACGTAAACTTTTGAAGGTCATCTAGCAGGAAAGGGGCCCCTCTTGGATTACAGTGTGGGAAGTGGTTCCATCCTATCCAAAGGCGTTGAGAAGAAACCTTTTTCCAGTGACTCTGTTGGTGAAATCCTTTACTTCGTCCCTTTTTTTCCCACATTTCCTCACACATCATCACCCACTATTAAAAGAGAAAGGATTTGTTAGTCTCTTAATGTCTTCTTCTTTTTGCTTATTTTTTCACATGAATACTCCACCAGCAGCACATAGGCCTAGTGTTTTCTTTTCCTCTTAAATGTGGGGCTTTACTGGAAATAAAGTAACTTTAGTCCGTTTTCCAAACCACTGACCTTTCTTCCTGGAAAGTCAAACTAATTTCTTTCTCCTTCCACAGATCTTTTGTGTCCTGCTAATTCCTTCCCTCAGGTATAACAACAGTTCACAGTGCACAAAAGCAAAGCTTGAAAAAAAGCAAACTCTTTTTGCCTGAATGCAAACCCACCATTATGTCACTGAAAGAGGAACCATGGCTGCAGGCCCATTTAAAGATCTGGTACTGTTGCAAAAAGGCCCTGACTGTGCATTTCTAGTGGTTAGTTGAATTAGCGAGTCAGGGAAATGTAACCCTGTATCCTGGGGCACTGCTGTTTAGCCTAATTTGTTAATGATAGACCATGGGCTTTACTAGCTTCTCAAGCCCGAGGCAAAGTGTTTGCTGCATGAGAACATGGCAATAATGCAGTGAAATATGATGTAGAGGACACACATATATGTTGTAAGTATTTGTCTTTCATCACTCTATAGATCCTGCTCTTGTGTGCAGCACATTCACTCACCCACAGAGTGAATTCAAGCAGACTGGAGCTTGCACAACTCATTTCAACTTATTTGAAAATTGGAGTTTGTACTAAAGTTTTTGCTATTGCTACATAGCCAACATTAACGTTAACGGCTGTAGTCTTACCAATCCTGCGGAAATATTCGGTATCTAACAAGCTAACTCTGATTATGCCCAGTCCAGCTGGCCCATCATGCCACTTTCTGATAGCAACTGTAGCGTCCAGTCATGGCAAGCAACAATCACCACCACTCGCTCCCAGCATACATATAGCACCTTTACAGGTGCACTAATAGAATATTCCATATTGACAATGGATCAAATTACAATGTGTGATGGGCTGCTCATTGTTACAAACTTTCCACCAACTTAGTTTATTCAGATCTACTTAGCTCATTGCTTTGTTTATTGTGCCAAATAAAACATTTTCATCGACCTGTTTTCAAGCAGCAGAGAAAAAGCTCTGATGAACCTTCTTTACTCTTCCAGCTCATACGTCTACTAAACCTAACTACCTCTGGTCTCTATTCTCAAAACTAATGAGAGAATGAATGTTGGAATTTTAATTGTCATGGCTAGAAACATGGCTCTTAATGAATGTTATTCTGTCTGGATTTCTAACTACACCACTATTTGCCAACATTTTTACAGGGTGATAATGTCATGTGTTTTCAGCTTGTTCTGACCCCAAGTTGCCAAAACACTCTACTATGCTGATGTAACTGAAAATGTGGTGAAATTAAAAGGTTGCTTCAGTCCAACTCATTACCAGTTTGATTGTGTAGGTGGAATGATGAAAGTTTGTTTGTACCTGTCTTTTCCTCCATCTGAGAAAAAACCCTCTGAGAGTAATCACTGAGTCAGTTTAATTGTGGGTTTTCTGGCAAAAAATATAATGTCGTCTTTGTGGTCATGTGCTGTAAGAGCTGCTGTGTGATTTGATCCCAGGCCTTTTCTGTTTTTATGAAATCTGTGGCCCTGTTGTAAAATATACCACTGGCCTTATAAATGTCTTTGAGATTGAAAGCAAAACATTTTCCCCATCCCCTGAATTGACAAAAATTGCATGACACGAAACAGTCAGGGACACTTTAATGAAATTAGAGGCTGTTTGTATAATACAGCACAATTTATTTGGCCTCTGATGGATTTGATGAATTATATATTGTGCAGAACTTTCTGTGGAAATAAATAGTACTTTTATAGTCTACACATGGTTATTTCATAAGCATGAATGGCATGTTGGTCCCAAACCTAAAGCATATTGGCTCCAAAGAGGCAATAGATGCAAAAATTCTGAGAACTTTTGGCCATGAACCTCCCTCTTCAAAATAAACGACATGTAGGAAATTTGGCTGGATGTGCAGGTTCACCCTCTGTCTGGCTGGCAAAGTAACATTACCCTTAAAGCTTCCAAGTGGCGTCTCAGCTGTATTAGACAGCATCGTTTTATATTAGCATGCTCCCTTTTCTTAACATTTGACATTTTCTTATAGCGTGACATCAGGTTAGCATGGAGCCAAAGAAATCATAGGCAGCTTTAAAACTATGACTTCATGTTTAACAAGGGAACATGGCTATAAGGGCTCCATGGGAATGGCAGAGCTGTCTTGTATATGGTGAATATGCAGAGGATGAGGATAAAGAATGGGAACCTTTGTCATAGCCCCATCTGCTTAGCTGCTGGCTCTTTAGGACATTTCATTTGTTTTACTGGGCTTCTGTTCTCCATGGACAGGCACAGGGGAGACATTTGATACATTTTTTGGTTTCAATTAGATATTATTCTTTTGGATGCTCTGAACCTGTAAGCAGAAGAGCAGCGAGAGGTCAGAAACAATTTCATTCTTCCAATGCAGTCAATCAACCTTACTCATCTCCCTAAGCTGGCTGTCTGTCCACATTTTTTCATTTGGAAACTTAAGGCAGTTATATGTGAGGGCTGATACTTGTAACAAATGGTGAAAAGGGATCAAATCTGAAAAATTATTTTTCCAGGTCTCAATAAGAGGTGGAGGCGTTTTCCCTCCCTATGACCGAGAGAAGTGCAAAAGTTCAGTTTTATCCTTAGATAGATACACACCCCTCAGTAAATCCCCTCCACTGTTTGCACAACTGTAACTGTAAATCCTTGAGGTGTGAAAGTGAATTGACAGAGTGTTGAATATTTCTTTCCTCCTGAAAATCTGAACATTTGAGTGGGTTTGGCATCAGAGCCATGTTTTTGAAGTTTAGCTGCTCAGGTGATTGGACATGCTCTGCTGACAATTCAAACAGGCTTTTCACTTTCCTGTCCCCACATTGGACATCATGGTGGATTCATTGTTTGCATAAAGTGGACTAAGATCTCAAACACACCTCACATTACATATACAATTCATTAGGCTAGTTATCAGTCCAGGCTGTCAGATTATAACTCTTACCTAATGAAATTGGTGAATGAAATGCAGATATAAACTGTGTTGTAGACCAACGCAGTTTATATCTGCATTGAGGCTTTATAACGGATGAATATCTGCACTTGGTCCCAGAAAAAAAGTTATACCAAATATATAGTATCCAATAAAACTTTTACTTGGTCTTTAAGTCTGTAATTCAACACACAGACAGAGAACACTTTCGCTTCCCAGAATAAAGAAATTTGAAGATCATCAGTTTTTATGCAACCAGTCATCTCAGTATGCCTCAGATGAACAATTACACGGACACATGGATGTAATCAGGTGGAGGCTCTGATAGCATGGTTCGTGCTCCACCTCCCACTTCAAATGTGGACACTCAGATCATTTTTAAACACCTTTGGCATTAGATGTTATTTAAGGTGGTCCAGGAATCTGACCATGATTCTTTCATGTTACTTTTTGAGGAAACTTGACATTTCTGACTGAGGACAGAGCCTAAGCAGAGTAAACCTGCTTAGGCTGCTTGGTTTAATTATACAAAGAACATGGTCTTCTTCTCCTTATCTCAATCAAGAAGTTTTAATAGTCCAAACAATACTGCCTTAAACATCCCATACCATCAGACATTTTTTGGAACATCCATATGTGTTATTTTATGTTAGTTACAAATTAGGTGAGAGAACTTGTTTGATACAACTCTCCCATTTAACCTGAAAAAGTTAGCTTGACACAGTATGTCTGCATTAGTCTCAGTACTTAGTTCACTGTCTTTTGTCATGATTTCTCAGGAGAAGCAGACTTTAGGGGGTCTCCCTGTGGATAATGCAATGCTCATTAGCTATTTGTGCTTTCTGATGTCTTCTCTTTCAATCATCGTCCTCTGTAGTCTGGCGCAAACGTGACAGCACAAACAATTGGACAGACCTCTGTGTTTATAAAGGTAATGGGAGAGGCAGGGAATCTGAGAGAGCAGGGGATGGTGGGCAGGCTGTGTCGGGTTTTTAGATTGTGATATTCTCAGAAATTCCACAGGTTATTCCTGGATACACATGCTGGGACAGAGATAGCCTCAAGGTGGCAGGCCTCCTGTCCACCACACCAGTTTACTCTATGTAGCATAAAAGGTGAAAGAAGCTTAAAAAAACAGCATTTTAGTAGACGACTTTAGAATTGTGGCCTATAGGTTACTGTACATTATTTGCTGGTGCAGTAAAGAATGCCAGTCATTTGGTTATCTGATGACTTAAAATACATGCAAGAGCCAGTGTTGACTAAATGACAGACTTTAATAGGGGGCAGGAAAGGGGGAACGCCCATGACTTTGCATGTTGGCATCCAGTGTAGATCTCCATTTCCGGGCGCATCTAACCAGTACCCTTACGTAAGCAGAAACAACAGGTGTTTGCAATAGTTAGACAGCATTAAGCCCAGCAGAGGAGAAGGCTTGGAATACATGGTATCAATGTAGTCAAGCGAATTCCCATTCAGTGTGTGTGTGTGTGTGTTTATGGGTGTAATGTTGTTTCATGTTGTGCCTACTACTTGTTGCACATAAAGCTGTTGCTTCAGTGGCCCCTCCTCAGGCGCCAGTCCTTGGCTATATTTGAACCCCCTTCCCCCAGGCCTCCCAAAGTGCCTTTGGATCAAGGTGCTTTACAGTATGTCCCCTGGGTGAGTGGCTCCAGCCAACAGGATGTGATGGCAGGCCCAGAATGCAACAGGAATCTTGCTTCCATGTTTGCTTTCCCCGCTCATGCAAAGACCGTTTGAGTTTACCCTTCAAGGACTGAATCACAACTGCAGAAATGACTGGAAAAGTCATGCTCTGCTGTAACTGAGACTTCGTTATGCACATCCCTTCTGATAACTTAGACCTCACAAAATATAATATTACGGGTCTTTTTCTGCAGCAGCAATTATAGCCCTTTCAGTTTAATATTATTGGTCCTTCAGGGTTAGTGGTATGTTTCAACAACACGGTTCTGCTTGAAATGAAAAATCGATCTAACTATTGGAAACAACAAACACACCTGGTCAGAAATTCAGCAAATATATTTTATTATCTTGTGTATGTATAGCAAATGTCATGGTAATCTGCACGTTGGAATTTCATATTTCTGTGTGTCGAACTACTCGTCTAGCAGTAGCACTAGGGCAGAGTTTTTTTCTTAGCAGGGCATTGTGGGTGGTGGGGGAGCGGAGGGTTTTAGGGACAGATTGTGAGGCAAAGATAGACTTGTATGTGAAGTGAAAAGGACAGGTGCATGCTGGTGTTCTAAAAACAACAGGAAGTTAGTCACTGCAGTCTAACCCCATGGTTTGGCAATGATAGGTCGCCAGTCGCATTCGATATGTCACACAGCTCATGGGTAAGATTAAGGTACTTTGCACCCACTGGCTGCATTTTACATTGAAATCATGCTCCTTAGATTCATGGTGTGACAAATTTAAAACAAACAGACCTGACACACCTTGTAAAGTTAAAAATCTGGGGAGAGAAGCCAGCAAGCATTACAAATGATCAAGTCTTTGGGAAATGATCCACAGCAAATGCATTCTTTTTTTAAACACATAGTAACATAAAGAGGAAAAACATTAGGGTTTTCTTGACAAACCTTTTAGTAGCTCCAAGTTGTTACAAAAAAAATCTTAAGCGCCATTTAGTCTTATTGGCAGGAAGCAGGATATTGATTTTAACAGAACAACAAAAGTCTCACACAATGTCCGTGACTCAAACTCACTTTATTTCCATCATCAGCACAAGAAAGCCGTTTGAACTTTATGAAATGTCACTTTGAGTTTTGCCACGTTTCACTTTGACACGGCTTTGACATTTGTATGCCCCAGGTGTGTTGAACGCAGCCCGACTCCTCAAATTACAACAAGAACCACACCTCAAAATTAAAAGGCAAAGAGAGAATAATGTCTGGGCCCACGGGGGTCAGATTTGTCACCCTGACTGCGTCATTGGTAACTCCTGGATGTTTTTGCTCGTGTCAGGCCCCAGGGCTGGGGAAGTGATCAAATGCTCTGCACTCTCAGTCACTTTTATTTAATATTGCATGCTGGGCTTCTCGTAAAGCTGTGTCTTTACCTTTTCTCCCTGTCAAAATTTACGACACATACTTTTCCTGTTACTCTTGGGACAAAAACTCAGAACCCGTACTTCATTCTTATTCTTACCAAACAGTAACTTATTTGAGCTGTCTATATAATTCCATCTTCTTTCACAGAACTGTCTATTTCCCTTGTTCCAACTGCTTTTCATTTGAAGTGAGTACAAAGTGAACAAATTGAGTTGACAGTAGCCTTCTAGGCTAGAATGGACCAGTCTGAGGGATAGACAGCATAAACCACTAAGGAGATAAAGCAGGGGATTTGATTTGACATTTCACTGATGAGATTTGTCATTAATGATTTTCCTCACATTGCTGTGATTGACGTAACAACATATTTACTGACCCCTGTCCTGATTCACCAGTAATTGATTATGTCGGATGACTCCCGGCTCTCTCATTGTACTTGTGAAAAGGTCAACGGGTAGCCCGCTGGTGTTTTGTGTAAGGTCTATCTTACGGTGCAGAGTGTGAGTCATGGGCTGGGCTGGGTCGTCTATCCATCTCATATGTTTTCGATGAGTGTTTTTGAGCCCTGTAGAATCTGAACTGTCAAACAGGGCAGAGTTTTTGATACGTTTCCCTGACTAAAGATACTAATAAACCCAGCTGCTCAATAAATTTACATTTGAGTATTTTATAGAAGATTTCACATGAAATAAGTTTTTCATCATAAGTGATGCCAACACTGTTACTGAACACATAGTTTTTGGACAAACTACTATATTCATAAAAATAATTGGTTTTCTTTTGATGATTGTATGTGTGTGTGCGTGTGTGTGTGTGTGTGTGTGTGTGTGTACTATAATGTCAAATTACAGAGGACATGATGTCAGTGCCTTCACAGAGAGTCACAGCTTTGGCAACTTACCAAGGTCCACACTAAAGCAGGAACCAGTAAAATAGGTCACAAGCAGACATTGCCATATTTAAAGGAATGGAAATAAAAAGAATTATGCAAGTAATATGTTCTGTAAAGCTACATGATCGATCAAACTTGATTGCCAAAAAGCTGGCACCAGCACGGCACCACAAATTTGTTCGTCTGAAAGTTAAAACCACTGACTTCAGTGGGTGGGAAAAGATGAGTGAAAGCAGCAGGGGCGAGATGTTTTAGTGTAAATTTATAAAAACCAAGCAAAGCAGCTGTGTTCTTTCAGCCATCATTTCTTTCCAAAGGAGATTACTCCATGTGGCTCAAAATGAAAATGAACATTTTAAAATATGATGTAAAAAGAGTTATAGGTGATTATGAAAAGCAACATCCTGGACCACATATGTATATATACCGTACACAGTGGAGTGGTTCCTTAATATGGCTGTGATGTAGCAAGAGCTCCAGCTTGTCCTGCGACGCCACATGACTAATCAAACCTGTGACTCTTGTAACCAAAAGCCTCATCTAGATTTCAGAAGGAGAGAAACACGATTTTGCATCATTTTAGGTCACGTCCAGCTGGAGCAAAAATAAGAACTTCTGTTTTATCAATGCTTGTTTCCATTTCCTTGTGAGGCAGAAGCACATGGTTGTTTTCTACTCCGAGTTTGAGTAGTTAAACCCTTTTTTAAAGTAAAAAAGCAGATGGTTGGACCCTCAGAACTCAAATGAGAAAATGTGTGCGGAAGCACACACTTTCAAATAATGTTTTATCATGTATCTGCCATGAAGTTTGCACCGTGACAGAAAAAATGCCCAATTGGAGCTTATTTATGTAAATTGTGGAATGTGCTCAGTGCAAAATCAGGTTTTAAATGAAAGCATTGGGTCATACCATCAAAACCATAATAGGAAATAGGATAGGATCTCTCCAAGGAAACATATCGACATGCATTAATGTGCAGAGTGTAAACTGTAAAAAAAGTTATAATGGAAATAACAGTGTACTACAGATTGTTTCTGCAAAGAATATCAAATCATTATCTCCATGCAGTGAGCAATTATTTATTATGAAAGGCCATTTTGAGCAGCGGACACAGGCAAAGCGATTCATCCTGGTCCTTACTGGAACAAAGGATTGTATATCAGGATCAAATGGTTTTTGCTGTTGGAGCAAACCTTTGGATTAGGCGTGGTGGAATTTTTTTGAGTTACGACGCTTCTCCACAATTTGTCCCTTGCTTTGTCTTTACTTCCATCAGATCCAGGATTGATTGGTAGTAAAACTATCTCCAACGCTGCCAGGGCAATAAAATGCTTTCAAGTTTCCGGGCTCACTGAGCCGTGGCGTTCATCACCGGACAACATATGATTGAATCCCCTGACTTTGATTGTGATTTATGCTGGAATGATTTATCATGACGTCCCTCTGAAAACATGGTCCAGCCTGGCTGTGGCGTGTCTCAGTGTCTGTCTTGTTTGAGGAAACAGGTTAAACACATCAGTGACTCATGTCCTGGCATGGATGTGTCATTTTTGATATGGGAGTCTACGTTTCAGCTTCAGCTTGAACAAAGAAAATATAGTATTTTAAGTAAATAAAGCAAAATAATTCTGAAACTTCAAGGCTTCTTCACAGTCATGGCTAAATCACCAACTGGGCACCACCCATAAACATATACATATATTCTGGCCCTAGTATTTGTTTTATACATTATGAAGTGATCACAATCATTTGAGGTATTCAGACTGTCTGTAATGTTTTTATATGAATGTTAATGTTTATCTCTTTTTCTCTGTCTCTTGTCTTGCAGGACCTCCAGTAAGTTGACCAGTCAGTGCCTTGTGTGATCTGCATGTGGTAAAGTGGCGACTGTGTTTATTTTTGTACTTTGGTGTGAAGTAGATGAACTTGAACCTATCTGATGCCAGTATATTGTCTTGTCTGGATGCAGTGATAATCTGTATGCTGCCCTGTTATTTGGCTTTTTTTAAACCAAATGTTTAGTATATTTTATGGTTGTAAACTGGGCTTGAAGAACCTGTGGCTTGTCCAAAATGTACCCAACCTCTTGCCCTGTCTGCACTGGGAGAAGCCACTGTCCCATTTAACTCTGCATAGAACTGGCGGATGCATGCAAAGTTGAAATCAAGACTTAGGTTAAATGGAAAACCTGCTAAACTCCTGTGCCTCAATGCCACAGGGTTCAGGAAGACCGGTCCAAGCATCTGGACACTTATGAGTTTGACTTTTGTACAGCCGTGACAGTTTTAAAATCACATCTGCCAAAGATCCCTCCCTGGAAAATGTGAGGGATAGTTCCTACAAAGAAGGTTTGAAGGTACATGAGGTCAGACAGCAAGAAAGAAGCACATTTTCCACTCACATACACTTCCATCTCCACTGGATCTGAGCAATTTAAAGACATGATCACATTCCACTTTCCTTTATGCCTTCCATGGCATACACTGTGTCAAACACCTACACCCTGGGTAAGGCTCTTTTCACCAGTGTTCATTTGAATAATACACAAATTTAATCTAAAATTCATTTGCGAGGAGATTAGCTCACAAATTGCTTCCAGTAAAATGAAATAAAAAGGGAGATGAGTGGGGAGATGAATGCAAAAGAGCTCAGAGTTTCACAGAGTAAATAACCCAGCATTTAAAAACTTCAGAATGTTTCAGATGTAATATATAAAGCTGTGTCTGATCTTAGAATAGTAAAAATTCCAAAAATGTCACAGTTGCTCCTAACAGGAGCAATAATCAGAAAATGCACTGATATTTTAGACAGTGAGCAACAAACATAAAAGATTATGAATATTAAAAGTTGTGATTAATATTAACCTGCCATATCAATGAGCTCTCTGTCCTTGGAGGACTCATCGTTTAGGATGCTGTTTGGAACCTTTCTGATGTACAAAGACACGTAATGAACGTGTCCATTTTCCCAGAAGAGAGTTCTGAGAAGCAATGTTAAAATAGGGTCAAGTCCAGGTCAATACACTGTATAGCCAGGTCCATCACAGGGCTAACTTATTCTTGCATAGCAACAAATCTTACTGTCATCAGGTCAGATCACAGGGTCAGTTGGCCCTTGCATGGGTGTTGTGCATGTAACACATTTTAAAATAATCAGACATGATAGAAACGTACCCTCTGATTCTAAGTAAGCTGAACAGGATACTGACAGGGGTCCTGCTCTAGCTGCAAGTCCAAAGCCGAGTAACAAAATTCACAATTTACGACATGTATATAATAAATCTAGCTACACAAAAGGAGTTGTTGTGATTATGACTGTGTGTGTGTGTGTTCAAGTTCAGTAATAGGGTAAAGCCAGACAGCTTTTGGGCAAAATAATAGAAAGAGGAATGGAGCAAGTGAAACTCTCTCATTCTGCTTTACACCCCAACTCACTTCTTATTGAGCATAGAAGTGCCCAGGAGACTATATATCCCGAGTACAATGGCCAAATATACGCTTCTCCCACCATCCCCTCCCCAGCATCCCATTCATTCAGCAGCACTTTGCTAAATGGGAGCCACATGTTGGAGGGTTACTGTGTAATTCAAGTGAAAGGTTCCTTCCGGCAGTGGGTGACCTTTGCCCCCTGCAGACAGCCCCTGAGCCAGTAGCTAATGATCAGACGCCAACATGCAGTGTGTTCACACTCACCACCTGGCCATGCACCTTCATGCACTGCCCGCTCACTGCCCAGCCTGATTTAGTAAATATAATGCTCATCTGATGAGTCAGGCACCGGCCACACTGAGGTACATGTAAAGCTTATAACGCATAATTGAAAAGTTTAGTTTGATGAAAAAGCAGGACTCATGTACGACGTATGAACTGTAGGTGAAAATAATTCTAGCCTGTGGAGACATCAACTAAACATGAAGGAAGTGCAGAGATGGAATTATATGGTAAACAGATTGGAAGCAAACATTTTGGGAGGGTCAAACTTTTAGAATAATAAGTGATTTACTGGTGAAGATGGTTTGGAACACTCAAAAGATACAGATCAACTATGGACAAGTGGATTACTCTGTCAGATGTTTTCATTGATAAAATATTTGACATTTTAATAATCCATCACTTTTTTCCATTAGGTTTTGGGAGTTTCCCTTGAACATACATGATAGTTGTCACAATGCACAATGACTGAACCACTGCACAAAATGAAGACATGACAGCATTTCATAGATATTTACAATCAGTCATCAGAGCCAATAATCAGGAGCTCAGATTAATGTTTGACATTCCCTCCATCCAGGACTACTGAGGAGAGAGGGATAACTTCCTCTCTCCTGCTGCCGGCCAGCAATCGCCCACGCACTCACACACGCCTGCAGGCCTACACACACACACACACACACACACACACACACACACACACACACACACACACACACACACACTGGACTCCTCGTGGAGAAATATTGATAACATGCAAGCATTCAGGAGCAGGCAATCATCACTCTGGAGAGTCAATGCCTCAGCAGCTTTTGGGAAAATGTCAAGAGTTCCTGTTTTGACTTCCAACCAATTAGTGTTCCATCCTTTACAAAAAGCACAGATTTGTGTTCCGCTCACTCAATGAAAACAAAGCACACTAGACTTTTGACTTTGTTCTCCTTCTTGCTCATAGAACCTGGACATAAATGAAGGTCTTTGTATTCTAGCTTCTTGTGATTTGTTTCTTGATGAAAGCCACCAAGCTGACAAGTTGTCGTATCCGCATTAGTGGGGTATTCAAGTAGGGTTAGAAGCTTTGAATAGGGTTAGTTACGCAGAAACATGTGGACTTTCAGCATGTGTTCTCCCAAAAGCAACCTTTGCATGCGTCTTTGTGGTGAAATGAGAAAACTGTTCTTTTGTGTTCAGAAAGATCTGTGTTGTGTTAAAATGTGAACCACTGAATGCATTTGGACCAGAACAGGGAGGCATGCTACTGCATCGGTAGTGTTGTTTGTTTTTGCTGTCACTGACATGAAAAGGCCAAAATAAAACATATATAACAGTAGAGATGTCATGGTACTAAGTCTATACCAAAATCCTGAATATGGGACAGCATCTGTTTTACCAGAGTACCTAGATGCTTTTGGTACAGGAGATGTGATTCTCCTGGAACTAAGGATGGGAGAATAATAACCATACAGGCACTCTAGTCTGAATGGAAGAAGGAAGACAGACAGCAACAACAGGTCCACAGGGACCTTTAGGGAAAGGCAAGAGTTGTTCATGGAGGTATCATGCAGAATCATTATGCTCCTAAGGTATAGACAACCAAAGCCAAGTATTCAAACAGTACAACGGAGCAATTCAAATGAAAGAAAGAAACACTGCAATTTTAGCTAAGCACCTGAAAAAGAAGCATTCACATCTGTCCACACATACATGCTCCACACAAGAATAACATTATCTTATTTAGGCTCATGTAGCAACAGCTCAAAACATTGGTAGTCCGTCTGCAAAAGTATAGGTGATAGTTTTGAATGAACATTTTCACACTGTCTAATTTGGCAAGTAGAATCGTGGACTTTCTATTGTATTTGGTAGCGACTATAAAATTGCTGGCAATAAGAAAGTAATTACCATGAATCGCTCCTGTTCATTTTATTCTGGCCTGGTGCAGTGCAGTTGCCTTTCATTGTGTAGACTTCAATTGTAAAGTTCTCTCTTTCCTTTTGTACCAACTTTCTCTCACCCCTTTTTCAGGGTCCTCCTGGACGAGCAGGCTTTCCGGTAACTCTCTTTTTAACTGGTGTTTTTGTGTGTCTCTAGATATAGTATTTGCATATGTGATCACTGCAGTATTGATCTCTCTGTCTGCTCTCTGCTGAATATTCGGATTATTAAATTAATCTGTTGAGCATGGGTAAAGTAAAATTGAATAAGCTTTTGGCCCCAGATAAGCCTAAACAACCAGCTACCAAACAAATCACAGACAGAATATATCCTGCTTATTAAAAATGTTTTGGAGGAAATACAATTGCAGCAGATAACCGTAAATGACATATCCCAGTGTCACTATCCAGTCTTAACTATAAAAAACATTTTTTCAACTTTTGAAGAAAGAAATGAAACAATCTATTACTGAACAAATGAACGATTGAGTTCATAATCAATAAAAAGAGCCTTTGTTATACACACTCTTAATGTTGCTCATATTTATGCTAAAGTAATGTCTCATTCTCATTCAAGGTACTTAATTATGTACTTCCAATGTTGGGTAGTATTTGTCCCTGGTAGTATTTTTCCTTACCTTATACACACACACCATATATGTGTCTTTGACAACTCAGTCTTTGTGTGTGATGAATTATAGCACAAAACAGTAACTGCATTTATTTTATTACATTATAAGGTGTTTCTTGAAGAGCTGTAGTGTAGCTATATTTTCTTTAGCCTAGGTTTTTCAGCTTCCTCAAGCCTAAATATTTCCTAACTGGTTTTTGATAAATTTAAAATTAGGGCTCACTTAGCACAAAGCGAAAGTCAGCTGTCTACCACCAAGCTAATTTTTATCCCAGGGCAGGTGCTTCACTGTTGTGCAATTATAGTAGCTTCCGTCACTTTGATTTACACGGACACCAATATTTTTATCATTGACTTTATAAGACATAATTTTGATTATGGTTTTTACATTAGTTTCTAGATTAATATTCCATTTATAGTCCTGTTTACATATTACAGAGCATTATAATGACTCACTTCATTACATCCATTTGGTTCTTCCGCCTGTTTTAAAACCTTAGCTGAAATTGTTTAATCTCAAATATATCTAGATACATTTACCATGGGAATAGAAATCACTGAATAACCTCAATTTGTTTTGTAATTATGCTACAAATGTCAGAGATGTCAATACAGCAGTGAAACTAAATGCTTATAGCTTTAAAACACTATTAATTCAAAACAACATGGCCTCTTAGTTGTTTTCACTAAAATGCTTTCCTTATTTCTGCCATAGCTGGAATGTACTATAATGCTTGCATATTGGACTACTGTTTTATTATAGCTAACATTCTATTGTTTCCAGTCTAACACTTTCTTTTCACTCCTTCCCTCTGCCGACCTAGTGGTCTCAACATGTCAAACTCACAGGGTTCCTTTAATGAAAACAGGTGGCCATCTAGTGTCTGACCTCTGTGCTTTGTTGCCAGTTACAAAAAACAAACGGTTGACTGTCTATGTCAAAGAGTGGATGATATTCTGTGCAATGATTTGTGATTGATTACTTCCGTTAAGCAGCGGGAAATGAAGGCACAAGCAGTCTTTGACAGAATGATGGTGGGAAGATGTGTTTTTTTTTTGTTTTTTTTTTGAAAGAGAACACTTAATAGGAAAAAAGGGAGCAGTGTTTTTTATATTAGGTGGTCATACTTTAGTGACATTATAGGTCTTAAAGGAATTAGAACCCACAGATATGATCGATGGATTATAAACACTTTGCTCCTTCCTTGCCTTTAACTCACAACTTATATTTCCCCACATACATGCGGACAAAGCTCACTCTGTGCAGTATTCTTAGAATTCCCTACTAAACGCTTGGCTAGACACATGCAACTTAAGAATTGATGATTCACTCATAACTCATAAAAGCTACCGTGACATTTTTGCAGTCATCTTTAAAACTTGTGGTTTCATGAAGGCGTGGAAGTGAGGATTTTTTGCCTGGTCCTCACTTTCTGACGCACCTTCAAAGTGATGTTTGGGTGTTGAGACTCAGTCTTAAGGTACAGGTTAGATTTAGGGTTAGGGTTATATTCTGTAGGGGGGGGTTGGATTATAACAGTGAGCGTCAGAAGATGATAGAAGTACATGTTTGTGTATGTTTGGCCTGAATATGAGGTCCAGCTGTGTCTCATTAACACTGTAGATACACCACAGACACCTCGACATTCCACTGCTAAGGACCTGCATTAATCCTTTTGACTGAAATGTGTTTGTCAGCTCAAGGCTTAGTTTATGTGTGTGTGGTGAGACTACCAAGGCCGTAATAACTCTGAAAACCACAGAGAGAGTGACAGACTTTACAAGTGAAAGGTGAAAAGGGAAAACAGCCTACTTGACCTATATCTCTTAGGCATGGATAGTTAAATATTGTAGAAACATGCTTGGGATGTAGAGCAGAAAGAATAGTACGGCAG
Source organism: Paralichthys olivaceus (assembly GCF_024713975.1). Lineage (NCBI taxonomy): Eukaryota > Metazoa > Chordata > Actinopteri > Pleuronectiformes > Paralichthyidae > Paralichthys > Paralichthys olivaceus. The sequence goes on from NC_091106.1 coordinate 3,249,312, forward strand.
TGATGTGGTTTCTGTCTGTGGAAGTGTAGTGCAACACATAAACTGGCCGAGGTTTACAAGGCACTCGGTTCGTCTCATGGCTACAAAACCCTACTTTAGTGAACGTTGTATTTTGTGGTCACAGCAAATAATCATGTTAAGCATCTTAGCCCTGTGCTCTAGATCAAAACCACTTTTGGTGGTGCCATTTTTCCCAAGGTCTTGGTTAAATCAGAAGCTTGGACAGGGCTTCAAAGAACACAGCTGTAGCCTGATAGTATTTAAGTGCTTTAAAAATATGCCATACGACTAATGACAGAGATACTTGTAAATCTGATGTACCAGGACTGAAAACAGCTGAAACCATGTTCAGACTCAGTGTACATAGAAGAGATGATGGGCTCTACATGCTTGATCAAAATGTATCAGACAGGCACAATACCTTCATTAGGCTGTACAGCTTGAGAAGATTTTGCTCAGACACCGCCATGGACCATTCCAACATCTGATTGGACAAATGTACTATTCACTGGACTTTAAATGGGATTATTCTGGTAGCATTGACAAATTCCTCCATAACTCTTGGCCAAATTTATGTTCTGAACGGAAATTTCCTGGCGATACATTTTATTGCAAGAAAAAGGCATGACTTTTGAGTTCAGCTTCTTACAGCCACTCATCTAGCAACCATGTGCACCAGCTCTGACGCTCAGCAGTGCTGGTTGTCATACACACCATCATAACAGTCATGAGACACGAAAGAGACAATAGACAATAGACAATACTGCTAGCTATTGGTCTGTGCCGTGTTATGTGCTCCACTGAAGTAGTAATAAGGGGTGGATAAGTTTTGAAATAGAGAAGTACTTTAAACAGAGCATGTGTCAGAGTTGGATTTTTGTGTGTGGCCACCAACCACTTGCTTCAAATGATGTGAGGAATACTTGAGGCTTATAATGTGGCAGGTCAAGTAGTGCTTGGCCTGTCAAAGCTAAAAATGAACATCATTTTGACGATACTGGCGATATTTCTCTCATCGGATCTCAGGAAAACATTTTGTACCAAAGATGATTTGATGGACCTGTTTGCATTCATTTTTTAGTTTGAGTTTTTTCTGTCTGGAAGCTAGCTTCACTACAAGCTGCTACATCTATTCTTCCTGTAATACTTTAAAAGTCTCTGGCTTGTCAAGTCGAGCGGAAAACATCTTGTTTTGGACTTTTGTGCATTGAGAATAAAACCTGGGATCACTGACGGGTGACTGACTATAGCTAGTTACAGACAAGTGTACTTGTAAAGTGGCCCCTGACTCAGCCTCCACCCTTCTGAGATCAGGTATATCTTAGGCATTATTTTACAAATGCACAGATGCATTGGAAACTGTACTTGAACTTCAGAAGATTACTTCTACAGACTTATCATCCTAATCATAAGAGGCAGCAGTAGCAGGTGGACAAGTAGACGACACTTATTTTTCATCTCTGTAAGATCTGCAGTAGATTCCTGAAGTTTGAGACCAAATATTGTTTCACAAGTAGTGCAGCTTTGAGGGATAGTTAAGTGTGTTAGCTGTTTGCATTGCAAGTGGGTGATAAAGAGAGAAAGTGGGTGTGTGATAGTGGGGGTTGTTGACTGGAGCAGAGAATTGGAAGTTAGCAGTATAGCTGTGAACTAGCAGTGCAATGAGCTCTTTAAGACCCAAGACAAGTTCCTTTACTCTCACTCTCAGACGCCTCATCTGTCTCACTGCTCTCAGATTTCCTGATCTGTCTCACTGCTGTCAGATTTCCTGATCTGTCTCACTGCTCTCAGATTTCCTAATCTGTCTCACTGCTGTCAGATGTCAGACTGCTGTCTATTTGTAATCAGCCCGCCCGCCACTGCTTTGCAACATTATCTCAGATCTATCTTGAGTCTTGGGCTGGAAATGATTGCATCAGAGTAGCTTTTTTTTCTATCAGCATCATGAAATGCTTGTCTCTAGTCTCCACATTAGGCATGGCATGGTGAACTGACTAACCAACACAAAGGATTATTTAAATGGATACCATGTCATCAAGACTTTTAAGACAAACTGTGAATATCCAGCATTAGCATCTCTTTGCATGCACTAGGAACCATTCCATTCAGTGACGCAACAGTGCCACCAAATCAGTAAAACCTAAATGTGGAAGCTGCTCTTCTTATCACGCTACAGTTGAATTCAAATAAAATGTGGTTTACTTAGATCAGAATACACATATTTGTAATTGTCAAGGAATGGCCCATAAGTTGAAATGGCAAGGTATCCCTTTAAGAGTTCACTTCAGTCTCCACTCTAATGTTCGTAATGACCCGTGTTTCTTCTGAATTTGCACCGGTCAATAGGGTGACAAAGGAAGTATGGGAATACCAGGGAGAATGGTGAGTGACTTGAGTTTGTGTATGACGTATACTATAGTAGTGGCTACATTCAACATGGGCGATGGTGAAAGCAGCATATCAGCTGTACAGAAAGCAGTGATTTAAGACTAAGGCTGCTGTTTTCATGACTAGAATGGGTATAGTCTTATAAAGGCCCTGCACACCTATGGTAAACCCACACAAGATATTTTACTAATCTTGGCTGCTCTTTCAAGGTCTACTTCACTCTTTCATATGTTGTTTTTGCAAGGGCGGGACAAATTCCACCTTTATCATTGTAATTAGTTCAAGGAATCCCGTGACCTCATGCACACCCAGTATAGTCTTACCCACCTTCAGGCAGAGGTCTAGACCAGCCAACATAACTGCAGAGGTGTTTGGGGCCTTTAACTGAACGTTCCATAAATGATAATATTGCATCAAGTACAAAACCTGCACATTGTAATGCTGTTACCACTGCTATATATACTCTAAGGGTATGTTATGTTTCACATCTCAGTAGTTTAATAAGTCCAATGTTTGTACAAGCATAGATTGCCTTCCCACATTGTCATGTGTGCAGAAATAAAAAGTCAACCGACCAAGGCCACAGACCAGTAATCACACAGCAACGTCAGGAGGTATCCACTTAACATTTCACAAAGTGAATGTAATTATTAAATACAGCATTAGCTATCACAAATAATATTAAGTTGTTATAATATTCTACAAATTCTTTGGTATTTCTTCTAGTCACTGCAGCCTGTAATTTACAAGGTTACCACACAATCCATTATATTATATACATATATATTATTTCTTTTTGATATAGTCATATTTCAAACAGTTTCAGCCCTGTCACATGTGGACATTGTTTAATACATATTTTTACTCACATTGCAGTGTGGTCTCCATAGCTTACAGGCCTCTCACCTTGCACAGGAATTTTGACGGCATGAAAATAAGTCAGAGTGCTCAAGTATGAGAATATTTGAATGCCAAGAGCAACTAACTGAGGCTTTTAGTAACAGATATCCTAGATTTATATTCCAATGAGCCATAAAGGCCTCTGAAACAAGTTTTACAATGTGGTTACTGTGATTTAAATGCTTTAGAATAAATTTAGTGTAAAGCTGGGAAAGTCTACAATAAATATCTTATTGCTCAAATTGGATCATATCTGATACATTAAAGGTGAACAATACTGACGTATTTTGCTCTGATTTTAAGTGAAAGGCCAGAACTGGTGAACTGAAGTGTTTGTCTAACTCTGCTCTTGAAACAGAGCTGTGTTTCCCTCAGGGAAGTAACATTTTTAACCTTTACTAAGATTTGTTGTATCACAGTGTCTGATAAAATAGTATCCCTCTTGATGCTGCACTGACTGTAATAGATTGCAGCTATTTACTCTACAGCAATCATCAGTGGTAGTGTAAGTATTCAGAACCTTAACTTAAGTAAAAGTACCAATATGCAATAGTATAAAAAAGTAAAGGTCATGAAGGATAATCCCTAAACTAAAAGTACATCATATCAGAAGAAAATGTAGTTGAAGTATTAAGGTATATATACAGTTTTGGTCTGTTTAACTGATATATTATTATATATAACAACACTGATGAATCTGTATGTGGGCAGCATGTTGCTGTTGTAGCTGCTCCAGATGTAGCTTGTTTTAACTATCGTTTAATAACATTAAAAAAGACATTGACACCCGACAAATCAAATCGGATCAAACACATCTCTTTTCGGATTTTTTGTTAATCTTTCATTTTTGCTAAGATATTTGATAATTTGAATATTACTAAAAATCAAATCATGTAATCCATTAAGAAGAAAAATTACTGTTTGGTTCATCTGTTAATTCATACATGTCTGAAATGTGGCCCTGGCTACATATTGATTTTTCCGACTGTATGTATGCTTTAAAAGCTTGTTATATTATCCACAGTGTAAAATTGTCAACTTCAAATTAAATACTAATTTAAACTGAATGTACCACATATAAAATCAAAAAGCCTCTCAAGACATTGGTCTTTTTTACCTTATGTGACATGATAACATGAATTGTATCATATTATCTGGACTATCTCCTTGACCGCTGTCAGGTCAAATATAATAATATAATATAATGTCAATAATAAATAAGTTATAAAAATGGTTGGGCCTGATTTCACTGTAAGAAAGACACTGTTTAAACAATCTGAAATGCACTTTGTTTGAAACACATTTAGACCTTGAGTTTCCATTCAGCTCCACTTAACTGACACATATAAAAGCTCCCCTTAGCTCTGTCACCACCCCCCTCCCCATCACTAGTGCTGGAGGATGCTGCATGCCCTGAACCGTCTATATGACTCTAACACTGGTTCCTCTCTCTCTTGTGTCTCTCTCCTCCCCTCACACCTTTTTGCATGCTACTGTGTCTGCTGTGACTGATCCCAGGGCTTAAAAGGACACACAGGGGAGAAGGTAAGTTTAGGAGCATGTGCTTTTAGCAGGATTATGCAATGAAGCACCAGCTGAAGATAAACTGCAGCTTTGTCCTCTCATTTCCTGGCTTTGGTTTGGTGTCTTTTGTTAGCTGGATCACCTGTGGTGAACCCAGTCTGCTTGTCATCAGCATAGGTAGGATGAGTTGTAATAAAACATTGATGTATAAAATAGGCTGTCATTTGAGACATTGCAAAGATGGTGGGCGGTGGTGTTAGTGCACAGCTGTATTGTGTGTACAGGTAGCATGTGATTTATATCAGGAACTCAAGTCTGTATTTTTAGACAGCATCAGGATCACATTCTATAAATGGTTTCCCACCCTGGTTGGATTACCTGAGCTCTTTACACATTGAAACACAATAGTAACAATTTGTCACATCAGTGTCTAAGAGTTCTAATTTAAGACTCCCCAAAGAAAGCGGAGCGACATTTATAGAGGCCACAGCAGAGTACGCGAGGAGATTCTCAAAGAGAAGGTAGAATGAATTACACATTGAGTTAAATAATGCTGTACCTGGTGTGTCCGGCCACAGTTAAATCTTAGCACTCTGTCGTGTTCTTACTGTAAATATGAGCTGCCGGCTGGGAGGGAAAAGATTAATATTAGCCTCAAGGTGGAAATTGCATGTGAGGCACATTTTACTGGAGGTCCACCATCTCCCACTTGGCTTCATGAAATGCAAAAGTAAAATTGCCAATGTAAGCAGAACAAGGACATAAAAATCTAAATAATCACTTTTATTCACATCAATGTAATGAACTCTACCCACAAAATGTCAGAAGTTTGCTACATTGGTGGCTTGTCAGTTAAAATCAGCTCAGACCTGTGGGTTACATCCAGTAAAATGCTTGGCTGCTCACAAGTAAAATTTGACCCCAAACTGAAACTAATGTTTCATCACTGTGAGCTCTATGAAGCAATGCTTTAGAGTGTGTCCCTTTTTTTCTAGTCTTGTGCATGCTCACAAGAAGCAGAGCATGTGAGTGATGCTTATCAAAGTTTTTACACCATCCCAAAGATCAGCAGCTAAAACTGTTATGTGTTGATCACATGAACATTCAGGCACACTGGCCAAGCCTGTGGTGGTGGGAACAGGAAGCAGTACTCTGGCTTGGAGGGCTTTCACACCTGGTTTGGTACATGCCTTCGTCTGAACCAAAGTAACCGGTGTGAAAGGTGCCTCTGACCACAGTCTGGACCGATGGACAAAACATTTGTCCAATATAAAGAGGTGGTCCTGGTCCAGATCAAACAAACCCTGATTTGGATCATTTGGAAGATGAACCCTGAATAGTTCAGAGCTTTGGACTAATTGCTGGAAGTTGGGATAGCATTAAGCTACAGAAGAAGACGTAGACGCTGCTAACAGGATTGCTTGTAGGCTTCACCTCAGACAATTTAGCGTTTGAAGGACATGTACATTGATTTTATTGGTAGTGGTACCCTACTGATATTACATGGTTGCCACTGTAAACTGTTACCAAAAGTAACCAGATCAAATATATTCAATGTAACAAAGAAATGAACCTTGGTTTGGGTCATGGAAAGAGGAACAAAAGCAAGACCAGGGAAGTCTTCTCTTGAAGTGACGATGAGGTGACACTGTTACTGACAGTAGGTGTTGGCAATGCGTAGTTATGACTGATGTGGTGTCTACATCATCACTTCTAAAAGTCTCAGTTTCTGTCCTTCGAGACTAAAACACGACCCTGGAGTTTTCTTTCTTATCCCGGCCAGCAGCATTCACACGAATATTTAAAACTAATAAGTGTGGCTGGAGCCAATGGGAAAAAAAAGGCAGAGAAGTCTGCCAGCCAAAAAACATCAACATAAACAATGAAAGTTACAGAACTGGGGCTTTAAAAGTTTATGAGGAAGGACATATATCCACCACATTTATTGGGCCTCAAGGATACACACACTGCATTTTGGTATGAAACTCCAAATGTGAAAAGAAACTGTCTGTTTACAAGAACACTCCATAGAGCCCCCTCAAAGCTCAAGCCGAGCAATCCTGGAAATGACTGACCATATTTCCCCAAAGGTTTCTTTTTCTTTTCACCTGCAGTGGTAAACAAGTTTCATATTAACAATGACTAAATTGTTAATATGTGCTCACTTTTGTGAGATTATCAATAAATCCATGGTCTCCTCATCAGCTCTTCAGCTTTTGAGCCTCCTTACTGGACTTGTTGGTTTTCCAGCCATCTGATTTTCTTATCAACTTTGTTTGCGGCAGTGCCACCTGCCAAGCACCAAACAGCAGACAGACAAAGTTAGCAACTCGCTGGTGAAGAAAAGTAACACTCAGCATCTGAGTTAAAACAGAGCTAAAGAAATAATTGACATACAATTTATATGCATTAGGATGATGACTAATCTGTGTCTACTGACACTGACTCAACTTTAATAAGATGTATTCTGTGTGACCTTAACAAATTAAAAATAATTGTGTCTGCTGGATCAACTGTATTTAAACAGGGAAACAGCAGATTTATAGATTTGTTCTTTTCTAATACAACATGATTTGTTATGTGTGGGGTCGAGAGTGCTTCGAAAAGGAAAACGGACAGCACATTCTTGACTGTCACTCCACTGTGATAAGTGTGGTTGTTAGCCAAGCACTAGGAAACAGAAATAGTAACCGGACCCCCCCCCCAAGTGCAGGGAAATGGAGGGGCTGCTGTTTGAATCACTCTTCAGATGACAATCTAAAATAATATTTTGGCTTCCTTTTTATTTGAATGCAGGGAGCATACACAGCCTGAGCACATTATTAGGAACACCATACTGATAATTGGAAGGGCCTTGTCACTCTCTAAGAACAGCCGCAGTTCTTTGACACTGATTCTACAAGATTTTTCAAACTTTCCTTTGAGAGTGTGCTCCATGACGTGACTACACCACATCATCTCCTTGGATTCACATCTGGTGACTGGGGAGATCACTGACATTCACTGAGCTCACTGTCTAATGCTAATAAAACCAGTTTGATGAGCATTATCCTGCTGGAAGTGTCCATTAGAAGGCGGTAAACTGTGGCAGAGACAGTACTCAGATTCAAACCATGACCGACTGAGGGGTATTAATGTCCCAGATTTATCAGACCAGGCTATGTTTTCAGTCATTAACTGTCGAGTCAGTCTGTGTCACTTCAGCCTTGCGTTTCCCAATGTTGTTTTGTTTTCCTCACCATTCTGAGTAAAACTCTCTGGACTTATGAGTGAAAATTTCAGATTCTGCAGTTGCAGAAATACTAAAACCTGACCATCTGTCCCCAATAATCACATTTGAACATCCAATTTTCCCTACAAATACTCACTGAGCTTCTCGCACCAGCTATTTCACAATGCAACGCAGATTAACGTTACTGTGAAATCTTCAGAGCTTTACACTGTTATGCATGTCCACTATGGTTGTCTGAGAAGTGGTATTTACTGTTTGTGTTGGAAGTAGACACCTTGTGTGTAGGCGCTGGTGGAGTAATTTTCCCCGTCTGTTGCTACTGTATTTACCTTCGGAGGAATGCATCGATGTGCTGAATTTCACAGATCTCTGGGGTTGACTGAGAAAGCAACTTATGTTTTCTTCCTGTCTTTCTATCTGTCCACAGGGAGCACCAGGCGAGCCAGGTCTATCTATCATTGGACCAAGAGGACCTCCTGTAAGTATCTTCACATGTTCCTACACCTAATAAACCTCTTATCTTCAATTACTGCTGCCTGCCTGCGTGCCAGAATCTTTTATGGGCTACCATTTTAATAGACTTCTGCTTAACGCATCAGGCTCTTTGACACTGACTGACATTTTTCATTTCTGTTGATTAAACCAGACAACTGGAGTGACTGAGTGACTTGTTCTTTCTAGACTCAAGCGGTTCTGGACTCAGGTTTAAAACCATCTTAGTTAAAGACTGGAAGAATTCACCACAAATGATGGAATAATACATTTTTTTACAGACTGTGGGGAGACAGCGGCATTGTTCAACTGGATTGGAGGTGTAATTTGGCCATAAATTGGATCATTAGTCATGCTTGTTTTATCAGGAAGCAGAGTGAGAAACCTCATCCTGGTCCGACTGGGGTCAGTGTTCGTCATCAGGCACCAGGCCTCAATGGTTCCTCTTGTTAAATCCCCAAATCTTGGGAGGAAATATTACTTAAGTTTTTTTTTCTTCGTGTTTTCAATTTCCAGGACAATATTGCCTCCTAAGTTGCGAAAGGTGGCATAACCAAGAGCCCAGTCAACTTAAGTGGAGCACACATCTGTTTTTATAATTGATGGCTATTACAATCTATACCTGTGTGTGCCCACACTTCCTGGATGGTAATAGGCATTTCTAATGAGTAACAGGCCGTGGAGGAAGCTCCGCACAGTAGGAGCCAAGTCTTTAACTTAGAGAGCCAGTCAGTCCCTAACACTTAGAAGCTTGTTTACCACAGCAGGTGAAACTGACATGAGGAACTCCAGTAGTGACCCTAGATGGAACATCGAAGGTATTTCAACAGAGAGGTAAAAGGAACAAGAGGCTGCTTAGTTGAGCCAAGTGCTGTGACTTCTTTGCCACATTGTCATCGGGTCATCAGGTTGGATAGATCGGTGAACAGATCATTTCCAGAGAGAGACAGGCTTTCAACTTCACAGTTTGACTGTGGACTGCAAACAGCAGCACACAAGTGTGTGTGTATGTGCATGGTGTCCATTAGCACATACACAATGATGTATTAAATGTATGCAGGGGACATTGTCATGGGAAATTATGTTGTTTTCAATGCAGAATGCATTTCCATCCAACACTAGACCTTGGAAACACTCAAACAATATATTTAATTCATACGCCTTTTCAGAAACTTAACTTTCACTGCATCTCAATTTTTCTAAGGACCTTATTTGAGTTAGTGGTTGTGATTGAACATTTTTTACTTTACTGGTCACTTTTTACTGGTCATGACCCATTGGATGGATCTTTGTCATTGAGAATTTTCAAAACTCTAGAATTGTGTTGATCATGGTAGATGATTCTTGATCATAGAATTTGCACTGTGACAAGCTTTAGCATCTTTTCAAAAAGGCTGAACAGCCCAGGTATCTCCTTTCACTAACCTGCTCCAGCTGATTCTCACACCATACTTTAAGAATTACAACAAACACACTGATGCTTTTTCTTCTTCTCTCTAGGGACAACCCGGAACAAGAGGCTTTCCAGGCTTTCCGGTAAGTCGTCACTGGGATGTTTGTTTGGTTGATTCTGTAAATGATTACTTTCAATAGTTGAATTAATATGACAGCAAACTCTGTTCATTCTAAAATTATTTTCTACTCAAGAGAGTGGTTATTGGCTCAATGCAAGAGTAGTAGTAGTTTTTTATTTTGTCAACATAAATGTTAATATATATAAATATATATATATATATATTTATATATATTAATATTTAATAGTGTGAGACAACTTTTATTCTATTGAATGTTTTTTTCTATGTTATATAGAAACTATCTTTCCATTCAAGTGCTATAGATGCTTCCTTCAATACAAGCCATACAAAATCAGAAATGATACAGAATAACTGCTCTCTGCTATCGGACAGGAGCTCTGCTCAGCTGCTCGGCAGCTTTTGTGACGCAATCGCTGCTCTTCATATTCTCTAATATCTTTCTCTCTCTTTTCTTTCATCCCAGGGTCCAATTGGGTTGGATGGCAAAACTGTGAGTTTCCCCACAGCTCCTGTCAAATAGTGTAATAAGTGAATAACTGAGTGCTCATTCAGTGGCCAGATCCCAGCTCCCTGTGGAGATAATGAGTAATAATTAAGCTAAGAATGATTATGGTTATTATTGTAATAAAATCTCTATTAGCATCATTATTATTAAGTTGAGGTTAAACATGATATGGCTGTTTCTAAGAGTCTTCATAACAAAATAACTGAATCAATCAGTTTATTTAGATTGAGATTAGTGATTCTATCCCCTGCACTAATTCGTGTTTTAATGTTTACACAGGGTCAGAACGGACAGAAGGGAGACATGGTGAGCATTACTTAAATTTCTCCGAAGCATAATTGAACTAGAATATTATTACCAGCAGTGAAGCTCGCATTTTAGTAGCCTTGGATGTATGATTGCATTGAACCTTGTTTTGCTGTTCAGCTCACTTTAGTTGCCTTTTTGAACCCCTAAAGTCATAAAGACAGGAATTTGTGTTCACGTGAAAATCAATTCCTAAATTATTTTCAAGACTGACTGCATTGCCGGTGTCTTTCAGGGTCAGCGTGGTCCCAAAGGACAGCCAGTAAGTTTCTGAAGTCTGGAATCGAAAATGTTATCTGGCTCTTTTCTCCAAAATCTATTCAAAAGATAACTGTATAACCACATGTTTTTGCTTTATAGGGGGAGCTCGGACCCAAAGGAGAGAAGGTGAGACATTGTTTTCAGTAGTTTCACAATTTGACCAGTGAGTAACTTACTCACTCACATGGTTTACCAGCCTTGTTCAGATCATTCACTCTAAGGCCTGTTGAAGGAGTGCTTCATCTAATTAGCACTGTAATGCTACATTTGACCCCATGCAAAGTGTTGGCTTCTTTTTATTGACCCTTCCCTGCCTGGTAATTACCCAGGCTGTTAAACTTTCTGATATAAATTAGTACTCTCCAAGCCAAGGATGAATATTTTTGATGACATCACTATGACATCATCATTGTGTTCCCTCAGACAAGGCAAACCCCTGTAGCCGCAGAGCATAGACTGTTTTCTCATGCTGACCCGCACTTATCATAGCTGATCATCACCTGTAACATCTTTAGTATACAACTATGACCACTTAGCATAAAGGTCTAAATCATCTGATCTCTGATTGAACTTTCTCCTGTTCTCTCCAGGGCACATGTGGAGACTACACACACCGGGTAAGAACACATTATGGTGCAATCAATTCTTTCTCGCTTCCACTTCATCATCAATGTTTCAGGTAAAATTCAGAAATGGATACAACTATTGCATTCTAAACTTGTTGTTTATTTGGACACATGCTGAATCTGTGCTATTGTCAACTCTGCAGCCTTAAACATTGTCTTTACAGAGGAGACAGAAAAGAAAGGTTGGAGAAACCACTGCATAAGCTGGACAGACACATGTCTTCTAGCACAGTGATGTGTAGCACATGCGGAGGCTGTGCAGCTCTTTGGCCCATGAACTCTGGGGTTTGGCTTGTTGAGAAGAAAAAAACAGGGAAATTACAGGCAGCAAACAGTCAGACATGATAAGAGCCTGTTTGTGTGGCGGTGCCAAGAATGAGTCTCCTGTGTACAGGGGGATTTTTTAGGTAGCTTAGTCCATTTCCAGCGTAATTCAACCTTTCAGTTATTAAACCACTACCGTTATTAAAGCCCCTCAAAATAACAGTGTGATGCATGTCGAGATGTTTTTTTTATGAGCTGTTATCGGTAATGCATCATTTTGTGATATACATCTCTCAACTACAAATGCTTCAGGCCAGACAAATTTCAGAATGGGAAGTCCAGAGGAAGAAGGACCCAGAGAGGTTTGGGGGTTTGATGTTTTAAGCCTGGAAGAAAGCCAAGCTCCCTAACAAGCCGTATGCCTCTCGATTTTGTTTTTCATACACTTCTTTTCTCAGCCCCCTGCAGCAGTTTTATGGGGGGTCCAGGCCCTGTGTGTGCTCACACTCCAGGCCTCAATCATGTAGTAATACCCAAGGGGGTTGGGGGTGGTGGTTACTGTTGGTGAAGGTAAAAGGTTCAGTGTTTGGAGACAAAGCCAGCAAGAAAGAAAATCACATTTTCTGTTTTTATGTCATTTTTTTTACAGGAATGATTCAGTATTTTTAGGAAAATACTTTTCTCTCTCTCAGACAGTGAGATGAGAGGTCTGATATCAATATATTCATCCCTCTGTGAGCACAGTGCTGCAGTCAGGTTGTGCTCAGCTTAGCATATAGCAATGAGACTGGAAGCAGTGGGAACAGTTTTTTGACAAATGATGGTGTATTTCTCTTTCGAATACAAGTTCACCAAGTATAACCTCCAAGTTGACCAACTCCCAAAATATTGTTTTACTGTATCTTTCATATATATGCTAAATAAAATAAAAAAATCCACCATGCACAGAGCCAGGATAGCTGTTTTCCTTGCTTCCAGTCTTCATGCTTTGCTAGGCTATGCACATTCGGATTCAAGCTCTGTGCTTAACACAAAGGCATGAGTTTGATAATCACCTTAACATCTCACTATCTGAAAAAAGAACTGGAACTAGTGTTTGGTTTGTCCATTTTGGGCTACTGCTAAAACATGGCATGGCTATTGATGTAGATATAAAGAGGTCACTCTAAGCTAATGATTCTTAGTTTCAGGTGTTTATACTCTGTGAACCATGCATATTTAATTAAATATTTTCCAATAGATCCACCTAAACCCTACACTGAACCTTTAAACTCAAACTTTAGAAGATTGGACTCATTTTTGTGTGTGGCTGGACTATGGTTTACCAGCACTGACTGAAATGACCACTTCCTTGGTGTGTAGGACCTCTTTGTGCAGGATCTTCCATTGAAAACCCTGGCTGCCTTGCGCTCCAGTCAGTCTCTGATGTTAAAGGTTTGTGGGTGCCTCCACACCCTGATAGATAACCCTGAGCTCAGGTGTCACCAAGTCGTGCCGCAAAGAGAGCCAGTGCCCCAGAGCCAAGGCTCTCCTCATCCCTGTGCTCTCCACCCACAGGAAAACGCTGAAAACATAAATGTCATGACAAGGTTGTCGGACACAATTTTGTCAAGTGACATTCACATGATAAACAATCAATAGCTCTTTAAATTGTTACTGGAATTAAAGTTAATTGTATTTAAGCCATTGCTGAAGCACAGTGATGCCAATATTAAAATAAAATTACCATTAAAATGTTCCCAAAAATGTGATTACGAAAGTGACAATTTCATTTTCAGATCATTTTGAAAATAACAAGTTAATTTCAAATTAATGATATTGATTATAATTATGGCTCCAATTAATTGTTATTATTGTCAAACAAGCAGGAAAGACTATGGGCTGCAAACAAATGTAGTGCAAGTTGAAAATTGAATTTATTGTGCTTGTAATACAACTTATGACATCAGCATCTGCAGACATATTTTAAATTAATTCTTAAATTAATTTAAATATAATTTAAAAAAACACAAATGGAAAACGTAATTTATTTTTCATTTAATTATTTCTTTTTAATATTGGCAGCTCTTGACTTCTATATCGTCAATCCTGTGCCCAGGTTGGTGGTGGATAGCTTGAAATGGGACAAAGCAGCACACTTGCCTACTTTTACTCCTTTCATACCCATACTTATAATTACTCATAACATGCTGTATATATTTCCATATAAATAATGCAGTTTCTTTTGACCCAAAAATTACACAGTTGATGTCACAATGAAAAAAGTTAGAAATATGTTGATATCATGTCAAGTAGCGGGTAAAGTAGTTACAGTACAGTAGTTTTACTGCATTATAAAAATTTTGGAAATATGTACGCTATGTGAAAAGTAGGCAAGTTGCATGCAGCAGGTTCTACTTGGTGTCAGTGGGTATATGTGGCTGTCGGCGGGATCTCACCTGTACGACCCTCTCCTAAACTTGTATCTGATTATGCTGGTCATCTCAACAGAAGCGGCGTATTGTACAGCCCTGTGTTGGACAGTTGGCCACAGTAAGTCTGGATGTGAACTGTTAACTATGCTGCTGTACTCTCTTTGTGGCAAGACAGGCGCCCACCTCTGCTCCGCTGCAATCTAGGGGCCTGGTTAGCTGTTAATGGGGACATTGATGCTCAAAAATCCTCAATGAGGGATGTTTGATTTCCAAACAACAGAAATTTGATTGCATTCACATTTTTATCATCACAATACATGAACCTTCCCCTTTGCCACTCCAGGCCCATAGTTTGCTGTGCCGGTGCCCTTATTTTGTCTTTCCTTTCTTCAACCTTGTTTCCCTTTTCTCTCCTTTGCCTTCCCATTTTCTTGCTTTTCACTCTCATGTTCTATTTCTCTTTTTCCTCCACAACCCCCCTCCTTCCATCATTCTCCTGGTTCTACCCTGTTTCCTTTCTCTGGCCTCCTGGTGACCTTTGCCTCGTGACCTTTTCGCACCGGTGGCCACCTGTGCTTTGTGACTCCCCCTCAGCAGATGTTGCCCATCACCGTGCGAAACATGCCCTCAATAAGCCCTCTAATCTTAAAACGCCTCAAGGTACAATTCTCTCTGCCCCTACTTGCCCTCTACTCTCTGTCCGCCCTGTAGATGCCAACCGCCGTCATCTGTTGCCACAACTTCCCCCGACCCCTTCCACCATCATGCTGTAATTAACCAACTTTTGGCTGCTACTGCTTTTGAATGTTTACTCAAGTGAAAAGGTCTTGTCTTTTAAGGATGCGTGGCAAGTATTCAAACAAAAACAACTTTTATTTCTGGTCTCAGGCAAAGAACCAGGCATTTAAAGCTAATCTAAGGTATAATGGCCCAAAAATCTCTATTCTTAGTCTTTAGTCTTCAATGGGACATTGCACTCACTTAGTATTTCATGTCAATGACAAGACAGGACTCAGACAAGCCTAAAATTAGTTATTAAAAATGAAGGCAGCAAAGGAAGATGATTTAAAGTTCTTGGTTTTAGCTCCAAAATGCTAAATGTCTTATTCCTTCCTCATATTTTAAACTCCATACGCCACAGTTTGTAACTTTAGCTTCCTGTTTCATTGGCTAAGTAGCTCTCTGTGTGGATAATATATAAAACTGGTGTTAATGCCTCTCTAACCAAATGGTCATAATCTGCAGATAGGTCAGGGAAGTTGGACTAATACATTGTGCAAACACTATGAACCTTCTGATATAATTGTATGTTCATCCTCCATTATTCTCAAATTAGGTTTGGTAAAATACAACCAAAACTTCTACACCCCTGTGCAATTTCACTAAAATGTTTTTTTATTTTATTTTATTTTGATACTTGTATTATCTTATAAGACTTATATTATTTCAAAATCTGTATGGTATTTAATTTAATATATTTTTAAAAGACCGGTGTAAAGGGTTTAGTACTAGTGAGGGGTGAGGTTGCAACCAACTGAAACTATGTGTGTAGGAGAACCCATTGTAAGGTGACATTTCTAAATTGTTTCCTTCAGTACCGTCTGAAATGCTAAAGTGGGGTTTGTTTGCTCTGGGCTACTGTAGATACATGGTAACCCATACATAGACCATGTTGGCTTCTGTGGAAGAGCCTATATGAGAGTAAAAGAGTTCATTCTTAGGTAAGGAAAACATCACAACTCTCAGTTATAGGTTATTATTTACTTATCTAAACTAAACTAAAATCCAATTTTGAATATTACATTAAAATTATATTCATAGATTCCTCAAATCCAACTGGTCCTTTAAAAATAAATACCAGATGAAAAAATATTGGTTCCCAAGAAAAACCTCAGTGTAACAAGATCATAAAAGAATTGGTGTGCACCACAGTTGTGTCAATTTAGGCCTGTGTTGTGTCTCCATGTCTCCACATGGTGAGGAACTCTCTGCAGTGAGAATTCAGATTGTGAGCATCAGTTATTAGGAGGTGAATGATGTAAGGGAAGAGCCAAACAACAAAACTTAACTCTGCATTCATAATTTTCACAAAATAAGTGAGTACTTCTGACTTGGCACAAGGATTGTCTGTCGAAATGTGAGTTTCTGTGACTGATGAGTCAATATGGAAGACATATAATGATGTCAACTTTGAGGATGGCGTCCAGGAGAAAACCATTAATCACAAAACTGCAAGATTCAAATTTGTCCTAGAACAGGAAGAGAAGTCTGATGGATGTTGGCAGCGCGTTCTTTGGTCCGATTAAATCACAATGAATTTGTTTGAATCAGATGAGGTCCAGCAAGTTTTGCTGGGACCTGGGCAGGACTTCCACAGTGACTGCATAGTGCTGACCATGAAACATGAAGAGGGGGGGTGCTTTCGTGGGGCAGCATGAGTACGGGATGTGGCGTTTATAGACGGGGTAGGTTTGTTTTATCAATTACTGAATTAAAAGATGACTCCCAGACTCAAGGACCTTGGCAGGAGAGGGATTTTCCAACATGACAATGATCCAAAACAAACTGCAACTATGTTCACCAACTTAAATCAAAGAGAAAACCCTTGTTTTGAATATTTAAAGTAAAAGGTAGAGCCAAGAATAATGGCAGAACATCTCGACGGAGAAGTACAACACTGGGATCATCTATGCCCAGGAGGATCCAATCTGTCATCACAGATAATGCTAATAATTCAAAATATAATCTCAGGGTGTACTGACCTTTGTTGTAGTCAGTTCTGTAGTATGGATCTTTCATCATAATTTAATTTAGATTTTGGGCTTTGGCTACAAATCAGTAAAATTGTATTAAGTAAATAGCATTTGTAATTTCTTAACATTATAATGATATTTACCAGGGGTGTACTCAATTTTTGATGTGTACTGAATGACCTCTAAGAGAAGCCTAACATGTCCAGAGACATAAATCATATCTGGACATTATGCACCGCAGTATAGGGGAGGAAAGATAAAATATGGAGCCAATGTAGACGGATATGTT
This sequence comes from Paralichthys olivaceus, assembly GCF_024713975.1. NCBI lineage: Eukaryota > Metazoa > Chordata > Actinopteri > Pleuronectiformes > Paralichthyidae > Paralichthys > Paralichthys olivaceus. The sequence continues at coordinate 3,266,801 of NC_091106.1, forward strand.
CGCCATTATATGAGAATAGAAGCTTGGCAACGTATTCTCTTCCTGAGCTGCTGTACGTGTGTGTTCTCCTTCAGTTACGAAGTGATTGCTGAGTGACTGAAGTAAGCCTTTGCACTTGGTGTTCTGGTCTAAGCTGGACCACATGTGAAAATAAATCACGCAATATACAGCACCATACATTCAATCTTGTGCCAAACTCATTGCCCTATAAGATAAGGGATACTTTCATACAGAAAAAACACGAGACCAGTTGCAATCAGGAAATTGGATTTTATATGTTGCGAAAGGAGGATGAACCACAAAAGATGTTTCAGGATGTGTAGCAGCCTGACAGATTTATTGGAGTCGGTGAGGTGTGTTTATTCTTTTCATATCCTGTGCTCATTTAAAATGTCCTTTATTTGATTTTGTTTAGTCTCTGGTTTTGGTTTGAGATAATTCCAAAGGTTCTCACTGTCAGTGAAGACTCCTCAGAATAACCACACACAAATTAGCTGCCTACGACCAATAAACCACAGGAAATATCAATGTCTCAATCAAACCGATCTCTTTTAAATATAGACAGTAAAAACTTTCTCTTGTGATTTAATTATAACTTAGGTTTTTTACCCAAGCTAACCGAAACTAGTAATAGCTCAAGTAACCTTTAGCACAAGGTCTTAGAAAAATGAGAGCTCCAGGATCATGTCTAAAAGAAAAAACAAGGTTTATGTCACTTATTTCCTGTGTGACGCCATGAATCACATCAAAATATTCTAAACTAAAGGTACACTTAGTTTTCTCTGGAGTTTTTCAACTCCAGTGGTCTTCACCAAATAGAACCTGCTCAGGTGTCATCATGGGACCTAAAGTCCCAAACTTTGTAACATAATGGGAGAAACTACAAACCCCATCTGTGTTTAAACCCTGTTATGATCCATCGGCCATCACCATTTTGTAAGCCCTTACAGCAAGGCATCAAAGTCAGTAAAAGGCTCCAATAACCGCAGCCATTCTTCAATGTATGACTGAATTCCCGTACTTACAGTCAAATAATTTCCAGTCTGGGACCAGCTTTGGTCTCATAATTAAAGACACCTAATGTCTTTTTCTGGTGTCCTCTCACCCAGGGTATTTGCTAAGACCCTAGCACAAGGCTCCTTGATCATATCCAGACACCTGAACAAGTTACATTTCATGAAGTCCATAGAATATGTTAAAAGCCCCACAGAAGCTAATAAGAGAACCTTGAGATTACAAAATCATCTCATAGAGAAAAGTCAAGTACCAAGATCAACAGAGAATGTCGGTGCTCAAGCATTAAACCACTTGCCTCGCTCCCCATCTAACTATTCCTCTTTGCAACTCTGCCCCTGCTGCATTTATTTGGAATGTAGTGTGTTGTTGTTGTTGTGTTGGCATGGCCAGTGTGGTAAGGCTCTATCCAACATGGCAGGTTGTAACTCCCGGTCTCTCAGCAGGGCGAGCCTGGAGCGCAGGGACCCCCAGGACCTCCAGGACCCCCTGGACCTCCAGGCTTGATTGGAGCTAGTGGCACACCGGTGAGTCCCTCTACTTATATGCCTGTTAATTTGCAAACTTACAAAACATCTCAGCTTTTTGCATCAATAGTAATTTAATGTGTTAGTTCACCTTGAAGCTGTTGTGGCAGATGGTTTGTGATAGAACAATCTGGGAGGGCTTTGTTGGAAACTGTCACTTTGCAGGTCACCGTCTGTCATGTTTAAAGAAGAAGTTCTGATGTAACTGATGCAATAGAAGCATCTCTGCTTAACTTTGTTGAAGCTGCCATTGTTGTGAAAGAATGTTTCTTGCTGTCACACCCAATACAAGGCTGGTTCTAATCATTGAGGTTCAGCAAAGAGCAAATAGCTTGGAGCCTGAAAAGCAACTGAATTTCTTGCTTGAAATTCTCAATTGGGTGCCCAGGACTGAAATGCAACCACAGTAAATGATACTATTTTATTTTTGAATACTGTTTCATAAGAATGGTTTGCAGTCACACCAGGGGCAAAACAAGAAATGTCTCTCACCCTGATTGGGTGTCCACAGCTCACTTTTGCCCCAAGCTGGGCTGCACAAAGAAAGAATTATTGGTCACTTGATTTCAGTGATTGAGTTCAATCAACGTTGAACCAATATGTGCCGTTCAAAGTAATCCCTCACACACCCAACTTTATAATCCTGCATAAATCCAATCTTTCACAATTTAAACTTCCTTTGTATGTGATTTGAACACAGCATTTCTGGACAGGGACCTACAGCTTTGACATGCTGTTAATGACTCAGCTATTAAACAGCTGACTTTGATTCCATGTCTCCACCTGAGAACAGAAACCGTTTCACTTTGTCAACCATGGGAGATGTTCATTTTATAAAAGGAAAAGGTGCTTCCATTTCCTATTGTGCTAGTTTAAAGTCATTACCTTAGTAAATATTTTCAGGCTCTTAATTTCCTCAAAATAGTTGCAAATTTAAACTGTGGAACTGGTATCACAGTTAGTTTTGTAGAATACATTTTAAGAATTGTTGCTTTTGTCATACAGGGTAAACCAGGTGAGCCAGGCAAACCAGGAAAGGACCCAAGGGTAAGTCTGGTTCAGTGACCTTTATTTTTCCAGAACATTCTCATCAGGGAAAGTTTGTTTGTATGACATTTATCTTATATCTCTGTTCTTTCTGCAGCTCTTACCAGGACTGAAGGTAAACAGATTTGTCATCTTGTCCAAACTGTGAAATTGCAGTTCTAAAAAAACTACAGCAGAATCACTGTGCCTTCTCAAGATGACTCCAGAATCACTACACACACACACACACACACACACTGGGGCCCAAATAAAACATGCCACAAGAAACAGGGTTCAAGTCAACATCTTTTCACTTGGTCTCCATGCAGCTTCTGTGAAATTTAGACCACCATCATGCACAACAGAAACAACGCACCGTAATCTCTGTTTTCTTTGGATAAGATGAATAGATCTTCACTTGATACATCAACTGTCACAGATAATTTAAAAAGAGCAATGTAGATCAGGAGTTTAGAACTGAACCTCAGTTGTTCTCACCATAATAAAGCATGAACAGTAAAAGCTGAACTGGGTTGCAGAACAAGGTGGAAAACATGACATTGCAAACCACAAATCAAGCCTAAGCCAGAATTTCTGTATCTACCTGTGTCCCCATTTTTTACCTGTCAATTTGTCACACTGGCTGGATATGTACTTACACTGTGTTTTATCCATCCAGGGTGAGCCAGGTGTCCCAGGACATAAGGTAAACTGCCTTATGCCTTTCACCTTTGAAAAACAATACACAGTAGCTTGGATTTTGATGGATTGAGTAGAAAATATTTATTCCAGTACACTATCTATTGTACACATTGTAATGATGGACCTTCATGTATCATGTGCTTTCATGTACCTGTGGGGGGTTGATTATTTCTCATTGCTTTGTATGGTCTTGAATACACTCACTGAGCACTTTATTAGGGACACCTGTACACCTGCTTGTTCATGCAATTTTCCAATCAACCAGTAATGTGGCAGCAGTGCAGTGTATAAATGCCTGCAGATATTGTTCAGTAGCTGGTTGGAACTTCAGGAAAAGCTATGGTAACTTAGATAACTAATCTTAACAACTGTGGTGAATAGAAAAGCATCAGCATGAACTAGAAAGGCACTGAATAGAAAGCCAGCCTCTGCCACAATGAGTTCAGTAAACGTCAGTGAGCTCCACAGTCACCAGACGTGAATCCAGAAGAACATTTGTGATGAGTTGGATTGGCAACATGAATGTACAACTGACAAATCAGCAATATTAGTATGATGTTCCTGATAAAAGTGCTCAGTGAATGACTCAAAAGATGGGTTTAAAAAAATATTTTGCCTTTACCTGTGTTGTGCTCACTCACAAGAATTATGTCCACTTCTTGTGAATCAGTCTTTTGTGTCCCTCTCTCCACAGGGTGATCGAGGCGATGTGGGCCCATCAGGTCCTGAAGGCCATAAGGTATTTCACTTGCTACCTGTTTTACAACTTATATGTTTTACTGTGGTGTTAGGCTATATTCAACTTAGTAGCTTTGTAGGTTTTCTGTTTCTGTTTAGTCCTGGAAACAAACCTGTTATTGTGCTATTAAGTGGTACCAAAAGGTATTATATAAAGCTTTGGGGGTTGTTCAGAACTGATATCATAGAAATAGAGACCCTGACCTCACAAAATGATGCAGGTAGCATCTGCTGCTACATTTATGGTTTTGACATTTAATCAATGGAAAGTGTTTGGTGGATTATTGCACATTATTCTCAGGCATGGACACAGTGTGTACTCACACACAAACACTGTCACAAAACAAAAGCATGCACATGCTCTGTGTGATGACAGCCGATATAACCTTGGCTTTGAAGTTGTGTATTGGGGTCAAAGTGGGCTCTGCCCGCTACCCTCTCCACGTGCTTGTCCTTCTCCACCTTTCCATGGCTTAGCAGAGTTCCTCTAGAGAACACACACGGACACACACACATATGCACATGTACAGAGCAACTGTTCAACTCTAATCCAAGCCATTATATGGCATTACTAGAGTTGAGAATGTTTGAGGGTTTTATAGATGACAATAGGAAGGCTGCCAAAATTACATAGAGGAGAAATAAACTTTAAAATTATAAAAAGAGGCTACTGTGTCTGTTGCAGGCCAGGCATGAGGTGTCATAGTTAGGTAGTCAACTCACATTGAAGGAATGAAGACTAAGCTCTAACTTCAATTGAGTAGGAGTGAAATCGTAGAAGAAAGGAAGGAGCGTAAATGCTGTGAAGAGTGTTTAGGGCAAAAATCATAGTCTGACATATCATCACCTCATGAAGTTGCTATGGATAACATAATAGAGACATCGAGCAGACACTGAGCATCCGTTTGGAGTTGTGTTTCTGGCCAAGTGAAATATTGACTTTCCTGTCAGCTTGCTATTAGTTGCTGGTTCTTCAGCTGCTAGATGCATCCGCTACATGCACCAGCTCCTCAAAAAAAAAAATGTGTGCTGTTCGAACCGAAATATTACCACACTGACTGTGTGGGGAACGTGTTACTGATCTGTCCAATGAGATCCAGTGATCTGGTGATCCTCTGCAGTCACACTACTATTTTTACTATGTTTTTAATTTATTATTATTGGACCTTTGAGGAATCAATCTGTGATTTTGCTTTAATGCTAAATAGAGCCTTCAAATTGAATAATTTAAAAAACTGTGTCATTCATTATGTATAGAATATGAATAAGTTATCATTATCACTACCTCTCTACTAAATTCCATATAGAGTAAAGCTTTCCAGTGAGGTGGATATGGTGCTGCTGCAGCTACGACACAGCCACAGTTTACATTATATCATCAGCATGGCTCTTTGTGAAAGTAATTTAGCCTGAAACCAAAATATAAACTCAGATTGAGTGAACTGTAAAGGTCACAGTGAAAACACAGTGTCCCTCTTAAGTTTATACCGAGCTTTTCAGGGGCTTCGACTGCTTGAAGTACCCTTTTGCCGTTAGCTTCTGTGCAGATTATTGCCTTGTAAACTTCTACCATCCTTCTGTTTGTTGTTTGAAATCAAACTGGTCTCCTGTCTCTGTTGTCTGCCATGAGCTTTATGAGGCCGTGATGCTACTGAGTTGAAGGTCACCGAGAGGACAGAGAAGAGGGCCTCAAAGGCACTGTGGTCGAACTAGAGGTTCTTCAAAAGAGATTAGATAACTTGGATGAAATGCAAACTGCTCCTCCAGCTTTCACTTCCAATGTTTGGACTAAGGCCAGATAATACCACTGTTTTCCCAATTCAGTTAGATTTTGATTTACACCGCCCTTCGTTTATTCATTTTCATTAAATTCATTTAAGTCAGGAAGATGAGCCTCTTCTATAACACTGTTATTTACTTAAATATAAAGTGATGTGAAGTGCATATTATTGGTTAACCTGTAAACAAATTATTACACTGTAAAGTGTGGATTTCATTCCCTTGGCAAATTACATATTCATTATTGAGCTTGTGAGAAACTAAATGCAACACTTAAACATGGATTGTCAATAGCAGATGCTTTGACAAACTAAACCAATCTGCTTTAATGATCACTTAGGCCACAGACAGTCTGCTTGATTCATCGGAACTGTTTGTGTTGACATCACATCAGCCTGATATCGCTGACATCTGTTAGCAATAGCATAATCTGGGAGGGACAGACTGACTAAAGTAAAATGTTCGACTTCCACAGCCTCACATCTAAAAGAAATAGTTCCTGTAAATCAAAAAGAAAACAAAAAACTGAGTGCTTAATGTGCTAAATCTATTTCAGTCTGTCTCTCTTGTGTAGATGTGATTTCTAGATTTACTCAGTTTACCATGCTGAGTCACCACAGTCTCATAAACTGCAGCAGGTCCAGATAAATTGAGTTCTATGTTCTACATCACTGCTTACACAGCAAAGATGTATTTCTATTTTACAGAGAAAAGCAGAAACTACACAAATCAATCATGTCAAGTATTTTTTTGCACTTCATTACCCTCACCTGTCAGATCAGCCAAATAATACTGCTGTTGCTTTTTCATGCAGCCAAACTCTGGACACAGTAATGTAATGGATATAGAGGAACTTGTACTCCATCTAGTGGACTGCTGTAACTGTTGTAAGTATTTATTTTTTAATTACAGTATTTGCTTTGTTTTACAGGGAGTTAAAGGTGACCAGGGAATTGAGGTAAGATTTTAAAATTTCTTTTGTGTCACAATATAGAAGGAATAGCTGAAGCTTGCAACCTGTTTTCTGTTTTGTTCAGAGCCATAGTCAAAACCTTAGAAGTGCTGATGTTCTGAGTCCTACCTGCTCTCCTTAGGTCAGCAGTCTATTGTGGGCAGTTATATCTCCAGACAGTTTTCAGCTTGTCACAGTGGAGTATATCTTATCTAATTGGATTTAAATTATATATTTCACTTAAAGCTTGTGCTAGTGAAAGAGGGTTAATATGAGTCATCCTTATTTTTTCATCTGGATGAGGAATCCTCTCTCTGCTGGCTACCGTTAAGTTTTTTCCAAGGCAACCATTTGTTGCTTTGATCTAGGGACCAACATGATAGAAGGCCCCTGATGTCACCTCTAGAGATTTACATCTCCTCCTGTCAGCTCCATGTCAAGAGGGAGCATTCCTTTCCGCCCTGAAACTTTGCTCATCTCTCATTTTGTCCCGGTTGAAAGCGCGTGTCTGCTTTTACTGCCCCGCTGCTTCTCTGAGCGGCTTTTCTCATACACTCTATAGGGAGATGAAGGAAAGAGAGGTTTCCCAGGAGAGAGGGGCGAGAAGGTAGAGTGACAGGCAAGCATGGTGTTGTGTGCGTGTGTGTGTCTGTGTGTGTGCGCGCGTGTGTGTGGCATGTTGAGGTTTATCTATGCATGCTGAGATCACAGATGTTGTTGCTGGAGTCTGGATGAGTGAAACTTGGTTGAAATTTATCTCGTAGTGAAAAGCACTGTCAGTTGAAGAACTGATGTCTGTTTTTTGAACACAAACAACCTGGAAACCTTCATGCCTCACGTCATAAATACATTTTTACCACAGATTTAGTATTTAGTTGCGCTGTGTGGACATTGCCCAGCAAGAATCCATACTTTTTTGTCATTATGGTTTATGTGGCCTATTTAGCTCTTTCTTCTAATTTAGTTCTAATTTCTAATTTCATTCTCTGGTGCTCTCCAGCACCTCTAGGTGTCAGGTGACCTACACCTAGAGCAGCTCCACTTGTTCATGGGAGCATGGCAGTAGCAGTCTCAGCCAATATGTGCAGAATGTGTTTTCTCCATTAAGCCACACAGAAGGGGGGAAGGGTAAGAAAAAGTCAAAAGCGGAAAAAAACTTCAAGGAAAGTGCATACTTGTTGGTATCTACAGGAAATAGCGATCTGGAACTAGCCCTTATTGTAGTAATAAAGACAAAGTTATTTTGCAGGCTGCTCTCTTATTGTTTGGGTATGGCTGCTTGAGGAGTTGAGGCTCCAATCAACCCAGGGGAAATCTGTTCTATAAATAATCTCATAGAGCTGGCTGCTGGTACCTTGTGAGAGAAGTAAAGTGGGCCAGGTTGAATTTTTGTGGTGCACACAAGGGCCATTAACATCTGCATGGTGCAGACCATGAATAATGACTTTTCTGTGCCCAGTAGACAACAGGCCTACTTCTAGACATGAAGGACACAGACACAACTACTACCTCAGAGACTTGACTGTGTCAAAATACTCTTCTTTTAGATTGAACTAATAAGCTCTATCTTTGAAAACAGCTTAATGGTCTTGTGTCCTTGATGATGTCGTGGATTTCGATTCACCACTCAGGACAAAGGAGAGTGTGTGACAGCAGTTGCACTTATTAGACTCGATGAAAAAGGTATCTCAGCATTTTTTCCTTTGCAAATGAGAGTCAATGAGGTATCCAACGAGAGGAAATATTAGTGGAGGGGAAAACAGCAATTAAGTTTTCAAGTCGCCCACCTTGTTCTGTTATTCTTCAGTGGTCGTATGTCTTTATAAAACTCTTCTTGTTGTGGCTTTCTATGAGCAGAATTTAACAAAGCTGTTCTTGAATGAATCTTTAATTTTCCATTGCTGTGTACAGAAATTATGAAAAAGACAAAAGTTGAGAATTCCAAATCTCTTGCACTTATGACACACATTTGTTCTGTCTAATTAGCTCCGATTGCTTCAAACTGACCCTCAAAACGTTTCCTTTGAGGTACAAATACAGTTGTGACATGGCCTCAGTAAAGAGATTAGCATAGTGATAAATCATGAAATGGCATGCCGGTATCACAGGGCCATGTGGACCTGTGCCTGCTGTGTGCCTCAGAAAGAGAGAGCTGTTAAAATGGAAACATGGCAGAATGCACGACAAATATTTGAGGCTACCAGGGCGAGCTGATCGGAGCAGTCATATATCAAAGGGAGATGCTGTTTCCTGTTTGGCAGCTGGTTGTTGGGAAGCGTCTCTAATGAACCCTCCTGTGTGCTTCGAGTCATCATCACTCATGAGCGCAGCAGGGATAATCAAGCTCCAGTTATGCTTTCATCTGACCACAAACTCATGTACACTACTGGGCACACAGTCGTTTCCATCTCCACCTTTCAACTGACACATGAATGTGAAAAGTACAATCACACACCTCTGAATTGCTCTCCCATGTCCCAGCAGGGCCTCACTGTGCTGGTGAGCAGTATGTACTTCTCCCCCAGTCATGATGATATTTTACCTCAGTTTACAATCACGCAATCAGTCAACCGATTAAAAATGAAGGTGAAATCAAATCTGGTTTCCATTAGAGGGAGGCCACCAAAGCAACTCATCTCGATGTCCTCTGATGTGGAGTAGTGTTCCATTTGGCGCGGCTGGATCTTAGTTGTTGACATTGTGGATGTCAGAATCTTGACCAAAAGGCTTTGACACTGGGTGGGAAAGTGCACAGTGCTCTCTCTAGTGTAGGACTTTTTCTGTGTTGCTTGGTTTCTATGAGTCTGATTCTGCTGTTATTCCCTGTGGTGTACTTCAGGGTTCTATCTTGAGTCCTATACTATTTGCTTTTTGTATGCTCTCCTTAGGTCACATTATTAGTAATTTCAGAGATATACAATGTCATTTATATACTGATGTTATTCAGCTATATGTCTCATTTAAGCATGATAACACAGACAAACTCTGTTTTGCACAACTGCTTGATTGCCATTATGGATTGTAAAGTGTTGGGTCTGCTTTCTCAATCTAATTTAGAAAGTGTGTGAGTAATCTTTGATCAGGCTATGCATTATGCTATTTCTCCATTAAATTGTTGACCCATGTTTTTATCCCACAAAAAAATCACAAAGCTCAGGGCTGTTTTTGCAGCTTTTCTACTTTGAAAGGTGTCGTAACTAAATATTTGTTTTGATTATTATTAATTCATAATCAAGCCTATTTATAATTTATGGATTTACTACGAGACATGAAGAACTGACACCTTGATCATGTTAGGTTACATTCTGCTCCCGACAAACAGCCACAACCAGGATATAGACAAAAACAGGACAACAACTTCAAGCGTCTTTGGTAACAGTGTTGCTCTGCTCTCTGGTGGCCCAAAAGATGTGCAACACATTCTCAAAGACTTGATCCCCCCAGGAACACAAAAAAAAAGAATAGAATAAAAACATTTCAACTCTACTCAACAGTCCTCACACACTTTAGACAAAGCTTTCAATAGAACCTAAATGAGGCATGTACAATACATGTAAGGTATTCATAGTTTAATCCTCTTATATAAGTCTTTATGTGTTCAACTGTAGGAGCTTGTTGAAATAATTCTTGTAACAGTGCATGTGACTATGCAGAGATTTTTTTTACATGTGACACATTGGCAATCTTGTTAGGCCCTGACTACAAATATGGAGCAAACATATTAAAGCATCAGACAAGCAGGAATGTAGCAACTGCCTCTACCAAGCAGCTACAGTATGTGTGTGCTTGTGTGGTCACAGCTGCGACTGTTCATCAACTTTAAATCATCTACTCATTAATCTGAAAAGAGGAGCAAGAACACAGATGATCTACATGAGTGTGTTTTCCTTTCTATTTTTAACAACCAATTTCAGAGGGTTCATTGTGCGGTGGCTGGCACATGACAGATGTTAATCAGTCACAGTTTTTCAATTCACTTTAGAATTTTACATGGATGTGGATTCTAAGACAATATAGCCCTGCCCCCCTTCAGGCAACTAGAAAAAGACACTTTTTCTAGTTGCTTTGCAGTTTTGCACTTTGCATGTACTTGAAACAGGAACAAGTCAGAGATGCATGTCTCTGATGTTATTTCATGTGATTTTGCAGTTATTTTTGAAACTCTTTGCAGTTTGTGAGTCTTTGAGTGGTCATTATGTTGTTCTGGTCATAGTGATGCTATCTGTAGTCTACTCTTTATAGTCTTGTTTTTTTTAGGTTCATAAAGAAATATTGGAGCTCAGGTGCAGGGCCTTGTCCTGTGTTCGGTGTGCTTATTCAGTAAACAACCCAAGGATTCACATGAATTAAGTTCTTTCTTGTGCATGTATTCTTGAGAAATCTTTCTTTTTTTCCTGATGTACCATTTTTGACATTTATGGCATCATTTCCAACTCCATTGTAGGGAGAACCAGGTTTCCCAGGCAGTCCTGGGTTAAAGGTAATGTTGCACCTGAGCAGTGTGTGTGTGACATTATTGTATACTCAGTCAGATCGGAGGATCATAAATGTCTTTCTTCCACTGCAAAGGGTCAGGCTGGCATCCCTGGTACCCCTGGCATCCCTGGCAAGAGGGGCTACAGGGTAGGCGTGGAATGGAATGTTCATCCACTGTCTGTGCTTCTGTCAGTCATCCCACTAATTTGATATTTATCACATCCCTGTTTTGTGTTTTTGAATGTCAAAGACTTTTTGTTCATCCTTTCTGTGCTGTTAGTTCTGCTTGGTTCTGTGTTTGGTCAATAGATGGTACAATCAGCCACCATTAGTGATTGGTGCAGAACTGGACTAGCTATTCTTATCATATAATATTATTTGTCCTTCATTTCTCACAACACCCTGACATGCACTAACTCATTCTGGATCAAGGAGGAATGGGTGGTTGGAATCCATTCTTGAATAAGCTGTGATCTATGGGAATGCACAGAAATGCTGTTTGATGAATAATCTGAACTCAAGTTCACATGCAAGCTTACTACAGATTTGCTTAGGTGGCCATGAGATATCAATAAATCATCACCATCGTTCATGGTGAGGACTTGAAGTGGGGGGCACTCTAGGCCAATAAGTATATGGAATGATGATCCAACCTTGACTTAAGACTAGAAAGAAATTGTGAACTCACCAGGGACCACAAGAAGCATCCTGGTGGTTCTCCCTGATGACTTCCAGAGCAGCCAGCCTAAGAGTTCTCCTGGTGCTCCCTGACGACAGGACCCTGACTGAGGGACAGACTACAGTGATAGTGTTTGACACCATCATGACATCATCCTGCAACACCAGCTCTGTGTGACCTCCCGACCTTAACTCCCTCACAGTGTCGCACTGGAGGTCAAAGGTCATTGATGATGAGTCAGATGGTGGCACGAATAGAGAAGCTAGCAAGAGACTGACATATTGACACCCAGAGAACAACTTTGAACAGAGATTTGAACAAATGTGAGATATCATCACCTTCAATATAACAATACAATACAAGCAAGACTACATACCTAGGTTACATGATACTAACTATGCTATCTCCACGCCAACTAAGCAAACTTAATTATTTCAAGAAACTTGAATGAAAGCTAGTGAGTGGACATTGGGCTGAGAAGAATTTAATCAAACTGCTATTTCCAAGGTATAAGTAATTTTTTGTGCTTTATACTTTATCCTGTCTGCTGTTTGATGCAGATTCTCATCACATCAAGCAGCAGTGAAGATTACATGTTGCTTCAATGCATTGTGTGAACCACTTAACAATTTATGTATTAGAAGTGATTTTATGCTTGGTTTCAAATTGCTCTTTTTTTGTTTTGTTTCATCATATGAAACCAATTCTAGTGTCACTGTTCAGTATAGTACCATAACAATATTTATCAGTCAAACCCTTTTATTTATTATTCTTGTCTGGTTAATATTAATAATAAATATTTCTCTTTTTAGTTTTGACTTTGCTCAGACTTTGTTTTGTATGTCTGACAGGGTGAGAAGGGAGAGCCAAGCATTGCAGCCCAAGGTATTAAAGGAGAACCAGGTTTCCCGGGGCTGCCAGGCCTAATGGGAACCAAGGTAAATTATTTGAATACTGGACAGATACTTGCACATACACCAGTGTCTGCATTATATATCACTGCATGACATTTTTCTTACAGGGTGAAAAGGGTGATACGGGAGTCGAGGTAAGCCGAGAGATCATAGGAAGACTATTTCCAAATACTAGCACAAGTTGAGAATAATTGTGGAGAATCTAAGTCTCATACTTCCATTTAACCTCTAGGGTAAAGCAGGTCCTGAAGGCCCAGCTGGACCAAGAGTAAGTCATGGTTAACTCACTAATGTCAACATATAGCAGATATTGACGATAGTAGACACAATTTCATTGTCTTCTATATGATCTGTTTTGTTTGTTTTTCACCGAATAGGGTCCTCCAGGTCCAACTGGAGAGCCAGGAAAGGCTGAAATTCAGAATAATGAAAATGTATGTCACTCATCTTAAGCTGTTGTTTTTTTTTGTCAGAGGTAATAAAACTAAAGAATGAAGTAAAATATTTTTAACATTTTAATATTCCCCCACAGGATATTCGCAACATACCTTTGATGGTAAGTACTGTCTAGTGTTTATTAAAACATGTGCAAGCACAGTACTTCAAATCGTTTTAATGACGTGATCTTTGCTCTTAATAGGGTCCCCCTGGATTACCTGGACCTCCAGGGTCCCCTGGCATCCCAGGTGTCAAGGTAGAGTCAGTTAAGAGTGGCATTTGGTATTTGATGTTCTCACATATTGTCATTATATTGTCATTATATGTATATATATATATATATATATATATATATATATACATATATAAAGCTCAGGCTTTTCATGTCAGTTGTGGGCCTTTAGACTTCTATTTTCTTTAGATAAAACACTTATGTATCATTATAAGGCCTGGCTGAGCTCATATTGCACTTTAGTGGTATTTGGGGGTTAGGGTTATATTAATATATATATATCTATATATTTATATCTATAAATATAGCTATATATATATATCTCTCTATATATATAAGAAGTCAGTCTTACAACACAGCTGGTGGTGCAAACACAGGGCTCCAGCAAAAGCATGTTCATCGGGATCCTTGTGCACTTTTTATCGCAACTATATACCTCAGCATCTGGTGGAGCTCTGTATTGGCCTGGAGGATAACTTCAACACAACCCTATTTCTACTGTTTACCAGTTCGTGCAACAAAAGATAAAATAATTGATGCCATGAACACTTTCCAGAGGGGCCTGAGATCATTGAAAACCACTGTGCAGTGTTTTTTGCATCTCAAACCGGACATCATGTCTCGAAATGTCATATTACTGGATATACAGTGTATCAGGGGTACCTGTTTGTCAGCCATGGATTCTAGTTTGTAATCAAGCCTCGTTGTGTCGTCAGGGTGACGTTGGTCTTCCAGGTCCACCAGGACTGGACGGCGAGAAGGTAATACTTTGTTATCAGTAAGCTGCATATTTTAGCCAGACAGTTGAATTGTACAATGAATGTATATTGTGATGGAAAACTGTTAAAAATGTGATTTCAAATGTGCGTGACCTTTTTAATTTTCAGGGACCCAGAGGGAAGCCTGGAGAGACTGGTCCTTCAGGCCCAGCTGGTCCTCTAGGTCTCAGAGGCGAGGATGGTGTCATGGGCTTCCCGGGACCCAAGGGAGACATGGGTCCATCTGGATCACCTGTGAGTCACTGTTAACCACACACCACACCACATCACTGCCTGGGGTTCCCTGGTCAAAGGCAGAGTCCCACATCTGTCATTATTGAGAGGGAGGGCCTTGGTTTTCATCTGTCCTCTTATTATCTAATTATAGAGTGACTGGCTTGGAGAGTTAAACTTTAATTCACTGTGGCATGGATCCCAAATGTGCCCCCATATAAAGAGCAATGCTATTAGTAGTGTGGTGTTACTCTCAGAGCCCACATGTACATACAAATATGTGTGTATGTTAGAGAGTTAGCAAAGGAACAAACATTTTGCTCTTGCTCACTATTTTTCTTGTTTTCATTTGACGCAGGGCGATAGCATTTAGTTTCAACTCAATTGTTCAAATGTAATTTGATCGAACACTGAATTTGGGAATACCTTTTTTTATACCAGAATTAAATTTAATTCTCTGAAATAATGAGCTTGAAATCTCCCATAAATATGGTCCCATCATGCACTTGGATTGTGCAGTCCCTATATAATCTCTCGATATGATTCACCAAAAAGTTTTATCAACCCTTCTATTCTTTTTTTTTTCGGGAATGTACATCAGGAATTGCTTTGCAAATAATCAATTTGCTAGTTGCTGTGAAGGGTAGGTGCTGGGTAAAATCTGGTGGTTGGATGCTTTTGGGGTTTTTGTACATGTGGAAAACAGTAAACTGTGTAATCAGAAATACTTCCCAGGGGGAACTTGTGTCGTTTGTAATGTTTGCTTTGGTGAAGGTCCCAAAGACTGAATGCAAAAAGCATTTAAGAATATTGTTGAAATTAGATTAACAATGAGTGGTTTATCAGTACCACATAACCCTACCCCAGCCCCAGGTACCAGCTAATGAATAAGTCCTACAACTAGCAGCTAACGACCATAAACACATTAGCTCCCCACACAAAATAATCCAAATACAAATTGCATAATGCAAATACATGATGGGACTATATAGGATGGGCCATTGGAAACAGTTAACAACTGAAAAACCGTGCATTTAATGATTATTCAGGAGCATTTAGCAAATTATATTCAGATAAAAATGAAGGGACTCCAACGGAATAAAAATGTATATAGTATAAAGGTAAAAAGGAAAAAAAAGAATTATTCATATTATTATTTTTCACATACAGAAAAAACAAGGATCATATTCTCTAGCACTGATTGTTGTGGCGATGAACACTATGATTGGACATTTAGAAAACATTCTAATTTCTCTTTTAAGCTTTGATTTAAACATGAAGAAACCACTCATCAGTCCCTGAATTGAAATGCTAAGCCATTATCGTGACGCCTATCTCCCCTTCCTTGTTCTGTAGGGTTTAGATGGCCCTACTGGTGAAAAGGGGGCTACAGGGGCCCCTGGCCCTATTGGATTACCTGGCGCAATGGTATGCAATGGTGCCCCTTCAGGCTGCATCTTTATGGATGCAGTGTCAGGCCTGACAAAGGAGGAGGCACAGTCGAATACATTTGTATTCATCCCAAGTGCTGAAAAATTGTTGTGTTTCTTAATTTTTCTTTACTTTGTAGTTTGTCATTTGATTGACTATTTCATCAACTTTGTGTCCCTCTGTGTCTTTGCTACCTTCTGTGACAGGGTTCTAAAGGCGAACCTGGAGAAGGAGCCAGGTCGGAAATGGTAAGGGTTAGTCAGTGACACTTAGAGCACAATGTGTTGGAGCAATCTTTTCTAAACAGAAATCTTTTGCTTGTGTTTTGTGTGTCCGTCTTTAGATATATGGTCCTCCAGGGCCCCCAGGACCTCCAGGACCAGTTGGCCCAGCAGTGAGTCAAATATGTTGTAACCCCAAAGATTAAAGTCTGACACACTCACAAAGGTTTCTTTAGTTTTTGTGGCTGATCGGGCCTTAGTTCAGGTTGAAGTTGGGCTGAATTATTGTGTGTGGAGAAACACATCTCCAAATCTAAGGACCCATCAACTTTACCAACATGTAAATGGGCCAATAAATACATCACAGCCAAAAACCACAATACAAGCTAACACAAGTATAACAACCAATACATGCTTTAAAGTTAACAGCAGTGTAGATTAAATCTATTTTATGACGTGGAGACACTCAATGCTACGTGCTCAATATATAGAAGAGTGATACCGCCCCATTACACTCAGAAAAGGTGTAATAAGTTTATATAAGTGGATTATGAGTGTGTATGTCACACACCATGTGTGAAATTATACATTTTTAATAGTGCAGAGGAAGGAAGAGTTTTCTGTGTGTCATTTGGAAGAATAAGACATATCTTAACATCTTCTATTTGGCAGTCTGAACTGATCTTCAAAGATCCTGATTTGCTCCACTATAAATGCGTAATAACTTAGCAACATTTAATTGTTATATGTTATAATCTGTAAATAACATTTATACATTTTCATGTAACCCAGACAACCCGAGACAGTATAGACTGTGTCTCTTATCCCACTGTTTTTGTTCCATCTAGGGATCCCAAGGATTTTCGGGGCCTAAGGTGAGACATTACTTTCATTTTTTTTTTTATTAAACTCATCTGTGCTGTGCTGTCTGCCTCACAGCCATTCCAAATATTAAAGTGTAACAATGATACCCTCAGGGAGAGCCAGGCATCGGCATCAGAGGAGAAAAGGGAGCAACAGGTCAGAAGGGCGACAAGGGAGACAGAGGCCATCTTGGACTCCCTGTAAGTTTTAGTTTTCATTTATAATTAGGTTTACATTTGTCCTTTGTAAGTGGTTAAATTCAATCTTGATCATTGATATTATTATCATATACTAACAGCCTTATACATGATGTTATTCAAATGATGTTTGGGCTGTTTTAAACATGGGTGCTAACAAACTGTTCAAAATGGTGTTGACTTGGGTTTCTAATCTTTATTCTTGGTTTACACTCACGTTCAAAAAACAGTTATCTCTTCTGCTTATATACTGTCACTCTCCTCTTTTATGTGACCCTCAAATATACACTAACTAGCTGACCCGGGGGGGGGGGCTCAACACATATCAATGAAATATACAGTGGCCAAGATTGTATTGCAGTTAAACAAAACCCATCCAATTATAGATAAGGATTTGGTAACAATAGAAGGTCTTTTGAGAGTTCCAGTACATTGTGCTCTTTTTTTGAGTGCATGACATTTTACATATACTGGAAATAGCTTTTTTTATATTGCAGTACTCCAACTTTCAGGATGGAAATACTCCTCCCAGCACAGCCTTTTAGTTGAGCCCTAACATTGTTAACATTATGTCTGTCTCATTGTCTCCTTGAGGAGATTCTTCTCCTTCCAGCCCCTGATTTCACCAGTGTACTCGTTTTCACAGGGTTCATATGTTCGCTTCGTGTTTGCAGTTATGGGAGTCATTTGTTCCTATAGCACCAAATGTGAATAATCTCCTGCTTAAGATATTCATCAATGAATGCAACCTCCCATTGACAGATACAATAAAAAAGTGGAAAGGGAAATAGTGAAAGGCGACCTAGACAGATTTCTTCTTACCCTGTTCAACTGGTAGCAGTAGAAAAACAGGCGATGTGAGACTGAATAATGCAGGAATATAAAGAGGTGGTTATTATGTGTGTATTGCACTTTATTGCACTACACTGGGCTGTCAATGACTGTGTTGTGGACGGTTCATCTAAAATCTTATGTCATGACAATAAATGTGAAAACAGAGCACTATAACTTTTACTATGATTAACAACACAGTCGCAGACCTGATGTCACCACCAGCCGAGTCCAGCAAAAGAAGTTACTCACTATTACTGTCATTCACTTTACCTCCACCACTTCCATCACCCTTCATTTGTCATCATCTGAATGTGTTTTTGAAAGTCACTTGAGTCACAGCTTCACTCACCCACCTCCCCATCCCGTCCCCACCCCACCTCCCAACCCACCCCGTCCCACCTTCCCCCTCCACCATCTCTGCTCTAACTGTGTACAACGCTATACAGGGGGCTCATGGGTTAGACGGCAGACCGGGTCCAGTGGTGAGTGGCGCAAGTCCTGTCCCCTCACCCTTCTCCTTCTCTTCCTCCTCCGACCCCTCCCTCCCTCCACCTTGCTACAGCTTGCTTGATGTCTGCCATGTCTGCCTGTCATGTCCGCTTGCTTTCCTGCTTCCCATGCTTGTCCTGTCTCTTTTCTTTCCGATAGTAACTCTGTCAGGACAGAACTGTTCAGGGTTGGGTTCTGAGGATGCACTGGCTCTGAGAATCTAGCTTCTCATGTACACACCCTTATGTTGCCAAGGTTGCCACGGTTTATGTAAACTCATCCACTGACCACAACCCATAACACAGTCATTCAAAAATTGGTAAAGTCTAAATTTCAAATTAACTAAAGAGGTGCATTCTATAGTCCATGAATGAGACACCCAATAATTATGTCATGTAGAAATGTGGCGCTATTACAGAAGTGGCCAAGCAACATTATTTTTATCTGTAAAAAATGTTTTGTTCAAAAATCTCCAAAAAGATTTGTGGGATCTTTACAATTTGTATTAATGGAAAAAGGATTATACTTTGTATTTAAGTTTTACACAAAATGAAGAGTATTGGTCTAAAAGACCACATACATAACGATTAATAGGCTTAAACGGTCAAATATAAAAAAGGAAGAACTAGACCTTGATGGACCATTTTGTGCAACATGTAGCTGCAGAATAAATTCATGAACATAATATCAACATTAATATTTGCCATTCACTGATTGCAATTTTTTAGTTATAGTTAAGCATTAATTAATAGTTTATATATATTTAACATCAAGTTTGAAGTTCAGATGCTCAACACATTTCTCATCTCTGTAATGTGTTAAATAAAATACAAAATAAATACACACTTATGGAGAAAAGGCCTGTAACAAAAACGTCCAGACCTTTTCAACAAAATAGATTGTAATTTTTACCTCAAGTTAATGAAACAAACAAGTTGTGGTCGTGTGAAAACTGAATCTTGATATTGGCCTAAACAAATCATGAGCAGCCATGGCCTCTCTGGGTTTATACTTCAGGCTTCATTATGTCCCACTTCCACCTGGGACCAGTGAAGTGGATTGATGTCGAGTGCTGCTTTTCCCATCATGTCTACTCTTAGACTCCACAACTGTGTCCTGTATATCCTCAGTCCTCAATCCTGCCTTCACAGTTCCCCCGGTCCTGATCCTGTTTCAGTAAAGCTGCCATTGCTAAGAATCCAGAAAGTAGCATGCAGGGATGCCCGTGCTGCATGTTGACACGTATAGTACGTTTGGACAGCTGTACTGCATACAGCACTGTACTTGCTGGATATGCCTGAGATGCAAGGCCTTCCTCTCCGATCCTGACTGCAACTCAAACAGAAAATATGCAGCATTTGACATTTTATTCATTTTCCCTCCCTTTTTAACAGTATTGCCAGTAGTTCAACAAGCTTGGTGTCTTGCTCCATGTGTCAGGGCCTTTTCTCTGAAAAATTGGTCTAATTGGTCCATGACATTATCTCTTTTGACATTTGTTCTATTCATGACCACCAGACAGCTTGTTGATTTACTGATTGAGCCATGATAAATGGTCTGGCACTATTCAGGTTGTATCTGCTGACAGGTATTTATTTCCCTTATTCTTTTTTAAAGGGTCTAATAGGACCAGCAGGTGTGTCAGGGCCAGCAGGACCAAAAGGAGAGAGAGTGAGTGTTTCTTTTTCTAGAACCATAGTCTAAAATCATTATACAGTTTCAGAACAATATACACTATCTACTTTCTTGCTCTTTTTCACTACAGGGTGAAAAGGGAGACGCAGGATTACCAGGACCAACTGGGCCTCAAGGCATCCCTGTAAGCCTGTTATTCAATGTTAAATAGGAAATACTTTCAGATACTTTTCCTTATTTTCTGTCATGCAGTATAAATAAAGATATACTGTTGGATGTCCATTTTATTGACCACCACGAACAACCTTCATCCTTGCAGCCAAGTGTGCAACAACTGTGAAAAAAACAAAATCATTTAATCCTCTGTCTAGACAACCAAAAGGTTAACGGTCGAGTAGAGAACAATAGTATCGCTCAATTCACATTACTGCTAAGTGCTATTTAAACTAACTGGGAATATATACTTGCACACTCTGTATGTGACAGGCCAATGCAGGCTGTTGCTGACACATCATCTCATTACACTGTGGCCAAAGCTGGGCCAGTTTCAACTTTCTCACTGCATGAGCCTTAATTTCTGTGCCTCACTGAAATGAATCAGGGAGACAGAGAACCCCATTGTGATTAAAAAATGCATTTTTTAACACAATGCTTATGTCAGTCTAAACATAACCCAAGACAGCGACCAAGCATATTTTCTAAAATCTTGCAAATAAGCATTGTTTCCTCCCCCAAAGCAGGAAAGATACACAGCCACTAATGTTATGTGTTATTTCTTTTTGCAGGGTTTAGTAGGACCACAAGGACTCAAAGGGAACCGGGTAAGATACTGACTCTAATGTTATTTTAACATTGATAAAGATAGAAAGAGCAGGGAAATGATTCTAGCTAATGGGCACACATTACATTTCATCTGTGGAATACACATAGACCAGGTCACTTTTATATTTTTTAACTCAACACATTATGACTCTTGTATTTCAGCCTCAGCCATTATTCTAGCAAATGCCTTTTTGGGCCATAATAGGTCACCCGAGCAGACTTGTGATGACTTCAAAGATGCACTTAAGTAGAGCACATGAATTAAAGAGCTGAATATCAATAAATGGGATGATCTCTTTGATATCACACATGAAAAGATAACCAGATGAGCCAGATAGTATGCTTTGATTGTGTTCTATAATGACTCTGAATAATTAACATCAAGATGTCTTTGCTTTTCTTTGCCTTGATCAAAAGACCTCAAGAGATTTTTTTTTTGATTAAGGATAATTTATCTTGAGCTTGACAAAGCTATGTTAACCTCAATTAGTTCTCTCATTTTGTTTTCCTCGATTTGATAATCATAATGTGGATTGGACTTGAGGAAAGGTGGATATCAGTCTCATGTCAATAAATTAAAACGTTATAATAAATACTTGATTTCCAGCAGTAACAGGCTGCTGCTTTCAGTGAGCAGGATGCAGTGAAGGAATGGATGGATAAATGGATAGATGGACAGATGGATAGATCCCAAGGGAAATTTAGGCTCCCAAAGTTCTTGTTGTGAGGTGATGCACTTCAGTCAGAGCTGCTGGGCAGATGGATACACTTTTTATTTCTTTAGACAGAGACAGAAAAACAGTTTGCATATTCAGATAGCCTTAATGCAAAGCTAGTATACAAGATCCTGACTGCAGCTCTGTATCTATCACACAAAAATGAAATTGATGTCCATCTTCTTCGTCTTGGAAATGATGCAAACAAACATGTTTCCCAAATTACCAAATTATTCAATTTATTTGCTCTTCAAGTAAAGCTCTGCTAGTTATGCTGTGTAAATATTGTATTTCATCTCCAGGTTGTAGTATATCAGAGAATGTGTTTGTAACGTCCATGTACCCTTCCTCTAAATGAATGTTTCCGTTTCCTTCCTATTAACCTGTGACTCTTAATATTTCCACTCCCATCTATTAAGTATGCACATTTCATAAGCCCTCTCAGCACATTCAACTGGCCTCTCATCAAAAGCAGCTATGTTTTCAATGCACAGAAGAATATACTTCGAATAAACACACATTGAGACTGTCCAGTTGAAGGTGTTGAAGACAAAGCTATGGGATAGTGTTACTGTTTTTTACTCTTTGTCCTGTCTTCCTTTGTTTCCACAGGTCTTCCTATCCCCTTTTCCTTCCCTCCACCTTGCTCTGTGGCCCGTGGCTCTGTTTATTGCCGGGTTGCCCTCTCTCCCTCTCACAATCCTTGGCCTTGGTTAATCTTTCTGCTCTTACACCTCTTTACTCCTCCTGCTTCCACTTAACAGTCCCTTTTCCTTGCAACCTTTCATGTCATCCCTCCAACCCCTGACCCTGTGATCCATAGTTCAAATTGACAAGCAGTGCTCTCCCATCCCTGTCAAAATCAATACTATAGCTAGATGCTAGCACACCAAAGATTTTGCATATTTCAGCAAATCATCTCTAAGACAGTTTTGGGGGAAAATTCTATAGAACCTTGCGACTTCTAACAATCATCTTTATAATATGTGCTGATATTTAATTTGCCTTATCTAGAGCCTTGTCAAAATTTGCAAACAACTAAAAGCCATGGAGTGGGCTTCATAATTTCCCAAGTAGCACAACAGATTTCAAAATAAGTAAGAATTCACTTAAAAACAATTGTTTGAATGCATGATCTCAGAATTTGAGCTTCTGCTACTAGTAACACTCAGCTAGGCACTGCACTTTGAAACAAAGCCTTCAAGCTATTTCAGAATATACCTCAAAGGGATAGTTCACTGAAAAATTTAAACTCACTTGTAATCTACTCTCCACTAAGTGTCTGAGTCCACAAAACACTTTTGGATTCTCAGAGGTAAACAGTGTAATAAATGAACAGACAATGTGGTGTCATCCAAGTGTCCGGAAGCCCCAACGTTCAAATTCGACTCAAATCGGCGTCATATGTGTTATATGTTTACGTTTGAAGAAGAAGTCACCAGTTACTTCAGTTGTATTGGATGTTGCTGCAAAACTGTTTACCCCTCAGACTCCAAAACTGATTTTTGGGCTCAAACATTTCCCCCACTCCTCCATCAGCATAGTGATGAGTAGATAATGAGTTTTCATTTTTTGGGGAACTATCCCTTTAAGTCTTGTTTTGTGTCTATAATTAACAGTGGAATGCTACTGTACTGCTATGGGGGAGAAGCTAGCTAGCTGAAAATGCACAATGAGCATCATCAAGACAAAAACACGACAAATAATGGATTGCATCAAATGCGGACTGGGAATAAACAGGTTCGGTTTAATTTAAAACAAATCACGGTGCTGATAGAGGTTTTTCTCCACAGTTACCAAGTTGCTTGTCCATTGTGGGAACTGTTGGGATTATTTATAATAAATGTTATTTATTGGGGTAATGTGTGTTCTGTGTAGTTTTTGCAGTGGGAGGCATCCTTTTGCAGTTATTTTCTGTAGGCACTAAGCACATAGCATCCTGCTCATTTGTCTGAGGCGCTTTGACGTTCTAGACTCTTAGACTGCCTCATATTTTTGCCTCAGAGGGATGCTAGAAAATTGAATTTTTTTTCCCCATTGTCTAATTGCATGAATTGATAGGTGGGCTTTCTCTGATGGTTATTTGGGAACAGCCTCTAAGAGCAAGTGCCCCCCACTTTGACGTATTTAAATAACTTGAATAGAGTTTACTTCACAACATTGAGTTTGATCAAGTGATTTAATGTTGCAGAGGAATCATAATGTTTTGATTGTTGGTTTCAACCAAAAAAAGTTGAGTTGTGTGCTTCACATGGCCTCACTGCAAAACCACAAAACACTGTGTGATCAGGGCTTAAACCACATGAAAGTGATACTCGAGGTGTGCAGTTGTGATGCTAAGACAGTCCTGGGAGAACACTGCAGTCAGGCAGCAGATAATCTGGACCCTTACAGCCTTTGACCTTGTTGAGCAGGTATTCAATTAATATCATGACAAAGCTGCCCCATCCTGTAAACTGTATACAGTAAGAGTGAGGCATTGTACTATTATAGCATTCTTGGACTCTGGTGCCCACAGGGCAACTACAGCAATCCTGATTTGTTACATTCATAGCAATCTTGGAGCACATCATCTGTGGTCTGATAACAAATTAGCCTCTGGGGGCAACTGCCAATATATTGGTCCTTCTGGCACTGACAGCGTATGTGGGCCAAGACTCTGTCTTCTGTTCCCCATGCATTGTTAACAGCCCTACAAGTCCACACCAGACATACGTTTCTCCACATCCAACACAAGCAGTGATGCTTTTTGTTGGTGTATTAGGTCCAAATTAAATTTTGACTTAGCTAACTGCATTTGAATAGAGATAAATTAAAAATCTGATAATCAATGTGTTGCGCCTCTTTTGGTCTCCACACCGATTGGGCACTAGAAACAGAAGGCCTTTGCCCCCAAAATCTTGTCCCTTGCCAACAGATTCTAAATATTCACATAGAGAATATGTTTATAGAGATTATGTAGCAGTTGATGAAGTCTGGAGCCATAAACCTCAAGCAGAATTGAGGCACTGGTCTGGTAAGATCACTTCTTTATAACCTTACCCCCAAATTTGTACAATTGATTTATGTCGTAAAGACACTATTAAACATCTGACAGCTCCCTCAGGAGCCACAAAACCTTTTATACCGCTCTTTTCATAAAAGCAGTAAAACTGTTGAAATAAAAAGTTGAAAAGTAGGCACAAAAACATCATAGTTAGGTTAGGAAGCCTTTGTTATTATGAAGCCAAGATTAGAAAAACAACTTGGCCAAGTGTTTGAGTGTACTTTTCTATCCCATTGCTCACTTTCATGTTTGAGTACACGTGACAACCTTCTTATTTCTGCTCTTACTGTACAATAAGCAGTAGAGAGTCTTTAAAATTCTTTGAATGAAACCTGCTTACCAACTACACTGGCTTATAAAACTATCCTTCCCTAACTACCTCTACTTACCTTCCCTCTCCACTACATTTATTTAAAAAAGTCATAATTTCCTTAAAACATAGCTAATAAAAGCTTATTTTTCATATTGTCTAAATTAAATTTATGTGAAAGCGAAACAATTTAAAATTTGCTTAATGTGTGGCTTAAAATCAGGAGGACTAAAGTTTGTCTTTTTTGAATACACTGTTTGCAGGGAGAGAGGGGCAAGAAAGGCAACAGGGGGGCCAAAGGGGATAAGGGAGACCAAGGAGCACCTGGATTAGATGCCCCCTGTCCGTTGGTATGTTCGTAGCTTCATGTGTAGCCAAGAGGCAAAGGGAAGGAGAACTATTTTCGAATACAATATTATAATGGCATAGCACTTCAGTTTCCCTGAAGGTTTGTATTCGGTAGTCACCTTCCTTTTGGCTCTGGTATTCAGTGGTTCTAATCAATCCCAGGAAGAGTTTGGTCCAGTTCTCGGGAGATGTGTGGCTGAATTGATTAATATGAAAAAACATTATTTTAAAGAGAGATTGGATAATACATTTGAAAACTAAATTACTTCATGGGGTCACTGACCACAACTCTGCCTGGGTAGCTTCTTTTTTTGCAGGAATGAGACAGACAGGAATCAGGCAGCCTCTGCTGATGAGCATCAAAATGTACCAAAAACATTTTGTCTCAAATTTCATCCTCCGTCCTTTTACTGTGACTTTCATATTAAAGAATATGTGACAAGTGTGAAACAATCAAAAGGGCTGAACTCATCTCACTGAGCCTAGTTCCTGTCGGGCTCAGGCTGCCTGCATGTTTAGGAAACCTGTCTCCAGTCGCTCAGAGGACAGAAGTGGAGATCGCTCCTTCCATCGAGCAGGGGAGGACAAACACTCCTGCTGCACCTGAGCTGCATCCTTATTTTTTAAATGGTTGATTTCACAAACAGGGTTTCCGAGGCTTTAAAGGGGAGAAAGGTGAACCAGGTTTGCCAGGCCTGGACGGGCTGGATGCCCCTTGCCCTGTGGTATGGTGCTCTTTCTTTCCCTTCACTTTTCCCAGCATGCCTCGAGCTTTCTCTAACCACACTCCTGCATGATGGCAGTCAGATATTGCACTGTTAACTCTCAGAGAACATGTGCATCAAATTTAACTTCTTTTACTCAACTGACCTAGTAACAAGCTAGAACATTTCCAACTGACCTTCTGAACTGATCTTCCATAGAACTAACATGAGCAAGCATTTCCCACATACAAGGACACACTCATTTAACACAACCTTTCCATCACAATGGCTGTATTTTAATTTAAAATGCAGATCTGGGACTGTGACTAATATCACAATTAAATTACCAGAAATAATAATTGTATTCGTAGAGCCTTGAAATTTCTGTATTAATACTACTACAGCTTTTATACATAACCCCTTGATTCTTAAATCATTTCTCGCATGGAGCACCAATTCATACCATCTTCAAGGCAACAGTATACCATTGATGAAGAAAAGCAGTGGGACCATTCTGCCTGGGGTTTGGTTTAGGTTAGAGAAAGTAGCCTGTGGACTTTCTGTAATAAATCCAACCATGAATATTCCCTAACCATATTCAAATATTGCTTGAACCTGAATATATCCATAATACTGCAGTCACCACAGTTGGACATTATACTGCAAGAAATGATGTTCTCAAAGAAACCAAATATGTTTTGACTAGACTAAAAGGTAATACTAAAAGAGAATAGAAAATCTCAAATGAGTTGTATATACTTGTTATTACAGCAGATGGGACAGGTAGGTGCTTAGATTTGGTACTAAAAGATATAGTACCCTGGTCATGGTTCTTAAGTCTGGTAATGGAAAAATGGAATCGACAATAGAGTCTCTATAGTATCTGAAATGTATCTGTACAGGTAAGAATTTGTCCTTCTTCATCATCCTCATCAAATTATTCATTTAAATGTGAAACCCCAGCAAGTGTAAGGCTTCAGCTAGCTCTGAAACAACAGTGTCAACCTCCTGCTGTGCGCTGAGTCATAAAGAATGTCTCTTACCAAAGTATATGACAAAGAGATTTCTACAGAGGGTACTAAGTGTCTTAGGTATGTTCTCATTTGTTTTGTTGTATTATTTTATAGTCATAATAATGAAATCTATATAGTATATCTATATCTGTATAGTAGAGAGGGCTTTGGGGATCCACTGGTTTAGGAAGTAAAGGGTTTCTTTAATCTTAATGTTCATGTTCCTTACAATAGAAACATGTTAATGTAACACAATGCTACTTCCAATCTTTTTTCAAATGTATGCTTCAGTCTCTTCAAACTTGACACAGACTGAACAATGTTCCAGTGCTGCTTGAATTCGTATTGATTGGAAAGAGTCACCGAAGTTTCCCACCAAGGAAAATGTCTCATAGCATAGTGCCAATGAAAATGAACATGTCCTGCAAGATGTCAGTGAGGAAGTGGCTACAGATTCGAACATCCTGGCACAAGCGTTAAAGAGAAGCCACCAAGTTTCTCATAATATAACTAAGGACATGACATTGTTCATATCCACAATCATGGCTACAGCTCAAAAGTAATCATGTTGAGTATAAAACCATATCACAAGAAGTAACAATGAAATGTGTTTCCATTTTGAAAAGTCTGATTTGGGCACAGACCTACAGTAATAAAACATGACCTGATAGAACACAACTACTTCCTGAACCTCGATTGCCAAAATTACTCTCACCACTCTGCCACAAAAAATAGTGTTGATTAATTTTATATAATTGTACACCGGTTGTGTTTGTATTGGCTTCACACTTGCATTACAATATTGTTAATCTATGTAGTCTCTGTATTTTTCATTGAACATCTTGTTTTGATTCTTCCAGGGGGACGATGGCTTACCTGTACCAGGATGCTGGAATAAAGTAAGTTTGAGAGTTTGACTCTCTTGTTGCTCGTCACTGATGCAGCTCACACGCTGTGTGCAAACTTCACCATGAACTAGTTTGAACTAACATTTGACATCTAATCGCCTTTTGCTCTTTTTCTTGCAGTGACAATAACTTTGGAATGGCTGATGTGATTGTACATAGGATATTTATTTTTTTACTTTATCTCTATTCTGTTATATGTGGAAAAAATGTTTTTAAAAAATCCTAAAAATATATGGCAAAGTTTTTGTACAGATTGTTTAATACGTATGATAATGTTTGCGTATTCAAGTTTTATACCTATGCATTATTTTAATATTGGATAAGTAAAAATTATAATGTTGCAACATATGCATGATATTTGTGCATAATGTGAAGTGATAATGCTTATTAACTTATTGCATTATGTTGTTTTGTTCTATTGTAATAGACCATGCTGCACTGAGTTGTGGGGCTGGAAAGATTATGTGTTAGCATTTTGAAAGTCTTAGTTGAACTCTCCTCTTTGTGATGAAGTCTTAAAAACAAACATGGACATGCAGTGCATTTACACTAATTTAATGTTTAGTCAATAAAAACAGAGTGACAGAAAGCTCTTTAAAGCCTGCACTTTGAATTTTTGGTCATGTGCTCATATTATACCCATGAACATGCAGACCTATCAGATATAGCAGATTTAAGGCTGTCACCAGACTATAGCAGTACCTGGATGTTGGTCTATCAGTCCGTCCACTTTGGTCCAGCGTATGATATTTTTTATAAATGATAGTTATGGATCCTATAAAAACTGAAAATGTAATAAATGTGCATCACCTAATAAGTGCAGATACTGTTTTTGTTTATGAAAGTAATTCACTGATACACATAAAATGCTGACATTTTGAGTATAATTGAATAATAATATTTAATAATAATGATTACTATACAAAAATGCTGCTGTACATTAGAGATTAATTGGGCTGATTTTAGACTTGATTTGCCCCTTTCCACAATCAGTCGTTGCCAATTGGAGGTCAGTCTGTGCCACTAATCTGCCCAAATAAAGCTTTTTCTTTACAAAAGAATCTTAAATCTATCTTAAATCGTAAAAATCTGTCATAATGTCTGTGGTCTCCCGTGTTTTAAAATCGAGCGAGAGAGTTGAAAAAACTGTGCAGCAGCCTTTACATTATTTGAAAGGCATTAAAATCAGAAAGGTCCTAATTAGAACTGTGTACATCGATGTATCATGCTATTACCAAACAAGCTGAAATGAAGTCGGAATATAAGCTTTGAAACCTTCATCTTGTAGGTAAAGGAAAAACTTTTTTCCATTTTACTAATTTGTGCTCATTGGTGTTGCACCCAACAAAAATGCAATAATATTGGTTAAATATTGTTAAAAAACTATTTATTGAAAATGATTAGTGAAACAAAAAGTATTTTATGAATAGACAAGATAGGACTTTCAGTATACATGCTATAAAACATGGATTTGCACTTAAGGCAGAATGATGGAGTTACATGGCCGTCATATCTGTCAGTATGAAGTTATTGAAGATGCATCTGTATCTGTATACTATAATGCATGTTTCTACAGTAATAGTAGTTTTTTAATTTTTTCCAGAAATTTTCCAGAAATCCCCAGGTGATTCTCCTGTGGATTTCAAGTCAAAATCTCCCCAAGAGTTAATGATTTAGGTTTTCTTTTTTTACTGTAGTAATCAATCAGCTATTGAGCAGAGTGCTATGAAGTCTGCTCTGCGTAACAAGCGCGCCAGAGGATGCAAAAATATAAATGCTGTAAGAAAATACATGAAGTAATGCAAAAGGTTTAAATGCATTTAAAATAATGAGTTCTGATAGCTCTGATTCTGGACTGAATGTTTCAACAGGCATTACTAAAACCACACTATCCAAGGTGATAATCATTATGGGACAGCCTTAAATTCTGTGTCCAAGGTCTGATGGCTCATTATCAACAAGTATTGCAGACAATCAAAGTTTGCTGTTACCGTTTTGTGTCATGGAGGAGGGTGTCAACCAAGACCTCTTAACCATTTGAAGCTTTAAAGTCTTAGTTGTACAGCAGGAAAGCGACGGCTCTATTTATCTAAGCTTCTTGTACACATATTCCCTCTAGTTTCAGTTCACTGAAAATTATTTTTGCCAAATATTTCGGGCCACTTCCTGCTTTACAATTGTCAGGCTCTATGTATTAACTGTTTGTTGTGTTTGCTCATCTGCCTTCTAATCTGAGGCACAGTGCAGCCCATATGGTTGGATGAAAATATTGCTGCTCACCCTAAAGGCATACTGCTGCAATTGTCACATTGTCTCATCCGTTTATGAAGAAAGCTGTAACCTGCCTGGACAATGGAGATTTTTTTAAATCAAGAACTATAGAACATTTTTATCCACACGCGTTGTTTATGATGTAACTGTACTTATTAAGCTAACCTCATTAACTTTACCAAGTGACTCGGTGTTGAAGAAGAAATGGATGGACTGACCGGAGTGAAGCTTGATCCATAACGTGCTGCTGCTCTTTGACAAACCTTTCATTTGTGTTTCGCTTTGCCTGGATTTGATTGTCTACAGCCATGAGAGATTGTTTTTGAAGCTTCGACAGTAATAAATCCATCATGTGCTGCAGGTGCTGCACAGTACCTCACACTAACTCCTGCCTTAGTCTCCAGCTGCCATACCCGTCAAAAGTCCAGATTTGCTCTGAAATGTTCCAAATGTTTATGGTGTTTAAAGTGATAATTAAATATTAATTTCTGACGCTTTTGGTTTTGTTCTCAAAAAAATGTTTTAAATCTGCCAATTTATGGAGGCAAGAGATTTCCACAAGATTAATAACATTAAGTACAGTGTCATTAATTATGAATATAAAACAAGAAATTAATAACTTAATGTTAAATGGCTACTCTTGCTCTAGCTTTAGTGTTTATCAAGGGTTTGGACTTAAACCTGTGTTGTCTGGAACTAAACCATAGTCTCTTCAATTGTATTTTCTGTACTTCGAAGCTGTTTATAAAACTGCACCTGTACTTTATACTAAACTAGTTCGTAGTGTTTCTTGCAACTGTCACTACAGATGACTATACAGAACACTATATCTGAGGTCTAATGTAAGTGTGCAGACCTGAATGTTTAATATCATAGAGTTGATTTTAATATAGTTACAGCTCCAAAAGTTTAAAATCATTTACCGTAAGGACACTATTCTCACTCTCAAAGAACAGCAGACTCTGGACTATTCAAATGTCTCAGTAAAACATAAT
The DNA here is from genome assembly GCF_024713975.1 of Paralichthys olivaceus. Classification (NCBI taxonomy): domain Eukaryota; kingdom Metazoa; phylum Chordata; class Actinopteri; order Pleuronectiformes; family Paralichthyidae; genus Paralichthys; species Paralichthys olivaceus. The sequence continues at coordinate 3,298,074 of NC_091106.1, forward strand.
ATGATGATGGCATGATTGGATAATTGCAAAAATGAGCAGGTGTATAGGTGTCCCTGATAAAAGTGCTTGGTGAGTGTATTGTTTAATGCAGTATCTCAAGTGCACTATCTGAAGGATGAGAAGAATGTAGACAGGTCTGTAACAGTCAGGTAAAGCTAATAGAAAAAGAATCATTTGTAACATAAAACAGACTTTAACAGTGTTATTGTAGGGGCAGGAGTTGAATACACCTTACAGTGATACTTGGACACGTCATCAGTGAAGAACCCAGGGTCATAGGGTGTTTCGGGTCTTTAATCTTCATACACCCTCTCCTGGGCGACCCAGCCGGGGGTGATCAGTCCCCGGCTTGTGCCCAAGTGGCACGTTGTTCCACGGATCCCCCCTGCGGATCCACAGCCACCTTGAGGCTCTCTCCGCGGCCTCTAGCGTGTTCTTGATGGCTCTCTTAGTATGCAGTCCGTTCGCTCCAAGGAGTTTGAGGGTTCGCGCAAGTGACTGGCCAGCAAAGCCACGGCACCCAACCTCGACTGGCTCGCAGCGGGCTTTCCAGCCGTTACTCCGGCACTCAGCGATGAGCTTGGCGTACTTGGCCCTCTTTCGCTCATTGGCCTCGTCGATGCGGTCCTCCCAGGGGACAGTTAGTTCTATTAGAACCACTTCTTTGGTTAACACCATGTCTGGGCGGAGTAGCGTGGTTGTGATGTTGTCTGGGAACTTGAGCAGGGGCAAAATGCTACATGATAACATACACATGTACACAATAATTAAAGTATATACATGACAATTAAAGGGATATTCTGCCGATAACTTATATAAGAGCCATCATATTGTTGGAGTTGTATTTTTAAATTTCTGAGATCAAATCTCTTAATGACCATTTTCTGGTACAGTGACATGTTGTAGGTGGTTCACCTGGAGGTGGAGCTTATAAAGTAACCTTATATTTCAGCCAGTGTTGCCAGATGTACGATAATTATTGTATTTGTACAATCATTTTGCCTTTTGTATGGTCAATAATGCAAATTACAATAATTTGATCATTTTGTGACATGTAAAATATGGATCAACCTGGGTTTAGATATCTCTTCTCACGTGACGTCTTTTAGGCAAATCATTCATGTTGGGATGATGAATGTGAATATAGACCCCTACATCTATATTCACGCATCTCCTCTCACGTGTCATCCCTTTAGCCAATCACGCTTATGATGATGAACGCTACCGTCACGTCGTGACACTGTGACTTGTAGCTCACATTCCTGTGTAATGTGTCAAAATAAGAGCCTTGGGCTGTGAAAAGGATCGTTTCTGTAAACTAATTTTGCTTCATAATCAAACAACTTCCAAACGTCGGTATCGAGCGACCTATCCCTACTCTGGTCGCGTATGACAATCTTCCTCAAAATAAATGAATTTAATGCTAATGTGAGGAAATTGCATTAATTTTTACTTGATCAACCTAAATAATAAAGTGCTGATTATCTCTGCTAACCCTGTTTGATTTAAAACTGAATGTGTGTGTGCCCACAGCATGGTCTGTATAATCCAACATTATTTGAGCTTTTCTAATGAGGTTTAAGACGATAATTGTTGCTGTTGGCAGACAGTCTCACAAGCACCTAACGTTAAGAAACATACACTTTTATGAACAGCTGTCATGATGGCTCAAGAACTCAGAAGCCGTATTGATTATGCTCCACAACTTTTATTTAATTGTTTGATTTTTAAGGGCTTGACCTTACTATATTAAGTGCTTTGAAATTATGTATTTTATGATTTGGCGCTTTAAAAATGAAATTCAATTGAATTGAACAAAGCTAACCTAGCATGACCATTTACAGTATTAGGCAGAAAAATTGGGAAGTTCAAGAGGCCAGAGACCTTTAGAAAGCAGGAATTGTGGTTAGTGAGGTAACCTCAGGGTTTATCTCTGGGTTATGTCAGAGTCATCAAGCCAATGTGTAGAAAAGCATTAGTTACTGAGCAGTGACTTGTTTATCCCATGGAGCACAGATTGTGAGATTGTCTCTTAGAGCAAGAGTCACAGGGCCACTTATGGTCATCATTTTATCTTTTTCCCATGTTGGCTACAGAAATGTTATAACCATGTCAGTGCTTTTCAATAAGGTATATTCAATAGAATCTTGAAAACATACCATGCCGATGATTCTAGGCGTTAGAATTGACTGTTAGAGTTAGTAAATCCAGTAGTAAGGTTGAGGTAGTGTCGCTAGGGTAGGGACATTTGAGGTAGGGATTTCAGATTAAAGAACTCTGGTAAATGCGCCGGACATTGAAGGATAAATACCCCCTTTTCTTTTGCATCTGATGTGATTAATCTGTATATGTCCACATATATTTAAAGGGTCAACATCCTTTCCAACTGGCTAAGAAGTAGGGCTACCCAAGACTGTCCCCAAGAAGACACAGAGAGGAAACTTGAAGACATTCTGAGATATCTTTGAGTTTTTACTCTAATCTGGAGTTGGCATTTTCAACGTTTTTTCCGGGAGGCTGGACCCAGGGCCAGTAATGTTGGAGGCTCCAGTGGCAGCAATGAGCATTTTAACTTCAATAAGACTGAAAAGTACAAACCAGTTATTCATTGAAGGCTCTGAGGACAGGACAACCATCACGAGCCACGGAGAGATGCTGTACCTACTGATGTGTTGCTGATGACTGCATACACATAGATCTATAAATCTCTAGTGAAAGTCATGGACACTTTAGCACATGCCGTTTGTTGTGTTTCCTATTGTGACATCAATACTGCAACTGTGATTAAGAATTCAGAGCAGCTCACAGAGCAGATAGATGCCATGTGTTTCCATGAAAAGCCAAAAAAACGCGGGAAAAAAAAACTAAGGGAGACCCTCTTGATGATTCCTTCTTGACACTGCCTTTTTTTAAAATCCCTTTACCTGCAGCTATTACATTTTATTTGAATGATTGTGCAGTATAGGAAATACCAGCTTTGACATCATGTCTGGTCATATATAAGATATAGTTATATATATTTTACTCTACTATTGAGGTGTTTAAAAGACACCACAATTCAATGTTGTAATTGTAAGTATTGTACAATATAAGACAAAGGATTGTATGTATAAAAGTACTCAGTCTTTGTAAATAGATTGCATTGATGAAACATGGATTTCACAAACAGAGGGAATACAAAGGTCAGTATTCATGTGCTGATTATATCGTAGTTATAACTTTCTGCATTTATGGTTTTTGAAAAAAACATGTTTTGGCCTCGTGTTAACCAACACTTTGTAAGTCTGCTATTTTTAACATTAGCATGCTGCATATCCAGGCTCTTTAACATGCCATGAGATATACTGCATGTACATACACCTATTTTTTTTACCTTTTGACTCAAAAACCTTCATCAGATGATGGCAAATTATTTATTGCTTTGTCACCAATGATATGAATTTATCTTTAGGTAATTTAAAAAAAGGAGCTTGTTACAGCAGTGACTGTACACGCAAATAACAAAAATGCCTTTCATCTGTGTTGAAAATAATAATAATGACTATCCTGTTTCAAATCAAATGTCCAGAAGCATTCCTTATGTCATATTGACAGCTGCCTTTTAAACAGACCGGGGTCAAAATGGTGTTTCATTTTTATTTATTTGTTGGTTTTTCTTCTGTTCTTTTTCTTGAGTAATTTGAGATGTAAGAAATTGTTTTAAGGGTTTCATTGTTTTCAAAAGGTGCAAGTGTTGCTACAAAACATTATTTAGTGGGTGAGATTTGCCTGTTACAATTCTTTTAATTTAAATCAATAGTTGTACTGTGTGTGATTGGAATCTTCATAAAAATTACATGATGTAAATTAGGATAAAAGATTGGAGTGGGTACTGATTTGATATTTAAAAAGAAAATCTTTGATGTCTGAGAGCTCAGAGTGCTGTAACTTTAAAAAACAAGAGCAAAAAAAGGACAACATCACATTTTCACATTGTTGGGTTCTGATATGTTTTCTCTATTTCATTGTTTAGTGTACATAATTGTCCATCTTGTATTTGTATATAAAAGTAATACAGTGACCTGAGCTCTCTTGGACATACACAAACGTTACTGGTATTAACATTTGATTTTTCAGTTTGATAGTTTAAGTTACCATTTAAAAAAAATCCCCATCAGTCAATGTAACACGCAACAACTCATTTATATAACAGATACACTCACAGATGTATGTCCTTTACAGAACTGGTTGTTGTAAAAAAACATCTTTAACTTTTTACACCTGAAAGTTTTTATTTCTGTTTCTGCTTCACATTTCACATTTCTGTTTTGCACAAATATGAAACTAACACATTTCTTTCAAAGTGAGAACAAGTTGTACATTTGCCATATTTACTTGGTTTGCTTTGCCACAACCTTTCTCTATCTTTAAGCCATAGAAAAGCAACAATGTACTCTTTATACGAACAAAGGGTTACAGAATATATGGTTCATGTAATATTTACAAATGTTTGTTTTGATCCATCCACCGAAAGTCGTTTCTGGACATAATTCAGTTATTATACATATACTGTTTGGTTTTGTGTCAAATATGAAGCTGTATCTGTGCAACATGTCATGCCTGTGACTCTTTCACTTGATGAGCTCTTCTGTTAAGCCATAATACACAGAGATTTGCCATTGAGATGGCCACTAGAATGATAAAAAGACAATTTCTTTACTAAATTGTTTGACATCAAGTTTAGTACTAAATATGGTGTAGTAAAATAGTACTTGTACTATTAGTATTGATTCGTCCCAACTCACACAGATTAAAAATAAAGATGGCTGACATGTCCTCCCATTGAAAACATAAAACATAAATATCCTGGATATGGGTGCTGCCATCTGACACTGTTGACTTAAATAGGAGCCCGTGTCTGTGCAGTAATGATCATTAATCAGTACTACACAGTAACAAGGTCTCATGAGTACACACCCCTGACGTTTCATCGTCAATGGTGTGTACTCATGAGACCTTGATAACATCAACTTTTTTACGTAAAACTAAAGAAAAAGTTAAACAGGACACAAAACACTCTTTGGAAATGTATTTATTTGATGTGTATTTTGAATTTTTGGTTTAGTCCATGTCCTATCTTCTAACATGTAGGGGGTGGTGTTTATGATTTGTACTGTAGCAGGCCAATAGGTGGCAATCGAGATATTTTGGATAGTTTGGGGGAGCTGTCATGTCATCCATCTACCTAAACCTAACCCGTACTGAAAGAATGAAAGTCCTTGGTATTCAGGAATGGAACAGTCTTCAAGTGAAAAATTGTGAGTCTCTACTTTGGATCTGCAGGATCATTTGCACAATTCGCAAATATAAAATATTTTTTGGGCTAACACTATTAGCATTTCTATTTGTAACAAAACAAAGATAAACCACTGTTAAACATCTTGCTTTAAATTTGATAAAAAGGAGATATTCTATGTATAAATCTTTTTGATGTGAAACTCTGTACTATCAGTTTAGAACAGTATTTGAGGATGGATAAGTGGGCATTATACAGAATTTGCATGTAATTGTTTAGCCTGTATGGAGCACTATTATTTACATTTGTTTTCATCTTTTGTTTCTTTATATTGGAATGTTAGATCTACTCGACATTTGATGATTTTTTTCTCAATAGTCAAAAGAAATCTGATAGCCGAGTGACTTTTGTGCCGATTTCTATGCTACCACCACCTTGAATTGATATGTGTAACATTGTTTTCCATGATTCAATATGACTTCCAACCACAGGTGAGGAATTTACTGCAGCCCACATGCTGCAACCTACACCTGTTATTTAAGTGTGGTGTCACAATGGAATAAGGTAATGACATTGTTTTTGCTTTCCAAAAGAATTTATCTTTATTTTTTATAATCCAAACAATGGCAGCTGTTGTTACTGATTGCCGAACAGATTCACTGCTAAGTACAATTAAAGTATTTCAGCAATTTGTCACTGACTCAGAATAAAGAAACCAAATTGCAATGCAAGTGAAATTAAGTTTCAATGTTTTTTTTACTTGGTTGTTTGCATGCATGTCTGTTTTATTGTTTGATTTAAAGGTTATAGGTTTTCTGCAGTAAAGCATATCTTTTCTTAAACATAAACCTAACAACGTATTTTTGTGCCTAAAAGTAACAAAATATGCTTTGTGTGGCTCAACCTACAAAAGGTTGATTTGGTGCCTAAATCCAACAAGGTGTCTTTTGTACCTAGTCCTAACTAACTTGTTTTTGTTGCCTTAACCTAACCAAGTTTTTTTTATGTTATCCTCAAAAGCACTCATTATTGTAACCATGAGGACAAAGGTCAGGTGCCTCTTCTCATCTGATGCAAGGGACAAACACTCTTGTGTAAACTGGATTTTACCATTCATATTGGTAGAGTTGTAACTACTTTTACCTATTTTTGTACCCCTGGGAAGTGCAATTTAAGTACATCATTTATAGGTAATGTAGTACTTTTTTTCAGGGATGACTTTGGGTGAGAGACACTGTTCTTAAGAAGGTGCAGAGCTTGATTACTACTCTGAGAAAGCCATTTGACCATCTTCGGAGTATTGGAGAGTTCCTCAGCAGCTGAACAGCCTAGCCAGAACTAGCTGTTTTCCTTTTGTGAGACTCTGGGCTGCTCCTGCTGTAGTTCTGGCTGCAATGGTCAGAGTCCCTTTGGGGAGCATAATGCTGAGAAATAACCATCTGTCTTTTGGGATGAGGACCTCTAATCCCCCCCAGGGAACTCAAGAGCTCTGTCAGTCCTTGTGGAGGACATTGCCACCAGGCACTTCTTAAAAAAACCTTTATCTTGGCTTCGGCTCTTACTGTTGTCAAGAGGCAGAGTCTAGATTTGACAGAGTGCCCAAAGTTGGTTCTTGAAGAGAACTGGGGCATTCAAAATAAAACAGATAACAATAATAAAAAAATTGATTGAGATTACGAGGAAGGGGAAGCTGTCTTTACTGTTGAGGTATGGAAGGAGACGAAGCAGTGGAATCTGTGTTTCACTTGCACCCTTGCGTCCTAGGCACTGCAACCATGTAATGACTTGGATAGAGTCCATTCTATTCCACCTGACTCGGGAGGGAAGTGTCACAACAGCTGATGGTGTTCACCTTTCTGAGCAGTGTATGGTTGATTATGACACTACATATCATATAAACATCTTCAAACACTCATAATGGAACAGCCCGCTGTGTAAGTAAAGGATGCAGGCCCTTCGAATGCAGTCTGGTTTCATGTTGTGAAAGTCAATGCCACCAGTGTTTGGCAGCTACACAATAATATTCCATACAATATTGTGCCACAAACACAGAAACCAAAACTTAGATCTATAAATCTCTCGTGAAAGTAATGGACACTTTAGCACATCTGATAATAATAATATATATATATATATATATATAAAATACCTTGAATTTATATAGCGCCTTTCAAATGACCCAAGGACGCTTAACAGTTCTTCCAGTTTGTTTTCTCCAGTGATACAAAGAGGACAATTTGCAAAAACATAATCAAGCAGGAAGGGGTACAAAAATACAAAATATCCAAAAAGTCTCCATGACTACTGCAAACAACCACATGTTGATTCAAAGGAGTAAATGAGTACAAATTATGAATAGTTGTGAAAAATAAAAATACTGTTAAATCATACTTAAGTACACTTTTCATACATCAGTCATGCTCTACATAAAAATCATTTTATGTTCGAGAGAGGGCAAGGGAGTGAGAGGATAGGGGGCTTGGGCTCAAGCATAGACTGTATTGTTGTTTTGGAGGTAGACTCCAGGTGTCACAACGCAGTAAAAGGTTGAGTTAAGTTTTTGTCCTGTCTCCATGTTTGTATTGTGACTTCCTGTTTTATTTTGAAAAGTAACTCCTCTCATTTCAGGTCACTTGCCCTTCCTCATGTGCCTCGGTCTGATTGTCTTCCCGATCCTGATTATACTCACCTGTTTCCCATTACCTCCATGTGTGCTTATAGTCTGCGTCTCCCCTTTGTCCTGTGTCAGTGTGTCTTGTCCCTTGTCGAGCGTCACCAGCCTTTAGTCACAGATCCACAGTTACAGTCGGTTGCCTTGTTAAGAGTGTTTTTTGTCAGTGTTTTGCCTCTTAGTTTTCATAGCTCCTTTTGTTAGTTTAGTTATTATTAGATCTTGTCCCTCTTCGGAGGAGATTTCTGTTTATATTTATATTAGAAGTATTGTCCCTCGTTGTAGGAGTTTTATTTTAGTTCATAGTGTTTCCCGCTTAGGAGAAGATATATTTTTGTTACTAGTTCATCGCGTATGCCTCATTGTAGGAGTTTTGTTCTTTTTGTTAATGTTTGTAGTTAATTCCCTCTCAGGAGGAGATTTGAGGATCCTACCTTCAAGGAAGGTAGGATTTTGATTTGTAAGTTTTGTAATCTTTCCCTCTCTGTTCTTCAGTCATTGTATTTGTGTGAAAATAAAATACACGAGCTGCATCAGCTTTCTCCTAACTCTGCATCCGAGTCCTTCCTCCAAGACCTGTGCGTGACACCAGGTCTGAAAAGTGAGGGAAGGAAGATAGGGAAGTAGCTTAAAGTGCAATACCATTAAGAGCCATCAGGGTTTGGCTCCAAAAGCTGTGGCTCTAATTGACTTTTATTCATAAAATGTCAACTTCTCTCTTGAAAAATTAATCCAATGACTTTTGTTGACCAGACTGCAGCTCAATCTCATCTCTGGAAGGGTTAAAGTCTTGAACCATTATTTCCATTTTGAATTCACACGTAGGGTTGGGCATGATGACACTACAGTAGCTGGTTGGCAAGCAAATGTAGCTGCTGCCACACAGGCAGCTGATGGTTTCACCTCCAGCTGGGACCTCAGTGGTCGCTAGTTCAAAAACCTTACAGCAGGCGGCAACCATATATCACTTGTGCAATAGGGTGTCCCAAAATTGTAGTGCAGTAATTTTGTTTCCAAGATTGAGATTGTGTTTTTTCCAGAAGATCCCACCCAAATATGACTGGTTGGGAGGCACCTCTGATAACTTAAAAATCCTGCTGTCCTCCGTTTTCCAAGTCTAATTCAGATGGTTAACTTGACTAAGATGTTCAGATACTGTCCATTGACTGACTATGCTTGCACAAAGTGACAAGGTTTTTCAGAACTTTCAAAGTTTCGAAAATGTTCTAATCCTCGAATAACACGACGCAATTGATGTGAAGATGCACAGTTTACATTATTTGCCTCATCCTAGTTGAAATATTTGAAATCAAGTGAAACCTGTGTCGTGATGCAGCAGTGGGAGATATTTTAAGCCAGTTGTCCTCTTCTCCTCTTTTCTGTAGGAGAATATTAGTAGATCTTTTTTTTACAAAGGATCAAAAATGACCTTGCGATCAAATTCATGAAAGTAGGGGGACTTGAAGATCGCTTTGCATTTGGTGTGAACACAGCAAGAAGACTGACCATTGTTTCAAACATTATGGTACTGTGCAGAAACTACATCGTATGCAGAGAGAATACATCAACTTGCTTGTGATGAAGTGAATCATTAAGATAAAAACAAGAAATACAGTTAAACAAAAACAAAAAATAAATAAAAACTACACAGAGGGCAAGAAAGAGTTTATAACAACTTCTTCAAACTGTTGACAGACTCTGAATTTTTAGAACTAAGGGAAGGAGGATGGAAGCCATGGTTGACGTAACACAGAAGTAACACACTGTTCCAGTTTTTGCCAAGACTATACATTGTGTCCACTTCTCCTCCTGCCTGTAGTCAGGAGGTACAGACATGAGCACAGCTTGCAGTTCAGGAACAGCAGAGCTGGTGACTCCTTAGTTGTAGCATTGGGGGTGTTGTGGTAAGTCAGCAAGAATGTGTCCAGTCACTGTTGCAGAGGTGCAGTGCCTCTGGGAGATTTTAAGGCATGTTTGAAAGTCTGCACAAAGCCTTCTGCCAACTAATGAATCATTCTGAGAAAAGAATGTAGATGGCTGACATTGATGGGTGCTCTTCCTTCCACAATGGCTTGTTCCTTCTCATTGTGGAGACCTGATGCATCAATGATGTGGCCCAGGTACTCCACTGGCTCCTGGAAAAATAGACATTTCTCTTGTATAACATGCAGGTCATATTCCTCCAGCTTTCCCAGGACTAAATCAAGCATAATTAGGTGGGTGTACTCATCTAGCCATTCACAAGGATATCATCCAAGCAGCAGTGTGTGAAAGGAAACCTGGTCCATAGCCTTTTAGAACAGTGCAGGTTATTCCAAATGGTAAATGGTTGTGTTAAGATAGTCAGTAGCTTTCTTGACTCCTCTTCAACTTCCATTTGCAGGTAAGCATTTGAAAGATCAAGCTTACTAAAACGTTGATATCCAGCTAGGCCAAAAAGGTCCTCATTGCATGGAATAAGATATTTGTCCACACAGAGAGTTGGTTTGATTGTGACCTCCAAATCTCCACAAAGTCTCACTGAAACCATAGGTGTGGCCCAGTCACTGTGATCCACGGGCAAGATCCCTCCAAACTCAGTAAGATTTGTCAGTTTATCCTCCACTTTAGGCCAAAGAGCACATTATATGGTGGGCAAAACTTGGGCTTGCTGTCAGGTTTCAGAGTCACTCTGGCTGTAATCTGTTTTAATGTGCGGATTGCCTCTTTAACACTCTTGCTTGGTCGTTTTCCTCTTTTATAAGTGCTACTTACACAGATTCCTTTCCCTTCCAGTTGAGATTAATGGCTCTCAGTATTCTCTTCAAAACAATGGAGGTAAACTCACTTTCACAACATTCAAGGGTTACTGGGCAGTCTGTTTATTAAGAATTACTTGAACTTTAATCACACTCTGTGGTGCAAGAAGCTCATTTGTGCATTTAAGTTTGCAGACGACATCAGTAGGTTGCAGGGGCACGTCTCAAAAGCAGCTTTGGTACAGACCATTTAAAGAAACAGCAGCCACAGTGTCCAGTTCCATATTTTTTCCATTCACCTTCTGCAACACAGAAATATGTGCATATTTGCCTTTTTGAGACAGCATGTTCAGTCCTGACTCATTGTCACTGTCTGATTTGTTTCATCACTTTCATTGTCACTTGTCTCAATGCGATGCACTCTCTTTTTTTTCTCTCTCCCACCATGCTTGAGCGTGCCGTTAAAATACTGACGTCCCTTTCCATGCTTTCTCTCTGCTTCCTCTGGCACTCTCTCGATCTTTGTACAAGCAGTCCTTTTCAGTGTGGCTCATCTTTCCACAGCACTGGCATTTATCGTTAGGTCTGGAAGAAAGAATGGGGTTTACTTTAAGAGACCGCGTGCATATGTCTCCGCCAAAACAGTGTGTTTCACTGACTTCTACCATGAAACTGTTTGCGGAAGCAAAACCTCTCTGCTATCATTAGTGGTTTTGTGGCAAAATGGGCTTGTAATGCTCAAAATGTTCAATATACATTGCCAATTGCTTGTCTGAGTCATCAAAATGATCAATATGTCCGGTGATTCCTTCCATTATCCGTCTTAACTGGTTTGCTTGTTCACTCAAAGCATTAGCAGGTGACTGGCTCTTCACTGGCGGCACTCCATCGAAGTTAGCTAACACTAGCTGCGACTTTGGCCGGCTCCACTCACAAGTGACATTCAGCCTGAATGTGAGGAGAAGTGTCCAGACTTACACCTCATCACCAGCTTATGTCATGTTTTTCACTTAATGCCTATGTGCAGAGGAACACAATGACCAGGACACACGTCTGTTTAAGCGATCGAACTCTTTTACTCTGGCTCAACAAAACACAGTTACAGGTACAGACTCACATACCGAGGCTCAGAGTGCCCTCTAGCGTACTGTATATCAAATAACCCTCTGCTCAAAAGCAGTAATACATTACAAGAATAATAATACAATAGTCTTAAGTACACATCTGTCTACCTCTGGTTTCATTATCCTCCACCTGTGGGGCTCATGAATCAGGAGTCGGACCTTATGCTCTACAGCATGTGGTGTTATTGCAATTAACCTGTAGCCTTTGTTTTCTCCTCTTTTGAAAAGTGAATGGCTTAAAAAAGGTCATGTCTTATTGAGGTCTGAGTAATAAAAAAAAAAGAAGCTATCCTCAAAAAAATGTTTTCCTAACAAATATTATCAGAGTTAAGAGATCTAATAGTGTTGGGCTGAAGTGATCAAATAGAATAAAAGGGTCTATGATGGGGCAAAATGAACAAAGTACTTTGTATCAACACAAAGTACTTGTCTTGATGCAACACAATTCTGTAAATTGTTGCCAAAGCAACCAATGTCCACTATTGAATTGAGTAAATCGGAGCATTCTTTTTTTTCATGTGTATGGTATGGTAAAGATTCATTCAATCAGCTGTTCCACAAGAGCGAAATAATTCCACTTACAATCACAAATGTGACAATATACACAGTTCAGGGGAATAAAACTCACCAAATAAACCACTGAGATAATCCTACTGTTGCCACAGATGTAATGTGTAGGCTCAGTATGTGGTGGTTGGATCACTCTTGACAACTGAAACAGAAGAATGGAGACGATTTCTCTGTAAATAGCAAGTTTACTGATCTACACCCTTCACTCCTCACAACACTTCCTCATTCTGAGGCACATGTGGCTAAACTAACCAATTAAAGGCCAGAACAGCCAAGACTGAGATTAATGTGAGAATCACATGAGTGGACTGAACAGATTGCTTATGTTGTAAATGTTGAATTTCTGCCTCACAAATTAAGATTTTACAGATTTATAGAAATTGTGGCAAAGTTTGTGGTTTCTCTTCATTTTGGGTGTTATTTCATTCCACTCTGGTCAAAATGTGTTAGTATCATTATATTGTCATGATTAGTAAATGGTCTGTATCTATATAGAGCTTTTCTAGTCTTGATGACCACTAAAAGCGCTACCCATTCACACACACATTCAAACAGTGCACCTTTGGGCAGCACTTTTTTCTATGAGAACGGCATAATCCCAGCCAGAGTTAACCAGTAATGCTGAATACTGAAATTACAGAGAAAGGATTCCAAAATAAAAGGAAAAGCATAATGAGAAAGCTTACCTCATGCACACTGTGTAAATATAATCATAGCATAATCTCTGAAACACCTCTAAGCCACAAGGGGTTGCCAGATACTTCCTCTTCCTCAGCAGATCCACTTGGAAACGGTTAAAGAGCCCTCACAGCACAGATGAGTGTCATTGTGTTTGTGCATGGCAACCAAATAAGATGCAGCTGCTTGAGAGGCAGAATGAGACGGGGATCATACATACAACCAGGATCATGTTGGATGTGTTTCTCAGACAATTTGTAAGTAAATCATTGTTTTTCTCTCTCTTGATTAATATCTAGATAGATTTTGAGAGATTGTGAAGTCTGCCCAATACAAAAATCTGATTTTGATACATGGATAATTGACAGATGTCAATCAGTGATGTGTTTATTAAGAAGGCTTTGAAATATATGTTTTGATTAATATAATATAACGAATAATGTTTAATAATGGCATGTGTGACTTTTTTGACCCATGCGCACACAGCATGAGAAAGTAGTATAAGAGATGATACAAGGCATCAGTCAACCTGAAACTATATCATTAGCAAGTTTTTAATTTCTTATTTAGAATCATAATTGGTTGACTAACACATCTTCAGTCAGCCAAACAATCTCACACAGAGATGAATAATGCGTGTGATTTCATTTTCCATAGGAACACTTTGGAATTTAACAAAGTAATTAAAGAAGATAGAGCACCCTGTCTGGTTGCAGAGCTTCTTTTCAGACAGTCTTCACTGTGAATTTGACTCTTGGGCCATTCCTATGGTGGCCAGTCAGTGTGTGGCCATGGGCAATGGTTCTATAAAAGCCCCGAGGGCTGAAGAGAACAGCTGCCTGGCCTCAATCCGCACAGACCCTCCTGGTCTGGACAAAGATGTCTTCAGGTTAGAATCAATCCTTTTCATTATATTTATGAAAAAACTGTGAAATGTTTGTATTGTTTAACACATTGTATCTGTAATATGACATAGTTACAATGTAATTTAAGCATATGCCTATATTTTATCACAAATATTTTGTGTGTGTTTGTGTGAGCATTGCTATATACATTTATGTAGGGAGTGCAATATTATATAATGATGAATTGATGGATTACATTATCACAGTGCAGAGCATAAAGCTGCTAATGTATCAAAATTTTAGATTGACATTTGGTTTATTGACTCCTTTAAGGCATAGTTCACCCAAAAAATGAAAATTCACTCATTATCTACTCACCAATAAGCCGAGGGAGGGGTGGGTGAAGTGTTTGAGTCCACAAGTTTCAGTGGTAAACAGTGTTGCAATGGATATGGCTGCAACACTGTTTACCTCCGAAACTCCAAAGGTGTTTTAAGGACTCAAACACTCACCCCTCCATCGGCATAGTTATGAGAATTTTCATTTTTGGGTGAAATGTCTATGTAACTTTTACTGTGACAGCACAGTTTCGCTTATATTGTTTTGGTCTGGAGAGGCTCAAAAGACAATTTGTTTTCAATGTGGATCAGTTGAAAAAGGCTGTCATGGTTTATAGTGCAGATTACTCCACAAATCCTTCCATCACCTGATATAATGAAATCTAAGTGTTTATAATCTGATAGTTCTAATGGCATTTGTCAGTGCCCTCTAAAACATATCTTATCATCAATACATTGCAGTATCCTTTGAGGGCTTTGAAGATTCATAATTTACTACCAGACACTCATTGCAGGGTCCAACATCATTTTAGTCAAACATGTATGACTAGCAGTGAGCTTTCATCGGAATGCATGTGTATTATTTTTTAAAACATCAAGTAAAAGAGATTTAGAACCATGTTTCCATCTGAACCTGCCTCATAATTAACAGATTCATCAAGTTCTACATTCCTCACTAGATCTTTTCGACACTTGTTGCAAAGATTTAATTTGTGGATGCTAGCCTGGCTTTGTGAGACCACTTTTATGTGTATTCAGTGACTGAACTGAAATTAAACTTCAGGTTGCGGATCGCCCAACTAGAAGCGGAGCTGGCTCGTCGGAACCAAGCGTTTCGAGCTCAGGAGCTTCAGTTACAGCATCTTCAGAAGGAACTGGAGGCCAAGGTCTCTCAGATTGATAAACTCCAGGATGCTATTGGCTACAACAATATCCTGGGCTACTCTCCACCACTTCAATGCCACCATAGCCACCGCTGCTTCAGCGCCATCAACCAGGGTCCAAGCCGCTTCCATAGGGTGGCTGTGGAAGTCCACCGTAGGCTTAAAGCAAAAGAGGGTGTCTCCGCTGAACCGACATCAGAGAAATTCTGCGGAGGCCTGAGAGCGGAACACAGCTTCATTGTAAGGGCTGTCCACAAAAACTCAAAGTAAGTCTCTGGAACACTGCAAACAAAACCCTTGTTTTGAATATGAAACACTGTGTAGACTTGAACATGACATGACAAATACATATTAAGCCTAATTTGTGCAGATTATGCAGTTGTTAACCAATACAATATTTTTACCTTTCAGTTTGGTCACTGAGTAAGATTAGATCGTCAAACGGTTATAGATTCTTGTTGGACCTCCTGGTCAGCATGACCTATTAAAGCTTTTAGGTTGTGCATGAAAAATGCAATGTATAGACCTAATTTCTTAATTCTGTAAATAC
The DNA here is from genome assembly GCF_024713975.1 of Paralichthys olivaceus. Taxonomy (NCBI): domain Eukaryota; kingdom Metazoa; phylum Chordata; class Actinopteri; order Pleuronectiformes; family Paralichthyidae; genus Paralichthys; species Paralichthys olivaceus. The sequence continues at coordinate 3,313,747 of NC_091106.1, forward strand.
TTAGGGCTTACTATATCATAAATATAATTATAGGTACCATAAGCTTCATGGATACAATGCCAGTTTGGCTGGTTTGTGTTTTTATGAAACTGCTGAGATTTTCACATACAATAGAGTTTTTCCTCAAGATGGTGCTCCTGCTGATGGTGGTGAGATGGTGGGGGAATGTTTTCTTGACATAGTTTGAGCTCCGAATACCAATCAATCATGGTGTAATTATCCACGTCATGTTTCATGAACACAACAAAACATTCACCAAATGTGAATCCAGTGGAAACTTTGTGATGTGGCAGAGCAGGAGAGACTGGCTGCATGAGCGTGCTACTGACATATCTGCAGATGATGTGATGTGGTTGTGTCAACATGGAGCACAACTTCATTGATAGGTTTCAAACATCTTGTGGAATCAATAACATGAAGAACTGAGACTATTCTGAGACCCAAGGGAGGAACTAACCAGTATCATTGTGGCTTTTCTAAGTGCTCAACTCAACCTGAGGAGAATAAAAAGGTCTGACTGATAGTATAAAATGGTACTCCAGAAAATGTTAAACAAAACCATCATTTGAAAAGCTGCCCTGTTATTTATTAAGTCCGATCAACTGTGATTATCTCAGACACAATATCATTGGCTGGAGGTTGTGAGAGCTCTGGTAAGCTTTGGTAATTCGAACCACGTTTCAAAAGCCATATTAGCATTGCAGGATAATAGCAAGACGTGGAGGGACACAAAAGGCCACAGGATCTAAATGCTGGGTCTGAGTCATTATTGGCTTCAATTACACAACCGATGCTGCCCCCCTTGCCTACTACTCTGTGACTCATTCAGCATGCTCCTTTTCTGTGAATGCACTCGCACATCAACTGTGTGATGTGGTAATCAGGGATTCACACACACACACACACTTGCTCAATGAATTCAGCACCCAATTAAAGGATAACAGCTTTTATACAGAACTGATAGTATGACATTTTTTTGAAAATATAACAAAAGTAAGCATTCTCCCATTTAGCAATGTGTGTGTAACCAAGGTAATAGGTCATCATCATGCTCAATACAGTCAGGCTTGCAACTAGCCTCACAGTTTGTCAAGATTTTGCAGAGATAAGTTGAAGATGATGTGAGAAAAAAAATTGCTACAGTTACACCTGCTGATGTCTCGGTAGCTGGCATGCTGACCTTGCTGCGTCCCCAATCTTTGAAGTTACATGATGCACTTAATTTAACTAGCGTATAGCAGCGAGGTTACTGAACTTGCTCATCTAATAACAATGCATCCTGGCAGTGTTGCCCACAGAACACTGCTAGTAGCTTGAGTATGTTGGCTTTTGATTTATACATGAAATAATGCCGAGCATCCAAGCTTTTCAATATCCATTGGATGAATGGCAAATGTCATTGTGCTATACCATTACTGCCACAGTACAGAGGAAAAGCAGGAAAACATGTCCTGAGCATTTACCTGGTACTTTGATTATAGATTTGTCACTTTAGTATTTTCAATCAATAGCATTGGTCTATTTGAGATCTCAATGATGTTATTACACAAACTTCCCCGGCAAACCTTTTTGTTTCGTCTGTTTACATCAAGGACTATAGATGACATACATGTTATTGTCCTGTAATTAATTTTTCATGGCGTCTGGATATTTTGGTGCTTGTTAATGGCTCTGCGATTTAGGGCATATTATCTCCAGACCTTGTTATCCATCAGGCAGTTGTATTGGTCAATAGTGCTATAAATCGTCTGGTGTCCCATAATGCCTATGTCGCCCCTGTTCTTTCAGGGGCCAGTGATTCTTGCAGGGAGGGGCCTAGTCCCCCAGAGGCCCACAAGAGGAAGGGAGGGAAAATAACTGTGTCCATGTGATGTTTGGATGGCTGTGGAAAAGTGGTTTTCCCCTCTAAAAGCTCTTTTCCCCAAAACCATTGAGGGGATCACCTCCAATGAGTGAAATCTTATTGAGTGTGCCTTGGCCATCTGTGCACCATGCCCTGGGTTTCCCCTTCCCCATTTTCTGTTTCTGACCTCTGGCTGTGGGAAGAGTACCTGTCCTTCTATAGTACTAAGGGCCAATTTGGTTCAATACCATCATTATATGAGGACATTTTGACTTTGTCAGGACTTTTTGGCTGGTCACAAATTCAAAGGGTTGTTTTAAGGTTACGACTTGGTTCAAGAGTTAGGGTTAGAATTATAGCCATGACATTGCATCAACCCTATGAGGAATATGGATGCATTTTTGTGTTTGTCCTAGGAATTAACTAGAAATACCAGTGACTTGATCAACTTGTATAGCTGTGACCAACAGGGGTAATTGTAGAAACTCCAGCATCAATCATGGCTCTTCCACAATATAACACCAGCTCCAGTTATCCACCATTGTCTTGGGGCAACATTTAATTTGGGCCATAGCTGCTGGCTCTTGCACTGATGACTGATCGCTTTGGATCAAAGCATACCAGCATTGAAGCAGAAATTATTGTGGCCTTTACCTATTTTAAACTCTTTCCCTTCATAGGTCCTCAGACCCAATGCAAATCAGGCTCATCTGTGTGTCTCAAGGGCCGCAAAATGGTAGTGGTATTTGGTAGCTTTTTCTCTAGATCGTTACCAGGGCTGCACGCTATTAGAAAAAACTTGCTATATTATATAATAACGTTGTTGAATACTGTGATAAATATATCATAAACAGTCTCTGGCTACAGACAGAAAGCACAGACAGCTCCACAGTCAGGAGAAGGTGCACAGCCGGGCTGCAGCGCCATCGAGTCTGGGGCAGACACCAGGTTGCCATGCACGGCTCCAATACGCCCAGGGTCTTTTCATACATGCTTTTTTTTACAGCTTTTAGTGTCTCTTTCGGTAGTTTACTGCTCCTCTCTGTGTCTCTATCATTCACGATGCACGCTGTGCCAACTGCTTCAAGTCAAACCAAGAGTGCCGCCATTTCCTCCAGCTACATACATTTACTAAGTTTATATAGTCTATTTTATTTTTACCGAGACTAAGGTTACACGTGTCCGATCACACTGTGTGTGTGGAAGTGAGAGAGAGAGAGAGCGATGAAGAGAGAGAGGAAAAGAGCGAGCAGGACTGCTGATGAATGCATGCGCTGCTCTGAAGAAAGATTTAACTCATTAATAAAAGCGTCAGTCATTGTCAGTGTTGATATTGTGGCGACATGTCAGAGAGTCAGCTGATAGAGAGAGACACACACACTGACTCCACTGTGCGTGTGAGTGTGTGTGTGTGTGTGTGTGTGTACTTTTCCCTCAGGTTCTGTATCATAAATAAGCTTTGCAGTTCTTTTATATAATCAACTGCTAATAGTGATAAATCTGACTTGGGACAAACTAGAAGTTTCCACAGTAGAATTAAGTCAGGAGGAGAAGGAGCAAGGTTTGACGGAGGTGGCTCGCTCCATCCAATCTCTGTTTTCAAATCGCATGGCACATGGAACACAATTTATTGCATTTTAAGCCATATTTTGTGATTTTTGTTATATATAGCAGCCCCAATAGTTACCTGATGGTAGCATGCTGTTAAATCCCATCACATCGGTGAGTGGTTCAACACTCGCCATGCTTGGACTTGGAATTATGCCATTTTTGCTTATCATGTCTTTTTTTTTCTGAGGTATCATGTGGTTGCCAGATGAGAGGGTCTACCAGTGTGTCTCAGGTTTCTTCTTCTTGGAAATCTGCCATCAGACTTTCCTGGATTGGGACCTTGTTGGTACTTACTTGTGCAGACAGATGTGGGCAGACTGGCCTCTTGATTGTTGATGGTGCATTAATTCACTGGTTTTTACATTTACTGTGCTTTCACTAGATGACTTTGGAAGGAATTGGTCAAAACCAGATGAAATAAAGAAATTCATAAAGCTCTATAGCAAATTTTAGGTAAAGTAAATAAAATGTTACAAGGCAATCGTTCTGTTGTACTTCCCACGTGTCCTGATTCCCAATACGTCTGCTCCCACCATTCTAAACCTACACCCTCCTGCTAAGGGGGAATTTCCAGTTATTTTATTTCCCATTATTTCAGTAAACATTTTGTATACTACCTGGTCACATAAAATGACTTGACTTTGGCACTGTTTGTTTCTGCTTACCTCAGCACCAAAAAGCTGATCAACAATGCCATCATAAACAATGACTTTCTGAAGAATCTGGATCCACAGCACATGAGGGAGATGGTGGACTGTATGTATGAGAAGGTTTACACTGAGGGGCAGCTGGTCATCCAGGAGGGTGAACCTGGAAACTACCTCTACGTACTGGCAGGTAAGCATAGCAAAGTATCTGGAGCTCTAATGGGACTTGCTTTGTCTCTTTTAAAATTAGAAAGGTAGTTGTTGGTTGAATTTGAACACAAGTAAAGTATCTAAGAAACCAACAAAATCATGAAGGAATGTTACAGTGTTTTTGTTTCATTATTTACAGATGTGTAATTTTATTTGCACCAGAAACCTGGTTGTGAATCTGTTGAGAATATTACAGAGTTTTTAATAAAGTGGGAAAATCTTGTGATGCCAAGGAAGAGTGAGAAAATAGGACTGGAGAGGGGAATATCTAGATTAGCTCTGCCGTTGCCAAACATGCACATGCGGTTCTTAAAGTTGAAAAGGAACCAAAACAGATTGAATATGCGAAATAACCACAACATTGGTTTATGTTTATCTAGGTTTCTTTTGATGGAAAATCTCTCACCAAAGACACTTGTACGCTTCAACCATGTGCTTTATTTTCGTCACTGCAGAGGGCTTGCTGGAGGTCATCCAGGGTGGAAAGCCGCTGGGTGAGATGCGTCCTGGAACCGCGTTTGGAGAACTTGCCATATTGTACAACTGTAAGAGAACAGCCACTGTTAAAGGTACAGTGTGTAGAATTTAGTGATATCTAGTGTTGAAGTTGCATGTTGCAGCTGAACACCCCTCACCTCACCCTCTCCTTCCAAACATGAAAAAGAAACTGTGGCAGCCTTTAATTGTCATAAAACAAAAGGCCAAAGCTCTTTTACCTTTGGGATTACATACATTCAAACACCCCCCTCTATGTGTCACGTTGATTGTGTTTGACAACCACATCATATCATGTACATGCACTCTGCCAGCTGGATGGTACGTGAGCAGATTATTCACAGAGGGAGTTATTAAATGTATGTTAAAACTACTCATCCATCTCTTACCTTCATGGCCTTGCTGATGTTTTCATGCCTACAATCAAAACTGTTGCCTGGGATTATTATTAGCTGGAACATTTTATTTAAATGTTCATTTTAAATCTTTGAGTACGTTTTCAAAATATTGATTCTATTAAACATCCTCAAGGGGGTTACACACAATTTGGGCCGTCTTCTGAATACATTACTGTGACTTGACATAATTACTTGACAATCGGATTTTGGGTGGCTGTGGCCGAGGGGTAGAGTGATCGTCCTCTAACAGAAGTTTGGCGGTTTGATCCCAGAAGTATCCTTGGGCAAGATACCGAACCCCGATTTCCCCCTCATTTACATAAATTGCCCATAGATGCATGTATGAATGTGTGTGTGAATGGGTGATGGCAATAAACTTTACTGTAAAGCCCTTGAATGGTTTTTAAGACTAGAACAGCTCTAGAAATACAGACCATTGACCATTTGGAAAAATGCATTGCTTCCAGTGTTTGTAGTGTATTGTAATAGTAGTCATTGTCATTTACACACACATATGCAGGATAAACACTCAGGAAACGGAAATATCATTCATCATAGTTGTAGTAAACTTTTCATTTTATAAATAATATATCCAAATTTAATTTTAAAATAAATCACGAAGTCTAATGTGGAATAGTTAACCATTTTGGAAAATGTTGTGTGTGTGTTGAGTGCTAGCTGTGCAGACCAACCACAGATATTCAGTGATGTTTAGGTCAGAGCACTGCAAGAGCTTAACTGAATAGTTAATAGTGTGCAATGGTTCACTATAGAGTTTGACTTGTGCTTAAATGAGGTAGAAACCAGAAAGCCTGTTTCTCTTTCAATTTCAAAAAATGTTCAATTAAATTTTCATCCCTGGGTTGGTGATAATTCCAGGCAATGTTAGACCTATTCACTGCAGTGGTTTTATTTACTTTTCTCATTTCAAAGATGAACAAAATATGTGATAGCTAAGATGTGATAATTATATAAATCTACTGATCCCACACTTGGAAATAAGCTGCTGAACTATTCCTCTACCATCACCTGAGGACACACAAGCTTCCCAAAATCTATCAATATAATTGGATAATATGTGCCAAATGTTTTCAAGCCTGCGTTGAATACAGTCGACATATGGTGTGGAAGTGGTGGAGTTGATGAGTTGTTCATGGTTTCAATCTCAATTAGCTGTGTCCCAGTCCCACATCTGGGCACTGGACCGCCAGAGCTTCCAGACCATCATGATGCAGACCGCGCAGGCCAGACACGAGGAATACTTCAGCTTCCTGCGCAGGTACAAACGGACACACTGTGTCTCGTCTTAACCACAAACAATAATGATTTAACATTTTTCCTCTTTTCTACCTCTCTGACCAACTGGATATTCATTTAGCAGGACCATACGTGTATATGTGTACCATTGCACATATTCAATTTCAATTAAATAGAGTACTAATACACAGTACACATTGGGGACAGCAAAACTCTGCAGCCATTGTCTTACATTGCATTGAATTGTGACCTTGACAGGTTAGGGTTTTAGTTTTGAATTATGAAGTCGAGTGGGTTTCAAAGATGCTGTTTTAGGCAGGGTCTGTGCTCAGTTGGCAGCAATACATTAAAAACCCACTTGAAATGGTCTAATTATTACAGATGGAGAGGTTTTGGTAAAAAGATAATATGACAAATTGATTGCAACCTTTCTTCAATCTCTGCTATTCGAGTGTGTTTATCCCAGAGGGGGCTAAACAATTTGTCTATTTCAAAACAGCGCCTGCTTATTATTCATGTCATCCACATTTATTCCATGTGGGTGCAACATGAAAACTGTAAATTCAAATTCACCCCGAAATTTGTCACTCAGTGCAATGACATTCTTGATCTGCAGAACCTCCCAGCAACATCAGACATCCTCAAATATTGTAAATAATAGAGAAATGATTAAACATAAACAGGAAATAGAAGTGCACGAAATATATTTGTTTTCTGTTAACATTGCGATTCTGTGTATTGTACATTAAAAGTGTGCTATGATACAAATACTTACTGATTTTATTGTGTAATTGATTTCTTTATATTGTCAATGACTTCAATTTCAGAATTTATAAACTATTGATCTATAATCAATCACAACATCTAATGAAGTTGTCAATGTGTTTCCCTGTCAGTGTATCTCTGCTCCGTGACCTGCCGGAGGAGAAACTAGCAAAGATTGTTGATTGTCTTGAAGTAGTGAGTATTTCCCACTTCATGACATTTCTTTATCTTTATCCAGTTCCGAACATTTCCAGATTGTACCCAAGTGGACAAAAGAGTGACTCATGTTTTTTTCCCTGCAGGACTATTTTGAAAAAGGGGAGTATATTATTCGAGAGGGTGAAGAGGGGAACACTTTCTTTATCATTGCAAAAGGAGAGGTGAGACGTCTCTTTAAACCAAAATATTTTCTCAACCATTGTGTGCTCACGTTTTTGTTACTGCGGGACCACTCTGACAAATTATGAAAATAATACAACCATAACCATTTATATAAAACACTGTGCACTGTTAACTATATTTCAGTTACAATCAATATCTGTGGTCAATGTTGGGAAGTATTATAGTTTGGCTTTGATGGCTTTTGGATTCCTGATTCCAGACCATTCCCCTGCACCCCTCAGATCCATTTGCTAATCAACTCAACAAGTCTGCTCATCTGTTCATCCCACCTCACTCCTCAAAGTTGCCCAATAAACCTAAAGTTAACATTTAAAAAAGTCAGCAATATTAAACTGACAAGTAAAACAGTAGTAGTAGTTATTTCTCATTCTGATGTCTTCTATCTGTAGGTCATAGTCACTCAAAGCACAGAGGGGTTTGCTGAACCACAGGAAATCAAGACACTGGGAGTGGGAGACTACTTTGGAGAGAAAGCTCTCATCAGGTACGTACTTATGAATGAGAGTTAATCTGTTGCACCGCCTTGTCTTGTCCAGTGTGTCTTCGTGTCAAATGTCACAGCCTGTAAACTCAAGTCACATGAAATTTTCTGCTGGTATTTAGTACTTTGTTGCTGGTTCTAGCCTTCATGGTGTGATCCGATCATATGGTAGTGACCTGAAATAGTAGTTACTGTCTTTAAGAGCTCACATTAGCATCCAAGTCACAATCATGACAGGGAATCTCCTATTTTTATGAAAGCTTTAATATATCAGAAGAGCCAAACGAGTGTGGATGGATTCAATAGGGCAAAGTCCATTTTTCAAGAAATTTTAACTTGTAAATCTTAAATGCAGTTTTGTAACCATAACACAACATGCGGAACTACAGTTACACAATCCTCTGTGTGGTCCAATCTTGTTGTTGTATTAATTTTGCTGCTGAAGTTACAGTGTGTGCTCTTGCATTTTGGTTTGTGTTGTGTATTTTTTACTGAGCTGTTGGTGCATGTTTGCAGTGAGGATGTTCGCTCAGCCAACATCATTTGCAATGAGAGCGACACACACTGCCTGGTGGTGGACAGAGAGTGAGTAGCTGGATGGTGTTAACATGACGTGTCATTATGTAGAGTTGGACCCATATACCACGCTCTATCTGAAATGTATTTGTGTACCTGATACTGAAGGGCAACATAGAGAATGGTAATAAATCCTCTTTACTGTCTCTGCCTCCTCACCCTCGTCTCCAGCAATTTCAACCAAATGGTGGGAACGTACGATGAGCTTCAGTTTTACCTGAAGGAATATGTGGAAGAGCTTTCCAGGAGTGATGAGAGAAGAAACGCCCTGTGAGTGCACACTGAAAGACGGACACAACAAACACGTACAGCTGTAGAATGTTACGGTGCTTTATCTATGCCTTTTCTATGGATAACCTATAGCCTGGGAAGAAAGCACACTCAGCAGCAGATAGAACTTACATATAGCACCTGTAAGGATCCTGGTGAGGCGATCATGATGGTGACCTACTACATGTTTTATTTTCATTATGTGACATTATTGTTTTTTACAGTGTCCGATGGTTATAAACTGATTTCTCTTTGGTTTGTAATGGAGTCAGTGTATGTTTTCTTAACTAAGAAGGACTCACATTTAATCATAAACCTCCTGTTATTCTCCTCTCAGGCCGCACTCCCCTCAGATCGACTCTGCAGAGGCTCAGGAATGGAGGAGGCTGACAGAGAGGATCGCTCTCCTGCCTCCACACCAGCCTTTCCAGGAGCTTGAGGTCATAGCGACTCTAGGCATGGGAGGATTTGGACGAGTGGAGCTGGTGAGCTGCAGCAACACAAAAATGGATCCTTGCTGAATCCAATTTTTTTTTATGCCTCATCCTTCTACTTTTAGGCCAAATGGTTATCATCTCTCTGGGCAAAAATATCACCCAGTGAAATGGAAAGTTTAAATGATGAATCCTTCGGAATGCAGCTTTGCAAATATGATTGTCTTTTGTCAGTTTCTTTACGACTATCAAGTCTTGGTGATGTTAGGGTTTTGTAGTATAAAAGGTTGATTTTGACACATTTGCAGTAGAAACATTCATTTGATGTTTTTGTGTAGAATTACTCTGTTATATAATGTTATATATCTTTAGCATTGATTGTTAGTGTCTTGCTCTCCTCACTGAGCTGCTGTTTTTCAGGTGAAGCTGAAGGACGAGGACACCACCTTTGCTCTGAAGTGCATTAAGAAGATGCACATTGTGGACACCAGACAGCAGGAGCACATCTACTCCGAGAAAAATATCCTGCAGCAAATCAACTCAGGGTTAATCATAAGGTGTGGCTCACACATATCATTTCTGTTGCAAACAGCAAGATGCCGAGAGCATTTTTCATCCAACGCCTTGTTCACTTATCTTCTCCACAATGCTGCTCCCACACAAAAGGATAATTGATTGCCATTTTAAGTTTTTTTGACAAATAAGGATGTTTGGATGTCCATGTTTGTTTTCTTTGAATTGGCTGCTTTGAAATTTTTGAGGACAAATGCATTGTTACCATTAAAATACCAAGATTAATATCAGTTAAACCTGTCACCATATCTCTGGACTCCCACATTTATAACATTATTTGAGATTTAAAAAAAGTGTGCACCAAGCTTAATCTGAGCTAGTGGGAGCATGTAGGTGTTGAACAGAAGAGGCTAGAGAATGGTTAAGTCAGCCAACAGATCAGTCTCCCACAAGCCTCCAGTGCTCCTTAAAGAGAACTGTTGGTTTCTCAGTAGAGTTGCTAAGGAACCTGCTGTGGAGAATGCTGCTGACCCGGCTCCCACCCCTGCACTGAGATTTATCTGACCTACGACTTTAAACAACAAAGGCTTTGTGAAACCAGTCTGTTGACCTTCATTCAATAAGAAAAGTTCAGCCAAAATGAGCCGTTCAGACTTTTCAGTAGCACTACGCTCTTTCTTATGAAGGAGAGATGAAATGATGTAGAAAGATTTTAAATCTGAGGATGTAGTCAGAGCAAAGGTTTTGAAGCTGTTTCAAAGCAGTATGGTCGTACCCTGTTTATCGCTGCACTCTGTTCTTAAAGCAGCACGGTAGTTAACATAGAGTCACTCTGCTGTCTGTGCTTGTCTTCAGGTTATTCCGAACATTTCGGGATGATAAGTTTGTCTACATGCTGCTCGAGGTGTGTCTTGGTGGAGAACTGTGGACTGTGCTGCGAGACATGTGAGTGTGTGTGACAACTAGAGGGTAATCTGTAAAAACAACATCAGTGAAAGTTTCACTTCCTTTCTCTGGGTTGAAAGTGTCCAGTTTGTTGTACCTGCTGACAAATCATGTTTCCAGACATGACTTGACTAGACTTTTAATCTAATCTTCATTTAACCAGGAAGCTCTCGTTGAGACAATAAGGGAGACATGGCCAAAACAAGCAGCAGCACATATGAAAACTTACAGCAGAGATTAAAACACTTAGTAGCAGACAAAAGCACAACCGAAAACAAAAGTAAAAGAACAAAAGTAAAAGAACAAAAACAAACAGCTGATAGCACCACATTTCAAGATTCCAGCAACATAACAAGGCAAGTGAAAAACATTAACATCTTAAAGAATCTGCCTCTAGGTTTTTAATTTCTGGTTATAAAGGCATTCAGTGAGATTAATTCACTGCACTTATTCCAAGTCACAGGTCCAGAATAAGCAAAAGGTATTTTTCCACATTTTAAACAGAATAAAAAGAAGTTCTGAGAATGCAGAGAGTAATGTCCAATACATGTCTGCATAATACAGACACACAGGTAATAAGGGAGCAGGTCCAGAATCAACTTATATATAAAGGTGTACTAGTGACAGGATGGCCTGCTCTGGCCTCCCGTAAACTCTAACTGAGAGTTTAACTCAGAGGGATTAGCCTTAGCTTTACCAGTTGGTCTGCAGGAAACAAGTTGTAACACTGCAACAGAGCAGGGACATTCTACATTTCTGTTATAAAGCAAAAACTGAGGAGAAGTAGTTCTCACAGAATGCGAATAAGAATTTCATATATACATCTTACTTTCACTGACCACAGCAGACGCATGAGAAAACAGTCAAGCTAGAATTCAACCAAATTTACAGAAACATTTAATTCATGCATAATTCAGTCCAAGATGTGAAACCATGTGGAATACATAATGGCATAGCCTAATAATATTTGTTTGTTTACTCTGAGGTTTCTTCGTTCTTTTCCCCTGTTAAAAGTTTTTTTTGTGTAGTTTTTCCTTCCTCTTGTTGAGGGTTAAGGGCACTTCACCAACTCTTTCCTAACATGTATAAAAAAAAAAATTCCATGTTTCAATTTCTTAAACATCCATTAATTTGTTGACCTTGTCATAATCACCAGGAACTATTTCGATGAGCCCAAAGCCAGGTTCTGTACTGGTTGTGTGTCAGAGGCGTTTGATTACCTCCACTCTTTGGGCATTGTCTACAGAGACCTGAAACCTGAAAACCTTCTACTGGACAATGAGGGTTATGTCAAAATGGTAAGTCACTTGTCTTCGTCCATGTTAGGGCGATTACCTTAAAGGTCCTTTTTATCCCAATTCCTCTGTATTTTCTCAGGCAGACTTCGGCTTTGCTAAAAAGATTGGCCTTGGAAAGAAGGCCTGGACGTTCTGTGGGACTCCAGAGTACGTGGCCCCTGAGGTCATCATGAACAAAGGCCATGACTTTGGTGCTGATTGCTGGTCCTTGGGAATCCTCATATTTGAACTTCTCACTGGAAAGTAAGTCAGCAATATACAGTATAATCTCTCTCCGTTGAGATGTATGCTTTGTGAAAAAGAAAATGTCAAATGTGCCAAAGGTGTTTTTGACTGGTTATGAAACAATCATATTATGGTATTGCCCCCACTTTATAACCTACAATAGCAAAGTAGACAATCAGGGAGAAAATTGTCTTTTTCTATTAACTATTCTTAATGTCTGTTTCGGGGTTGGACCACTGGTGAGGTCAGACAAAACCATCTGCGGCAGCATTAGGGTTAGTGTATGAACGGTACTAAAACAAAATTATCATGTTTTACAGTTATCAATCATACAGCAACAAAAAGATACAATACATCATCGTCTGTCTTATTTTCACTGCATCCAAAACAAATGCACATCCTGACTAGACCCAGGTTTTTAAGACAGGAGGCTGTAGGGGCTTCAAACTAAGTAATCTGGTTTGCACACTCTTGGATGCCACAACCATGTGGTTGTTGTTGGCAGGTTTAGTTTGGTTTGGAGGTAGAGGTCCAGTGCAGCAATGATGGCAAAGTATCTGACCAGAGAAAGCACTGAGCCTAAGATTTGGTCTTTGTGTATAGGGACAAGGCTGAATTTAAAGTCCCTAATTCAGTTTCTTGTCAGTGATGTACGACTATGTTTACTGGTGACCAACATTACCAATAGTGTTTCATATCACTGAACTTAATCTCCTTGACTACTGTTTGTCATAACACCCCCCAAACGTCCTCTTCGCTCATACTTGAATTTCAATTAGTCAGTCATTCCAACTGATTTTGTCCATTTCAGCATAATTGTGCACTAGTTGTATTTGTTTACCGGATACAGTATGTAACCAAATGATCTCTGATGTTTGCAGCTTCTCCCGCCATCATCTCTTAAAAAGTGTCAGATTTTCTTTCTTTTGCAATAAACAGGAAATGTAAAAACCCGTTTGCCTTCCAGCCCACCATTTGCTGGCTCAGACCCCATAAAGGTTTACACCATGGTCCTCCATGGCATTGAGAAGGTGGACTTCCCCAAGAGGGTAGGCAAGCGTCCAGATGACCTCATCAGGAGACTCTGCAAGTAGGGTTAATCACAAACTGAATATTATCATGATCGAATATGAGCGAATGTGGCTCAGTCTGAAAAGAGATCACTGAAAGTAATTTTTGGTGTGAAGAAAACAAAGCAGAATCATTTGGAATCAAGCACTTGATGATTATATTGCAGTGTTATTACACCAGAACATCAGTCATGCTGACATGAGTCATTTAACATTAGTCACATAGATGTTACTGCATTTATTAGTTCAGGTTTAATGTCATGTAAACAATGCACAGGTTATTAAACCTGACATTAAACCAGTATACGTGTATTTTTCCTCTCAGGTTAAACCCAGTGGAGAGGCTGGGGAACAAAAAAAATGGCATCATTGACATAAAGAAACACAAGTAAGTTAACTCTCCAAATGATGCTCTCTATTCCTTTAGATGTTTGAAAAGAAAACCGCTGCACAACACGAGGAAATGAAATAGGTTTGTTTGTTTGGCAGAAAGTGTTGACATGATTATATAGTGCAGTGATGGTGTTCCTGTTAGCTTTAACATTTTGTTTTTTAAAATGGCATGTTGTTGGCTAACTGTTATGATACGAGGGAAAATTGTGTTTTTTTCCCTCGTATTGTTCAGTGAGTCCAACAAAACACCCTGAGGGTGGCTCATACATAACATTACTGTCCACACAGGCTGTCATTGTCATCTCTGAGGGTGGGAGCACAGAAACAGTGAACCACAACCTCATTGTGTAACACAGGGACAAGGAGAAACAGATGTCCCAGATACAACTCTACTTGTATTATTGCTGTTTCATCGTGACTGTATATTTAATATTGTTTTGATCCCTGTCCCCCTCATTCTGCACACCAAAGTGTCCTCGGGCAAGATACTGAACTCCAAATTGCAGTGTCAGCAGTGTATGAGTGATGTATGACAGATAAAGAGCAGCACATAGATGCATTGTATGAATGTGTGAATGAAAACTGTACTGTAAAGTGCATTGAGTCTTCAAGACTAGAGAAGCATTACAAATGCAAACATTTATAATTAAAGTTTTTTGGTGGGGGGGGGGTCCTAGCTGACTTTAGGTAAGATGTGGTGTACACCCTGGACAGGACACCAGCAACAAATCACATTCACACCTACAGTCAATTAAGAGTCATTAAGGCATTGTGTGGACTCATAGAGTCAATTTATGGACTGACAAAGCAACTGGCAGACCTCAACACAGTGGTCTGAGGACCTGCTGTACAAACCCCACTGCTACAGTGCCATATTACACCTGATGGGATGATTGATGACATAACTCAGTCGTGACAGACATGTATTGAGTGAGTCAGAGTGGTAACTCGCTGTACGTTAGAATGGCAGCCATGGTGAGATGGACAAGCTACATTGTAACTGTAATTGGTGGAAGAGAGGGGCTTACAAATGATGAGGCAGCACTAGAGAGGAGGAGGCTGGGTATGTGTGGTGAAGTCAATAGTTGTAGTTCATGACTTTGATGGAGAGGGATCCAGCCCTGTCACACATTTCCTAAATTACTCAGACTCTTTGTTGTCATTATCTTACGAGGGAAATGGGACTCATATCTGATTATTAACTTTCAGTGGGACCAAGACAATCTGTCATTAGGAGAAAGGCTGGACCTGCTAATTTCGCAGTCAGCAGTCTGTGTTAACCATGATGCTATGAGGCAACATTCAAAGCTACTTCAAACTGAATTCATGTAGACAATGACTCCCTCCCTCCCCCTGAAACGGTAACTCTAGATCAAAAGTGTTGGAATCATGTGCCAGCACAGAGACCTGGTGTTCCTCCATAACCCAACAAAAAGTTAAAAGTTATGGTTAAGAGCATAATAATTGGAGAAGTAGTTTCAAATGAATCCATCCATGAGATTTCTATATAAATTTTCCAGGTGGTTCCGGGGCTTCAACTGGGAGGGGTTGAGGCGCCGCAAGCTGCCGTCTCCACTGAGGAGAGAGGTGAGACGATCAGCACTGAACGAGCACAGACAATCATGTTTGTAGTCAAAACATTTCAGTGAAATAAAATACACGCTTGTGTGACAATGTGCTTCTAACGGCTCCATTGAGAATATGCTGATCAGTGAATTATTAGTGACTTAAGTGATTTAAAAAACTGGAGAGTATCTGTTGAAGGTCTGACATTATTTCAATACAAGTTAAAAAGGTGATTGGACAGAACTAGAGTATGGGTTGCCATGAATGAGACTTTTCTTATAATCTGATAAAATAAATAAGCACATTTTTTTCTGACATAAATGTTAGGGAGCAGTTAAACATAATCCCACACAATTTTGATCTATTATTATTTGATTTATAGCCACATCTGTTTATAGTGGTCAAACACATTGTGTTGTACTTAGTATTTCAATTAAGTTTATTTCTAACATGTGATTAAAAAATGTTTTTAAAGCCATAACCTCAGAGATTGGGTTCTTTCTGGAGGTTTTTAAAAAAGAAGTCACGCCTCAACAGCAGCTCTTAAATGTAGTTTATGAGTACGAGTCAGGTTTCACTGGATTGTGTTGAAGTTAAGGGGGGAATGAAAGTAACTAATTGAATACTTTTTTGAATATACAGTGTCTATGTTGATGTGTTGAATCATGAATCCAGGTTTATCATATCAAACAGTCATGTGTATATATTGGCCCCCCCAAATGCCATTGTACTTGTGGACGTGATGTGATTTCATGGTGATTTTCCTTGTTTCTGCAGGTAAAGGGGCCGATGGATCACAGTCACTTTGACATGTTTCCTCCTGACACAGAGGAGCCTCCTGACGAGCTGTCCGGCTGGGACAAAGACTTCTGAGGACACTGATCATTTTAAATACGAGCAACCGCAGTGGATGTGGTTCCTGAAGCTGCGGTGGGTTTGCGAGGTAAGATTTAAAGCAAATTCAGAGAAATTTTAGGCTTTGGGGACAGAGTGTCCACTTGGGTAACAGCTGCTTTTAGGGTCAGTGGTTAAGGTCAGGGTTAGGTTAAGGTTAGGCTAAGGTTTAGGATTAGTATTTCTAGAAAATGAATGGCAGTCTATTGAGAGTCACGGTCTTCACTTGAAAACAAATATTAATTATTTACATCACTGAATAGCTTTTTAACTTCCTCTCAATGTGTGGTATAGGTGCTAGTGTTCACCTAAAACTAAACACTTGGTAAAGTGTGTGTGTGTCACTATTGACTTATCTGACTCTATTTCATCAGGTTAGTTGGCAAAGTGTCTTCACTTCACACTACAGAACAAGTATGGACACAGTCATGTGTTAGTTTATATATTGGTGGGGGTGGGGGTAACCTTTGTGTCTGTTCAGAGATGATCACTGGGGTCAGATCTGAATGTTCTGGGTTTATCGTGTTTGAATGTTACTCCCCTGGATCAGGATTCTCACGAACAGTCTGCTCATTGTCTTCCTCCCAGATTGAAAGAAATGTTGGATTTCTGCCACAGATTTCTCAGAGTGTTTGTTGGGTTGTTGGGATAAAGAGTGATTCACCAGGAGAATCAATAAAACATCAAAATAATCCAATGTTATCATAATCTGATTTTATATGTATATGTTTTTTTCTTTAATTATCATTATTATCTTTAATTTTGAATTGATACTAAATAGGGTCACACAATATTGAACTGTAGAATAGGCATTATAAGAAGAATAATCTGTAAAAAAAATAACAATTTCATACAGTAATAACAATGATCAGTGATGACATTTTAAATAGGGAGCTTTGAGATCCCTTTTCTGCTTTATCTTGGGCAAATTGTTAACTGGCTCTTAAAGAAATAACACAAAATGTACAGATAACTGTCCATTTAGCTGATGGTCCAAGTTTGAGTCAAATATAAACTTACTATTTAACTTACTAACTAAAATATGTTTAAAAAGGAAGGCAAGGTCATTTAATTTAAAAAGCACATTTCATCCACAGAGGTAGATTCAAGGTGCTTTACAGACATCAAAAAACAACATAGAGACAAAATTTAAAGAAAACTATTTCAAATCTGAAAGCACAGTTAAAAACTCTTTAAGAAAAATAATAGTTTAAAGAGTTGTATATATGATATGTATAGGATAAGCCTCCCCAAACTAGAGACTGTCTTTTTCTTATGTTGTTTTTCCACTAAGCCTCATTTGTCCCCGATTGCATTATTGCATATATACCTTATGCAATAATGGTATGAGCTGGTAAAATAGCTGCGCTAAAGTGAATTAAAAACGTTTTCAACCTGGTTTTAAAAATTGCAGAGGATGGAGCATTCCAAAGATCATCAGGCAGCTGGTTCCAGTGCTGTGCTGCCAATGACTAAAAGCTGCTCTCCATGTTTGGACTGTGCACCACCAGCAGACCACTCCCCAGTGATTATGGTTATATTGGACTAAAGTAACAGATTTCTTCACTTAATTTCTTCTTCAGATTCTCATGTGTCTGATGGCTGCTCTACATTCAACAGTTCAAATAAGTTGTATTTGCGTTACAGTAGCATAAATATGGAGCGTGCAACAGCTTTTTCATATCGCACCAACCAGCATGTGAAATTAATTAAGAGGCATAAACTTTGTACCATAGTGAAACAGAGGCTGTGCATCAGACAACATGTGTTGCTGAAATATCAGATTAAAGACCAATCAGATACAGGCAGTTGGGGGCAGGATATTTACGGAGAGGAAGCATTACCGACAGCCAACACAAGATGTCAGCGTGGTGCCAGTACAGATGTAGGCACAGAGGTTCACAGTGGATTCATCAGTGGATTAACAGATGTGCAGGTTGCAGCAGAAGAGGCTGAACTTCAGAATCTTTCAGCAAAAAGAAAAAGTACAGTGCAGGGATTTGGCACATCACTGCTATGGTTCAGAGTCTTTTCCATGTCTATGTTTCTGCATCAACCAAAGCCAAATTATTATTTCCTGCTCACTTCTTCTGATCAGAGATGAAAAGGAATCTGTCACCATTAAGCTATTATGGGGCCTTTACTGTTTCACTAGCAGTACCTGTTGTATACATACTAACTTCCATTGACCTTGAGCAAGGCACTCAATGTACACTGCCTGCCACACCCCCCACTGCTCCTCAAACTGTCAGGACAGCTCGAACCTTCAGCACCAGTTTCCTCAAGGAGGCTCAGTCCACCCTCTGTGGTTGTAGTTACTCACTGTGGCCACACGAGGCCACTGAAGACCAACTGTTAATATAACTTAAGCGCACAACCGTTCAGCAACAATTAAATGTAACATGTGGTATGAATAAGGAACAAATGTTATGAGTGAGTCATGAAAACTGACACAAACAGGGCTTTAGTTTGGAATAGCAGGAAAAGCACAGGTCTTAGTGGGTTGGCTCATGCATAGCTACAGGGCTCATGATAAGAAACAGTGATTTTATAACAGCATCACTGCTCCGTCTAGTGCCTTTTGATTAGTTACCTAATCAAGCCATGTCAATATTATTGTTCTTCATCTAATACTCCAAAATACTGCTTAATTTTAATGTTATTAGGTTTCTATCAATGTTTAGTCTTCTTTTAAATGTACAGTGTGTAGAATTTAGTGATATCTAGTGTTGAAGTTGCATGTTGCAGCTGAACACCCCTCACCTCACCCTCTCCTTCTAAACATGAAAAAGAACCTGTGGTAGCCTTTAACTGTCAAATAAACTCAAAAGGTGTTTAGTTTGTCCAGTCTGGACTAATGTAAAAAAACATGGCGGCCTCCGTAGAGAGGGTCCCCTCGATGTAAATATAAAGTATTTAAATATAAAGGACCTTTTCTGGGGTAAAGAAAACTACAATTCATACAATTTAGATGAAACAAACCAGTTAAAACATCATGAGAATTATTCTACATTAACTTTCTGCCAATAGTTCCCTTAGACCTAAATCTTACACACTGGACCTTTAAGCTATACACGTGTGATCTGAAGTTACTTATTAACTATTAATTACATTATTAGTATAATTACTCCATGTGCTGCTGGTGCGAAATCTGTGTGCAAAATCATATCACACATAGGTAGGTTCTTTAGATTTAACTTTATTTTGAAAAATAAATTTTAATATTGATGCCATACATATAAAACATATACAGTTGTCTGACGTCCTGCAGATAAACATCAGCATCATAATTTACACACAAACAGTTTAAAAAAATTAACACACATCCCTTTTTTTACTGAATTATAGTACAGTATACAGTAAATACTTTTAGTAAATATAACAATGTCGTATCCATCTGTGTCATGGCAATAATAATACTACCGTAGCAACACAATATAAATGTTCTAATTCTTTTCTGATAATGACGCAAGTGTCAGAGTCACTGATATTTCAAATTGGCAAAAAATAATCCAATGCTTAAATTTGCACAAAAAAGTCAAATTTTAACATACATTTAATCATATATTTGTACATATAGACCTTGTTCTCTAGTGTTGTCTGCACTGATCTCAATAATTTTGTATTCTTGGGTCGGGAGTTCATTGCCCCCATTGATGTGACAAATCCAACAAACGTTGGGGAACAACACTCAGGTTTAGTCCCCCCCCGCCCCCAAAAGCATTCACGATGTTGCTCCTGGTCGTTCACATGAAAAGTGAACAGCTTGAGAGAAAACGTTCAAACTTCAAAGTCTAATGGAAACCCCTCTGCAAATACCCGGCCAATCACTGCATCAGAGTTGCCTTTGTTGTTGGATTATCATTAATCCTGGGATGTCAGAGGCCTTAGTATTAATGAAGTTATGTGAAATCATAAAGTATTATTTAAACGCCCTCAGCCTTTTCTGTCACCATAGCTCCATCTTGTCTAGAGAAAGACGACAATAAAGCAACACTGGGAAAGAGGATAAATCGCAGTGCTTCAGGTGTCCAAGACAAGCTCTGCACGTCAAGAAACATAAAACCTTCTATCGTAAGAGTTTATGGGCTGAAAATGAAGAATAACAGGGGTTAGGCCAAGCTGCTGTTTATCAGAGTTCTAGTGAAATGAAGCAGAACTCTCTGCTGTGCAGTCACAGTATTTGGTGTTTAAAATGTTACACAAGTCAAGACGGCAGCCTGTGGAGAGGCTGTGCCCTCTGTCCGACATGCTATCTTCAGCCCATATGTTAACATGATGTATGTTTCATACGGTCCATACACACTGCACGTGTTAGCTCTGCATGCACGCCAGTTATACAACATCACATACACATATAACAACATCTTACAAGATGAACAGTCGAAATATAAAAAAATGAAATATGTGTATGCTTCACATTAGGTGGATTATTACAGATTTTGCAGCGTCTGAATGGGAACCTACACTGGTGTAAATAGTATTAACAGACAATATATATTACAATATAATGCAGTTCATTTACAGTATGTCACAGTGTAGATGTACAATTCAAAATGCACAGTAGGCTCACTCTCATCTCATTCTCCTTTACAAGCAGCAAACAATCCTCATACATCCCTCGTACAAGAGTCGTCTCTTTTAATTCCCTCAGTTTCATCCGTCTTTCCTCTTCCTGCCTTTTTCTCTTCCACTCTTGAACCACCTCTGCGTCACTTCCCCACGTGAGACCGTCTTAATCTGATCTGAGGAGGAGACAAAGACGGAGGGTCATGTTCACAGAAGTGCTGACTCCAGCGGATGCATGAACACTAAATTACACCAGTCTATGTCCTGTGGGGTTCAGATAGTTATCAGCGAAATCAGGATACTAACAACAGTGCTTGGAAGTTCAGTATGGACTCATTATATACTGTGAGGACCCTCAGCAGGCCTAGCCTGCAAGAGCCTGATGGGAGTTTGGTCATTAGGGAGATTCACCTCAGGGAGGCTGCCTCATATGAGATGGCGGCATTCAGCAAGTCCCTCTCTCCCCCCTGTATATATATATATATATAAATATATATATTACTGGTGGTTTGGACACAGATTGATGGTGTTGTTCTGGTAGAAAGTTGGAAATGATGACATGAGACTTAACATTTGCGGAACTTATTTATCAGATTTTGACCCGGACCTATGCATATTTTCCCCTTGAACAGGTTTGTTCATTCTTGCAAACTGGTTATTTTCCCAGGTTGTACCTGATTCTTCATATAGAGCTTTATGTGTAGCATGGCTGAGGGAAGATAAACAGTTATCTGCACTACCTGGATATTTATTGTAGCCATGGGAAGTCCATTTTGCTCTGGTGGCCCAAGACAATCATGGAGTTCCTGTTTCTGCTGGCAGGTTCTACTGGTCCCAGATCAGGCCTGTATAGAAGAGGAGACAGTAATTAATGGGAGTATTTATGAGTATTTATGGTCGACATCTGATACGCTCCCTTAGTTTGCATCACAGCAGCTCGTCCATGAGAAAACATTTATCGTCCAATATTCCCACATAGTCAGGAGCCCCGCAGCAGGGCGGCATGCATGTCTCAGCAGGAGGGTGCTGTTGTTTTTAATGAATCCTGGACAGCGGCCATATCTCTCGCCAGGCCTGAGCTTAAATCCACAGGGGAACTCTCCCACTCCTCCAGGCATACCTCAGGCCTGACTCTGCAACCCCCTACCCTCCTCTCGCTCAGTCCTTCTGGGCCGGTGCCAAATCCCGGTCAAGACGCAGGGAGAGGCTGAAGGGCCAGCGGTCCTCCAGCTCCCATCAAATTCCTCCACTGTACAACCTCTCACATAAAGTAAATCCGCACTGACCGCTCTCTCAGGCTGACGCAAAGAACTCCTTTTTATCTCCATCTTCCAGGAACCTGTCACACGTCTGTGACTTGCCCCAAAAGTCACGTAAGCTGTCACCAACTTTCCCCCTCATGCTGGCTTTAATTCACTGCAGCTAAATGACTCGCATTCCTTCTCTTCTTTTTTAGGTTTCGTCCAACACACGGGGGGACAGAGCCCAACTTCTTTTTTCGCTGATGCCATTCCAACCCAAAAAGGACGAGAAAGCAGCAGAAAAAAACAAAGGACACTAAAGTTTGGGATTTATCACGGACTTGCATTTCTCAACATTTCATACATTTTTGAATAAAAGGACAGAGAAAGCAGGATGAAGGATTAACCCTCTTCTTTTATTTTACCAGACTTTTTGAATAATGAGAATATGTGTCTGTATTTTGTGTGATTCTTTTCTGTTGATACAGTAATGTATTGCCTGGAAAACTCTCACTGAGCAAAAATTTTAAAATACAGTTTGACTGAGTACTAAATCCATGTGATTCTAAATAAGCCTCTAGAGCCATATATTTTCTTTGGCTCACAGCTGTCCCAATATTATGGTATGCACTGAAAAGTACAAGTAATTGGATCCAGAATTGGAATGACTATCTTTATCAGTGAGGTGTGTCCTTCCTCAGTGATATTATTTCACATATTGAGCAAATAATTCAAATTCAACGGAATGAGAGAGGGA
The DNA here is from genome assembly GCF_024713975.1 of Paralichthys olivaceus. Classification (NCBI taxonomy): domain Eukaryota; kingdom Metazoa; phylum Chordata; class Actinopteri; order Pleuronectiformes; family Paralichthyidae; genus Paralichthys; species Paralichthys olivaceus. The sequence goes on from NC_091106.1 coordinate 3,336,607, forward strand.
TTTGAAAGGCAGGAGACCAAAACAATGACCTGGAAGAGGCAGCATAAAATGGAGAGAAGACAGAACCTTTGTATACAAAGCTGAGAATATAAAGAAAGACAGTATTTAAAATAGTTATAATAAAACATGCTGCCAATAATGCAACTGCAAAAATAATGTATATGATGCAAGAAGTAATAGAATGTGAGCACATTGTTTTCCAGCTTTTAGGATGGTTAGATTTTTAATTTTTCAATGGTGACCAAAGAAATGACCCCACAGTGCCTGGTAAGTAATATTTAGTATCTGGCAGCACAAAGATATAGAGTGCTACAGCAAATCAGATTTGAGTCCAGGATTTTCATTTCACGTTGCAGTTAATGCTAAAGGAGCATTTCCTCAAAAACACAAAGCTGCAAGAATGCTGTTGTTCAAAATATTATTTGATAGCATTAAGATTTCCCTTCACTGGAAGTGGCTTCAACCAAACCAGGAAAAACTTTAGTTGTAATTTCGGTAACACTTTATATTTATTTATATTTATAACACACAAAGTGAACATAATAAAGCACTTGACTGTAATTCATGTACAACAACTTCCTTACTTACCATCAATAAGCAGTAACTAGGAGGTTATTAAGGGAAAACTGTTAATCAATGGAGTAGTTGCAGAATGAGGTCATTAAGAATAAGGCATTAATAAGTGCTTTATAATGACTAATAAAGAGCCAATATATCAACCATTAACTAGTTGCTTATTAGCATGGATATTAGAGGCATGTGTTCCCTAATATAAACTTAAAACACATGACAGGTAATCTTCTATTTCTATAGAATAACAATAAAATTGCATAAAGTAGGTAAGTGAGGAAAAATACTAAAACACCAGAAAAAAAGTCTTATGGAGATGATCAAGTTTACAGAGAGTATGGGCTCAAAGTTGGAATGTGCGGAGCTCCTCACCTGTAGAGTTGTGGGCAGGACATCTTCAGTGAGGCGGAGGTCAGTCCCAGCCTGCTCTGGTTCCTTAGCTTAGTTTTCCTCACCAGGTCTTTGACTCGGCCCCAGGTGTAGTTGTCACTCAGCTGCAACCAAAGACATGCAGGTAGAAACCTTTATATGAGAGCTCAAGATGTTTTTTTCTCATTAGATCTGAGGGCAGGAGGTTGGTATTTTGCTTGTAGAAGAAAAGAAGAAAAAAAGAAAAGCAGCTGTAAAATCTTGAGAAGAAAAATACTAGAGTGCTCTATGAGGCTGAACAGCCAACAGCTCTCCAAAGCCAATAGCGCATTGAAAATCGACATCTGTCAGCACTTGAAGGCCAACGTCTTGGTGTGTCAGGGCTCTGAGGCCCTTAACATTGACAGGTCTATTAGATTAATATACTGAGGTTTTCTATGTAGTGTTTTCACTTTTAGAAAAATCATTTCAAGTAGTTTTAACTTTGAGTACTACCCTTGATGCTTTGCCCTTAATGTGAGACGTCTACTGATAAGAAGCTCTACAGATTTCCTTTAGTGCTGTCTGAAAGAGACAACCACAGCGCTGAGGAATCTGGAATTGATGATGAGGGTCAGACTAATGTGCTAGAGGAACAGTGTTAGTCTATCCTCTGGTACTGTTGAGAGAAGAGTTCCAGCAAATAGACAAAAAACAGACATCAAAATTAAACATAGGGTCCTTGGGATTCCCACAAGTGCTGTAAAGCTCAAACTATTTCATACATAAAGGGATATTGAGATCTTGTCTGTTTGTTCTTGTTAACAATTGTTAATAAGTGAAGTTCAATAGCAAAGTTCTACAACGAAAACTGCACCAACAACTTTATTCACGAATGAAGACTATGAGGAAATTGAAGGCTTTGGAAGAAGCTGGTAATGGGACATGAACTTAAAATGTATTCATCTAAAGTTTGGAAAGAATCAAACAAGCAAGCTAAAAACAAGAGGTGTTGTGTTTGGAGCAGCAATCTCCTTCCTGCTACTTGGGTTACTGTCGGTTCCCACAGCTGAGGCCAACGCTGAAGGAGAATCACCGCTCCACACCCCAATAAAGTACTTCATTCATCATGTTTCATCAGTGAGCGTGCCATGCACACAGTAAACAGAGGATGTGGATGTTGGGAAACTTTATCTTGCACCCGACACAAAGAGGCACCAAGCAGGATGCAAATATCTTTGCTTTCAGACCAACTAATTTGTCCTTTTCCCATCCAGTGCTCATGTTGTTTAAATAGCAATTGACTGGTATAAGGTGTGGTCAGGCACACTGATATTTTCAAGCGAGGGAAAGCAGAGGAATTATGTGAATGACCAACAAAAACTGGAACTCTGAAGTCGATGTGTTGTTTATGTCACCAAGACAGTAACATGCACCTGCACAGGCAGGTGGACAACACATGGTAACACACACAGATGGTCTGCTCATGTACAAAGTAAAACCATTTCCTCTGCAGAGAAGAATTCCTCCAACGATCTGACAATGTGCAAGTGCAGCTGGCTTTCAAAGGGAGCAGAAGATGGCTTGCTTACAAGATGCTCACTCTGGTTTGTTGCATGATTGGGGATGATTGCATAATCTTGGATCCCCCCCGCCATTCTAGTGGATAATAATCTCTCAAATTAAGGCATCCCTTGATAGCATCGCAATCAGTTCTTAAAGACATTATTTTTCAAAGAAAGACAGTCATTAAATGCTGACTTTATTAGTGCAGGTTCCTTAATACTGACAGTACTTGGCCTCATGTGTCTTCATGAACAGGTCCTTTGTATTGGAAAAACATGGATTACCCACTGATAGAATGAATTTCCTTGTTGCAGTGGGCCTATAACATGTGCACATGACTCACCCTGCGCTGGGGGATGGAGAGCCCTTCCGTGCTGTCCCCGAGGAAGCGTACCTCCCCCTCAGTGTAACTCCTTCGGTTCAAGCTTCTCCTCCAGAGCGGGACGGGTGTCAAACCCTCACTCCTCAAGTCTGAAACACAAATCCCAAACGTGGAGCGTTAACAATGTGTGCGTGGGAGAGTTTTCTCGGGTGATGCAGTTGATTCCTTTTAGTTATTTGGTCGTGCAGTCAACTGCTTCTGAGAGACGCGCGTCTACCAGACGCCCTTGGGAATGAACTTTGTACTGTTTTTATATTTGCACTGAGAGGGAAACACTCGATGACTTTTAACTTTAATTGCCTTTTTTTGTTTTGCTAAAATTTTCAAATGTCAAACTGGCTTTGTATCCTCATCATGATGAGTTCTGAACACCAACATATTTGCCAACCAACCTTATTATTCTATTACCAATGTTGTGTATATCCTCATTTCCTCAACCATATTTGCTGTAAAATTAATTAATTAATACCTAAACATTACTTTATCAGGGCTGTACATTTCTTTACAGCAAAGGGTGAGATGTTCCCGGCTACAATAAATATGTTGTGTTTTTATTCCCATTAATTTCATGATTCACATCTTTGCTTTTCCTATTGGTACATGTAAATGCTTTAGGGTGGGGTCTGTGATCAACAAGTCTTAGCTTTTTTCACTGAAAGCAGCTGTTTGCTAAGTTTGATGAAGCCCTGATTTCCAAACCTGCATACCAGAAAGGCTTGACCCAGTTCAGTTTACGAACATCACAATAAAAGCCAGTTTCAGTCAAACAGGGGCAAGGCATGTGCACACTGTAAATGGTCACTGTGACTTAATTACAGTGTTCAAAGCTGTATGTTGCACGTTTGTGAGGTGAAGTGTCCATGTGCTAGAGGCCTGCTGAGGGGGGAGTGATAGCTGTTATGACAGGCTGTGATAGAAATCAGCACAGGCCTGTTTTTTTGTTTCTGTTCATTCCACTCCCACTTCTCCCATTAACATGTAAACACCACCACCGCTTCTATAACATGGACTCAGTTCCTGCTGCTCCTGGCACCATGTTGTTGGTGTATCAACATATACACAATACAAACTTGGAATGATCCTCCATGAACTGCCTTTTCCACCTTTTAATACAAAAATCCACAATTTCAATCCAACCCTAACCTTAACCCTCCAGTTCCACAAACCAAACAGAAACCATCTTCTCTCTTTCACTTTCTCTCACTCAACAATGTATCCTTTTGTTTCTGTGGAAACAGTCCCAAACCATCTGAGGATGGTATATGACAATGAAGCTCAACACTTAACCAAAGACAAAGAACAACTCTCTACTTTTAGGAACCCAGTCAGGGACCCCCCCTTCTCCCCTTACGTATAAGCCTCTCCTCCAGATCCCGTTTCCTGTCCATCAGAGGAAGAACCGAGGCATTCCAGAGTCCATGGGACATCGTGTGTTCCCGTCAGGATGCCAGGAATTCCGTCAGGGTCTCGCTCGAGTCATAATTTCATCTTCCCTGCGGGACTGCCGAGCTGTCGCTCACCACCGCTTTCTCAGGCAGCTCCGAAAAACACAACTGTAATGATAACATTTGGTGGGGGAGATGGCTGTGTTCCCGAAATGACCAACATCACCTGGAGCGTGGGTCTGATGACAAGGTAAACACTGAGGCAGAAAAACATGTGAGGTCGCTCAAGGGTCAGGATGTGAAACTCTAGCACTGCTGAAGCTTTTTTAAATGACATTGCTTGTTAGATCCATTTCAACAGTGTGTCACACTGAAAGGAATATGTGGTTGTGCGTGTGCGTATTTGTTGACACATCCCACTGGAGCAGGTTATTAACTGCTGATCCTACTAGTAATTAAACACTAAATATTAATTAAGGGTTAGTTTCACTGACCTCCAGGGCATTCAGCTGCATATCATAGACTCAGAGCAAACAAGACTGTGTGTCTCAGAGAAACACAATCTATGACTGTGATGTTACTGTATCTCTCTAGGCTGACATAGGCCTAGAACCCCAGTGTGCGTTCACCTATCCGATCAAACTGCTCTCACTACACTTCCACCCTCACATTCATCTCTGCAGCTCTTACCACTGCTTGTGTTAAGTTTTCTGTTACGAAGTTAAACTCCATACACGCAACTGTGGTAAATGCTGAGTGCTCGTCAGATCGACTAGCAGTGATCTTCCTTTCTCTGAGGAGGATTTCAGAAGAGTTGCGTCAGACAATTCCCAAAACGGACAATCCAACAGTCACCCCTGTACGCATAGAGTGACCCAACGTGAAAGAGGGAGCGCTCCCCCTGTTTCTTTTTGTGTGAACTACTGCATGCAATACCACAAATGACTTTGGGGAAAGACTGTCATTATCTCTATTTGTACACTTAATCGCATCAAGATGACAAAAGGAACAGAATGTTTGAGCAACGTTCACACAGCGGTGGGATGGGGGAGGTATTTTTGCAGTTTGCAGAGTGGGGTCATTCAGAACCAGGAGAAAAATTCACCGTTAGATGACGTGTGTTTCACCCTTTACCTTTATGTCAGCTTTCAAATTAATTTGACTAACCATAGAGGTTTGTTTACAATTTGATCATCTCACTGCTCATGTCTCTCAACCTCTTTGGTCAATAATGTCTGGGCCATCAAGTGCTACTAATATTCCTCACAGACTGTACAGGGGAGACAAATATCACATTCCTCACCCTGAAGGTGGTTTGTTAGAGCAAAATAACGAATCTGTGTTACCTCTTCTGGTTGGTATGAGAGGGTGCTGGGTGACCTCAGGGATGGTGGACAGGTCGGAGAGGGTTCCACTGGGTGACAAACACTCACTTCTGGAGTGTCTCTTCTGAACTTGTTGGAAGCTCAGGCTGGCGGCTCCACAGCTGCAGTGCTGGTTGAAAAAGTCCTGTTCGGAGATACAGCCAACAAGCCAACATTAACAAAAACCGCTAAAAATTATATTTTGAATTCACAGTTTTCACCTCATTTTTGATTTGCATTTAAGAGGTAAAACTTTTAAATGAGATGTTGATAATATCTTAAGTTAGCATATCATTTTTAATCGCTTTCTTTTTGTCCTCTCCAGGCATCTGAATGGACCTGTGCTGCTTAAGTTTGCTGTATAGTGCAGAGGGTGCGATGGAGTCAGACTATAGGCCCTGTACTTAGGAATGAGTACTTTGTGAAGGAAAGGGCCTCAGAGGGGGGAAAAGTTACTTAATGCACATAATTATTAGTCTGTGTTTCTAAAAGATTAATAATCTTAGAGCAAAAAATGAGCCTTTGTGGTACAGAAAAAAATTACTGCTTAAAATCTGAAATTTGGAGAGAAAATAGCGTGTGTGTGTGTGTGTCAGAAAACTGTAAGTTCATCCTGTGACTCTTGTGCCTGTAAAAAAGAACAATACAAATGACTGAGTCATCCCATAGTCGGTCTAATTGAAGTTCACATCCTTCCCCACAAACTAGAAGGACATTACGTAAGGACATCACTGCTATAAAAATCTCCTAATAGTGAAAAAAAGATAAATGAGCAGTGTCACATGGAGAAGATAAGAGGCAAGAGATGATACGTTATTTTTTTGCTCTTCTGTTGTGTGAAATAATGTTTTCACTGGAGTCGCCCAAAAGAAGAAAAATATATAAAGTCATTTCTTAATATCCTAATTTTTGTCAAAACATTTCTCTTTCCCTGCTCTGCTTACTCTAACCTCTCTCACCTTTCCCCTGCTGTGGAGGCAGGGTTCTAATGGGCCTCTAGATCAACACAGCCAAGTGCACACCAGCCTACACACACACAGACACACACACACGCACATGTTTTCCCTTCTGATATCAACACAGTTTTCTTACATAACCACTGTTCATTTATATTCTACAAGAGCATAGGGGAAGATGATTGTCATGCTGGATGCCACAGTCATGCTTGGAACAAAGCTTAATCTCACAAAAATAGTAAAAACATCAGTGTGGCTTTCCCATATTTATTTTAAAACTTTGTTAATTTCCTATCTAAAATTGTATTTTGTAAATCTCAGCTGTACTTTGTGTTTTGTGCAACAAATGCTGGCTTTCCACTGTCTAAACAAAAATGGTGAACATGGTAAATTTAGTATGTACTGTGTATTAACCTTTAGCTACCAGTGTCTGTGAGTCTTGTGGCTGCAGGCTGTTAGTCTTGTGTTAATTCTGGATTTTCCACAGCATCTATACTTCACCTTTTCTCTTAAATTTAACAATGAGAGGCATTCCTGCTGTGCACTGAGCTAAGAGAGCAAAATGTATGATGTAAATCTGCAGTACCTCATGTTCTATGTTTCTAACTATTGTCACTTCTGTGACAGTGTGGAACAGTCACTGCTTTTTGCTCGGCCTCTTTCTGCCTTCTTGTATCCAGCTGTGATAGTGGTGCTGATGTGAATGCTGCAGCAGATCAGTGTGTGAAAGGTCCATTCAGAGCTCAGACAGTGCTCCAGCTCAGGCTGCTCCTCTCTTCTTTTGATGTGCTGCCGTTGTCTCAAGTCGTGGGTTTGCCACTGAGAATATCACAGCAGGGAATCAGACAAAAAAGGCTTGGGAGAGCCGCCGGTGTGGTCCATCATATTCAGGCATGTTTCAGTCTTGATGTGGATAAGGAAATATTTCACTTTATTTATTTAATTTCATTGTCATCTACAATATGTAACATGAATGTTCTAATTTTATATATTGCTCCAGAGTTGGGTTAAAGCTACTCTGTAATGTAAAGGTATATTTTTTATGAAGGCTGCTTGTATGAATGAAATAAGTGACACTGAGTCCTCCCTTTCTTCTTTCTCTCTCTCCGTCTCTTTGGCTTAGTTTCTTTGAAAGCTTTGAAGTTCTGGACTCCTGCTGTCTTCATCCACTGCTCCAGTGTTCAGCTGTTCCGGCCTCTAAACCCAAAAGTGACTGCACCAGTGTCAGTCTCAGGATTTCTGAATTTCCTATTGTGCCAAGGCCTTTAACAATGAATCCCCTTGTTTAGAGAACCCTGTACATGATAGATTATAATACAGCCCACAAATCACACTGGATTCTGTTGAGCAGTAAGTGCTGATTGGTTCTAGCTGATACATAAATGTACGCACAATGGAACAAAACACAAAAGCAAGTAGTAACTGTATTTTAAAAATATATATTTTTGGCAGTATTTTCAACCACTAGGTACCTAGGGTACAGCACTCTTAAGAAAACAAAAATGTTGCTGTCAGTGACTTTATATGTGTGTATTTAAAAAGTGACCTTGTTTACATGTGTTTATTAAAAGGTAATACAAGTATCCATAACAAAAGTGAAACCATAATTTAGATATTCCTGTACATGCCCACATCTCTCAAACTCTGCACATCTAGTTTGTGATACAGGCTTTCAGATATGATTTGAAGACTAAGCTGAGATAAGCAGGTAAACCACAAACAGGGGTGACGCCCCAAGAAGGCAGTGCTATTGCTTGTTCGTATTAGACCTCTACCCTGAGAATAACATAAGTGAAAGAACAGTCACTCACCTCTTTGGTCTTTGTCATCTTGCTGTCTTTCTTCAGACCACAGATCTGCCTCTGCAGCCGGAGGTTGGTCTCCTGCAGCTGGCCGATCTTCTCGATGAGCTGGCAGATGTGCTCCAGGTAACCAAGGCCTGAACCCAGAGGGTTGGAACTCACTTCCTGTGCCTGTGACAAACAGAAGGCATGTAAGTTATCCAAGTACCAGGAATAAGCTAGACAAATTAAGTATCCCCCTTCTGGAATTGCATTGTACATTTTGTAAACCTGCACTGGGGGTTTGACTGACCCTGCCTTGTTAAGTAGGCCAGTAGCAAGTGAGTTTAAGCCAGATGTTACAGTCCCAGCTGGGGTTGAACAGCGGGTCTACATTTAAAAATAGCTCTTGCTTGACGTGCTCTAGGTAAATATATGTTTTGGTGTAGCTTATTTTATGGCTCATGTAAAGCATTCCACTACATCTGTCTGATAATTTCAATCATCTGTGTTAACATCATCCAACAAAGACAAACAATGAAAAAAGAATATGTCTCTGTGATACTTAGTTTGTCATAATCAAAGCATACCAGATGACCAATGTCTAATTGTCCACATTCATAATGTAAAAATGAATGTGAAATAACACAGTCGACAGACATTTCATTTATTTTTGCTTCCAACTCATATAAGGAGAGAAAAAAAAATCAAAGAGATGTTGCAGGATTAAATTGTCTTATGTGTGAGTGCATCATCAAGAATCTGCCCAGGAGGTGCAGGTGTTCACGTTTTTCAACAAAATGAAAAAAGGAAATTTTGAGCAAATATTTATCCATTCGTCAACATTCCTAAAAGGGTCCCAACAAAAGCAGGATGTGAGCTCAGGTCAGGGTCTTTCTCCCCTCTTTCCTGTGCTGCTCACACTGAAACTCCAGTCAGGCAACTGGGAGGCATGATGGAAATACTAGCCAAACAATGGGCCAGCAGCCACAACAGGCTGGAGGACTGACATCACTCATTTCCTCTGATGCACAAACCTTCTGTAGGTCACACATGCTCTTGACCATGAACTCATTCCCACATGGCTGCTTGGATACTTTTGATTGCCCTAGTATTACATACTGTGATATATTTAACATAAAACTTTAAAAAATAAACTCTGGAATATTTATTTTGTGTGAAATACGTATTAGTCAATATTTTTATATTGATAATACGTCAAATTACTGTAAATACTATGAATGTTTTGAAATGCTAAAATGTATCACCAAACTCTGAAGTTCATCTTATAGCTCACTGTTTCGCTTTTACAGCCTGCGTCTGTATTGTTTTGTTTTGTTCTCACACTTCTTCTCTTACTTAATATAGCAGTCAAAGTCAGAGACATGATAGCAAAAAAATTATCAGGTCCAGAGCCACGTAAAAGTCTGGCCTCGATCCATACAACAACAACCCAATACCACAGTGGATCTAGAAATGGTTGTGGATTATTTTGAAGCTGTTTCAAACCGCCTGGCCAACAACTGCTTTCATTCTGTAGAGATCCATGATGTCTTAATGTCACGACCTAGTCCTCAGTGTACACAACCTGTACCTGGACCACTTCTGGGTTTTGGGACCATGAAACAAATGTAACTGTAATGCAATGGAGACTGCTCTGGAACCAAGTCAGAATCCGTCTTGATGATGGTTTTGGAAGGGATACATAACCAGGGTTCTTTACCTTCAAAAATGAATCTAAACATGACTCTAAAGTAAGATCTTAAGTTATGAGGTTGGCAGTGTATGTCAGACTTACTGCAATCACTGAAAAGGGAGCGTTTTTGAAACAAAATGCAGGAGTCGGGTTCAAAGGGTTAGTATAATATTTGGCAGGTGGATTTCCTCATCTGTTGACTCCTAAGAACCTCTTTTCTTCATTCAGGCTACCAGGCCTCCAATAGGTTATCGGTGGCTTATTTAGATAAGGCCTTCCAGGAGATGACCCTCACTTCCTCAGTTGTTAATGGGGGGGGGGGGGGGGTCTATCAACAGAAGCTGCTCTGGCTGAGACTGTGACATTATCAGGGCTGAAAGTGATCTTATCCATAGCCCCACAGAGACCACTGAGTGATCCACAGCCGGGAAGAGAGAGTGGGATTCAGGAAGGCCCTCTTTTGTGTGCACAGGCCCATTTTAAAATGGACAAACACACACAAACAAACACACGCACACACACACGCACACACACACACACACACACACCCTGCTGCACTTCCTCGGGTTTCCGCTGATCCCATGAGTCAAGGGGCAATAATGTCTATCACGAGAGACTGACTGCATGTGAAAACTTGCGTGTATAACACAAGAACGAGTATTCCTAGAGACAAGCAGTGAGTTGTGCTTGTGTTGGCACGAAACATTGAATCCGGTATTGTTTGAGGAGAGGATTTGTGGCTGACGTCAGGTCAACAATCTCATCGGAGGAAGATAAATGAAACCCTGTGAGTGGGAAGGAACCACTGCTCCTTCATATCATCTGTATGTGTTGTAATCTGATGGTCAAGAAAACATAAGTGAAACCTTTGTAATTACCTGCATTTTGAATAACATGTATGTATAATTTATTTCAAAATATGGTTACATCTTATCTCTTATTTACAAACCAATTTTCTAATTTCCTAAAACTTACTGTATTGTTCATTTGATTGTTCAAACAGTCACAGAAGGTGAATGCCTGGGCTAATGGAGTAAATCACAAAAGCTATTTGGAGACAGAAGTTAACAACCATTGTGTTGAATCAATGAAGCAGGACTGACAGTTGTGTAACAGATACTTTGACTTAACTAAACATATGTGACACTCCCAAAAAAACAAAGGGATTGATTTGATTTGCAAAAAGACAAATTTAAAGACCTTCTGTGGTTATCCCCCCTGGAAGTGGAAAACCAGCTAAGATAACTCCAGAGGCACACGGAGGATTGGTCACCGAGGTGAAGATCCCCAGAGTAACCAGTAGAGCCGGCTAACATCTCTGCCACACGCAAATCAACTCAAGGCCAGTGTGAATGAAATACCACTCTTCTGGTTGGTATGAGAGGAAAGTCACCCAGTGCTCCACACCTTTCCAAAATCAGAAAGGTTTGACGAGAGGTTTATAGCTATCCATTCACTGATCAAGCAATTTGAGTATGAAGAGCATGATTATTCAGCAAGTTTACCTATGAATCAACGTTCCCTCTGGGGTATCCCAAGATCAGCTCGGATGGGTTATATAATCCCTAAAGCAAGTTCTGGGTCAACTCCAGGGTCTTTACCCAGGTGGAAATGCCTGGAAGTACCTTCAAAAGAGTCCTTTAGGCAGATACCCAAGACACCCCAGTGTCCATCAACTAAAAGGAGCAGTGTTTCCGCCAGGTGGATGTCTGAAATGTGACATACCCAGTCAAGGTATTTATTTTGACTTTTCTCTCTCTATGGCTACAAACACTCTTCCAGGTTTCACTGTTAGCGTTGCCTTATGATTTCATTTTTCCCTCTTTCACATTTGAAACAAGAGTCAGAGTAGTAAAAACATCCAAGATCCCTATGGTAACTGCCCCTCCCCTGTAGATGTTCCCATTATCTTTCTCGCATTCAAAATACTTTCCTAAACATGACAGTGCTGGATAGGAATGAAGCACCAGATGTGTGTGGAAGGGATAGGGAGGAAGGTAGTGCAGGTCACGTACGCTGCTTCTCCCAGCCAGACACCAGTCTTTTCAACACACACGCAGATAGTGTGTCTGCATCACTTTGATGCAGTTTATCTTTCACAGTAGTCAGGCAGGAACTGGAAGACATTGTGAGCTGGTGTTGTTCTTCTGGATTTGGCCCCTGACTAATTTACTGGAGCTTTGATGACAAATGTAGGCTATAGGTTTTAGCCACATTTGAGTTTTTTTTAAGGACTACAATCTTTTTGTTTGTGAAATATGTTTTGCACAACTGAAATTTGTTAAATGCAAGGTTACATTGTTGAAGTTAAAAAAAATTTCTGGCACTTTATAGCACATCAAATCAACCCTGATGATTAAGACTCTCAAATACAATGGCGGAAATTAAAAATAGTACAAATGGGATTTGTGAGTTTTGCTTTGCCTGAGACTAGAGCAGCTAAAAGGTGCTGCAAAATTGTTCCTCTCGTCTACAGTGAGATTACTTCATTGTAAGTGATAGGGTGCGATATCCAAAGTCCTTGTTGTTGTGTATTAAAGCTTCAGTGTGTAAGATTTAAAGTGAGTTGAGGGATATTCAGCTGCTACATGCAGCTTCATCACTAAATTCTCACACTGAAAATGCAGCCTATATTTGAAACTGCTGAAGCCTCACATCAACAACAGCTGAACTTGTTTTGTAACTTCTTTTGCATTCCCATTTCCATACAATCTCTCCTTCCATAACATTGCTATAAATACTTCACTGAAGACCGAAGAAAAACAACTTACTAGAGAAGTTTGAACCCTGTCATCTCTCTCACCTCTGCATTCCTCACCAAACACTGCGTGAAGTGGGTGTTACAGAAAGCACGTCTGAAGCAGCAGAGCTGTGCCCTTCGATGGTTGACGGCCTACATTAAACCTACACTCATTCCTACCAATAACCTACTGAGCCCATAAACGCAAACGGTTCACATTCACACTTGTGTTGTGCAGCTGAGGAATTCAAGTAAACCAGAAGCGCCTAGGCTTCAGATTTTAATTACATTTCACAATAGTGCTGATGAAGTATGCTTTGAAAATGAATACCAAGTGTGAGATCAAACACGCAGCTAAACAGGTCCATATGATCACTATTAATGCCTGATGTTGGAAATATGACAGTATGCACTCCCTATCCACAGCATCTGAGCCTTGAGATTTGCAGATTATAAAGTCCATTCTTGTTCTTTCTAATGACAGACAAAGAAGCAGAGTTGTAAAGAGAGAGACGGCATGTGGGTGAACACAGAGAAAGTCTGTAATGTTCACATATTTGAATCCAGCATCCCTCTTAAGCAGACTACAGAGTTCCATTTAGCAGGGGGAAGGAATTACATTATTAGCAGTGGCGATAAGTGATGATTATAACGTTTGGGGCCACACCACCATGCTGCCTGTCAGCAATGCACTCCTAGGGTCTGGCATGCTGGGCTCCCAAAAGCTGCCGCTCACATGCCATTACTGTACCTCACAAGGGCCCCAGGGACCTATCAAAGAGCCTTTATCTGGGTAAAAATGTGAGTAATTCGAGATATTTGACACCTATTTGATGCATCCAGGTTTGCCGCCAAGCGCAGGGCTTGGAAAACAGGTAGGGTCCAGATGAGAGGAGCCGGCAGCCGGCGACAGTATCGCTAGAAAAAATCTTCGTCCCCCAGCGCAGATGAACAGGTGCTGTATGACATGCGGGCTCCTGGAGAAAGCGGCCACGCACTGTAACACATGCCCCTCCCGACCACACTGCCTCTGTCTTGTAGAAGGCTCTCATGTTTTGGTGCCGGCAGAAATAAAAAACTTGTCTCCAGAAGGGCCTTTGGGCTGGATATGAAAAATGAGGTGAAATATCTGTAGCTTTGAAATGTACTTGTAAAACTGTAATGCAGAGTCTGAGCTGCATAAGTATGGAGATGCAACTAGTCCATAGTCGTGATGCTCAACTATTTGACAGAAGTAAAGGTTTTAGCAAGTGCCAAATGTTATACTTTTAATGTATTTTGTCTTTTAGGAATAGAGTTGATTAAAATGTCCAATAAACCTGCATTTAGTTGCTTTTCTACAGTTACTTCTCCAGGTGAAAATTGAAGGCTTGTCATTCTAAAAGCAGCTGGTAATGAAAGACAGTCTGGAGACTTGACTCCAGACAGGTGATTATGACTCTGCAGCTTCCACAGATGTCAGGTGCTCTCTCTGTAGAGCCCACTTTGTTCTCTCCTTTTGAATGTAAATAAGAAAATGACTCTTTTTTTTCCTGTAACATGAATGAGACATGCCCATGCAGGTCCTTATGAATGAGTTCGTCTGTTTGTCATGTCTCTGGGACAGGCAGAAATAAAAGCACAGACACAGCTTCACAGCTTCAGTCATTTCGTTAACCTACTAACTTGGAGAGAATATCTGACAAATTGAAGGGCCCCCATGTGTGAATCACACCTATAAACATGTTCTAGAAACTGCACTGACTCTCTGAACCCTTATTCAGTTGCAGTGATGCAATTACCTGGAGCCATAGAGGCTGGACAGATTGAAGTCTAACATGATAGAGGGCAGAAAAAGGGAATTTTCCTCAAGTATGAGCACACACACACACAATCACACAGAGAAGTGTATTGTCCAATAGTGTTTGACTCTGTGAAGTTGTTTTCATTGTTTGAAGTGCAGTGTTTCATCCTGAAATCACTAGATGTTGCTATGTAAGAGTGCGCTTTGATGGAAAGCGTTTCTAAAGTTCACCATGTTTTGATGGAAGGGTATTCAGATTTTATTGGCAGGGGTAAATTCACCCCGGACGTCATGAGTTAAGGCAAAAATGTAGCCGTAGGAGTTGAAAAAGGTCCAGAGGAAAACAAGAGGAAACACTGGAGAAGCACAGGGACACTGTACTACGGCAAATTGATTACTGCTCAGAAAAGCAAAAATGTGTAGAAAATTTTGAAATTACGGTTTAGATTATTGAGCGCGTTAGTTCTTAAATAACCTCAAGTCATGCTAATCAAGTGAAGGGACAATTGTCCTTTACACTCAATCTGAATTGTGTCTGCGCCGTATCAAATTACACTGTTATATGTGATATTGGATGCAAGTTTTATACATTTGTGAGGTTAACATTTTAAGATTAGAAGTGCGCCCTGTGATGGATGCAGACTTCACCAGAAGGATAACGTACCTTATCCCATCTGGCCTGGGAACATGTCTTGCTACCAAGGAAGTGTTTGAGAAAATGGATGGATAAATTCATGGATGTTTAGACATGTTTTTCTTACCTCACTAAGTCTGCAGCATTCGTCCATGTACTCCTCCAGGCTGTCAATGGTCGCACTCCTCCTTCTAGGCTCTGACTGTAAGTCACAACCCAACATGTCATCACAGGTTCCTGTTGAGAATTGCTTCCCAGGCCTTGTGTCCTCTGAGCAGGTCCTCTCAGTTACAGCCCTGGTCTCCTCAAGCTGTTCAGACATCTCATCTCCTTCAGGACTATCTCCTGAAACCCTACTCTGGTCTCTATCCACATCCTTATCTATGTGCAGTTCTGCTGTCACAGCTGAAGAGCAGAGTTCTTCTGAGTGTATGGACACACTGTCCTGAGTATTCACTGTTGTGCCCAAACTGTTATCCACCGAGTCCTCTGCCTGTTTAATCTCAGAGTTGTGTGCATGTCTGACTAGTTTATCAGGGAGAACGGTAGGGTCAGAGTTTAAGTTGCAGGAGGAATCGCAGGAGGTCTCTCGACTGTGAACCACAAAGCTCTGCTCAGAGCCTGTCGGGGTGGATGGAGAGTTAGCACCACTTGGAAGATCCACTCCAGAGTCCTCTGATTCAAACTTGTATAACCTCGGCAGCTGAGAGTCTGAGAAATCGGCAGGCAGGTAGTCTGAGCTGGTCTCCATCTGAGGCTGTCCAGACTTCACCTCGGAGGCTTTGGTGAGAGCCGATATGTCCTGTTCAGAAACTGATACTGTAGACATTGTGGACGTAGAGTCACCAGACATCAGGAGTTTCTCATGGAAGTTACTGATGAGCTTCATTTTCGTCAGGACAACCTCGCTATCCAATACTGCATCTCTGTCTCCTTTCCCTACAAAACAGATAAGGAAAGAGAGATTTATTGATTTCAGTCCATCAACATTACACTGTTATAATATGGTTTGAAACCACTATGGCCAAGGTTTGGTTAATTTCTGACGCAGAAAGATCGTGGCTTAAAATATCGTCTTGAATAAGATCGGGGTACTCTCACTGTCATTGTTAAAAATGTGGTTAGAGTTGAAAGAAACCAACATATAAAACATGAAACAAACAGCACTCACTCATGTTAAACTCCCAGATGATCCACCGCTAATTGTTCTCTCTGTCCTAGGTCTTTGCTCATGAACACAATATGTTGTCATTTCTCTTTACTGAAGAGACTGGAGAACATTCTCCAACATCTGCAATTCTGGACCGCCAATTTTTATTGTTTTCACACAGCCTCAAATACGTCAACAACACAAGGCCTTGAAATACCTGAGCTTAAGCTGAACTCTAGTGTACTTGAGGGTTGCCAGAGTGTGGATTTGCTTGACTTACAATAGCCAAATTACATAATAGCTGGCCAATGTACAACTGTATTTAATTTTCAGGGCTTTTTCAAGAAAATACATTAGTAAGACATGCTGGTATTTCAACCATTCTGTTGAATGTGGACCATCACCTACAGTGATATAACTGGGGTGAAATCAGGGGACTGCCGTTTATGTAATCCTTCTATTTTTTGACTCAAATACCACAGGATCCGTACAATTTCTCATTGTTTTTCGACATGAATGCGCAGCTTTGATCTGAAGCTACGGTTAAGACTATGACAGGGAGCAGTCACATGTATCCTCTCCTCTTTCAAATTGTGGGCAATTTGATATATCTAGCTGTCAGTCAAATTACATTTTCCTTCCTTCCATCCTTTGAATCTTAAGAGCAGAGACAAAAAAGCATTCCCTCTTCCCCCCCAAAGGAGATGCAGGGGCCCTGATTAAGCTTGAGGGTTGCTAGCAAGTACTTGGAATAAACCAGCAACTAAGCGCCATTTTTTTAAGGAATGTAATCCTAGAGTGTTAGATCACACTCCGGCAAAAGGGGAGGTTGGGTGCTTTCCTGCAGGGTGAAGTGGTGATCTTGCCAAGGCAAATATGAGATTCAATTTTCTTTGAAGCAGCCATCCTATTATTCTCTCTGAGCGGAACTTTGAAGAAGGGAGTCTGAAGCATGCTGTGTGAATTTGAACAAAAGCCAAAGTCATAGTAGAGACAGCACAGCAGAAATAAACATATAAAAAGGTTGTCATGCACATGTGTGCACGAGGATGTTCTCTTCCTTCTGTGTGGTTTAATTAAGGCAGACAGGATGTTGAGATTGTGATGGGCAGAGGCCTTTGCTGCATGATTCACAGCTAAATGGTCAGAAACAGGATGTCAGCTGATTGAAAGTGATTTGGAGTGCTCTGACTTTGATTGTAATTTGGCGTTACTGAAAATCTCAAATTAAGAAATGTTTTTTTAAATTGGACCACAAGCAGAATATTTTGATCAAACCTTTTTTTATAGATTTATTTACAGAAGCATTTCCTCTGAAAATATCTTGCTTTGATTTCAAAGTCCATCGCTCAACAGAACAGCAACACACCCAGAGTTCCCCGAAGAGGAGGAGCAGGAGGAGGGTATTCCGGAAAGTGAATTTAGTGAAAATGCAAATTTAGTTTGTTAACTTTCAGATCAGATCAGGGAAACCGGGTTTTCGTGTCTTGAAAGGGAGATAATGTCAACTGTGAGCGAGTTGCTCAAAAGATTGAGAACCTAGGGCCAAGGCTGTTACTGGGTCAGGCTGAGGTTATTATTACTATTTGATCTATATTTCCATCTTCTGCTGCCAACGACACTTCACAGCTAAATACATAAAGGTTTTATCACACCAGCACAGAGATTCCAACATTTTGGAAATCATTTCTCTTTTCCTCCTCAGGCTCTTTCTCTGCTGCTGTGTGTTTTACATTTAGATGCATATTGTCACACAATGATCTTTCAGGCTCCACCGGATTAATTGTAGTAGTGGAGCTCCGTTAATGAAGGAGTTTTTCCAACTTGGCTCATGACAAAGTGTGAGGCATTTTTAAAGCTACCGCGTCCCTGTTTTCACACATGGATCACATGTGGCTGATAGCAATTAACACAAACTCTTCAAACAACAAATTACTAAAACAAAAAGATAAATGTGTACATCAATCAAAAAGAATCACAAACCTATTCCTTACAGCACCTTTTCTATTTCTAGAAGCCTAATTATCATCTTTAATATAATAATTTAATAATAAGGTACAAAAAAAGTTTGCTCTTTAATTAATTTTCAGTAGGATTTAAAACTGGCTTAACTAATGTATTTCCAACAAAGTCACTGTTGTGATTTGGTGAGCTCTTGTTGGAGTCTTGTGCTACATGAGGAAAACATAACTCCCAAAATAAATTCTCTTCCACGTAGGCTAGAAAACACATTTCCTGTTTTTGCCAAAAGCTGGGAAAAATAGTTGAAAGCATGTAACCACATTTCCATTGTGGCTTCAGCCAGTCACAACTGAGGCGTATTGTTTTTCACAATTACCTCACTGTATTGTAACACTTGTGTATTTGTGTCTTCGCGAGCCTAAATTAGTGTTTACTGTCTCTTGAGCAGTACCTTCGAGCCACTCAAAGCCAGTGTCGTGTACAGGGATTTACAGTCTAACATAGGATGAAAAACAAAATCAGCTGATAAACGTAAAAGACGTTAACTATCTGTTCATTTATTTTCAGATTCTTGCTGTTGTCCCCAGAATGCTTTATGCTTTTAGAACTACTCAACAGTTTTCCTGGTTCGTTGTAAGTTCAGCAAAGGCCAAAGGTTCAGACACAAAACTATGTGTGTAAGCTACATGTTAAAAGGACATTCATTAATTTGCTAAAGTTAGGAGACTCGCTCACTCAGGCCACATACATTTTTGTGGAGATTTCTACAAATTTAACTGAATGTCAGGTTGTGTTCACTGTGGAGGAGGTTTTCTTTAAGAAAATCTCTGTGTTTGCTGGTTCTCTCATCTCTGCAGAGAACTGCTGAAGGTCTCTGGGTAATCGTTGAGTTCTTGGTCAGCTCCCTGATAAAGGCCCCTCACTGGTAACGGTTATTTCACTGTTCCTTGGGAAGAAGCTTTAAAAATTATAGAAACATGTCCTGATCCTATACCTCTCCACAATTCTATCACTTAGTTCTCCAGGGCTCAGTCTTTGTCCTAACATGCAGTGAAGGATTTTATATACACTCACCTGTTTGTGTGTGTCTCTAAACTATGGGCTTCCAATTCAGTTTACTATCAATGGATACCGGTTCAGTGTAAGACAAGGAAAATAAAGTGAACAGGATGCACCTGATCACAGCTTGGAATGTCAACTCAAAGTGTCTGAATACTTTCAGAGTTCAATTTTTGATTTTTTGACATTTGCAACCAAAAGATTATACTAGATTGCTGTAAATTTTACCATCTTAAAAGGTAAATCTACAACATAGTAAAGTGGGAAGCAGTGAAAGGGTCTGAAGACAACTGAAGTCATTACATGTTAGGACAGGTTTACACTGACATTAAACTGTAGCACAGGCTCAACCTGATCCCTTAACTGTCTGCATCATTACATAAAAGACTCACACGTTAACACTTCATTATGAAGGTAATTCCTAGGTCGGAATAGTTGGCTGTATAAACTATATAAGTTAAAGTCATCTATGGTGTCCACGTCATATTTATTCATTAACAGCATGAACGAGATGCAGGTCAATTTTCGAAACAGCTAAAAAATGTCACAAAAGAATGTTAAATTAAATTAAAATTATTATTTCAATGACTGTATTTCTCTTTGGAACCAAATGACAGACAGTTTTTTATTCGACGCGCGACTCCATCCTGTGTCATTTATTTGCTTCCTGTCCTGCCGGACCTGTGAATTTCCAGCAGACAGTACGGAGAGCAGCTTGACTTTAATTACACACTTAAGTCATCTCAGCCGACTCAGCCGTGTAATCTGACTCCTTGCTATTGTGATACAATCTCCGTCCTTCCCCACAATCCTCCCCACACAAACACCTTCAGCTGGACAGGTGTCGCCCTGATCCAGCTGTTCTCATACCCCCCTAACAACACAAACACATTTCTATCCTGTAATTGTCTCCGCAGGCTGACTCAGCCTATTTCCAGTCTCTGGGCTTGACTAAGCCCCACAACATATAATTATCAACAGTCCACCTCCCCTCGCCCCAGACTCATCCCAAAGCCTCTTTACCAACTAACAAATGTCCTTGAGCCATTTCCCGTCATATTCACATCGCATTCCAGGCAGTGCCAGTGTTGTCATTCAACTCAGTGCCTCACAGGGTCAGGTTTTTCAGAACCAAAGGTGAGAGAGGAGGGTAAGTGGATTGCCCTGTTGCCCTCTCTCGGGCCCTGGGCTTGGACATAAGAACGTATTTCTAAGCTGCCTAGAAGGTTGGAGGAAAAACACCACCCTCATCCAGGGGTTAACAGAGGTCAGTGAGTGTTTAGGATAAAAAAAACACATGCAACGTTCAAGTCTTCATATCGGCCTTAAATGCAGCACAGGTATAAAACATGCAGTCGTGGTGAGGGAGCTGAAACTTCATTTTAAATCAAATGTTTAATGTCACATTAAAGAAAATTTCCACAATTGTTTCCACATCAATGACTGTTGTGGTGCACTAGAAAAAGCACATCCAATGATAATTCTAAAGGATTTTTACTGAGAAAGAAACTTTTTTTTTCAGTTCGTCTGCCACCATCAACCTACAATCATCACATGCATGAGTGGGCTTTAGAATGCAGCTCTTCTAATGGCCAATAGATGATGGTCATTTGTATCCTCAAATTAATCCAAGGTAGCTGAAGCTCACATAAAAGAGAAGTTAAATATTAAGTGTACATCAGCAGACTGACATCACCCTCATGTCTGAGTTAAATATGGACCTAGAGTCAGGACATGTTTGCAGTAGCTTAGTGTAAAGACAGGAAGCAGGAACAACTACTAGCTTGTCTCTATGACTCTAGTGAAAAATAGGCCTATCAACACCTGTAAAGCTCATGCTCTATCTTAGCAGTGAAGTCCATCAACAGGAATGTAAAAACAATAATTTAGGGGGAGTTACATGCTGGAACCATTCTGTTGAAGCCAAGGGATCTGACCTGGATTACTGCAAAGGTATCACACAAGCTGTTGCTGCATAGTTCTTCTTGGTGATGAGTCTGAGAAGCATTTTTCATCAGGAAGATAAAAAGTGTAATAGAGTAATGATGGCGATAGGTTTCCCCAAATTTATATTTTACTACAAATAGATGATTAAATGAGCATGAGTAAAATCCCAGACACTTTAGTCTGTGTTGTTTTACAGTCCACAGTGGTTGGTTTAATAGCACAGTGTTGACCAGGCACGTGAGAGCCTCTGGGAAAATACTGAGCTCTGCTGGCCTCCTGGATCCTGAACACAGGAGGTCATAAACAGGCTGAGACAAGCCACCTATTTTTACTGCACATGTGGTTTATGGTTGTTTCGACTCCTCGTTCACACTTTGGGAACCCAGTGGTCAACACTGACCGCTTATACCTGAGGAAAGAGCTTTAAGTGGCGGAGCCGCGTGGTTGGCTATTGTTTTGCGAGGGTCAGCACGTGATGTTGAAATGTCAGTTGTTTATATGTTGTTATTTCTGCATTTAATTGATGCAAAAAAAAAACTTTATACTTCTTAATAATGATGTTATAAACTGATTATTATTAAGTTTGAAAATGTGTTTAACTTGCCCTGTCACTGAACCAAATCTGGTTCACGGTTCACTTGTTTAATAACTCAAAAACGTGAGGTGACTGAAGTTGGATGATCAGGTCAGATGTGAATCATTACCTTCCACTGTTAGTTTTTCATCAAGATGCAATGTTGATTTTACATTTTCATTGTTTGCATTTATAATCGTTTTTAAAAGTGTTCAGGCCATAAGTAAGTTACATGAAATACCATGACACTCATTCTCATTTCTTTTTCAATGAGACCACCTAATTTAGAGAGGGGAGGTAAATATAGAGATTTAAAGAAATACAATTAAATAAAAGAAGATTGTAAAAAGGTAAAACTGGCTCAACGTTTTCAACAAGATAAATGTAGCTGCAAATTATTTCCATCGTCTAAACAAATTTATGCAAGTACACATTCCATAGATGACTTTCCAATGTGAATGGGGTCATTTCCCTGCAAACAGCATCGCAACACCAGATAAAATCTCTGTGCTAACTTTCCAGAGTTGTAAAATCATGTCTCACAGTATTATTAACCTCTGTGTAGTGGTTTAGAATCTGATCAACAGTTACTCAAACTGGCCTCTGGGAATTTTAACATCGTACAGTATGAAGCAGGAGGCTCTGCACTGGTGCACTGAGGTAATAGACTGGTCATTTGTTTGTGCTCCAGTGGGAAGCGGCACAGCGGTGGACTGTGATTGTGTCCAGAGTGGGTGGGCCTCGCTCGGTCTGCTGCCTGCTGAGTGCTTAGTGAAACTTAGTTCAATAATATTTTGCTCCCTTCATTTGATGAAGTCACACCCACACCAACATACCTTGGATCACACAATTCCCTTATTCTTGTTTTTGTTCGTCTTTCCAACTTTTACATTGTTCAACTACGTGACGTATCTTCACAAAGTAGCCTAAAGAAAATAAAATGAAATACTGGTTATGGCATTAATGTGTGTGACAGAGTAAAGATTAATGACCTGCCTAGTAATCCACAACAGCTAATAGGTAGCCTGTGCTAACACCTTGAATGTCTTTGCAGCCATCTGAGGGCTGATTCATCTGCACTCCCAAACTGGGAGGATGTTGTGCACTGTCAAACCCACATTGTGCACAGATCTGCTTGTTCTTTTATGTACAACAACCATCACACTGAGTTCAAACTTCTCCCTCTGGTAATGACTCCCTCGGAAGCATGCATTCCTCCTAGTCCCCCCTCCCAACAGTTTCCACCCAAAACACTGGGGGACCAAACCAGGGCAATTTAATTCAATTCAATTTTATTTGTATAGCATTAAATCATAATATACATTATCTCAAGGCACTCTACATAGAAGGGCAGAAGCAGCACATCTCCACTTTGTCCCAAGCTACAAAAATGAGGCCAAAATATCCCGGATATGGGCTGTGCCATCATTTGGCACCAGAGTATTTGTAGTCATGATTGAGCGAGTGATGTCAAAGTTCCACTGACACAGCCAATCTGCTAACATGGAGGAGGCAGTGTTTGTGACCCTTACAAGCTTCACTTGTGAGGAGCTGTCATCCATCTTTAGATACAATCATTGGTTTGGTCAAAGTACCAGCTGGAGCTCTGCGGTACAGTGCACACGTGATGAGCTATGATGAGCGACAATCTGTGGTAAATAGTTCAGGTAAATATATTAAATGTTAAATGTGGATCATGAGATTTGCATATTTTGAAATGATTTCAGCTCTTACTGTTGCATCTTCGAGTCGGTTGTGCTCCTAACTCAGATTTCTCCCAATAAGATTCAGGTGGCGCCGTGACATCAGCATGGCAGAAAGTGTTGAGTGAATTGAAATAAAATCCATTTTCATAAATCACCACCATCTCTCAGCACAAAGCCCAGTTTGGATCCCCGTTTCCACCTTTTTCTTTGACTCTGGACTCTCTGACGATGACACCCCCAGATTCCTTTTCTTTATCAAAGATAACAGGGCCCCCAACTCTGCTTTGTCCTATCAGAAACAGTTAAGATAAGACAAGAATGCGCAGGAGCACAGGGTACTCTCTGATTTCACAGCTATTCCCATTCCCTAACAAGCAGCAGCTGATCACTGATGTGGGCTTGTGTATGTATTCACCCCTGACCCCCAAACTAAAGTACTATGTGGAAGAAGAGTTTAGTTTACTAACTTACATTTTGGTATTTTCTGGTTAGGATGAAAAGATTTAACCAGAATAAAAGCAAAGTGAGGAGGACAGAGTGGAGCCATCAGTTAAAAGTTTAGTGTAAGACCTTATAAGCCTTTTTCTGATCTACTATTGCTTTCTTGCAATGACATTTTGATTACTGGCGATGGTCTTCGGCTTTAGGGAATGTTGTTAATGATAGAATGCAAACATAAATAGTTTAAGTTTATCATCCCTGTCTATATATATATATACATATATATATATATGCTGTGTAGAAGCAGAATTACATCGTTGATGAAGGTAAATTTGTTTTCTTCACACATCTGAAATAGAATAACCTAAGGTGCCAGATAGTCCATCTGGAAGAGTTTAATTGGAAACTATTTGGAAAGTGTCGTTCTTTGCTCTTCTTCCAATCAAGAAATGCTCTCCAGTTCTGATATAACTAATGTAACAGCAGCATTTATGCTTAACTTTAGCAGCCGCCGCACCTAAGAGATGCCCATAGCTGCTAGTGGTTCCTCTATCACTGTCATTGATTGGTCCAAACCCCTGTGGATCAACCACCAGGGAATACCTTGGAGCCAGAGTTAATTAAGGTCATTCTCACAACCTTGCAATGCTTTGTGTGCTTTGCTGAGATCTTATATACATTATTAGCCAGACATAAGTGATGCAAATACATCACAAAGCACCAAATATGAACAAACCTTCTTAGATGAGTAAAATTCTCAATGCTCCATGTTTACAGCAGTTTATTACCCTTTTCACCCCAGCAACCCAAATTCCTAATGTCTGAGTAAGGTCTCACATTGTAATCCTGTCCATTACACAGCATCTGCCTCACATTGGCATATTTCAGGTATTACTCACCAACTGACTGATGAGCAGAGATTTTACAGAAGGCAAAGTTTTCTGAGTCTTGTGAAACAAAGCTTCAGGTTTCAGCCGCTGGTGTCATTTTACAGTTTGGAGAAAGGCGGTGTTCTTCACAGGACCACACAAGAACACACAAATCAAAAGCCGGTCCCCACTGCACTGCACACAATGTGTTATCTTGACAATAGCCCTCTTCTTCTAACTGTGAGTTAACGTTGCAAACAACGTGACGGCTGTCAAGCAGTGGAGAGCAGAGGGGCTCACTCACAGCTGCAACAATGGGGAGATTTATCATCACTGCCGCAGCAAAACTGCTGGAGGATTTAGCGCTCAGCAGGTGTGTTGGCTTGTACTGTCAATAATCTGACAGTGATTCCTATGAGAGGCCTGGACCTGGAACTCAGAGCTACCTGATGCCTGTATTATAAAAGGAGAGCGCTTTCAAGAACTTACTGCTGCTGAATTAATGGGTATCATCCCCAGATAGTGCGAACACTTGACTATATACTATGGCAACACTCTTCAGACACATATAGCGGCATTATATTTATACCAATTAAAGCTCCATTTATCATCATTTTTATTTTAAGATATATTAATGGGATAATCTCACCTCCTTGGAGCAACTGAGCCTCTTTTAGCTCATTGTTTTGGTTTGACATCGCCATCGCAACTATATACAACTGTGAAGCTGTATTTTTCTATTGTATATGACACACTAGACATTTCTAACACCCACAGAGAATCAGTTCAACAAAGCTCTAAGCCTATTTTAGCTAATTGTTTCATAGCCAATACATGTATTGTTTGACTGTTTATGAGTATAAGGAGTATATGAGTATTTCAGAGAATAAAGTCATAATGAGTAAAAATATTGTACATTTAAGAAATGAGGGGGAAGTGTTTGATTATAGTCAAAGGGATTTCGTAGTTTCTCAGGAAACAGTGACATTGAAGATCAAAATTTTGGAACCAGAATGGCTGAAATTCCAGTTAGCTTGAGTTCTCCTTGCTGCTTATTTCTTAATTTTTGTTTGAGATTTTTTTACATTAAATTGCAACTTTATTCTCATAATATCACAACTTTTTTTCTTGTAAATCTACAAATTTATATGAATACTTTGTTCCATCTTACTGC
Organism: Paralichthys olivaceus; assembly: GCF_024713975.1. NCBI lineage: Eukaryota > Metazoa > Chordata > Actinopteri > Pleuronectiformes > Paralichthyidae > Paralichthys > Paralichthys olivaceus. The sequence continues at coordinate 3,362,694 of NC_091106.1, forward strand.
TTTCATTTCAGAGAAGCTGTTTTTATAGATAATTACCGACCGCCTGTGGCCTGGCCGCCTTTGAGCCTCTCGCAACAGCTTGAAACAGGAGCAACGCAGAGCAGTGAGCATCTGAACTAATGGAGCTGTCAGGTGGATGCAAACATTACAAAACTTAATGTGTTCATCTGACGATGACACATAATAGAGTTGTGATATTATGCTCTTTTCACCTTCACTTACTGTATCATATCAAAATCAGACATGCTTGGCTAATTTAATTGAGCAACAGTAAGGCATGATTCCCTGGTTTTTGTTTATGCCAAGCAGACATACAGTGAGGAGAATTGCTTCAGTTACACAGAAATAAGAATCTTCACTGTTGGATTGAATGAATTGTTCCTGTTTGAAAGCTGCTATTCAGTCCTGTTCTCCTGTTCTAGCAGGGACTGTAGAGAAGGTGGTAGAGCACTGTGTCTGTTCTCCACGTCTGCTTTGTTGTGGCAGCCACACAGAATAAATATTCACAGCTCTCAGTTTTCATTCAAACCGCTTCTTGGAATAAAATGAGGAGACCAGAATAGTATAATGTTTAACAGCCAGAGAAGATGAAAAATCAGGTCTTAGAAGTTTGGTTTGGAGCCTCCTCAGTGTTTATTGCTCTTTAGAAAGAGAAGTTAATCCGCCTTCTGGGAATCCAATTAAACTTTTACTAAACAGACACACACAGTCATATGCTGGATGTGCTGAACGTCAACAGACAACACATTTGCTTCTCATCAAAACAACCCTGTGAACCCACAGTTACTTCTTCGGCTCAATTAAAGTGTCAGTCAGCAATGATACAGATGACAGAGGCTCTCAGAGCGCTCATCATTCCTCTGCCTGCTGAGACAAATGCCTGGCACAGGTCGAGCAAACATGCAGCTGTTAGTGGACTGAGTAAAGCGTCAGTTTGTGATGAGCTGTTGGAACATCAGAGAAACTACAGCAGCATCTCACCTCACAAGACAAAGACATCATGTAGGAGAAGACAGAAGGTGACTGTTACCTTTCCTCCAAGGAGCCAGGATGGAGATCGACTTGTGCCAGCTGATGACAAGTCCGGCCTTTTTCCTCTTCACACTCATGTTGCTGTTACAATCCCTGAAGTTGAGGAAACTTCAAATGTGTTAAGTTGAAAAAAAAAATAGAATATAAAGTTCCTCAGAGATTCCTCATCATGTTTTAAGAGAGGTTTATTCTGCCTAGAGACTCAGTTGAAGATGAGGCATCTGTTGTTGGAGGTTGTTCTCGAGCAGGGTCATGATACCTGTGTTTCCTCGCCTGTGCACTTGTGAGTGAGAGCGCGTGTATGAATGCATCACATTCCTCCAGCAGGGAAGAGTAAAGGGGGCCAGGCTCCAGCAGCATTTAGAGTCATGAGAGGAGGAGGGAGGAGTGGCAGCGAGCTTCAGGGAGAGAAGTGGAGGAGGAGGAGGAGGAGGAGGAGGGAGGAATGATTTACACTCGGCCTGGAGGCGAACTGGGAGCGACAAGAGCCAGAGGAAGACCAGGAGTGGTTAAAGAGGGAGGAGGCTGATGATCCACTGAGATTTGAGTGGTAAAGCCCCCGTTCACATCAATCACAGCCTCACATCACATCAATCACAGTTTTCAGTTAATGTTACATTGTTTTAAATAAAACAAATGGTTACTTTCATTAATGTGTCAGACACATCTGATTGGATGTAAAATCCTAATAATAAATAAATTGATGATTCAATTTCACAGGGAAAAATAAAAGTAGTCATCACTGTTGAATACTTGCAGCTATAGAACTGGACTCACGTTCACCGTAACTTAAGTGTATCCTGACAGATACTGATACATTGTAGTTTTTGTAATAGAAATATTAGAAAGTAGAAATATTTTTATGAAACAACACTTCTGTAACGTGAATTCTACTTTTTCAAGATTTTAGTATGAGGCAAGTGGAGGGACATCTCTCCCTCCTTGTGTGTGTGTTTGAGAGTGCGTGTGTGTGTGTATGTGTGTTTGTGTGTGTGTGTGTGTGTGTGTTTGTGTGTGTATTCCTGAACTATGTAAAGACCTGTTGGGACTGACAACTAATTAGGAAGGTGAGGAGATCATAGGTTGTTCTTTCTTTCTGACACAATGAGTTGCTTGAGGGTTAGGACTTGGTTTTAGGGTCATGGTTAGAGTTATGTTGCACTTTGGCTGCATTGTGTGTGTTTGTGTGTGTGACGGCTACCAAGCTGATCTGTTGCAGCTTGTAACCATGTTTCCACACTGCCAGCACCACCATCATGTCTCCTATCTTTCTTCATTAAGTTTGCCTCAGATAATGGCCATTGATAATATATATCATCCATTATTGATGGGGTAAAGAGTTATAATGAGGGAAGCAGTCATGTGAAAGTAGTTTTTTCTCCTACATGTTTTGAATATCGTTATTTGGACGATGTGCTCTGCAGCATGTTGCATCTATTGCGCTTCTGTCCGTCCTGGGAGAAGGATCCCTCACATGTGACTCTCCCTTTCCTCTTTGTTGTGTTAAAATCTGAACTAAACTCTATTACAGGATAAGCTTGTGTGGCCTGTGTAAATAAATGGACCTACTTGCACATCACTCCTGTTTTTTAGATATTTTATTTCTATTATTAAATTTGATTCATTCATTTCTTTGAATAACTGCATTTCAACAAATGTTGGCATGAGAATCTGCTGCTGCTGAGCTAAGAAGCTAACTGTTTGTTTTTTTACATGTAGGGTACTTTGTTTATGCAACAGAAGAACACATATATTGTTATACACATATGTCAGTTTTTTATACTCAGGTGAACCTTTTTATCAATGAGTCAATTGGTGGTCTTTCATTTTTTTTTCAAAATGACAGTGACATCTAGTGTTGAAAATAAGAAGTGCAATGTGCGTACAATACAATCTATTGCTGGAGACTGTATTTCTCAGAGGCCATTTTTCATTGTATTTTTCAAAGTTCCCACAAGGCCACAAAAACAGTCAGTATCCAGAGCAATCGTCATGAAAAAGCAGCTAATACTGTTTCCTTACCTTGCCATTGTTACTGAGAGTCTATACAATTTTCAATTAGAATGAACAATATGGTGGCCTATTGTATGTTTCAAAGTCTAAACCCCAGCACAGCATTTTGCTGCCATCTTGTAGACTGTTGGTGATACAACAGGTTAGAAACACTGCTATACTGATACTGTTTAGTTATTTCTTATTTATTTGATCCTCTGCACACTATAATCTGCTGGTGTACAGAGTAAATTAAATTCCTAATGGCTGCATTGTATGCACACGGACTCCTGTAGTAGATGGCAAATTTGTGGCTTCATCAAAATGTTTGTGCCTTGTGGTATTTTAATTCCCTCTGATGGTCAAAGAGTTTCTGAATAAGTTCAGTGGCATCTCTGTGCATGTGATTGTAGTGAAGCGTTGTGAACAGCCCAGGTAGTCCAGCAAGACTCCTCCCTAAGCCCCTCCCCCTGCCCAGGTGCAGTATAAAAAGCCTCAGCTGGCTCAGTTCTGCTTCTTGCTGGTCCCTGGTGGTGGTTACCTGTTGTTCTGTTCTGCTTTTGTTAGGTTTGCCTTTGTTTGTCTGTTTTGCTCATTTATGTAGTTTTGATTTGCTCGTTGGTCCAGATTTATTAAGTTTGCTTAGTTGTTTGTTTTGAGATTTTGTTCGACTATCAATTAGGTTGTTGGTTTTGTTCACTTTTTGTTCCAGGAAGTTACTTTGTTTTTTTCTTTGATTTTCAATGAGGACTGGGTGTAGTCAGTGGGGGGGGGGCTAGGCACTGTGGTGAGGACCTCACTCCCGTTGCATGCAAGTAGGCACTGGGGCACTTTTAGTGTATGTATTGTTGTGATTTTGTATAGTGTTGCACCCCAGGCTAGAGGGAAGTGGCGTTTCTCCAGTAGTCTGCCTCCCACTGAGGCCCCAGCCCACTGACTTTAGTTTTCTGTTATAGTCATTAGAGTTTTACAATTGCTTTAGCTGGCTTACGTTTTAGATATTGTGTTCTGTTAATGAACTAATTGTTGTTTATTTACCTTATAGTTGTCTGAACCTCCTTTTAATCTGCACCAGCTTCAGTTCATTTCTTCTCTTTTAGGTCCAGTCCTGATTTCTTTGAATTCTTGAATCAATAAACATAGTTGCATTATATAATTTGCTGTCTCTGCCTCCTCAGTCATTAACCTGTGTCCCTTTAGGTTTCTTTAACCTATTTTTTTGATTTACATTATATCCTGTGGTGCAAGGCTCCAGGTGGCGTTGTTGGTTCCTAAGTTATTGTTACCTCAGTTATTTCGACCTCTCCCCTTAATTAATTTAAAACAACTCCACTTCTTCCCACATTAGTATTGATATAAAGGTGTTAAAGTGCCACTGACTGATCTAGAATACATTTTTAGTCAAGCTAAAAAAATGTACATTTTACATTTACTCCATAGTAACAGAATATAACTCTTCCCTGAGAATACGATCCTGCATATGGACCTGATGGCCCCACACCTCCCAGCAACTACCGAGTGCCTCAAAATAATACAAAGCAATCATGAAAAAAGACAAAAAATGCTTCTTCTATCAACAAAACATTTTTGAAATTGTTAGACCTTCTCATCTATTTTGAAAAGTTGTTGCCAATGATCCATAAATGCTACTTTATGGACATGGACGAGGGTTATAGCCAAACATACTTTTACTTTAAACCATGAAGAATATGGGATATAAATGACTCTTCATATTGTGACGTCATGAGAGGTTGCGTCATAGAGGGGAGATACATTCCCTCCCGGTGGCTGCAGCAAGGACTACAACCCATCATGGCCTCCATTAAAAAAAAAACTACAAACCCCACAGTCAGCAGGGCAGTCAGGACAAGGATCCCAGCTGAACTACATTTAGCTGATTGCTGAGAGTGAAGTGAACAGTGCAGATGGAAGAGAGACTCTGTCTGTGGAGAGAGAGAAGCAGTTCTTTTGTTAGTTTACAATGAAGACAGTGAACGAGAGTTCTGATTCAAATACGTGGTTTTGTTTTGTTTCTGCTGACGGAAGAATGAACCTGTTAAGAGAAGAGTGAATACAGTGAATTTAAGTTGGAAAGCAGAGCCCGTCTATTTTCATTTCATGCACCCACACCTCAAAAGCTCCAAGAGGAAATCTCCCGACCTCTCAAGACATCACAATATCTTTGTGTCTAGTGAGTAGCCTGCCACTGACAATACTATTATGTGAATCCGCAGGTCATGTTCAGGCTTTTTTCAAAAGCTCCTGCAAGAAGAATAAAAAAATATCACTCTCCCTGTAAAGTGGTAATGTTGCAGTTCTCTTTAATGGATGAACACATGTAAAGTTCCATCACTATGATTGCTCTCCTGGAGCATTTGGAGCTCCAGTATGGATGTGGCATGGTTGAGTTAATACAGGAGATTTATTTGCCTGGTGACAGTTATTGGCAGAGGCTGGTTTACTGTATCTATCATTTGAGATGTACGGCTAAACACATCACAAGTCATACGGATGTTTCAGGGCCAAGCACCATAGTGACTACAGAAGGGTCGTCCCATGTGTCAATATCAATAACAGTAACTTGTGGTTATAAAAACAAGACATTCGATGTATACCTGGAATATTGACTGATGATCATAACTCTATGCATGAAATGACAAAGGAGTCATTTTTGACCAGCGTTATTTATAAGAAGAGAGGCAATTTTAAAAAGTGTTTTTTTTTTCCAGAAATTAATAATCTGTGACAATCAAAAACAAATTAATCAAGAAAACATGGAAAACAGAATGAAGAAATCTATTCATTTATTACAAAGATATATAGAATAAAACTTGTGATGTGCATCAAGGGGTTAAAGCATCACTTGTTGTTAGCTGGGATTTACGGAGCCACATATCTTTTAACAACTGTGTAAACACTGAAGCTGATGACGCACTATGCATACTCTGATTTGTATTCCACATTTCCAGTTTCCCAGCAGTTGCAGGACGTCATAAATTACAGAACTTGTTTACACGTGTCATGAGTTTATTTCCTCTTTGGCAGCAGAACGTCCTTCAGGTTAAACTGGACTCAAACACGACTCAACACTCTGACAGGTTAACTATAAATGGACTTAAAAACACTTACACTCACAATAAATCCACCAATAAGTCTTATAAGGAAACAGCTTTAGGACGTATAATCTCTTGTCAGTCATGTCATTGTACCAAAACCCAAAAGCTAGAGGTGAAACAGCACACCTTGGAAAACACGATGCGCAGTAAATGAAGTGTGCTTGTAGTAAAATGAGTAAAACATGAAATAAATATAAGTTTATAATGTTATGACCCTGTTTCTTGTGTCAATGTAAACCGAGTGGAGGAAGAAGTGACATTTGAAAGAAGCAGGTCAATTTTTTTTTCTTTACATTATGAAACTACAGGTGTTTCACTCCATCATACATTGACTGCAATCTGATTGGTTTTCCAAACTTCCTGTTTCCTCACAGTCCCAGGAGGCAAAAACCACACAACTTACCAACGGAAAGTCAGGTTCAGAATCCATACGTTGCTGTTAGCTTATTGTAAAATATACTGTGGTGTGGGTGAAGTCTTTGCAGAGTAGATGGAATTCTACACAATGTCATGGATGTTTCTGGCTTTTCTTTCCATCGGTATTTCATAGTTTTCGTCTAATTAGATCTAATACTGTCTCAGAATCTCAGATTGTGCATAGGGGCAGCAAGAAAATCACCTGTGTGTGCCCTTCAAGTCGAAGCAGGAGAAATATCACTGTAGAAACAGCTTGGTGTCAACTATTGGATGAACCTGCGAGGGCACAAAGAAACTTACCCAACCAAAAGAGTGCTACAGCCCTGCTGGGAACCTTCAGGACGGTAAAATCATGGTTTGGGTGGTGATGCAACAGCAAGAGAACTGGGAGTGTATGGATCAGAGTTCTGCTACATGGTGATGTGGCCTGCAACCCCTGGGTGGATAATAGAACCATTAGTGGTAGATTGTTTCTCTTAGTTTCACTAAGCAGGCAAACATCTAATGTCTTTATTATTTATACAGTAGAGTTGTAATACCATTTGGATGGTTTTTGAAATTGTTTGAAGAAGCGGAACCCAACAGAGTTCTGATCTGCAGGGACTCAGCACCAGCTCTGCACAGTCTAAAGCTAGGTACAAAGATTCAATTCAGAATTCAAAACAGATTTATTTGTTTCTGGGGGACAGTTCTAAGGCACGTGGAGCATGTCAAGAAAACAAGTAAAAACAAGAAAGTGAACAACAATGATATCAGTGCAACATCCATGAAAATGTTTATTAAAAATGTAAAAATATATTAAAACGATTAAGTAAGAGTAGTCTACATGACTGTAAAAGGACGGAGAATGGGATAACTGATGAACACTGAATGATTAAAGTGATTGAAGTGCATTCAAGTAATACAGACATTAATCATGTACAGTTAAGGATGAATGAAGAATATATGTACAGGACCAGGTGAATAAATATTGTAGCATATGAATAAATATATATAGAGCAGATAAATAAGTAAACAGATTATGTACAGTTATGGTGAACATTGATAAAGAAGAATATATGTAGAGGACCAGTAGCAGCAGATTCATAAATATTATAGCATATGAATAAATATGTAGATTTGTAATAGAATAATAAATATAGCAGCAGATAAATAAATCTAAAGCAGATAAGTAAGTATGATTGATAAGTATTAAATGTATAGTAGCTGTGTGTGAAAATATGGGGGTCAGGGTGTGTAAGTGAATGTCTCTGATTGGGCAGGGCGGGAGCGTGTGACTTAAGTGCTTGAGGTATTGCGGCCCTGACATCTCCTGAGACTGTCCTCCGTGTTGATGGAGAATTTCAGTTGGCAGTCAAAGATGGTGCCCAGGTATTTGTGCTCCTCAACAAGCTCCACTGGGTCCCCGTGGATTGTGGTGGTGGCGGCTGCTGCCAGTTCCCTCTGCCTATTTGCAAAGGTCACCACCATCTCTTTGGTTTTGCTGACGTTCAGTTCCAAACAAGAGCTGTCACACCCATGCCTGATAGCAGAGAGAGAAGAACAGTGTCATCAGCATATTAACCAGGTGACAGTTGGTCTGTGTGGAACTGCAGCCATCGATAAAAAGGATGAAGAGTATCGGTGAGAGCACCAGTCCAGTATCCACAGGACGAGTTGGTCGTATGGATGGAAGCGGGAGGAGAGTTTGTCAGCCAGGATGTGAGGCTGCAAGGTACTGACTACGGAGGAGAAGTCTGCTAATAATTGCCAAAACCGACTCGTTGAAATTATGGAGGAACGGTGAAGGAATTAGGAAAGAGAAGCTGCTTATAGCTATACCCAGAATAGGACGCATCAATCTGAATGGGACATCAGAGAGAGACATCCAACAGGTACCAGAAAACGTAGTAGACAAGTTCAACATACCGAGGACATCTTTACGATATCGGGGTGATCTCACCTAATAATCTCAGTCAGGCTAAGCAGTCACACAAAGCTGGTTATCAGCTGTTTAAGTCAACCCAGGTTTGTCTCATCAAGATCTGAGCATGTGCACATACAAGGGGAGGGGTTTACTGCATATGACCAATCAGAACATGGACAACTGAACTGAAAGCATTGGAGCAAAGTGTTATATCAGAAAAATACGAGGAGAACCAACATATCCTCCAGACTGTAGACGAAACACAGTTACAGCTGCTAAATACAGGAAGGACAGCTGATAACAAAAACTCTGATTGTGTAATGTGTAAAAAATATTACATGAGATATGAATCTGCTCTTTACTAACCAGACCTGTGGAACTGAAGTGAAGAGGACGGATGAGAGATGAACCATTTTGCTTGATCACATGATGTAGCCTCTGTAATGAGCTTTAGTTTGACACACACTGTCTGCACTGACTGAGGACACTGTGGTGGAAACGTTTGCAATTACTAGTCAATAAAAACATATGGACCTATCTTTGTGCACCATGGCACACGGAACATGACTGAACACATTTGGTATTTGAGTGACAGGATGCGTCTGGCGCATCTGGATTGAGGTGTGTTGGTTTTTAGTGGCAGTATGTTGCGGTAATGAGAATAAATATTGTCGTGTAAGGATTGGTGAAAGACATTTTGATTTTGCAGAATGAAAAACCAAAGAAAGTTACCTTATCATCTTGTAGCTTCTCTTCTCTGTCTTGGGAGAATAAAATCCAAACAATACAGAGGTATTTACAGGATCATGAAAAAAGTTGCAGAGGAAGTGAAATGCATCAGAGAACGTGGTTTTCCACCAAAAAGTGTCATTTGAAAATGAATCACTATCATGCAATACTAACAATATCAATTAATTAAACTTTCCATTGTCTTACAAACTGTTTCTTTTAATCAATGTTGTAAATACTGTTATTTTGTGATGTGTGCAGCTACATGGGACATCTATTGCACTTCAGTCCGTCCTGCGAGAGAGATCCCTCACATGTGGCTCTCTCTGAGGTTTCTACGTTTTTTTCCCTGTTGATAGTTTTTTTTGGTATTTTTTCCTGACTCTTGTTGAGGGTTAAGGACAGAGAATGTTGCACCTTGTTAAGCTCTATGAGACAATTGTGATTTATGAATATTGGATATGCAAATAAAATGCGATTGAATGATTACAATTTACCATACAACAGGACTTGATGAACAATTTGCATTTTGTTTTATTGAAGATTTTAGCTTTTTTTCCAATCTAAAATGCAGTCAGAGATCCACTGAAATAATTCTAGCTGCATTACGGTAATGAGAATTACAGCTTAAATAATTATGAGTACTTTATGTGTAAATCACACACTCTACAAGAAAGAGCACAACGTTATCATTTATATTGTATTATTTTATTTTACTAATGTGTTTTTCCTTTTGAAAAGATAACAGCCATTGGTTGGGTTAACACAAACACACCACTGGTGTGACTCACTCAGTGACAGACTTATGTATTCATGGAACAGACTCCCCGCTGCACTGTGGCCCAGCCAAAAAACACACAAATCAGATTAACATTATAATATTATTACACAACACAAACACCATCACGCTCATATCTGGCTGAGGCCTGGCTCACTTCCAACCGCTGAGATGCATTGTCAAATTGTATCTTGGTGGAATGAGCTCTTGTCAATAAAGAACCAATGTGCACAATAATCATTAAACAAAGTGACAAAAGCACCTTAGACGAGTAATCCTAGAGACATGGATCAAAATACGTCCAACAGCTGTTATTTGATAAGGTATTACATTTCAAACATTTTATATTTTCAATTGTACATTCACTTGTAGAGTGATTTATGATGGGATGTATTTAAAACAAGTATCTTCAATAGTGTTTCCACAGAGGCAGGGTTAGTTCATTCATATTTCATAGGATGGATACATTCTTATGACAAAAAATATCTTTTCATCAGAAGCAACACTTCATCTGAGATCAGAGAAAGACACCGACTCAGTGACACATGTGCTTTTCATAAGCTTTCAAAGTCGTGTCCCCACTTTCTGTCAGATATTCATTAAAATATAATAACATGAGGCACTATCAGGGGCAGCTGTCACTCTGACAGGCCCCTCTCCTCTGCATATAGTGCATCAATGTCAGAACAGTCATGTCTTTCGGAGTGATCTGCCGTCTAACATGAAAATATGTTTTGAATCTCATAATCATCTTAATTTCTGCTAAAGGTAGAACATGATTTAATTTACATTCCTCAAAATAACAGGAGAAACAGCATTTAAGTCTCCAAACTCCATTATCTTGTTTCACCTTGAGCAATAAATGTGCATTAATGGTCAGGCACCTTCCAACTCCAGCAGGTGGCGCCACAATACAAAGATGCGCCAGGAGAGAGAGCGTGTGCAGGAACGAGATCAGTCTGTCGTTCCCAATAACGCACCTCTTCATCCTGGCTCTGTGGATACGCACCTGCAGCCTCCTCCTCCTTCTCCTGTCCTCCACCCGGCGTTAGTGCGCAAACCGGCCGGCATGCATTTGGAGAGAAACCGCCCGACCGCGCCGGCCCTGGGCTCAACTGGAGGACACAGCCGCCTGCAAACTGATGCTCCATCAGCGGGGATCTAGCAGCAGAGACCGGGTGGATATCGGAGCTGCATCATGGGCGTGGGAGAGAGGCAGAGCCAAAATGACAGCGGTGTAATTCCACAGACATAGGAAGGGCGGGTTAGGGTGGGGGGAGAACCCGAGTGGCCGTTGGATCAGAGTTGTCCCCGTGCGTAATTTGGGGTTTGGTTGGGGGAGTTTGTTCCCTGAAATTCCACAGACACTGTACTTTTTGTCCTCTTCCTGTCAATCTCCACCGGAGTTTAAAAAGGATGGAGAAAGGCGCACAGCAGCAGCAGCCGCAGCTGTCCAAGAGCGCGGAGAGCGCAGCGGAGGACGTCTCCAAAATACATGATGAGGAGCTGCTGAAGTGGAGCAAAGACGAGCTGGTGCGGCGGCTGCGGAGGGCAGAGACGGAGAAGAGGGGAGTCATCGTGGAGCACGGCAATCTGATGCGGGAGGTGAACCGGAGACTCCAGCAGCATCTGAACGAGATACGGAGTTTGAAGGTGAGATGGGTGGGTGAGGGGGGGGACCCGGGGAGCCAGGTTGTTCCAGGTACATACACTGAGGCTGGAGGGAGTTTCATGATGACGTAGATCTGTACCTGAAGACACGAAGCATGATGTCATGCTGCCACATTCACAGTGTCAGGTCAGGTCTATGATCACCAAGTGATCAGGAATGACAAATCATTAAAGCTGTGGATACACACAGAATACTTAATATAGTATTCAATACTATATACCCACTGTACATTATACTCACTTAACACAACACCTGCACACCTACTTATTAACAGCATTATCCTATGAGCCAATGCTGTGGCATCAGAATGTGATCTCAGTGAGTCTGACCTGATTGTTACTTTGAGTAATTCTGAAGCTTCTGATCTCCTGAGATTTTTCAGTCTCACTGAAAAGAAGAAAAGATTTTCCTCTAAATGGTGAGAAAAACTCGAAAAAGCCAGATGAGACATGTCAGAGGAGAATGGTCAGGCTGACAGAAAGACGACTGTAACTCAGGTAATCACTCTTTACAACTGAGAGGCATCAGAATGAGATGTTCCACTCCTGTCAGCCAGGAACACACATGTGAGGCTGCAGTGACACAGACTCACCAACACTGGACAGCTGAAGGCTGAAAAATGGAGCCTGGTCTGATGACTGGATTTCTGCTGAGGCTGCAGATGTAGAGTCACAATCTGCTGTTAACATCATGAATGTGTGGAGGAACCTGTTGTCCACAGTCCAGACTGCTGCTGGTGGTGTGATGATGTGGAGAATGTTTTCTTGACAAACTTTGGGACATATTATATCAATCAATGTGAGGATCTGATTCCTTTTTCAGTTGTATAAAACTGTGAACATTTTTATGTGTTTGTCGCATAAAAAAGACATTTAAAAATTAAAAAATGAGAAATTATGATGGATGTTTTTTTTTACCAATTAATTGAAAGCTACTGAAAGCAATCGATTATAGATATTATAGATAAAATATTGTATTTCTTATTCATGAATTAAAGGTTCAGTGTGTAGAATTTAGTGAAATTGTTGAAGTTTTGATGTTGCAGCTGAGCACCTCTCACCTCACCATCCTCTTCCAAACATGAAGGAGAACCTGTGGTAGCTTCTGTTGTCATAAAAACTCAAAAAGTTTTTAGTTTGTCCAGTCTGGAATAATGTAAAAAACATTGCTGCCTCTGTAGAGAGGACCCCCTCCTGATGTAAATATAAAGTATGTAAATATAAAGGGCCCATTCTAGGGTCAAGAAAACAACAGTTTAGATGAAACACTAGAATTATTTTATATTTCATATCTCTACAAGACATACACGCATGCAAATGACAGCATGTTTGATCTCATTCAAAAAATAGGCATGTGCATGTAATCTGTCTGTGTGTGCGTGTGTGTGTGGGTGTGTGTGCGGGGGGGTGTCCTGTCTAAACCAGGACGTGAACCAGAAACTGCAGGAGGACAACCAGGAGCTGCGGGACCTGTGCTGCTTCCTGGATGACGACCGGCAGAAGGGGAAGCGGGTGTTGCGAGAGTGGCAGCGTCTGGGCCGCTACAGCGCCGGCCTGATGAAGAAGGAGGTGGCTATTTACCTGCAGAAGCTGAAGGAGCTGGAGCAGCGGCAGGTGGAGATCATTCGGGAGAACCAGGAGTTCAAGGAGGTGTGCCTCATGCTGGAGGAGGAGAGGGCTGCGGCTGTGGCTGAGGGAGGAGGTGGTGGTGCAGGTGGGCAGGTTGGCTCCAGCTGCAGGAGTTCAATCGACAGTCAGAGCAGCTTGTCTCAGCTGGGTGGAGGTGTCCCAGTGACTGGCCTCTTGCGAGACGTTGGTGATGGGAGCAGCACCTCAAGTGCCGGGAGCACAAACAGCCCTGACAACCCCAACCACAAATCCCCAACTCCGGGCTCTACTGCCAGCCCCGGATCTGGGCCGAGATTTGTTTCCTCAGAGCAACCCAACAAACCAGGAGGTGTGTGTGAATCAACAGGCAGGAGGAACAGCTCCACCTCAGAGTACCACACCTTCCCCCAGGCCTGCCGACCACGTGGAGGGTCCCTCACTAACCTGGACCCTAACAGGCTTTGGGGACACAGCCCGGAGAAACACAGCAAGTCTCCCACCAGGCTGCCATGTGACTCCCACCTCAAACCCTACAGCTCTGAACTATATGCCCAGAAACAGCTGCTACTGTCAGGGCAGGCAGCAGCAGGCTGTGAGAAAGCGGCAGCCAAGTCCAGCCCAGAGCTGAATCAGAGACATCGGCAGGTTAACGTTGGGGGGGCAGGCCGTGGGAGTCCCGAGGCCAAGCAGCCAGCAATGGGAACCCCAGAGCACTTGCGGAAAGGCCGGGTTGTCGTGGGGAGTCCGGAGTCTACACGGCACCACTATCACTGTCAGCACAGCCCCAGGGTGGAGCAGAGCAAGGGGAGGTATTACAGTGGCTCCCCCGGCCGGGATGGGGGTCAGAGGACGGCAGTGGGGGAGGAGATGGCCCCTCACCATCAGAGTCTGTACAACGGTAGGCACAGGGTAACTTTTATCTTGTATTTCAATTCATTTTATTCATTACCATTGATTAAACTGACATAAAGTGACAAATTGGTTTTACATGTTGAATACAAAGCTCAGACTGTTCATAATAGCGCCTAGGTATCATAACTAACACTGTTAGTGAAGCCACTGTTGTGAGCAGCTGACAGGTGTGTTGTCAATTTTGATGACAATAATATAATTTATAGCAATAATTTGTGGGACAAAATATTGATAATTTGTTAGTGTGACAGGCCTACCTGAACATTTTTAAGGAATCACCAAGTTAAAGGGTTAACTTGTTCAGTTTATAGCTTTAGTTCTCTAAAAAATTCTGTCATATCCAGGAAAAATTGGTATTGTACAATCAATATCCTTTACTGCATTAAATCCATTAGGGAAATCAGTGGTAATACCCTGGCCTAGTTAAGAAATTACCAATCTATATAGGAACTGTCAAGAAAAGTTATAATATGTTTATTATTGAGGTGCCAAAAGGCACAGTGAAAAGATCTGGGTGCACCTTAATTTGTGCTGGTGCACCTTAATGAAAAAGTTAGGTGCACCAGTGCAACTAATGTGAAAGGTTAGCCTGGAGCCCTGTGAACACATTGAGCACTAGTTTCTATGAGCCTATCTACCCCTCTGATTTTTACTCTTCTTTGCATCTAATCCTTTTTTTCCAAACTACTCAAAATGGCTTCTTCCCTCAGCGTGCAGCTGTCTGCTGAAATCACATTACAAATGGGTTCCATAGTGTCTGTCTTTGGCTCAGACATCAGACTTATAGGAAAGACAAGGTCAAATTCACCCACACAAAGTCTCAAGCGCTCAAACATGGGAGCCAGACACACACACACACACACAAACACACACACAGCTCATGTGGATTCACTGGCAGTGGCAATAGTGTTGAGAGTGTGAGGGAGATATATATTCTACTGTGTGTGTTTGTGAGTGATGCAACTGTCAAGGGTGTATGGGTTACATACAGTAGGTACACTAGAGGTGTTCAGGGGCGCAACACACACACACACACACACCTTTGGGAAATGGATTTCAGAGACAGTATTGATGGATAAAGAGATTTTATTGCGTGAGTGCTTGTGTGTGTGTGTGTGTGTGTGTGTTTGTGTGTGTGTGTGAGAGAGAGAGAGAGAGACATCTCAAAGCTGCCCACTCATAATTAGCTCACATTTGATAGCTGCTCAACTCCCCTAAAACGTCATTTATTGCACGTGCACGTCGTACAAGGCCGTTACTGACAGCAGAGGACACGTGCCGTGCTTTGAAACGGCAGAGGGGACGCGACATACATTTGCTTGGCTTTTAAGCTCAACTTAGCTTCCATTAAATATTCCAAAGCGATCCCTCGTGGAGTTTATGCTACAGTTGTTTCCCTCTGTGCGTGCGTTTCGAGGCATTTTCTTTGAGTTTTGTTGAATTCAAGTGTCCAGGGACACACTGGAAGCTAAAACAGGCCTCAGCACACTTTACCCATCTTTTGAACCGTGAAAAATTTAATTTAAGTTGGAACAAGAGGCTTGTCTGAAAAAGGCTGGTAGTGTACAAGTTGTTGAGGACTGCTTACATCTGTAATGTGTCAAGCTGTGGAGGGTTTCCATAGAAGTGTTGTTAGGTCCTGATGCCTAACACACAGGGATCACTTTAATGTCCAAGGGAAAATGGGCAATTGGTGCATTCCATTTGATTACAATTGAATACACTTGTGTTCCCTACTATACAAAAAAAGGAATGGTACGTGATAGCAAGCACTGCGTTTCTGCTAACATGTTGCATATCAGATTGGTGCTTAAGAAGGTGAGAATATGAGCTAATGAGTTGGGCATTTTTTTGTGGCACAAATTACATGTTTGCTCACTGCACTCCATTCTCCTGGGCTGTTCAAAGAAAACTTCCAGGGTTTTTTGATCTGCTCTTTGGCTGTGAAGCCTGTCCCCCTGCAGCCCCTCTGAGGCCTGTCTTGGTCTAATAAAGAAAAATCACATTGGTAGAGCAGCTGCCAATTAGAATTGTGCAGTAAAAATGTACCTTGTGTAGTGCTTACATGCATATATATTAAAGCAGCATGGTTTGGCCTGTTCACGGCAGAGAAGTCTCTTTCACAAACACTAGTCAATGCAATGGCAGGGAGTTGAGCCAGATTTGAATAGACAGGCTTCCAGTTCATCAGAGTCAGACGGCAGCTCCATCATCACCTCCAACTGTGACTTGTCCTCGTAGGATAATGCACAAATATTAATAAGATTTTTCATAAAGGCAAGATTTTTCATCCAAGTCATAATGAAGAATTTAATCAAACATTTATTTGCTACTGCTACTCACCTTGGGCAACATACACCTTGTCACTGGCCCATTCCTTGAGCGATGCCTCCTCATCCATGGTGGTGCATTTTCTAGCCAGCAGTTTTACATTTTCAATAGAGATGCTTCTTCTCTCTTTAGATCTTCTGGATTGAGTGTATCAAATGCAGCTGTAATGTTCATCTCCAGGAATCTCCTCTGCAGTTGTTGAGGTCTGAGGAAAGTACGGCCCCCATTACCTACTAAATTGTTAAAACACCGGATCAAGAAAGGACTAATAAACTAGCCCCTTGTGTTGTCTCCTTCACCCCCTCCACCTGTGTGTTAAGACTTTTAACCCGATTTCTCAACTTACTCAGGAATGAACCTGGTGGCTGCTCACCTCCCTTGATTTGTCAAATGGTCTCTTTTGTGATATTTACCTAAAATATTCCAGTTTCATATAAAAGGAAAGGATTCATTTCCAGACACAGTAGATGTTACAGTCATTCCCTTTTGCATTTTGATGCACAAAGTGGTATTATAAGGCGGGGGTTTGCTAACTAGCATGCCAACTGAAGGTGATATCTCTCCAGCACAATTAATAGATGTCTGATATTACATCCTCACATTCTGTCAATAGCTTTAGTTCATTTTTGAGTGTTTTAAACTAAACAGGCTACTTAAATATGGCACCTTTAACCAATATGTTGGTACTAAGTCATGCTTTACTCAAAGACAAGGGGTGCGTGTGATCAAAATAAGAGTCAAAAGCACAATTTGTGATCAGATTTAAAATATAATTTTGTTTCAGTTGTCGAAAAAAGTTGTTTTCATTTGTGTAAAATGACCACAGATAGATAGTGTGGTGATAGACACATTCTGTGGTTCCACAGTCTGGCACTTTGTGTATTTAGCATCTACTCGGATATATATATGTTATGATATATATATAACATATACAAATGTGTTTTATTATTCCAACCACACCTTATACTGATAACAGGATGTACTGACATATCATTAAAACACTTCATCAGATTGCGAGTCAGTGTGCGTATCTGTTTGAACCTGACAGGCATTGATTTTTTATATCTGAACCCTCCCTCAGTCCAAAGCTGTCCATACGCTGTCATGCAGTTCTTGTTACCATGGTCACAGCTGGCCAGTTTACCCAGATTATACATGCAGGCATCTTTAAAAGTCACCATTTCATACAGAGTATATGTGTTCGGTTCACACGTTCGTTGCCTATTGTTTGTAGCCAATGTAACCAATCTGTCCCAATCCCAATGTATGTGTGTGTGTGTGTATTGTAAAGTTGGTGTGTGCACAGTGCTTTCTTCTGTGCGCTAAGGGTCAGATATGGTGTTGACTGCAACAGATGGCCTTCATGCATGCTTGTGTGTATATAGCAGTGTGTGTGTGTGTGTGTGTGTGTGTGTGTGTGTGTGTGTGTATCAGTGGCCAAGGTGTAAGTGAAAACACAGCAGTTTTTGTCGAGCTCAGATGGCCGGAGCTCACATTATTGTGCATAGGCAGAAAGTATCTAAATGGCAAGCACAAAGTACCCTCACACACACACTCACTCACACACACACACACACAGTCTTCTAGTTTCTGTCAAGGGAGCACATAATGCATTACATTGCTGCTGCTATTAATAAACATAAGCCACATTCGTCTGGATACCTGCAGCTTTGGGGCTGTCACTTAAATAAACTAAACACATTTGACCATTCAAAATACTCAAACAGATCTGGCACTTAAAATGTCACGTAGCATGATACCATCACCAGTTTCCACATTATGATAGAGACATTACCGTTATTAACACAAACATTTGGACAGTGCTGGATGGTTTTACTGCACTAGACAGGGAGAAGGCTGTGTTCCTTCAATGCAAATTCACTAAGAGGGATTTATAGTTGTGCTTTCCAGAGGTGGGACAAAGTCCTTGTTTTGCACATCACAAATAGGCTGTGACTATGAAGTTACAAGTCAAATCCAAGTCCTCGTCTCTATTTTTTCATGTCAATATAGAAGCCATTCATTTTCATTTTTTAAACACAACTACAAGTACAGATGATCACATGTCACAGTAGGTTACTATATTAGGCTGGGCTTCATTTACAATTGATGAAATCTGAATCTAGTTTTGAATTTCTTATTAAACCCATTTGTCAGTTTAGGAAGTGAGAGTGAGTTATAAGATGAGAAGAGACAATGAAGGCCTTTTACAGTGAACATGCTGTCCTCAAACCCAAACATATCAATGGATACATTTTAGATGAAAAGGAGTGGAATCGTATTTCACTGTATAAAAGAAGTTTTAATTATAGTAAACGATATCGTGTGCTGTGCCGGTGAAGAGTTGACAATGGTAAAATAGTTCACCCACTCATCACAACAACTGTCTCATGTGCCATCCTCTGTTCAGAAAAAAGTAACCCAAACATGTTTTCATGTTTATGAGAATCAAATTTGGAGATTTGTCTTACCTCATAAAGATCCAGTACTGCCATCAGTCATAATGCTCCCTTTATCATATGAATGTCTGTTTTTGCAAATGTGTGGGCCATCAACAGCTGCTTCATGACTCTGAAATGTGCATGTCATCCCCCTCTTCAGTTCTTCAAATTAAATTAACTTTCTCACTTTAACTACGTTTATTTAAATTCATATAAAGATTTCAGTGGATGTTTGTGTGTCCACGAAATTCCAGTTTTATCCCCCCAGAATCAAGAGGTTCAGTCATGGCAAGAGCCTTTGGATCCAGACAGTAAAGCAAAACATGTTGAGAGACACCTGTCTAGTGTATCTTGCTGACATAACTGTGTGCTTGTCCTCTGTGACTCAACCTGTCTAGCACCTGCAAGAAATGTGGTTTCTTAGAAACATTGCCACTGGGAAAGATGTCTGTGCCGATCCTCGCAATGTTGAAATGCACTGATGAGAGTGATACAGGCCTCAGAGCTGTGCATCCTCAGAGAATGGACAATAAATGGAATAAGTTATTGCCAATATAAATAGAACACTAAAATGAGCTGAAAGGAATTACACTCTAACAGTAAAGAGGTGCTTCATAGACAGTTGACCACCAGAAAAATGGCAACACTTTCCTCTTATTAAATATCACTCTGCCTCACAGTGGGTCATCAAAAAACACTTGATCAGACAGACACGAAGGTTGCTACAGTACGTCATCATGGAATACAGGAAGGGTGAAATAAACAGTGCTCCTGATGCCCACTACTTTTTTTAGATGCTGCCTGTACTCTAATAACATAAATGATAGTTCTGTGATGGGAAGAACCACATAAACCATATAATAAACCAAGTCAATAAATAGTTAGCTGTAGCGAACAATAAGGTATTGTTGTTATCCTTGATGATAAAGCAAGCACTAAAAATCTCAGTTCCACAGATTATCCAGAGCTATGATGTAAACATCCCTTTAAAAGGCTTTATTGACTATTTGACTAGAGCATTGTTGGTTGTGTAAGACTGAATGCAGATAATCAAATGCAGTATAATAATATGCTCGAGCATCCGTGACTCAGGCATTAAAATATGTTAAAAGATCCTTCATATTACGTTCTGCTTCTGAGCACTCTTTTTAATCGAGTGTCGGCACCATTGATCCTGGAGCAGTGATTAACAGAGGATTTGCAAATTGATCTCAGGGGGTCAAGGATATCTAGTGTTACCCAACATAGACTGTCGTAACTGTTGACCAGGAGATCAATAGCAGCTGAGTCATCATTTAAAGTACAGCAGTGTTGGATGTGCTCAGGATTAATGCCGGTGGTTAGCACACACACCTCATTTTTACCAAGAGCCAAGCCTACAAACAATGTCATGGTCGTGTGTAGGGGCTGAATTAATGTGATGTTTAAAAACTCCAGTGTCTCTCCAACCATTTTCTCATCTCGACTTGTTGAACCATCTGCTTTTACTTATTAACTTAAGAGCAAGTTGTCGCTCCACTCCACTCTCCATTTTGTCTACATCTGTTGTATCCGTAAACATTCTCCTTATGTCCGTGACGCATTCCGATTTCAATACTGGTTACGTTTTCAAAACTCCTGAGCCCAGTTTAACCCCTTAAAGAAAAGAGGTGAAGTACAGGAAAGTGAAAAGAGTGCTAGTTTTGTTAAGGATTGTCTGTGTTTCAAATAGACTGCCCCGAGCCACTGAGAACTGAGGAAGGGAGCTAATTCCTGGAGCAGGTTTGAATGGAAGTGGGTCTACCCTCTGTCTGATTTGCTTAGGATGGTTCTTCTTTGGCCAGGTCGGATCTACCGAAAGTATGAATTTTTGGTGTTAACACGCATGGTGTGTTAGCATGAAAGCTGCCTATGTTTTGCGTACCAATTGGAATCTGTGATTGTCTTCATTTTTTTGTTACGTTATGATCACAATAAGTGCCAAGCACACCCACCATCAAGCATCAGCAACACATATGAGTGCTTGATGATGGTTCCCTAGTTTAGGTTGCAGCAATATGACCTTAATCTGTGATTTTCCATCTTTGGTGTCAAACCCAAAATCATTCTTTTTCTTTTGCCAACCTTCCTCTCATTAGATTCTGTATTCTCAAACAGGAGATTTAACAGTGAGCCAGCAATAAGGTAGGTTGAAAAGGCATGGTCACGATTAGTCATCAAATTGATCCTAATCCTGACCCTAATTCACCGGGAATAGGAGATTGTGCTTCTCATGCAGCATGTCTGATGACAGACACAAAGCAGAGACTAAAGATAAGAGGCTATTTTTGAATGTTACAGTTTTGGGCTGTAGATAAAGCATAGAAGTCTCATTCATGGACTGGATCCTCTGATATCTGGATTGTTAGCCTGAATACATCATAACATCTTCTCATAAAGGCTCCTCAAAATGTCTTTCTTGTTTCACCTTGGAGGACACAATCACTGCACTGTAAATTATTTAACAGAGCAAACAGCTCATCTCCATCAACCCACACGGTTGCAAACAGAATGTGACCCAGTAGGGCTGGTAAAAGTCCATTGTAAGACGTGGACACCATGCTTAAACCTCTTCGCTTTTCATTATCAGTCTGGATATTGTGCTGATCCCCCCGGTGCACTTTTTTATCATGTGTCTGTCAAGTTAAATTTACATGTCATCCCGTCTCATCTGTAGCATGTGGACGTTCGTTCCGGCATCACACCCTGGTCTGTTTGGATTAAGGTCCAACAAGGCAGAACTGAGGGAGTTCACTGGCTCTTATCCCAGTTTGGATTCCCTGGGGCAGTGGTTGGAAGGGACACTCGTGACCCTGAAGGCCAGCAAAGTCCCTGCAATCTGTTACCCTAGTTAGTGACAACTGTCATATTTGCGTGAGAGTTTGATAGAAAACTGGAATTCAGATTTGGTGTGTATCACTATGGTGCTGAAAGTGTGGGCTGAAGTATGAGCTCCCTTATTATTACATACACAGTTGTGAAGTTGGATCGACATATTGTGTCTCTGTAATGTCTCTGAGACTCTTGGATTGAATCTGACTTAAGGCAGACTGTGGGACAACTCAACAATCATGTGACACATATCGACAGGCCGATGTAGGTGTGTGTGTCTGTGTGTGTGTGTGTGTCTGTTTGAAGAAATATGTCATAACAGCTATGTGCCAAGCTGAATGTTGCTGTGTCTTTCAGTATCATTGTCAGTAAAACACGAATGTCCATCCGTCCCTCCTCCTTCTCCAGACTTTATCTGTGATGATTTTGGGCATTATAGTCAATATCTGCCAAAAATTCCTTTCACCTAAATCTTACACACTGGACCTTTAAATGTGGTTCATAGATAGTCCATTTCACATTGCTGCTTTTAACAATCTCCACGGTCTCTGGACATCTTGTTCTTGAACTGCCCAGTGGAAGAATCAGCATGTGAACACACCATAAGAAGTACATTTGTTTACTTTTCACTTCCTCCTCATCGTCCACAATGGCTCATGTGAGATGATTTACAGCACATGCAACTGATCTGTGACTTTCATGGGTTGGTAAACCACTAGCTGCACTGGTTAAAAGAGAAATGTTCTGTCAAGATTAGATTTTATTGCACTTAGATCCAGATAGGAAATCATTTTTGCCTCTTCCTCACAGAGTCATTTGTCCATTATTATTCCTGTTTCTTTTGTTTATTTGTCAGCTTCTTCATTTCCTCTCACATCTCTTGTCTGCTGGAACTCACCATAACTGATATGAAATTCTAATGTGTGGAGTCTGTCCAGTGTAAGCTAAATATTTAGTGGAGCCTACCTGGTATTGTTTTTTGTGCATTATATATATTGTATTGTAAGTACTGTGTTATTTGTCTTTGTGAACATCCTGCAGAGGCAGTTGCTTTGTGCAATATAATGAATTTACTATGTGGGTGTATTCTCCAGGCTGCACAAGTAATGATGCTGCAATTCCCTGCTTCAGATTTGCTTTTCATGTGTGTTTGTATGAATGAAATACACTAGTAAAGGAAAGCAGCTTGTCAAGAGCAGGTTGTGTCCAAGAAGGATTAATAAGAGCAAGAGAGAGAAGGGTTGATGTACAGTATTCTCTATGGAGTCCAGTATGCACTACCGTGCACTTTCTCAAACTGCTGCATAAAATGTACCATTATGCATATGTCAGCAACTTTGTGTAAAGGTGTAAGTAGCAGTGAGGTTTGGTCTGAACCAATTCAACATGCTAGTATTCATTCATATTGTCTTTCTTAAAACCAAACATAACACAAAACACATACTTTCAAGATCTGAATTGTACAAGCTTAAATGTGGGAACATTATCATACTATTACAGTTGGAAGAGCATTTTACATTTACTCATTCAGCAGACGCTTTTTATCGGGATTCATACTGACAAGGGACTGAATGTGCAGACTATTGTTCACTGAACAAGGAGGTAGAGTGCAATAAAGATTTAATTTGAACAAACTGTATATACATATTTATGTATGCGATTACTAATTGACAACAACCCAAAAGTACTACTGTGTAAGGGTTAATAGTGCAGGGGTTATCTAGTGACCAGAGGAACAAAGGGTAGAGTCAACTGAGGGAAATCCAGGGAAGCAGCTCAGAGAGATCGTACAGAGGAATTCCAGGAGACAGTGGAGCTGAGGGAGCTGGCTGAGCATGACTGACTGAAATCGGTAGGTACAAAAAAAGATCCAGAAAGGAATAGAAAAAGGCAGGCAAGAGATGTAAAGCAATGCTCTGTCAATGACACGGTGGTCAGAGAGCTTACATTCTGAGGCAGGTGACTAGATGTAAAAAAGGTGCATGGACTCATTGGAGGAGGAACAGGAATTGAAGGGCATGCTCATCTCTAGCATCACACACTGTCAGAGGATAATAGAATATGAACCTGAAGACCATAATTCCAACTGAAGAAAGTACTTACTGCTAAATCGGTTCAATAAGTCAGGTTTAGAATGCACTGAAATAAGTGCAAGTTAAGGATGTTAGGGTACTAGAGGTGTTAGGAGAGGTACGTTAGGAAGAGGAGACTTTTCAAGAGGTTCTTGATGAGATAGGGGCAACAGTGAAACAATGTTGGCAGCTTGTCCTTGTCCTTATATCCGGGAGCCAAAAACAAGAACAGTCTAGACTGTAACTGCCTTGTGTGCTGGGATGCCAGTGCCAGACAATGTTCCCTGGAAGGATGGCAGTTCAAGTTGATGGGTGCAGACCCAGAAGCCGCTCTAAGCAGTAGTGACTCGAATTGTAATCTGGCAGCCATGGGTAGCCTCTGGAGGTTGATGAGCAGCAGAGCGACAGGTGCTCTCTTTGGCTGATTGAAGACCAGATGCGCCGGAATTTTACTGTGCATGAAGGGGGGCCCACGAGAAGAACAGTGCAGTAGTTGGGGCGAGAGATAACGATGGCTGTGTGCAGCATTTTCTGTGCAAGATCCTCACATTTACAGTAAAGTATGATGAGCGTTCATACCTTGCCACCTCATCATTAAAGAAATATTTCAAGATTTTGGGGAACAACAGTTGATCCATCTGTCCAGTGCCTCTCTGTGGTGTCTCTGGCTATAGCAAGGGTTGCCAACAACAATGGCACTGAATCTGGCAAGCTCACTGTTATAGCAAGACTCCAGGAGGCTGCACACAGTCACTACAGCCGGCTGTTGTGAGCCAAGAAATAATAACGGCACATACTGTACACACTTAAACAACAAATTGTTCTTTTGCGATTTAATAGTATGCATTAAAAAAGCAGGGTACATTGCGGACAATCAGTGGGAGTTGAAGATGTTGGGAGATATTTTATTTATTTCTGCTTATCGTCTTTATGCCAAACTAAGCTCATCACATCCAGTCTACAATTCCAGCACATTTAAAACCACAAATTGTTGTTTTCATATTTTTGGATTAAAGTAGCAAGATTGGCTACATGAGTAAACTGTTTCAGAGTTATTACAGGCATAGTGTTTCTTAACTGTGACAGAGCAAATCTCTAACATGGGAGTGGTATCAACCATCTAATTTCACCCTCAGAAACCAAGTGAATGAGTAAATTCTCGAACTAGGCCCTTAATTTGAAATAAAAAGCTGCCATAAGCTTAGTGGAAATCAATGGACCTTGTTACAAGAACTCAAATTAGCTTACAGGTCATTCAGATTTAGGCCACTGATTATTATTCGCTTTTGTATTATGCCATGTAAAATTTGGTTAGTCGTGTCCTGTGGATGGAATAGATTCCCAATAATAACCATAATTGAATGTACATTGTCTCAATTAGTTGAAGTTGGACAATTTATCCTCTATAGTCCCACATTTAATGTCGCTGTGTGATAGAACAAGTGAATTGTTACATAAGTGCAAAATCTGTGACCCCCCCCCCCACACACACACACACACACACACACACAGACACATGGGTCCAGATGAACAAATGCAAGCACAAATGCATATGTGCATAATAACACTTGCACACATACACGTGACAATGGTGACTGTCAGGGAGGTCAGGGGAGGTCTCTGGCACAGTCCAGCTGAAGTTGACAGCTTGTGTGGACATGTGCAAGTATACAGGCTCTGTGTGTGTGTGTGTGTGTGTGTGTGTGTGTGCGTGCGTGCGTGCGTGTGATCAGAGGTCCTGTGTTAAGGACAGGCCTGCTAACTAGGCCAACAGCTGCTTCCCTGGCAATTCATCTTCACTCAGCTTTGAAGCCCTTTTCCCTTTTATTACCACACAGGAACATTTTGCATATTCATGGAGCTCACTTTCTACAACACTGACCATCACACACACGTACATTCGAAGGGACACACACATGCACAGACATTTATTTCAAATCCCTTTGTAGAGGCATACTCGTAACAAAACACGTGTCCAGGTGTTGGCTCAAAGCCTGCTTGAAGTGTCACCAGTTCAAATAAATGTGTAATAGTCACCTTGTGGATGTGTGTGTGGGTGGTTATGGTTGTGTAACAGAAATTAAGCTTAATTTAAATTCAGAAAAGCTGCCACTCTGTCCCTCAACCACATATTGTGTGTGTGTGTGTGCGTACGTGTGTGCGCTCTTTGATGGTAGACAGAAGACCAGCTCGCATCTGTTCAAAGGGATCATCAGTTTCTGTTCTCTTGAGTCCATCTTTTCACAACAACGACAAAAATGAAATTGCAGAATCAAATGCTGCAAAAATTATTAGATACATGTCCTCAAAACACACAGACCATTCGTCTTTCTCCTCCTTTCTGACACATACTTTCCTTCCTCCGTCCATCACTCTCTCTGACACACACAGTGAGGTGCATTGAAGCGAGACAGGGCTCACAGCTGTGAACCAGCCCAGAGGCCTGTGCTCGCCTCTCTCTGACAGCCTGGACCTCTGAAACACAACCAGAGGCAAAAGCAGGTCAACGAAGTAACAAGGGCAGTGAGAGTGCATGAGTGCATGAGAAACTACAGCAGAGAGTGCAGTGGACTAGCACAGGTTGATCAAGCAGACTGTCAGTATTTCCTCTATATTTAGAATAGATGTAGAGTTGTTCATTTGCGAAAAATGACCACAGTCAGTGGTGTGCTTCAGTAGGTCTCCCCAGCTGTTGAAGTTGCAGCACAGCATGTTCTCTGCAATGTCCTGTTTTCAATGGTGCACCCTGCCACTGTGTGTCTGGTCAGAAGCACCTGTGTGATTTGGCTGAAGGAGAGACATCATTCCTGTTATCTGGAGAATCTCTGAGCAAGACATGCACACCGGCACTAGCACACTACAATATTATTCTGAAAAAGGTAAATGTACAGCACAGAGCGTAGTGTATACCCCTTCATGTTCATTTTAAACATGGCACCCTGAATCATCCATTCCCCAACATATGTCATCCTCTGAGCAGAAGGTCGGCGGTTCGATCCCAGTCTTCCCCATTATGCATGCTAAAGTGTCCTTGGGTGCTCCACATATATATGCATTGTATGAATGTGTGTGCAATTGGGTGAGTGGCAAAAACTCTACTGTAAAGCACTTTGAATGGTCATCAAGACGATAGATATTTATATACATATATGTATATATATATATATATATATATATATACACAGATAAAGTTACAATTTATGATGTTGTAAAATGATCATTTATATTTTTTGATATTATTTAGTAAAATAATATAGACCCATTCTCAGTTGCTAAAAATAAGAGCCAACAGACTTTCTGCGGATTTACATGTAAATATAAATTTAAACCAAACAATTAATACAATAGTTAATAGTTTAAATGTTTGTGTAAATGTATGTAAGCAGTCCTGTGTCGTTTTTTCCAGTGAAGTGCTGAAAATTTGTTTTTGTTTGTTTGCAAGAGCCAAACCTGTCCTATCCTCTGAAAGTTGCATTGATCCACATTTTCACTCATGCCAACCCGATGTGTACAACACGCATTGTGAAGAAACGATTTTCCTCTTCATATTTGTGTGATTTGTAGAAGGCAGAGCAGAACTGCCAATGAACTAGAGATTGTCTTCTCACAATAAAGCAGCATTCACCAGCTATTTAGATTCCACTGCCTTTGTGTACTTGTGTGTCTGTGAGACAGTGAAAATAATTGGCGTGGCCGGCTCCGTTCCCGTTCTACTGTCACATCATCCAGCTGTAAGTGTGTTGAATCCAGTTTTCCTTGTCAACATAGAGCAGCAGACCTTCCCTTTCTCTTTGCCAGTTCATTTTCACAATCACTGTAGCGTGTCAATGTTTGTAAGTGACTGTGAAGCCTACCTGAATATACATGAATTTCAAAAATAGGTATTGCAGTCATGACAGATTCAGACAGACTGCCATCTTGTATCTATATCACAAAAAGACTGGAAACAAGAAGACGATGGGTAAGAGGAAGTGTTGCCAGTGGCATAGAACAGCTCACTGTGAGGAAATCCACTTGTCACTTTAAATGTGTTAGCTGCAACATTGCTTAGACTACAGTGCACCCACACATTTGACTTTGAGTGCTGCCATTGATTAGTTCATTGGTTATTTCTGTTGATTCCTTTGCAGCTCTGATATCTGCTGGCTGCTGCACCAATTCCTGTAGGAGTGTAAAACTTTGGGACAGGTGAGTCTCACACATACCCATGTACATATGTTATATTTGTGAGGACGCTAGAGATGCATTCTCTAGTCCCTCACTGTAACATTAAAAGGAACAGTTTGTGACACACCATAGAAGGACATGCACAGTACACACACAAACACACAAATCCTTGCCTTACCATATTAGTGAGGAGTCATTATGGACACAGTGCATTCCCTAGCCTCTTACTTTAACCTTAGTTAGTTTTCCAACCAGACTGGGTTCAGCAGGGGAACAGGACGGCTTAAAGTGGTTAATGTTGGGTGATGGAAAAAACACTGAGGAGCTGAACCCATCCAACTTCTCTTCTGTGGATGAGGGAGAGTCTGTGGGTGTTACTACCAAGGTATGGGGTACTGGGGCCACTTGAGACCATCAAGGCCCTCGCATAACCAGAGACAGAGCTTTGTCCACAAAGAGCTCAAACATGTTAACGATGATTGTTGGACACGACCAAGGTTGCCCATTGTTTTTCTGAAATTGATGATTATCAATATGAAGGTGTAGTCAGAGTGAGGGAACCTCAGACATGACCCTGCTCATTGCAGATGATGTTGCCATCATCAAATCTTGACCTTTAGCATGTTGTCAAGCAATCAGAGCCCATTGATCCCTCAGGTATTTTAACATTCAGTCTGTTTTGGAACCAATTACTGTTGGACATCCAACATTAAATCAGTAGGGAAAAAATCCTCTATTAATTGCTAGAAAAGGTGGACGCTGACCAGCTCACAGCCCATCTATCATGACATAAGCTTTTTGTGACCTTTAGTCCAGTTTCTGATTCAAACGATAATGAGTGTCCCTATTGACCGATAACTTACTTAATATTATAGCTTCAGTCTTTCTCTGAGTAGTAGAACAAATAATAATATATGTTCCATAGGAATCGGTCCTCGGTCCACCTTTGTTCTGTTGCTGCCCCTGAGTCACATTTTCATAGAACACAACAAAAGTTAACTTTGCTCTGATGATAATGAAACTCTGCATGCAAGGTTATGGGTGAACAAAAGACATACAGCAGGTAGTGGCCACTGTCAGAAAAGTAGTAGGTTTTCTCCGGCTACCCTGACTTCCTCCCACAGTCCAGAGACATGGAGATTGGGGTTAGGTTAATTGGATAATTTTAAATTCCTGTGGGTGCAAATTGTTTGTCTCTTTTTGATGGCCCTGTGACAGAGGGTGTAGCCCACTCACTCTCTATAGCTCCTCCTGTGAAGGAAAAAGTGGTATAAAAAATGAAAGGATGGATGTTGAATACATGCCCTCACCTAATTTCACTTTTTTGTAAATCATTAATTGCATTCCTCGTTTTTCATCCCTAACTTAATTTCTGTTGTGTGTATGTTTACTATCAAATGTAAGTAGAAACACTGTTGGATACCTGTAATGAACTCATGTCCCAGATTTAGCTGGAGGAAAAGTTCTCTTACTCCATCGTTTGCATTTTGTTTGGGCAGGTTTATAATCAGGGGCGTAGCACAAGATTCCGGGCCCTATACACAAGCAGTCTCAGTGGGCCCCCATCCTGTCTCACTAATGAACAGTACTTACCAAATTTGGTATAAGTAATAATGATCTGATATGCGTAATACTACACTATATGACATCTTGCTGCATTTCTATCCTCCTTTCTCAGACTGTTGCCTAGAGTTACTACATTCATTCAAGTATTTCCTAAAGTATAAAACAAACCTTAAAAATACCATCTTAGTTTTCTAATCCCCTAAGTCATGTTTAAAATACAGCTTTCAAACCATCAACCTAAAGTATTCATTTATGAATGGGGTGTAATCTCTCATTTTTTTACATCTTTCCAATAATGAAACAAACTGACACAACACCACTTCTCCAGCAGTCAGTCACTCACTTCGATTGTGTGCGGCAAGGAGTAAACCATTTTTTGTAGGGATTGATACAGGTGACCCAGGAAGCCCCCCCCCCCCACTATGACACGTTTATAATACCCTCTGCTGAAACACTGAAATGCAAGATAGCTTTTGACTTTGTTTAGTGTTTTGATTCAAATGTGTAATGAAAATTTCATATCAGAGTAAAAAACAATTGCACTTTCAATTTAGAATTACAAAATGCAAAATGAGTGTCATTTAACATATTTATTTAACTATGAAAGGGAATGCATTCACAAAAGTCCAAAATGAATAACAACGTGTATTGTATTTCACATTATTTGCAAGTTTTCCTTTAGGCATCGACTATCTTCCATAGAGCGTTGGGTGGGTTTGGTTAATATTTAATGATTAAGTGGTTCTTACTGTGTGAATAAATCAGCTTCCATCTTTACCTGGAGATGCGACATCCCTGTATTCTGCTGAGTACAGGCTCCACACACACACACACACACACACACACACACACACACAGATACGTGCAGTAAATACACAAAGATACTGGATATGCAGTAATTGCAACGTTTCCTTCATGTCTTTCAGCTTTGATGCCTCCTGACCATGATATGCCTCGTCATCAGATGCTGCTGTGACAACACCCCCCACCCACCTCCTCGTCGAGGGAGAAAACAAGTTATTATTGAGTTATTGGATGGAGGGATGAGCAGATCGATACATAACCAGATGGATATATGACATGGAATTCAAAATTAGGCCATGAAGGGCAACGGAGCGAATATAACAAGATGACAAAGTGGAAAAACACAGGAAACACTTGAACACTCTCTCTGCCCTGTCTTCTGCTGCTATGCATTTCCTGTGGACCACCAGACTGAATGTCATTGTGTGGAATGAGCAAAGGCTCATCCCTGCATTGCAAAGAGCAGAAAAGTGAAAAGACAAATGAGATTTTTTTTTTGTGTTGCCAACAATATAGTCCTACCTCTTTGGAAAGACGGAATGAAAGAAGCTGTAAATGCCATGTAATCTCTCCTGCTAACATGGGAGGTTACAGCCTCCGCCCTACACAATCACAGTGCCAGTGAGTATTTTAAACTCAACAACATGTAGCTAACTATATCAACTACTTAACAAAAGTAATTGTCTTTCTGGAACTGAAGCACAAAAGGATTTACAGAGTAATTTTAACTTCAAGAAAGACTGAAAGATGAATTCAATTTATTACAACCTGTAATTGCTGAGTACTGGCAAGAAACGCAAGAGACCTGACTGGTTGTAACAAAGCCATTAAGCTACATTATTTAAACCAGGTATATCAAGGTGAAAAGAAAAGAAAAACTTGAAATCAGTACAGCCCAAATGACAGAAATAACTCCTCACTGCACATGAAACTTGTGTTCAAACATTCTGAAACATTCTTTTTTAGCAATTTATTGAGTACTCCCATCAGAGTGGTCAAATACATATTCTTGCTAATATGTTTTTCACTGTCAAACCACCAAAAGTCTTTTATTTTCAAACCGTTTGATAAGTGCATCAAATATATGACCAGCAGTCATATTTTTTAAAACTGGCCTACACAACTAAACATTTGCACATTTGCTATTTCTATATCCACAGCTCATGGATAAAAAAGAGAAGAAAGATTTACATGATGAATTGCAGGTGACAAGCCCTGCGTGTATTTTTGTGAAACCAGCACACCTCCAACACGTCAGAGAAAACCACACCTTTCATCTCGTCCTCTCGTTTTATGGTAAACCATTTGTGAAAGGTCCCAGTTCTCAGTTGTATTAAAACTACCTCTCCACCCTACATGCTCTATTTCATATGTACAGAGACTGACCCCCATAATTACAGCTGATGTGGATACTCTTTAAGTCACATAACCTGTGATGGTCATGCAGTGACCGGCAGCACAAGTTTATATGAGGACCATGTGTGCATGGCATCTCTGATCCCTTGTTTTCCATGAACAGTCAAACGTGTGTGTATCTTGACATTTTAGTTAATAGTTTAGTGATGTCTGACGCCCACAGTATTCCCTCATTGAATATGAACTTGCCCAAGGATGTGATCTGTTAAGTTGTGGGTAATTCAGGAAAATGGCCCCCTTTAGCTTTCTGTGTCAGCATGTTGGATCTTGGAGAGCTGAATATTGCCACTGCATGTATCTCTTTCTCACTCTCACACACACACACACATTACTGTGTACTGCAAAATCTATTTTTGCTGTAGACCACACCTCTTTGGGCTATGGTATACCATGAGAAGATGATCCTGATCATTGCTTAGGACGATGCATGCATGGCAATCCAGGGCCTGGACACAATCATTTCATACTCTGAGTGTAGCATTCAAGAAAGGGCAGCCTATGAGATATTGGGGATGATCTAACAGGGCTCTGAACAGTGTGTCTCAGCCTCACAGCTCGGGACACACCAGTTCATCCCTGTGGCTTTAGGTTCCATTTGGAGGCAAAATGGCTTCAATCAATGTAGTAGAAATCACTGTGCAAGAGGGGTCTGATGTAGAGATCGACATGGACAAGGTGACAATTCTCATGAGCTTCTACCTGGTGACCTCAAATGGCCCCAGATTATCTGGTTTTTGGCAACTGCATGCCCCCTTTGAGGATGCCTCAGGAGCTCCCTGTTTGGTCGGACCTCCTGCCCCAGGCTCATGGGACTGTTTTTCATCCTCTTCACCAGGGGTTTAAGCTTTGGGTCTCACCCATTAGAGGGCTGAGTTCCTAGACATGGGTTTTCCCTAATCTGTGGTTTGCACTCTGCAGAGAGCCCAGGCTCCACATTCCAGTCATTTGTTCCCATCCTGGTGCAACTTTGGACAGTCAGTGTTGCCCCTTAGAAATTGGCAGTGTTGATGTAACCTTACTGTTTGTTTCTTAAAGTTCCTCATGGGACTACTCCCTACCACAAGTCAACTGTCTGTTGTGGGATTGGAAGCTTGTGCAATATGCTTCAAGTATGAGCCATTGAAGCCCCTGAAAACAGTTGGGCTTTCTCTCAAGCACACATTATTTTTAACCATTGTCAAAGATAAAATAATAGGAGATCTATGTTTATTGTTAGTGCTTGAGAATCTCTTAATACCAGGTGATGCTGGGTTGGTGCTATGCCCAAACTCTGAATTCCACCCTTCTTTCTGGCCCAATTCCCATACCAGTCCGACTTTTGAGCTGCACAGGATGATGAAGTAAGGTTGAGCGGGCCTTAATGTTGTATCTCCATCTGACATGTGTCCACAAGTCAACAGACCAGGCCTTTGTATTTTACAAACTGTTCTTGGCAACCAGTCTCCAAGATCTCATTGTGGTTGTGAATGGAATCCAAGATGTGTATAAGAAGGCAGACGTGTGTGCACATTCTATGTTGGCCTTCGTTACCTCATGTGCCTCATGGCGAGGTTTTCTCCCTATCTTAGATTTGTATAGTGACCTGACATTCCATGGCCCTCTACCCACATACGTACATCTGCCCTTAGCGCCTGGTGGGACCAGCCAAACCTTGGTCGCGTCTGGCACATTCTCCATTTGTGGAGAGTACGTTTGTCAATAGTTTATTTATCTGTGCACATGGGTCAGCATTCTGGTGACAATTTCGTTCAAATCCAGCTGTCATTTCAGGTTCTGCTTGTTTTTCTTCTAGTTCATGGAATTTGTAAGCTCAACATAATGATAGCAAAAGATAAAATGTGTTAGCCTGGTTCTCTGAGTGTAGCAACAGTCTCTCAGCTAAAAGCTGTTCCGAGATTGGTTTTAATCAAGGTTTGTGTGATTTGAATACTATTCATGTTGTTAATAAGTGTGTTACCACCACAACCATATGGGCCCTAAAAAGTATCCATGTTAGCTGCCCCTATAATATCGTAACTTGAATTTATAAAGAGCCTTTCAAGATACCAAAGGACGCTTTACATGTGTCAGTGGTGACAAAAGAAAAGAAAAGTCATTTGCACAAAACAGGACAGAAATAAACAGCACTAATGACAGGGTGGAGCATTAACTGAGGCCAAAGGCCTTAGTGAACAGGTGGTGTTTTAGGAGTTTTCTGAAGCTGTCCAGAGAGGCAGCACTGCAGATTTCGGTGGGGAGAGAGTTCCAGAGAGTAGGGGCTGCAACACAGAAGGCTCTGTCTCCAAAGGTTCATAGTTTATTGGTGGGAATTGAGAACAAACCTGTGTTTGAGGACCGCAGCCTTCTGAGCGGAGTGTAGGGGTGGATGAGGTCAGTCAGATGTGGTGGGGCTAGGGCTTGGAGGGATTTATAGGTGAGAAGGAGGAGTTTGTAGTCAATGCAGGCCTTGATCGGGAGCTAGTGGAGATGAATGAGGGTCGAGGTGATGGGCTGCCATATGGGCATCTGTCCCCATATGGAATAAGTGTGGTAGAAAGATCTCTTCACTCTGAGGATGAGGGTTGCATAGGTAACCTTCTGTTTCTGATGGCGTAGCGTGACTCAATTCTCCCCAACCCTAGAGGGAAGTAGAAGTATAAGCAGCATGCATCCAAGGCCAGAGGTGCACCACTGAACTCGAACAGTTTGGGCTTTGTATTCTTTCAAATAAGTCCTGCTACCCAAGGGTTTAATTTAAAACCCAAAACAAAATCTTACTAATTGTTTCGGATTTCAACAATTAACTCACAGTCACAGCTTTAAGTCACAGCTTTGTATTAAACTGGAATTATCTTATAAGGAGCTATTTACGTTTATATTATGGTTATGGTTTTTTTTTTTTTTGGAATTGCAACTGCTAAAGTAATACAAAATAACACAATTTGACACAGCTGTTACCACCAGGGCTAGCATGTACCTCCTGTCTGAAGAAAATAAGCTAATAGAGAAGTCAGCAAGTTCCCATAGCCATATTGCTTGTTGTGAACTTCTGTGTGAAACTTTTTTTTCCTTTCTAGTGAATCATTTAATGGAATTTATCCAGGGTCCAGAAAGAACAGTTCGGGATGTGAAAAGCTTCTTGTGAAGGGGAGATGAAAAGGTTTGCTAAATTTCTACTCCTTCAGATTTTGTGTCGAGGTCTGTTCCTACACTGACAGTGTTGTGTTGAAATGAGTGTTGGTACCTGTGTGTGTTTAGCATTTTCTACACCCCCAAACATCTAGTCATGGACTGCATGTCTTTCTGTGGATGTTTAACAAGATCAACAATTATATATTCCTGAAAACACAGATATATCAGGAAATGTTTGATCCTTATCACTTTCAGTTTATCAAGATATTATGTTTCAGAAATCTCATTTAATCAAATAGTATTTTCTTGTGGCTTTAATGTTAAAGTTAAAATGTTAAGACTGGTCATATCTACAACAGAGAGTGAACATTCATTTAGTTCAAAATAATAAGA
Organism: Paralichthys olivaceus; assembly: GCF_024713975.1. NCBI lineage: Eukaryota > Metazoa > Chordata > Actinopteri > Pleuronectiformes > Paralichthyidae > Paralichthys > Paralichthys olivaceus. The sequence goes on from NC_091106.1 coordinate 3,398,006, forward strand.
GGAAAATATCAACTTGCAATTGCTACAATATCTTTTGAGCTTCAAAGATGCTGTTGCACAAAGCATTATTAGAAAAAGAAAAAGATCCAGTGTTGTCGAAGTCATTCAAAGACAAAGAAAAACTGCACAATATAACCCACATTATTACCACAGTGGTATTATAAGAGTTGTCTTGCATTGACTGATCACTGCAGTATATTGGCCAGTTGAGAGTAAAAATTAGTCATGTCTCATCTTACAGTGTCTGGATAGTGGACAACAAGTGATGCAGTTTCTTGACAATCAAACATACACTTTCCTCAATCAGCGTATCAAAATAAAATAGTGGGACCTCTGGGCTCATGATGGGTGAGTGTGCAGTTTGCTTTTCTGTCCCCAGAAGTAGCTGCAGAGTGAGCACTCTGCTCTCTGAGGTAAAAGTCCGCCTCGTCAAGTCATCCTGCGATAGATACAGGCAGCGGTGGACGTTTGGACCAGATCCCAAGTCTGAGAGAGCAACATAATACAGTGTCTCCTGCTTTTTTGATTTGATATCAAGTGTCAACAAAACATGTTGTCACACAGTTCCAATCTTTTATTAGCCTGGAGATTTAACTTGAATTATGTTCCATGAACATTGCTTCTGAACATCTCACGAATAACCTTTTCAAAAACCTGGCAATGCAATAACAGCATTAATCTGTATGAAAAAACAAAACAAGTCATATTCACATTTAGCAGCCTAATCTGATTCATCTGATAAAATTCATAATCAGGAGCAGCTCTAAAAAGATATAGCCATGATTCAGCCCTACCTTCTTTTAAACCGCTGCTTGAATATTCATTGGTAGTAGATTTTGAGTTATTGACAGAACAAAAGCTCTGTTTACATGTGGGTGGGTTGGTGAGGACTTCTGAATAAAAGCTCCCACACACTCAAGCACAGATGTACTGAATCCAAGGTCAATATTTAACAAGGAATGACTTGGAAACTTATGAAAGCAGAACTTGAGGTTTATGTCAAAAATGTTTTTCAATCCTTCCATTATTGCAGGGTTACGGTTGGAATGTTGACTTTCTCTTTGAAATTAGATTCTCCACCAGATGAAATGATCGAGACATGTGTCCCAATACAACTGGATGCTTGGTTGTGTAGAAAATGTGACCATTTTACTTGATCCATCCACACAGTGGCTGAAAATAATGTACACATACAGACATATACAAATATACATATCCTTAAGCTGTACTGTATAACCTCTTCACCCTGTTTTTCTAGATTTGGTGACGAAACAAGAATGGAACGATAATATATATATATATATATATATAATTGTTTTTAAAAGTCAAGAGTAGTATATCTGCTTAGTTTTATATATATACACACACACACATATATATATATATCTACAGTTATTATTTTTGACTTCTTGGTATTATATAACTAATTATTATATCCAGAGATGTATGTATATGCTAATAAAGTGTCTTTATGTAAAAACAACTCCTTTTGCAGAAGGTCTTCATTGTATCCATTTATTATTATTTGACATACAAAGACATACATAAATAATATAGATCAATAATTGTCAATGACTGGGCTATAACACAGTACCAGTCTGAAGTGTTGGACACCTCATGGATTATTGTTTTTGTTAAAGTCACTGTTTGGTTTTACTGTTGCATTGATTTTTCCACTTCACGACATAATGATGCATGTGGACAGTCAGTTTTCACATTCATATGTGTGGTCATGGGAAAGAAGGGGGAAAATATCACAGAATATTGTTAGGTCTACAATGTGGCCTGTTCCCTCAGCTGGAATCATTTGCTATGCATGAAAAGATGGAGAAGGACAGTGGGTGAAAGACAGAATGAAAAGAGAAAATATCCCAAAATCAGGAAAAGGTATGATGGTATATCCAGATAGTCAACATGATGTTTACATTTCTTTTTAACATGTTAGACTCCAGATGACACTGAAGGACTTTTTTTTTAATGAAAACTGTCAAATAATAAAAGTTGTTGTGTCATTTGCGAAAATGTGGTCGGTTCATGACCCAACTGCTGCAGTGTATGGTGATCCCTCTCACTGCTCCACAGAAAACCTCTTTGCCTATGGTGCACACACACACACACACACAGTGCTGGCCTATCAATAACATCACTTGCTGTTGTATGGTAATCAGATTGGGCATTCTTCATTTATTCATTCAATTACAGCAGTGGTATCTGTGAAGTTTCCTGCATGTGTGTGCTCTGTGTGCAGTGAATAGATTCACTTCTCAGTTGCTGCCAGGGGAAAGGGAGCCCTATTATTTATTAGCAGGGATGGTAAAGAATCAAACTAATTTGTATATGAGCAACCCATGCATTACTCTCTCTCTCTCTCTCTCTCTTTCTCTCTCTCTCTCTCTCTCACACACACACAACCAAGCTATTTAGTCATCATGCTTGCTCCCTCTCTCTCTCGCTCTCTCTCTCTCGCTCTCCCTCTCACACACACACACACCAAGCTATTTAGTCATCACTCCTGCTCGCTGCTTCACTCTCTCTCTCACACACACACACACAGTAGAGGGGGTGACGTTCTCATTGAGGTGTCACTGTCAGCACTACAGAAAATACAAACTCTCACTTTCTCTCTCTCTCACATACACACATACAGTATAAAGTACTTGGTTCACTCTGCAATGCAGCAGTATCGGGCTCCTGGAGTCTCTGTCAGCGCGCCAGTATACCCAGTGCCTCTGTGACCGCTGTGCTGGGGGAGTTCTCGTCTGTCTGTCTCTGTTCCTTTGTTTGAATACATTCACCTGCTTTCACATGTGTAAACCAATTGTTTCTGAAACAGTGTTTCAACCAGACCCTGGAAGTTTAGGAACCTATTTCAAAGAACTAAGAAATATAGTCCACTATATAATGAGTTTGCCAGTTTGAAGTGCTCTCCGTATGTCTAGTGATTTTTTTTTACACCCTATTTAGTGCACTCACATTGTTTCTTCGATGCATCGTGAAACTGATGGTCACAAACTGAGCAATATCTTCCATCATGCGTTGTGCTTGAGGCGGAGAGACGAGAGGAGAGAGGGCAACAGGAACAGCCTGGCCTGTCTAATAAATGTATGCAGAGCATCACAGCCCAAACTGAGGCTTACAAGTTCATTTATACATTTAGTCATCCATCATGTTTTTGACCTAAAACTATTCATACTAAGTGTAAAATAAACATTTGAAATGTATTTGAGGGATTTTCTAGCGACCAACATTGTTGTTGTTCATCATAATCCTGTGACAACGACGTTATTACTAGTGCAGAGAAAATGTGCAAAGTAGCATTTGAAAATGTCTTTTTCTTTTGCAGGTGATCTCACTATAGTCTCGTATAGGAAGTCTCTATATGGTGAATTAGGGGTTAGTGAATGAGTGGGTGATTTCGGATACAGCCATGGAGAAGATACAGATTGTGCTGCTGTTGATGGCGATGTCCTGCTTTGAAAATAATATTATTGAGTAGATGAGCTCCAGTAACAAAGCATAATCAAGCATATTGAAAACGTCTAAAATGTTGGACTATTTGGAGAATGACTGAAAAAAAAAATGCTGGAGTGCTCAACCAATCAGGCGTCAGTGCTGCAGGGCCCAACACAAACGTTCCTGTACTTTCTTGAAGTACTCTCCTTCGGATGTTTGAGGGTGTAAAAACATTTCCCTAGAATTTAATTCAGGCCCTGGTCACGCGGTCGTACAAACAACTGACACCTAAAATGAGCAGTCTGTTCAAGAAGAGAATGTTGTGCCTCGCCATTCTGTATAAATGCTACAAATACAGAATTAGAGGGCTGGGGCTGCATAATTGTTTTGACAATAAGTGTGTATCATGTTGATGATGACATTTACGCCTCGAGGACCCTGGTGACCTTGTATCGAACCATACCATGCAGTGTTTTTCTGACACAGAGCTAAAATACTTGAAAAGAGATTCTTACAATTTTAAAATACCATTTAACATTTTTTTTCAAAGTCTGAGGTTGGCTGAGGTATGACAGTTGAGATATTCCATATGGATGTAGTGGCCTGTGGCAGTGAAACAGTGACTGACGGGGTGGGATGTTGATAATGTTACAAGCAAACAAATCACTTAAACAGTCGTTTTGCTGCATTCTGTGTTTGGAATGTTTTCAGTCCATGAAATATGGAATTTGCCTAAAACTTTTGCATACAACTGTATCTTGCCCACATTAGTCTCTCACATGGCATAAATAACAGGGCAGAGCTCAGCTTGTAAGGCTGAGTGGTTCTCACGAGGATGACAGCGATGCTTGAGGTGGTTCTCTCACACACACACACAGACACACACTGTTCTGCCTCAATGGTTCTGCTTGCCCTTACATAATCGCATGCTCATATGTGAACAACTGCTGGCTAAAGTGACAAGGAATACACATTTTAACCAATACAGACTTGACAATAGCATTCCATTGTTTTGAGCCCCAGTGTAAGACGTCTGCATCAGATGATAAACATGTACTTTCTGGAAATATTCTGCTCACATGAGGCCTGTACTATAGACAAGGATGGATATACTGTGGCTCCCACACCTGAACAAAAAAACTGATATAACAGCAGAGACATATCTCCCACTAAGATTCTTTAATGCAAACCTGTGGGCATTAGTGCATGAGAGCAGCAGGATCTCTCTTCACCCCATGGGTCCTCTTCCTCTTCACCTGTGGAGCCATAGAGGGCTGGCTGCATCGCTGGGACACAGATAACATGTACAAGTCCCAGAGGAAGTTGCAGGACACCCATTAAGGAAGGAAGTGACAAACAGAGCCAGCAGAAGCACCAATGAAAAACTGGAGTGGATTACATCCACCTCATAGAGAGGGCGACAAATGCTGTAAACAAGACTTTCCAGTAAAGAATGAGACAATACACAGGGCCTCATTTTTTTAATAGTTTCAAAGCTCCATGTAAATCCTCAATCAGAATAAACCAGCAGGTACATTTCAAAAAAGGGTGGTTCAGACTTTTTCACAAACCCATCGAAGGGAAAACTGCACTATGTAAAACAACTTCCCCTGTTTTTCTTCCTGTCCATTCTATGTACGCTCTCCATATTCACATTAATGTGTGGGGATGTACATTTATGTGGATTCATCACTTTTGAGCATGTCACACAGTTGCTCTGATTCAATGCTTTGGCTCATATGAACATCAAACTCTGCAGGCTTGGACTGGAAAAAGTAAAAATCATGCAAATGCCAGATGGGATGGCAAACAAAACCCAAAACAGAAACATTGACCTGCCTTGGGCAGCTTGACGCTGGGAGAGACCATCTGACTGGAGGTTACACGGTCCCAAATCAGCTACCTATACTGTGAGGCAGGTGCAGCATACACTGGATTAATAATGCCTTTGGATGGCACAGAGAAATGATGTAATGCTGACAGAGATCAGACCAGGAAATGCTTTCAATTTGGACATGGACAAGAATATTTATTTATTTGTTATTTAGATTTTTGGGATAGAAAAAGACAGGGTAAAAACAAAGACTATTTTCCCCTTGCTTGGCTCCAGTTCCTCTGACATCTTTCAAACCAAATGGGCAAACTACACTTCCTGGGGCTTCTTCTTTTTACCCCCTTCTTTCCTGTTTGGTAGGAAGGAGTTATGAAGGGGACTGTCATGACCGATGAAAAGGTTTGGACTAAAACAATAAGACGCTCTTCTTTTCTCTGTCTTTCAAACCTGCATGAATCCCTCTGTCTTTCAATGTTGCGGATTAAGACACAAGACGCAGAATGAATGCTGTTGAATCCAAATGTTTCCTTCATTAAAGCACCATCATCATTCAGCTGCTAACATACACCGATAAATGACAAACAGTAAATGTTCCCAGCTCGCCGATGCAAATGTAAACCAAGCTCCACATCTGAGCGACGCTTTGTTTACTCAAAGCCAAGACAGATGAGCAAACTCTCCTCCTGCTTCTCTGCCACCGTTGGCGAAACAACAGCCCCCCCTTACTGCAAGTGCTGTTCATTTGCATTGGACACACGGTGGAAATGAGAGTCCCACAGTGATGGATGGGCTCAGTCTCCCTGCTATTTAAACAGAGTGACTGAAGACCCATGGAGACACATTCCCTGCTCCACACTTTCCCAGTCTCTCCAGCACCGTATACCTTCACAATCCATCTCATGCTAATAGGCTCAGGTGATACATCTGGCACAGAAACCATTGGCACACACTACTGAGGAGGGTCGGCCTGTTTAGTTTTATAGCTGCATGGAACAATCACTATGACGGGGTGGGGTGGGGGGTGGGGGTTGATGGGTTAGAGATTGGGAACAGAGTGCACTGTTCAGGTGTTCCTCAGTAGCCAGTATTCATATATTGTGTAATACATAAGTTATATACATATATATGCTACAAAAACTAAAACAATGTTACATTTTAATTAGATTTGAATTTATTCATCACATCTTGAAGCATTCGAAATGTTAATGGTTATTAATCAGTTTCTGAGAGCTTAGTTTTATTTAATTAGTTACCGAGGGAAATGATTCTGCTTTCCTGCCTTTATGTTAATTTTACTTTATTTTAATTTACTCTGAAGCACTAAATTAAATTACAAACTAAATAATCATCATAGCGCTATGTTTCGAATTTGCGATGATTTTATCTCTATCACTGCTGGCAATTGTTTTAATGCGATGAATTTATAAAGATCTACCACAAACATTCACATTGCGTACTACAATTGTCATGGTTAGTGACAGCTGCTCTGGGATCGTTGAAGCACTTGTCTGCTGCTGTTTCCATTCAAACTGTATCATCCCCTTTTTATTTTCATGGAGCAGGCAGACGACTAATACATATGTGTTCAATCATTTATGGATTGTTGTGTATTTCGGGCAGAGGTGTATTTTCTGTCCAACATGTGGTCACCTAAATTGAGCAGTTATATCACACATCATAAAGAGTGAGTTACTTCAGCGGCGGAGGTTCTGGCAGTGAGAGTGAGCTCTATACACACCTCAGTGATTCACTGAGTGATTATATTGTCAGAGTGTGTGCTGACCACAGGCCTTACAACCTGGCACGCTAACACTTATTTGTTCCTAGTGGCTGTGCATTACATTGTGTCAGTGCAGACAAACACATAACAAGATAAACAGCGTCACAAACACAAGCTGTTGACAAGGTGATGGTCTGGTACTGGACCCCAGTGTAGCTGCAGGCCAAATGAATAAACACCTCTGTACTGAGCTGTTAGAAAATGTACTTACCCACACGCCTCAATGGAACTCCACATTTATTTACACACGTCTTAGCTTCCTGATGACAAAGTTATTTATCACCCCCACAACAAGAGCCTCAGTTCCTGTGACTCTAGTCCTATTGTTTTAGGCTGAGAACAATGGTGCACCACACATGGCAAGAACAGCACACGTACACAAAGTAACACCTGTGCACAAGACTCATCCTGTGTGTTGTTGCTGAGCTGCAGGCTGAGGGAGCGCAGCGGGGACGGTGAGAGGTCGATAAACATCTTGTGATGAACTCTGTATCACTGCATGAGATGAGATACAATGTCACACATATATGTTATGAAATACAAACTCATTTAAAGACTTTGCAAGGTTATGGATTGAGGATGTGTACACACCGGAGTTATAATGCAGGTGGATCAGTGAGTGTCTAGATAATAGTAAGTGGTAGAAGGTGGAGTAGGTGAAGAGTTGTAGGTGAAGTAGGTGGACTAGTAATTATTGCGTTTGCTCGAATGACCTTAACGGAATCAACAGTTATTGTTTGCATAGCACTGTTAACACTAATAATCAGACTGAACCGCTGTGTCTCACTTGAGTTCAGCTGAATTAAAGGGGAATACTCAAGCTTGCCTTTGCCATTACCTCTCATGACAAATAAAAAGGGCTTTAAAATGATTAGTACATTTTTGTGGGTGACACAAATATTGTAAATTGACTGTTCAGATTTTAGGTCTTGACTTTCTATGTAAAGTGCCTTGAGATAATGCATATTATGATTTGACGCTATACAAATAAAATTCAATTGAATTAAATGAATAGTGTCTCTAACTTGAATATTTAAAGGTGTGCATGCCTTTAAAAGCTTTACAGTGTTTGTACCAAGTGAGCAACTTTAATTAAAATATACTGGCTGACATTTTGGATCATGGTATCAAGGTCTCTTAATTATTGTTTATTGGTATTCCCGTTAGTTGTTGCCTTGACAACTGCTCTTCCCAGTCCATATTCAAAGAAAATATAAATAACCAACAATGTTTGGAGTCTCAGTATATACTGCAAACATACATCATCATTTCAGTCGACATGAAATGACTGCAAATACAACACAGAACAAATTGTATTGGCATCTTTGCAGTTATCAGGGTGAGAACACATGTCTTCTGTTGCCTGTGAGATGTCATATTTTAAGGCACTGGAACTATCTAAAGCACAATAGGTACAATTCCATGAGTGTGATGTTGGTGTATAACTATGTTGTAGTGGCAACAACTGCTGAAGGGTACTGCCACCACAGCAAGTAATTCTGGGATGTGATGATAAACCCTACAGTTTGCAGTGGGTGGAGAGGCCGTTCAGCACCTCACTGTGTTTCACCGTGTTAGAGGTTAGGTTTTTGCAGACTAATGACAAAGGCAGGTAGCTGCTGTGAAGAAAGAACATATGCTTCAGTAAGCAGGTACAAATTACAAATCAAAAACACTGTGAGAAAAGGAAGGAGCACAAGTAAAATAAAAGAATTGAAACTGAAGCACAAGGTCAAACTGGGGAGATGAACATATGAACTGACAGAGAAGACTGGGAGCAATACCACTACATTTCTGTCTGAGAAGCAGTGTCATATCAATATGAACGCTCCCTGTGCGAGCCATGTGGGAGGCGTATCAGAACATTAAGGGATGTTCTTCACTCCGGTCTTTGTTTTCATCAGGCAGGCTGGATGGTGCCTCTCTGCGACATTCGTCTAAGAGGCAGTAGCTATAATGAACAGTTGTCCACTCACTGTTGATAGCCTGAGTGACCCAGATAGCCCCGGACCATTAGCGCCCAATCACTTACCATGAAATTGGTTGCAGCCTCACCACCTCCTGGCAGGTTCACGAAGAGGAGTTGTATGCTTGTATCAGGTGTTAGGTTCAGCATCTTGCAGAACAATTCTGGAGTCAATGGAAAAGGGAATCTCTATCAAGCATTGGCAACAGGCGAGTAAAGGGACCTGAAGGTTGCAGCAGTCATGATGATGGATGCTCTTCCATGAAATGGTTGGAAACTGGCCAAAGTTCTAAATATAGAGACTGACAAAGATGGACTCAAGAGGAGGGTACAGATTTGTCTCAGACACCAGAAGATGATTGGAAAGCATTCTGAGCCTGTTCAGAAGCTCTTTCTGCTCCTGCAGACTGGGTAACCACTCCGCTCTCTCCAAAACAGACCCTTTACTGTGCGGAGAGGATTCAGACTTTTTTATTGGCTTGTGTAATTGAGTACACTTACATATTTAGAGTAAAGGTCATTTTGAGTTTAAAACTAATTCATGCTTTCTGTCCCATATTGTCCTGGAAATCATTCATAATTTGTGGAGTGTCAATGACCTTTATAATCGCCAAGCAAAATTCTTCATGTAATCATTTTCAGTCCTGTTTTTGTCTGTCAGATAAAACTGGTTGGTCTCTCAAGCCAGGTCTCTGTCTCGAATAAAAATAAAGGTGGATAACGTCCATGTGAAAGTTAAACTTTAAATCAATTTAACAATATTGTAATGCTATTTTTAATTCCTTACTAATCTAGAGCTATAATTAACACTATAGTGACATTTCAATTAATTATTAGTATTTTGTAATAAATTACTTTAATTAACTAAAGGCCTGCATGCCTTTATATAATCCTGTTATCTTCAGCAGTTGATGTAAATAAAAGTAAAATAATTTATTATTGTAGACAATTGGGTTTCACGGCAATTCCAAAATAACTATAAATATTTTTTATTTTTTTATTTTTCTCAACTGTTGACGGAGCTGAGGACATGACACATTTCGTAAAAGGCCCAGAGCTTGTGCACATGAAATCTTGGACTTTAATGAGGACTGTGCAGTCAGTTCTGGTTAATCATAAACATTCATTCAAATATATCTTGGTGCTTTTGTTTTTGTTTTATAATTAACTCACAATTTAATTATACTGTTAATTATCTTTCCTTGCTGTATTATTTTCTTTGCAGGTTTGTGCGCTGTGTGTTTTATTGTTTATTTGATGTGTGATAAATTATAATGAAAAGGTAATTCAGTTAAATGTTTTGAGCAACGGAGCAGGTTGTTGTGGTTGTTGTAATGAAAATAATAACTTCAATTGTACCTTGGTGTAATCAAGTATTTCAGCCTATTAATCACAATCACGTTGAGAGAGGGTAAAAGTAAATCTGACTGGCTACTGGCTTGTATCCCATGTGGCCTGCTTAGTAGATGAGCTGCATTACCTCTGTGAATGTTTTATTCTATTTATTTATTAGTCTTTAAACTAAATTTAACTAAATACCTAGCAGTGTCAGAAGCTGTCATATTAAACCCAACAGTTACTGCAAAGTATAGTATAGTGAAATGATGCATAAGATACTGCACAGTTGTTTTCCTCTGTATTTCAGCTTGGTAATAACTGTGGTTTGGACTTGGAGGGACTACATTCTCCCTGTGCCTCTGATGTCAGTGCTCCTGAGATCCAGCTCCATCGAGTGAACAAAACTGTGCAGCCATACCGAACCCTAGCACAGGTTATTTTACCCTGCATAATTTTAATTAAGCCAGCCACATAATTGCGTTGTTGTTTATATTAATGCAAATCTGTTATTTAATGTTTTATTTATATGGGCATCTCATGTATTAGAATGAGGCTTACGACTGCAGGCTGAAGCAATTAAAATGAAAACGGCTTTCCTTAATGGACTTTAAGATGCTGACAACTTACAACAATGGCCAAAAATGTCTAGAGAACCGAGCATATCTATGTCACTGAAGAAGTAAAACCCCTCATGTAAAGAAGCAAAGTTCTTTATTCAGTAAAAAAATGTGTCTCAATTCAGCTGCTGCATCCGTCGGAGGACCCGGTCTAAGCAGTTACTGAAAGTAATGCGTTGGCTATACTGCAACTACCATTTCCCTCCTCTGATATGGCTGATTATGTCTCTAACAAACAGTTAGCAGCCAGGGCTAAATGTCATGTTGTAGGTGCATCAACTTAAAACTGAAAACACTGGACTCCGTGGTGGTAAATCCCATTCCACTGCAGAGAAATTGAGTCATTGCTCTAGATGTGAGGTCCATTAATATCTTGGAAGGGTAGGGACTCAAACAATTGATTAAAACTCTGGAACCTGGCTATCTCTCATGCACTGACAGCGAGGCCCACTGACATATGGGACAGAAATATGCAGACTTATCAAGCAAGCAAGTGCTAGGCTCTCTGTTTCACAATAGACATGTGGTCCACTCAACAAATGGAGGCCCACATGACAGTGATGGCTCACTGGATAAACAGCGCCTGGGAATGGAAAGCCTGGTGTTAAAGATTAAATCAGTGGATGAGAGCGGTGGCTTGTTAATAGGAGACGCTGTTGAACATATGTTAATTGTAAATTGTAATTATGATAATTGTTTACACGTACAATGCACCTGGTTGACCATAAACATCTGTGAGCATTCATTAGAAGTTGTTTTCAAATTGTATTAGATTAATTTCTGTCTTAATACATGTACTTCATGGTGTGGGACACTGGCCAAACGAACAGCAAAGATAATCCAGTAATTTCCAATTTTTGTGTATCTGTGTGTACATGTTCGGGAATGAATGACATCACAGTTTACTTCCCACAAGCCCACTGTTGCTTTTATGAACGAGCATGCATCAGAAACAACAGTTATAGGATGATTTCTCCATGTTTGGTGAGCACTGCTAGTTCTTATTACAAGTTTGCAGCTAAATGTAGCTTCACTGCACCACATCAAATCAATTTCAAAAGGCGTCTGCCAGCATTTGTAATCATTTTTGTCAGAAAGTTTTATTAAAACTGAAGTGGAAAATATCAATAATCTGTAGTAAATGTATAAATATATTGCCAACAAGGTCACCCAGGGATTGTTCTCTTGAGTCTGTCTGACATGTGCAGTATGTGACGACAGTGAGGCCTGTGCTGAATTCCAAACGCAATATTAGAAGCTTGCAAATGAGACCAATCTAACAGAATTGGATAGTAAATCCCAGCGCTGAAGTTAGCATAACTTAGCTGCTGTAATGTAATTTCCCATTTGGATTTTAATGTGTGTCAGTCTCTGCTCAGCTGGGGCTCTTGCGGTCGAGGAAATTACACAATTGTAGCTGCAAATGTCTACAGTTCAATAGCAATAACTTCTTTTGTGTTATATACTGTGCTGTGGAGATGTGACGTGCTGGGATGTCACCTTGGCAGAGGTGTCTTGTTCACACTTAACAATGGAGTGTGGGGATAGCGCTGAAGGTGAGATGGTGTAGGAGAAGCCAGGAACTGGTGGCAGCTTGTGTAATGTAGAAGAAGCAGGTGCTCAGGAAAATATTATTCAGATTACATTTGCAAAGTTGTTAAATACTGTACTTTACAGCAGGAAAGTATATTGAAGCAGAAAACTCTTTAGACTTCTAATCCTGTTTTCTCTGGGTACATCCATAGCATTTTCAAAGTAAAACGATTCCTGTCCAAAAACAGTGAAGGCTACTTCATAGCTGAAAAGGCCCAATCAGCAAGTGGTTAAGAGTGCCAACGTTTTTGTTTCCAAACATATGTTTCTGCCCGTCCAGACTAAAATGCAGCCCTGGAGTTTTCAAGATAAAACTTTGAGTCAAAGTGTGTTGGCTCACTGAGATTTTTCCCCACACAGTGCTGTTTCTGTCTGAGCATCACCTGAGAATCTGTAATCTTGCTGTCCTTTCGGCTTATTTCAATACAAATGGTACGGGGTCAGTCTTATTACAACTCTACTGCGCATTGAGCCAAGCTTCATTTAAAATAATCAATCACAGAGAAACACACAGTCCCCAGACACAGGGGGGTCCAATCAGAAATCAATATATGAATGTTATGGTAAATAACCGAGGCTCTTTTTGTGATAACTCATTTATAAACACTTACAATGGTTGTCTGACAAAAGTAAATCAACACCAATGCATACATTAATTAGCCATAATAATCAGGCTGTTGTACATCATTTTGTATGTTTTGAATCCAACTTAAAAAATATATCAGTCTAATTTTGGTGATTGAAACCAAAGAATTCCCCTGAAGAATTTGTGTTATTACCAACAAGGCACAAATATTCCACGGTTTCTATATCAGAATCACAAATCACACAGTTGTTTTCATCAGTGTTGAATCTTTTTCTCAGAAACTCATTTGCAAAATATTTGGAGTAGCACTCAGTAGAGCACATACCTCTTTCAAGGTACACACTCATAGATATCAGTTCCCTAATTGCATGAAATTTTCATTAAGGTCCATGAATTATTGTTTCAGGAAATGGTGAAATTTTTTTTCAAATGCCATAAGTCACTGTTAAATAAAGTGAAAACAAAAATCCAGGATCTGCACCAAGAGTTTATGAGTTCTTTCATGACCCATTCTGAATTCTTCCATCCATTTTTTGGGAAATCTGTTATTTTTATGTAAACTTGCTTACAGACAAACCAACCATCAAACAAACCTCCATGGAGGAGGTAAATGTCTGTCATTGTTTCAAATGAGCTCCTTTGGTTTTTGGCTAAGGTGAAATGAAGTATCTATTGCGATGCACCAGCAACTCTCAGAACTGCATCTTTGAACAGTTCAAAAATAGTGACATTGATTTGCCGATCAGCAGAAATCTAACACTTATCTGGGGCTTGTTTTTTAACCATCAATAAGTGTTAAAAAATGAGGAAAAAAACGTGTAGCATAAACGAGTTAAGCTTAACGTCTGTAGACATTTGTATTATATCCTGTTGTCTGTTTTCATCTAATTAAAACTGCTGTAGCTTTAATTTCCTGTGTGAAGATACAGACCTCATAAAAAATAACAAGGCTCTCCTCACAACTACGCTGAAGAGAAAGTCCTACCTGGCCTGATCCTGGTTCAGAGTGATGTCAGAGAAATGCTTGTGTAAATGTCACGGGAACCATCTGGTGTATCCTATTAACAACATCGCACAATATCACGAAACACAGCGCCCACCTGCTTTCCATTCGTTCATGTATAAAGGGAAATCACACTGTAAAATCGGGCAGTTTGTCTGGTTTATTATAGACACAGGCACAAAGCGCTTCATGTCGCCGTGAACATCTGCTCAGTCAGGCAACATTTGCAGGGATGTTTTTAAAAAAAAGTGATTTCATTCTAATAGCAACAGCTCAACATGCGCTAGCAGCACTGATTCACACCAGCACTGAGTTGCACTCTTGCGTCATACAGTGTGGGACCACAATTTATCTACAGTAAATAAATTGTCAGGTTTCTAAAGAACACATGAAGATTTATTTCTTTTGCTTTGGCCATGAGAAGCCAGGCCTCTGGGGAATACACCCATACATCTTTTTCGGCTAGAGTCCACCTAAAGGCTCAGTCTGGCTGCTTGCCTGTTGGTTACCATGGCAATCCCATCCCCCCCATCCCTTCTTAACACAAAGTGGAAGTGAGGGTCAGTTTGTGGACTGGCCTGTTTTAGATTTTCTTCTGTATTTTTTGTGCTTGAATGTTAAGCTCCATGAAGCCAAGGATGTTCACAGTACTTTAACACAGACTGGAACATCAGTTAATTTCACAACCTTTTTCATTTTTTTCTGTCCATTGGCCTGTTTATCCTCAGCCTGCTGTTACATTTATCAAACAGCAGGATAGAGCAGACACCAGAGGCAACCACACAAGCGTGAACAAGTCACCAACAACCTCTGACTGAATCCCTGCAGAGATTGATGAGGGACGGCACAGACTAGCTGGGGTTTCTTTCCTTCCCTCCCTGTAATTGCTTTCTTTATCCACCTCTTTGCCTTTTTCTGAATCTCCAGCAGGACCTTTGCTCTTTCTTCCTGTGTGTGTGTGTCTGTAGCCTCAGGCCATCGCAGCGAGGTGTTGAAAACAACAAGTGTCAACAGAGGCAACGGATGTTCAGACAGATTTCCACCAGCCAGGTAAAATGCTCTCAGTGTTAGACAGCACACACACACAAACACACACACACACACACACACACACACGCACAGCGCTCTCATATTACAAAGGAATTCTTTCAGGAAATCGTTTAAAAACTTTAAATCATGCAATTCTACAGCAATTTCTTTTTTCATCCATAACAGTGCTCAACAATTATCTTCTCACTGACAGCTCCTTATCTGTTTTTTCATGACAGCAAAAGATTGATGGGCACATTTATGGAGGATAAATTAAATTGCTATATAAGTGAACTGCATTAATTGCTGTTACATGTTGTCCTCTCACAGACCAGAGACATGCAGGCTAGATTGACTGGTGACCCTAAATCGCCTGTGTGTGTGTCAGACCTGTGGCTTTGGTCAATAGATGGACGACCTGAGTTAGTAGCTGTAATAAGTGTGTCACAAGCACCAGTGTCGAAGCGATTGTAAAAACAAATCACTTCTAATGAGCTTCTGTGTGTAACACACCTGGAAACTGAACACAAGAGAAGATGGACACTGTCTTCCCATTATTTTTCTTTCAGTGCATAGGGGTGGCTGTGGCTGAGGGGTAGAGTGGTCGTCCTCCAACCAGAAGGTCAGAAGTTCAATCCCAAGTTTGCCCCATGGAACAAAAAAAGTGCTGCTAATAGATGCACTGTGTGAATGTGTGTGTGAATGGGTGAATGGCAAACTGTAGTGTAAAGCGCTCTGAGAGGTCATCAAGACTAGAAAGGCTCTATATAAACACAACCAGTTCCCATTTGATTAAAGCTGCGTGTGTGACAGTGACGCTGATATTTTAGATGGTATCATCATCACCACCAATATAACAAAACTATATAAGGTAAACATGGTTATATTCTCACTCAAACTGCAATTACAGCTGCTATAAATAAAACATGTGCACATTATATTATTATTAATTATTAATCTGTTGGCAGCAGTGCAGGGCATCACTTTCTTTCTGTCTCTTTCCCTCTTGAATTGGCAGCTCGTAAAAAGCACTACAGACAGTTTGAAGTTGTGCTTATTTTCATATGCTACGTCACACATTTGCATATTGCACAGTCTTTTCACCTCTGACCAGAGACTACAGCTTATTGCTCTAATGGGGATCATCATGACAAGGTAAAATGAATTCTGTATCACATGCAGTGTGAGCTTTAACATGAGGAATACTAATAGCTGTATTGACATTTAAAAATAACACACATAGCTTCAGGTTACATGCTATCCTGCGTCACATATTATATATGACATTTTACAGTTTGAGAACATTTAAGCAACTGAGATGCTACGCCACCATTTCACTTAATGTACGCATGTCAGCCCTGGTCTGAGCAGAATGACTATTGGTGTGAATTATTTTGACAGCTCCTGATGACCCCATGCTGACAGCTAAAAGCTGCAAGGGATTGTGGGGGGGAAACGAGAGGCAGGGATATGAAAAGGTTACCAGTGTAGTAACCAAGGAAAACAACTTAGGCAGCATATCTGATGGTTTATCTTGTATGTGTGTGTGTGTGTGTGTGTGTGTGTGTGTGTGTGTGTGTGTGTGTGTGTGTGTGTGCCTGTGTTCCAGAGTGGGGGGATCACAGCGTGATACACTTGTAACTGATCTGATGTCATTCAGCCAATTTATGCCAAAGGAAAGTCATTGTTGGCAGGGACCAATCCAGTGAGGCGGCCTGTTGACTGGTATTGATCCATGCCCACAATATGCAGCCTGTTGTCAGACTTCCAATTCCGTGGAAATTAGCTGAATGACACCTTGGGGTTGCTTTAAGCTCTAGAAATTGCCTTGGAGAGCAGGGGGTTTGGAAAAGAGACACAATTAGACGGTTCAGTCAGGCTGTCTGAGGTTCCACAAGCTTCTGCTACCCGATGCAATCCCACATTCAACTCAATATTTCTTTTATTGGACTTTTTGAAAAAGACGGTTTACTTTCTATGTTTTAAGACAACCCAGCATTCACATACAGCTACACATACTTAAAGCTAGGGGTGGTAAGGTGTTAAGCCTGGAAGCCTAGCAAGAGCAGGCTACACCTATGAAAAATGCTGCCGATAAATCCCACCACCTCCCATCAGCCCTCTTGTCAAAGCTACGGCCATATGAGCACACACTGCCTGACAACTGCTAAAAGTTACTCTACCAAAGTGCATGACTTCAGGTCAGGTTTTTGTCTCTGATGTGTAGATCTGATTGTCTGACCTTCTGATATTGTTAAGCTGAATCTCAGAAATGGGATTTTAAAGAACTACACTTCCCAGAGTGCACCAGCAGCAGCAAACCGGCTGCAAGTCACCTGATCAATCATTGTCACTGATTTGGAGCACCTGAGAAGGAATGGAGGTTCTCAGTCATTCAGACAAACACACTTCAGAGAGAAGAAGATCCAAGTTCACTTCAGTCCAAAGACGCCAATGGTAGATGAAATGTTTCATTTACTTTCATGGTGTTTGCAATGCTGCTTAATATGTTCAAGTTTATGTTTAAGTGCTGTGTAGACTGGTTAAGGAACACACTGCAGCATTGCGCTAAGAAATATTTCACTTTGAGTTTGAACAATTAAAACTATAAGATACAAAAGGATAATACAAAGTTAAAAATGTTAAAATTCTGTTAAATGTTAAAACTTTACTAAAAATGTGGAAAATTCATGAAATTAGATTTTTATTTATTCCATTTAAAACGCTTAAGTGGTTAATTCATGGTTGTTAACTTGTTTCTCTGTTTTTAAAGGTTTACTACCTAATTTATGAACAGACCAATCAACTGACATAGACAAAAGAAAAATAAACGTGATTAAGTTGGAAATTTGAGTTGTCCTTGTGTCCTTTGGACGTTGAACAAGAGGAGGACTTGACAGATATTTTGGATGAGGTGACCCATGTTTATGTTGATGCAAAAATCTTGAGTCAACAGACCAAATTGTTTAATTTGTGTCCCAGATGTTAGACAGCAAGCAATAAGACATGCAGAGCCAGGAGGAGTAATTGATTGAACTATCAGTCTGAATACTTTTAAGACAAGGGTCTACAATGTCTGTGGGCCAAGCTGTGTACAGCATATGGATAGGAAACATAAATCGATTAAGTATGTGTACGTTATCCAAGCAATACTGTAAGCTCCTCTCACTCTCTCTCCCTCTCTCTCTCTCTCTCACACACACACACACACACAGACTATTAAGAGCTGTTCTTCTTGTCTAACAGGCTTATCTCTCTCCTTTCCTCTGTCTCTAGACAAAGCAGGAAGATAACATCAAGAGGACCTGCTGTAAATGCTCATTGTACAATTCTTTAATTTGTAGTCATTAAGCGTAAATCCTCTCAGGAGGATTGATAGCTGGATCTGCACAGATAGCCCGAACCACCAGCATGGAAATCCTACTCTCCAGTAGTAATCTGCTTGGTGGCCTTTCTGAATGGCTGGCGGTGTCACACATGCTTTAAATGCAGCAGCTGACCATAAAGGGTTTCATATGTGAGAAGGTTTTTGAAAATCTTTAACACAAGAGAAAATATCTGTGTTATAAGTTTCTGTCCATACTTGATACTCTGCATTTCCTTATTAGGATAGCACAATAACTCCAATTGAGCCAAAATTCAGAGTGTGTATAAGTAAATCAGGATATTTCTGCCAGGATGTGAAAAAGGTAGACATGGATTTTGTTTTTGTTGTGGTAGTTAAAGGATGCATCTGGATGAGACATCAAGAGATTCCTCATGGTGGTGCTGGAGGCCAACACTATCTAGACTAATTATCTCATTAAATAGTGTTTCTCTGAAGTGTCTGGTGCCAAGTAGCTGCAATAAGTTCTGTTTAGTAGCTGAAAATTACAATGGAGGTCATTGAGGTTTTTATTTACTTGAGTTGTGCTTGAAGTTTCATTAACTACTCTGGCTTCATTGATGAGGAAAGCTGGGGTTTATAACAATGAAAGTTTAATGTTTCCTAATAATATCACCTGAAGGAAGTACAATCACCGAATATTTTGTGAGTGACTGTGAGTGAACTTTTGCTTAGGTGGAGGATTTATCATTACCTTAACATAACAAACTAGCTGATATTACAACTCAAACCAGCTATAAAGGGTTTCTTTAGTCCCTGAAATAGAATATGATGGTCAATGCTATCAAATGCAGCTTAAGATCAAACAAGACAAGAAACTATAATTTTGTCCGAGGTTAGATTAGAAAGTCACTTGTAACTCTCTCTGTCCTTGTGCTATGATTGAATTTAATCTAAATCATGCCTGTGAGTTCTCAAATTAACCATTGTAGAAAACCCCACGATGAATTGATGACTGCCCTTTTAAAGATCTTAGATAGAAAAGGTTACATAAAAATCTATAGTTGGCTGAAACACAAGAATAGGCTTTTTAGGAAAAGGTTACAGCCACTTTATTAATTTCCTGCTAAGAAAGACAGATTGATCATTGATTAGCAGCCTAGTTGGGATGAGGTCCAGCAGACGGTTTGACAGATGGAGAGATCATTGAAGTTAATTGGTGCAGCTCCATGGGAGAAAATAGAATCATCATGTTACAGCTGTTTCTTAGATGCATTTCTCAAATCACATTTTATTGATGGATTGTCAAATACTAACTGTGTTTCTTTTGGGTGTGTGCACTCTTGAGGAATGATCTGATCTTTGCTGTTTTAGACTCTTGCTCAGTGTCTCCAGTTGGCACATCAGATCTGCTAAAAGGCCCTGGTCTGCCAACCATCGGGCTTCTGTTTCCATCAGGTACAGTATGTGACCCTGCTGAGTCCGGCTGCCCTGGCCTCTTGCATTTGAACAGCCTCCCATTCCACTTCTTCTGTCATAGCTGGAGCCTCATCCATTGTTTCTCCACACAGTTTGTCACAGGGGAACTTCACGTCATTAATCGCAGCTGATACAGTTTCATAAATGTCCTTACCTGTCATGATGCTCTTTAGACTCCTGTCAAGCTGTTCCTCCATGATACAAATACTGTAGTAAACTCCCTGCAAAAAACATTAAGAGTTTTGCTGTATATATGTCTTCTCATCACATGCAGTTAATTACAGGCTACCTCTATATTACTACGTTTACATTTTAAAACAGCGAAATGATCTCACAGGCAACTAAAACTTAATCTGCTATGGTTCCCATCATGCTTTAAACAAATGGCACTGCATCTCCTTAGATCCATTTATCACTCCACCCCTCAGTGTGCATTGCATTGTCATTGTTGATACAGACAGGACATGTTCAATGAGGGTTAACAATCCCAGTGTGAGGGAGCAATGACATCGAGTCTTACAGTATACAGTAACTGCCTCACTTTCAAACATGGAGCTGTATGGCAATAAATACTGAGAATGAAAGAGAAAACAATGTGTGCAATAATTAAATACAAATTGTGAAATGCAAGGTTATCGTCTGACGCCAGTAAATTTCACCTGTTCTTGTTTCTTAACCTAAACAAACAGAACAGTATGTCTATATTATAGAGAACCACTGTGCTTGTTGTTCATGGATTATCTCTGGTGTTGTGACTGAGGCAATTACAAAAACATGGATTACCTGAGCTAATGTTTAATGGCCAGATAAGGTGATAAATGCTTCTGCTGCTACATGTATGAAGACATTTACTCGTGGGTCAATCTTTGAGTCCACACAGTATTCTGCTCATGGCTTGGGCACTGGAGGAAACGCAGGTGCTGGATACTGACACAATGAAGAGAGTTCACACAATCTCATGAAAAATATACATATTTATTTAGTTAACTTAAACTTCACACTTCACTATTGGCTTACTTCAGAACATTTCTTCCTTGCTGTCCTACCAGTGACCCCATCCAAAACATCAGGTAATTAGAATATCACTCATAAGAGTGCATACCTTCACCGAGGCCCACCAACAGTTGCTTTAAATTAAAGCCCCTATACATAGGAGTTATAAAAACGGTCTAATTTTAATATTGCTGCCTCTTTATCACCTTTTTCTATGAACTATTCTCAATGTCTGTGGTGGGACGGTTTACCCGCAAAGTCAGAGCAGCGAGTTATGGCAGCCAGGCTGGAAAAGCCCATGTTGAGGTGGAGGGAGAGGAAACAGAGGTTGGGGAAGCGAGCCGGGCTACATGCTAGGCTAACCCGTACAGACCAGTGCCCCCTAGTCTGTTCCTCACCAACTCAAGGTCTCTTACAAACCAGGTGGATGAAATATGAATGAGAATTAAAATACATTACCTCATCACTATGCATCCTGCAAACAGCTATGTGTAATGGTGTGTTTGATATTCCAGCCAACTTCAAACCCCTGGAAAATCCACCACAAGCTTCAAGAACAGCTCCAGTGCTTCTTGCACCAGAATGGACAAAGATAGACAGCACTGTTATGGGACTGCACAGACTGAGCAATACCCACATTCACTCAGGTGTAATTTAATTTCAACTGTGCAATACATCATTTCAGTGTCTGTGCAAATTCAATATATCTGTGTGCAATTGGAAGATTCAGCTACTGAATCTGTTTACTGTATACACACGTGTACACAATATACATGTATATGTATTGTGCAATATACATGTATATTGTGTCATTTTAAACTTAACCTTGAGCTAACATTGTTGCTATTATTGCCTCATGTCCGTATTGTTCATTTTTCTATATTTCCACTTGTTCATACGGTTCCCATTTTCCTATATTTAACATACAAATGAAATGTTGAGATTGCATGTTACTTATTTTTTACATTCCATGTCCTTTGCTCCTGTAATACTGAAAATGTATCCATTGTGTGACTAATAAATAATTATCTTATCTTATATTACTCCTCTACTCTCTGGAAATCTACCTAGAAATCAAACAGTTCCCTCATTTGATGGTTTTAATTATGTCACCTCACTTTTTTGGGTAAAAAGACAATAAATTACAAGAAAAATGTCAGATAATACACTCTTTTAGATTCTGGTGACTTTAATTAAAGAACTTAAGTTAGCTAAAATAAACACAAAAAAACAGTAACATTCACTATACACGGTAAGTATAAATATGTTACCCACACAGTATCATACACAATGGTCTATCAGAGGCCCTCACTAATCTCAATGGTCAACAATACAAAAACCATACATAAATGACCCATGAGGAAACCCAACCACCTATATACCATTGGCATGTTATAGTGCTCTCCTCCCGTCCCTCAGGGAATCGTTAACACATTAATGCAGTGGTTTCTGCAGGCATACACCAGCTAGACCTGATTGATGAGGCTGGAATTAGCACCTTAACTGTGAGGCTGAATTACTCAGGGGTAGGAGCACACCCCTCCCCCTACCTTGAGGCAACATGGCACTATGTTGTGGATGATGAAATCCGTCTTTTTAATTGAATGGCAACAATGACTTTAAGTGTGTGTGTGTGTGTGTGTGTGTGTGTGTGTGTGTGTGTGTGTGAGAGAGAGAGAGAGAGGCTGTGTCCGAAATCACACAGTAATCACTATGTAGTCCACCATATAGCGAGTTCACGACTTTGTAGTGCTGCCCGAATGTTTAGTGAAGCTTTTTATTCCCCTTATAGTGCACTCATTGATTCCCACAATGGTAATTGTAACAATGGAAAAGTAGTGGTCATTTACCAAGCAATATATACCATCATGCATTGCGCTTGCAGCAGTGAGACGAGAGGAGAAATGTTAATATGAGCATTGCAGCACAAACTGCAGTAAGCAATTGTATTTACATGTTTCGTTCCTAAATGTATTTACACTAAGTGTCAAATACTAATTTTAATTCATTGTTGGATTTTAAACTGGTTGACATTGTTACATCATAATCCTGCGACAACTCCAGCTCACTATAGTCCTCTACATAGAAGTCCCTGTATGATGAAGTAGTGAGTGGGCTAGTGAGTGAGTGGGTGATTTGAGCCACACAGAGAGACAGTAAATAGGGAAATACACGCCATTCTCTGTAAGTACTTTTTGGAGGTGCAATCGAGTTAAGTGACATGGTCTTAATGACACATCATTGCTTTTTGTTAGCACTTTATAAATAGCTGGCATGCCGGGGATTTAACAGGAGCAAAACATCTGTTGCAGAGTCTCAGTGCCTGTCAATTAAAAAGTCTAGTTAACACAAGACACTATTTTTAACAAGCATCCACGTGTCAACATCTTGTCACTTCCATTTCAAACCCGTTAATTATGAACTCTCACTTTTTTTTCAACAAAGCATCAGCAAGTGTCTGACTTCACTACATCATTTTAATCACTGGTACTGGAGCCACCTTCAGCTGAATTACTGAATTCAATGCCATTTTCATTATTGCAAGACGGCTACCCTGAGTTCTAGCCTTAAAATCACACTGTTAAAACAGCCTAAATTAACTTCCTTTGCTATATCACATATTTGGAATGTTTGTTTTAACAGCGATTCTAAGGGGGAGGGGATTGACTGCCTGTTGTGCAGCCTCTTACCCCAACAAGCAATATTATCTCAAGCTTCCTTAAAATCCACAAAATATTGTCCAAACATTTTACATTCAATGATGAATTTCACCATAATCCATATATTTAAAAGGAAATCTACATAATTCAATTAAATGTAATTTATATGGCACCATATCACAACACACATTATCTCAAGGCACTTTACATAGAAGGTTGAGAGCTTAAAAATTACAGAGAAACTCAACAGTTCCTAACGAGCAATGGGGAGGAGAGGAGAGGGGGGAAAGAGGGGGAGGAGAGAGAGAGAGGAGGTGGAGAAGAGAGAGAGACCAAGAAGTTTCAGCTCTGACAGACTAGTTGTTATGAGTGATATTTATAGACGTAAAGATGTCATTAATGATAGCAGCAACAGCTGATGATTATATAACTGAAATGATAATAACAATAATAATTTCCTGCAACTCTAAAGTTGAGAAAGAGAGAGAGAGAGGGGGAGATAGAGGGAGAGAGCTGTTGTGTGGTAAATGCAATCCACATGATGTTCTCCTCTTTGTGCCCACAACTTTGGGCAAAACTCTGCCTGTGAGTGTGTTATTGTGAGGCCAGTCAGGCTTTGGACGTCTGAAGGTTCACTCTGCTGGAACACTAGCAGGTTCAGATCCATCCTGAAAACGTCTGGTGTGACCCAGATTGACTCAGATATTTTTATCTTCATTCACTGCCTATGCCACATTTTAGCCTAGTTACAGAGTGGGACCATGCAGACAGCAAGCCATGGCCTTATGGGTAATAGAATAGGTATTGACAGATCAATCCGTAAACTTTAGCTATGATTTTACTTGTATTACAGTGTCTAAAAACTTTGGGTTACTCTAAACCTTGTGGAATAGTGAGATACTTGTTCAATAAAAACTTTCTGACTAATATTTATTTTTAGTACATACATTTCATTTACTTTGTTTTAGTGTTCAGTTATGTGGAGACATCAAGGTCTGAATATGTAATAGGTTATAACATTACTGCCACAGTACGGAGGGAAAAAAGGAAAACACGTCCTGAGCATTTACCTGGTAATTTGATTCACCTGCATTAGCATTGATGTTATTTGGATATTATAGGTTTGTCACTTTAGTAACTGCAAGAATTGCATTGGTTTACTTAAGATCTCAGATTTCAGATATCTCTGACCCTGGAACCTCAGGACAACAACTTAATACTAATACTAATTATATTATCGCAGTAATTAATTATGATATCAATTGTGTCTGTTATCAGTAATAATTAATAGTCTTTACACTGTTGATTACATTTTAACTAGTCAGATCTGATACCTGATGGCGCTCAAGTGTCCCCGGTCTTTCTCGCCCCCCCCCCCCCCCCCCCCCCCTACTTCCCCCTCCCCACTATCCCTCTCTCTTCTCTCCCCTTTTTTCCACCTCAACTAGTCGAGGCAGATGACCGCCCATATTGAGTCTGGTTCTGGAGGTTTCTCTCTGTTAATAAGGGAGTTTTTCCTCTCCACATTCGCCAAAGTGCTGCTCATTGTGGGAACTGTTGGGTTTCTCTATATTTTGATTGTAAGGTCCTCTATGTAAAGTGCCTTGAGATAATGTATATTATGATTTGGCGCTACACAAATAAAATTGAATTGAACTGAATTGAATCTCAACAATATTATTACAATGACTTCCCCGCCAAAACCTTTTGTTGCGTCTGTTTACATCAACGACTATAGATGACATAACAGTTCCTTGTGACGACCACTGATGATGTAACAGCTCCTTGAAAACAAGGGGTAGGGAGAAGGGGTGAAATGGGATTCAGCCCACATGTCAAACCTGTTGCAACAATGAAGGAGGACCTGCGCCACCTTAACCTTCATTTTAAAAACATGTAAATAGGTTATTTAGCTCCACATTCATAAGTTAATTGTTCAGGATTCTCAGTTGTTTCTCAGTGGGTTCATGGTTACGATAATTAGTTACCAATGTATATGTGAACTGTTCTACTCTTACAGCTAATCCACGTAGCAACAGCCCAGAGCAGCAGATATCACATTTTGCTCCTGGATGAACTTCTGGTTCGTTCCTGCTGCTTTATGCTGATGGCATTTTTGATGTCACTCTGGGAAATTCTTTCACTTGTGAGTTGGTCCACCATTTAATCACAGCTTAATATTAAAACAATTCTGGTTTTTAGAATGTTTCAAGTGACAACTGAATAAGAATAAATGAACTGAAAGGCACAAACCCGAACAGATGAAGGACAGAGAATAATATATATGAATAATATTTGAAAAGTTGCTCTGTGATTTATTGAAAGGAAGCTGAACTGGAAGTTGTTTTCTGGCATTGTCATCCCAACCCCCTTGGGGAACTACTGATGTTTTCAAGTATGCAGTATCTCTCTCTAAAACCAGATGAATGGCACCAAATTCGCAGCTCCGAACATGTGGTCTCCACTTTGTTGACACTGGTCATTCAGCTTTCACACTGTGGACACCTTTCAAATGACAGTAAAAGACAAAGAAGTACAATTAAGACATGGTGGAAACAGAAAGACTCACAGTTGTCAGGAGAGGTGCAAGGGTCATTTGCCCCAGTTGAGGACTATGGTATGAATAAAGTATTAAATGAACAAACTCCAACATGACTAATATCATTTAAGTTGTATTTTACATAACAAAACATATCTAACTTTTCTATAATATATGTAACATAATTTCTGCTGCCCCTTTCAGATCTTTAAAATCATGTATTTTCTATTTGCTGTCAATTGAGTTTTTTATTCACTCTGTAACTTTTAACTTAACATATTTTATCCTTGTCATTCTAGTTTATTTCCATTTTCTAACATCTAAACAATAATGAGGATTCCAATTGTACCTGAATATCTATATATATAATATCATGTCAGTCATTGTTCTCACAATCACTCAAATATTTCTGACTAGAAACAGAATACCGGCGAAAGCTGAGACGTGCTGATCTTGCAAAACTAACAAGACGCTGTCAAATTGACAAGATGAAGATGATGCTCAGCATGTAAATTTATATTTAAAATACATACATATACATGCATCAATTTTGAATTCTCAGCCCGATCCAGTGTCTCCTAGTGATTCTTATGAACAGACTATGCCCCCTCCTGGGGAAAGTTTGACGTGCAAAAAATAAGTTTTTACATCAGTCAGTTATCACTTTTCGTCTCTTTGTTGTTCTCTCTTTAAGTTTGAGCAAAATTCAGGAAGGTATATGTTGCTTGGATAGTCATTCACTACTTTTCATAATGCATTGTGGGATACAATGACTCCACTGTATAGTGAATAAAATTCAAAATTTAGACAGCACTACAAAATGTCCAATTCACAGTATCGTGGACAATATAGTGAGTAGTGAGTGATTTCAGACACAGCCTAAATATTTGCTACACGTATGCAAAGTATATAAACAACAGACTTATTTCTAATAGCATTGACGTACTGATCAAACTATCTTGTAAGTCCAGCTAACATCCACATCCATACACATCAATAATTTAACACAGTGACATTCTAGCATGGAGTTCATAGTTTTCAGAGTTCATGGCAATTGAAGTCTCCTAGCTATTGAAACACAGGTGTGATGATCAGCTATGACTTGTCCACTCTTCCTGTGAAACACAAAGTCTGACTGAACATGTCGCAAAAAAATGTTTGCGTAAGAAAGAAGGTTTTGCAAATGTTGCAACCATTCCGATGCAAGTCCCACTTATTGTTGTCTATTTTTTTTACTGTAACAAATTATACATCAGCTGCATACAGTAAACTAAGCAGACAATTATTATAATCCAAAAATAGTATTAAATGTTTTTATTATTGTTGTTTAATTATTACAATTATGTGTATAGATGTATCCCAGATTTTTTTTTAATCGCTGTAAACTAGTGAAGAATCTTTGCAAAAGCCAATCAAAAAATTTTAGTTTTGGACTCGCTGATAAAATTCTTCATGTGGGCATAAACTGTACATTAATTCTGTTTCCATGAGACAGGAGCAAGTGTTGAAACTGAATCCCCAGCAGAGCAGCTTGGCAGAAGCTCCAGTTGTCCTCTCTCTGCTCTGGTCCGTCTCTATGTCTGTACACTATGCCTCTGTGAGGTGGCCATCACTGCCGTGTTGGACTGGTGCAGCACCAGAGACAGGAAGCTGGACGGTCACGGCAGCCTGTGGGTGCCGCCCATGTACGCCTGGGTACAACCTGGGAGGACTGGTGACTCTGGAGTACGCACTGCCCTGGGATGTGGCAGCTTTTATAGCAGAGCAGCATATGATTAATAACACTCTGCAGATAAGAATGCACAACTGAACTGGTATCTGTCTAGAATATTGTCCCTCCAAAGACAGCAAAACATTTCCGGACAATGTTTCACTTTGTTCAATACAAGGACTAGGACGAAAGAGCCGGCTTGGACACAAACAAGATGTATAAACATTAAGTTGCGGGTTTATGTGTGGTTTGTATTGGATCGTTTTAGCTGGTGAGTGTGCACTGGTTGCTTGGTAAAGTCACATGACAAACATTCTGCATGTGTCAATAAAATGTGTTGCTGCACCTGCTGATGTATTATTAGCACAACACTGCACTGCAGGAAGTAGTGTTGTATATTTCTAGCTGTTCAGAGCTTCCTCCTACAGCAACATTATGACAGAAAACATGCGAAGACAAACAGATGGAGGCTTCACATGATGAGCAGCAGCTCAGTGTCCAGACATGAACCTCGTGGAGCTGCTTTAGGAACAACTGGACTAAAGGTGAAAGCAAATCAAACTACAAGTGCAACAGACATGTGGGAACTGTGATTTTCTTTGCCAAAGGCAGTAAGTGTTTTATTCGCCTCCTCGCAATCAAAGATTGGAAGTGAACGGGAGGCGTGCACACAATACTGTAAATTCTGATGTCTTTGAGGAACAAAATATTAACAGCAAGCTCCTGTAAAATCTTACGGTAAAAAGCAGTATTTATTTATTTTTTACAGCAAGCTACCTGTAATCTTACGGTATAATACAGTATTTTTTTTCTTTTTCAGTTTCACTTTAAATCAGACTTGATCTTCGGTCCGTTTCATAGTTCATCTGAGCAAAATAAAACATTTAATGAAATTAAAAATAGGCCTACACATCAGTGTTTTTATTTGAGATTGAGGACACAATAACAAGAAGATGAAGAATTAGTTTTCATCCTGACTCTTAAACTGAAAGCACCAAACTGGATGGAGCACAAGAGGCATCACCTGCTGCTTTCCTCACCGTTCTCTCATCCACTGCGCAGCGCACCCTCATCCATCCTGTCTCCGTGGCTTTCTTAAGAAGGTAAATATAATCTTGCAAATGTCAGCATAATGCTGATGTGATTTTGTGTTGGATTAACATTTTATTGACGCCGAAAAGATTGGGTCAAAAGTATGTGCTGCACGCTAGCGTAGTTACTCTCATTTCGCAACCATGTAAACAAAAGTTTAGCTTTCTGTTGAAGCACATTACTTAAATAAGCATAAGTTGGCTTGGGAATTTGATTTGTTGTCAGATCTAATTAGGGTGGGCTACAAGGTTGTATTTTAACATTTGTTGTTTTACTTTTTCAAGTAAATTGGTTTATGAGAGTTTATAGGGAGAAGCTTGTTATGCAGGTTGATGCAAAAAGCAAAAAAGTAGCTTCAAATATGCACTAATGTAATATACAGTAGCTAAAGTTGACCAGTTGTTGATGTAATGATTTTTTTTTTTCTTGAGAGAGTATTTTAAAGATTTTTTTGCTGTGAAGGCCTGTAGTTAAACAATGATTATTTGCAACATATGTGGTAAAACCTGCAGGAATACATTTGCACATGTCAGGCACATGCAAACTCATAGTTGTCTCTTAATATATATATGCCTACTACTGTGTCAGTCAAGCAGAGCTCCTTGATCACTACCCACTGCCTGAGTATCAGTTTAGGGTATGTCTTTGCTAACTCTTCATCATTCTGTCCCAACATTTTAGATTCATGTCATCCATTGGTGATGAAATAAAGGTCATCATCCTCAAGACTTTGCCCAATTTGTCTGAAGATACTCAAAAACAGATCATCACAGATGAAACATTATTCACTTTTCATGTAATTAACTTCAGATAGTACAGTAGTAGCCTATAATTTAAGTCTCCAATCTTGTTTAAGAAATCATGCTTTTGGAATGGTAATGCTGAAAGTTCCGTTTTCTGATTTGAGGTGGGACACTGGAGGACTTTGGTCATAGCAGGTGTAATCTTCTAGATAGAAAGGTCATCTTGGGCTTAAATTGAGGCTTACAAATGCGGGACGTTTTTCATATCCATCTAAGGCAGTGACATGTATACTCAAATGCTTGGAAATGATCTTGGGAATTGGGATAAACTGAGGGTGATATTTGAAAATAGAAAGGCAGTAAGCCCCAGAATGTTATTCTGATAGTTTCCCCTATGTGTCAGGATACACCATGCAACATTTCAGAGTTATCTGACCATGTGTGCAGTTGCAGTACCCTAATATCTGCAAGTACATCATTTCGCCAGAAGCTTTTCCCAAAAATAGTAATATTTTCACATAATAGTGAATAAAAGGTAGCAAACTACATCCTGAGGGGTGGACCTGGCTCCCGGCCTATTACAGTCAAGTACTGTTGATATGGCTTGTGTTGCATGAGGCTGTTTGAAAGAGAATCCTGACATGAGAGCAGAGGAGCAACAGGCTGTCCATCCACTCCACTATATGTAAGATGAATGTTAATTCACAAACTTATAATATCCAAATAACATCTATGCTAATGCAGGTGAATCAATCCCATCTGAAATTGTGTTGCATGCATGAGTCTGAAGCCCACAGCTTCAGGCTGCTAGCAGTGGTCTGGAGACAACCACAGGAGACAACCATAGGAGACAATCATAGGAGACAACCCTGCCAGGACGCTTTGTTAGAGGAGCAGCCAGGTTCAGTAACACTGCTGCTGTGCAAGGGTTCGATCACGTCGTGTATCTTCAGAGAGGGGGGGGTGCGACATGAAATTATGTGAAAGTACTGGATTATCATGCCAGTAAAAGATCGCTAGCGCGCTAACGCTAGCACGTCTGTCAGTGATGTTTTTTTTAGCAAACAAGCTAACTAAGCTAGCTTAAGTGAAGCTAGCGCTAGTTAGCTACGTTCATCAGTAACATATAAATCATTTGAACATTAGCGTTTTAATCACAACACAATACAACGACCACAGTGTTGTTACAGTTTGAGTTTGGAAAAGATATTTTCATGTGTCATCATTTTACTTATTCTACAGTTCTCTTCACATGGTAGAAGTCACACATAAAAAGAAAGTGCAGTTTAAATGTAACCATCACATATAGAAGCAGTCAATCTATCTAGAAACCTTTTATCTGAGTCCAGGCCATTTTCTTTTAGGTGGCTTAGTTGTTTTAAGTTTTAACAGTAAATGTTACAGATGGAAATCTTTGTTTGTGTTGGTGTGTCTGTGAGTTTAATACTCAACTACTGAAGACATTCCTCAAAGAATTCAATGGTAGCATGTAGATGTTTAGTTGACCACAAAACATTGCTATTAATACTACAACATATCTTACATGAAACACAACCTTTACTAAAATAAGCAGAACAATTCAGTCAAATGACTACTGTTTAATAATGCTCTGTGTCTCAGGTTTTTCAGTGAAATTGAATGGGATTAGATCAAATAAGCATGGCTTTAATAAAGGCATGGTCATGCTAATATGGCTGAAAATGGATGTTGAATGTACCAGTTTAGCATGTCATTTTTATAATGTTATTTTGTAAAGGATAACAGTTTGAAATAGTACAATTTACAGGTTGTTCTGTAATGTGTTTTACACTCTGCTGTATTCTTTACAATATTATTCTGGCAACCACGGTTTTTTTCTCACAGTGTGGCATGTCAGGCTTATGTCCCAGAAACTGACAGTAACATATTGACAGTAACAAGGGGTTTAGAAGATTTTAAAACCAATACGTTTGTGTTTCTCGTCTAAAAGCTCCTGAGATTCTGTATGAAAATCCTTTCAGTGAGTCCATTGACCTATGGTCTCTAGGCTGCATTGCTGCCGAGCTGTTTATGGGCAGACCGCTGGTCCCTGCCTTTCCACCTGCATTACAACAAACACACTTCTGCTGTGAAGTTTTTGTATTTTTAAATCCACACACTTGCTTATAATAGTGAGAGTTTCCAGTAAAACTTCACTGATTTCTACTATTTTACTAATGAGAGAAAGTAGAGACACTCCATGTCTCAGTTATATAAGTGCACCTGATCAACAATGTGTTTGTAAACTTGAACTTACTCTCACAATTTTGTGTTTTCTCCACAGATGAGTCAAATTGGGAATGCCATTAGAGATCCACTGTGTGAAGGATATTTCTGACCACACGCGTTCTGGTCAAGACACTTGATGGACGGAAGGTTTATGGTGGGAAACTAGTTTACAGCAGACTCCACTAGTTCACTAATTATGGTGTCTTTCCTTCAGTCTGTGTTTCTTTACCCTGTGCCATCCACTGCCTGGAGCAAACTATCTCAATGAAACAATTCTTCATTTCAGTCAAAAGTTTGGTCTGTGTAAGCTGTGCTGAAATCGTGTGAAGGATCTGATGGACTTCTTCCAGGATCAGAGCTCTGATGACGGAGGACAGGGAGACCAGGTGATCCTGCAAATGTCCCTGAACGAGGACTCCTCCAGCAGCACTGTCGGCAGGAGGGCAGCCCCGCTGGGATGAGAGATGAGAAGCCTTCCTTCTTGCAGACCTCCACCATCACCGGGGCCAAAAAAAGGAAAATGAATGCAGAGTGTGGCTACAGGTGGGTCTTTGAAATATCTCCCTGTCTTGATCATTTTATATTGCATTAGAATAGTTCAACATTTTGATTTATATTATTTTTATTTTGTTCAATGGGAAGAATGAGAAAACTCTCATTAACTGTGGAGCTGCAGCCAAGTGCATTTTTTAAAATGTCCAAACACTGCTTTAACATCAAGAGTTAAACTATTTTCTTATCCACATCCCAGACGACTCCCAAGCCAAGATCAGGAGTGAACAACTGGCAGCCACTCAAAAAGGCACAAGTGGCCAAACGGGCCCACTAAAGTGCCAGGGGAAGAGAAAGAGGCATGATCCCACACCCGATGGCAACCCCTCAACAAAGAAGAGAAACATGAGCCTCAAAAAAGAGCTGATGGACCTTGTCAGAGGCAACAAGTCAGAGTCTGCCCCCTCCAATTCAATGGCTCATTCCCTCAAGAAGAGGAGGAGGGATGAAAAGGAGGTGCACAAAACCTGCTCTGGGAGGAGAAAGAGGGTGGAACTTGGCTAGAAACCTCAAGACTGGAGTGATGAGACTGTCAAGAACTTAATTTGTTTTTTATCTGCCCTTTTTTTTAATTGATGTATTCATTTTGAAATGTTGCTTATTAACTTTTCCCAAACAGTTTGATTGTGAATGAAAACATGAAATAAACAATTTGTCTGAAAAGTCATGATTAAACTTAAGACCTGTTGTAATTCTGAGTTTTTGTCAAAATCCCAATAACTTCCATCCAAATGCAATTGATGTTGGTCTAAACTACAGATGATGACAAACTCATCTCTGTTTACAATCTCCTGTCTATCCTGTTTAATAAATGATGACCCTGTTTGGCTCTCGACATGAGATGAATGAGAATATTCCCCACGACCCTCCACCCTGGTGCCATTTCCTTTTTTTCCCGACAAGCTTATTTTATATATTTTTCAATTTCAACTTTGGCCCTCTCTGTGAGGAGAAATATAGTTTATGTGATATTTAAAAACACTGTTGACAGAACAACACTGACCAATCCAAACCAAATGTTGCATAGACTGAAACTTTGTCCCTTCATACTTTTAACAAGTTCTATTCATATCAGCCGTGTTCAGTAATATCTCATTGTTTTTACTGAACACTGTTAACATGCATGTTTCCGTCATGTGTCATTTCACACGCCTGCATCACATGTGCAGATACATGTCTGAGATTTAACATCAAGTGTAATGATTCAAACTGTCCAGCAGGTAGAGCTGTTTAACACGGGGACACTGATAAAAGTAGAGTCCTGAAGAAATGTTGTTTATAGAGCAGCCTCTCTAGTCTTGATGACCACTCACTAGAGTGGAATTTTTAAATGGAAACAAGTTATTGCCAACACTGAGCACAGTTTATTTTAATGCAGTTTGAGTTGTGCCTAGGTCAGATATGACTAAAATGTTAATTTTGTAGAAAACTGAATAAATATGACTTTTTTTCCCTATACATTCAGTTGTGTTGGTTTAAAAATGTGTCATTACCTGCTGCTTACTGGCCGCTCAAAATGTCTGGCCCAGCTACATTTCTTGGTTTGAAAATCTGGCCCGTCTGAATTTGTAATTGAATAATCCTGGTCTATGGGCTAAACTGAAATTCCTTCTGAGCCAATAGCCATGTCTGAAAACTCCATTCATACCCATGCACAATACATAGTTAGATAGATACTTTATTGATCCCTATATAGAGAATAACTAGAGGTTGTTCACTACAGAGGGGTTGAATGGACATCAGACAGAGCCCGTATGTATGAACAGAGAAAATTGGGCATATAGGAAAACATACATATACTAGTCATTTTAGGCTAACGTCCTGTAACTACATCTGTTGACATTTTTGGCATTTTACACCCAGTACTGTTACACGATGATGCAGACTCTCTAAACCAGGGGTCTCCAACGCGTCGCTCGCGAGCTCGCCAAAGGGCAAATGAATCATACATAAATTTGACAACTTAATTGGTCCCTCGGCAAATCTACTTAAATTTATGTCCAATCAAAATTCACAGTTGTCCCGCCCCCGGAAAAAGCCGTTCACCGATGGCGTGATC
This sequence comes from Paralichthys olivaceus, assembly GCF_024713975.1. Classification (NCBI taxonomy): domain Eukaryota; kingdom Metazoa; phylum Chordata; class Actinopteri; order Pleuronectiformes; family Paralichthyidae; genus Paralichthys; species Paralichthys olivaceus. The sequence goes on from NC_091106.1 coordinate 3,432,605, forward strand.
GTAAAAGAGGCCATGACCGTGGTGGCTGAAACAGGGACCATAAAAATAAAGGGGAAATTATGTCTGCTATTGCCGATGTACAGCTTGGTGCCAGTACCATGGCAAGGAGAGTGTCTGCGGATGCGGTAAAACAGCTGGAATCGGACATGAACAGGTGCAAATGGTTCTCTATTCAGTGCGATGAGTCTGTGGACCGCAGTGATACAGCCCAGCTGACTGTTTTTGTATTTGTAGTAATAATAATAACGATCATAATAATAATAAAATGTTGTGATGTTTCAATACAGAATGTGACATGTGGACAGTAACATATTGTAAATGTTCAGGAAACAAAGCTTATTGAGTTTGTTTGTTCGAAATGTTACAAAACATGAGTAGCGCTCGGCCATTTTTATTTTGTAAAAGTAGCTCTAAGAAGGAAAAAAGGTTGGAGACCCCTGCTCTGAAGTAAAATGTTTCGTAAAATCCAACTTACACACATGGGCATTGCACAGAGCGTGGAAAAAAAGCAAGAGAATGGGATACGGGATGGGACTGCCACGTATCTACGTAACCATGTATCTACGTAACGTGTTGTCATTACAACCATAGTCTAGCACAGATCTAATAAGCGCTACATGAATAATTTTCCTTGACGACCGGCTCACTCCCCATTCTGACCCTGATGGCAGGAGGGCAGCCCCGCTGGGATGAGAGATGAGAAGCCTTCCTTCTTGCAGACCTCCACCATCACCGGGGCCAAAAAAAGGAAAATGAATGCAGAGTGTGGCTACAGGTGGGTCTTTGAAATATCTCCCTGTCTTGATCATTTTATATTGCATTAGAATAGTTCAACATTATGATTTATATTATTTTTATTTTGTTCATAGTTCAATGGGAAGAATGATAAAACTCTCATTAACTATGGAGCTGCAGCTAAGTGCATTTTTTAAAATGTCCAACCACTGCTTTAACATCAAGAGTTAAACTATTTTCTTATCCACATCCCAGACGACTCCCAAGCCAAGATCAGGAGTGAACAACTGGCAGCCACTCAAAAAGGCACAAGTGGCCAAACGGGCCCACTAAAGTGCCAGAGGAAGAGAAAGAGGCATGATCCCACACCCGATGGCAACCCCTCAACAAAGAAGAGAAACATGAGCCTCAAAAAAGAGCTGATGGACCTTGTCAGAGGCAACAAGTCAGAGTCTGCCCCCTCCAATTCAATGGCTCATTCCCTCAAGAAGAGGAGGAGGGATGAAGAGGAGGTGCCAGTGTTGGACAAATCCTGCTCAGGGAGGAGAAAGAGGCTGGAACTTGGCTAGAAACCTCAAGACTGGAGTGAGGACACTGTCAAGAACTTCATTTGTTTTTTATCTGCCCTTTTTTTTAATTGATGTATTCATTTGGAAATGTTGCTTATTAACTTTTCCCAAACAGTTTGATTGTGAATGAAAACATATGAAATAAACAATTTGTCTGAAAAGTCATGATTAAACTTAAGACCTGTTGTAATTCTGAGTTTTTGTCAAAATCCCAATAACTTCCATCCAAATGCAACTGATGTTGGTCTAAACTACAGATGATGACAAACTCATCTCTGTTTACAATCTCCTGTCTATCCTGTTTAATAAATGATGACCCTGTTTGGCTCTCGACATGAGATGAATGAGAATATTCCCCACGACCCTCCACCCTGGTGCCATTTCCTTTTTTTCCCGACAAGCTTATTTTATATATTTTTCAATTTCAACTTTGGCCCTCTCTGTGAGGAGAAATATAGTTTATGTGATATTTTAAAACACTGTTGACAGAACAACACTGACCAATCCAAACCAAATGTTGCATAGACTGAAACTTTGTCCCTTCATACTTTTAACAAGTTCTATTCATATCAGCCGTGTTCAGTAATGTCTCATTGTTTTTACTGAACACTGTTAACATGCATGTTTCCGTCATGTGTCATTTCACACGCCTGCATCACATGTGCAGATACATGTCTGAGATTTAACATCAAGTGTAATGATTCAAACTGTCCAGCAGGTAGAGCTGTTTAACACAGGGACACTGATAAAAGTAGAGTCCTGAAGAAATGTTGTTTATAGAGCAGCCTCTCTAGTCTTGATGACCACTCACTAGAGTGGAATTTTTAAATGGAAACAAGTTATTGCCAACACTGAGCACAGTTTTTTTTTAATGCAGTTTGAGTTGTGCCTAGGTCAGATATGACTAAAATGTTAATTTTGTAGAAAACTGAATAAATATGACTTTTTTTTCCTATACATTCAGTTGTGTTGGTTTAAAAATGTGTCATTACCTGCTGCTTACTGGCCGCTCAAAATGTCTGGCCCAGCTACAGTTCTGTGATTTCAGTTCTCTGAATTTGTAATTGAATAATCCTGGTCAATGGGCTAAACTAAAATTCCTTCTGAGTCAATAGCCATGTCTGAAAACTCCATTAATACCCATGCACAATACATAGTTAGATAGATACTTTATTGATCCCTATATAGAGAATAACTAGAGGTTGTTCACTATAGGGGGGTTGAATGGACATCAGACAGAGCCCGTATGTATGAACAGAGAAAATTGGGCATATAGGAAAACATACATATACTAGTCATTTTAGGCTAACGTCCTGTAACTACATCTGTTGACATTTTTGGCATTTTACACTCAGTACTGTTACACGATGATGCAGACTCTCTAAACCAGGGGTCTCCAACGCGTCGCTCGCGAGCTCGCCAAAGGGCAAATGAATCATACATAAATTTGAAAACTTAATTGGTCCCTCGGCAAATCTACTTAAATTTATGTCCAATCAAAATTCACAGTTGTCCCGCCCCCGGAAAAAGCCGTTCACCGATGGCGTGATCGGAAAAGAGGCCATGACCGCGGTGGCTGAAACAGGGACCATAAAAATAAAGGGGAAATTATGTCTGCTATTGCCGATGTACAGCTTGGTGCCAATACCATGGCAAGGAGAGTGTCTGCGCTGTCTGCGGTAAAACAGCTGGAATCGGACATGAACAGGTGCAAATGGTTCTCTATTCAGTGCGATGAGTCTGTGGACCGCAGTGATACAGCCCAGCTGGCTGTTTTTGTATTTGTAGTAATAATAATAATGATCATAATAATAATAAAATGTTGTGATGTTTCAATACAGAATGTGAGATGTGGACAGTAACATATTGTAAATGTTCAGGAAACAAAGCTTATTGAGTTTGTTTGTTCGAAATGTTACAAAACATGAGTAGCTCTCGGCCATTTTTATTTTGTAAAAGTAGCTCTAAGAAGGAAAAAAGGTTGGAGACCCCTGCTCTGAAGTAAAATGTTTCGTAAAATCCAACTTACACACATGGGCATTGCACAGAGCGTGGAAAAAAAAGCAAGAGAATGGGATACGGGATGGGAGTGCCACGTATCTACGTAACCATGTATCTACGTAACGTGTTGTCATTACAACCATAGTCTAGCACAGATCTAATAAGCGCTACATGAATAATTTTCCTTGACGACCGGCTCACTCCCCATTCTGACCCTGATGGCAGGAGGGCAGCCCCGCTGGGATGAGAGATGAGAAGCCTTCCTTCTTGCAGACCTCCACCATCACCGGGGCCAAAAAAAGGAAAATGAATGCAGAGTGTGGCTACAGGTGGGTCTTTGAAATATCTCCCTGTCTTGATCATTTTATATTGCATTAGAATAGTTCAACATTATGATTTATATTATTTTTATTTTGTTCATAGTTCAATGGGAAGAATGATAAAACTCTCATTAACTATGGAGCTGCAACCAAGTACATTTTTTAAAATGTCCAACCACTGCTTTAACATCAAGAGTTAAACTATTTTCTTATCCACATCTCAGACGACTCCCAAGCCAAGATCAGGAGTGAACAACTGGCAGCCACTCAAAAAGGCACAAGTGGCCAAACGGGCCCACTAAAGTGCCAGAGGAAGAGAAAGAGGCATGATCCCACACCCGATGGCAACCCCTCAACAAAGAAGAGAAACATGAGCCTCAAAAAAGAGCTGATGGACCTTGTCAGAGGCAACAAGTCAGAGTCTGCCCCCTCCAATTCAATGGCTCATTCCCTCAAGAAGAGGAGGAGGGATGAAAAGGAGGTGCACAAAACCTGCTCTGGGAGGAGAAAGAGGGTGGAACTTGGCTAGAAACCTCAAGACTGGAGTGAGGAGACTGTCAAGAACTTAATTTGTTTTTTATCTGCCCTTTTTTTTAATTGATGTATTCATTTTGAAATGTTGCTTATTAACTTTTCCCAAACAGTTTGATTGTGAATGAAAACATATGAAATAAACAATTTGTCTGAAAAGTCATGATTAAACTTAAGACCTGTTGTAATTCTGAGTTTTTGTCAAAATCCCAATAACTTCCATCCAAATGCAACTGATGTTGGTCTAAACTACAGATGATGACAAACTCATCTCTGTTTACAATCTCCTGTCTATCCTGTTTAATAAATGATGACCCTGTTTGGCTCTCGACATGAGATGAATGAGAATATTCCCCATGAACCCTCCACCCTGGTGCCATTTCCTTTTTTCCCTCACAAACTTATTTTATATATTTTTCAATTTCAACTTTGGCCCTCTCTGTGAGGAGAAATATAGTTTATGTGATATTTAAAAACACTGTTGACAGAACAACACTGACCAATCCAAACCAAATGCTGCATAGACCGAAACTTTGTCCCTTCATACTTTTAACAAATTCTATTCATATCAGCCGTGTTCAGTAATATCTCATTGTTTTTACTGAACACTGTTAACATACATGTTTCCTTCATGTCTCATTTCACACGCCTGCATCACATGTGCAGTTTCATGTCTGAGATTTAACATCAAGTGTAATGATTTAAACTGTCCAGCAGGTAGAGCTGTTTAACATGGGGACACTGATAAAAGTAGAGAGTCCTGAGGAAATGTTCTGTTTATAGAGCAGCCTCTCTAGTCTTGATGACCACTCACAGCACCTTACGGAACAGTTGTGCCCTTCACTCCTTCACACACATACATACCATACACTGCATTTATGTACCACACCTTTTCACACAGCAGCCAGTTCAGGTTCACTGATTTACCCGAGGACATTTCGACACGCAGGGTGGATAAGCCGGGAACCAAACCACAAACTTTCTTAGCAGACACCCGCCTCTACCTGCTGAGCCACAAAGGTCCCAAAAATCCCCAAAGGCTCCTCATCTGGTGACGTTCAACTGATGAAAGAAGCTTTAAAAAGAAATAGATTCGATTCATGAATTAATCAAATGAGCAGTTGTCAGAAGTTAACTTTTTTTTATGCTCAGTAGTTTCATTGTGACTGTGACGAGACCCCAGGTCAACATAAAAACACATTCAGGAGCTGGTGGAGCGGAAATGGTGGGTTTATGATGGGTTGATGATATTTAAGTGACTTTATGCAACACATTGAAACTTCGACAATATTTCTGATTTATTTATCTTTGCCTTTCAATGTGTTTCATTCTATGACCCACATTCCTGCTGGTTACTTGTTAGTAGTAGTGGTTAGTACTAGTTAAATCTGAAGTACACAAATACACAAACATGAAGGGAGCTGTGTATTACAAATACATTTTCATTCAACAATATTCTTTTTCAACACAACTATAATACAACCACTGACTGGATCTGTTTTACATGGTATTTCATGTCACAATACAATCTCCTGTTACTGAGGCAAGTTTATTTTTAAAAAGAACTTAGACGGGACTATTGATAAGAACGTGGTGATTTGTAACAGTGGAACGCACCTGGCCTAATTGGTTTGCTGATGTGCTTGACCTTTTACTTTTGAATTTCATTTATGAAGCAGCAGACTTGACCAATAAAAAATTGGATTTCAAATCTTCTCTTCTTAGTATATTCAATTGATTAGTCAGCACTACAAATTTTTAATGTCCTAGAATTCTAATACTTTATTTGGGGATCTTTAGCAGATATGACATTAAAATGTGATTAATTACATTAATTAATTGCAAATCCTGTAATTAATTAGATCAATTTTTTTAATCACCTGACAGCACTAGTTTTCAAGCCTATGATGGCTGGAAACCAGTGGAAGACTACAAGCTGAAAAAAGCCCCTATAAACAAAGGCCAGCAGAGGTCAGTGAAGTGACTGGTTTCCAGGTGTAACTGTTATAAAAGCCCCTTGTTCACCAGTGGTTTAAGTGTTTTTGGTAATTCATTGGTCTGTTGTAGTGTAATTACGGCTTTGTATTGTATATTTTATAAAACAATTTTTTTACAACTTGGACAGTGTTGTAGACATTTTAGTGTTTAATCACTAATGGGGACAACAATTCTTGAGAATAGTTCAGTATTGAGTAAGGGAGGCGATAAGTGGCAAGTAGGCAGATTTGCATCACGTTTGGGGATCTTCCCCTTCCTGATGCTCTGTTGTGAGAGGGACGTATTGGAGGTACACGCTCTCCCTACATGAAGTCTGTACAAAGACCCTGGTGCAGCCCATCAACAGCAGGTCAAAACATCTTATAAACAAGCTTAGCAAAGCTAACAACAGACAAGAAGAGTGTGTAAGCAACATTGAATTAGCGAGCATTCCCTAAAAGAGGTAGAAATATATAAGTATATATAAGTGTGTGCAAGCAGGGCTGGTAATTAGCCAACATTAAGAGGGATGAAGTAGAGCTGAAGTCAATACTACACAACACAAAACCGGAATTCATACAAAACGCTTACATCAGAACAGATTTTTATTACAAACTTGTAAAAATATCATTTATTATAAAATGTTTATTGTATGTTGTCATATTATGATATACATCTATATGCACACACACAGAGAGAGTGAGCCCTAAACAGAGACTATAACATCAACATTAATGTTGAGTGGCCAAAACACTCCCAACAGAGGTATTTGCAGCTGTTTGTCTTTCTTTGGACAACTCCATCTTTTTCTTCGCCTGGATTGTCTTACAGTTTATCTAAGTCTTTTTAGCATACTGCAGGAATAACACATTTGTCTCCTTCTCTCCAAATTTCTGAAGAGACTTCTCCCTACAGGCCATCACAGTGTCCACATGGGTCTTATGTTTGAGAGCCAAGTTCATGGCCCTCTCCCAGTTGAACAGGTTTATGTTGACTTGTATGGCCTGGGAGATGAGTCCAGCTTGTAACAGAGTGGTCTCAGCCTCCTGGATATGACCACTGAACAACAGCAAGTGAGCCATGGATAACTCCTTAGATGGCTGGTTCTTAATGAATTTAAGGTACCGCACCCTTGGTAAGTCTCCAATGGCAGCAAAGGCAATGCCTGCTGTGTTTAGCTCCCTGTTTTCCACGGACATAACAGCCAGACATGCCCACAAAGATTTGTCCTTGGCAAAGCGACAGAGGCGCAGTGCATCCTCCCAGCGTGAAGATGCGATGTATTGTTGAAGCAAGGCTGGGTATGGAGGTACGGCACTGTACGTTAGTGAACCGTCTGCTTGGCGTAACGTTACCTTGGTGCCAACATAGCTCAGAATGCGGGGGCCTCGGCTGAACTCACTGCTGTCTTTCGTGTACAGTGTTTTTGGCAGCAGGTCCTTGTCGGTGAAGACAACACTCGGGTAGTACCACACTTTGAACTGATTGTCTTCGATTCCACACAGGATGTTAGCATTATCATTCCATGCCATACTGTGAACCATGCTGCCAATTTTGCAGATTTTGTTCTTTGGTCCAGTATGACAAACGGAAGTCAGATAAAGGTCACGGTGCTTGTCTATGAAGGCAATCATCCTCTTGGTGGATGGGCCACACTGGTCCAGAGCGATCTCCACCACCTCCACCTTGTGGGTCAAGGGCTTCTTGTTGCCAAGGGCTTTTCCGTTCAGGGCATCAAAAAGAACGATGACTTTTTCATCACTCTGGTCCCGGATGGCAATTGTGTCATTACTCAGTGAGATACACTGAGCATTTAGGCTGTCAGCTCTCATACCAGGGATTTTAGGGGAAGATATCAGTTGACCATCATAGGAGAACACATACAACCCTGCTCCATCCACAAGCAGAAAGTGTTTGTCCGCTTGCAGGATGAGCCTTACTCTTCTCTCCTTCAAGTCGAAGATGAGGGGAGTATTCCAGTTACTTGAATTGTAAATATAGCACTGGAGGGATGTGGCGACAACCAGGTGACCATATGCCAGTGAGGCTTTGATGACTCGATCTCTAAACTCCAATGCATGCACTGCATTGTTCATCACATCCCTCACCTGCATGGTGTGCTTACTGGTAAGAGTGACCACACAGTTCTTCCACTCCCAGTGCTGCTCCACCACATGACCAAGGATGACATGCCCTTTACCACAAGCCCCAGCCAACTGGGTGCTGTCTGCAGACCAAGCCAAATTGATCACACTGCCCATGTTGTGTCTCTCCTTCCCATAGCACAATCTAGTCTTTTCACAGAGCCACAGGGAATTGAAGGAGCCGACGGCAAACACTTCTCCATTTGGTGCCCAGGACAGAGAGGTGATTGGATAGTCATGAGCTGACGAGGAATAAAGCAGATGGCCAAAGCTGTCCCATACTTTATATTTAGAGTCTTCTCCACTTGATAGTATCAGGTCATTGGCTGAATTCCAGTCCACCTTCAGGACGATCCCATTATGAGCCTTCCACCGTATGACATTTTTGCTGGATTGCAAAGGCTTAATAAATAACCATCCCCCTGATGTGCCCTTGGATTGCAATGAATTCTTACGAAAGTCACTGCTCTTGTTCAGAACAAAAAACGTCACTTCCCACTAAGAAACTCAGCAGAGTAACTGTAGCGTACAGATCAACATATATCATATATCAACTTATATTTTGTGGATATACGCCTATGTATATGAATATGTTTTTGGATTAAACACCCCACCAAGACAATGAATGTACAGTATGGAGTTCTTCCACATTAAATCTCAATGTCTTCTGGAACAATTGATGCACTCAACCTCTTTTCCTAAGGTACACATCATGTTGGCCTCAATGTTTTAACTCAGATGTCCCTTGCAACAAATATGACATGTTAAAATCACTAAAGTCTCAGGCAAATAAGTAAAAGGATGTCCCAGTTTAGGACAAGATAAGGAATATCCTTTGTATGTTCTATCATTTCAACATACATACATATCACAACATTTATATACATTATATGGTTCAATCACACATTAAGATGCAAGCCACCAGCCTCAGAAATAGCCAACCAACTTAATCTCGATAAAAATTGATTAATTTTGTCCGTGTTTTGCGAACCACCTTGCCTTCTTTTATTTTCTCTGTCTCTCGCCTTGCTATGTGATTCAATCTAATTTTGCAATACCATGCAGAAGCCATCTTCACAAGAACATGCACATGATTAGCTTCAACACACATGTCAAGCATGTGGCTGTGCAGCTGTGGGAAGAGATTCTTTTCCGAACAATCCTGGGTAAAAATTGATGCTGTTGTTCCCTTTCCATGTGGAGTCTTGCCCTCGTTGCTTTTTAGAAGCCACAGGAAGCATCTTTCTGTAGCTTGACAAACTGCGGTTATGCTTGGTAAAGGTTTCTGTAAACCACCTCTGTCCTTCAAAGTCACAAATTGATGCCCTGAGGTGAGTGCTTCTGAGCAAGGCATACAGGTGATCCTCTGCTTCATTTTTTTAACAATAAAGCCTGTGATGTAAGCGATGGCTGCCTCCTTGAACTCAGACAGTGTGTCCACATCTGGAAGGTGAGAAAACACATCATTCTCAGGCACAAGCACTTCCATGTGCTCCACATCCACCCTGCGTGCAATATTAATGGTTGCAGGTGTTGAGTCAAGGATGGTGGTATTGTCACGAAGGAGACAGTTATCTGGTGCCTCACAAGGAGGCGCTTAAATGCCCCTCGGAAGTGCATTACATTGAGGTTGTTGTTGTAACCTCCACGTGCTCTGATAGCAGAAAAAAAAGCCCCAAGTGGTCCTGACTGAGGTTGTAGGTAAGAATGTATCGGCACGGGGCAGCTGGCTGCTCTACCAGATCTTCGTGGATGCCCATGACACTTCTGTAACAAGCAATGAACCCAAAGATGGGTGTCTTTTTCTAGGTGGAATACAAGTGAACTAGTCTGTTGCATTTGTTTTTAACTTTGAGCCCTCGGAGAAGTGACTCAGTTTCATCAAGAATGGTTCTGGCATGGTGTTTTGTTGCTGGTTTAATGGGGGCTTTCTGTCCTTTTCCAAGTGGGTTACGGCTGTTAAGGTCATCAAAAGCTGCATCAATTGTGCGCACAAACTGAGCGGTGGCAGCACATCCACTGAACTGTGAATATTTTAGCTCTTGCTCACAATAGTCAAGGGCATCAGCCACACTGCGACTGAAGAGCTGGCCCGCAAGATGGACCTTCATTTTCTGATTGCACCACTGAATGTGCGGCATTTTTAATTTGTTGCCGTGACGCAAGCCTTCCTTCTCCTGAAGTTTGTGGAGCTCCTCAAATGTACTGCCACTATATCTGCTGGCCATCTCTAACCAGAACCTTATCTGTTGACAAAACATTTCGAAGTTTAAGTATGTGACATGGATCCAAGAGCACAAAGACTTTGTGTGTTATCCTGAGGATGGATAAAGTAAGATCTCATGTCCAAGCTCTCTGATCATTTTGATGTTTTGAGTGAGGACCATCACATGTCAAGGACCCTAACTTCAATTTCATGGAGCCTAAAAAGGCTCTCTCGGATGAGGTTTGCTCTCTCCGCTCCTGTCATGCTGTTGATAAGAAAGTAAGCAATCAGAATCTTCCAGGACTCATTGATTGCAACAACCATAAGAACTAATGCTTGTGTTGCCACAACATTTTCCATCTCACCAGCACCGATGTCGACATAGCCATGAATTTGGTCTCCCCTGAACTCTGTTTGCGTATGAATGTACATTTCGTCCATCATTAATGGACAAACTGTGTCTTTTCCTTCTTTCTTCTGCTCAGCAACATGATCTTTTAATGAAGCAGCAGTAAATCCGGGATCTGCAGAGATGCTACAGTCTCATCTTGTTTACAAAAAGCCTGTTGAGCTGTGTCTGCCATTATAGCAAAATTGCCCTGATCGGCAGTAAGATTTTTTCCACGACTGCCATTGTCTATATCTGCAACCTCCTTAGTGTTATTTCCAACAGAAATAGGAATGTCATTTACCTCCTCATTCATACCTACAAATAAACAAACCTCTCCCTCTGGGTTGTCCTCTTTGCCCTTGGAGTGTAAGAAAACGGTAGGGTGTGAGTGAGTGTCATTAATACAAGTTCTGTAGATAAAAATCTCTGTACACAGTTCATGCTAAAATTGTAGTTGCTATGTAAATATTAATAATTACTTTCAAATATTACTTAGGCTTGCACAGTGTTTGGCTGTCTCACTTGGAGAAACAAAATGTCACAAACATGACATGACATGTGGGTGAAAAAAAAGATTATCAGGTATAGGATCTTGCACTTAAGCCATGAAGTCATTTTGAACCGATGAGTGAGCCTTGCAGCTTGCAGGTGGCTACTGGCTAGCAGCTAGTGACAAATGTCGCAGCATCCATGGACAGTGTCACTCAAGAGACCACATCCCTAATTATGCATATTTTCAAACCTCTATACAATTTAAATTAGTGAGTTAGAAAAAATGAAGAACTTAGTGATTGAGACTAAAACTGTTCTTTGAACCAGACTGTAAACAGGTGTAATTCTTCTCTAAAGTTGGGCTTTTTATCATCGGAGTCAATTTAAACCATCAAGTTGCTTGTTGTCTCAGAAGTCATTAAAACATTTCTGTGTACCCTTGTGTCAATGCTCAAGTGATCTCTCTGAAAATTCACTGCAGAGATGAGAATTCTTCTGTGGAGTCCAGTTCTGTCTCTTCATACTGAGGATCCACAGGTCAAACCTCTCAGGATCATCCAGAGGACTACTACACAGACAAAAAATATGTAAAATAATTTATCTGTCAGTTTATCTTCTTCACAGACTTATTTATATGTAATCAATAAAACAATAATTAATAACTCAGTTTTTTGTAGATATCACAGTGCATTGCCTCTTTTTGTGTTAGTTTGGGCTTATTTCTTACACTTTCTTACTATTTGAAGTTATTTCATATTCAAATGGATACTATTTCATGGTATATTCACATTTGTAACACACAAGTGCCATATGTTTAATAGGTGTTACTGTGTGAAAGTGGACAATTCAGAACATTGCAACAGAACAACTTAGTATTCAATGAAACCACACATAATGACACATCAAGTGAAAAAAATATTACATATGTTTTCATTATATACATTATGATTAAATAGTACAAATAATAATTATTATTATCATCTACCCTTGCCAGATATAAATAGCATTGACATTAACAAATAAGGTTAGCCTCAATGACAAACTCCAGTTAAACAGTTAATATAGGGCAACATTTAAGTTGTTATCCCTGTGACCGTTATGACATTAAATATGAATAATTATATATTACACACCATCATTGCCCAGAACTTTAACATTCACATTGTGTAATCTATAATCCCCCAATTCAACATTGAAACACACATTGATCCTCAGCAAATGGGTTTAAAATAATATAAATAAAATGCCTACATACTGTTGTGGCTTCCTGTGGTGTCGTCTAAGTTCCCATAGACATTCAAATTCGTCTTTAAATGGCATCATTAAAAGGATACAAACTTTCATTTCATATCCCTTTAAGTTATTGATACATTACACTGCTAACATGTACCAATCAATTACAGCCGATAGATAATGTAGAGAAAAACTTTATACCATCACATGCGCACCTCCGACACAAATGAGGTGGCTGGATAAAGTAGGGGGTGGCTGAGAGGTAGAGCGGTCGTCCTCCAACCAGAAGGTCAGAAGTTCAATCCCCAGTCTTCCCATCTGCATGCCAAAGTGTCCTTGGGCAAGATACTGAACCCCAAACTGCCCAATAAAACAACAAAAAAGTGCTAGCTATAGAAGCACTGTATCTGTGAATGGCAAACTGTAGTGTAAAGCACTTTGAGTGGTCATCAGGACTAGAAAAGCGCTATATAAATTTTACCATTTATAGTACTGCTGCCATCTTATGGTACATACTGAAAACTACACATAACACTAAGCTGAATAAATTGCATGATGATTGTTCCCACACTTTTTTAAAACACTGAATCCACCAATTATAATCTCTTTATTTTTTTAACCTACATCTCCTGATCCTTTGAAATATTTTATTGTTTTTTGGATTATTATTAGAAATTCAGATTTTAAGTTGAGGCATTAAATTGTGTCATGCACATGCTGTATGACAAGCATTTGTCTGGAGATTAATGCAGCTAAATTATGAAGGAGTTAACAGAGTACACTGACATAAAAATAATAAAATAGTGAAATTGGAATAGAAAATCGCTTCATAGAACAGCACAAAATGAGGAAGAGAATGAGGCAGGAGGGCCTGGTGCACTATGAAACCAGAAGACAAGTACATAAGAGAGGTCACAGTACCCCTTACAGCCAGTAATCTTTCTCTATCTAGGGGCTAAAGGTTATAACTGTCCAGAAAGGGGACTTCACTGTCTAATGCCTGAACCTGTAGTAGACAGCTCAGGCTACCAGCAGCCCACACAAAAAGAAAACCATGGTCGTCCATATCAAAAGCTCTCTCCTGATCACATGACACACAGAACAAAATGTTCTCAAAATAGCAATGAAGTACCTCAGAATAATGAGAACCTTTCAGAAAGATGAGTTATGTTCAAGCTGTGGAAATGAGGGTGACACTTGACGTGTATCTGTTTTAAAACATTAATCAAATATCTGAATGGGGGAACTGTGTGCATTACAGATTCCCCAAAGTAAACCTTTTGTTCACATGCGTATTTATTTCCATGCAGATTCAGTGAGAACTTGTACTACATGGTTTCACACAGACCTGATCACTTTCTCTTTGTCATATAGTGGGAGTATTTCAACTTTGGGGGACCCCAGGCAAAAGGGAGCTGGGGGGACCCTGCATTTCACAAACCTCGGTGCCACCGTAGTCTCCTGTACAAAGCCAACTGTAGAATTTAAGGAAGTACGTGTGGTTCAGTAGTTAAGTAGAAATAATGTTGTCAAATCTATATGAAGTTATGCAGCAAAAATGTGTATATGTGGAAATACGCCACGTCTTAACTTGATTATTTGAGGGTATTAAGGTAAAGATAATCTGAAAATGCTGTTCACATGGAAGTCTTATTCAGACTATTGTCTTCATCAGTTTAATGTTTGAATATTGCTGTTGTTGCAAACATGTCTATTGTTTCCCAGATCCTCCCATTGTCCTGGGTCCCACTGTCCTCACACCTGCTCCCACTTCACAATTGCCTGCAGTCACCTGGTATCTCCCCACCTGCACCTCATTCCATGATCAGCCTTCCACTATATATACACCAGCTCCTTCACTTTGCCTGCTTTTGTTGGTTTCTCTCATCTTGTGGTCCTGTGTGTGTTTTCTACTTGGTCTTGCAGCCTGTGTTCAGATTGTCACTGTCTGTAGTGTATTTCCTTGTCTAAAAATTCAGCCAAATAGGCCACAGTGGCAGCTCATGAAGCCAGAGGTATTATGTTGAGTCATCAGACAGGCAGTGAAAATACTCTGAAAAGCCTCTGTGGCATAGGAGGTTGTGAAGTGTTAAAAGAAATACACAGAATTTTCCAAATCACCAACAAATTACATTTTGAATTCTTTCCTATTCTTGCTTGATATGATTTCAATTGCTCTGCAGTTTCCATTGTTGTATTTTGTGCTTTTGTGCCAAACAGGTCAGAACTGCAGGCCAGAGTACCCTCAGTGTTTAATTCTGATGCCAAACAGTTGTAACCAGACAGAATGTGTCTTTCTGGAATAAGCAGTTATGTCCCCAAAGTCAATAAATGAACCTGCTACATTTCATGCAAAGGGCATGTCAAGACAATGTTGATGTTAAACTGTGCAGTTTTACTCAATGATGAACCTCTCCCTGTCTTTTCTTGTCAACTTCTTATGAGGATGCCTCAATGAGAACACAATCACCTGTTACCGATCAACCTCTTTACCTGTGGAATGTTCCATGCAGGTGTTTCATACCAAAACTTTCTCTGTCTGTTCTTTTTTAAATGTATTGCATCGATTTGAAAATGAGCTCATCTTTAAACAAATGCAGGTTCACCAGCTGAACCTTAAATAACTTTATATTGTGATGAACTAAATATGGTTAAAACATTGAAAAATGGCTCCCACACCCTCAATTGTTTGTATTGTCAGTACAACACAGTAAACAATGAAAGGCATTGCTTATGCAAACCAGACAGTTTTTGCTTCTCTTATATCCAGACACCAGCAGGTTGGATTTCTATTTTTGAAATGCCTGGCTCAACTGTCTCCCAGCTTCCTGACTTCCACAAGAACCATTGGTGGAGGTGCTTTAGCCATTGTTTTTGAAAATGCAAAGTCAACAATTTGACATTATCTTTTAAAAGTTGAACATTTAAAGTCAGAGTCTGTCTTCACTGTGCACTGATGTACAGACCACCCAAGGCTCACAGTAACTTCACTGACTTCACAAGAGTTTTCCAAGCTGAACTGCCAATACGTGTTTAGCAGCAGATGTGATTTTACCAGTCCCATCTGCTGCTCTTTAAAACTACTTATAGTAAATTAATTTCTATGACTTGTGGAATTACGTTCTACCCCAATTGGTGTCCAATGGGTCCAACGCATCAGAGAGGCTTTATGATCTTGTCAACTGGCTCATTTGAATCCCTCTTCTTCTGCCCACTCAGCTCACTATCTCGTCAAATCTATGAACAGCTAAATTCAGGCTTACTTACTTACCACATATTTTAGATGCTCATCTCTCCTGACCTGATACTGAAGAGTTAGTTGATCTCTTTACCTCATCCTGCCCTCACACCCTGAGCTGTGTAGCCTCCCTAAACACTGGAAGTTTCCCCTGGTTTAATAATTCTATTCCTGATTTTAGCCGCAAAACACAAATGTCTTGAGGTTTCCTATGAAACATTCAGAAATAGTTTAAAACTTCAAGGATTGTTAAAGTTGGACAGTTCTTATATTTGGCCAACAACTATTTTGCCCAACTAATCAACAATAATGCTCACAGACCAAAAGTACTGCTTAAGACAATTAACAAGTTGGCAGGAATCCTTTTCTGTGTCACCTCTGTCCTCCATGTTTGTTCCTGTTACCTTCTTGCACATTTCCACGCAGACCCTGCCTACAGTCAGTGTTGTGTGGGAGAACGCAAAGCACAATCCAAATTAGCGCCACATAGAAATAAATAATAATACCTCTTAAGGTCACATGAATTCTGGCATATGTCTCTCTACAGTAAAGCTAGAATAAAGCAAAAAAACAGCAGACTATGGTGCACACGTTGTTATTTTACCTCGTTCAAAGCCATGTTTTCAGCCTTGTCGATCGGTTTCTTTTTGTTCCACCAGTATTTATTTGGTATATAAATAAATCAAGTATTTATTTTGGCAATTTTATTTCTCTATAGTACTGCTGCCATCGTGTGGTACATATTGAAAATATCATAACACTGAGCTGAATAAATTGCATGATGATTGCTCCCACACTTTTTTAAAACACTGAATCCACCAATTATAATCTCTTTATTTTTTAACCTACATCTCCTGATCCTTTGAAATATTTTATTGTTTTTTTGTATTATTATTAGAAATTCAGATTTTAAGTTGAGGCATTAAATTGTGTCATGCACATGCTGTATGACAAGCATTTGTCTGGAGATTAATGCAGCTAAATTATGAAGGAGTTAACAGAGTACACTGACATAAAAATAGTGAAATTGGAATAGAAAATCGCTTCATAGAACAGCACAAAATGAGGAAGAGAATGAGGCAGGAGGGCCTGGTGCACTATGAAACCAGAAGACAAGTACATAAGAGAGGTCACAGTACCCCTTACAGCCAGTAATCTTTCTCTATCTAGGGGCTAAAGGTTATAACTGTCCAGAAAGGGGACTTCACTGTCTAATGCCTGAACCTGTAGTAGACAGCTCAGGCTACCAGCAGCCCACACAAAAAGAAAACCATGGTCGTCCATATCAAAAGCTCTCTCCTGATCACATGACACACAGAACAAAATGTTCTCAAAATAGCAATGAAGTACCTCAGAATAATGAGAAACTTTCAGAAAGGTGAGTTATGTTCAAGCTGTGGAAATGAGGGTGACACTTGATGTGTATCTGTTTCAAAACATTAATCAAATATCTGAATGGGGGAACTTTGTGCATTACAGATTCCCCAAAGTAAACATTCTGTTCACATGTGTATTTATCTCCATGCAGATTCAGTGAGAACTTGTACTACATGGTTTCACACAGACCTGATCACTTTCTCTTTGTCATATAGTGGGAGTATTTCAAGGGACTTTGGGGGACCCCAGGCAAAAGGGAGCTGGGGGGTCCCTGCATTTCACAAACCTCCTGCCCCCTCCCCAAACAAAGAGCAAACACAAGCATTTTGACAATCTTGTCTTCAACCAAAACTCTAAAATCAGGAAGCTTTTGGCTAAAAGCTAGTGGCATTGGGTCTTTTTAGGGGGTTTCCATGGTGCCACCGTAGTCTCCTGTACAAAGCCAACTGTAGAATTTAAGGAAGTACGTGTGGTTCAGTAGTTAAGTAGACAAAATGTTGTCAAATCTATATGAAGTTATGCTGCAAAAATGTGTATATGTGGAAATACGCCACGTCTTAACTTGATTATTTGAGGGTATTAAGGTAAAGATAATCTGAAAATGCTGTTCACATGGAAGTCTTATTCAGACTATTGTCTTCATCAGTTTAATGTTTGAATATTGCTGTTGTTGCAAACATGTCCATTGTTTCCCAGATCCTCCCATTGTCCTGGGTCCCACTGTCCTCACACCTGCTCCCACTTCACAATTGCCTGCAGTCACCTGGTATCTCCCCACCTGCACCTCATTCAATGATCAGCCTTCCACTATATATACACCAGCTCCTTCACTTTGTCTGCTTTTGTTGGTTTCTCTCTTCTTGTGGTCCTGTGTGTGTTTTCTACTTGGTCTTGCAGCCTGTGTTCAGATTGTCACTGTCTGTAGTGTATTTCCTTGTCTAAAAATTCAGCCAAATAGGCCACAGTGGCAGCTCATGAAGCCAGAGGTATTATGTTGAGTCATCAGACAGGCAGTGAAAATACTCTGAAAAGCCTCTATGGCATAGGAGGTTGTGAAGTGTTAAAAGAAATACACAGAATTTTCCGAATCACCAACAAATTACATTTTGAATTCTTTCCTATTCTTGCTTGATATGATTTCAATTGCTCTGCAGTTTCCACTGTTGTATTTTGTGCTTTTGTGCCAAAAAGGTCTGAACTGCAGGCCATAGTACCCTCAGTGTTTAATTCTGATGCCAAACAGTTGTAACCAGACAGAATGTGTCTTTCTGGAATAAGCAGTTATGTCCCCAAAGTCAATAAATGAACCTGCTACATTTCATGCAAAGGGCACATCAAGACAATGTTGTTAAACTGTACAGTTTTACTCAATGATGAACCTCTCCCTGTCTTTTCTTGTGAACTTCTTATGAGGATGCCTCAATGAGAACACAATCACCTGTTACCGATCAACCTCTTTACCTGTGGAATGTTCCATGCAGGTGTCTCATACCAAAACTTTCTCTGTCTATTCTTTTTTAAATGTGTTGCATCGAGTTGAAAATGAGCTCATCTTTAAACAAACGCAGGTTCACCAGCTGAACCTTAAATAACTTTGTATTGTGATGATCTAAATATGGTTAAAAAAATTGAAAAATGGCTCCCACACCCTCAATTGTTTATATTGTCAGTTCAACACAGTAAACGATGAAAGGCATTGCTTATGCAAACCAGACAGTTGTTGCTTCACTTATATCCAGACACCAGCAGGTTGGATTTCTATTTTTGAAATGCCTGGCTCAACTGTCTCCCTCATTGCAGCTTCCTGACTTCCACAAGAACCACTGGTGGAGGTGCTTAAGCCATTGTTTTTGAAAATGCAAAGTCAACAATTTGACTTTGACATTATCTTTTAAAAGTTGAACATTTAGAGTCTGTCTTCACTGTGCACTGATGTGCAGACCACCCAAGGCTCACAGTAACTTCACTGACTTCACAAGAGTGTAGTAATCTGTCCAGAAAGGGGACATCACTGTCTAATGCCTGAACCTGTAGTAGACAGCTCAGGCTACCAGCAGCCCACACTTACACACACAAACAAAAAGTTTCCAACAGAGACACAAAACATCTCAAAAAGTACAGCGCATTAAATGGCAAAAAGAAAACCATGGTCGTCCATATCAAAAGCTCTCTCCTGATCACATGACACACAGAACAAAATGTTCTCAAAATAGCAATAAAGTACCTCAGAATAATGAGAAACTTTCAGAAAGATGAGTTATGTTCAAGCTGTGGAAATGAGGCAGACACTTGACGTGTATCTGTTTTAAAACATTAATAAAATATCTGAATGGGGGAACTTTGTGCATTACAGATTCCCCAAAGTAAACATTCTGTTCACATGTGTATTTATCTACATGCAGATTCAGTGAGAACTTGTACTACATGGTTTCACACAGACCTGATCACTTTCTTTTTGTCATATAGTGGGAGTATTTCAAGGGACTTTGGGGGACCCCAGGCAAAAGGGAGCTGGGGGGACCCTGCATTTCACAAACCTCCTGCCCCCTCCCCAAACAAAGAGCAAACACAAGCATTTTGACAGTCTTGTCTTCAACCAAAACTCTAAAATCAAGAAACTTTTGGCTAAAAGCTAGTGGCATTGGGTCTTTTTAGGGGGTTTCCATGGTGCCACCGTAGTCTCCTGTACAAAGCCAACTGTAGAATTTAAGGAAGTACGTGTGGTTCAGTAGTTAAGTAGACAAAATGTTGTCAAATCTATATGAAGTTATGCTGCAAAAATGTGTATATGTGGAAATACGCCATGTCTTAACTTGATTATTTGAGGGTATTAAGGTAAAGATAATCAGAAAATGCTGTTAACATGGGAGTCTTATTCAGACTATTGTCTTAATCAGTTTAATGTTTGAATATTGCTGTTGTTGCAAACATGTCTATTGTTTCCCAGATCCTCCCATTGTCCTGGGTCCCACTGTCCTCACACCTGCTCCCACTTCACAATTGCCTGCAGTCACCTGGTATCTCCCCACCTGCACCTCATTCAATGATCAGCCTTCCACTATATATACACCAGCTCCTTCGCTTTGCCTGCTTTTGTTGGTTTCTCTCTTCTTGTGGTCCTGTGTGTGTTTTCTACTTGGTCTTGCAGCCTGTGTTCAGATGGTCACTGTCTGTAGTGTATTTCCTTTGTCTAAAAATTCAGCCAAATAGGCCACAGTGGCAGCTCATGAAGCCAGAGGTATTATGCCGAGTCATCAGACAGGCAGTGAAAATACTCTGAAAAGCCTCTGGTTGTGAAGTGTTAACAGAAATACACAGAATTTTCTGAATCACCAACAAATTACATTTTGAATTCTTTCCTATTCTTGCTTGATATGATTTCAATTGCTCTGCAGTTTCCATTGTTGTATTTTGTGCTTTTGTGCCAAAAAGGTCTGAACTGCAGGCCATAGTACCCTCAGTGTTTAATTCTGACGCCAAACAGTTGTAACCAGACAGAATGTGTCTTTCTGGAATAAGCAGTTATGTCCCCAATGTCAATAAATGAACCTGCTACATTTCTTGCAAAGGGCACGTCAAGACAATGTTGTTAAACTGTACAGTTTTACTCAATGATGAACCTCTCCCTGTCTTTTCTTGTGAACTTCTTATGAGGATGCCTCAATGAGAACACAATCACCTGTTACCGATCAACCTCTTTACCTGTGGAATGTTCCATGCAGGTGTTTCATACCAAAACGTTCTCTGTCTGTTCTTTTTTAAATGTGTTGCATCGAGTTGAAAATGAGCTCATCTTTAAACAAACGCAGGTTTGTGGGCTGAACCTCAAATAACTTGGTGATGAACTAAATATGGTTAAAAAATTTAAAAATGGCTCCCACACCCTCATATTGTCAGTACAACACAGTAAACAATGAAAGGCATTGCTTATGCAAACCAGACAGTTGTTGCTTCACTTATATCCAGACACCAGCAGGTTGGATTTCTATTTTTGAAATGCCTGGCTCAACTGTCTCCCTCATTGCAGCTTCCTGACTTCCACAAGAACCATTGGTGGAGGTGCTTAAGCCATTGTTTTTGAAAATGCAAAGTCAACAATTTGACTTTGACATTATCTTTTAAAAGTTGAACATTTAGAGTCTGTCTTCACTGTGCACTGATGTGCAGACCACCCAAGGCTCACAGTAACTTAACTGACTTGACAAGAGTGTAGTAATCTGTCCAGAAAGGGGACATCACTGTCTAATGCCTGAACCTGTAGTAGACAGCTCAGGCTACCAGCAGCCCACACTTACACACACAAACAAAAGGTCTCCAACAGAGATACAAAACATCTCAAAGTACAGCGCATTAAATGGCAAAAAGAAAACCATGGTCGTCCATATCAAAAGCTCTCTCCTGATCACATGACACACAGAACAAAATGTTCTCAAAATAGCAATAAAGTACCTCAGAATAATGAGAAACTTTCAGAAAGATGAGTTATGTTCAAGCTGTGGAAATGAGGGTGACACTTGATGTGTATCTGTTTTAAAACATTAATAAAATAACTGAATGGGGGAACTTTGTGCATTACAGATTCCCCAAAGTAAACATTCTGTTCACATGCGTATTTATCCCCATGCAGATTCAGTGAGAACTTGTACTACATGGTTTCACACAGACCTGATCACTTTCTTTTTGTCATATAGTGGGAGTATTTCAAGGGACTTTGGGGGACCCCAGGCAAAAGGGAGCTGGGGGGGCCCTGCATTTAACAAACCTCCTGCCCCCTCCCTAAACAAAGAGCAAACACAAGCATTTTGACAGTCTTGTCTTAAACCAAAACTCTAAAATCAGGAAGCTTTTGGCTAAAAGCTAGTGGCATTGGGTCTTTTTAGGGGGTTTCCATGGTGCCACCGTAGTCTCCTGTACAAAGCCAACTGTAGAATTTAAGGAAGTACGTGTGGTTCAGTAGTTAAGTAGACAAAATGTTGTCAAATCTATATGAAGTTATGCTGCAAAAATGTGTATATGTGGAAATACGCCATGTCTTAACTTGATTATTTGAGGGTATTAAGGTAAATATAATCAGAAAATGCTGTTAACATGGGAGTCTTATTCAGACTATTGTCTTAATCAGTTTAATGTTTGAATATTGCTGTTGTTGCAAACATGTCTATTGTTTCCCAGATCCTCCCATTGTCCTGGGTCCCACTGTCCTCACACCTGCTCCCACTTCACAATTGCCTGCAGTCACCTGGTATCTCCCCACCTGCACCTCATTCAATGATCAGCCTTCCACTATATATACACCAGCTCCTTCGCTTTGCCTGCTTTTGTTGGTTTCTCTCTTCTTGTGGTCCTGTGTGTGCTTTCTACTTGGTCTTGCAGCCTGTGTTCAGATGGTCACTGTCTGTAGTGTATTTCCTTGTCTAAAAATTCAGCCAAATAGGCCACAGTGGCAGCTCATGAAGCCAGAGGTATTATGCCGAGTCATCAGACAGGCAGTGAAAATACTCTGAAAAGCCTCTGTGGCATAGGAGGTTGTGAAGTGTTAAAAGAAATACACAGAATTTTCCAAATCACCAACAAATTACATTTTGAATTCTTTCCTATTCTTGCTTGATATGATTTCAATTGCTCTGCAGTTTCCATTGTTGTATTTTGTGCTTTTGTGCCAAACAGGTCTGAACTGCAGGCCATAGTACCCTCAGTGTTTAATTCTGATGCCAAACAGTTGTAACCAGACAGAATGTGTCTTTCTGGAATAAGCACTTATGTCCCCAAAGTCAATAAATGAACCTGCTACATTTCATGCAAAGGGCACGTCAAGACAATGTTGATGTTAAACTGTGCAGTTTTACTCAATGATGAACCTCTCCCTGTCTTTTCTTGTGATCTTCTTATGAGGATGCCTCAATGAGAACACACAATCACCTGTTACCGATCAACCTCTTTACCTGTGGAACGTTCCATGCAAGGTGTTTCATACCAAATCTTTCTCTGTCTGTTCTTTTTTAAATGTGTTGCATCAAGTTGAAAATGAGCTCATCTTTAAACAAACTCACGTTCACCAGCTGAACCTCAAATAACTTTGTATTGTGATGAACTAAATATGGTTAAAAAATTGAAAAATGGTTCCCACACCCTCAATTGTTTATATTGTCAGTTCAACACAGTAAACAATGAAAGGCATTGCTTATGCAAACCAGACAGTTGTTGCTTCACTTATATCCAGACACCAGCAGGTTGGATTTCTATTTTTGAAATGCCTGGCTCAACTGTCTCCCTCATTGCAGCTTCCTGACTTCCACAAGAACCACTGGTGGAGGTGCTTATAAGCCATTGTTTTTGAAAATGCAAAGTCAACAATTTGACTTTGACATTATCTTTTAAAAGTTGAACATTTAGAGTCTGTCTTCACTGTGCACTGATGTACAGACCACCCAAGGCTCACAGTAACTTAACTGACTTGACAAGAGTGTAGTAATCTGTCCAGAAAGGGGACATCACTGTCTAATGCCTGAACCTGTAGTAGACAGCTCAGGCTACCAGCAGCCCACACTTACACACACAAACAAAAGGTTTCCAACAGAGATACAAAACATCTCAAAGTAGAGCGCATTAAATGGCAAAAAGAAAACCATGGTCGTCCATATCAAAAGCTCTCTCCTGATCACATGACACACAGAACAAAATGTTCTCAAAATAGCAATAAAGTACCTCAGAATAATGAGAAACTTTCAGAAAGATGAGTTATGTTCAAGCTGTGGAAATGAGGCAGACACTTGATGTGTATCTGTTTTAAAACATTAATAAAATATCTGAATGGGGGAACTGTGTGCATTACAGATTCCCCAAAGTAAACCTTTTGTTCACATGCGTATTTATTTCCATGCAGATTCAGTGAGAACTTGTACTACATGGTTTCACACAGACCTGATCGCTTTCTCTTTGTCATATAGTGGGAGTATTTCAAGGGACTTTGGGGGACCCCAGGCAAAAGGGAGCTGGGGGGACCCTGCATTTCACAAACCTCCTGCCCCCTCCCCAAACAAAGAGCAAACACAAGCATTTTGACAGTCTTGTCTTCAACCAAAACTCTAAAATCAGGAAGCTTTTGGCTAAAAGCTAGTGGCATTGGGTCTTTTTAGGGGGTTTCCATGGTGCCACCGTAGTCTCCTGTACAAAGCCAACTGTAGAATTTAAGGAAGTACGTGTGGTTCAGTAGTTAAGTAGACAAAATGTTGTCAAATCTATATGAAGTTATGCTGCAAAAACGTGTATATGTGGAAATACGCCACGTCTTAACTTGATTATTTGAGGGTATTAAGGTAAAGATAATCTGAAAATGCTGTTAACATGGAAGTCTTATTCAGACTATTGTCTTCATCAGTTTAATGTTTGAATATTGCTGTTGTTGCAAACATGTCTATTGTTTCCCAGATCCTCCCATTGTCCTGGGTCCCACTGTCCTCACACCTGCTCCCACTTCACAATTGCCTGCAGTCACCTGGTATCTCCCCACCTGCACCTCATTCAATGATCAGCCTTCCACTATATATACACCAGCTCCTTCGCTTTGTCTGCTTTTGTTGGTTTCTCTCTTCTTGTGGTCCTGTGTGTGCTTTCTACTTGGTCTTGCAGCCTGTGTTCAGATGGTCACTGTCTGTAGTGTATTTCCTTGTCTAAAAATTCAGCCAAATAGGCCACAGTGGCAGCTCATGAAGCCAGAGGTATTATGCCGAGTCATCAGACAGGCAGTGAAAATACTCTGAGAAGCCTCTGTGGCATAGGAGGTTGTGAAGTGTTAAAAGAAATACACAGAATTTTCCAAATCACCAACAAATTACATTTTGAATTCTTTCCTATTCTTGCTTGATATGATTTCAATTGCTCTGCAGTTTCCATTGTTGTATTTTGTGCTTTTGTGCCAAACAGGTCTGAACTGCAGGCCATAGTACCCTCAGTGTTTAATTCTGATGCCAAACAGTTGTAACCAGACAGAATGTGTCTTTCTGGAATAAGCAGTTATGTCCCCAAAGTCAATAAATGAACCTGCTACATTTCATGCAAAGGGCACGTCAAGACAATGTTGATGTTAAACTGTGCAGTTTTACTCAATGATGAACCTCTCCCTGTCTTTTCTTGTGATCTTCTTATGAGGATGCCTCAATGAGAACACACAATCACCTGTTACCGATCAACCTCTTTACCTGTGGAATGTTCCATGCAGGTGTTTCATACCAAATCTTTCTCTGTCTGTTCTTTTTTAAATGTGTTGCATCAAGTTGAAAATGAGCTCATCTTTAAACAAACTCACGTTCACCAGCTGAACCTCAAATAACTTTGTATTGTGATGAACTAAATATGGTTAAAAAATTGAAAAATGGTTCCCACACCCTCAATTGTTTATATTGTCAGTTCAACACAGTAAACAATGAAAGGCATTGCTTATGCAAACCAGACAGTTGTTGCTTCACTTATATCCAGACACCAGCAGGTTGGATTTCTATTTTTGAAATGCCTGGCTCAACTGTCTCCCTCATTGAAGTCCTGACTTCCACAAGAACCATTGGTGGAGGTGCTTATAAGCCATTGTTTTTGAAAATGCAAAGTCAACAATTTGACTTTGACATTATCTTTTAAAAGTTGAACATTTAGAGTCTGTCTTCACTGTGCACTGATGTACAGACCACCCAAGGCTCACAGTAACTTAACTGACTTGACAAGAGTGTAGTAATCTGTCCAGAAAGGGGACATCACTGTCTAATGCCTGAACCTGTAGTAGACAGCTCAGGCTAACAGCAGCCCACACTTACACACACAAACAAAAGGTTTCCAACAGAGATACAAAACATCTCAAAGTACAGCGCATTAAATGGCAAAAAGAAAACCATGGTCGTCCA
The DNA here is from genome assembly GCF_024713975.1 of Paralichthys olivaceus. NCBI lineage: Eukaryota > Metazoa > Chordata > Actinopteri > Pleuronectiformes > Paralichthyidae > Paralichthys > Paralichthys olivaceus. The sequence goes on from NC_091106.1 coordinate 3,458,710, forward strand.
TATCAAAAGCTCTCTCCTGATCACATGACACACAGAACAAAATGTTCTCAAAATAGCAATAAAGTACCTCAGAATAATGAGAAACTTTCAGAAAGGTGAGTTATGTTCAAGCTGTGGAAATGAGGGAGACACTTGATGTGTATCTGTTTTAAAACATTAATAAAATATCTGAATGGGGGAACTGTGTGCATTACAGATTCCCCAAAGTAAACATTCTGTTCACATGCGTATTTATCTCCATGCAGATTCAGTGAGAACTTGTACTACATGGTTTCACACAGACCTGATCGCTTTCTCTTTGTCATATAGTGGGAGTATTTCAAGGGACTTTGGGGGACCCCAGGCAAAAGGGAGCTGGGGGGACCCTGCATTTCACAAACCTCCTGCCCCCTCCCCAAACAAAGAGCAAACACAAGCATTTTGACAGTCTTGTCTTCAACCAAAACTCTAAAATCAACTAGCTTTTGGCTAAAAGCTAGTGGCATTGGGTCTTTTTAGGGGGTTTCCATGGTGCAACCGTAGTCTCCTGTACAAAGCCAACTGTAGAATTTAAGGAAGTACGTGTGGTTCAGTAGTTAAGTAGACAAAATGTTGTCAAATCTATATGAAGTTATGCAGCAAAAATGTGTATATGTGGAAATATGGCCACGTCTTAACTTGATTATTTGAGGGTATTAAGGTAAAGATAATCAGAAAATGCTGTTAACATGGAAGTCTTATTCAGACTATTGTCTTAATCAGTTTAATGTTTGAATATTGCTGTTGTTGCAAACATGTCTATTGTTTCCCAGATCCTCCCATTGTCCTGGGTCCCACTGTCCTCACACCTGCTCCCACTTCACAATTGCCTGCAGTCACCTGGTATCTCCCCACCTGCACCTCATTCAATGATCAGCCTTCCACTATATATACACCAGCTCCTTCACTTTGTCTGCTTTTGTTGGTTTCTCTCTTCTTGTGGTCCTGTGTGTGTTTTCTACTTGGTCTTGCAGCCTGTGTTCAGATTGTCACTGTCTGTAGTGTATTTCCTTTGTCTAAAAATTCAGCCAAATAGGCCACAGTGGCAGCTCATGAAGCCAGAGGTATTATGTTGAGTCATCAGACAGGCAGTGAAAATACTCTGAGAAGCCTCTGTGGCATAGGAGGTTGTGAAGTGTTAAAAGAAATACACAGAATTGTCCAAATCACCAACAAATTACATTTTGAATTCTTTCCTATTCTTGCTTGATATGATTTAAATTGCTCTACAGTTTCCATTGTTGTATTTTGTGCTTTTGTGCCAAACAGGTCTGAACTGCAGGCCATAGTACCCTCAGTGTTTAATTCTGATGCCAAACAGTTGTAACCAGACAGAATGTGTCTTTCTGGAATAAGCAGTTATGTCCCCAAAGTCAATAAATGAACCTGCTACATTTCATGCAAAGGGCATGTCAAGACAATGTTGATGTTAAACTGTGCAGTTTTACTCAATGATGAACCTCTCCCTGTCTTTTCTTGTGAACTTCTCATGAGGATGCCTCAATGAGAACACAATCACCTGTTACCGATCAACCCCTTTACCTGTGGAATGTTCCATGCAGGTGTTTCATACCAAATCTTTCTCTGTCTGTTCTTTTTTAAATGTGTTGCATCGAGTTGAAAATGAGCTCATCTTTAAACAAACGCAGGTTCACCAGCTGAACCTTAAATAACTTTGTATTGTGATGAACTAAATATGGTTAAAACATTGAAAAATGGCTCCCACGCCCTCAATTGTTTGTATTGTCAGTACAACACAGTAAACGATGAAAGGCATTGCTTATGCAAACCAGACAGTTTTTGCTTCTCTTATATCCAGACACCAGCAGGTTGGATTTTTATTTTTGAAATGCCTGGCTCAACTGTCTCCCAGCTTCCTGACTTCCACAAGAACCATTGGTGGAGGTGCTTTAGCCATTGTTTTTGAAAATGCAAAGTCAACAATTTGACATTATCTTTTAAAAGTTGAACATTTAAAGTCAGAGTCTGTCTTCACTGTGCACTGATGTACAGACCACCCAAGGCTCACAGTAACTTCACTGACTTCACAAGAGTTTTCCAAGCTGAACTGCCAATACGTGTTTAGCAGCAGATGTGATTTTACCATTCCTATCTGCTGCTCTTTAAAACTACTTATAGTAAATTAATTTCTATGACTTGTGGTATTACGTTCTACCCCAATTGGTGTCCAACGCATCAGAGAGGCTTTATGATCTTGTCAACTGGCTCATTTGAATCCCTCTTCTTCTGCCCACTCAGCTCACTATCTCGTCAAATCTATGAACAGCTAAATTCAGGCTTACTTACTTACCACATATTTTAGATGCTCATCTCTCCTGACCTGATACTGAAGAGTTAGTTGATCTCTTTACCTCATCCTGCCCTCACACCCTGAGCTGTGTAGCCTCCCTAAACACTGGAAGTTTCCCCTGGTTTAATAATTCTATTCCTGATTTTAGCCGCAAAACACAAATGTCTTGAGGTTTCCTATGAAACATTCCGAATAGTTTAAAACTTCAAAGATTGTTAAAGTTGGACAGTTCTTATTTGTCGGCCAACAACTATTTTGCCCAACTAATCAACAATAATGCTCACAGACCAAAAGTACTGCTTAAGACAATTAACAAGTTGGCAGGAATCCTTTTCTGTGTCACCTCTGTCCTCCATGTTTGTTCCTGTTACCTTCTCGCACATTTCCACGCAGACCCTTCCTGCAGTCCGTGTTGTGTGGGAGAACGCAAAGCACAATCCAAATTAGCGCCACATAGAAATAAATAATAATACCTCTTAAGGTCACCTGAATTCTGGCATATGTCTCTCTACAGTAAAGCTAGAATAAAGCAAAAAACAGCAGACTATGGTGCACACATTGTAATTTTACCTCGTTCAAAGCCATGTTTTCAGCCTTGTCGATTGGTTTCTTTTTGTTCCACCAGTATTTATTTGGTATATAAATAAATCAAGTATTTATTTTGGCAATTTTATTTCTCTATAGTACTGCTGCCATCGTGTGGTACATATTGAAAATATCATAACACTGAGCTGAATAAATTGCATGATGATTGCTCCCACACTTTTTTAAAACACTGAATCCACCAATTATAATCTCTTTATTTTTTAACCTACATCTCCTGATCCTTTGAAATATTTTGTTTTTTGGATTATTATTAGAAATTCAGATTTTAAGTTGAGGCATTAAATTGTGTCATGCACATGCTGTATGACAAGCATTTGTCTGGAGATTAATGCAGCTAAATTATGAAGGAGTTAACAGAGTACACTGACATAAAAATTGTGAAATTGGAATAGAAAATCGCTTCATAGAACAGCACAAAATGAGGAAGAGAATGAGGCAGGAGGGCCTGGTGCACTATGAAACCAGAAGACAAGTACATAAGAGAGGTCAAAGTACCCCTTACAGCCAGTAATCTTTCTCTATCTAGGGGCTAAAGGTTATAACTGTCCAGAAAGGGGACATCACTGTCTAATGCCTGAACCTGTAGTAGACAGCTCAGGCTACCAGCAGCCCACACAAAAAGAAAACCATGGTCGTCCATATCAAAAGCTCTCTCCTGATCACATGACACACAGAACAAAATGTTCTCAAAATAGCAATAAAGTACCTCAGAATAATGAGAAACTTTCAGAAAGGTGAGTTATGTTCAAGCTGTGGAAATGAGGGAGACACTTGATGTGTATCTGTTTTAAAACATTAATAAAATATCTGAATGGGGGAACTTTGTGCATTACAGATTCCCCAAAGTAAACATTCTGTTCACATGCGTATTTATTTCCATGCAGATTCAGTGAGAACTTGTACTACATGGTTTCACACAGACCTGATCACTTTCTTTTTGTCATATAGTGGGAGTATTTCAAGGGACTTTGGGGGACCCCAGGCAAAAGGGAGCTGGGGGGACCCTGCATTTCACAAACCTCCTGCCCCCTCCCCAAACAAAGAGCAAACACAAGCATTTTGACAGTCTTGTCTTCAACCAAAACTCTAAAATCAAGAAGCTTTTGGCTAAAAGCTAGTGGCATTGGGTCTTTTAAGGGGGTTTCCATGGTGCCACCGTAGTCTCCTGTAAAAAGCCAACTGTAGAACTTAAGGAAGTACGTGTGGTTCAGTAGTTAAGTAGACAAAATGTTGTCAAATCTATATGAAGATATGCAGCAAAAACGTGTATATGTGGAAATACGCCACATCTTAACTTGATTATTTGAGGGTATTAAGGTAAAGATAATCAGAAAATGCTGTTAACATGGAAGTCTTATTCTGACTATTGTCTTAATCAGTTTAATGTTTGAATATTGCTGTTGTTGCAAACATGTCTATTGTTTCCCAGATCCTCCCATTGTCCTGGGTCCAACTGTCCTCACACCTGCTCCCACTTCACAATTGCCTGCAGTCACCTGGTATCTCCCCACCTGCACCTCATTCAATGATCAGCCTTCCACTATATATACACCAGCTCCTTCACTTTGCCTGCTTTTGTTGGTTTCTCTCTTCTTGTGGTCCTGTGTGTGTTTTCTACTTGGTCTTGCAGCCTGTGTTCAGATTGTCACTGTCTGTAGTGTATTTCCTTTGTCTAAAAATTCAGCCAAATAGGCCACAGTGGCAGCTCATGAAGCCAGAGGTATTATGCCGAGTCATCAGACAGGCAGTGAACATACTCTGAAAAGCCTCTGTGGCATAGGAGGTTGTGAAGTGTTAAAAGAAATACACAGAATTTTCCAAATCACCAACAAATTACATTTTGAATTCTTTCCTATTCTTGCTTGATATGATTTTTAATTGCTCTGCAGTTTCCATTGTTGTATTTTGTGCTTTTGTGCCAAACAGGTCTGAACTGCAGGCCATAGTACCCTCAGTGTTTAATTCTGATGCCAAACAGTTGTAACCAGACAGAATGTGTCTTTCTGGAATAAGCAGTTATGTCCCCAAAGTCAATAAATGAACCTGCTACATTTCTTGCAAAGGGCACGTCAAGACAATGTTGTTAAACTGTGCAGTTTTACTCAATGATGAACCTCTCCCTGTCTTTTCTTGTGAACTTCTCATGAGGATGCCTCAATGAGAACACAATCACCTGTTACCGATCAACCTCTTTACCTGTGGAATGTTCCATGCAGGTGTTTCATACCAAAACTTTCTCTGTCTGTTCTTTTTTAAATGTGTTGCATCGAGTTGAAAATGAGCTCATCTTTAAACAAACGCACGTTCATCAGCTGAACCTCAAATAACTTTGTATTGTGATGAACTAAATATGGTTAAAACATTGAAAAATGGCTCCCACGCCCTCAATTGTTTATATTGTCAGTACAACACAGTAAACAATGAAAGGCATTGCTTATGCAAACCAGACAGTTGTTGCTTTACTTATATTCAGACACCAGCAGGTTGGATTTCTATTTTTGAAATGCCTGGCTCAACTGTCTCCCAGCTTCCTGACTTCCACAAGAACCATTGGTGGAGGTGCTTATAAGCCATTGTTTTTAAAAATGCAAAGTCAACAATTTGACTTTAAATGTTCAACTTTTAAAAGATAATGTCAGTCTGTCTTCACTGTGCACTGATGTACAGACCACCCAAGGCTCACAGTAACTTCACTGACTTCACAAGAGTTTTCCAAGCTGAACTGCCAATACGTGTTTAGTAGCAGATGTGATTTTACCATTCCCATCTGCTGCTCTTTAAAACTACTTATAGTAAATTAATTTCTATGACTTGTGGTATTACGTTCTACCCCAATGGGTGTCCAACGCATCAGAGAGGCTTTATGATCTTGTCAACTGGCTTTTCTTTCAGCCTCTTTTGTCCTCATTTGAATCCCTCTTCTTCTGCCTACTCAGCTCACTATCTCGTCAAATCTATGAACAGCTAAATTCAGGCTTACTTACTTACCACATATTTTAGATGCTCATCTCTCCTGACCTGATACTGAAGAGTTAGTTGATCTCTTTACCTTTAGCCGCAAAACACAAATGTCTTGGTTTCCTATGAAACATTCCGAAATAGTTTAAAACTTCAAGGATTGTTAAAGTTGGACAGTTCTTATATTTGGCCAACAACTATTTTGCCCAACTAATCAACAATAATGCTCACAGACCAAAAGTACTGCTTAAGACAATTAACAAGTTGGCAGGACTCCTTTTCTGTGTCACCTCTGTCCTCCATGTTTGTTCCTGTTACCTTCTTGCACATTCCCACGCAGACCCTGCCTACAGTCGGTGTTGTGTGGGAGAACGCAAAGCACAATCCAAATTAGCACCACGTAGAAATAAATAATAATACCTCTTAAGGTCACATGAATTCTGGCATATGTCTCTCTACAGTAAAGCTAGAATAAAGCAAAAAAACAGCAGACTATGTTGCACACATTATTTTACCTCGTTCAAAGCCATGTTTTCAGCCTTGTCATTTGGTTTCTTTTTGTTCCACTGAAGAATAGAGTATGAGCCAAAAAATAACCTATTAAGTTCTGGGGTGGATCCTGACAAAGAGGTGGATCCCAACATACAACGTATCACTTTCATTAACGTTGTGAGATGGAGTTTTTCTCAGGGAATAATTCATGTATGTTGATGAAAAAATATCTGATATGTAAATGCTTTGTACAACTTAGTGTGGCTTGATTCAATTTAAGCTGACTGTTGTGTCTTGGCGGAGGTATGCGCTCTGAGTGCCATTCTTGTTTGCATTGTATTCCTCCGGTCAATATATGTGGTCTAACCTGAGCTGCCACCACAAAGTCCATCAGACACACCCATGACTCAAACTCACATAGTGCGAACCCATGCCATTAGCTGCTCCAGATTGGCCGTCCTGAGGGCCAGATGCCTGTGACCTCCCTGTGCCCCCTAAATGCAGAGTTATTGTGATTAAAGCGTGATTGGCAGCGCTGGTTATTAATTCTTATCCCGGGCACATATGTGGGGTGGTGGGCAGAGGGCAGCCAGCAGTGTGTGCCAGGTGGATGCCACACAGAGGCTAATTCACTGTGACACACTATCAGAGCACGGTCACTCCTCATTCCCCCGGCACACAGACCCTGCCTACAGACTCCATACTCTTTTCCTGTTGTTGCACAGGACAAGGGTTTCAAAGAAAGAAGGTTATCCTTTAACAACACACCCACACACATTACAAAGCACAAAGTTCTATTTCCTGAAAACCAACAAAATGCATAATTTGAACGGGGAAGTGTGTTTAGAAAAGAAGTGATCAAACTCAAAAAGGTATTTTCTTCCCTCAAGGTAAAAAGCCTTGAAGTAAATGATGTCTCATATGTCTTCTCAGCTGGAATCAGCCAATAATTACAGCAGGAATGGGCCGAGTCTCATCACTCATCAGGGCCAGGGCAAGCTAAGGAAAAATAACAGTGATTTAGAAATAAGCAGGTTCAGTTTGCTCTAGCTGGGATCACTTACAGTGCTTGGAAGTAATTTGCAATGTGATTCATTAAGAGGATGAAGAAGAAGCTACACTTTCTGAAGATACCAGATACTGACTGAATATCCATGTAACCAGAAACCACACATTCATAATCAAGGCTGCTGCTACAGCTTTAATGATTCAGATTGAGCAGGCGTGCGAATGATTTACTCTCAGATCTGAGGAGACAGTTAAGAAGAAGAGAAGGTACTCCTGTTTCTCCTGCAGAGGGCATTATAATATCACATGAGAATGTGCAATCACCTTTCCTAGAGATGACATGGCAGTATATATGCAGTTGCATGCAAAGGTTTGTGCAGACAGATGATCAAAAAGGTAAACCAACACCTTCAAAGCAGGGAAGGCTATAAAATGCGTGTTATTTAAATAATCAGAATTGTCCTTAAATTGCAATTGAAGGAAACTGACAAGATGTTGCATTTTTGTTGTTGTGTGGATATGTACAGCTATTTGCAAATTGGGTTTGATGTTTTTTGTTAAGTTGCTATGTTTGTTGCTGTAATTTGTACGGAGTTGACTAGATTTTAAAATCCTAGATGTTTTTTTCTTAAAAGATCCAACCCTGTCTGAATGTAAAGGATGTGGAAGGTGGCAATTTAGTGAATGTGTGCTAGAATAGCAAAAGCTATGCTATTGTTCTGCATATACAATCCAAGAACATTAAAAACACAATCACTGAATAAATAATGCACAGAGCAGGTATAGTTTGATCAAGGGACGTTATTTGTTTTAACATTTAAACATTAATAGGCAATAAAAGTTACCATCTACTTGTGGTTGCCCAACACAGCTTCCACACAGTGTTCACGCAAACTGGCAATAGAGAAAATAATTACATATATGCAGGTACCATAAGACCTAAATCAATTGAAAGTGCCCAAAATATGCCTCATCCATTGCACATCTTTGTTGTATTCACAACACAACTGATAACGGCCTCATTTCTAAAACAAGCTAATACTAAATATGCTGAAAAGCTGAAAAAGGCATACGCAATAAAAAAATCAGATTTATAAAACTGCACACGTACATCTGAATGCAATTTTTCCTTTAGAAATCAGTCCACCTGGAAACGTACATACTTGGATAAGCCATATCCTGCCCACATTCAACCATAAATGGTCAATGCACAGCACCTCACGAGTGTTGATGCACCTGCCATTGTACGCTCGGACCCAGAGCCAGCCAAAATGCATGCTATTTAATAAATATAATAATAATACATTGTGTGTGTGTGTGTGTATGTATATATAAAGCCCACAACACAAAACTTTCACAAAAGAATTAGATCTTAACACTAATATTTACTATTTCTTTAACTGACATACTAATTTTTGAAAAACTATCTACAAGATTAAATTTTGTCATTTATGATTTTCATCTTTCCTGTCTTTTTGTACGGGCTGAGGATAATTTTGCAGCTACTCAATGGCCGGACCTTTTTGGGGTCATCTCAGGAGCTGATTTGTCCTTTGTAGTGCCATCCTCTGAACCCTCCTCCTCTTTTTGATTTTCCTCAGATGAGGAGGAGTCCCCTGACTCCTGATATAGGATTATGATGTCTTCATCTTCTGATGAGTCCTCCTTGCTCTCCTCTGTCCTCGTGGGTACCTGGAGATTTTGGTGTCTTTTTCCCTCGTTTGTTAAACTGTCATGTATTATTTCTATAACTTTCCAGCCTTGAGCGTGTCCGGGTTTTTTGTGTAAGACTTGTCAGCGGTCTTCACATCATGACACATATAGTCCGTGACTTGCTTCCTGTCCTCCAATCCCTTTTTCTTCTCGGCCTGAAAAATATCATAGAGGAGCAGAGATCTGAGAAACTCTCACGACACTCTGATCATTTTTGTTCAGCTTGGCATGCATATGGATGTGGGGTGTATTTACATTGAATATGAACATGAAGTTGATGTCACCCTTTAATCCCATGTCTGTCTGTTTTGAAGTAATTATTCAGGTTCTTCAAGTCGCCCTTTCCCGCGTGTACAAATTAATAGTTTCGCATTTTCCCCAATGTCAGCCTCACCTGCTGCCAACGCTGGACATTTGGGCCTCCCCAAAGGTCCTGTTTGACTTGTGGTCTTCGATCTGTAATTACACAGGCAGAGAGCATAGGAGGATTAGATAATATTCTATTTTAATTTACACATCAGGGTTATCCAAAAGAGTAAACAGTGTCAGAAAATTTACATTGAATGGTTCTTCCATGGAGAGTGTATCCATGGTCCCCACCAGAGACCTTTGCCTCATCCACCTCTGCATCTGTGAGGTTGGCAAAGACCCCTGGCCTGTGCCCATAGAGCTGCCTCTATGGGCACAGCTCCAGGGTCAGATGCTCCTCCAGTTGGTCTGATAACAAGAGAGACAGGGACAGAGAGAAAACAATAGGACTCAGCATTAATACAGGTAAATATTTTAGGTGGGGGATGCAGGTAATTAAGTGGGTAAGTGATACACTGTTTCATGTTGTGGTTTCTGTGCTCCATACCATGTGATCACATGAGTGCTGTAAATCAAACAAGGGAAAAATGAATGAATGAAAGGAAATTTACCCAACAACTCTGGGATTTTTTTTGCAGCACAGGCCAGGCAGGTTTCCAGGTCTGCACTCGAGGGAAGATTGCTCATCTTCTTCCTCTTGGTGGCCATCTGGTGTACAACCACCCTGGTATTGATATTTTTGAGTCTTGTCTTGATTTCCCCGAGTACAATATTAAGTTGCCCTTGCGTTAGGTGACATGTCTAGGGGGCGTCTGTTTTATAAACATGATAAAATTGTGGATTGCTGTCAGATAGAATTGACTTGTAGTGACCGTCATCATCTTTGAAACGCCGCTTGACCAGCTGTGGGGCAGAAGAAAAAGAATTACAGCTAATCACAGCTAACAGTGATAGGTACCTAAAGTGACACCGAGAGGGGTCAAGGCCTTCATGGACGTCCACTTCTAGGCACTTATTATTGGGCTCAAGTGCCGCCAATTGCACATTGGTCATGCCCCCAAAGGTCAAAGGCACTCAAATCACGGTTCACAGTGACCTTTTTGTGCCAGATAAGGACATTTTTTAGGCTTTTTTGTGGAATTTTTGCTACAAAATCACAACAGTGCTTGTGTGAGACATGCTGAATACCTTATCAGTTTTGATGGAAAGGAGATACAGGTCTGTGTGAGAATGTCAATCCTTTTTCAAACCATTTGAAGCTATATTGGCTGAAATACGAATACAAATATAATGGGATTTTCCCTTACTTTTCATTCCCATTCATTTGGAATTGGGCAGCCTCCTGCCAGGTCCACAAAATGCATAGAGCTGTGAAAATATAATGGGATTGCACCAAACAGAGAGCCAGTTAACATATTTCAGCCTAATATCCACAGATGCGGTAGAAAAAAGTTGGCTGTTTCGGACCAACTATCGGCCAGGGTCTTAGACATGCCACTCACACCCTTTGCGGCCTGGAAAATGAGAAATGAGGGCAATCATTTGGGCAACCATTTCCTTGGTAACTAGGTCCACCTTATTTTAGATGCCTATTAGTGGGCCCCAGGGGATCCTCTACTGAAAATGTGGGGTCTCTGGGTGCATTAGGGCTCTTTGAAATTTGACAAAAAAAGGCTGGAAAATAGGGCAAAAAGACACGCAACTCATTTTTGAATGGGACAGAGGTGGCAGCACCAAAACTGTAGGCATTATAACACTCGAATTGACTCGACCTCGGCTGAGATATCCTCGACCTATGGGATTTAACATTATTTGCAAAAAGTTGCTTTCAGGGAGAAAAGAAAACATATCATATCAAATACATACCTGGTGGCTACTTCCTGCTGGTAAGAGCCGGTTGCTGAGTGGTTAGTATCGGGACGGTGTTGTTACGTCGGGCCAGCTTCTCTAATTCTGGACCCAGTTCAGCACATCATCATGGGCCAGGAGGTCTGCGTGGTCCCTGAAAACCCGTTCTCTCGTAATTCACCAATTGGCAAAGTCCTCTAACAGCCAGTGCATCCATCATCACACACGACTGATCACGCCTTGCCAAGTTGACCATGACCATCAGTGCTATCCTATCCTTTGACAGGTGACCATAATATTTGTGATCGTCTGTGCGCTCTGTGCACCTGAGAGCAGAGTTATGTTCACTTAAGCTATTTTAAACACGATTTATGAAACTACAGTCCTAAGTCATAAAACTATAATTACAATAAAAAAAAAACTTAAATACAAATACTCAGCAACTCTATAAAGAGTAGACAATAAACAGTAGTATGTATGTGATTTGCTTGAAGTTGTTATATATCTTTTAAGATTAAAGGGTGCTTATGTTGCACAAGCACAAATAACGCTGTTTGTTTTAATGTCAAGGATGAAGTGGATCTGTAATCTGACTTCAATTCACCACAAAACGTCTGCATCGCCATTTTACTGTCTCTAAAATGTTCATACCAAGGGTCAGAGATTCTCACACAATGCACAAATTCTCCAGTAAAGTTTGTTTTTATAGATCCCAACATTTGCGTGAGTAGTGGCTTACACATCTTTCAGACCCCGTTTTGTGCATATACAGCAGTTATAAATGAGGCCCATAGTGATTAGTCAGTTAGTGTTGTTGTGTTATATGGTATGTGAGTCTTGTTTTTACATTTTTAAATTGCTGCTTAATCATAATTTCCCTTCTAGGATTAATAAAGTATTTTCTCAAATAACTCTTGCAATAACTAATAAAAACCTATTTCTTTGATTAACCGTTTGCCTATCTACAATCATATGCATACTGATCCCCTGCTCATTAAATATGGCATCCACCTCCTCCTCATTTAAAATGTCTGCCAACTGTATCAAGAAACAAGTTGAAGACTCAGGGAAGCGTCCACTCATCTCTTTATCTGAACTCATAGATTAAAAGCACATTCACTCACATGATCATCTGTCCTCTTGATGTGTCTGTAAATGTATCACAGAACCAGTGGGAGCAGTTGAAGCCTCATGAAAGCTATGTGTAGTGAGAGCACATCAATTCCTGATCATAATACATTGGACCAATTTCATTGAAGTCCTCTGATCAGACCCCCTATAGTATTGCTTCTGAATGTCCGTCTTGTACATGTGCATTCTTTTGACATCATCAGCTCGTGGAAAGAGCTTGGGCTTGTTCCATTTCTTCTCTTCAAGTGTACAGTATGCAATAGAAGAGATCATTTCATTCCACTTCAGACTGTATATGCGTCAACTATTGGACAAGCTTCTTCTTTGTTCTGTGATGAAAGAGCTTCAGCCTCCACAATAACTGCAATCCTGTGAATGCTTTGCCCTAGCTTTGTAGCAAGGGTCGGTTTCACAAACTTGTTCTTCTTTTCATTAAACCCAGTAACTTCTTTGATGGCTCGAACGACATTGGCCAAAGTGTTATGGATGAATGTAATTCTCCATTTTCTTCAAAGGGGTCACCTTCCTGCCAACGAGAGCTTCCCTAGTCCTCGCATATTTGGGCACCATTATCATGTTGTGAGGCAGTTTCACGTTGCCTGCTGTACATTTTTTCTCCAACCTTCATGATATATTACACTCCTTTTACTGCAAGGGCAATTTCATCTTGAGTCGTGCCATTTACAAGATTCCACACCTTCAGGCTTACATGTCTGCATACAGGATACAGGTTGAGTACGGGCACAAAGAGACTTTATTCTTGTCTTTACACGTGTTGTTTTGTGAGCCTGTGCAGCAAGTGTACACAGTTTAGCATGCTTCCACAAAAACTTGCAGTTAAAGAGCCTATGACATGCAAAACAATGCTGATAGTCCTTTGGATCACTCTTGCCATCACTTTGTTGTTTACAAGGTACCAATTTCCCCTTCCCTTCCTGTAGTGCGTCAATATTGTGAGCATGATTTCCTTGCTTGTGAAGGAGAGTTAGCTGCAATTTCCGTTCTTGCAAACCTCTGTGGTGTGCAATTTTAGATTTTCCTGGCAAAAAAAACTTTTTCTTTTGGTGGTATTTCTTGGCCCCATCAACTTTAGGGACATCGGCTACAACCACATAATCACTCTCCTGAAGTGACTATGAAGGCTGAGTAGAGTTTCTCAGTCTTGAGTAAGAGGTCATAATTTTTTGTCTTTTGACTGATTCATCTGAGCTTTCCTCTGCTGATGATTGTGGAACAAAATCATCCTCACTGATGTCAATGCTCTAAACTCAACTATCAGTGTGGTAACCAAGCATTTCTTTTGTCAGCTGCAAAAAAAAGAAACATTTTTGTAAGCCAGTTCGAGAAATAGGGGTCATTAGGCCATCTTCTCCTAAATGTCAGGGTTTGACAGTGAAATGAATAGTGCATGGGTAATAGGATAGACATGCTATATATCTAGATTAATTATAACAGAAACTCCCTTATTTTCTGTAATAACAACTGAGCTATTCTAGCAGGTTCTAGAAGGTTTTATTTTGCGTCAGTAGGTGGTGCTATTGGTACTGCTGTGGGTCCACATGGGACACTGCAGTCACAGGCTCTGCACATGTGCAGCTCATAATAAATTAGTTCAGCCTGAGCAAGACGCTAAAATCTGATATTCTCCCTTCTTCAATCCACAGGTTATGTTAGCCAACAGTTGAATGAGTCTGTGTGAGTGATATTAAGGGTCTGTGACCTAACAAAACCTGTTTTTAGTTGTTGTTAAATATTAGTAACCGGCTGACATTATATGCAAATTGGCTTTACCTTCCCGCTCACAGCCTGTTTTGTTAAATGCCGTGTGTGTGTGTGTGTGTGTGTGTGTGTGTGTGTGTGTGTGTGTGTGTGTGTGTGTGTGTGTGTGTGTGTGTGTGTGTGTGTGTGTGTGTGAAGAAAATTGTGTTTCAAATCAATGTAATAAGAGTAGTGTGAGTATGAGTCAGTGTAATGTATGTTAAGTGACTGTGTTTCGTTAGTTAGTATTTATGTATTTGTCATTTCATTTTTGTAGTACTTTGTATATAATTTTAAAAGCAAGCACTTTAGCACGAAAGTGAGAACCACGGGAGAAATGAAGTGACTGATATGTGTTGGTCCTGAATAAATGAGTTCAGCTAGAGCAAGATGCTAAAATATGGCTAAAGGGCCAACAGGAAGCTTTATGAACACTTTATTTTTGGTGGACATGGGTGCCGATGGAGGTCAATTATGGCTGCATGAATTATAAATAGAGACCATTTTCAAAGAGGAAGATAATTTAATAATCTCAAATGTTGCCATCATCACATTACTTAGACATACTGGATACATTATGCATGATAACCAAAATATTAACAGTTCAGACCAATTTTAAAAGGGATATGTTATGGTACAATCCATATAATCCAGAGCCATTAACCTATGTTTGTAGTAATGCTCAAAGATTTTCAGCTGACTCGTGGGTCTACCATTAAACAATAGCCAAGTATATGTGAAATTTGAACTTTACTTACAAAAACACTGTCTCTTTTTATGCATTCCATCTCAGGGCCATCTTCCATCTCTGAAGTGTCTTCCCTCTGAGTAATTCCATCCCTCTGCAAAAATGGTAAAAGGAAATAAGTAAAATTTAGGGAGTTGCAAAATATTATATTTGCTGCCAAATCAACTTGTTACAACATGTCATTAGTATAATCTAAATGTTTATGGAAGTTATTAAAAACTAAAGAGGCTGAAAGTTAAGGCATACAACTCTCTCTCCCTCCATGACACTATTAAGCTATAGGCTCAGATAGAAAGGAACTACAGGATCATTATTTTGTTTGACACACAAGGCAAGGACTCCATGTTGATTTTCTATCACATTTTTACCATTGGATAGAATAGAAGCACAGACCATATATGAATGCTTGTGTCCTTCAAGAAAGACGGATGTTTTTTGAATAATATATAATACAAGCTACAAAATTAGCTACTTCTAAAGTAAAATCTTCTACAACTTGACATACTGTCAGTCGGGGTCATCATGCAAAATTATTTGGTGAAATATATTTATCACCCTAAAGATAAAATAATAATATATAAAATAAAAAGTTATGAGTGCTATAATCAAAAAGTAGCCAACTTTCCCTTTCAAGTTCTGTAACTTGATCTGCTGACAGTGAGGGTCACCATGAATAAGGGTCAGGTGAAATATCTGTGTCACCTATTAATGATTTTAAAATATTTAATAGGCTCAGGTTTTGAGTGCAATAATAAAATGGAGCCTACTTAAATTGTTCTTAAACAACATACAGATAATATTCCATTTCATTATACTTGTTATTGTCTTGTGTATAATCAAATCAAATGTTGAAAGTTTAATGAAACTTATTATGGACGTGTGTCTTCTGTTATTTTTCTGCTCTGAGGACCTTTACCGTAGCACCACGAATAGACGTGCACCAATTTACAATGTGCGTTTGGTATTACTGGGTTTTCAACAATGAACCACATGTCCACAGTGAACATCACTTCTGTACATATATAACATTTGAAAAAAGATTGCATCAAGTATATTAAACTCACATTATTATTAAGGTTAACAAGCTATCCGGGTTAGCTCTCTTACTGTGAACTAGTTTAATAAATTGACAGGTGAAGTAGCCCTGTGTGGTGCCCAACTGTTGTTGACAATTTCGAAAACCTTCGCTACAGCCCAACTCCACCAGCACATGTCCAACCATGAACTCTATGAACCCCTTCAATCTGGTTTCAGACCCAACGACAGCACGGAGAATGCCCTCATCAAAATCTCCAACAACATCATCATTAAAGCTGACTCCAGCTACATCAGTCCTCTGGTACAAAAGGCAACAGGGCTGCCACAAAGAGACATGCGGAGAACTGAGAGACAGATGAGCAGAGACTGAGCTGAAAAGCTGGACACCAGCAGAAAGTGCTGGTACTTGAGTTTTATGTTTTTACCTGTTTAAGTTAATAAAGATGCTGTAAAACAACAGTTTTGTCTCTGAAGATGATGGTATGGGAGTGTGACAAATGACCATGCCACCGGGGTCTCCCACACACAACCAAACGCCTATCCAAACACCTCGGCCTTACTGGCACAGCTCTCACCTGGTTCAAATCTTACCTCTCCAACAGGAAAGAGTTTGTCACGATCAAAGGTTCTAGCTCCACTTCAGCCCCAGTTAACCAAGGGGTGCCGCAAGGCTCAGTGCTCCCGCTTGGTCGTATCATCCGTCAACATGGCCTTAATTTCCACTCATACACCGATGACACCCAGCTCCATCTAAGCATGCAGCAATATGGCGTTTGTGCAAACCAACATGTAACAGCACAATATTATAGTATGATTCCCATGAAATAACTAAAAGTTAGCATTTCCTTTGGGCTGGAGTTCGCTCCTCTCCTCCTGCCTGTGAATGTTCCGCAGGGTAGCACGGGTAGCCTTCTACTCAAAGCATAATCATTGATATATTATTGTGTGCTGTTCAAATTCATACCAGATATGCCACATCCAGCAAAAAACACTTTAATTGGGTATTCAAAACATATAACAATAAACAATGAAATGCACAGAAGAACACATATATATATATATATATATATATATATATATATATATATATATGTGTACACATACACATACACAACTCGGTTAAAAATTGTGGATGAAGATAAAGGGTGAACATCCAGTATCAAGTACAAAGTAATTATACATTACTCATTTAAACATGAGAACATACAATGTAAACATAAAACTTCATATGTAACTCACAGGTTTTGATGCAGCAGTCTATAAGTTCTATCTAAGGTCTGGGTAAAGCAGTAGAGATGCTGCTTTTAAAATTAAAGTGGGCATAGTACAAGAGTCTGTATGTTGGTAATCCATATAAGGTGCAACAAGTGCAGGAGCCCCTTTTTAGAAAATTATAGAAAATACAACAAATTGAACAAAAATAACCCTTTTCACAAAAGGAATGACTCTGTGGACTATGTTTTGGCAAATACAAAACCCATTAAAACTCCACTTCATCAGCAAGGTGTTGCAAAATTTGCATTTCAGTGATGCTGAAGTTGGGCTTTAATGGATTCAGCAAAACTGTTTGAAAAAATGTAATTTCCCCGAGTGCTGTGATGAACTCCATCATGCAAAAATAGACCAGGAGTGTCAAGCCTTAAGTGAGGGTAAGGTACAAAGCTGCCATTTTAACAATGTACATATGTGGCCATCACACTGTTCACAAACTTGCAGACCTTGTCAATTTTTGGGGGGTGACAATAGTCCTCCATCTGCATCTTTGTGTGAGGGTAGAGACAATTATGTGCATCTCTGGATGCTGAAGGTGAAGGTGGTGCAGGTTCTTCTTCATTGCTGTTTGACACTTGCGATATCCCCAAGGTCATTCCCATCGCAGTGGATGAGGAGGAGATCCGGCAATGCTCTTCCTTGTAGGGAATGGTTGAAAAAAGGGAGAAGGCCCTTCCACTGTAGACCACCCCAGCCGAACCAGTGGATGGAGATGCCACCCACACTGACGTTGTGTCTCGTGGTCCCTGAAGCTCTCTGTGCCGCAAGCCAGATGTAGCTGTCGCCAATCACCCAGACCCTTACTGGATGTAAAAAAGATTGTAGTATTGAGAATCAGTCAGCTATGATAAATGAAAATCACTACCATAAGTTTAGCTCAACATCTATGAAAATAAAGTTTAAAATAGCAACAAAGTACTTGTACTCACATGGTTTGCATTGAGTAGGTGGAGACGCCAAGTGTTACTTAAGTTCATATGCGAGTCAAGACAGGTGAGCCAATACTTTTGGCAATATATATATATATATATATATATATACACACACACACACACACACACACACACACAGAACAGCTGTTTTATTCTCATGACATGTGAACTCATGTGAATCCTGACATGATTGTTAGAGCTCCTAATTTCTCCTCTGTCACATCTGTCCAGTCAAAAACAAACATACTGAACTTATAGTTCAAAATATCATCATCGTAATTAAATACAAATTTCCCGATTGAGGAATGCACACACTCCACTTATAAAAGGTTTGCCCTGCATACATTCCTCACATTATTTTATTATTTCAACATTTCAGTCCTGTATGATTTATTTTCATTTTCAATTAAATCTGTTTTTGTTTTTCTTCCTGGGGGTGGGGTAATGATTAAATGCTTCCTTTATATGAAATGAAAACATTTTTTATCAGGACATGCCATTCAGTTTTGGGCAGGAAACTTTAAAGTAACTGTCAGTGCACAGCCTACAGCCCAGAGTACCGTGCATTTTGTGTTTATCTTCTGTCATGAATATAGTTTATTTTTTGAGAGTGTCAGATTTTTTCTCTGCACTGTGGTTCCTGATGTATTTCATCAGGATCAAGGAATAGTGGTTAGGAAAGGAGATTATCTGGACTTTCTGAACACACCCCTGGTAAAGAGCAGGCTAGGTCAGAAGAATACGTTACCATGGTTACAGAGCAGGAATTAATGTAAGTCAGAATCATGGAATGGATCTCTCACTTAAATAAGCCAGATTTTTCAAAGTAAATAGCGTATAGCCACTTTGATGAAATAACTAACCAGGTCTGTGGGATGTGATTGAAATTATCAATGAATGTGGATGATTTAACAGACTGGGGTTCTTTTCGTAGGCTGCAAAATTAAAAAAAGTAAATGCACGGGAGTGCATCCAGTGTAGTTTGGGTTACAATTCTTTACATGATGTCTTTAATGCACAACCTACTTGTTGTGACTTCCATTTATTCTGCAGTTGTTGAAGGTCACAGGAGACCTGACGCCAATTTATTTTTCAAGAAAACAAAGTCCTGTAGGCTGAACCTTGAACAGAAGTTTATACATAGATTAAATAAAGTGCACATGGAAGCTTCAAGTGTGACTCAAGTCTCCTCTAAAACAAACTTCTCCCTGCTGTCCTGTCTTTCCTCCTCTCCCCACTCCTCATCTGCACATCTGGAGGTGTCATTTGTAACACCCATCCCTTCAGGGCATGTGTGGCGCACACACACATCAGCATGGACACACATTACCTCTGGTGTCATTACTATAATGTTATTTTTATGCGAATTCAAGCCTGAAAATAGACAGGGGGAGATGGATATGAAAAACAAGAACACCATAAAAAAGCCTCAAAGCCAAAGGGACACTCGATGCCCAAGGAGTAGAGAGCAATCTTTCATTTATTCAATTAGCTAACGAGGCAAGGGATCCAGACACCGACGGAGGATTGATGATGGGGAAGAACTTCTCTCAGCAGGCAACGCTTACTAAGGACTTTTACTCCTGTCTCTCTTTGCTTCACTCCATCTTTCCCTTTATTCAGGAAGAAGGTTCACCAAGGGAAACTGAAGGGACCTTGAGGATGACCTTGAGCAGCTGTTCTCTGTCAGAGGAGAAAAAAAACTGAACAAAAGTTTGAGTCAAAAAGGAAGGAAAACAGCATATTTCAGTTTTGCTCATATGCTTTTCTTTTTAGTTCATCGTATTTAGATTAAGCTTAAAGAAATATCCACTGAAAAGAGTAACAATTGCAAACTTAACTATGATTTCCCAGGGTGTCCATTTAATTATTTGATTTCTCCTTTTCTTGAAAAATGAAGGGGAAAAAAAGAGGTAAAGAAGGCAGAGATCTGTTGATCAAAGCATGGGGAATATATAGCATTGCATTACCTGTTGTTCATATTCCGATTGCTCAATGTCCAATTTAAGTTTTTTATTCTGTATTTTTTTCTTCTGGCTGTCCACTTCATTCTTCTGTACAGTGCCTGTATTCTGTCAGGTCCAGTATTGAGTGTTCAATAAAACTGGAAAAGTGCTATACACACTCAGAAAAATTACTTATTATTGTGGGGTGTTGAAATGTCACTGCACACTGTCATTGCATGTTTATGTGCTGCATGAAGAAAAACAAACAGATAGACTCATCGGTCGTTCAAACAGAACAAAATTAGTATGATTCCAAAAAAGTGACACAGCAACATACACTATGTTTACCCTGGATCCCCCTGTTCCAAATCTCTGCCTCTAGTCTTTATGCTAAAAGTCAAAAATATATTGGGGCCTTAGGAAGACTTAGCAGGCTCTAGCTACATAGTTAGCATATGGACAAGAATGTGAATAGGCATCGTGGCTGACAAATGTCAAAAGCAGCTTTATTTAGCCACAATCCAGAGCTTTGGGGGTGTAGTGTTGACCTCTGGCCTGAGGTCATGCCCTGACATTCAGCCTGACATTTCAGAAGGATGTCAGCTTTCATCGCTAGTAAAGGACAGTGTTGCTGTCCTGTCAGCAGGAAGTGAACTCTGACCCCGGAGGGACATTAGAATGTAGACTGGACTCAAAGAAGGGAAGTGTGTGTGATTCTATGGGTGTGTTCAAAAAGTCCAAAAATCTCCTAACCACTATTCCTTTAACCAGATGGAATACGTCACAAGGTCGAGGAAAGATTTGAAGGAGAAGCCGTGAGGCGTTAGGAAAGGAGAACCACAATGCAGAGACAATCTGGCTCCACTTACACTCATTGATTCTTAAACCAACTTTATTTATAAAAGATACACACAGAATGTACGCCAACAGTATTAACCAAGTTTCCTGTCCAAATGTCAGAAATGGAGAGCAGGAGGACTCAAATGCAGGAGCCGAAAAAATAAAAGTGCTTTATTGTAGTCAAAACACAAGGAAAGGAACAGGATTCCAAAAAACAAAGATCAAAACTAAACATGCAAGGAAACAGTAGGGGAAAAGGAGAAAGCATCAAGGCACAAGGCTTACAAGCAAGATGACAAATGAAAGACGACGAGCTGACAAAGGGAATCACAGAGACTCATATGCACAGAGAGGCTGCAGGGATTATTGAACACAGGTGCAGACAGTCACAAGGGCGGGAAGAAGGACAAAGGCAGGAAATAAAACTACAGACACACAAGGAGCGAAATTTCAAACAAAGTGTTCACCAAATTCCAAAACCGCTTAGCACAGCGCTCAGAACCATGACACCAAAACAGAATGACACGTCAGAGGAAACATTTAACCATCCGCTACTCACAGGAAAGATGAAAACAAACAGGACTGAAATGTTGAAATAAGGTGAGAAATTTTACATGGAGAAAACCTTATGTAACTGGAGAAAATTGCATAAACACAGACACACACTCATGACCTTGAGGATCAGAAAGTCTCTCACAACCCATCTGTGCTACCGTCTACAAACAGGCACACCATGCAAATCCACAGAGGGACAGGACACCTTCACTGGTTTGACAGAATAAACCAGTAGGAAAAAAAGCCCTCAACGATCAAAAGGAGCCACAGTATTGGCTTGGTTATAGAAAAAGAGACAGATGTGTGGACAAAAGTAAGAGAGTCAAAGTCTGAGACAATTATAATATCTAACTAATATTTCACGTGAAATTCTTGATTTAATCATTCTGTTTATGCTTCTCTTGCACTCTCTGTCTCAACCTCATGACTGAAGACAGGATTGTGGCTTTCTGTAGTTTTTTAAAATACTGATACGGTCAGTCACTTCAACGTCGAGAAAAATAAGGTCATTTTGTATTTGTTTTTTCCTAACAAACTGATGAAATTATTTTTCTGCTGATAATAGTTCCTCAATTCCTAGTCTATCTCACTTGAACACCATCTCTCCCTTTACCTTTTCCTCTTCATCATCATCCTCTCTCCCACCCTCTCTAATTTGTCTTCTATGCCTCTCACCTTCCTCCATCACGCTTAACCGTCTGTCTCCTAGGTCTCCTTCCTCCCTCCCATACCTTGCTCTTTTTCCCTTTCTCTTGTTCTCTCCTATCCACCACCTCCTCCCTCCCTCCTCCTCTGCGATCCTGCTGCGGTTCTTCTTTATTTGCCACGGGAGCTGCTGCGGAGCTGCTGGAGTTCTCCAGCGGGCCCTGACACTTTAGGCTCTGATGGATAGGTGTGCCAGCGGATGAGTGTGATAAACGGTAGGTTGATGGATAGATCTGTCGGGTGGTGGAGACATCACAAGGCAGTTTCTCTGCTGCTGCAGCTCCTCCCCAGGCAGCGGGAGGGCCTGCAGGCGGCCATTTTGTGCCAAGCCACAGGCCCCTAATGGAGGAGCCGGGGCCTAATGAGGCCAGATGATTAGACAGCATCAAGAGAGGGGAGGGAGGGGATGGGGCCAGTAACCTGAGTGTGATTTTACTGATGTAGCACTACTGGTGGTAGAATCTAACACAGCAAAATAATCTTAAATCTAATCACACTTGATTGGTGAAATGAAAACCATGATGTTTCACATGTAATGCAGGCAGTCATCAGGGGCCTAATGCTCACACACCGAGTGTAACGCTAACTGCATTAGCTTTAAATGCTGCCCCCAGCTGTAGATTACTGATGCAAACTTTTTGGATCCAAATTTGATTCATACTGTAGGTTATGAGGTGGAGTTACTCAACGTTATAACTGAGATTTTATTTCTTTTCTTTTTTGTCTTTGTTTAAGTAAGTGTACATGTACAGAAATACAAACAACTTTATACTTTGTTCCTTTGTTTGTCTTCCAGAAATGTGCAGCTAATTCAATCAATCATCAATCAATCAAATTTTATTTGTGTAGCCCATATTAATAAAATGCAGTTTGTCTCATAGGGCTCAACAAGGTGTGACATTATCTGTCCTTAACCCTCAACAAGAGAAAGGAAAAATTACCCAAAAAACCATACAGAGCCACATGTGAGGGATCCCTCTCCCAGGATGAAGTGCAATAGATGCTGCACGTAGCTGAGAACATCAACAAAATTATAATATTTACAACATTGATTAGAAGAAACAGTTTTAGCTGAATGGATTGGTGTATTATGTTTAAAGTATTTATTTATAAGAAAATGTCCAGCAGTCCTGTTTAATCATAATCCATGATCAGCTGCCACCACCATCCTTGATCAGGATCCACCATCACGATCCAGAATCCACCATACATCAAGGGCTTCCCAGAAGAATGACAGGGAACTTCAGAGGGAAAAATAATGAGTGGAGCACAGACACCTCTGACACGATCATCTGACGACTCCTCTGTGTGAAACTTAACTTTTCTCGTGACATCATTCATGATGGGAGAGCTGTATCCTTTGTGTGTTGCTGATGTTTTTTTTTTTTTACCACAAGTCTTGAATGAATGGGATGATTTACATAGTCACCTTTTTTTTTCTGCTTAACAAACTTGTCCTTATATATAAGACATCACCGCCTTCAGAATGTGTGATTGGCTGCTGCAATTTTCTTCATTTGTCTCCTACTTTCCTATAATTATTCATTTCTTTTGGTTATAGGTGTATGACAGTGGCGACTCATTGGTTGTTTTTCGTCTCCTTTTCCAATCAGCCTACAAGGACGTGTATCCCTTTGCATAGCACTAATAAATAATGGTCACAAACAACGACCAGTTAATTTGCTGATATTTTTTGATGAATAACAAAGAATCAAGGCTTCATGCTCAGCATTGAGGTAGAAAACACACTTTCACAGTCATTATAGCTTAGTTAAAGATATTTCCACTATTTGGGAATAAAGCAGTTGACTAGACACCCATGAAATTACTGTTTAGAGGTGATTTTATATTCAAAACGCATCCTTGCATTGCATTTTAACTGGTGTTTATTCCTGCAGGTTCAGGAATTAACACCAAGCAACAAAACATCATCACCTTCAAAATCCAGATCACTAATTGCTAATTTGGCCAAAAGAAGAAAAAAAAACTCTCTACTGATTGTAACAGTTTTTGGCACAAAAACAATATTTCACGTTGATCTTGTCAAACACTCTCATTTTGGGTTGCTGTCTTCCCCTGCCTAAGTGCATATCTCTCTGATTATGTTGCTCCAATAGAGTTTGAAATGAAATTAGGATTTATTGCCGTGCAAGTCAAAGGGTCAGGTTTTTTTATTGACCTCAACAAAAAAAGACAATTCAAAATGATTCATGTGTCCCTTTGATTTGCCGCCTTGCTAAAGATAAAGCTTGGTGGGTAAGCCTGGTAAAGTTAGCAAGAGCAGGCTACACTTTGACATTACATCCCACCCCCTCAAAGCTACGCCCGCCGAAAACATGAACACACACTCACCACCCGCTCACTCACATTTGGATATCATCTCATGTGCAGTGAGATCTCTGGCAGCACGTGTACATGCAGGCAGGTAGGTTACTGACGGACCGGAATATTTATTTATTCAGTCACCAATCGCAGCACCAGCCACTGGCTTTTTTCCCCAGAAGACTTGATTGATGGTTATCGGGACGTGAAGAGGATATCAACAGATAAGAAGTATTTCGGTAACAATTCACCAATCCCACCTTTAAGCTTTCACCAGCTACTTAGTTGCAGTTTGGAAAACATCAAGGTCATTGTTCAAAGAGATAAATACTGAACGTTAAAGAGAAAAAATGGTACACTCTGTTGATGTCACATACTTTGGTGAAAGTCTTATTTGCTACAATTTATATCACCCTCCAATTTCTGGCTATTGTTAAATTGCCACAAGTCTAATAATGGATATTGTGGCCATGACACAAGTCATTCTGTCTGATCATAAATAAATTCCTTGTTAATAAACCACATTGTCTCCTCTGGTCTACTAGAATCACACATTATCTAACTAAGTTAATTTAAACACATGTAATACTATTTGAAATGATTCAGGACACATTTAGTGTGGTTCTAATCAGCTGTACCATTATTTTAAAAATTGTACACCCCTTCTGTGGTCCACCTCCCCCTCTCCTGTTGTGTGTATTGACACTGAATGTCCAGAAGAGATCGCTCTTGTCCTGCGTTTGGGCTGCATCTCTAGTGCTCTTCATGGCGACAGAATGAGGCAGGTCGCTTTGTGTTTGGGCCTCTTCATGTGTCAGTTGTAGAGTTGTGAGCGAAAGAGACTACTAACAACTACAGAAATGTCCCCTTGTGCAGGTGGAGTCAGTTTTACATGTAGAAGCTGAGACACAGAGCACAATAACTGTCTGGTCCAGCTTCACCAGCCAAAAGAAAACCATCAAAATAAGACTCTGATTTCTCTAATCGCAGTCAATTCAAAAAAGCCAATTGTTATGATGATTAGTAAGCACTTCATATAATCTTCATATAATCAAGAGATATAAATACATCTTGAATAGCACATATTCTGAAACCATCAAATCTGATATGAACAAGAATCTTGACATCAAGATGCAAGTGAAGCACTGGACCAGATTCTCATGAAAAGTCTACTAGATAAACATTGGAATAATCTAATGCTCACTAAATCTGGCTGCTTGGTTTTGATGTAGAGATGAGAAATATTCTTAATAAGTGTCACTATACACTTTATACATCACCGGTGAGCTCTGCTTATAAAAAGTCACTTCCACACACAGCTAATAGCATTGCCAGCTCTGTGGATCAATTATGAGATTGAATGTTAATATGTCACAGCACATCTCACATGCGACAGTCATAATAAACATGTCCACCGCGGGACGTTTAATGTGACAATGGCTTGACTGCTGTTATAGCAAGTGAGGGTCAGCCATGCTAGATTTAGTATTCACGTTCATAGCCAGCCATTTTGTAAATAAGCTAACCTTAACAGTTACATGCTTATTTTAGTTGAATAGAGTGTGACCCTCTTTTATTTGAGTGAAGGAATATCATCTCTTGCATAATGTTGGACATTTTTCACTCAGCAGATTTTCATTGCTTTTGGTTGCCTGCCTCAAGGCCACACTAGTAGTATTTTTTCTATTAGAAAAAAGCTAATATTTATCCAAATCTAAAATATTTCTGAGTGACAGGAAGAATAATGCCACTCTAAATTTACATTTAGTCAATATTCAGACACTTTCATCCAGACCCACTTTAAACTGAGGGACAACACAAACGCCCGGGCCACACTGGGTGCGAGTGTTGCGTGTGCCGGCTGCGTGGCTGATCTGTCTCTCGGGTGTGTTGGCCGAGGGGGTAGAGCGGTCATCCTCTAACCAGAGGGTCGGTTGTTTAATCCAGTCATGCTGAAGTGTCTGATGCTGTTTTTACGTGGGTTTCTGATATGATCATTGTACTTCCTTGGAAATAAGTAGGCCTATGTACTCAGCTAAATGCCAGGACTCTTTGGTGTGAAGCAGAGGATCTTCCAACCATGCAATAAAATAAATGGATGCATTGAGCGAGTGCTTTTACTTTGAAACAGGTGCAGGATGTCTTGCAAATATTTATGTGTGTGACTTATTCTATAGATAAACATTGAAACTGTGGTGAAAGATCATTTTCACTGTTTATTTTGTGACACGCCCGACAGAGAGCTTGCTCAATCTGTTCAGGTGAAGATGAGCACTGAAATAAATGCTGGTTACGGTGTGGGGCCATCATGAATACTCTTAATCACGTTTTGAAACCAGTACTTTCTGGTAACTAACCCCAGAGCTGGACGTCAAAACCTCTAAATCCCATTTTTCTAATTTTCACAATTCTGTACAAATAAAATTCCTCGTGGTGCGTAGCTTATAAGTAGACATTGGGTGTGTCAAAAGTAACCTCCTGGAGACTGCTCTGGTTGCCAGGCAACATCACATTAGTTCAAACAATGTGATGAAGACCCACAAGAAGCAAAAAGGATTGCACATGATAGCGTCTGCCACTGCTCACGCCCACATGTAAACTTGTAAAAACACAACCTATGACAGTTCTCAAAAACTCCTGTGACTTTGTGCTGAGCAGCAATATGTAAATCGAACAGCCAAGAGACAAACCAGGCAGAAAAGATCCTCTCCTCCACAGACGTTCACGAAAAGTGAACACTGAACTTTGTCCCACCACTGTCACTTTCCTTTGTTGTATGTTTTCTGGCAAATTGCTATGGTCTCCAAGCAAAATCCGCCCTCATCTTCAACCTCATGCACATTTGTTTGTCACAGCACTGGTCAGACCTGCATCATCTGGAATCAGTTGTGTAGTGGTGCCTGGAGAAGTGGCTATACTCTAACTCAGCCCATCTTGAAAGGGATAAATGTTGTGTGTTAATAACAGTGACATCTTAGAAAACGACAGCAAGTTTGGAAAAAAAGTCTATAGTATTTGTACTTGTTCCTTAATATCTGATGCACATTTGCATCAAGTCAACTCTGTCGTCTATCAGTTGTTTCTTTTGAAAACTCTCACATCAGTTGATTTGAAACAGACAGCGTAGGCCAGAGTGTTATAAAATGAACAATATTAACAATATTTGTCATGGGACAGTTTGCAAATATTAATGTATAGATATTACAGTTTTTAGAAATTACAAATGATACTGTATAAAGAACTCCACTGCATGTTATTTACATAATTACAAAGTTCTGCGATTAAAAAGTGCTCACTGTGGGAGACGTCCTCACTTTAAATTGTTATACATGAGGTATAATCTCCGTCACCATCAGCATCCTGCGGACCTACCTGAGCTGTTGGCTTGCAGCACTGAGGTGAAGTTGTGTTTTTAGGGGTAATTCCCCTTTTCCTCTAATTTCATTAGAGGCTGAATTAAGTTGCATTTTTTAAAATGAGTCTGGTTGATCTGGAGGTCAGGTAAAGAACAGGTGATATTTCTTCCCAGGAAGACAAACACAGTCATGACCTGTCCCATTCTGTTTATGATTGACTTACTCTGACATTTGTATCCATCTGACCAATCACCACTCCTCATACCAACCCACCCAACCAGTAATAACTAAGTCCAAAAAAAAAGACTGAATGCACACCAGAGGCAATTTAGAAGTGGGAATACACTATGCTGATTGAAAAGTATATATGCTATATAACTGTGTATACCCTGCACTACTCCACTGCCTGCATTAAAAAAAAAACAAAAAAAAACCTAATGCCACCTTGCATCACTTTCAGTCTGACTTAACTGTAAGACGTCAGGAAAAACCCAAATATTTCCATAACAGGGCTTCTTTTTTTCTGTCATCACATGTGGTCATATACATACAGTGTGTGTGTATATATATATATATATATATATTTGGTGGACTGTCTTGAGAACAGTATAGATAAATAGATAGATAGATAGTTAGAGCAACCTCTTATTTTTCCTTGCTGTAATATTTCTCCTCCTTTTCACAATTTTCTTCCTTTACCAGCCCCTTCCCCCATATGAGCACTTGACTGAGAAGACATGTACAGAGAGAGAGAAATACTGTCACACACAGACACACACACGCACAGTGTGTGTGTGTGTCTGTGTGGCGACGAGGTAACTTTTCGTGGCGGCTAGCTGTGAAGAGACCCACCTAATTAAAAAGACCATGAATATTCATGAAACACTCATGCAGCTACAGCTAATTACATATTCAGAGAGGTTTGGTCGGCGGGGCTGGTGTGAGTGGTCTGATTCAACTCCGACACACTGACAACTCAATAAAACACCAGCTGCAATGTTTCAATCCAAATCAAACCCGCAGACTTAAAAGATATATATTTTAAAGGGTTTATATTTTTCTCTGTCCTTTATAAACACCCAAACTGAGGTTGGACATCCTAAACCCTTAGAATCATTCAGGCTCTCAAGTCCATGAGAGTGAAAGAAAAGATCACCCAGCATCTTGGAGATACAGTGACTTTAGAGTGTAACTGGCACAAGCCTAAAATCCTTCTTACCACCCAGAGTTCACTGTTCAAGATAATTAGACCTAAATTTGATGTTCTATTGTCAATGCATACTCTGTTAACCGTGACACAACCAACACTACAGTCAACACTTGCAAGTCGTCTAAACAGACAGTAACATCGTTTATGCAAGAGAAACACCGTCATTCCTGTCGTTTCTAAAAACCTCTTTGATAAGGCATCACTTCAGATAATATTACTTGTTAATTAGAACAATCTTGAGAGTGAAACTTTCAGTAAACTTGAACTTGACATTAAAGATTCTGAGAGATTGACTTCCCTCTTTGCAGTGATTTTCTCTCACTATTTGAATTGCTTGTGTGGCTGAATAAATGTGTGGAAATGAAGAAACATCGTCGTTGTGCAGAATTCTAGAAAGAAGCCATGAACATAGCTATTTATCTTTTTTAAGGAAAATGATAGACCCATTGATGAAGTACAATTTCTTTCTTTTCTTTCATATGCACAGGATTTTTTTCAATTTCCAATGAATGTGATCAAAATGTGACAAGAGAATCAAAAGCCACAAAGTCACATAAGACTCACAGCTGAGTCTCAGATTCA
Source organism: Paralichthys olivaceus (assembly GCF_024713975.1). NCBI lineage: Eukaryota > Metazoa > Chordata > Actinopteri > Pleuronectiformes > Paralichthyidae > Paralichthys > Paralichthys olivaceus. Next base: position 3,488,368 of record NC_091106.1, read on the forward strand.
GCAGCATGAAGAACATTTTCACACAGTTCAGAGGATCGGTGTTAAAAGAAGAATCACATGGACTAAACAAAGGCAGAATTTGAAATGAGGAGAGGTCGAGACTAAAAAAAAAAAGAGGGAGTGAAACATGAACGGTGGAGGAGTGATGGGAATTACTGTGCTCATTCTGATGGGTCTAATAATCACCACTTTGCCCTGCCTAATGTGGAGCCCCTCTAGCAACAGAACATGTTTTATTCACTCTTTCTGTCCCTGTCCGCACTCACTGATAGCTAGCAGTTAGCACAGGATACCACTGGTACCACTGCAGGAGCAGTTTAACAAGCCAAGAGCTAAACATTAAGTACAAGAGATCTTAGATAAATGGACCCTTGACCTACATGCACAAAGTGAAAAAAGCCACTACACCAAGCATCAAGCTCCACTAACTGATTAGAGTCAAATGCAAATATAATTAAGCAGATATTAGAAAATGTAAATCTATTGAGCTGCTCAAAAACAGTTTCATCCATGATGATGATGTGATTAAGCCCATATTGAGTGTTAATACACCCACTAAGGGGTTTTGGTAATGGAACATTAAGAGCTCCCTTGGGACTATTTTTAGTATATTGCAATTTATATATTTTATCAATAACTTATCAGAAATTTGAGGTAATCTATTAAGCATCTTATATCCTGAACTGTCACTCGAAAGTATTTTAAACCCTGAAGACAAAGTAAATCCCACTCACCCCAATGACTGATGTCACATAATTGCACAATATATTAAGTAGATTGTGCTTATTTCTTCTAGTTATTTCCTGATCAATTATATTTAAGATTTATGACAATTATCTATTTTAAGTTAAATCAATCTATCAGGGTAATTCAAATTATAGCCATGCAACTTAAACTTCACCTTAACTTACACTCATTATGCAATAGAATGCTTTTATTTTGTATATTGATTATAATCCACACATTCAGCTCTTTGAACAATTGAACAATTAAAGTTAAGGTAAAAACATAACTGATTGAATTTGCGTGAAGCTTGTTGTAGATATTTTTTCAAGTGAATCAATTTCGATATCATATTTAACTCATTCAGATCAATCCAATTTGATTTAGCCAAACACTGTGTGTGTGTGTGTGTGTGTGTGTGTGTGTGTGTGTGTGGCTCTAGGTTCAACATGTCTGAGATATCTGATCAATCAGAAAACATTGGAAGGTGCATGGTCTGGAACTCAGGTTGCCACATTCCTTCCACTGTGTGATTGTGAATGCCTCCGGGGCTGCCTAATCAGCTGACGTCTTCATAATGGACCAAAACAATTGTTACACTTCTCAGTGTTGCACATACATGGATTTATTTGTGGTTTGATATCTCCCACCACCACAATCAACATCAATTTCCTTCTTGCCTTTTTTTTTCACAATGTGAACGGATGCCTCTGTCATAGTCTGCGTGGCAAACAACAACATACCTTGCAAACGCAAATGATGTACATGAGCATTTGCATATAGAGCGGGGACATGATCTGATCACAGTGGTCACTGGAGACACTTTTTAATGCCAGGTGTGAAATGACGCACTTAAAGCTGTCCACTTGTGATAAGATCACCAGAGACACACGTTAATGCTCAGTATGAACACAGCCAATGTTCCACTAATCCCTCGCCCTTGTGGAGATTTACCCATTCACACAAATAGCTGACATAATACTGCCAAGGGTTCTTCAGCTTGTCACATCTTCTTGAGCTGCATTGAATATATATATATATATATATATATAATTCATATTAATGTTCCACTGTAGACATTGCAATGCAGCTGTACAGGTTCACTTCACTGATTAGTTATTTGTCAGAGGAAAGCATTTAACCACCCATTTACAAAAACCCTTCCAGAATGAAGTTGTAGAGTCTAAGTGTTTTGGTGTATTGTCAGAAAAATATAAATGTCATCATACCGCCCGTTCCCTCCACGCTTGTCGATGGCACCTTCCCAGGGGCCAGGGTCACTGAGCTTCACCCATGCCAAGCCAAGCTGTGACATTTCTTCTACAGCTGCACCATGTGGTCCTGTTTGGTGGCCATGTATTTTATGTCCATAGTGCACCTGTACATATCTGTGAGGATCTCATCTGACAGCCAGTATACGTCAAACACGAGATAATAAAAGAAAATACTGAATGACAGTTAAATATAATGCTGACTCCTGAAAAAAGAAAAACTTTATCCTTGTATATATCATTTTGAATTCTTTTTGGATGTCTTACTGTATAGACCTACTCTATATATGCAGCCTTTGCACTTTTCACAGCACACATCACTTACTGCGACTTACAGAGTAGAAAGTTGCTGTAAGGATTTTGTAAATAAAGCACACCGGTTAAAAGGCATTTCAATTTAAAATGGGTTCATCAATGATGTCTGACCATTGTCCCAATTCTATTTTGTGAACATTATTTAGCGACATTAATTCTTGGATGTCAGAATGTTCCTGAATGCAGCACATCCCTGTTTCCAACTGACATCTCCACAACAGTAAAATCAGTTTAACAACATAAAAAGCAGCAGTGATGAATTCTCCACATGCAGCAAGGTGGGGATTTGGGCGGCTGTTTTTGAAGGGTAGAGCGGTCGTCCTCCAACCAGAAGGTTGGCAGTTCAGTCCTCAGTCTTCTCCATCTGCATGCCAAAGTGTCCTTGGGCAAAATGCATGAACCCTGAATTGCCCCTCATAGAACAAAAAAGTGCTGCTAGTAGATGCACTGTGTGAATAGGTGAATGGTGAACTGTAAAGCTGCAAAGAGCTTTGAGTGGTCATCAAAATAGAAAAGCTTTACACATATATATATATACAGACCATTTACCATACATACATGTCTATTGTTGCGTATATCTCAATAATGGACAGGAGAAAAATGTTTGACAACCCAGAGCTTTACAATTAGGAACATGTCCAGAAGAGCATGAGCAGGAAGTTGTGCTGTGATGAGAAGCAGTGCAGAGCTGGGCAGGCGTCTTGGTGGGTGACCAGAGTTGGCTAACATGAGCTAATGAATCAATATAGTTTTTTTAAGAATTGAGAGAAGTATTGATACTTATTCTTAACAAAGACTGAGGCACAAGTACATGATGTATTCCCACAGTACTGCATTTCTTTTTATAAGGGAGAGTGGATAGAGAGAGAAAGGGATGAGAGAGGCAGCCAATAAAAGCCTGCAGGACAAAGGGTAATGAGGAACATATTTACCTCAGCACAGCTTACAGGCAGGCTATGATAGGATGTATGCATGGTATTCTGGGTAGGCACATTCTGATGTCCATACCCTCCGGAGGAAGGAGGAGTTTACAAAGATTATAAAAGGACTGATTTGGGTCATCAAGTGTGTCTTATTGCATAAAAACATTGTTTGTTCTAGAATCTGTGATATGTCTTAACTCAGCTGCAGTGTGCAGCAGCAGCGGCCTCAGAATGACAACATTCTAAATACATCCACACTGTTAATGTTATAGCATTCTGCAAAACAAATCAAAGCCACATCTTCAAACTTTTAGAAAATATGAATAAGAATGCACCAAATGTTTATGGTCCAAAGACTATAAAATACCAATCTGTCCAAAGAGCACATTACCACCTAAAGCTGTGCAAACCTCATTGAGCTGTTCTATCGAGGAAATGTTTGAGTTGATGTATGGATTCACTAAATACACTCACGAAATACACAAACAGAAAAATGATGAGACACATGCCAGATGTTTGTTTTCTCGAAACAAGAGAGGAACAAAACAAAACAACTATCTTATGTCGAGAAAACATAAAAAAATAAAATAAAAAAATGAGATAGAGCCTGTTCACTTAATTCTCATCCCACGGCCTAATTGTTTACAGCAAAATCAGCTCCCAGGCTTTCTGAGTTATCAGACAAATTAAAAAAACAAGACTGAATATGAAAACCCATTCACCTGGCATGATATGAATACAAATTGTAAAATATATCTTTGTGTGGATTTATGATAATCTCAGGAAGACAAACTGCTTCATCCTTGGTGATCATAGGCACAGGAGGACAAGACAGCACTGCTTTCACTGGGCTGACCTGCATGTGCAGAAAATAAATGTGATCAGTTTATTTAAAGTCTTTGCCCTGAAATTGTGGCACGTTTAATCATAAATACAACCTCATGCTGGGTCAATCAGAACAATAGGTGTCAATCTTTTGCCTGTTTTTACATCTGTCAGAGACGTTTTAGAATCGTTTGCATGTCTGTATATTTGGTATTTGAATCTGATCTCGACACATATAGGTGAGAAAGTGGCCAGTCAGCCTTTAGTGGAGGTATGCGCTCTCCGAGTGACCTTTTAGTTCATTCATTCATTCCTTTCTTTGATAAATGATCCATCCTAGGGAACTATTTGTTTTGCAAAACAACATTTTACCTTCTACTTTAAAAAAAAACTTCAGATCATTGCAACATCTGTCCTGCAATCAGGTTTTTGAGGCTATTAACTGTGCATTTATCATCCACTGCTGCCGTCCTGTGTTTGTGTTTGTAAACCGCCTTACTCCTTACAGATGCACTTAGTTATGTTTACTGTCATTTCCAAGACGACTCCATAAATCAAAATGAAGATCTTGAAAAATGACTGTGAAAATGTGCGCGGCTAAAACAAATGCTGTCTAACGACTTACGTTTAATGTGTAGCAAGTTGTAGCGAAGTAAAGATTGAACTTTTTCATTTAAATCCCTTTTCAAGACATGCTGGCTGAAAGCAAAGTTTCAGACAAACATAGATGTGCAGCACACGATGAAAGAAGAGGCCTAAAAGAGCAGTGTACATGCACTAATTATTTTTGCCATTAGTGATGATGGTGTGTGTGTGTGTGTGTGTGTGTGTGTGTGTGTGTGTGTGTGTGTGTGTGTGTGTGTGTGTGTGTGGTACATGCTGGCCATATGGAAAAGACAATGACGCAGAGTAATTTAAACAGACCAAAGAAGAGAAGCGCTGGAACCATAATTAGAACACTGATTAATCAGCTGATAATTTTATCTTGATTAATGCGACTGATTTTCTCTTCATTTTGACCCGAGCCAGTCAGGCCCAGTCCAATTAAATTTAAATTATGCGTCGGAATCTGTCCAGTCCACCCGCACCCTCCCCTCCTCCCTCCCACAAACACACAGGCAACTCAGCGCACACATGCACACAACTGCATGGATTAAAGCATACAGTATACACACACTTGCATACATGCATGCATAATCACACCCTCCTTTCTTTTTCCTACCACTCCAACTAAGATGAATCGTATTGTTCAAAGAGTTAATACTGTCACGTGTAAAGAAAGGAGCTGAGGAGTGACAGAAGTGACAACTCATTTTGTAAAATGTGCAGATTTGTGCTCACTAGTATGCCGAGAAAAAAAACATAAAGACGGTGCAGCGTAAAACTTTTGTAATTAAACTGAAAAATTTGAGAAACTCCAGCAGCAGTTATCTGGAGGTAGTTCCTCTCAAAAGAATTTCAAAAACATTTTAGAGCTGAACAGTTTTCAGTGTATATAAATCAGTTTCACGGAAAAATAGCTATTGAACCTGCGCTGATGAATATTGTCATATCAACTGTTTGAGCCTATTTTATTTGGTATTTTTTATTTTTCACATAATAGCTTCAGTCTCTCTGAAGACAAACTCACAGTCCATCAAAGACAGAGAGTGGGACATTTAGAAGCTGCAACTGATATAATGGAGATAGTCAAGACCATAACTGAAAGCTGAAAGCTAAAAAGACAGTGGACTGATAAGTGTCTGCTGAATGTGTAAATATAGGCAACTGTTTGCTGACATCTTTTAAAAAACACTACTTCGAATATATATATTGTTTAAAACATATGTAAATGTTTTAAACCACTGCTTCTCCACATAATATATTTGAGGTGACTTGCTCTCACTTGTGCATTTCTCTTGTATTTAGCAGAATTACACATTTAGGAGGAAAATAATCGATATTTTAACCAATAAGGTATTTTACTGTCTCTTAAGTAATAAACTTAGAAGCAAGATTTGTACCACCTTTATTCTGTGGTCCTGTATGTCCATAAATGACAGCACATTTCCAAATTTTAATTTTAAAGGTTATTTGTTCCTCTTGACTGGATACACGAACAAAAAGCATCTTAGAGTTTAACTTCAGTGTTTCGGAATTCCTGTCCATTTTTCTTATAAATGATATTTGAATGTCTGTGCTGATGCTCATATTCCAAATTCACGTGATTGTCACTGTGCTTTATGCATTCAAGCTCAGATTAAGAACAAATTAACATTTTCCATGATTTGAATAACAATTATTTTTGACAGTTGTGCAGTTACTTAGCCATGCAATCAATAAGCAGCTCCCTCCATATTAAGTAATTAAGATTACATTATACCATACTACTATGTAAAAATCACCTAATTGTTGGGTTTGGATATTTTTGGGGGCCCACACACAGGGTCATGGATCTGTGACAGGAAGAAACCCTTCAGTAAGAGTTTAGAAATACGACCACACAGATAAAGCTCAGTGTAACTCGCTACTTAGGAAATCTACTGTGTTGTGGTTGTTGAGTTTGGAAAATAAAATAAAAATGGGATGCACCTGACCCCCGGTTTGCACTTCTCCAGCCAACGTTCCCCTCTGCGGTCTCTGCGGGGACCAGAACTGATTTCTGAGTTGCCCCACAGTGGCAGGTGCATTTATTCTGTCAATTAGAAGAGGAGGGAGGAAACAGTTGGACGGCTAAATGAAAGAGGAAATGCTGCTCGACTTTTCTCTCTCTTCATCTGTCCCTTGTTCCCTCCCCTCCTCCCTGGCTGTCTTTTTATTTTTTGGCCTTGGCTCAACTGACTGGCTCCATGCCAGAGCCTGCCGAGTGACTTTGGACGCGGCTGCCAATGCATGCAAACCTGCACCGAGCCGTGCCACGTGGCCCCGCCGAGCCGATTGCCATGTGCCAGCGCTGGCAGTTGGACTGGCGACACCGCTATCGTCCGTGGCCCAGATCTCCTGGGAGAGAACGCGCAGGGCGAGGGTGTTAATGCTTTCAGATCTGGTTAAGACCAGGGTGACAGCTCTGTTACCTGTGTGGGTGGTGGGAGGTGGGAGGGGAGGAGGATGTATGGAGTAAAGGGCATCTGCTTCCCTCTCAACACTCAGACAGCTAATATAAACCACCCCACCCACCATTTGCCCTACACTATATGTTTACACGCATTTACTGCATTCTTGAAACTTTGTTGAGTATTTAGAAGTTCAGAACAAATGAAAATGTTTTTTTACTTTATTCTGTAGCTCTTCCATGTAGGACGTGTAAGTGGCAACAAAAAAAGTGACATGAACACATTTTATTTTGTGGTTTTTACAATAATGGCATTATTAAATCTTTGTATACATCTGTTGTTAAATCATAATTAAAATCATAGTTCCCTTTGCAGATTCCCGATTTCTTATTTTTTACTGATGTTTATGAACTGTAGTTAAAAGTATTAAATGAGCTTTCTAATATTGTAATCAGTTTTTTTCCCAGCCCTAAATATTCAGACTACACACGACCCCCAACAACCAATAACATGGGACAAACTGTTTGTAACCTGAGAGGCAAAACCCAGGGAAGAAAATATAAACATGCATTCAAAAACAGATTGAAAGTTTAAGCAGTTCTTTATGTGAAGCTAAAGTAAGGGCAAGGGAGGGTGAAGTCAGCAGGCAAGCAGGAGCACAAGGCAAACCAGTGACAGGGAGCAGGCAAACTGTGAGACACATACAACAAAAGGCTGGTAAACTACAGATCGGATATAGACAAAATGGCAGAGTGCAAGAGTGTCACAACAACAATTATAGTCCACACACATTCATTAACCTCTGCAAGTTGACATTTGTAGTTCAGAGTGATATGTCTCAGTGAATTCTGACTGAAGAGGTTTGCAGTCTGGACTTTTCTTCCAGTACCATCTCAGTTTGTTCTTTGGTTTGCCGAAGACTTTTTAGCTGTTTTCAGACATGACCTCCAGATGATGTTCCGGACCGTCTCCTGAGTTTGCCTTGCACACATTAACAACCCAGCAGGAGATTGTCCACTCAGACGTTTCTGGTGAGGAGTGGCAAAGCAGGTAGAGGCCGGATTTAACATATTCATTCCGCTGCTCATTTTTGATTTTTTTAGTTTGTTTCTGTCACGTGTTAGAAAGTTCGTCAACACATAAATTCACTCGCAGTGAATCTTCTGGATAATCTCCTGCTCTTTTCTCACAAGAAAGTCCAGAGAGGAGAAAGTCCAGAGAAAGTCTGCAGCCTCCCACTCTGACAATAGCGTTCTCACACACAGCTCCTGCAGAGAAAGTCGGATTATGCTTTGTCAGACTACAATTTTGTTTTCTGACAATAATCACTTCAGTCTCAGGGAGCCAGTAGCTTGTAGACTCTTTTTAATAATCTAGAACCAATAATCGAACTAAAATGTCTGTCATATCACTGCCTGCATGGAGTGAAGTCAGAACGAGAGCACTGACAGTGCAGCTTTACAGCTCTCTCTCATACACTCACCTCAGAATGGTCCTATGTTATGGGAGGCAACTTATTAAAATAAGAAATCCTGTGAACCAGCTAGGTGGCCTCCTCTGCTGCCTTCACTGTCAGTGGTCATTGGGTTTTCCAGAGAAATAATGTTGTCTTCTGTCAGCCTCCCCATGCCTCCTGTTTGAGGTCCTGGTGTTGGCGTGCCAGCCTGGCTAGTCGATAAATAAATGATGAAATGTGAAATGAATAAAAACATGAATGACTGTGGCGATGACACTGTGTGACAGCCCAGAGATGGGAATTAGGAGCCAAAGCGGCGCTAAAGCTGGGTTATTGGGCAGGGGCCCCCGCTAACGAGCCGTGAGATTGAGTTTGACACGACGAAGAACAGGTGCTCGTTTATTTTCCCAAATAAAATGACTGCGCCAAAACTCGTCTGTCCAAGGCTTCAGCTAGTACGATTGGTGTGATTACAAAGAAACCTCATTAAAACGCTGTTTTCTTCAGGAGTCCTTGTGTTTATATCTCTGACTACACTCAGGCTAATCCAGCTTGATGCCATCCTTGACAATGTTCATATGTTGTTGGACGCCTCCCGGCGATGTACCGGCATTTTGCCGTGCGCAGGTGTGGCGACGTGGGCAATCACAAGCGCTGTGTAATTACCACGGCCATATCCATAACAGCCCTAAACCCCTAAAGTACTAAAGTGTGCTCAGGGTAACCATCTACCACCACCTCCCTCCATCCGCTCCTCTCACTGTCGCTCTTTCTCTCCAGCTAAATCATAAAACCTGGCTGGGGTCCAGGGGCCTCGCTGCCGCTGCCCGGCTTCTGGCGGGGAGGGAAATAAAGCCAGCCGGCCCTCTCGGGATGCTCTAATGTCTGCGTTAATTGTGAGTTATGGGAAAACATGGCGAGAGCACAGGGGTCAGGCCTGTCAGTTATCACACTCTTCAGGCGGAATTTACCACAAAGCTCCCTGTTTATTTCGCCATCAACGGGGGAAGAACACAAGGAAATTAACATTAGCACCCCGATCTGTTTCTATCACACACACCCAACTTCAACCCCCCTTCCTTATTTTCATCCTGCGCATCCAAGCTGGCTATGTCACCCTCATGGTTACAGTTTGAATTGAAGTGGACCAAAATTTGAAATCAAGTATTTTTTTTTATTTCAGCAGCTTTGGGAAATATAAGATTTTACAACACCTCTGAACAGGGTTATATGGTGATGTTCATTCATTTAATGAGAAAAACTAAACTCTCTGGCTCAAAGGTGAAATGAGAGCAATAATGATTCTCATGATGGGCCATTTTTCTCTATGAGTCATTGCACACCCTGAACTCAGTGTCGATGTCCCAATCTCTCATTAGTGCGTCGGTACAGAGCCAGATTAGCTAAAACAGACGTCAGACTGTGTAGAGAGCCAACTTCCATGTCAAATACATTAGCATGAAAGCCAATGAAGAAGTGAGGGATATTCCCTCTTAGATCTATGCAATGGAACCATACAGTAGGGTACCAGAGCTGGTACTCAACAATATATTACTGTAATAATTTCTCCATGATATACAATTCAAATTTCAAAAATAATAACCCTGTTAAAAGATAGAAGGAATAGTTTCATCTCTAAATCCACATCTTACTGTGGCTGATGATAAGTTGTCTTCCTCTCACAGTGAGCGAATTTGCATATGACACAAGATTAATTTCTCTGGTTGGAAGTATAAGCTCTACATTAATGAGTCATTCTGTGGACTGCTTAGTGCTGTGCTCCTGCTTTGATTATAAAGTATGCTTGAAAGAATGAGAAGAATAACCAAAAGCTGGACAACCCTTTGTATTTGGTTTCCTGATGACTTTAACATTTCCATATTAAAGAGTAAGAGAGGCTACGATTGGCACTATTGGGCCAGTATCATAACAGGAAGTGCAGTATTTTTCCAGCTTACTTGTACAAATATTTCCTAAAAGTATTGAAAAGTACTGAACGTGTGAATTAATGCAAAATCAACTTTTTTAGAGTTAGAAATGTACACATTTCAAAGTGATTACTGTAGCAGAAGCTATTTACCCTTTTTCCAGAGTAGAGGCATTAATGGCCCACTGGCAAATCAACTGAGAGAAAAAGCCGGGGAAGTGATTGTGTGTCAGGGTTCAAGTCTTTTAACTTGTGAAGTAGATATGTTCAAGGTAAAACAAGATTTTAAGTTGCTCCTTCAAACTACAACAATAGACTTATACACTTTGACAACAACGCATATGACATAGTCCGACCTAAAGCGGTTACAACAGATGAATAAGCAAGCAACTGCCTAGTCACTCATCCAGCTTACACAGAGCCATATTTGCATTTGTTTTATGTTGCATTTAAGGCCACCTGACAAATTTAATTCAGGTATTCACTGAAGTGCATGTACTCAAAACAAGTACTTGTACATCTCCCCATGTCCACTATAGTGATAAGTACCTTCTTTTTTTTTTTGCCTGACTGCTGTTTGTTGCTTTGAAGGTCTGTGGGCTGAAAGAAATGTTGACACCGAAATCTAGGGGCATTTCATACCTTTTTAAATAAATATATTTGTGCGTACAACTTTAAATTTAGTAATGAAAATCTGGCAATATAAAACTATGCCTTTTGCAAAAGCGAATAATGAGGCATGATCCAGCTTAAGTTTATCAAATTGAGAGAAATAACATTTTGATTCAAGAGTAGGAAAGAACAGCGCAAACCGCAGGCCTTTGTCTCTTGAGCAGAACAATGAGGTAGCGTTACTTTTTCATCTGGGCAAACACAGCTAATGCTACAGCTGCTGTCTTCCCCTCTCAGCCTGCAAATATGCTAATCATAGCACATAGCTCCTGTGATTTTACCTCAAAGCTCATAGAAGCAAGCAAATACACACTTCCACAAATGTTCCTTAAGTTCTGGGCAAAACACTGAGGCATTTCAGAGGGAATTCAATGGACCTAAACCTGCGAGTTTAACACCTTGTCTGTGCTCTCTCACTCTGGCACTCACTCGTTCATCGTGTGCTAATTAGCTTTGCAAGTTAGTTTGTGCTCTTTTTGTTTTCTTTAGCAGCCTAATTGCCAATATGTTTGTTTTTTTACTTGGGAGAAAATATAATCTCAGTGACTGGTTGGTTTGAGTGTTTGTGAAACGGCTGCTCTCTTGAAATGTTCACAGTCTGTAGAGCTTTTACTCAAAATGGAGAGAAAAACAAATAACACCCAGTGAGCAGCAGTTCTGTGTCGATGAGAGAGGTCAGAGGAGAATGGTCAAACTGGTTGGAGCTGGCAGAAAGACAGTAACTCGGATAACCGCCTTTTCAAAACTGTGGGGAACAGAGAAGCATCAGGGTGAAGAACATGTCCAACCTTGAGGGGGATGTTCTACAACAGCAGAGACCACATCAGGTTCCACTCCTGCCAGACAAGAACCGTGACACAGACTCACCAACACTGGACAGTTGAAGATTTCTGCTGTGGTAGAGTCACAGTCTACAGTCCAGTCTGCTGCTGGTGGTGTAATGGTGTGGAGAATGAGTTCCTCTCAGTATTGTTGCTGACCATGTTCATCCCTTTATGGTCACAGTTTACTATGTTCTAATGGCTACTTCCTGCAGGATAATGCTCCATGTCACAAAATAAAAGTCTGGTTTAATGAACATGACAGTGAGTTCAGTGAATCCAGTAGAACCTTGGCAGCACGAATGTGCACCTGATAAATCAGGAGGAATGATGATGATGCATTCATGGACCAGAATCTCAGAGGAAAGTTTTCAGCAGCTTGTAAAACAATGAAATAAAGTAAACTAAAGCTGTTTGAGAGCAAAAAGAGGAACTACGCATAACAAAGAGGTTTTCCTAATAAAATGCTTTGGTAAGGTTGGGCCAGGAAGGGTCAGTGGTGATGAGAGATCACGAATCATCACTCAAGTTGACTGGGTTGAAAGACGATGTTAGCTGGGGACATCCAGCCCTAATCCTGGGCCATAACTGTCCCACATGGACATCTGCAGAAGCATCAGTTAACGCTTCAACACCTTGTACCTTACTTCTGTGCTGCAGTGCTGCTCTATCAACTGAGGAACTACAGTAAATGGGATCACTGTACAACAGATATATAAAAAATAACAAATCACTGTTTCAATTGTTGAGGTTTTATGTAAGTATATGATTTGACATGTGCAAAATACAGTCCACCACTTCTGTTTCTGGTCATTGGATAGGGATGGGGTTAGGTTTAATTCCATGTGCAGAATGTGTGTGTGAATGATTTCATGTGGAGGGATTCACTTTCTCTCAGTGGTGAATTTTCTGTATGGAATAATGGACCCCACCCCACACCTTACTGTATTATTACTAATATCATTTGTTATTATTACTTGATTCCTCAATTTCTATGGAGTACATATAAAATGTAAGCAGAATTGATATTTCTACAAGGACGCTCCTCTTTTCTGTCTATTCTGTCAGAGTAAAATAAACGGCAACCTCCCCAAACCCTCCCCCTTTAATAATATATGTATTCTCATTTTCTATAAGCTTTAATATTGTGCAAATATTGTGTATGAGATTGTTTATTATCCCTGGTGACCTGCTCCACTCTGTTTCACTTATTTGCAGATTTTATGTTCAACATTGACACTTGAGAGCCCTAGTGTACTTATAGTAATTCAAATGTGTGTTTGAGTGTTACATAAAGTCTGGTTAGAAATATTAAGTAGTTGTCCAACCAGCACATGCTCCTTCTGAGTAAGGATAAATAAATAGAATGCTGTTTGATCGTTTGCACTGATCTACAGAGTCAGCGAGGAGACCTGCTCTGGATTCCTCCTGTATATTCTCACCGGCCAGACACTGACCAACAGAACTGAGTGAGTCTCATCTGCACAGAGCCTACAGTATGTTAACCAGACAGGGACGCTGTAGCACTCATGAATAATACACAAAGGATATCATAGACTGCTTAGTACTGCACACACAACTCAGCTGCCCTCCTCCTCCTCCTTCTCCTCCTCCCTGTCCTGTTTTTCCATAAATAATGCATTAAAAGGAGGAAGAGCTTGTTTACTTGAGGTTTGTGTCGTTCTTCTCAGGCAAATTATTTTCTTCTGTTTGACTGATGGGTCAACATAAGGCGAGGAGAAGACTTCATTTTCAATCTCCTTCCATTTTTTTCTCACTTTTATGGTCTTTTTATGTGTGTGTTAGTTTGTGTGTGTGTGTGCTTAACAAAAAGCGAAATAAATATCTTGCAGAGGCTCGTCTGTATTTCAGATATGCAGTGGTGCATTGAAGGAGGCAGATCCAGAGGCAGGACTGTCAAACTAACCACACCAGACGACCAGGAAGTGGTCTCCTCGTCTTTTCTCCAACCATTAGTGTGTGTGTGTGATATTACTAAGGGTCCAGGAATGGAGAGAAATGCCTCCACAATCACTTTGTACCGTCAGTGTAATCGTCAACAAGCTGTCAATTGTTCATTCCCAAAGAAAGTGAACACAGTTTGTTTACTGCACCAACTAGTGAGAAAAGTCCTTGGTCCTGCAAAGACTTTTTCAAATAAATTGCACCATTTTGTTTTCTGAGCAGAGGGCTGACGCAAAGCAAAACACAGCTCCGCCAGACACACAATATATGTACAGTACCTGGAGAAAAATAAAACCACCGCCTATGATGAGTGTGTCTAATGAAGAGGCTCAGACAGAGCATTGCTGACCCCGCCGTGACCCGCACATGAAAAGAGAAGCAGTCGGCAGAATGCCTACAAAGCATAGTACCTGCTACTTTGAAGTCACATGGAAAACTCGCCATCTGGCATAAGCGTCACAATTTCACTTTGACAATTCTCGAATGCTTGCTCCTATACAGTACCACCAGGCTGAAGCAGCTCCACGCTGCTTTTCCTTCCTCTCCATATTGTCTCATCTGCAACACAACACAGACACACACACTTTGAAATGGTTAAGACACAGCAGCAGGCCTGTGTGTCTGTGTGTGCGTGTGTGTGCGCTACATGTATCCAAATTAGACACTGCTAACTTTTTTTATATTTTAACAATGTAATTTCATAATGACGTCATCGTGAGTAGTCTATAGTCCTATGGGCTCCAGATATTTCTGTAACATGCATCTTTAACATAATTATCTGATTTCAGTGTGACTTCTTTATGGCATCAGCTTTAGATTGTCTCTTTTATTTATTTTAGAGTTTAGAATTTATATTTTAAATTTGTTGTTCTTGACCTTTGACCAATAGGCTCCAGGGTCAATCATCTGGACATACACTCCCAAGTAGACACACACACACACACACACACAGGGAAGACAACAATAGTATAAAATAGTTATAAAATAAATACAGATAAGTGAGGGTTAACTTTAAAATGTTCTACAGGCTAAACATGTGTATTTCAATTAAAGCCTACAGATGTTTCATTTGAAATGTATTTATATGATAAGTGATTGAATGGTTGTATTGTTTACTTTTCTGGTTTGGTTGTTAGACTTAAACATAGTTAATGTAGAGAGTGTTACTATTTGTGGAAACTGTATTATTTGGCTTAATGAAGCTCTGCAACTCCTCCCTCACTTTCTACCTTCGGTCATTATATAGCATTAACCAATTATATTAACGCACGTGTTCCACTATCCAATCAGTGGCAGGAAGCAGCTCTTTAAATATCACTGTAGTTGTGCCTGTCTTTGAGATGTAGTACTGCACAGCCCCCTCCTCCTCGCCATCACCACCTTGACCTCCATGATGTCCTGGGTCACAAAGGTTCCCATCGGCCACCTGCCAGCTTCACCAGCGTCTAGACATAGTCTTAATTATGATGTGTCACATAATTGTCACACACTTCCATTTGATCTGTATCTGTATGCAGGCAGCAGTTACCATAAGTATGTGAATGACTTAAAAACAATATATAACTTGCTAGGCTGCTCAGGTTTGTCTTTTTATTAATCACGGTTTTTTTCTGTCCTCAGAATGGGACCATCCGTTTGAGATGGTATGCACAGTCACATTTTTGTACATCTGTCTATGAAGCCAGTTGTGACATGGTTCTTCTTAGGTAATGGTACTTTTTGTAGCTACACTCGCATTGGTCAGTAATATGTGGTTGACTGATGCACCTGAGCAGCTGACGTCTGTAGCTCTTTTTCCCATCATCACCCTCCGAGGGATGTCCAGGCACTTTCAAAAAACATTTTACTAATGAATGGGCAGCACACTTTGATTTGGTCCCACTGTACTTCTTGTTCATAGGCTGTTTGTTGCGTTTTACAGAGAACATTTACAATGAAGTCTCACTTATTACTGAACAAACTAGATTCTCTGTATAATTCACTTGGATAAAAAACAAAACAAAAGCTGGACATTATTTCCCTTCATGAGTGTAAAACTTACTACAGGCTGTGAGATTAGACTGCGCTCTTCACTCCACTGGTGCAAGCACAATGAGAGATTATTAATTAACATCCATGAAAATGAGAGAAAGTACAGCTTTTTTGAACCGTGCCTCTGGAGCAGTGACCTTTATTTCCACTGTTTAACTGACAAGTGGTTGGACACGTCCTAAATGCACTTGCACCAAACTGCCCTAATATCTTTCCATCAACAATAATTTGTTTTAAAATAATATTCAAGACAGAATTTATTTTTGATTAATTGGAAATACACAAGGACATTCATCCCATGATTTAACTGAATGTGCTAAATATTCACTGTGAAATCACTGCAACCATCACCACCACCACCATCCTGTCCACCCCAACCTGGCAACACACGTGTCAGGCACATCACCGAGCCCTCAACCTGTCAACACAGAGGTGTGATCCTCACCTTATGCTCTGTAAATTATTCAGGTCAGACGGTGATGATGAACCCAACACATTTATTTGTCCTGCCAGCAGTGGACTGGAACTCAAATTTAATCCAATTATAGCTCAACCTTACAGGTTGTGGTGATCACCTGTTAAAGCACAGTGAGGAAATGAGGCCACACGAAACATGTGACAGGCTCCAGGAATAAGTTTTCCCTGTGAACTGCGAGGATCATGTCAGAAACAAGTCTTCATCTTCACCAGATTTACCAACACTCGACTTGACTTCATTTGATTTCATTTACAGACTTTAAACACTTCTCATCCATTTCAATTATATTCAAATCAATTCAATTGAGTTCAAATTAATTCAGTCAGTATGTATTTATATAGCAGCAAATCACATTTTACTTACAATATGATGGTTTCTCTATCATTGCACTCTTCCACACCTCACCATTACACCTGGGAGGTAAACTGCAGCACTGTAACGTAACTATATCTATGTAAGTGAGTATTTAGTCAAGCTACTTCCATTCAGACATTTTTATTTGCTATCATTACTGTATCATAATAATCATTACAATAATGTGCTTATATGATATAGTATACAAAGGTAAATAAAGCAATTGGATGATTTGAAATAATAATAATAATATATTTCTGTATAACTTTGTCTTGAAATGTTTGTTGCCTGTCAGCTTATAGTCCATTACATGGACCACAGTGTTCTCTGTAGGATGTACCCCCCCCCACTAGGCCCAGTATGCTTGATTGAATGTTTATAGCTGTTTTTGTGTTCTTGTCTGGACTGAGATATTTTGTAAAGCGGAGATTGCGTGGACAAACATTTTTTTAATAAACAGAGAGGTAGTGTAGACATCATCAACTAGCCCAACTAATATGTCACCAAGCAGTAGCATCTCTTTCAAGTAGACAATTTGATGACATTTTCAATTTAATAAAATTGTGTGTTTCCTTATGCGGCTGCATGTTTTTTCCATTGATCATTGCTGTTGTGAAGAAATGACAAAATTGTGCCTGCTGTTGAACTGTTAAATCAGAACATATGAGCAGCACTTTTATCTGACTTTATCTCACGTTTATCTGAGCAAATCTGAGGGATCTGCAGCACAAAAACACAGCATTTAGTTCTTATCCACAGTTCGTTTTCATGGTTTTGATCTCAGTTCATCAGCACCTTGTTTATGTCCCTGCTGACACACGCCCACGTGCATGCACACACACACACACACACACACACACACACACACACAACAGACATTTTATTCACTGTTTTTCATTGCATGTAAATTTGCTCCTCAGATTTTACTGATATTTGACTTCCCTTCTGAGTATCATTGGAATATGAATGTTTGTGGCGACAATCCAATAGATATTACCAGAAGGGATTTGGGGATTAGTTAGGAAATAAAAACTTGGTGACAAGAGATGATTGCATGTATGTGTGTGTGTGTGTGTGTGTGTGTATGTGTGTGTCTATTTATGTGTGTTTGTGTGTGTGTGCGTGTGTGTGTATGCGTGTGTCTATGTATGTGTGTGTGTGTGTGTGTGTGTGTATATTGTTTTTTGTCAAGACGTTTTTGCAATTTCTGATGGGTGCGCATTTTTAAAACCTTAAACGCACATTGCAGAACACGTGGCTGCATGCGTGCATGTCAGTTTGTGTGTGTGTGTGTGTGTGTGTGTGTCTCGTATGCCGCCGGTCACAGGTGAGTGTCATGTGTGATGATCATTATTGCCATACACCTGCTCCGCTCCTGCAATTAACTTTGCCGATGCAAATGAGCCTTATTGCATCACCGAGGCCTAGCCTCCTCCCCAACAGACTTGAGGATGTTCATCTGCTGGATCTAATTAACGTAATGAGAGAGGGAGGGAGAGATGAAAGGATGCATGGAGGAGTGGAGGAGGAAAAAGAGAGAGATGGAGGGGGAGTGGGAGAAAGACAGAGCACTGAAAGAAGTTGGCACAGGAATAGAAAATGAAGAGAAATGGGAGAAGCTCAGTGTATGTCTGTGTGTGTGTGTGTGTGTGTGTGTGTGTGTGTGTGTGTGTGTGTGTATGTGTGTGAGTGTGTGTGTTTCTTCAGTGTCACTGCGCGTTTGTTTTGGATGTGACAATGTATGGATCTGACTGTGTGTGTATAGGATTGCTTTGTAGTATGTCTGTGTGGACGCGTGTGTGTGCATGCATGTGTCTGTCTGTACATGTCTTTTGTGTCACTGTGTCTTTTTTGGAATCAAAAACGTATGGATGCATCTGTCTGTGTTTCTATGAGTGTATAAGATCTTTTTTTAGTAAGTGTCTGTGTGTGTGTGTGTGTGTGTGTGTGTGTGTGTGTGTGTGTGTGTATGAATTGATGAAGTGTTGGAAGAAAGAAAGGACGAGAGAGAGCAGGGGAGGAGACAGCAGGTGTTCTGACAAGGACAAAAGCTGTCTCACACACACATGCAGTGACACACACATACACGCACACATACACAACAGAGTAGAATAGAATTATACATATGAACATGCAAACAAACAAATTGAAAAAAGATACTACTATTTTTGTTGACTTTGACCTTTGACCGATCGCCTCAGAAAAAGAAAATCATTTGTACTAACAGCTGTAACTACTACATAACATATATTGTTCACACATATGAATGTTCCACTTTCACCATCTAAACACCCGTCGTCCTCACAGATTGTTCACAGTTTCCACGTATATTAGGATGTTTGGACAGTGGTCCCGCACACATCTCTGTACAAACTGTAGTTGGGTATGTTTACATAGACATGTTCCACACGTGCACTGGCCAACACAACATGACGTGACTTGTGACAGCAGGAAGAAGAGCTTGTTTGTTGGATGTACCTGTCTGAAGCTGGTTATCAAGTGGTTGTTCATACAGGTTATCCTGAACGGCTGATGTGAGGTTCAATCAAGTAATCTCTGTTGCATTAAAATTAAGTAATAGTATTCATTAGCCTCCATGTATTTATCTAGTATGATAAACTCTCTATTTTCAAACCAATGGACATAGAAAGTTTGAACAGTAAAATGATTTCTCTCATCTCTAAAAATATCTACAGCTCTTTATCATGTCTTACTTTACTGTAGCCTAAACTCTCTCTCTGTCGGTGTCCTGTAGATCAATGACTCTGGATTTCCAGTGAGGGTTGTTGACAGATTTTGATCTGACATCTCCAATTTAACCTGAGCAGATTAGTGGTTCTGAGCAGATTAGTGGTTCAACATAAGTTATCGTGGTGATTCAGCCCAGTCAGAAGTAAACCAGCTTCTTAGGACTGAGTTAAACCTGAAGTTACCTTGTCGGCCACATGACCTGCTTCGTGGTACAAGCCTGAGTTACTGCCATGAGTCAAATTTGGCCAGTTAAACACATTGTTGTGAGTGTGGAGTAGTCAACACTTGTATATGCAGAAGATTAGCTTCTGGAGCTGATTGGTTGGGGTGGAGGTGTGAGGACAGCCCTGTAGTAGAGAGTTGCATACTTGATTTTATGCTAAATCCTGCTTGCCTGTCGAAGATGGTAAAGATTTTATGGATGTTTTAACATCCAACAACACGGGTAGGATTTGTCTCAGAGCTGCCGAGGGTCAATGTTACTGTGACAGATGCTCAGTGTGTTTGCGTGGGAGAGAGAGGGAGAGCTGTCCTTCTTTACAATGCCGTTCAGTTTGAAAATAATCTGCAGATCCCACAATTTATTTAGCAGCACTAACAATAGGACGTTCACCCACACACACACATTTTCTGTCTGCACATGCTGCACTCTTTCTCTTTGGGGATGGGGGATGACTGAGAGGGTCATTTTGGTTTATGGGAGATGGCATCAACTCCCTCATCCCCCGACAAAATGCTTACTTCTTGCACCATATTGTTGAGTAGTAAGAGTCATTGACACTGTCACCCTCAGGTCCTTCATTAAACATACAAGAACTCATCTGATGGATTTCTGGAACAATTTGAGGTAAACAACAATCGCACGGTGATTTTATCTAGCCTCTGTCAACTACTGTTTTCACTTACACATTGTCCCAGACTCTTTAAAGGTCTGACACGTCCACAGAGATATCACTGCAAATCCTTCTGCATCTAAAGCTGCTAGAAATGTTTTCATTTCATATCACGCCGCCTGATGTCCTGTCATTACACACACCGCGGCTGTGTTGTGAGCTCGTATGAAACATTACATTGTGTCATCCACCAGGTGGTGTTCTCATCACTTACCCAGTAAACGGACCCAATCTCCAAACGCTGCTGTGGTCATTGAGAACATCACTGAGCGGGTGATGTGTATTCATGTGAGAAGACAATGCAGATATTTAACATGATGCTTCTTTGTCTGGGCCGTCCTCTCCCCGTGTCTCCTCTAAACCTCTTTCCCCTCTGGTTTTCTCATCTTTCTGTCAACCACTGCTGGGTTTAATCTGACTTGCCGCTGAGGTGACTGATTGACCAGTGAATGAGCTGTTTATTGGATGCAAGGGAAACAAATTGCGGTCTGACGTGTCCCCCGAGTTATCTAATGAGAGCCAGGATGAAGTATATCGCTCTCTGCTTCTGCTCTCCTCTCAGCATGGGCTAATCCCAAAACAAGGTTAGGACCTCTGCAAGGGCAATCTCAATCACTCCGATGCACCACAATACAAGACAACAATTGTGTGTTTGCATTTGTGTGTGCATACATGTGTTAAGATAGAGAAATAGTGTTGTGTGAATGTACCCTCTTCATCTGCTTTGAGTTCATGATCATATACATGGAGGGAGCATTGATTCATCAAGTAATAGATTTGCACTCATTCAATATCACTGAATCTTTAAACAGCAAGTACTCTGAGCAATGTACACACATATATTGCTTTGAGTGTGCAATGGTTTCTCATCAGCATTTTATCACTTAGAATCTGTACCTCAGAGAGCCAGACATTTTCAATGCAATTGCAATATGGTAAAAGAAAGCATGTATTGAATGACCGAATGAGATAAGCACAGAATGCTTGCAGTTCTTTCCTCTACTATAATTATCCTTTATCAAGTGAGCTTAGCAATTACTACAAAAAAAGAACTGTAATCATTTGGATGAGTAACGAGATACTTTGAGCTCCTTTTCCGTCTGAGCTCAATGTGTTGAGCTGCCTGAGTGAGCTCAGGGACTTTGCTGAGAAGAGGTCCATGTCGAGGTCCATGTCCAACGAAAACAAAAGATTCAAACACAGCATTGACCTATTGCAATTTTGTAACTGTGTTAGCAAACAGGGAGAGTATTGTTGTTTGTTCATGTGCTGACGTTCTTTTTTCAGCTCTGTGTTGGTCTCCACCAGCTTGTGAGGGGCAGATCAAGCCCTGTAGCTGCTAAATGCGAAGCTCAGTTCACAGAGCTAGTCACTAACTTTATCCTACTGCAGTTTGGTGGTCATTTTCCACAAATGTATTATTATATTCTTTTAGTATTTTATCTTGTGATGAGTTTTTAGGGCGAGATCATTATTCAACTCACTTTCTGCATTATTATTGTGGGTCTCACATGATACGTACTTGTGTACTGTTTTTTGCTGCGTGTTACACAACATACTGTTCTGCAGCTGCTGTAGCACTTTGGCCCCAGAAAAATGTCCCCATGGGGACAATAAAGTATATTTGATTTGATTTGAACTTCAGAAATCACAAAGCATTGAATGACAATTGTGTCCCATGGCGTAAATTTGTGTTTCAACATATGTGTATGTTTGTTTGTGTTGTGTGTATTCATGTGTTGTCAAATAATGACGATTATTTTTTGAATTTACTTGTATCCTAATTTAGATTGTAAATTAAACTCTCTCTGAGTTATTTACCGAAAACATATTTAGAATATTACAACACAAAGTCTCACAACCAAATATCAGTTAACATTTTACATACATTTTTAAGTGGTTTTCCTCACTCTGGTCAAGGGTTAAGGACAGAGGACGTCGCACCTTGAGCCCTATGAGACAAATTTGATTTGTGAATATAGGATACACATATTAAATTTGATTGATTGATTGAAAAAAATGTATCCATCTTTCTCTGAAAAATATTATTCAATAAGTTTGAAGCACAAATTTATAGCCGTAAATATATCACAAACAACTCAACTCAAACAAATGAAACCAAAACTTTTGTACCAGGCTACAACTAAAGGTAGATCACTTTTATTTCTTCTTTTTTTGTAATTTGGACGAGCTGGCCTTTTAATCCGAAATACGACTTTATCTTGCTCTGAATCCATGTACACCACATCAGTTTTTGCTGTGTGCAATGTGCTCGCATTCTCTCATGGTGACCATGTTGAGCACAGCTATTTAACAGTCATGATTTAGTATTCATGAAGCGTGCTGCAGGATCGCTGCACACTCATAAAAGCTCAGCCTGAGTCCATCACCAAACAAACGGCAGCCGTGTGTGTGTGTGAGTGTTTTCTTTTCTTTTTCTGATTTATTAAAGCAGCTCTCCCTTCTTGTTCCCATTCTCTTCCTCTTAATCTTTCATTATTGTCTTTTCCTCTCCCCTTCTCTCCCCTCCTCTCCCTCTGTGTTTATGTGTGAGGGCACCATGCGTCCCCTTTCTGCATGTGTGTGTGTGTGTGTGTTGCTGTCATTGTGACGGCGTGTGCATGAGTGCAAACATGACGAGCGTGTGCATCTGCGAGGATGTCACATGACGTCCTTAATAACAATCTGTCTGTGATCTCACATTTCACCCCTTAGCTTCTCCTGTTGATGAAGCATGATGCTTTCCTTTTGTTGCCTTTAATGGAGGCTTAACGTCTCTACTCACAGATCAATATGACTTTATGAATTATTTGCTCCATGGCCTGTTTTTCTTTCACTCTATTTGTTTTTTTTCTTTCTTTTCTTTTCCATTCTTTTTTTTTTTTTTTTTACAGGGGCTACACTTGCCCATTAGCATGCCGTCTTTATAAGCCAGGGCTGCCGGTGCCCACTTCTGCTCACGTGTGTGTCCATGTGTGCATGCATGGCCCTATACTGTACGTGTGTGTGTGTGTGTGTGTGTGTGTGTGTGTGTGTGTGTGTGTGTGTGTGTGTGTAAGTGCTGGTGTAATTAATCTGCTGGCCCTCAGCTCTGATTAAGCTCAGATTCTTCCACACAGCTGAACACTCTCCACCTCCCGTCCTTTTGGCTTCTGCTCAACACGCTGCGGAACGCACACACTAATATGATGATTTATGTTTCTGTGTGACATGAAATTCAAAGACTGATAAAAGAAACAAGACAAGGAGCAAGTTTCATTTTCTTAAATATTACATTCCTGGAACTATCCGTGTTCAGTGGCTAAAGGTCAAAATCATGTCAGTAGGAAAAAAAGTGTAAATTAATTTTAATTAATTTTCCCAATCAGCCATATATATTTAAATATGTGACTATAAAATTAACAACAGCAGCTGAAAGAGGGGGAAACTATCCCTAACATTCATACTCAATAAAAAAGCAACAGAAATATAATTCTCCTATTTCATGGGTGCTGCTCTTTAGGTGATATGAGAAGTCAATAAGCGCTACAGATCTAATAAAAAGCTGCTTTGTGTGTGCATGCGTGTGTTTATGTGCAGGAACACACACTCTCCACACACACTCCTCTCTTCCCTTGACGTAATCTGTAATAATTGTAGCCGTAATAATCTAGCAAACAGAGTAAAAGGTCAAGTCTGGCAGGTTAATATGGGAGGAGTGGGGAGGGGGATGAGGGGGAGAGAGAACGAAGAAACAACAGGAGAATGATTGAGAAATGAGGAGGGGTAAACAAAGATGATGAGCATGAAAAAGGGACGAAAAACAGAGGAGAGGCCTTTGCCGTGTGTCGCCACTAGTCTCTGCTGTTGCATCAAGGATGAAGGATGCTCTCGGTCGCCCGGCTGCGCTCTATCCTTCTCCTGCCGCTCGTTCTCTTTCTTGAAAGCCCAAGGTCTCCCAGGCAGCGTTGGATTCCTGTCTTGACTGCACACGGGGCTCTGCTGCAGCCCGTCACAGACAGCTGTATTGTTTCACTACAGAGGAAAGAAGCACAATGTTCGCAGCAGTTCTGAGCTCCACTAACCCATGCTTCCTATGGAGAACAATGGTGGAAGAAAGCATTGTCCGGTACTGAGTGTTACATAATGTTTACAGTGTGCTCATTATGTCATAGTGGGTCTAAGAAGTGCAGGATAAAAGCACCTTTTTTTTTTGCTCCACTGATTATGAAAGATTTATTCTTGAATTAATGTCTTTTATGTGGCGTTGGCTGTTTGTCACTATGACTATGACATTATTTAGTCTGTAATAAACGTCATTGTGAGATTCACTAACATGCACACATAGAAATAGTTGATACAATTGTAGGAACCTGAGCATCATCACAATAACACCTTTCTGAAAATACATTTATGAGCAGCAAGTAAACAGTTAACCAATGTTTTCCAACACTTTGTGTAAAATATAAAGGAAGTAAATCACTAATTTAAGATTAACAGTTGCAATTTATAACTATGAAGTATCAAAGTAATTTACAATTGGTGCTATTTATGTCTTTATTAATTAATCAAGTAGATAATCACTTATAGAGATGTCACTTCCCTTAATAACTAAGTAAACTCAATGTGATAATGAAAGCAACAATATATAGCTTAAAGCTCTGGGATAAATCTACTAATGAATTTTTTTGATTATTCAATTCTTTCTTATTCAGAGGAGTTGAGAACACATTGACTGGCAGCTTTAAACCTGTTCGCCAGTTATTTGCTCAGCGTCGCTGCTGTCGTCTTCACTGGATGATCGACTGCAAACTGAGTATCAGTCTGGCGACACCAGATGTAATATGCGACTTCACACAAACAGCTGGGAATATTATACATACAGGTAGATTTGAGGAATCCCACTTTGTGTGTGTGAGTGTGAATTCATCTGAGGAGGAGTGTCAGACTGACACAGATGTTGATGCTGAATTCTTACATCAAATTCATTATCGGTATTTTTTTTAATGGTGATGGATCCTGTCCTTCTCGCCATAGCTGCAGATAAATAGCTCATTGTAAATCAGCAGTCTCTTTATATATGTTTGACCGGAGTTAATATTCCCAAATACTGAAGTAAAAGAAGTCATGTTATTTTTCTATATACCGTAGAAAGATGGGTTAATGTCACCTCCCTCTGTGAAGCTGGAGCCTGTCATGCAGATGGCGTCGTCTTCCTGCTCAACTTCGGATTTCACAGACGCGAGGTGCCATTCATTTCCTCCCGATTACTGTGTGGATCTCCTGCGTCTGCAGGTTTAAGAGTTTAAAGGTGAAGTGGAGTGCACAGACTTTTGACTTGGTAGAAGACCCTAAGGTCTTTTGCTCAATATCCCAAAATCATACTACAAAAAGTTTGGGGAAGCAGCTGTCTGTTGCTATGCACCAAAGGTTTGACAAGCTACTTCTGTTGATAGTTGTAAGAGATAACTCAGGACCTATTTCTATGATCTTGCTTTGAATTAATTTAATCTTCTTTTTTAACACCATTGTCTTTATTCTCTGTATTTTTAGATTTGCTAGTTTTATGGGTTTCTGGCTAGTTTTTATCCTAAGCCTTTGATTTATTTCATGTTCTTATTGATCTATCTTATTTCATGTCTTTGATTTCATTGTAAAGCACATTGAGCAGCATTTTATATATGAAAGAGCTGTATAAATAAAATGTATTATTATTATTATTGTGAGCATGACTCGCATCCACTATAGAATGTTTAAGAATTGATTAAACATCTGAGAGAACTGGCTTCATACTCTCTAAACTCTCCAACTCTCCAATACTCTCTAAACAGGACACAAGGGTCAGTAATTTAATATCAAATATAATATAGATTATCTCAGACATTACTTATGTATAAATACACATGAAATAGTTCTAATAAATCATGCTTACATCTCAACATAATAAATCATGCTTACATCTCAACATGACTGGAGCTATTTGTTCAAAATATGCCAATTATTAATGAACTCTGTCTTTTTCATGAATGAAAATGTGCAGTTTTATTATGAAGCAAGAAATAATAGCCAAAACAAATGTTGCTTTTTTAATTATCATTTTTATTTGCTTTGATGACACACCACAGTCCTTTAAGTTCTCATTAGATGGTTAAATGTCCTGATTTAGGAAGCCCTCTGTTGACCTTTCACATGAGAAGAGCCTGTAAGAGCAGACTGAACCAGGAGTTGAATATCACCATCCCATGAATACATGCATCACTTTTATATAGCTTGTGTATTTTCACAGGTGTTATTGTCTAGTGGCTCCAGAACAAAACTTCCACAGCAGACAGACAGACAGGGAGACGGGCGGGGCAGAATCTGACGGCAGAACTTCACTTCAAAGTAAACTTTGGTGGCTCGGGAAGAAGCAAAAGAAAAAGGGAAAGTCATGCAAGGCAAATATCATACAGCGCTGATTCACCGTGTGACCAAACACTGAGCCCAAGTTGAGACTAATGAAGTCTTTAATTTAGTTATAGTTTATTAATGTCAGAGACACTCCGCCATTAATCATATTATAACGCCCCTGAGTGTGCGTGTGCTCGCACTAATGTGTGTCGAGCTTGGATGTGTGAATGTGTGTCTCTTCACAAGTGTGTTTGAGTGCATTACCTGTGAGTTTCTATGTGTGCTCGCATACGTGCACACGTATATGTATATATATGTGTGTGTGTTTGTTTGCGTGAGGGAGATGAGTGTGCAGGTCTCCACCAGCAATAATATTGAATACATTTTTAAGGGCCGCCATTATCGCCGTGGGTTACCCCGCAGCCCCCCCATTACAAACCCCACAAACCATTTTCATTCCAAACTCATTAATATGCAAACATATTCAAATGAGATTGTAATTAAGCATCTACTGAGTGGGAACCCTTTTCATGATAATTTATGATAAACTCCTTGCCACCTTTGATTGAGATTGATTTTTGGCGCCGGCAAGCCGACCTGAATACAAAGATACACCTGAGAGACCTGGAGGGAGAATAACACTTTTAAAACAGCAAACTTATTTCATGGCTGATTGTGCTACAATCATCTTGGCGGAGTAACAAAGATCTGTTTGAATAATGCATTCCCACTGTGCTGACGATGTGCTCAGCCTGTTAAAAAAAAAAAAAAAAACTTGAAAACTTGGGCATATCTGTTCCTGGCATCGAGGTGACAAAAAGTAATGTGTGTGAATGAGAGTCTGTTTATCGTATAATGGAGGGTAAACCATGCGTGACTGAGTTTACTAAGCTTTCAAAAAACTTTCTTATATAAAAAACGATTTTCTGAAACTGATACTTAATGGAAATATTGTCAGTTTTATGTTCATATAGATGGTCTGTCATCTTTAGAGTCATTTTGATTTACCATGGTATCACTATTTTCTTGTGTATAAAATTGTAGGTACAAATGACAAAATATTACTCCAGCACAAAAACTGTGAGAAATCTGTTTCACCACTGTGAAAAGAGTTTACGATGGAAAGGTGTTTTTAAAAATGTTTAGCTTAATGGGGTCAATCAGTTATTTAGTATTGCTCTACCGTAAAGTTAAAGGACTCACAAGTGAATGATGATAAAAAAGAAAAGAAATCAAAGCAACACCTTGAAGGTCAAGGTTCAATATCTCTGGATTCTACCCTTCCCATAATGCAGCTTCTTACAAACTCTAGTTAGAAGTATGTGGTCTTTTTGTAAAATAAACTTAATGTATTTTTGGTTTCAGGACACCAGCTTGTTTCTTTTCTCTTCCATGCAACACGTACATCAATTAGCAGACTCCTGAAACAGTGGAGCTGTGTAATCAATCTTGGTGAACATGAAATGTACATTAATTCTGGTCAGTGTTGTTGTTATCACAGCAGGAAGCGCAGATTGACTTATATAAAAAACATTGGCATCCCATTTCATCAAAACCGTCCTGAAACTTAATTAACAAGTCAAGTTGATTTTAAGAGTCTGATGGTTGATTATTAAATAGTGGTTACATGCATGGAAACAAGTAAATGTTTTGGAATATTTTAAGAAATTCAGAACAATACCTTTTATTTTACCAATGAAAAGATCAATCCTCAGGACAACCTTTAACAGTCTCAGTGTCTTTGCCACTACGGCCATACTTGATCTGATAACTAGTAGCTTACCTTACAGTGGCTGTTAGCTTGTTAATTTATCACAAAAATAAAACGAGAGAACATAGGTGTACCATCGGTACAGTTGTTGTTTCCTGTCTCAGGTTTCCTGTCTCTCTTTTACAGACAGGCACGTTTGAGGGTCTCTGTAAAGCAACAGACTCAAGAGACATTCTGACATGTTACATTGGCAAAGGGACAGGTGTAAATACTCAAATGAAGGATGGTCGAATTTCTTTGAGCTGATTCATTTTAAGTGTCACTCTGTCACGGCTCACTTGAAAAACCTGAACCTTTTCCACAGTGGCAAGCGAAAATGTCCGCTGTGAAAAAGACCTGTCTCTGCAAATGATGAGAAAATCAGTGTGGTATTTTGCTACTTGTGGCCACTGTGGTAGTTTGACAAAAGATAGTTTCACTTTAAAGACAGCTTCCAATGACAATCAACTGAATAACCTTACTGTTGTGTGCCTTACTTCTATGTGGTATTTTGATATATGTGATACAAGCAAAATAATAAGTTATTATGTTGGCTGAGTGTTTCCACCTTGGAACTGTAGTGAACCTAGCAGTGTCAAAAAAAGGTTTAGCCATTCAGGGTTTCATACATCACAGACCTAAAAAAATAACGATCTGATTGACCTGTGGGATGGTGCTTTTCATAGTGTTTGGCTATGGCATTACAAGCTATGTTGGCTAGGACCTTGTGATCAGGCTGAAGGTTATCTTAAATTAAATGATCTGAGAGATCTGGGAGTGGAAGCTATGTAGAACATGTTTTGATGTATTGCTGGCCAGGCCGTTTCATGCTTTTTCAAAACTTTTTAAAGAATCTTAAACTCAACCCTGTTCTTGACCTGAGAGGCAATGCATGCGATGGAAGTCAAGTGAGATGTTGTCTCTCTTCCTGGTACCAGTGCAAATGGGATGTCTGGCAAATGCTCTCATAGAGACCATTGGATTAACTATCTGCAACAAAAACTAACCCCACCCCTAATGAGTCAAAGGCATAAACCCTAACCTTCCATATAATTGTTCCGCTCACCTAACTGCTTCCCTTTCAACAGATTTTGTATTTAAAATGAAATAAATGTGACCATCAGTGGAATGCAGTACATAATCGAACATGACAATCCACTTTTCCCTAACTTAAATTCCTCTTCATAACTCTATGCAACCCTCATCAGAATTCTTGCCCACCGTTTGGGAAACAGTGGTTTGGATGCAGATGGTAATTGCCTCGGTAATTAACACTCTGTGAGTACCAGTGAGGGATGAAGGGAGGGAAGGCATTGTTGTTTGAGGAACAACATCAAAGGTAGTCTCCAGCAAATGATAGTTGTGTAATTGCCCTGCAGTACCTGCGGGCTGTATGACCGTACTCTCTGAGCTAGTTAGGATACCCAGGTGAGGGAACAGTGGGGCCAGATCTGAGCGCACCCTGTATCTGCACACATACACACACCTGCATAAATTGGATACAATCTTTGGGATCGACATCAGAGATTCTTTTGTATTTTCAAAAGTATATTGTTTATTGGGGTCAGAATGATTTAGGGGCAGGACTTGGGATGAAACAAAAGAAAAGCAAAGTGCTGTTTGTTTGTGCAACTACAAACTCTACTTAGCATAGAAATGAATCAATAAATTCCTTTCAGCAGTGTTCCTTTGTTGTTGCGTTGTTTTTTTGTGTGTATTATTTTTCTCTAAAGGTTTATGTTGGACACTTGTGTTGCTGTAAAGAGACTAGAATAGGTGAGCCTTGTTAGAGAGAATGGCTCACGGGCCTGCAGCCTTTCTTGTGTTTGCGAGGCAGCTTCACAGATCCGGCAAATTGCATGTGGTTGTGTTTTCATTCTTCAATCAGGTTACATGGACATGTTCCATGCATCTGCACCATAAAACATGATGCTGACTTTCTGACCCCATCCAGGACTGACATTAACATCCATCCTGAGCGATCCAATCACAAATGGACAGCTCTAAGATCAGGTGTGAACATACCCAAGATGCACTAAGAATCGATCACTCAGACCACAATAGGAGGAGGTAGTAATATTCAGCAAATGCTAGTATGCTTACCTCCATCCAGAGAGGATTGTGGGGGGAACTGGTGCTAACACCAGTTGACGCTGGCTGTGAGGCGGGGTACACTCCGGACAGGTTGTCAGTGTGTGACAGGGCTGACATATAGAAACCAACAACCATTTACTCTTACATTCACACCTATGGTAGGATGGGGAGAATTAGGCAAAATCCACACAAAACCTTGCTAACCTTAAATGAGATGTAGATATGCTAAATGTTATATGTACTAGGCATCAGGTTATTCTCATTGTAGCTCATTGTAGCTTTATTAAGGGATCATACACACAATGTTTTCTTTTTGTTTTAGTTCCTCATGTTAATCAATTAATCAATCAAATCAAATTGTCTCATAGGGCTTAACAAGGTGCAACATCCTCTGTCCTTAAACCTCAACAAGAGTAAGGGAAAGCGTAATGTGTAATGTAATTAATTAAACCATGTATGTTACATAATTATATATTTGTCATTCATCAGGTTAAACTAAAACCAGTTTTTCTTAGGAACATAAATAAATGTTTTTTTTTTTTTGGTAAACCTAACCTGCTTTTTGCTGAATATCTGATGTTTTTGAATTTTTCTATACTTCTTCTTTCTTCTTTCCTATTTCCAACAAATTATATAATACTTAAAAATGAATAAATAAATGCTGCATTGGGAGTTATGTCCATTAGAATATTGATGCTATCTACTCTCAGCTGAAGTAAAAAATCCTCACCTCTAATGCTCTAAAAGAAGAATAAACAGAGCCACTGCTTGGTGTAAATCAATTGATATCACTTCATAGTACAGGATAAAATTGGATGCGCCAACCGGATTCCAAGCCAGTGTCAGCTTATATAGTCATGACATTTTTTTATTGAACGTATTAAATTCAAAGAGACCTAAAAACATTCACCCTGAGAATCCTTTGAAATCTTTCATGGTCACAAATTTGCAGATGTGCAAATAGAGGGAAATCTATGGCCAGTCCTGATGACAAAAAATAAGTATGTGTCCAGTTATGTCTACATTCAAGAATTTGTCTTTCTTTCACACGCCAGACTACATGAAATATTACAGATGGGTCATAGAAAACTGGAATTTTCTTTTGACTGACTACTTTTGCCAACTCTCAACTAAGACTGCAGGTACAAAGCGAGCACTGATGTGATGTGTGATTGCTTTGCTGAATAAAATGCAGCAGTGACTGCAGTCCATGGACTGCCAGACTTTTCAAAGGCACATGGGAGAGTCAAGGGAGGGCAAAACAAGCCATGGTTTCAAACCATATTCAATCAGTGTGGCTCAAGGAGAGTCAGGGTACAGGCCGATGAGGTGTTTAAAAATTCCTTGCGCTCTTTCTTTTTTTTCTTTCTTTCTTTCTCACCAACACTGGACTTGGTGTTGCCTTGGCCAAGGTCATCCAAGTGAATGCATCAAGCTGTGAATGCGTCAAGTGCTTGAGCATTCTGTACAGGACGTGCTGCTGTTTAGGACACAGTACAAAGGCAGTTGGGCCAATGCTCCAACCCTCCACGCACCTGATAAGACAATTGATTTAATTCAACTTTCTTTTTACACTTTTTCTCCATGGACGCAGGGAAACATAGCCGCTGTAGATTGATGAGAAGCGTCAAATAGAAGAGCTTCCAGTGGTAATGTATCGATCATTGTTCAAAGAGATAATTGATATCTGGAGTTTGGCTGTTGGAGGCTGTGGCTATATACGGTCAGGGAGACCTTGAACAAATACAGCCAGGCTATAAAGGGAAATGATCTCAGTGTCGATTCTGGAGTAGACTGAAATAGTGATTTAAGCTGAGAATTTAACTTCATCCCAGGCCACGTTGTTCACACACAGAACCACACCACTAATTTTGTTGGCTAATACTATTTGTTGTTATAATGGGTATCACACCACTTGGCCACTATGTTTATCAAGAGGATAGTTATCCAAACTACAAAATACATTAGTGTGCTGAGAAAACTATCGCTCCATAGCACCACAGGTGGTCAAATACTCCGCCAGTAATAAAGGATGACTGGGTGGCCGTCACCAGACTGAACTGTGATCTATTGACCAGTGTATAGATCACCTGATCTATCAGTCCAGCCAGCATTGATGTGATAGCTGGTCCAGTCGGACCTGTCATAATGATTGTGGTGGGAATGATTGTCATTATTGTTTACTAGTGCAATGACCATTCTAAACATGTCTGTTTGAAATGGGCTGTTCTCTTGTCCTGTGTTAATGCTACTTCAGAATTATTCCCTGTCATTAGTAAGTCCTCCTCAATGTGGATGTTGTGTGAGGAGCTTTTTATAAAAAGTTTATGTTGCAGAATGAAGTTAAAAGTAGAGTGTTCATCATACCTGCATCTGCGATGAAGGTTTTATGGTCAATGTTTTTCGTAAAATTAAAATGAATCTACTTTATCACTGTTTATCACTAGAGTTGCAGCATTTACTGAACTGTTGTTGTTTTTTCATATCGTGCATGTCGGTTAGTT
Organism: Paralichthys olivaceus; assembly: GCF_024713975.1. Taxonomy (NCBI): domain Eukaryota; kingdom Metazoa; phylum Chordata; class Actinopteri; order Pleuronectiformes; family Paralichthyidae; genus Paralichthys; species Paralichthys olivaceus. Next base: position 3,521,522 of record NC_091106.1, read on the forward strand.
CAGAGGTCTTTCAACTGACACAATCCTCAGATCCAAGTTCACAATTTTTAGAAATAAAGCTCTGGAATTCAGCTGGACATGAAGCAGTGCAGCAACAAACTAACATTGTGCTTTTACTTTGAAGACAAATTGCCAAACAAGAAGTGATTCTATGAATGCTGTCATGCCAGAGATCAGTTCCTGTGACTCCACTGTCTTTCTCAGTCTGATATGCAGAGTTTGTGATTGTGAGCAGGGATTTAACCTAGTCACTGCTGTAATTTATCCAAGGTAGAAGAAAACAACTCTTTTTAACTCATTCAGCGCACACACACACACACACACACACACACAAACACACATACACAGAGACTGCTGGTCGCCTGTTTATTTCATTTTTATTAATATTGAATGTATCTCATGTTTACAATAGACATGCCAAGTGTGAAGTCGATAAGATGAACGGGATATGCGTTCCACGTTCATCCAGAGAGACAGTAGTATTAGTATGTCGATGACCAGCCTCTAAGCTAATTTGTCTTTGTATTATTAAGCTTCTATTACCAATAAAGAGGAAAAATAACAGATGAGAAAGGAAACAAAATTACTAGTGTACAAAATACCAATATGGCAGGTTCTGTGCAAACAATATTCTAACATCCCGCATTGTTCAAACATTGACGTGTTTGTCTTGCTGATGCAGAAAAAAAGAAGACTAATTACTCAGTACTGAAGTCATTCAGTTGATTGGGACGAAGCTGCTGAGTGGACACAAATCAACAGGACCTAACAGTTAGCACAGCATCACAATGCAAATCCATACACGCATCTTTGTTCATGTAGAGCACTGTCTTCCATGCAATGTTTGTGTGAAACAAGGCAAACTACAGTTAAACAGCTTCATGTCTCCGTTTTCCACTTGCTGGGCCACATCAGGAAATGTAAAGACTAAGTGATGTTTGGTTTGGGGGTTTTACATTTCACTTTAGCCCCAGGCCTGGAAGCCATTAAGGCCTAATCTGAATCCTGGTCAGTGCTTGCTCCCTGGAGCAGAAAGTATGGTTTTATTAGCATCAAATCATACACAGCATTGAGAATGCACACACACACACACGCAAACACACACACACATACTGGCATAGACCCAGTGCACATCCAATAATGGTGAAACAGCATCTCATTACTGGCCATTAGATTTGTATTACTTTCATTTGAACTGGCTTAATTTCATATTCATAAGGGAAACAAAGTCACAACATGAAATAGTGCCACAGCTGCATGATGGGAGCTGAGAGACAAGGCCAGGAACAAATGATTCATAAAATGAAACAGTTTGAAAATGTCGTTTATGATACGGGGGCAGGACGTCCATAATTACTGACAAATTGTAACGCCCACTAATGTGCTGACAAGTATGACTACTGTAGGTAATTAAGCTCATAAATACATCAGGTTTTTGAGTGACAATTTTTTTTATCAGAGGCTAAATGTAAATTTATGTGCGTGTGAGTGGAGGTGGGTGGGTGGAAAAGAGGGCAAAGAGAGTAAAACCTCCTATCTCTTTGGCACAGTGTCCATACTGAGTAGCTGTTACTAACGGACACAGGACATTAACTGGCTCATTATCAGCCTCCCACCATATGGACTCAGGACGGGGTGGGTCAGAGCTGCAGCCGCCCCAATCAGCGCCCCTCTAATTAGGACAATCATACCATCTCCATCACGAGGGCCGGTTACAAAAAAAAAAAATGGTGTCGCGCCCTCAGTGAGATTGGTGTCGCTGAGCCCAGACTCTGAGAGGCAGGGAGAGGAAACCGTGAGTGCGATTCAGCAGGCAACCCACAGAACTCTCAGAGCAATTACCCCCGGATGAGAGCTGGCGGAGTCAGAGGTGGGGAAGGCAGAGAAGAGAGCGAGAGAGGTGGAGGGCAAGTGAAAAGAGAGGAGACAACAGAGGGGGAGCGGTGGAGAGATGCAAGGTGGCGAGGGTTAAAAATCTGGGCCACGGTGAGCGGTTACAGTGTCAATGAAGTTAACACCGAGGGCTGTTGGATCGATCGGGTGCGAGGATGTACAGCTGTATCCTACTGGACAAGGACAAAGACTTTGTTAAATGCATTTAACCTCTGTTGGTCCCATTGAACTCTAGAGTCTCTCTGTTGAAACCTAGTTAAAGGAGTAGTTCAACATTTACAAAAATATTCTAGTTTATCATTCTGTTCATCTTTTGTGTACCATGATTATGATGACACCAAAACCATGTGATGTGTCGTAGATCTCAAGTGAAGAACTCTGATTCAAGTACAACTTCTGACTCGATTCTGACTTGAGCTCTTCTGACTTGAACTTGGACTCAGGCTTGAGCACTGTCTGCATTTGGACTTTTGTAATGGGCCTCCCCGTCTCCTCTCTCCCCTCTTTTCCAGCCACTTCTCCTGTCTACCCCAGTATCTCTCCTCTTTCCCATCCGGTCGAGGCAGATGGCAGCTTACAATTAACCTGTTACTGCTGGAGGCTTCCGGCTTCTTTTTCAGTTTTTCTCTCTACATTTGCCAAGTGTTTGCTCATTGTAGGAACTGTTTTATTTTGTGGTTTGGTGCTTTACAATAAAATTGTATACACTCGATGATTTTATATAAGACATTAATAACTTTGTTACTTACACATTAAATTCAACCTTGATGACTCAGACTCGTACTCAGGTTATAGCGACTTGACTCTGACTTTTCTTTGGCGACCTGGACTCGAACACAAGTCTTTATGCCAAGCAAATCTTATTTTTTCCCCACCTTTTTGTACATGTTACTCAGCTAATGAGTGTTCTACAGTTGGAATAGCACATACATATATTTTCATACGTATATGTTGTGTCATTGAGCACAAGAAAAAACAAGGTGCATCATGTCATCTGAGAAAAGCGGCATCAATTTTATACAGTCCAAGCAAACATTAAAGGGAGACGACATCTTCAAGCAAATGCAGTTTTCCTTCCTAGAGTTCCAACCATTTCCACCAGTGATGTTTTATCTTCTTTATTTTCATAGCACAACCCTCAAGTCTTCAGTTGGACCCTAAAGGATGCCTGCGGATCGATGTGCAGGTGCACACTGACAGGAGCAAAAAGAGGAGAAATGTCCCCTCTTTTTTTTCTTGGAATAAGACAGAAGCATGATTAGAAGAGATGGTTGGGGAGACATGCTCAAGTTTGTGTCCACCACCTGTTACATTTGTTCCTGCAGTCTGTGTTCATTAGCCAGTATTGACCATGTTGTACAGCAAATGGAAATCAAACTGGGATCCTGAAAACAAACTGTTATTGATTGTGAAAGTAAGTTGAATAAACAGCATGCAAGAGGCTACTTCGAAGGCTGACTCACATGTCAGAGTCCTGCACTGGCTCTGGTTTTATTTGACTGCATGTTACACTGGCTGCCCTGTGGAGGAGTTATTTGCGTTTGGGTTGAGTCCACTTTATGTAACAGGGTGTTGTAGGAGTGAAACTGGCATTTATGAATGGCACCCTGCAGGATCAGCTTCTCTGGAGGCTGACTGACAAGGGCTGCTACACTGGAGGATGGGGTATATTTTCTTAACTGGAGTTACCTTAAACATTTTTATGCTTTAACACTAAACCATTTAGAATTCCTCCCCTTAAAAGAGATGAAAAGCATCTTTAAGAATTTTTGGTACAACATCAGATAGTAATCTTAGACAAATGAATTGATGTAATGGGAAGTTTCTACTCTGTAAAGCAGGGTAATCCACAGTTATTCAGAAGCAGGGAAATCTCTGCCTTAAGATGAAAAAATAAATGATGTGTATTACCTAGTAATTGAATGAATTAGTGACATGTAGACTCTTGATGGAGGGGTAAACATCATATTGCAAGTGACGAGCACAGGGCCTGTTTGTGAATACAATCTATTGCATGGAGAAAAATAAAAGGGCACTGCTCAATAAAAAGGACTCTCTACCTGCCATTGGGTTGATAAGCACGTATATATATGAGTTAGTGACATGATTTCACGATGTAGGTCAAGTCAGTGTAATTATTTCTTTTGAGAGCTGCATGATTTTAAAAATACTTTAGAAGACAACACAATGGCACACTGTGACAACTTAATTGAGTTACACGCACACACACACACACACACATTATTGTATATGCACTTAATAGTTGAGGATATAACAGAATAAGCAGCAATACACTACTTTTGATTATATGAATAAAGGTCATACAGTGTAATTATCACACAGCAGAGTCTGTCTTTGTTTTTTTTTTCTACACACATTCAGATCAGTGATGTAAGAGTAGTAATTTCAAATTACTCTCCAGGTGTATTTTAAAAAAAATGAATCAATGAAAACCAAGAGTTAGTTTCTTTTCATAAAATTAATTACAACTGTATAATATTGAGTATATTCTGTCTGCTGTCATCAGCTGCTTCACAGACAGAACTTTTATATGTATGTGGATGACATTTATTCCAAAACAATCTTAATGATAAAGAGGATTCTTAATGCTCTTAATCATAGATTTAGTTAGTGTAAGAATAGTTATACATTTCAAGAATCTCTTGCAAATTACAACTGGAAAGTTTAACAAGTTCAAACAATCTACGAATATATGAATCCTTAAATGAATTCCAAGGTTTGAAATAAATAAAATACATGGTCAGCGTTTCATTTCTCAGATAATACGCTCTATGTACAGGAAGCTCATTTGTCTGTGTGACTTTCTATCCCCGCCTCTCTATTGACTATTGGTTGTTGGGAAACTTTTCTTTGCACGCTATTGGCTGTGAGGTGGAGCGGGCGGGACAACTTCCAGGAAATACTAAGGGTCTGTTTTGGTTTCGCAGCGGGACAGTGAAACACTTTATGGACTAAACATCCCAGCAAGACGTTTGGTTTAAATATTACCGCGACAGTTCGACGTGTTCCTGCTCAGAAAACACATCTGACGACGTTCGAGCCGGTCCCCTCAGAGGTCGGTAGATCTGTGTTCATACATCCATCTCGAAAGGCTCAATATTAGCGAAGTTAGACGCTGCTCACATGCTTCTTCTGAACTTTAACGTTGACCCTTGTGTTTAACCGCTGCTGTCAACCGTCCAGCTATATTTAATATTACATTTACACCATTACAACAGTGTTGTAGCTTTGTAGATATTAAAAGTATACCACTGTCCTTCAGTCTGATGGTAGAACCACCACCAGCTGCTGTGTGTATTGGAAGAACTGTCATACCAGAATTTCCAGGATGGTAAATGTGAAAGTTGTTGTTAACCTTGACAAGAAAGAAGTCCCACTGTAATTTTTGTTTTCATATTCGACTCAAAGGGTTTAGAGTCTGCACACCTATAGCTAAATTAGTTAATCCACTTTAGTGACAGCTACAATGAGAAACATATTTATCTGTGTGACGTGATTGTTTCTTACGTATTTTATTTGACTCGTTTTCTAGAACTTTCCAGTTTCCATGGCGCCACCGAAAAAGAATGTGCTTCCAAATCCTCTCCCAGAGGGATTCGTACTGACAGACAGCGAGAAAAAGAAATGGAGGCTGGGGAATGTCATCGGTCAGGGTGGCTGTGGACTGATTTATCTTGGTACTGTGTCTGACAACCAGTCCCCACACATGCACACACCATGTACATGCTCACATATGCATGTGCACTCAGATGTATAGAATAGACAGGGTTTCTCCTGGGTTTTAAAAAGTCCTGAAAAGTCAACCATTTATAAATATCACACATTAGGTCTTAAATACATAGGTAGGTGCTATATATGTTCAGTTTAATTTAATGGTACTTCTGCTATGATTCAGTTTTTGTTTTGTAAGTGAAATGTTTTGGAGCCATGCTATAATAAAACTACAAGCAGATATAAGTGAACTTTAATTAAACTACAAACAAGACCAAAGTGAAACTGGTAATGATCTACAATCATCCAGTCAAAATATATCGCAGTACATTCGGCTGTTAGAAAGATATTGAATACCAACTCAGTTTGAGAGATAACGTGGCATATTGAGGGTTATTCTCTGCTTGTCTATGTCACCCTATCTTTATTTATAGAGAAGTGAAAGTAGTTTTGGGAATCCATTATTCATTCTTCTGTTAATTATCATTTGCTTTCGGTCTTAAAGTTCAGTTGTTGAACCTGCAGAAATCCAGAATAGAAGTCCTTCTCTGCCAGATACATACATGGTTTGAGGGAGACACTTTGGTGTATCTCTTTTTTCCTTTTGTTTGTGAAGGTTGTCTGAACAAATCAGTCACTTCTCAACTCCTCTAATCTATGAAGACCTTTGTTTTCTGCTCAGCTGCTCAATGCAGCTCTTTGCAAATTTCTCCTCTGTTCTTCAAATACATTAAAAACCTCCAAAGGATTTGATCCACCCCACCAGTTAAGACTTAACATTCACATTTTTGTAGCCCTCATTTTCTCTCCTCTCTGTCTCCTCTCGTCTTCAAGCCTCTCTGGGTGTTGGCAGGCCTGCCACAGCAGACACTGACTTTGTCATAAAACTGGTGAGTATATTTATGCTGCATGCAGACAGCCTGTTCATCTTCAGGTGCACTGCAAATGTTAGTACACACAGATACATCATGTACTGGAAGTTGAAAGCAGCCATTTTTTGTTTACTTCACCAAACATTGTGTAATTTGGTTTGAAGCCACTGGGAATCATGTGATATGAACAACTAATGATGACCAAATATAATTCAGTATTTGAAAATGAAGCAAAATGGAAGTTAAGTCAGTGTGATGGTTGTTCATCTTGCACTTGGACTACTATCAGACTACTATTTATGAGTAGCATGCCATCCTAAGGTGGCACAAATCTATTATACAGTCACTTATTGGATTGCATGGTTTGGAATAGCCTTCAGGATGTGAACATTTCATGAAAATAGGCAAATTGTGGCTGGGTGAATAGATTACGACTCCAGAGACAGGTTTTTGTTCACACCTTGGACTGTGTTCAATGTCAAACTGGCAAATTGTCCTCCCTTGACATGCACCTTTTATTCAAGTGATTGGACGAGAGAAGGAACAGAACTCTCCTGACAGCATCTCCTTTGTTTCTCATAACTGATGTCACAAAAACAACAAACCACAAACCGCATCTCTTTGTTCTTAAACTTTAGGAAATCGTTTTTTGTTTGATACAAAACACTTTGAAAGCTTGAGAAAGGATTTAGAGATATACAACATAAATGAAAGGTTCAGATTTTTCATTGCCATACTCCTTGTTAATCTACAGTCCATGATACATTTATAAATGTGCTTCACATTTCAGATGAATCCAAACGCAGACCAGTTAACAAATTCTATGGTTTGGTTTGACATGGACTTTGTCTTCACCATGAGCAGTAACTTCCTGCAATATACACTAGTTCAACCTCAACCTCACTGTGTCTGCCAGATTTTAGGAAGTTACTCCATCACATAACTATGATTATGTAAAACCCTTTTTCTTTACACTTTTTTTTACACTTACACAGATTAAACAATATAGCAGAAGTGTGTTAAGGCTAAGTGGCTTCTGGCTGAAGATTAAAATTAGATTTAATGGCCATAAACATCAGTAAGAACTATAGAGAAGAATGAACTGTACTTGTAGTATTTATAGCACTAATTAAAAGGTGACATTTAAAACACAAGATTTAAAGAAGCCAGATGTTCCTCACTACTTGACATAGAAATTACTCATCTGGTAGAAAGGTAGAGGGAACAGGAAGAAAACTTGAACAAGGAACCGAATGCACAGGCAGATTTATGTGTGGGATGATGCTCATTGGTTTGGACATTGCTCAGTCAGCCGAATGCAGCTTTCACTAACATACTGTGTCTTGTATGTGCAGGAGTACCATGAGAATGGTCCCCTGTTCTCGGAGCTCAAGTTCTACCAAAGGGCAGCCAAAGCAGAGAGCAGTGAGTAGCACCACCTGTCTGGCATCCCAGCAGCTCGCTGGAGCACGAGTGTGTTTGACTGATGAAGTGGCCGCAGACAGAGGCTTTGCTGCGTGCCACACAGTAATTAATAATAAGCCAAAGCAAACATGCACCTCAATGGTAGTCAGCCCCCCTCTCCGAGCTTGTCTGGCCTCTCCAGTGCCTTCGCTAGGAGAGGAGCGAGAGACAGTGAGCCACTCACACGTAATGATGCCCGGGCCTCCGCTGAGCCCCTGACCACCTGCCAGCCTGGTGCAGCGCCAGTCAGGCCAGTAGCCATCAAGTCCTGAGCCAGACCCACTGCTTTGTCTGTTGTGCGACTGTATCTTCAACACTGTAAGATTAATATTCATACACATTCATTATTACACTTATAAGGACAATTTTTCCTACTTTACATATAGTTTAAGTTTTGACTCCTGTGAGAAGCTGTTAAACTGGGGCTTTGCTCAAGGTTACGAAATCATAAGAATCTGAAATAGTTGGAATACGAAAAAAGTTTTTCCAGCTGCTAACCCTAAGCTTAATAGATCCATTAGTTCATTTAGTGGTCCAAGACCCCAGAGTTTCAACTGTCTTAATATAGCAAAAGTTGTTTTCAGTTTTAATTTAGTGGGGAGTGTGACTCCTGTTACATCAGTCTTTTCAGACACCCACTATTAGAACCCCGGGTGTGTAAAAATAGGAATGTGGGTACACACATTTACACAATCATTCTTCCTCTAATTATGTTCCAGTGCAAAAATGGATGTGCAGGAGGAAATTGGACTTCCTGGGCATCCCGACCTACTGGGGATCAGGACTGGCTGAATATAATAACCTCAGGTATTTACACAGCCAACATGCGGGGGACAACATGTTGTAATTATGATTATATAATGTGTACGGCTTCCTTTTTTGAGTGTAGAAACAATATCAACATTTGTTTTGCATATCAAAGTATTACTGCCAAAATCTAACCAGACTTTTATTCCATGTTGTTTCATAATCTGAGATTAATGTTCAAATGGAGAATTTAATTTGGACCTGAGCATTTTATTTCATTTTCTTTAATTTAACTAAACTTAATGGGCAGAACTTCAAAATAAAAGGTACTTCCCACATAGCAAAGTAATCTGAGCGTAAAGTAAATTACCTGTTAGGCTTTCACAGCGAGGCCAAGTGGGCATTTGTATGTTCGATACTTGACCCGGAGGGCATCTGTATTTATGTGTGTCGTGTTGCAGTGTGAGAAAATTCTGGGTAGTGGTGTGAAATATATGAAATCCTGCAACTGACACACATGTGAAGAGGTTGTTTGTGCTCTCCTGAAGAGTGGATTGATCTGCGTTAAACTCAGGTTTCAGGGCACACAAATGGTCCAGAGAGCACAATGTACTTTATGCAACTTGTGCACTGGCCACACCCTCAGTTTCATTATTTAGACATAAAACTTGTTTTTGTTTAACTTTTATGTATCTGTGGGTGTGTCCATGTCACTGATTATTAATACTTTGCCTGAAACTGCAGTTATCAAGTGAAATTGCAGAGTAGAGCGCGACTCGGGCTGGATTTTTCTGTCCGGACCCGACCCAACCCATCATGTCCTGTTGAGTAGCATAGTCACACTCTACAGAGAGAGCTTTACACTTTACAATGAGGCAACAGGGCAAATCTTTATAGAGATCTTTTTATTATACAGTAGTTAAAGAAGTGGGCCATCACATTAAGGGTAATTAACATACTGCACATAACGTCGAGATTTTCCCAGACAAAGCTATCTTTGTGATGTCATAATTGATGATGTCACTACACTTAACACTTGCCATTAGTCTTATAGTTCTCTCATTATGTTTTTCAAGAACCCCTCATTTAAAAGAACTTCACAGTCAACACTACACTTCAATGAGTCCTCAACAGTAAACATATGAAGGTTGAAGTAAATCATACGAGCCATTGTCAATAAAATGATATTTATAATTAGAGGATCTTTCTTATCCATTTACTTATGTGACTTATTTTCACGTAAGATTTTGTTTCCTCGAGCTTATGAATGGCTTCAAATATCAGTATTAAGATCCACTATAAAATGTCACCTTGCTTTTTTTAAGTTATGATAATGTTTTCTGTGTTACTGTCTTACATAATGCTTAACTCCTTCTGCAGTCTATAATTATGCTAATTATGTTAGACATTTAATGGCTTTTCCTTGTGAAAATTATGTGAAAAAGCAGCTTCCTCTTTTATTTAATTACCCCAGACTTGGTAAATAAATCACCCTTTGGAGACACATCATTTTGAAGTCATTGTGACTTTCCTCATTCCTTACTACAAGGGAATAGTATATGATAAAATTCCACTTTAGCAGTTATTGTAAGGTTGTTTAAAAGCTGTAATGTCTGGTGTGTGACTCTCAAAAACACTTGAGGCATATCAGGAATTGGAAGATGGATTGTTATTCAAATCCAGGATCTCAACCTCTTTCACTCAGGTATCGCTTCATGGTCATGGACCGACTCGGCACTGACCTCCAGAAAGTCTGCGATCGCAATGCAGGTAGACTGAAAAAGGCCACTGTGCTCCAGCTTGGTCTAGGACTGGTGAGATATTCACAATGCTCTATTGATTATTGCTTAAGGAAGCTGGATAAAGCTGGAGCTCCAGCAGGTCGTATTGAGAAAATTCAGGCCGAAAGCCACTTGAACAGATGTCTTTGTTGTCTGTCTCCTGTGTCAGGTGGATGTACTGGAGTATATCCATGAGAATGAGTATGTCCATGCAGACATTAAAGCTGCCAACCTCATGCAGGGCTACAAAGACCCTGATAAGGTTTGTACACTTTAGAGCAACAACGATGCCAATGTCAGCTGTCAGTCATTTTAATAAAGATTACACCTCTAAGAAGATAGGATACATTTGTGTTTTTGTCAATGTGGGTGCCTTCTGTTGTGTTCTGTAGATCTACCTTGCAGACTATGGGCTGTCCTTCAGATACTCCCCTGAGGGAGTCCACAAAGAATACAAGGAAAACCCCAAGAAGGGCCACAATGGAACCATCGAGTACACCAGCCTTGATGCCCACAAAGGGACTGGTAGGCCTTTTATTTCAGTAGCAGAGAATAGGGTTTGTCGCAGTAGTCAGTGTTACTGGTGTTACACGTTTGTTACACGGTGTTCAGGCACATACAGATTATATGTTTTACTTTCAGAGGCATAAAACCTCACATCACAGTAATGGACTGACAAGGAGGACGAGGATTCTGTGTAAGAAGATTATGAAAACGTTGGATGTTTTAAGAGTCTACTGAGTGAGAGGACGAAAGAGAGAGAAAGAGGTGCTGAGCGCTGTACACTTTACAATGAAGCAACATCTTTTCACTAAAGATTTTTTATGCTATTATGAGAAGTGGACCATCACAGTCTGGGTAGTTAAACACTGCACACAACTTCAAGTGCAGCAAGAGAGTGAGGCTGTCTGCAATGAAATCTAACATAAATGTCTTCTCTTGTTAAATGTCCGATGTAATCGATTACACCATCACAACCCGGAAAATGTCCACACTGTGGCATCCCTAGAAGAGAAACTCTGGAGAAAAGGACCTGACATTTGGTTACATTTAATTTCACATGATTCCCTCTTTGCCATGACATGGGTCAGTATACTGGCCTACAGCTCTGCTTTCAAAGAGAAGGTCTGCTGTAGTTCCTAAATTATCTAGATATTCTGCCAGATTATAGTGAGGTTCTTCACTTAAACTCAGTTACCTGTTGTTTGTGTTGCAGTAATTGCAGAGGGAAGCTCTAGAGAGCAAGAAGTGATAAGATGTGACACCCCTCTTTTTTATTCAGATCAATACGTTTTCTAAGAAGAGACTATATAACACAGTCCTTACATAGTAAGGTACCTAGTGTGGACGGCACCAATCAAAGAAAAGTGGTCTTTTGCCTCTCGTTGAGGTCTCATTAAATTTCTGTAGCCCTGTGCAATTTGAATCCTTATCCATTTCCATACATCAACACATTAAAGTATGTCTCTGCTTTTCTGATCTTCACTTTAAGTCCTATTAATAGTTATTATTGGCCGAACCAGACTCTACTTACCAGAGGGACAATAGTTGTGTCAGTTTTAGCTAAGTGGTCCTCAGAGGGTGCCAGTGTAACAAATGGTGACATATAAGAAAAACTAAATAAAACTGACACAAGGTTTGTTTTCTCTCAGTTGCTTTACAAAAAGCTAATGTGCTTAATGGGAGGTGGCTTTAATTTACAACTAGTATGAACTAATGAGGGGCACCGTACGGAAACAAGAATCCCTCACCATTTCAGTGACAGACAAACGCTCTCAAGAAACCAGTGTGTTTACTGGGTTTCATTTATACATATATACTTAAGGGTCCAGTGTGTAAGATTTAGGTGAAAGGGAATTTAATGTAGAATAATCCTCATGATGTTTTCACTAGTTCCTTTCATCTAAATTGTATGAATTGTAGTTTTCTTTACCCCAGAAAAGACCCTTTATATTTAAATACTTTATATTAACATCAAGGGGACCCTCTCTATGGAGGCCGTCATGTTTTTACATTAGTCCAGACTGGACAAACTAAACACCTTTTGAGTTTTTATGACAACTGAAGCTACCACAGGTTCTTTTTCATGTTTGGAAGGAGAGGGTGAGGTGAGGGGTGTTCAGCTGCAACATGCAACTTCAACACTAGATATCCCTAAATTCTACACACTGTACCTTTAAATTTATCGTTGCCTATTTGTCAGTAAATTACCTTTCTGTGAGAAGCCTTGAAATCATAGCTACACTGGACCGCAGACAAAAACTTTTCCATCGCTCATAAAGGATGTTTTAAAAATTGAGAGGGCCTCAAGGTTATGCACCTCTGCTATGTAGGTTGTTATTGGTTGCTGAACCATTTGTTGTGGAGGTTTTTTTTATCGTTTTGTTCACCTCTCCAGGGCCTACAAATACTATGTATACTGCACAGAAAATAAAGAAGGAACAACAATGACTACACAATTTTGAAATCTTTTTCTGTGTAATGTTGAGTAAAAAAGTTCTTTAAATCTGAAAGTTCAGCAGTCTGTGAAGTGGTTATTATAACACATATTAACATTTTATCTAAATTTTCCAGTCTTACTTTGTTGACTTGATAGCAGTACCAAGTAGGTGTGCTACTGTGACGAACTAACGGGGGAAACCCTCTTGATTTCTCTTTCTGTCTGCTGATTTTAGCATTTTCATATTTTCACTGCATTTATATCAACCCCACTCAAAGCTTTGTCCTTCGCAGTCTCTGTTTGTTTGTCAATACATGTAAAATAGTCTCCACGCCCTGCCACCCTCTGCCTTCCTCAGCTGATATTGGGAACACATTAACTGGCAAATTGCCTACATGCTCCCTCTCCTCATTGACCATCGATTCTCCATCTGCAGCCCCTGCTGAATTCCTCGGCACCGTCTTGTCTCTATTTAACAGCTCCCTAATTAGCTGAAGTCATAACCTGCACTGTGTATTCATCTACCATTAATTAAGGGCTTTGGTGTTTGGTTAGAGCGAGACTCGAGCCACAGATAACCTCTGTGAGCCCCACGCCGTCCGGCTCCCCTGCTCCACCAGTTCGATACCGTATGTTAGTGTGGCTCTTCCTGCCTAATTGCCGTGGCACTGCTTTTATCAACTTGTTCGATAAATAAAAGAGGGACAGAAAATGTCCTGTCAGCAGTTATCAAATGGAATGCATTTTAGAGTTAATATGATTTTGAAAGGCAGAGGTCTGCATACATGAAGCAATTTAAATGTCTGTATTATACTAGTGCTTCAATGAACTGAAGAAATCTAAAGCTTTGGGAAGGAAACATTAATATGTTGTGTTAGAGTATTTTCTATTGGCGCATGGAGATTATGACCGAGGACCAGACCCTCGCCGGCCTCTTTCTGACCCGATTGCACCAATACCCACAAAGATGTTGACAGGTTGACAGGTTGCCATGGTGAGCTTTGGCAAACACGGCTCGCGAGTGGCAGGCCTTTGAACACAGAGCTAAACGGTGTAATTATCGCCATTCGGTGGGCGTCCAGCGAACAGAAGACCGTCTCCCGACAACAAGACTGTGCAGCAGAAGGGTTAAGAGTGTGACACTGCGGCGCGCTTTAGGGAATGTGAATAACAATAGGAGATAATTAACAACATCATTGCTGCCTCACCTCCTTGTCGAAAGCATGTAGAGAAAGTGTGCGTGTTTATGTGGGTGTTTTGTATTCATGTGTTGAGCGTGTGTGTGTGTTTTTCAAGCATGTCCAAGCTCCCCCTTTGAGAAGGGTTTAAATGTATGTGTGCGCAAATGCATATCTCTACACTGTCCTGTGCTATTCATCATATGAGGGCAACACAAGTTAAATAAGGAAGAGCAGACGCACAAAACACCATTATGAGCTGTGATAATGTGCCGAGAGCACGCACAGAGGGCAGCTACGCTTAATGTAGTTGTTGATCTTTTTAATTGTTAATCTATTATGGCGCTCAGGGAGTTGCTATACTTTTTCCAGTGTCAGTATTTGTCATCTTTATTCTCCTTCAACAAGCTCTCGGTAGCGATGAAGTACTGTGTAATTATTTCCAACAGTTGGAAGCCGCAGTGTAACGCTGACTTAATACATACATTGCAACTAGAGTGGCAAACAGACCTAACTCTTGTCATCAGAGTCATTGTGATTAAGTAAACAGACAGCAAACAGACAATGACCGTTTCAAGTTTGAAGCAGCATGTGCAGTTTGTTGTTGCTTCACTGTAGGGTTGTGGAAAGCTTTTTATTTTAATAAGTGGTCATTAAAGTCCCATTATTATTCAGATTAGGCAATCATGAAGAGCACATTCTGACATTAAATGAGCATACAAGAGAAATGCAACTAAGTCAAATGAAAACATGAAGATGTATGAACCTCTTTTATCAGTTAGTTTGTTGTCATTTAACTCTGGAGAAATGAGACCATGTCCGTCCCAGGGATGTTATATTTCCATCATGTTTTCTACATGTGAGGTTTGACTGGTGTTCTTTTAATGCTGTCACTTAATTTCTTTCTCTTTGTGTATAGGTTGCTCACATTTCAATCAAGTGACATTTCACCTTTAAACTTCTCTGATTGCCAAAGTACCCAAAACAGCGTAGGTTTCAGAAGCGCATCTCCTTCATTCCAACCTCGTTAACCAAATCTAAACTCAGATTTATCTTGTGACCACCTGGGAGTCCCACTGGGCCACAGTAGGTTGGGAATGTGGACTTAACAATGTGATTACACATAAACTACATATGTAGTAAGTTAAAGAGTATCTGAATAAATACAGTGATTTGCTGTTAATAGTGATGCATCAGCAATCTAATCATTTTATACAGATAATAAGTAATATATCAGTCACACAGGCCTTTCTGAGAACATTAGTATTTGGAATGCAGAAGTGCTTCTAATGGTGAATGTATTTTTGAGAACATTCCTTCAGGTACTTTTCTTTTATATACTTCCTCTGAGTACTTCTTTTACCCCTGACAGGATCATTCAAATAAAATGAAATCTAATTCCCCTTTTCTTTGGCCATCTCTAAAGTTTTGGGTATGTACCAGGACCTTTTCCTTATGGTGTTTGCATGTTTTCTCCAGGTTCTCTGGTTTCCTCCCACAGTCCAAAAGACATGCAGGTTAAGTCGACTAGCGTCTCTAAATTGCCTGTCAGTGGGAATGTTTTTTGTGTCGCTCAGTGTGTCAGCCCAGTGACGAAGTGGCGACCTGTCCGGGTTGTACCCCGCCTCTCAGCCAAGCTGGGATTGGCTCCAGCACTGTGACCCTTGGAGGTATAGATAATAGATGGAGGGATCTTGTCATACTAGAGGGAGGCTTTAGTATTCTTCTACAATGACAATGATAAAATGTTATACACGTAGACTATTTTGTTTGAATTTGCAATTACACACAAGCAAAACACAAAAAATACAAGTATGGGATAAGAATTATGTTGAAACCTCAGGAAGAGCATCAGAAGAGGTCCCCCCTTCAGAAGAAGACAGATATATTTATAGTAGATAAAGGGAAAAGACAGAATCAGCTGCATCAATTTATTCTCTGTATTAGTATATTTGTATTTAAATGCCTCTGAATATGAAATCTCAAGCAAACTAAGGTTCACCTGGTTTCATCTGGGTGAACTGGTTTGCATGTGGCCACATTCTTTTTGATCCTTCAACGCAAATGCATTCTAGGTCACATATTATGGACAGCCTACTCCAACAGCTCTTACAGCTGACGTGTCCCTACACTTTGAGCATATTTGTATGCTTCCTGTGTCTTCATAGTTGCATGCGCACACACACACACACACACATTGTCATCGGACACGTTTGTAAACTCGAGCTGGGTAGAAACAACATAAATGGTTGTGTTTAATTGCATATAGAGCAGGGAAGAGGGATCTGATCATTAGTGGTCACATGAGACACATTCTGGAATCATTTTATTGCACAAGTGTGGAAAGACTTTCTTAACGCTGTCCACTTGTGATCGGATCTTACAGGATAATACCTGGTCTGAACAGGGCCTCAGAGGTCAGGAAGTCTATAAAGTGAGTCTGAGTAAAACTAACTGTGATTGAATTAGTGACAGGTGATGATAACAGAGGTCAATGTGACACTGGACAGCTCACCAGATAGATATAAGGTGTATAGAATGAATAGGGCATACATTCTAATGTGTAATCTCATTACCACCTTCAATCTGGTCCTGTGTGCCAGTGACCACGCTCCCTCCTCAGACCAGACTGTTGGCTGGGGAGGATCAATGCTGGCTGTGGCTCAGGGAGGAGATTTCTCCCCTCTGATGGAGCCAGTCAATAGGTAATTTCTCCGGAGACGCGTGGCGGCCGTTACAGTATTGAGCTGCTAAAACTCCCCGGGCTCGACCCCTCTGGTTGGACTTGGTTCACATGTGTTGATAGAGCTCACACATTAATGTAGACCCATGCAATCACAGACACACTCACAGTAAGACACAACGCACTCCAGACTTGTTCTTAAGGAAGTCTTGATTCAAAATCGCAAGTATCATGCTTACAATTTTTCATGTCTTTCGAATATTAAATTCCATAACATCAAACCGTTATTGTTCCTGCCCTCTGGATCAAATCCCTGAGCTCAAGAAGTGTCTTTGGCCAGAAAAGTGGAAAAAGCTGTTGTATCTAATGGAGAAGTCACAGTGCAGATACACACTGATTACATTGTTATTGACAATTAAAGTTGTTTTTTCCACTTTTGTGCCATGGAAGCAGGAATACTATTTATTATGGCTAATGTTGAGAAAAAAATAACAACAAAACAGATCAAGCTGCCAGTTGCAGCTATTGTAGATCTGTTAAGCTAACTCAGCCCCAACCTACCTTGTCACCGCAAGTGACATTGCTTGAGGCAGTTTATCAGATTTCATTCAGCTTCCTCTGGACTTAAAAAAAAGCCAATTTATGTATCCACACTGGCAACAACTATAGCTGAGGGCATCATGTTTTAGGCGTGTCCGTCTGTCCTATCTGTCCAGAGTCTGGGGTTTGTTTTGAGCTCTGTGCTTTTACTGTACTTTGGTGTCTCTCATCCGTAGACTATCGCAAGCTGGTGCAGGTGATAGTAAATGCTTGTGGCTTTTTGTCTCTTTTTCTGGGGAGCAATCTGTAACATAATATCCAAAGCACAGTTTTCTGGTTTATATCAGGCTTTTCATTCTACAACTTCATCCATTCGACAGAAGTAATCCTTTTTTTATGAATCTAAAATGTATTAAAAAAAAAAAAGCTATTGTCATACATTCCTCCTACCCCTGACTTTTCCTCTTGTGCCACTATTAGGTTAACATTTGTGGTTCGCATTTCTGGACAGATTGCCATTAAATCTGGTGCGGACGTTTATGTCCCCGTTAAGGACATGAAATGACTTGAACAGTGGTGATAAGAACTTCTAGACCCATTTTTCATAATCACTTGCCCGTCCTTCATTAAAACAGAGTGACATTGTGACTGCTAGCACAAACTACCATCAGTATATCACTGTAATACACAAGTATGAGCGAGGTCAATAGAAAACTATTGTTGACGTTTGTAACATGTAGTGCTTAGCTCTCTCAGTCTGTCCTTAATATTGAGTCAGTGTCTACAAGGGAGAGGAAGGAATGTTTGTTGTTTATGCATTATGCTGAAGTTGCCCGGATTAATAAAAAAGATCAGACTGAACTCCCCACCACCACCGTCACTTTTCTACAGTATGTCAAAAAACATCTCTAATTGACAGGCGACACTATGTACTAAGTGAATTAGTCGCTGGGTTGAAGGTTTTTATTTTTGTTGGTTTCAACTTGAAAATGTTGTATATGAAACTTGTGTCTTTCTGTTCTTGTAAAAGATCTGTTGTTTAAAACACTTTCAGAATAATTCTATCTTCATGACCTTTGAAGAACAAAATGCTGCTTTTGGCCAAGAAATATAAAACCTGAAACCTTTAATGGGGTTATGGATAATCTAAGGCTCAAAAGATAGAAGCGGAATGCAAAATGATTTAAGGCAAAACAAAACATCAGCTTTATAATCATCTCGACCACCTCTTACTTCTCTCCTGATAGCTCCATCTAGACGTGGTGACCTCCAGATTTTGGGGTTTTGTCTTCTTCACTGGTTGTGTGGGTCTCTGCCTTGGGACAGCGTTCTGAAGAATGCAGCTCAGGTCCAGGAGGCTAAGACCAGGTAGGTAGTCTCCTGTGCTGTTTCTAGAGCAGAGGTTTAAGGAGCAGGAGAGGCTGTGTGCATCATTTAGGTTAAGCTTGTTTGCAAAGGCTACACTGCATCAGCATAGATAGTAGAGCTATTTTCAAAAGCTGTGTCTGTTTCATTATGAATCTGGTTATCTAGTTAATCTGAGTACCACACCCAAATACTAAATGCCTGTGTAAATGTTAGACTGCTGGACAGGTGTAATACTATTTTAATGTAGTATTGCAATGCTTGCTGTGTGAAATGTTTGGATTATTTTGCTCTCTCTATATATAGAATGGTACAGTGTGCTAGAACACATTCTAGGGCTGTAATACTCTTTAAACTAGTAATTACAACAAATAAATGTACTGAGTATCTTAAGTAGGACAGTTTGCTTTGGCTTAGATTCAGCTAACACTATCTACTGTCTGTCTTTTATAAAGTTTGTCCTCCCTTCTTCAATGTTTTATCTTTCTTTACTCCTCCTCAGACTGATGGATAATCTGCCACGCTCAGTCCAGCAGCTGTCAGTGAACAGAACCAACACAGGTAAGCCAGGGCAGGGTCCTTGACTCTTTCCATGAGCTTATTTCTCTGAAGTACTCCAGTACAACTGCTGGCAACTGAGATTCAGATAAAGGACAAGGCACAATTCAAATCAAATAGACTTTACTTTACGAGTCCATTTTTCCCAAAGCGCAGAGAGCTTTAATGCAAACTGAGCCACTGTGCTAGAAAGATATATTGCAACCATAACTTTTTTTATAACTTATACCTTTCATTATACTGTATGAATGGACAAAACTCAACCTTGGACTTCAGCATTGAATAACATTCAGGGGTCTGATTTATTTAGATTGTATTATTTAGGCAGACTGTTGGTTGCTTTAAGCTACAGTTAGTAATGCAGCTGATACATCCCGTCCCCTCCCATTGCCCCATCAAAACAAATAATCACTATCTGCCTGAAAACTGCTAGAAGCCGACTTTTCGGAGACCCGCTCACTTTGGGACTGATTGAAATGGTTGGTTGTTTATAACAGTCCATGCGAGGGGCCACGGACACCGTTTCCTTATTTTTTTTTTGGGACGTGAAAAGGATTTCAACAAATTAGATAAACAACTTACCTTCCCTACATTTAACAAAAGCAGAAATTGTTATATATATGTCACATTTCAGTTTTCATTGAGAGCAGTAAACTGTTTTATTTTTATCTTTTGATGTCTCCACTTTAGTTTAAATGCTGTTGTTCACAGCTGCCAAACACAATGAGTCAACGTTATGACCCACTGGGAATTTATCTGTCGCCTTAAAATAACTTTTTGAATAAAAAAAACAACAACTGCTATTTTCTGATGATAATGGAAAATGATGATTATTTCGTACTTGTTTTTCTCACCATCAAAGTACAATCTGGTGTAAATAAAACCGATGCTATTTATACAGAAGCATTTCGAGCCATGTTTTTCAGTTTGAGTTTTTTAGGTTACGTGTTATTTTACAAGAGCATGTGACTCTTCACTGGGTTTATCTGAGGTTATTATTGCATGTAATGGGGAATGTTTTGCAGGACTATATCTTTGTTTCAGTACTGACATGATATTCTTTATCTGTATGAACACATATCTGCACATTAGCACACTCATGTTCAAAGATTTTTTCCGAGGAACCAAAACCAGATTTCTGAGGATTCCTGACACATACCAGGATTTATGTCCAGTTATTTGACCCTTGTTAATCCCTGAAAATAGCCTAAGCATGTGTGACGTGAAGGGGACCTTTAATTATATACAGTGAAATATTCTCATTCTGTCCAAAGTCGCAGAAGAATAAAACGCTCGTTCTTTTATTTCCCAGAGGCTCCAGAAAAACTTTATACCAATTAAACAGCCGTCCCGTCAACATGCCTTTCAAAGTTTGTTGTGTGTTATCTGCTCTTTATGAGGAGAGGCCACACCTGGTTGTGTGATGTATGGTTTGGGCCAGGTGCTTGCTGCCCGCCACAGATAAGAGACAGTTTATGCATCAACTACGTGTGTGTATGTTGGAGCGAGATATAAGCTCAGCTGCAGTATGTGTCAAAGACGTCGTCTGGCCAGTGTGTGATGTATCTACACTGACTGCGTATGACACATAGACACAATGCATATCCATAGCTGTGTGAATGCCTGATCTGCTCTCTGTGTGAGGATACATTTCCAGGCTGATATAAATCTGGACGCCATGGACGGTGACACTTTTAGGCTCATCATGTCTTTTTTGCTGCTGCATGACTCGAGGCTCCCAGAAATAGATTCAGGATTCAGTCTTAAAAAAAGTACCATGCAGTCGGTAAAATCAAACTATATTGTACGTGGAATTGATCACCAGGTATTCGGAATGGTTCCACGAGACATTTGAGTGAAATATTTGGATGTGCTGTAAATCATAGTCTGGTTGTCTGACTCCACTCTGTTCCTGTCCTTAGATGAGGTGGCTGCATTCCTTCTTTATGTCAAAACTCTGGGTTACCAGGATAAACCAGACTACAAGCACGCCAAAGACCTGTTGGCCGGTGCTGCCGGGGGAAGACTTGACTTCTCCATGCCTGAATGTCCAGCAACGGCATCATCCGCAAGGGTAGTAGATCCTGGCACCAGGGAAAAGGTGAGGGGAAGTCACTGATATGATCTCAGTCAGTTCAACAGCAATCACTATTCTTTGACTCGTGTAGCCCTGAAGTATTCTTCTGAAAGATCCTTTAAGTTAGCTTTCACAGCTAGCCTGTTTCATTCTGTTAAAATGGAGCCTAGTGCTCCTTGTTAGCACTGTTCATTTGGTGAACTCAAGCAAGGAACAAGACAAAATCCTTTGCAAGATGCGTCCACATCCAAGTGGAATCTGGTGGTTCATTTGTCATCTGAAGGGACCAGGGAGGTGACCGAGAATCCAATTTCACTGTAAGAGAGCGTCAGAAGATCTGTGCTGAGATGGAAGAATTGACTGGAAGGTCGACCATCTCAGCAGCTCTCCATCAATCAGGCCTTTGAGTAGAAAACTTAGACAGAGGTCACTTTGAATAATAGGCATATGACAGTCCACTTGGTTTGCAGTCCTGCACTCAGTTTAAAGTCACCCAGTTCACCCTGATACCCCTGTGTGTGTCCCAGGAAACACAAAATGGACAACTTCAGCAAGAAGCCAGGGATCATTACTGTGTGCACGTCAGCCTTTACAACAGATAGTTGTGGAAAACAAAAGAAAACACTGACAGCTGAAAAGCATTCTCCTTTTAATGCACTAGTTACAGTGTTCGGAGTAGATTGGTGCAAATAAGAGACAGACCAGTGCTCGGCATCAAACACATGACCTGACTTTATTATTTCCTTAAAATATTTTTGAATGTAAGTGTGGTTGACAGTAACTGATGTGATAAGTATAAATGACATTGCTACATCCACAGTCATTTTTAGACGTGTGTGTTATTGTGTAATGCAGAGTACAGGGAGAATCTGTTCATGTGTCTGTATTTCACTGTGTGTGTGTTTGTGCTTGTGTACTTTTGCTACAGAAAGTAAACTTAAAGGTTTGAGCCATTTGATCACTAGCGTTTATCAGGAAGAGTATTTTACATCATTTCTTTTCGCTCTCGGTGAACATTCAGAAACTTCAATGTTGGCCACAAATATTCCTGTTTCCTTTACTGAGTCTCTTAACCCCAGAGTGGGGAAACGTGACAGCAGTGAAGGTGGAGGGTTGACCTCCTCCACCCTGCGCTCCCCACCTCCACTCAGAATGTCAACCACAGGTGGTCAGGTCTGAAGTTGGAGGAGCAGCGCGATTCTCCTGAAATTCACCAGAATCACTTCTTGACCCCTCGGGCTCAGAGAGCGCCCTCTCAACGGCCCAATTTGAAGCAGTTGATGACACACACTTTACACAGCACACGATGTCTCCAATTATGCTCCTGATTTCCTCTCCTCTCCTTGTGTCATTTAATTTCCCTGCTAAAGTGCTGGCCAGTTTGATCCCTAGTTAAACAGAAGTGGCCTCTTTCAGGCAGTTTAGTGAGGAGAGTAAATGTCAGCCGAGATAAAGGCCGCTCAGTGGGCATGTTCACTGAATCATTTGCCACTAGTGTTGTATGAATATATTATTTTAGATCTGATGATGGTCATTAAGAGTTTTATTCAAGAGAAATTGGTCTAAGATTGGTCTGAGAAATTGGTCTAAGAAAGGTATAATGGAAAAAACATAGTTAATAACTAACTACAGTTATTAAAGTTCTCCCTTTTTCAGAAGATATCCCATGATAGAGTTTAAAAGAAATGTCAACAAGGTGGTGGCATATACAGACCAATACAGACAGGTTATAGATTTACAAACAAGGTTTTTTTTCTTTTCAAACCCCCCTCAGCTGTAAATGATTCCACATTTATTCATCAGCAGAAAGCAGGACGAGCCAAAGGAGCCTCCAAAGCCAAGCCCGTGGCTACAGTGACGGATGAAGAGGGTATGAAGTCTAAACCAGTGCCGGCTCAATACAGAAGATGACCAGTCGTCTCTAAAACTCAGTCCCAGGTAGGAACTGGAACCACTAAGTAATGAAAAGCATTAGATGGGTGAGTCATACCCTGCATGTGCACTGTGTATATCCCAACCAGGCCATGCTAACATTTGTATATTGTAATAATCATTTTACAATGTTATCGTCAAAACAATTGGTTAACCCTGTCTCTAGTCTTACCGGTTGCAGAGGTTATTGCATTACTACACTTGATGATGTCATGTTCTGACTTCCTAGTGCTGTCATAATGACATCATTCCCATCACATGATCCCAAATTATTATTGACATTAAAATCCCAAATTATTATTGACATTAAAAGGAAGTCTTTTAATTAATCTCCAATAAAAGGACACTTTCATGTAACTGCACATATATTGAATAATACGGTCAAAAACAATTGTTAGAAGATACTCTTTTTGGTGCTTGTTCACAGAAGGACGAGGTATTGCCTGCTGTCAGAAGATCACTGAGGCCAAGGACTGAACCTGTAAACACTTATAAAGATGATAGTGAAGATGAAGAGGAGGATGAAGAGGAGGATGAAGAGGAGGATGAAGAGGAGGATGAAGACGTTTCCAGACCCAGACCCATTTCTGCATGTTATCTCCGAGGCCCTCCCATAGGTTCCAGAACTAAACAGGTGTGAGGACAGGGTGGAAGAGCAGCCAGGGTTTTTTTTTTCACAATAAAGTATATTTAATTTGAAAAATGTATTAACACTGTTTTGGTTGAATCTGTCCAAAGAATAGTACAAAAATGTTTTAGAGATATATAGAGTGAAACACTTCCTGTTGTTCTCAAGAAATAAATAAAAGCATACAACAGTATTTCTTTCACAACTTTATTTGAACATATTCACACAACACAGTAGAACAGACCCTGTCCTTGTCAGATGTCAAAGAGCAAACACTGAATCATTCTCTTTAACAGAACGAAAAAGGAAAAAGGACCTCCAGGAAAAGAAACAATCCGACTGCAACCTCAGCGAGACGGGAGCGAGGAGTCCACTCCCAACTAAAACAACAAATAATACCTGGTTGTGACAGTAAGAGCCAAGCACACAGCACCTGCAGGGGGGGGTGGGATGAAACGCTGCACAGCCACCGAGCAGACGGCAGCCATCAGCGGTGGTGGGACAGCGATCTCTGTTATGAACATGGAGACGGGTGCGGTGGCTGGGGAACGTCTACTCTCGCAGGCGCAGGACGGGCAGCACGGGCAGCAGGTCCAACACAGGCGACAGGCCTGTACTGGTCTGTCTTTGTGGGCGTCTCCCTTTTCTTGGGTGTTGTTTTTGCGGTTTGCCAAAGTGCATTGAACCCCTTTTGATGAAGAGCTGGAGGAGGTTTTGCTACTCTCTTCTTCAGAGTGGAGACGGAGCTGACAGGAAGCCTCTTCTCAGGACGACGGAGCCGACATTTTCACAGTAATAGGCTGCGATGGAAGGAGAAACTTCAGTTTATAGTATTCTGTTTATTAGACAAGCTTTATAGCTGTAAGTAGTATGAAATATGACTAGAAAATAAAAAAAGAAAATGGGCTCTTGAATGTGATTGGACTGTAGCTGAAGAACAGCCAAACACTCCCAATCATCTGCATAAATAAAACTGTCTTTGACTTTGAATCAATGATATGCTGCTTTCAGTATCACATGCTTTACTCGCTCCTTTATCACAGAAGTAGCTGCGGTAGGAGTGACTGAATGTAGCGTATTGTTGTCAACACACTCGTCGCCTTTCAGAGCAGAGAAGGCTACGTGTTGTATAGAGCGGCGCTAATTAAGTATGCTGAATATGTATTGAGTGTGGAGTGAAGGCCTTTATTACGCACACGTACCTTGCTGCAGTAAGGACACTCTCCAAAAACGGTGCTGAAGCTCTGCCTGCTGGAGGGCAGCGCTCGCAGCCACTGAGGGAGGAGAGGAAAAAAAACAAACCATCAGTACCTTGAATCTAATGTGTCAGTGTCATGTGATAATATCCCCTACTTTCAATGTACACTTATTACTGCACACTTCAATGGTACATTCAAGATTGTCTGCCACTCTGAAGCACTTTAAGGGCTTTCGCATTTTAACTTTCCAATGTCCGCCTGTCACGTTCTCTAAGCTTTTAACAAGAGATCATTGAATGCAGCATATATAAGCAAAGTAAATCCCTGCTCAGGCAGATGGATGGAGGATGGGGACAAGCTGACAAGAAGCAGCATCAGTCTCTTTACCTCTGAGTGTGAAGCCAAAGGCCTTGTGTGCGTATGTGTGTGTGTGTGTGCGTATGTGTGTGTGTGTGTGTGTGTGTGTGTGTGTGTGTGTGCGCTCGCTGACTCAGCCAGAGATCAGATGTCAGTATCTGATCCAAGGCCACACCCACATGGCTGCGTTTTAAATACAGTTACATTCAAATCTGCCATTTTACTGAGACGTCTTCTTCATCACAGGACTTTCTCTCTTGTAACTGTGACATTAAAGAGAAAAACATGTTCCCAATTTTAATCCTGTGCCTGTTTAATTCAATATCCGCCAATATCATAGTATTTTTAAATCTTTTTTTTTTACTTCCTTACAATAAAACTGTTAAACTGCTTGATGACTACAATAAAAATGCGTTCTGGAATTCTTAACTTCCTCCATGTGACTATTAATTCTGACAGTAACTCCGGGCCACAGGGACGTCTTCTGTCCAATTCATTGGTCAAATCAACAGGAGAAGACAAAGCTGGTGGCTAGAAATCCTCAACAACAGAGAGCAGGCTGTTGTAATGACTTTCCATGATGAGCTATTGGCTTCTGTAAAAAAACATCCACACCAGTTACATAGCGGTGAGTTCTTACTGGACATGCAATTAACCGCCAGCATTCAAAATTTAAAAATGTCTGAGTGAACAAAGAGAATGTGTAAATCTGGTCCCTGGAATCTGTCAAGCCACTTCAGTCTTAAGCCTTTCACAATGTAAACACAGTCAGTGTACTTCAGGGAGGTCGAGGGGTTTATTAAATGTAAATGTGAGTTTGTTTTATTCACCTGTGCATTAATGGAGAGGTGTGTATGAAATGTGTCCCTGAGTTACTATAGAAGTACTTAAAGTAGTTTGGAATAAGTGGAAACTCTTCCTACTCACTAACCCAACAGACATTATTTGGATACTTAATCGCAGCCATAACATTTTGTAGCTTCAGGAATGTTCTGGTTTTTAATGTAATTTTCCCTTTTCACACTTGAAGTCATTATTATAAAACATTTTGATGACAGGTCAGGTCATATGTGTTGAATTAATTCCATTTGACTTTGCATACACTGTTGCTTTGGTCAGATCCGTTAAAACGTTATTTGAATAGATACTCTTAACATTTCTATTCAAATGAATTCTGCAAATTCAATTCTCATTTCAAGATCATGAAACAAATACATGTTTGGATTCAAATTAAAATAACTGTCAGGCTCAAGTTCTTCATATCCACCAGAGTGAAGGTGGATGACGTTTGGCTCATATCTAACACTGACACATTATGTGAAGAACAAATAGAACTTTAGTAAACTGTCAAAGTGATGTGAATGAGCGTTTGTAAAGATGGATGATCTACTGGCTCTGAATTGCCAACTAGTGGACGGCTGCAGTATTGGTTATATACCCCTTCTCTTCCATGTTAGCAGATTGAACATGGACCAAACTATAAAGTCCAAATACACATCACATAAGTTTTATCCAATGATGGATTTGTATCATTTTGGATAGTTCTTATCTCGATACACGTTGAAGTGATCAGGTTTCTGATAAGTTTGGTTTTAATAAGATATTTGATGCTATGAAAACTGGGTGATACGTCATGATTGACAGGCGAGGCTGACTTGTGATTGGTCGGGCTTGTGATTGGTCGGGCTTGTGTTATCGGCGGGACCCTTAGACCGTGCGTCCACACCACGATCACTACTGCGCAATATCTGGCTTCAAATGACAAAAGCAGCGCCTGTATCCTTGATAGTTTGTCCAAACACATCATCCATCTTCATACAGAATGCAATCGTGTGTGTGTGAGTGTGTGTGTGTGTGTGTGTGTGTGTGTGTGCGTGCATGTGATCTTACCTCATACAAACAGGCCTGGTGGAAGGGTTGGCCACAGCGAGGGTCGTTACACACCTGATCAGGGATCGCAGCTTCAAGACGATAGGAATAACAAATCCCACACTCAGTGCTGAAATCCTACACACAGACACACACAGAATGAAAGCAAGGAAATGAGAATATTCAGCACACTTGTTCACATAAACTACAGATGCTGTAGCTTTGTGCAGGACCTCTGTATCCAGTTAGCAACAAATAATGATCTAGTTAAATCTAGTTCTGACATCACCTTCTAACATCCTGAACTGACTCTCTCTCCCCACTCCCACCATCACTCTCACACTCTGTCTCTCTCTCTCACACACACACACACACACTCTCTGCTCATGTTTGCATTTTAGCGTAATGAGTAGCTCCTGTTTTTCTGCAGTTATCCATTAAGACAGAGGATGGTAGGTTTAAAAAAAAAAAAAAAAAAAATCAACATCTGGTCAACTCAACTTTTTTGCACTCCTCTGAATGTTAATGAAGCTGAGGCATTAATCACTGCTGTGACAGCGGATAAACACAACGCCCTTTCAACCCATCCACAGAGAGGGGAGGGGAAAAGAACATGCGTTTAAAAAAAGAGAGATAAATGGTTTTGCATAATTAAAGCGATTTGATAGTGAAGAGAATCCTGCCATCTTTGTTATTCTAATGATATTATCTGTTAACAACCCAATTAAAGGAGAACGTGTGTGCCCATCTCTTGGAAGAACAAAACACAGAGAAAAAGGGAAATATGGAAATAGACAGAAAAATATGTCCGCCCCCTTATAACTTAAAGCTCAAACAGACAGAAGTATGCATTCATAGATGTTAATACACACACACACACACAGCTCCTTAAGGTAATCGTGATGGGAGGGGGCAACTGTGTGACATACAGATTTTTCGTGGGTGGCAGGTGACGGGAATTCAATCTCCAAAACATCCCGGAGGTTGCGCAAGACGCTGGAGTCCGGGTTCCTGCCAGCAGACCACAGACAGCTCCTTCACACACTAATTAACCACATGCAAATAAGCCTGCAAAAACACTGGGGGATGATTAGGAGGCTTTAACCAATGGTATTTGAAAAAAAAAAAAAAATCTGCTGCTTCAAACTGAACAGTGGGGGAGGAAGATTCTCCTCAGATTTGTCATGCAGCGAGGTAAAACACATAATCACTCTCCATTTTGTAATACAGTACAGATTTGAAATCGCAATTATGTTTTTTTAATCACTGACTGATAATCAGATGGTTCTACGCTCGCAAAGTAGTGGACCTGGTGTGCGGGTTGTGACTTTGACACTGATAAAGCTACTGCACGTCGAGCTAGAAGATATGTTCATGAAAACCCAGGTAAAGACCAAAACCAACAATGAATGTATCCTATTAACAAGTACAGTGTGTATAGCTGACGCCATAGAGCCACACTGTTGAACTGGGTGTCATGTTCCCACACCTTCTATTCTATTTTTAGCCTCACTAAACCATCTTGCTAAATATTCACTAGCTCAACAAATGTGCTAGTGAGTATTTACACCAGCAGGCATCTGAAAAGCAGCAGCAAAAGCACTTTTACCTCCTGTTGTAGTTTGCTGGCTACCACAGAGGCCAGATGTTTTTAAATGACTCAGACTTTTTTTCTAACATATTTGTGTCATGTGTTTAAAGAAACATTATTCAGGGTTTTTGGCTACTTGGGCATAAAACTCAACATCACTCACAGGTTAGAAAATTGGCTAGCGATGAAGAAAACACAATGACACTTCCAGCAGACACAGAGCAACAGTAGCATCAGTTTGGAGTTCGTGCACCACCCGAGGAACACAAGTCTTAGATTGACCTTCTTTATAGCTCCGTTTTTGTTCAGGTTGTCAATCAATCAAATTGTATTTGTACAGACAATATTAACAAATCAGAATTTGCATCCTAGAGTTTAACATCTTCTGAACTTAAGCCTCGACTAGAGTGAAGAAAAACTACCAACAGGGAAAAAATGCAGAATACTAGAGTCGCAAGTGAGGGATCACTCACCCAGGACAGAGAGAAGTGCATTAGATGTCAGGCGTAGCAGAGCACATCAACAAATAAACAAAATTAGCCAACAATAATGAGGAAAGACAGCGTCTAACATAACCAAGGTGTTTCAATGACAGCTGTATGTTGTGTGTACATTTCTTTAAACTGAATCAGCTGCCTTGCTGGAAGACAGAACCAGAAAAGTAACTCAACAGGCCAATAAACCAAAGCAGAGAGATGAAAGACACCGAGTGGGTTTATATATGATATGTGGGTTTGTCAATACATATGATTACATGTTTTAATTTGGCTCATCAAGTCCAGCTTTAAAATCATACATCTTTAAAAGTAACCGATCTGGAGCTGAGTGACCCTAAGAGGTCAGACTCTGTGACAAATGCGTTGTTGGTTTTGGTCTTTTCGTAGAAAAGAAAAAATCACATAAAATAAACTGATTTAAATATGAACTACACATAAAAACACATCAAGAATCAACTTTGTTAACTTTTGTAGTTACTGTTAGACAAGTAAAAGCCTTGTTGCTGCAGAGGACCTTACCACAGGTGCATGTTGGAGTTGAGTTTATTCCTCAGAGGAGTCACCACTGCAGCGACACAAAAAACAACAGTATATTAAGTCATAGGATGTAAATTGAATGTCTTTTTTTCTACAAACAGTTGCAGATACACTATTGTACACAGTATAACGCTCGGAAAAACCTCCTCGTCAACCCTCAGAGGCTGTTTTTCAGTTCAGACTGCGGCGTCACCGCTGTCCCACATGAACCATCACTGCTGCCTCTGTTCCACAGGGAACTTTGTCTCTGCGCCACTCATCACCTTCACTACTTGTTATTCCTACATGCAAAAAGCAATATTTCTGCATGACCCCCCGTATTTGAGGGTCACCGCCTGCCTCCCATCTTGGCTGAAGTGTGTACTTGTTTAATATGTTTTGAGTTGCATTGCTAGGCAACAGGCTACGAACTGCGTGACCTTGAGTTTACAGAAACAATGGCCGACAATTGACGGGGACTTAAATAGAAATGTGAAGCTCTCTGGTCTGCCCTATGTCGTCGCGGTAAGAAAGGAAAGTGCGCCACGTTCTGAAAGCCAGTCCAGTGACGTGACGGCAGACAGAATCACTATTTCTTTTCCGTCCTACCTGATGGCTTCTCACGGACCTGATCTGAATAACAACAGCTCAGACTGGATTTGTACTTTATTACCTGAGTCGATCCTCAGCTGGATTAAGTCTGATAACACTGGTATTATAAAGAGGCACAGTATACAATCGTTCCCATTAATGCGAAAACAAGTTGTCAGTTAGCAGATCAGCAATGCATTTGTGTTTAAATATTCGGATTAATGGTTTAACCAATCCAACAAAACATAGATTTTGTCCCAATAGCATATACAAGTATTTTTGTGAGAATTATTTGAATAAAGAAAGATATCTGAAGATGATCTTTTGTGCCAACAGGAATTTTGTTGAGAATTTTTCATTGTTTAATTACATTTTTAGACTACATTGATTCAAAAATCAAATAGCCTCCTAGAAGGGCAATCATAGAGCTCATGAAGCCAAGGCCAATCAGACCCCTTATGTAACCACATTCAAAATTTGCACCAAATTACAAACGCTCAAAAATATCGGTCCCATAAATATACCAGATTTTCTTTTTTGATTAAGAACCATGAATTATTCTCTGAAAAATGAATGCAAATGTTAAAAGTGACAAGATTCCTGGATCTGCCCCATGTTCCACCCCTCCACAAAATGTGATGGTAATCGGTTGAGCAGTTGTTACGTGATCTGCTAATCCAGGCAAACCACACAAGGTCATGAGATCTAAATCAATTCATTTGAACAGAATCACAATAATCTGTGGAGGTTTTCTGAACTGGCTCAGCATCAAGGTCAATAAAGATTCAATAAAACAATGAGGCAAATTTGAACATTTGCATATTTTACTTATTTCAAACTGTTGGCAGAGGCATTGTTCCCAACTGGTAAGGGGGGAATTGGGCATGTCTTCATGTTTCAAATTCCATTCTTACAGTTCCAACACAATCCTGGAACTGCCAATACATGAGCTCACAGCAGTTTGACTAACTTTTCTGAGCAATGTACTTTTTTTGAACTAGGCTCGTCAGACCACGGAGATGCTGCCTTACCCAACTGATTGGTGGAGCTGTTTTAGTGTCATTACACACTTTAACTAATCAAAGCTAAGTCAGCAGGGGACAGTATTGCTGATACAAGAATACATGTGTAATAACTAAAACTACAGTGTCCACAATGATGGAAGCTACAGTGCTCGGTGTGTTGACTGACCATAATGCAGGAAGCCTTCTACTGTGGATTCTCACTTGTGTGAGCAGGCATTTCCACAGTCTCTCCATCAGTGAAGTCAATAAAACAGCACGCACATTTCATGAACACCTGATGAGCGTATAATAATAAGGAAAGGATTTTCATGCTATAATACAGCATGTCAGTTTAGGGTGTGTAATGGTGCAGATATGCTTCTTATGCTCTTGCACCGCCTGAGAACACACTTTGAAGCGTTGCCATGTCTTTGGGGTCCTACGCACCGTGTTCAGCTCCCAGCAGGCAGCACTCTGGCAGCATCTGGGGGTGTCTGGGATCTACCTCCACTTTAATGGATACATTGTTTCCTGCAAACACAGACAGGAACGCACCCAAATCAATTACAATTAAAATGTTCATCATGCAAAAAATTCATTAGTTTTACTGTGAATGCAATTTTTCCTGTTGACCAGTTGCATAATTAACATTAACCTGTGAAATCTAGTAAGACGCTGTAGTAGAGTTATATATTAAGTGAACGGATGACGGGAATTACACAGTACCAATGGCGATCCGCCTCATGGTGTCGGACCTGCTGGGTTTTTCTGGCTCCAGAATCCAGGTGTTGCCGTCGATCTCGTCCAGGACGTCCCAGAACTCTGTCAGGGAGTCCAAAACCAGCAGGAACTGGTTGTGGAGCTGCTCTAGAGTAGTCTAGCAAACCAGTGCAGGAGGAAAAGAGAGGTGAGTTACAACACCAGAGCAACAGCAGTGAGGCCTCTGTAATAAACCTCTTCGTGTTCCGTGTTACTGAAGGCTGCTATGTCCCGTTACTGTCATTTCCAGATTCTATGGCTCGCTGGCTCTCACCAAGGTTTACAGATAGGTCTACCAACACCTGCCAAGTTCATGAATTAACGTCTCATATCAAGATCAATCTGCACACAAACAGTCGTACTCAATGACGGATGGTGCTGTAACTATTTCTTAGCAAACTAACTCAGTGAGTTTGTGTACACCTGCAGAAAAGACCTGAAATAAAACCTGTGCTCACTGACCATATCCAGGCTTTTTAAAGTCGAAGTTGATAGATACTAGAGTCTGACGGAATGTATCGGTTGGCCGATGTGAGCCTTTCACAGACACATCACTATCAGCTGATATGAAAAATGTGAGTTTACAGAACAAGGTGTACATTTATGAAAACATTTTATATAGAAAATGTTTTAAATATGTTGTTGTATGTGTGTCTTACTTTTATTAATATGAAGTTATAGTTTCTGTAAAATATCAGCCTCAAACACATTTCTTTGTCATAAGGGTCTGATAAGGAATATCTTATCTTATTATTGCAAATAATATGTACATATGAAATGTGTCAGTTGGTCTCTAATAGCTACAGCACATCTTGGCTGTAAGCATGTATATCAAAACAAACTGTCAAACAAAAAAACACATATCAAACTATTCTATTAATTAATAAATATAAATAAATCATGAATGCAAATTTTCTCTGCAAGTCAATATGGTTTCATGTCAGACATAGGTGATGGTTTTGGTCAAGAGCTTCTGCTACTGTTGCGTTCACAAGACAAGAGGTTACAATACGTCCTCCAACTATAGCACCACTTATTCAGGGCAGAGTAGATGCTACAGTCAATCACTATCAGAAAGTGATGACACAGGTTGGGGCTATATGATAGAAATAGAAGTTAACATTGTTGTTGCTTTCCATCCCTGGAGTAAAGAATTGAGCTCAATGCTGAACTCAATGTTAAATAAGCCGTTAGTGCTATCATAGGCTATGTAGCACAAAAGCAGTTGAAAATAAAATAACTACTTTCATGATTTCAGTGAAGTTTTTTTTACTGAAAGCTCCGTGTGCAAATGTGAAGCAACACGCTACCTTACAGTGAAGCCACTCGAATGAAAGCTGGAGTTGTTGATTTATAGAAAATGAATACTACTCTGACGAAAGATTAACTGTTTAAATCATTTATTAAGCAAACGTGATCTTGTTCTGCTGTTCTTTGTCTTGAATAAATAATAAATTGTGTGTAGCTGTTGGAAGACACTGTGCAATTAAATACATCAACCTGTGCACTGAGGAAATCTGCTAGACATTTTAAGGACTCCACAATTAATTTATTAATCAAAAAATAATAATTAGATCGACTGATGAGCACACCCCTGCAGATAAGGGTGAAAAAACAGTAAATAGTAATCTGGTTTATGCTCACGAGTGTGCACTCACCAGTTGTTTCAGTTCACTATCACTTTGTCATTACAAAAAAGAAGAGTTTATTTCCTGATAGCGCAGAGCGCTATTTCTATCTCATCTGAGGCGAGAGAAAGTGAGTGAACTGAAAGTGCAGCCCCACCAGTTAAAAGTGAAACAACTTAAAGAGCACACATGCGTACACACATAGGGAAGAGAAAGGGAGGCTGATGGAGGTGTGGGAGAGCAATACAGATGGAATGAGAAGGAAAAAAATTAGGTGAAAAAAATGAACCAAAAATTATGGGTCATTGTGCCAGCACAGTGCACACAATTAAACATCGTCCAGGTGCTGAGAGCCTCGGCAATTACAGCCCAATTAATGCCAGTGGCATGATTACGGTTACTGCTAAGGATAAGTACGCTAGGCCCAGTTCAGAAGAAAGAGAAAAAAACTGAAGAAGAGCTGGTAATTGAATTCCTGCTGTATCTGAGAGAGGAACATGGGTGAGGGTGGGAGGCTGTAAGACAGTATGAAAGACAGTGAGTCTGAGCTGAGATTGGCTCCTTGGCCGTCTCAATCAGTTCTTTTTATCTATTTATGATATCTAAGACTGGCCTCAATTTAGCTCTTAAAAGCAGCCGGGCTGAAAGAATCTACTCCTCTTTGCATGGACGACATTAGACTTCCCTCTTTTTAACCTATTTTCAGTTAATCCTTCTCTCACTGAGCAGTCTCTCCTTTACAAAGGAATTTAGCATCTTTTATTGAATTGCATATGTGGACTTGTATTGGTATTAAAGGTCCTGTGTGTCGAATTTTGTGATGTCTAGTGTTGAAGTTGCATGTAGCAGCTGAACACCCCTCACCTCACCCTCTCCTTCCAAACATGAAAAAGAACCTGTGGTAGCCTTTAATTGTCATAAAAACTCAAAAGGTGTTTAGTTTGTCCAGTCTGGACTAATGTAAAAAACATGGCGGCCTCTGTAGAGAGGACCCCCTCGATATAAAATATAAAGTATTTAAATATAAAGGGTCTTTTCTGGGGTAAAGAAAACTACAATTGATACAATTTAGTTGAAACTAACTATTGAAAACATCATGAGGATTATTCTACATTAAGTTTCTCCCGATAGTTCCCTTTCACCTAAATCTTACACACTGGATCTTTAAATACAAAACATGACCAGGTACAGTGATTATTAGTCCAGTCTGTACAGTGTCAGTGAACACATCATGGAGCCATAGATGTTTTTTCTTTGTCTAGATGAACAGATGGTGGCTGGAATCCAACTTATCAGTGATTTAATTGTTTAAAGATCAACACATTCAACATGTTAACTGAATGAGGAACATTCATTTAACAGACGTCAACATGCAGGATGATCAATATTTCAGTGGGTGGAACATGTCAGAATGTTTTCACCATTGACACGACACAAGTGTTCCTCTCTGACCACCACTGTGTTTTTCATATCTAATTAAAAGTGCATGTGTGTTTATCTGCTCAAGTAGAACCTGCCTCAAAGTTGGAATGTGTAGTTAAATATTTTAAACTCAGCGCTAACTTAGGAGCTTTAACTAAAGCTTTCTACAGAATCTACCTTACTTGGTCACCTGACACATGAGAACAATTTGCTATAGTATATGTTGAATATCTGTGATGAATGTTCATTTCTTCAAATAAAAACATGTTTAAAAAAAAGAAACACTCGCTTGTTGGAGGAGTGGACAAAATGCACTGTTCATAGCATAAACATCTTGATCGATAAAAAAACAATCAAGACAATGATGGATAACATTTGATACAAATTTCAACTTCTGGATGATGTGCTAAATATCTGACAAATAAAGGTGCATCATCACACAGATGCAACAGGGTTTAATAGGCTAAATGATTTGTAATTTTGGCCACAATGGTCTAATAATATTCAACATATGAGAGGGAGAGACACTTCAGTATCAATGATGTGACAAAATCAGAGAGAACAGATTTCTATTGTCATATGGTTTATATTGACAGATTTCTCTACCATTTCTTCTTATACATATCACTAATTTCATATGGTCCAAGAGGAAAACTAAACATTAAAAAACTAACATATTGGAAGTAAATTACTGGAAAAACTGCCTATGCCTGATGTGGAGTGGGGGAGGGGGCTGGGAGAGCACCTTCACCTGCACCAGAGGATCAATGAGTGCAGGTGAGAGCTGTTAGCTGATTGATCCTCAGGTTTAAAAGGCAGCAGCCTGAGGGAGTCACACAGAGAGAAGCATGACACACACACGCAGGACTGAAACACAAGAGACAATGCAAAGCTGGACGCCAGCAGAAATTGTTGTCAATTTAAGTTTAGGGTGTATTTATGTTTGCTAACGTGTGTGTGTGTGTGCTGTGAATACAGAATGCTGTAGAGACCAGTACTGTCTCTGGCTGTGTGTGGGAGAAACCAGTGTTATGGTCATTTGCCACAGCTGACTTATTAAATCAGTTTGATAAAAATAAAATTGAACCCAACAATGCTGTTAACATGACAAGTATATTTATTTAACTTCTTTTATTCATTTCCTTTCATGCCTGTAATGACCGCTGCCCCTGTTTGTTTGTCACCAGGATTACACAGCAGATTTCCACCATGCTTTGTTGAAGCATGGGACATGGGCCAAAAAAGAACCCATCAAATCTTGGCATGGATTCAAACAATATACAGGATATTTTCCCACTTCCTTTAACATTTTTTATGACATTTTCACCTATTTCCCAGTGAATAATTGAATGTTTAGGGGAAAGATATCCATTTGAGTGTGTGCAGTTTGAGGTGGCTTGTTTGAATTAATTCAATTAACCCCTTAAATGTAAGGGGACTGTTGTGCCTTGGTGGAGGTCTGAGCTGTACTGAGTGCCATTCTAGTTACTGAAGTACTTTAACTCCTCAGGTATCAAAACTGTAAAAATAAAAAGGGAATATCAAGAGTCACAGCCTAAACTATGGATATGGAATTTTACAGATGTAATTATTAATTCTGAGAAGTTAATCTGCATCTATAATGACAGTTATTATTTTAGATGTATGACTATTTACACACTCAAACCTCCTCACTATCTTAATAAATCTAGTCTTTTGTTGTCAAAAATCGCCTTTGTATACTCTGCAGGCACAAAGGACACAAACTCTCAGACACACACAGGTTTATTTTTCTTCCTATTCTAGTTCCACACAAATGCACAGAGTGGCACGTCTTGGCCCTGCAACAGAGCAAGCAATAATTACTCATTCAAATGAACATGTCAGGACTGACGACAGACAAGCCCTTCCCCCCGCGCCACACACACACACACACACACACACCCACCCTTCACACTTCAGACAAAAAACACTCTTGGCATAGGCACAAGCGAATACACACACACACACACACACACTTCATGTCGCAGTGTGGGAGAGATCCATCAACAGCACAGCAGGCAGACAGGCTCCATACGGTAGCGCTGTTCTAAGCTGGTCCTCACTGTACGCCTGCCATGTATCAGCTCAGCAACATATACACACACACACACACACACACACTCGTGCGTGTACAGGCACATACACACACAATATATTGAAACAAAAATGCAAAGCTCAGATATGGAGCAGTAGTTTTTATGATTGACAAAGCGACTGCGACTGTAAAAAAAAACACAAGACATCTGTGTGTGTGTGTGTGTGTGTGTGTGTGTGACAGTAAGCTGGTGACACACAGACTCAGAGGCAGTGACAGAGATGAAAAGCAGAGCTGGAGTGAAAGAAGCAAGACGGCAAACAACAATAACAAGGAGGGGAAAGAATATATAACATGGGACAGAGCCCACAGCTGGTTTTACAACAAAGCACTTTATTGCCAGTAAAAGTGGACTGTAGGGGCTGAGAGCAAAATACTGTCTTAATACAGCAGGTGCAATAGGTCACAGAGGATGAGTCAAGTGTATCTGTGTTGTGCCTAATCATAGTTCGAGTCTCAAACGGCCAGAGAAGGTCTCACTACAAAATACAGAAACATAACCCTGTTCACGTGTGAGGCTGTGATTATTCACAGAAAACATTATAATAAAATACATGCTCTGTATTACAGACACCGCTCATAAAAATGAAGGGAAC
The DNA here is from genome assembly GCF_024713975.1 of Paralichthys olivaceus. Taxonomy (NCBI): domain Eukaryota; kingdom Metazoa; phylum Chordata; class Actinopteri; order Pleuronectiformes; family Paralichthyidae; genus Paralichthys; species Paralichthys olivaceus. The sequence continues at coordinate 3,559,557 of NC_091106.1, forward strand.
ACTTAATCGTCACAGTACAACACCAAGTCAGTTAAACTATCAATCTGTCCATTTAGGAAGCACAAGTGATTTTGAATCAATTTCACCTGCTTTGGTGCAAATTAAAGTGACAACAGGTGCAATGGAGGCAAAAGCAAGCAAAACCATTCAGTGCATACAGGCACACGGGGCCATACAGCTGCCGTGATGAAAGTCACACAGGTTGTGTCAGCCTGTGATTTCAATATTTGACTTGGGTTTCGGTGTGGTTTTGAATCCAGCCCTCAATAAGTTGATGGTTTTGGTTTCCACTGACACAACTTGAAAATTTCGTTCATCAAGATCTGATGTTTGTTTATATGTTTACTGACATGAGAGAGCTGAAGGACAATTCATCTATCTACAAATCTATTATCTATAAATCTAGTAATTCCTGTCTGTCTGTGTGTGGAATGCATATCTTGAAAATTTGATCAATTTCAAATTTGGCATTATTAAGATATTGTAGGTGCTTGGTATTATTGAGATATTGTAGGTGCTTGGTATTATTATATTGTAGGTGCTTGGTATTATTAAGATATTGTAGGTGCTTGGTATTGTTAAGGGCCTAAAGAAGTGCAGTGTTGCATTCTGATATGTTCAATATTTTTTAAGTATTAATAAAGCAACCAGCACTTTGCAATTAGAGGGGGTGGGACAGCGTGCCTTAACTGTCAGTGTACAAACCGAGTCGAACATTTCCTTTTCCACAGTCCTCAGATAAACTACATCAGTGGTCTACAGCACTGGCCCGCTGATTATTTCATTATTTTTATTTCACTCTGTGAAAATGGATAGGTGCTGATCTCTGTGATGGCAACATTCATAGAATCACTTCCTCTTAAGCAATTTGCCAACAAAGTAAAAATACAACATGAAGCAAACAACCCATTCCAAATATGTTTAGAACAGGCACTGAGCTAGAGTGATTAGAGCAGATTACAGTTAATGTCAGAAGGGCATGATTTGCAGAGGGAACACATCCCTACCACTTTTCAAAATGCTATCTCTGCTCCACTCGGCTCAGTCTAATTTACACCCTGAGCTTCATTCTTTCACAAAAATCTCTCTGAACAGTCTTCAGCTGCAAAGGAAGGTTTTGAAGTCAGCTATAGTTTCATGTTTTTTATTTAGGGAAAGGCTGTCGGTCTTTTACCACACGGTTAGCAGGTCAACTTCTTCCCTGTGAGCTGTTTCATTGTTGCTGATGAGGTCCGATGCTGTTTTGTCATCAGCAAACTCAATGATGCGGTTGTAGCTGAAAGATGTAGGCAGCAGGAACTGTCTGTTCCATCAGATGTGTGTGTGAGATTGATGACTGAAGCAGCTGAAACACCTCTTGTGTAGACACACCATTAGGTGGATCTGTTGTAGTGCAGCAAGCATCACAGCATAGCTTCAGAGCTAACCCACGCCAAACATGCACCACCATAACTATACATGGGAATACAGAGCCAGTAGAGAACTGTGACTGGTCACAAAGGTCAGTTTTAAGTGCCAGAGTCTGGGCAGTAGTGATCGTGGAGTAGAGCCATGGTATCAAGCTCCCACCAATACTCAAAGTACTTTACAGTACAGTTTGACATTCACAAAACCATTTCATACAGTGCATCTATGTGCAGGGGAAATTTGTGGTTCAGTATCTTGCCCAAGGACACCTCGGAATGGGGAAGACTGGGATCGAACCGCCGACCCTCTGGTCAGAGGATGACCATTTACCCCCTGAGCCTCAGCTGCTTGGAATACTGTTACCATTGTATTTGAAGTACATCAGTTTACATTTGTGAAAATCACAATTTAGTTTTTTTTACATACCTGTGGTGTCCATGTTATGGCCAGAGGGAGGGGCAGGTCAGCTGAGCATTCAGGGGCCTCTGCAGGGTGCTGCAGGGTGCAAAACATGTTCTTTTTCATTTGTTTTACTGTTTCTGTGAGTCTTACACTCAGACCACACTGGATGTGTGAGCGACACGTGTGCATCGTAGAACATCTTGCTTTTCATTCCAGAAATTATACATTACAAGGTGAGAGTGGCCACACTGCCTTTCTCCATATAAACACGTGGTTCACAGCACAATAGACAGTGACCGTTCCCCACAGTTTCAATGTCTATCTGTTGAATATGTAACAAACATAATATTTTCCAAACATCTTGTACCTGTTTCAGTTGCAACAAAAAAAACTCAAAGTTGACTGAATCCATTCATTTGTTTTAACTAGGTTTGTATTGTTAATGTAGGACCTGAGATGTCTTGGCATTTTCTTAACTACAAAGACCTACAGGAAATATAGTACTCATACCCACAAAACGCAGCAGATCAGTGACAGCGGCGCAGCTGTCACGTGCTACAAACGTACCTAGTGTGGGTCAAGTGGAAGGAGGAAGGAATAGGTGTTTTCATTTCTATTTTCCTTACAATCCCTACTGTTCCTTGGAGGCTTTTAATGTGAAGGATAATATTTGAGTTAAAAAGAGAAACTTGTATAATGTATATTATGAACTGACCAGCTATTAAAGCACAGGTAATTCAACCTGTCTTTAATGACTAGTGACAGCAACTGTTCTTCAATTGCTGGGAGTTATTAGTTGCCACTCAGCCATTTCAACATCGTCTGTCATGTTCAGCCAAAACTTCATTAAAAGTCATCAAGAAGACGCTTGTTTACAACATTACGAGCCAGATTTGCTGTCTCCTTTCACCTTCAACATCACACTACTCCTCGTCCTCTCCCCACGCTCTTCCTCCCTAACTCCCCCTGCCAGCCAAGCCTCCATGTGTCCGTGCCAGTGCTGCCTCCTCCCCTAGCTGTGCCTGGTGAGGGATGACCTGGCGCTGGATCTGATGGAAGCAGCTGGAACGTGGGGAGCACTCCAAGCTATTTTTACCTGGTGCCAGAGGGGTGAGGAGGGCCAGGTGGGCAGGTGGGCACAGAGTGGGGTCCCGCTACCCTTCCATGTCCCCAGTGGATGTCATCCAGGCTTAGGAAAGCATCACCTCACCATGACTCCCACCCACTTTTCCCTAGAACGTGCAACAGTGCTGAGATACTTACAATTCTGCTAGATGCTCGATTCTGACTCAGATTTTAAGAAAGTTCCCAAGTGTCAGGAGTGTAAACCATATATTTTATTGTATAATTGTAAAAAAACTACTTTATGCTTTAACTTCAATACTTTTCATTGCATATTTTCTTCCATTTGATTGTGATAATATCTTCTGCTGCCGGGCACATTAGCAAACGTGACCATACGATCTTGTCCACAGACTTTAAATGTTCTGTGCTACGTCACGGTGAGTTATCATGTCTTTCCCCCTCATCTCCAGTTTGACCTAGATTTATGTGTAGAGATGTAAATCACTTGTTTTCTGTCAGTAAACTGAACATCCAAAATATGTTTGATAAAGTCAACCTGGTTGGATTTGGATGGACTGTCAAACTGTGGAGTGTTCCATTTGATAATGAATAATTGTGAAACTAATTAAATCCTTTAAGTAAACCGTGTATGTGTGTCCATATGCGTCTCTTACCTTCGACTTGAGTTTAATAGTGAGAATGTGCTGCCTTCCAGAGGAGTCTTGCGCCTTCAGTCTCAGTGTTCGGAACTCTGTGTCTATGAAAAGCAGCCTGAAGATGGACACACACACACACACAAATTCATGCACGATAAATCAGAGAAAGGTGCCCACAACACTGTGTACTGACAACAGCCATCATCCATCATTAATCACAGCAGCAGAGAGCCATATTGAGATATCAACTCTGCCTTCAGATTTATTACTGTGGGTACCAAAGTGGTGACATCAGGTTACATCCAATCACACCCAAATCCAGCAAAACATTAATGACAGGCTTGTCTTCCTCTAAAATTCTGATTAGCACTCTTCTCCAGCGAGTGCTTTTTTAATGCTTTAATGTGGAATATAACAAATCAAATCATGCTGAGGGTTAAAGAATATCATGCTGAGTCACCAGGAACACATCAAACAGGAAACACACTGTATACTGTATGAACACTCCGTTAATATAATAACTATATGTAATCTGAGGGCGCTTCAGCCATCACGTCACCCCACTGAAGGAAAGAACTGGAGTCCAGCTCACATTGCTCTAACACAGCTTTCATGAAACGATACAATTCAGCTGTAATTGTACATTAATGTACATGGATTAATTTAAAGAATAATTGCTGAACAGGTATATTTGATAGGACATTACACTGACATGTCAATTTAAAACTAACTTTATATAAATCCATTCAAATAAATCCTTATTATTTCAGTTCCCATCATCTGAATAGACTAGTGGTCACCCTGCCCTGAAGATTACTCTATTATACTTTCTTTAGTATGCCTGATATGTCTGTTGGGTCACTTTCATTGGCCAATATTTGCTTATCACAGTCACAGATAAATTGGTATTGGCTTATATGATGTCCAATTTTTTTTTCTTACAGAGCATAATGCAAAAAATATACTCATAGAATCATACAAATATGTAAATACATTCATCTTGAACAAAGACAAAATACACTTTATACCACATTTAATATAAATACACATAAATAGTATGTGTATCACCAACAAACTGATGTTGGAATTTTATTACTTCCTTAAATTGGTAGCAGCAGCAGCAGTCCCAAAGAGCCAGTTGTTGTTGGACTCTGTGTTTCAGCATGTTTTACGCTCAGTCTTCACACTCTCATTAACACCAGATTTTGGTAGCAGCAGGCAGATGTTTTCAGTGAAAACGCTCTGGTAAACCTCCCATAGACTATCCAAACAGCAGACTGAAACAGAAGCATTTAGCATATCAATAGCTAAAAGTTCTCTCAGGAGTTGGTGGACACCATAGACTCAATATAAAAATGGACGAGGCATTTCCACTTCCAATTCTTCCAAGTCCGCCAGCTCCACCTGTATGATTTCAGATCTTCAAATCCAATCATAACACAGGTGGAAATTTGATTAGAAATACTTGGTGATAACTGTAAAATTGTGGTATTTTGCATATTGCAGAACAAGTTTGGCTGCACATTTAGCTAGAAGACATTTTGACAGGAAAATACTGGACACTGACTGTGAACAAGAAGAGACATGTCCAACATCCCACGGCAACCGAGTAAAAAAAGTGACACTGCAAGGATTTTAGCAGCAAGAAGATTCTTATTCAAGCTCTCGTGAAATTAAATTACAATGGCCTTCAGGTAGGATGTCGTTTTCAAGCATGAGTCAGCTGGTAAATCAGACCCCTCCATATTATAAGCTAATTAAAACCATTTGACTGGCTAAGGACAAAACACTGATGTGGCCTAAGCATGCATCAAGGCTGCTGTCAGATTTACTGCTGCTTCAGTCCATCTCTGGTCGACTCAGACTTGAAGACAACACACTGATCTGAGACAAAGGATTTGAACAGACCTCCAGATTTACAGTACATTATGATGGACGCTCTGTGTTGAGGCTGACATCGCTGTATATCAGCTGTGGATTTATGGAGTGCGGTAGAGGAGTGTGATGTGAGAGGCTTGCTCACAAATTGCACACACACACACACACACACACTTGTGATGGAATGATGGGAAACGGTGTCAGATTTGCCCGACTCATAAAAATGTCTGCTCGTTCATACGCTTGCAATCAAATGCCTGTGAAGGGCGACAGTGTTGAAGTGTCACATGCGCACTTACATCTACACTTACATACACATGACATCATCATCATGCCAATTCGACTCAGTGTAGTTTCCCTGCAAATTTAACTGATAGACACATTTATCCAAGTTTTCTCAGTTTCACCTCCATCATCCTCTATCTCTAAAAGGATCGGCATCTCAGTGCGAGTGTGTGGACACACACACACACAAAACCTTCACATATTAAAGGCTGTGTCGATACTGATCTCAGTGCTTATCAGGACAAAAACAGGCAAAAATAATCTAGAAGCAGCTGAGAATTTCTTGAATAGGTAATGCCCAGGTTACCTCAGGTCCATACTTAGAGAATGCACTCATAAAATACCAATCACTGCTGACAGTGCTAGAAAATAACCCTGTCAAGCAGACCACATAGCAGACACAAGCAAGTAAAGAGTGTGACAAAGATCCAAGTGAACAAATCAATAATTAAGTTGAAGTCATTGAAATAAAATGTTGGTGCTTTGCAGGTGTCTGGTTCCCCAGCCGTGACCTCTGAGTGGATCACTGAAGAAACTTTGGATGTATTTGTGTATTTCTGTTGGGTCTAATGGGAAAACACAGTCCAAGTTCTTTAAGGTTTTGAAAAGTCAAATATTTTCATTTGTCAACACGCATTGCTCAATCTCCAGGATGCTAGCACTATGTACTTTTGACATAAATAGGAAAGGTTAAGTCAACATGACCATGCACGGTATACAATTTATGTATGGTAAATGGTTGGTAAATACATAAAGCTTTTCTAGTCTTGATGACCACTCAAAGCTCTTTACAGTACAGTTTTCCATTCACACACACATTCATACAGTGCATCTATTAGCAGCACTTTTTGTTCTATGAGTGGAAATTCAGGGTTCAGCAAGGACACTTCTGCATGCAGATGAGAAGGACTGGGGATCAACAGATCTGAGTATGACAGCCCTTTATTTAATCCAATTAGAGAATCAATCAACAATCTTCGCTGCATTCAGACATCGAGTAACTTGCGTGTTTATTGCTATGTTAAGAAATCATATTTGATTTGTTAAAAAAATCAGACTCAGTTCATTTGTAAATATTTTTCATTTCATAACTTTACAGAGAAAAGTGTTGTTGGCTGCTATACTAATGTTTAACCTTTAAATTGAATGTGATTCTAATTCCCTCCCTTTTTGCAAGTTTAAAAAAAAGTTCCAATAGAACTTATGTGAAACGACTTAATACTTAATACTACTTGATTCATCACACTGACGAGATTGTTAACAATGGGTTAAATCAAGCATTTATGGAGCACTTAAAAAAAACAACTTAGTTTTTAATATTTTTAAATATATAAATATATTGTGATGTTAACTTAAAATCTCACAATATTATTTAGGGGTCATATCAATCAGCCATTTTACAATGTGATTAAAGTTGTAAACTATAAACCCTCTTGTTTAAATATTAACCAAAAAAAGATCTAAAATTTAACTATTCAGAGGTAAAACCCAGAGCAGAACTCAGTATCAACCAACTTTTAAGTTTTAGGTCTGAACAAACTGTATTGACAGTGGAAAAAGTCATTGGTGCATCACTAATACACAAATTTCCATCCATCTTCTCTTCCGGGGTCTTATGCCAGGATATCAGGGACTAGCTGCCGCCCCTACTTGGCCATGATGGAAACAGCATGACAGTCAGATGTCCTACTGGGAAGACTGATGAGAGCATCCCATTTACAACTCCACAGCCAAGTGATCTGCTTCCACACAGTGCACACCACGCTCATTTGTGCTCTCATGTGTGTGCATGTCTTTGTGTGTGTATTGACAAAATGATTCATGACCACCGGGATCAACAGATCTTTAACTATAACTCAATAACTAAATATGAGGAAGTCATATTATTGAGCCATCAATAGATGGTTCTCTGTGATGACATGCACAGGACTTAGTTAGACTGTAAACATGGTCAATGAATAAACATGTCTCTGTTCTCATTGGGACATTATCATTACTTACTGGGTGTACCTGCATAGCTATTTAACTCCCAATACTATTTGTGATTCCACTGAAATCATTTAAACCAATCATTTACATACTGAAAACCATCTACTCCCTCAGCCAAGGCCTGGTTGGCCCAACAGACTGTCAGAGATCTGTCAGAGTGACTTTTGATTCCTCTCAGAAATTCCAGTCTTTTGTCAAGAGGATTATTAAGACTGTGCAGCATTGTTATATTGCTACAGTCTGTCTCGTTCTATCATCGCGATGCTGAAACCATTATGTGTTTATTCACATCTTCCAGAATTGATTATTGTAATCCCCTTTTCTCCGGCCATCCTACATGGAGTCTTCAGCCTGTTCAGAATGCTGCAGCTAGAATTTCATCTTGTAACAGCTGTTTCTGCCCACTCTTCAGAATGTTTCTCTTTAGACTATAAAGCCTGGATTCAGAACAGATGAATCATTCACAAACCTATTGGGCAACAGGTGCGTCAGGAAGCAGTGGACCAAACATTATGGAAAAAACTTCTGCACACTGTCTTAATTTTCTCATTGTGAGTCTCCTGTCAATCCTTCACTTAACAACAACTCAGTTAGCTTCAGAGCATTTGACTGCCAAACCAACCTTTATTCACATCATTACAACCTATCATGGCACTCGTGACACTCCATCACCTTACCATCGCTTACTTGTGATATCATTGATTTATTATATTATTTATAATATGTAAAAGTTAAAATAAAATGCATTGCTCGATGATTACGCTGAGATAAGAGACAATGTTGTGTACATGCACTGAGAGTGCCAGCCCATAATGAGCCCAGACAGATCCTGGGCCATGTTTTGGGGCCACCAAGTGATGGCGGCTGAACTACTTGACCTCATTTTCCATTAATTAACACACGGCATGCCATCTCCAGCCAATTAAGATGACCACGCTCTCAAATTCAGTAATGGAGACCGAGAGAGAGAGAACGACTCACTTACCTGGCCCAATAAGCAGACAGCATTACTGCTGAAAACCCCTGGTGGCTATTAGCGCGGCCCATACAAATTAAGACGCAAACGAAACTCGAGTGCCTTGGAGATTGAGGTTCACTGTGTATAATGTCTCCTAACCGCAACATGACACTGAAAATGATGTTGGTCTCATTTCCAGTATAAGGCATACCTTCACCTCCCCTTCTCCTATTAAAACCTGAGACTCTTCAATTAGAGCCATTTGCATTTCGCTAATATCATAATTGTAGCCATGGTCATTAATAGGAAAGTGGAAAATGAGTGTAGTAGTCAAGGCTTAATCCAAGCTGGGGGAGAAGACATATCTCCCCACTAAACCACCACCAACCCCTCCTCCCTCTCCCCCGATGAGTGGAGACGACGGCATTAGCTGAGCCTGTCACCGCTCGTGGCCTGAGAGTCATTAAATGTAACCTGGATTTAACCATAACTCAATAACTAAAAATAAGGAAGTCACTAAAAGCTATTTGTTAATGTGCAATAAGCTGTCTTTGTGGTTGTGTTGCAGCCTCCTTAATCAGTTTAGAGTGCAGGCAAGAAAAAAGTCACAGACTCCATACATACTTTTAAATTCTACAAGGGTAGCTGTGGCTCAGGAGGTAGAGCAGGTCTTCCTTAAACCAAAAGGGCGGCAGTATGATACCTGTCTCTCTCATTCTGTTTGCCAAAGTGTCCTAAATGTCATAACTATTTCATGTATCATACTTATTTTTACAAACTGTCCACAGTAAAATAACTTACATTTTGACAAACAGACAGTGGAGTTCACCATAAACAAGAGTGAGGTGAAAATTCTGGGCATGATACTGAACCCCAACTTGCCTCAAAACTGTACTGTAAAGTGCTTTGAGTCATCATCGAGACTAGAAAAGTGCTAGAAATGTACAGACTACCATTAAAACAGTCTATATAATGAGAAAGCTCAACTAAGTTTGTGGAAAAGACTCAAAAGAAATAATATCAGTGAGGTACAGTTTCAATAATTTCCTTGATTCTGGCTTAAGAGTTTCTTACAATTCCCTATTAAATTCAAGGGTGTAGAAGATGAAGTCTCTTGTATAGTTTGAACAGAGAAAAGGAAAAACATGAAACAAGCGCCATCTGCAAGTATGTCTGCAGGCAAATTACTTTCAGAGAATCCTAGCACCATGTAAGTGGGGAAGGGGAACAGGGAATTTAATTTCATTATCGCTTGATTCTCGCTGTGAGCCAATTTAAACAACTGTTTGCATTTAGTGGCGATTCATTCAGCAGCACTGCAGCGGTAGTTTATTGTTGTAATACTGATAATAGTTACATTTTTATGTTTAAGGGCCATTTTGAAAACCAGATGGATTATCAGTGGACGCTTATTCCGATACATTTAGGAGAAATAAATGCGGCGGGAATAAAAATACAAGCTTACAAGCACAATCGTACAAGCACTTGCCAGGACTGCAATCAGGGCAGATAAACATGCTTTAAGTGTGTATTTAAATTCCAACCAGTTATCTTCCATCAAAGTAGAGACCCTGGAATCTGGGATTTTTTGCAATTTTCCCACTGAAAAAGAAACCAAATAATTTCACATTTCAGTTTCTGGATACTAATTCAATAAAAAATTCAACATTTACCTCTCGAACTGGAAGCAAACGGAGGTGCACCTTGCATTTATGGCAGCTCTCTAAGGCTGTGCGCAGCCTGATGATGATGATGGAGCAACCCGATATGCCTAACATCGCACCGTTGGTTCATAAGATGTTTAATATTTTAGAAACCGACTTTAAGCATTTCTAAATGATAGTTTCCCTCACAGTGCACAGGGGGCAGTGGTTCAGCCAGTAGGAAGAATTACATTGAATAACATGGAGCTGGGATAGGCAACCTATGGTTTCTAGGCAATGAGAACACATGAGACAATTTGATCAGGCTCACAAGGCAATTCATAACTCCAAAAAAAACAATTGTACAATAAAAAATAAATGTCATGAAAGTAACTGTCACATAAAATAACAAAAGATAACATAACCTTCAAGAAGTTCCCCTCTGCCTATATGCCTGTCAGATTATGGTCCTAGCTGTTACACAGTGTTTCCATTACTAACCTAGATTGTGACAGACTACGACAGTTTTATTTGACCCGACAAATTGTCTTGACTTCTTTCATACTTAACTACATACTCAACATTTGTATTTGTCCCTGCTTGTTCATTGGTATTTTTACTTTATACAAGGGCAGTGCGCTCTCTAAAGCACTGGTCGCCTGTTTACTCAAAGTTTATAATTATTAAATGGACTTAGTAGATACATGTAAATCCTCTGTCCAGTACTTTGGTCAGCTTAAGATGTGTTTAAATGTCCTTTGGAAATTACCCTTTCTTACTTATTATCCATCAAACAATAAATATTTGGGAATTTACGAGCAGATAACCACAGCATAATGATTTTTGTACCATTGATCCATAGTTGGTTGATGCCACCATGAATCAGCAAGCCACAGACAACACAGGCAGGCCACCTCTCAAAGTGACATGTAAAGCTTGCAAACATGGTGGTCTCAGCCAACTTTCCCAACATTTCATAAAGTTAGTTCCTGGTGCCTGTTTAGAAGCAGTGTTATCGCTAACGAGGCTCACTTACTTGTCCCATCCAAGGGTCTCCATCTCAGAGATGAGCTGCGAGTAATACTGAGGAGGTGGGATGGAGCTGCACTCAGGTCGGCTCTTCAGACCCACTTCCTGCAACAACACAGAGAGCGCTTCTTGTATTAAGCCCAGATTATTATGCACATCACTGCACAACTTAACAACCATGCACCATTATGTTTCTGCTAAAAAGCAAATAAGATGAATACAAAAATGGAATCAGGGCCAATAGGTCACACGCCTTTGTTTGGCTGCAAACATACAGGCTTTTCAATAATCTATAAAAAAAAAACATGTACAGTAAGTACATGTGTGCCTCGCCATCAAGGTTATTGATAGTGCCTGAAGGTTCCCATGTACTACCTAGTCTTAAAGCAACAATATCAAGGTGAATGTGTTAACACAGCATGTCCCTCTCCTCCTCACCAAGACAGTCTTCAGCTCCAGTAAGAAAGTGACAAGATCGGGCGACTGCTGCAGCCTCTGTGAGAAAGTGGGAGAAAAGAGAAAAAGGCATCCTTGCATGTGAGGATAATGAAGTGACAGTGTCTACTTTTTTCCTCTAGCCAGCCATTCAAATCAAACACAGCGTTTGTGATTAATGGGGGCTGCCACCAGCTTTAATAATTAATGATAGCTTAAAGGCTGTGAAAATAATGAACTTTGCAGCCCGGGGTGAAATATCAATCTCATCCAAATAACCCTGAGGGGCCACATAACAAATAGGGACATTTTCCAGGCGATGTTAATTAAACAGTGAAAAATATTTTTCTCTGCTTCTGAGTGAGGCCAGCCTAACGGGTGACAGAGAGCACAGGAACGACGCCTGGCACGACGCCGCAAACACAAAGGAGCCAAAAAAAAAAAAATGACATGACAAACACACAAATAAATAAATAAATACAGGAAGCACAGGACAATCAACACGATCTCAATCAAAGCTGACTGACACAACACAACTGAAATGTTACGATGCAACAAGCGAGATGCTGAGTGTGTGCGTGTGTGTGTGCGTGTGTGTGTGTAGAGTTTACCTGCTTCACTATGTGCTCATATCCACGCAACAGGTGTTTTACCTGCCAGCTGCAGTGCAACCTACAATACAAAGTTATAAACAGTTACAACAACAACGCCAAAATAAAACACCCATTCTGTGGAGGAGCAGGGATTTATAATTAGACACACTGCTCAACACGATAATATTACCCTTCCTTGATAATGTGAACATAACACATGTAGGACAGATCGAAGAAGATGCATGATAATTCTCACTTGGCCCGTTTGAGATCGTGATCTGGTGGCAGCACTATTCTCAGTCTGAAGTCTCGTTCCTACAAAACAGCAAATGACAAACAGACTGTGTTATGACAGAAACAGAGAGCTCAATACTTTGTTTTCAACATGTCTAATGTATGTAGTTAGTTTATTCAAACTGACTGACGGAGGCAGCAGCGAACTCCGTTTGGAAATTGGAAAATAGTAAGGTTCTTTACGTACAGAAGGAGGCACCTTCAAAATGCAACTTATCTTTTAGTAAAGTCTGAATCAATGATAGCAACTGTTCAATTCGGCGTAAGCAAGTAGTTAATATTACTATTCTAAATAAACTATAGGCACTTTCTTTCTTCCCTTTCTACAACTAACTTGTAATAGCACTGGCATACTTTTAGTGGTGATGTATTAGATGTATAAATCAAAAGTTTAAGTGCCGGTGCCGAATAAACATGTAGATACTGTCTAATAGAACCTACTACATAAGTAAAAATCTAAATATCTTTAAATTCCTACATCTCTCAGTGCAGACTGGAGAGGCTTTCTGCTCAGAACATCCAACAAGTGCATGCACTAAAGTTAGCTGAAGTTAGCTGGAGTTAGCTGGAGTTAGCTGGAGCTACCTGGACGGTGATGAACCCGTCATAGACCGTCCTGTCTGAGTTGAGGGGCAGAAGGATCGGGTTGTCCTTCACCAGTGACTCCATCGCTTCACTTGCAGCCACAGACTCCCCTCAGCTGAAGTTGAGCGGCCTCACAGGACACACGGAGAATCAGACTCAGTGACGCGCACGTTCACATGTCTCAGCTAATGCAAACGAAACACGGGCTGCGAAGACGTACCTTGGATTTAAACAGCTTTTAAACAGCTTTTAAGCTAGCATTAGCATTAGCATAGTAGATGGAAACTACACATCCCTCCATGAAACATAAACAGCGACGTCACGCAGATGCCTTCACCAACTGGTAAAAACATCGGAATTCCGAGACGCACGCGTTGGCGAGACAGTGTGTAAATAAGTTTTTGGGTTCAGCTGTATATTTGCTTACTGTTTGTGGAATTCATTATAAGGAAAGTTAAATCATCATCTGTATCTAACAAAAGTACTTTATCACAGTCGGTGCTGTAGAACTCTGTTTTCTTTAACTGGCTTTGACTCATTAGATATTTGCATAAGCTGTTAACACACAAAAAGCTGTGGAATAACTTTTATCATTCCTCCTGCTCAGGTTCTTGCTGCTGTTGTTTTTGATAGAAAGTTGGATTTATGTGACTAATAAATACAACATATAATTCTGCTAAAATAAGCCATTAAAAGCAGTCTGGCTAACTTGTGGCCTAAAGCTACAAATTCCTAATTTAATTGAGGTGATAATGAGAAATTTGTGCAAATTACAAATATTCCATAATGTTGAGGTGTTTTATGTGTCATATTAAGTTTAAATACTTATCTCTAATAATAATATTGCCTTGTTTAGTTAGAAGAATAAAGGCAAATGTGGGGAATAATTCCTTGTAGACCGTAGGTATTTTTAATGTCACAAATGAACAGGAAAGTGTTCAGAAAAATCAAGTTCTGTTTGGGAGTGCCTCAGTAGCTGTGTCTCAGTTCTTCTTCTTCGGAGGCTGCATTTGAAGGCCTCACGTCTAGACTGTCTCATTTCGAAGGCTCCTTCAAATGCAGTCGACAGATGTATGCTTCTATCCCCTAGAAACAAAGACTCCAACGGGTAGACCCGTCCTGGTCATACCTATCCCAGGATGCATTTACCCAAAGTTAATCAAGGAGATAATGTCGCAGTGAGGTCCGATGCTTGAGTATCATGCTTAAACCAAACAGTTATAGGCACAAAGGTTAAAAAAAACCAAGGGGCAATAAAACTTTGTCCAACATGTCCAACTTCAGCTCTTGTGATAACAGCAATAAGGGCAGGGCAGGCTGGTGACAATGATTATGAAAGGCCTCTGTAGGACAGAGGGTGTCATTTCAGTTTGGCCTTCACAGCCTATGTGGCCCACAAAGACCACCTCCTTCCTGGGTCGCATAGATCTCAGAGGGATGCAGGCCCTGTATTTAGACACAGTTCATGTCCTGTCCACTGCAGCATGGAGACAGTCCCACATACTTGCTGTGAAGAAGGTTAGGAAAGCAGCTTGTGGCTGAGGAGAAGAGCAGTCGTCCGACTAGAAGGTTCAGTGGCACACGTGTCTGCAGCTGAATCCTAATGTCCACCCTCTGAACTTGCAGACCGAGCACTCGTGGACTGCAGTTGTACCATAACATATTCACCATTATCAAATCAAGTCTGCCAGGGCAGGGGCCTGCAAGGTGTTCTAGACCTCTGATTGACAGGCATCAAGTGTGTTTCACTTCTTCCTGTGGAGTTACGACAGTCATGAGGAGATGATTTGTGAAGTGTGTTTGAATTAATAAAAAGCTCCATGTTCACAAAGGTATGATTAATCCAAATTACATCAAATACTTCAAATTCAAATCAAATCACATGGAAATATAGGTCAATTTCTGTTTTCCTGATGGTTTAGACTTAAAATTGACTTTTTCTTTCTCTGATCAGATCCCATTTCTAAGTTTTCTAAATGTGTCACCTCTGACTCTCTCGAACATCATTGGATAAATAACCTAGGTCAGTGTTTCTGGTGGTAAAGACATTATTCATGGAAACCAGATGCCTGTAAAATTAATTCATGCATTGTTTGCTGCTTTGTTTCTGTGGTTACTTTATGTTAAAACCTAAGCTGCACTTATAAAAATTAAAATCATGTCATACAGACTACATATTTTCCCAGATCCTACAGCGGCAATTACTTATTGTCTAAATAATGTTAACCCCACGTAGGGGCAGGAGAACAAGATGAAAACTTTACATTATAATGCAGATATAGCTCCACTTTTAGCAAACTGTTATTGAGCAAGACTATCTGCAGAGACATGTTTCTGATCAGCTACTACATTTAGAAATGCATTCATTTACTTTTTTATCTCTGTTTTGGTCTCCACCAACTCTTTTAGCTGCTAAATGCTCGACTCTGTATTGACTCAGACTCAAACCATATTTTGATTGAATCTTGAAATAGGTTAAACTTGTTTCAGATCACATGATTACTGAGTATTAGCCCATTCTGTATGATCTTGTCCATTAAGGTTACAAGGTGGTTTGAACAGGAGAGGCTGTGTGACTCTGGCTCATGGTTATTGTCTGTGCAAACTTAAATCTCAGCCAATGCCGTGCATAAAATTGCCTCAGCATATGGCAAATGGAACTCTGGAGATGTAGCAAATTCCTATTTTAATCCAATCACAACATGATTATACAGAAGCGCACTCCAACAATAGCCACTTGTCTTCCAGTTTCCTCCTGAGCCCGTATTTTATTCGCGGAGCTGTGCGCGCGAGAGAGAGAGAATAGGAATGTGTGATTATACTGTACGGAGCCGGTGAGGGGAGTGTGTCAAAGCATGCATGCCACACAGTGAGCCTGGAGAGATTGATGTTTTTGTCATCCACCTGCTTCAAAGCCGTAAAAAGCCGGCTGATGCAAATACAGAAAACCTAGCCAGGCAGATTCACAAACAAAAGAGGGAGAACCTCACTGCTCCTCTTTGCACGTCTGTTCTGGAGGAATATCTGAGTTTCTGTTGTGAGGCACACTGGGCTCAAATGAGCACTGAATCTGACTCTTGTGTCTGGGAGTGGGTAAGTGCTGAATGCCCTTCTCTTGTTCCCTTACGAGAATGGGAACAATTGAAGGATATTTTGTTGTGTTTCATTTTCTATACAATGCATCTGCACTGTGGCAGTGGGAGAAAGCAGCAGCTGCAGCCCTCCTCCGTCCTCTCTTTCTGTCTTTCTCTTTGGCTCACTCTCGCGTTCACAGAGAGTAAATCTGCAGGCGTGCTGTGTGGCCGGCTTTAACTGCACTCCAGTTGCAAAAAGGGCATCAAAATGTTGCACCAGAGGATGGCAGAGGGGCAGATGCATGCAGGTGGTGAGCTCTTCTGTTCTCTTCTGCTCGTCTTCTGTCTCTGTCTGCTTCTCTCCCTCTCTCACTCCCTCGCTCTCTCCCTCTCTGTCTGACCGTCCTCCCTTCCGCTGCCTCCAGCGCTCGGCTCCGTTTGAGGGAGGAATGATCTATGGTGCTTTGTTTATCGCTGGCCATGGTCACTTCTCTGGAATGCAATTGGCTGGAACTACACCGTGTGGGTCCTGCACCCTGTGTCTCTCTCTCTCTCTCTCTCTCTCTCTTTCTCCCTCTCTCTCTCTCTCTCTCTGAGGGGTACCTCATCCGATGTGCCTTTTTATGTCTCTCTTGTTCTTTTCTTCTTTTTTTTAACATGGTGTTTTGCATGTATCTGAATGATAATGGGACCTATTGTTTCCTGGACTGGAGATTGATTGAATGTCTTGACAGCAAAATGTGTTGGAGACATTCAGTAGTTTGTGCATGCCCAGCTCTAGATTATCTTTTGTCCTCTCTGAGCACCATTTTGAACATGCATTTTTTTCTTTTTATATAGTTTATCTAAATTAAACACTGCGAGATATAGCTACTGTGAGACGGTTCCAAGCTTTTCATCACATTTTTTTAGCCCAACAAATGTATTTACACACTAATTTGTGTTTTTGTTCTTTTATTGTATTTTTTATGGGAAAAATACGTCGGCACATTTATCAGAATTTGCATACACACACTCACATACTTGGCCTGTTCTCTCTATAATACATTTACTGGAAGTCTGTCATTGTCTTAGATGTTCACAAAATTGGAACATCTTTCTTTCTTTTCTGTTATTCTTTTTTTCTTATATTCTTTCTGAGCAGACTGCATTTGTCTTTAGTTTAGTTTAAACAGTGCAGTGTGCTTTTCAGCTCATATATTGACTAGACAGTGTTTTAATGTATATGCATGTGTTGCCTTTAAATGCATTATATCACCTCTGATATACAAATCCAGTGAAGCAACCACAGACTGTCTATTCTTTATGTGTTTCAGAGTGTGTGTGTGTGTGTGTGTGTGTGTGTGTGTGTGTGTGTGTGTGTGTCCGTCCAGATAAGTGGGAGCATGGTGTGTGAAGTCTTAGCTGTGGATTACAGACCACAATGATAGGCTCGTATCCAGCATGTCTGACATGAGATTATGGGAGTTTTAGGAGGGTGTCCGTCCTGCAGCCCGGTGGTGGTACTGGGGGGGTTGTGCGTGCGAGCATTACATCACAGTAGTCTGACGCTGATACTTGGATACAGATTAAATAGCTGATATTAAATGCAACTTTTTGAGCAAATTTGAGGGTTTTTAGCAGTGCACATCAGACTGTTAGTGACATTTTGTAATAAAGTTTTTTCCCCCAATCTGTATTTTGACAAAATCTATTTATGAAATGGCAACACCTTTGGAGGTAAAGATAAGGCCTTAGAAGCCTACAGGGAGATCATTGCATTAAGCATTGGAGTTACGGAGAAAAAAACGTATGTGTGTGTGTGTGTGTTCGTGCTTTCACTATGATTACTTCAGACCCTCACTTTGCATTCAGCACTTTATTTTATCAATAGGCACCGCAGGACTCATCCCTCCCCACTATATCTCGACATACTCATCCCTTTTGGCTGAGTCTCTGATAACCTGATCTATTGATACTATCTAGATAATTTCTAAGCCAGGGCTCATATCCACGAGGCACAAACTAAACACAGGGATGTGGATGCAATACATGTCCACTCGAGCTGATTAGTGTGTGAAGTGTGCTTGTTAGGCACACTGTGAAGTGTGCTTGTTATATCTCACAATCCTAGCGCTTGATTACTGCGGGGCGCTTCGCTATACCGACGGCTGTGTGCGGAGACGGTGCCGGGATCTGACGTGTCCGATGATGACTAATGGAAGCTGGGAAATGTTCACAGCTCATGTTTTGAAAACACAAAGTTTAAAAGCAGATTGGATGAAAATCAAATGACACGGCGGCCCACGAAATCTTTGGTGGCACACACTGATTCTCAGAATTGCGTAAATAAATAGCAGTAAACCAACATGTCCTCTAGTAATACCAGATACAATACACAACTTAAAATGTGCTCTCATTGAACTTTCTTCTCTTCTCTTCACATCTTTCTTCTCACCTCCTTTAGTGCTTGAAAAAAGCTTAAGTAGTGCCAATTGAATATGTTATGCCATATGCTGTGTTATTATTGGACATGCTCCTCCATAATGCATGCAGTCCAACAAGAATCCCTCAATAATTGTGTGACTGAATCTAATGTGAACTTGAACATTTGTGTGTGTGTGTGTGTGTGTTGTTGGGGGGTAGCCTGCTGTGATTCTCCATCTGGCCTGGGCAGTATTGGAATGGACCGTCCTCCTTTACCATGCCCAGAATAAGCTTCACTTTAAAGGATCAATTCTTTTATTATTGAAGTCGGTCTCAGTAGTGCAGGCTAATACATTCTGCATTGATCCCCCCACCTCCCTCAACATCTTTATTGCCATTCCTTCCAGCGAGGCTCACATAAAAAAAAAAAGAAGATATGTTCGGCAGAATAAAGATTTTACAAAGTGACTGGAGGACAAATAAGCCTATAAACTCAGGTATTCACATTATGGTGGGAAGGAAAGACAGGAGAGAGTAAGCAGTCGCAGTTGCCAGCAGGCATTTTGAATATCATTACCAGCTTTGTGGGGAGAAATTGAAATCATAAGCACAAGGAAAGTACCTGGTAATTAAAACTGTAGCGCTGCACCAAGGCTTTGATACCTGCTCTAGAAAGGGTGTTTCTGCCGGGATGTAGATACTGTGGCTGCAAAAATGTTCCGTGAGGTTTGACGGAGGATGTGAAAATGTATTTTGCACTTTTTTCTGTCAGGAGTATGTCTGTTGATGACATGTCTCACAGTGTGTGTGTGTGTCTGTGTGTATGGATTGCCTTTATTACTATGCACATTCCTCTGATTCCACCTGCTTGGTCTCCAGGTGATGTTTGCCCTGAGTGCTCAGTCAGAGTAGAAGTAATAATGCATGTTGAAATTCATTAAAGTTAAAGCACATGCATTGACACTGTTCTTTTGTTCTTGAAGGTTGCAATTTATTGTAATAGTCACAAAGAATAAAAAAACATATGGTTTAAACAAATGTGTCTCATGAATGTGGCCCGTGAAACAGCCACAAACAGCTTGACGTGCTGTATCAAAATCAAAGCCTGAAGCATGAGTGCCAGACCCTTATTGAACAAATTTGCACCAGTGAAGCCAGCAGTTGAGGACATTAACGATCTGGACCCACTGGGGTCTGATGCTCTGCGCCCACTGGCTAACCACTCGATCCCCGATCAATAGCTTTTTATTAAAATTGTTTGCAAGGCAACACAAATCCATATTGTTTTGCCACGTACAGGGGCGCCCGTGTGAAATATGTCGGACATATTTATATATTTTTTTCCAGATGAATGCAGAAAATGATTGGTTGATATGCATGAAGGGAAAAAAAACAGGGGGGCAGTGGTTCGGCATTATTGGAATATCCATTTCAATATTGATTTTCATAAGAAATGCATTTGTGATTATCTAATTTTCCTTTGCCTCAACAGGGTGGAATTACATATCATATTATCCCTGGTATTAAGGCAAAATTAATAACACAAGTAATTATAATACTTATGTCTAATGATATGCTGCGAGAGAGCTATTGATTCAGTGGAGATGCAGCTAAGGGAAATGGCTTGGAGCTTTGCCTGGCGACAGGCGCTGCCAGTGTGCTCAGCTCTGCATGTGGAGTGGCAATATAAGATCAGCGGCAGAAAACAAGTCTCAATCCACAGTCATACTTACAGTCCATGTAAGTAAACACAACGAAACCCTCTGATGCTGAGATTGGACTTGGATTCGACCTTTAGGTTCATTCAGCAGTGTAATACACAAAGAATAAAACATCACAATAAATCTAAAATGGAGGATCCCTACATTTTATCTTTATCAGATAAATATGATCTGATGAAATATCTCCTCCCAAGATTTTAGAAAACAGTCCGTAATGTCCTACAGCTGAGAGACCATGTATGTTCATAGATGTACCAACTTAATGTCTGTTCTCTGTCCTCACCTGTGTATTCACATTCATGTAGAAATCACAACACAGCACAGATTGTGTTTTTCACCGTAACAAGGTCTCCAACCTAAAGAATCTTTTCAGGAAAAAAGTCTTGACACCAACATGAAAATAAACCAGAGATAAACTCTTCAAAATTATTATTGAGTAAAAAAAATAACGAATCACGTGATAAAGGTTTGAATATTTTATTTTTTAAGTTAACTTTTTCGTATGGTTATGTATGGTAGGTACCTGCTTCAATAATAATACAATAATAACAACAATAATGAGCATGGTTCGCAAATAAATGATATTAGTTAAATTAAAATAATGCTACAATTTTACTCCCTGTGACGGGGCTTGTCACCATGTTGTGAGGCCTTTGTGACAGTCATGTGAGACAGTTCAGTCATTTCTGCAAAGATGAAGCTTAACAATGAAACCTAAACCCTTAGGCTGTAATTATCTGCGTGCACAAATACATTTTAGCTACTTTCACCTGGAACAATGTACGCAGTGACCTTCAGAGTATCAGGAAAAATCACTTTGATTTGTAGGAAATATATTTTTTTTAAGCTTTGGACGCTCGTACATACCTAGCCATGGATCTTCACAAGATATCTTTTATCCTATTTAGAAGCATGTGGCAGTTGTTTTCTTCCTTATATTGTTTGCATTGTACTGTAACTGTTTTTTAATGCTCCCTTTCTCCTGTGAAGAGATTTTTTTTGAGTCATGAGACTTTTACCTGCTTCAACACAATGAAAGGAAAGCATCTGAACAGAAATATCGTAGAGGTGTGAGAGAGAGGAAGGAGATGAATGAACAGAGGCAAACCATTGGCAGAGACGAGGTGGAAACAAATCACTTTTTACGTCGTTCTCAGCGGTGGCTTGAAATCCGTGCGTTACACTTTTACTACCATCGCGATAGAGAAGGACATCTGAGCCACCAGCTTGACCTGTAGTCAGCCATTGTAAGCTAAACTCTTAAGTGTCAAACTAATCGTGAGGAGAGACGTGTTAAATGCACCGTTGCACTAATTTCTCAACATGTCATCAGCGTCTCATCACTTCACTTGCTGTTGGGGAGACGGATCGAGTTGTTGCCTTTGAGGTGAGGGGACGGTGAGCTGCAGTTGCAAACATCTGCCAGAAGAGGGCAACATGATGTCAGAATTGTCCCCCCCTCACCACCACCACCTCTGCTACTACTGCCCCTGCCTCCTTCCAGAGGAGCCCAGTGTTCCCAGTAAACAAGGGCTGCTGGTTGTAGTGGGTGTATGAATGCAGTGGGGGGGGATTGGGAGGGTGGTTTGTAGGTGCTGGGTTAAATGTGCAAGTAACAATAATTTACATTTACACCTGCAACGCTCTCAACCCCCCCCACACACGCTGTCAGTCCGCAGTTCAAAGCTCTCTTCCATTCTCCTGGCAACAAAGCCGGCCGTCTTGTCACACGGGTGCCTGAGATAGTGCAGTGAGTGGATGAAGTTCTTCACAGTCAAGGTGTCATTATGGAGGACCTTGCCTCCATAATGACAAAAAGGGGAGGAGATGGGGACATGATGGTGGGGTGGAGATGGGAAATTAAATATGCCACTCTCTCTTCGAAGTCGTGGCGGCTCCAGACCCCTAAACGCAGCGTTGGGCCTCTGCCAAGGACATTCACGTGCAGAACATCCCCATGATGCTGGGTTGATTTGGATTCTGTTTCACGTCGATTCGTCAGATTTCTCTCACCTCGCAACGGCTTTCCGTCCATTTCTCCTCACCCTGTGAGGAGGTGACGCCCAGCGGCCGGGCAGTAATAGATAACATGCCAGCTGACACCTTTTGCCATCCCTTGTTTTTGGGCGGTAAAAAAAAAATCCCACAGCCCATTTGTTCTATGATGTGACAGCACTGATGATAGGATGACAGATGTCTTACCAGCCCACCCCTCTGTGCCAACATCCCCCCTCGCCCCCTCCCCACCCCGCCCACACGCACTGAAACGGTTTGCCGCTCTAGGTGGGAGTCGACCACAGAGCACAGCTGCATTGCTCGATCCCGACAGAGCCCCCTTAACCCTACCTATACACCCCCCCCCCCCTCCAAACAAGAAACCGTCCCTCCTCTTCCTCACTCCCCTTTATCCTCCCCCCTAGAGAAGAGAGAGAGAAAGAGTGCTACGCCTCTTTGGCACAGTGCTGCCTCTTTGTTCCCTGCCAGGACGGCTGCAGGGTCAACTCTCATTCATGGTCTGGCCAGTAGAGGACGACACGTCCTGCATGGGAACAGTGGCACCGGGGCCTGCAGGGGAGGAAGGAAAAGCCCCAGTGGTGACATTATTGTTATGATTAAAAGCAGCTCCTTATACCTAATACTCATATTTGTTACCAGTTAGTAATAGGCACAAGGCCTAATCACATGTACTCTAATTGGTTTCACACGGAACAACACTGTAGTGGTAGCGAGTGTAAAGCATAATACTGCAGCGCTGCCTGCAGAACAATTCAATTACTTTGGACATGCTGCACAATTAGACTTGTGGAGTTCTGCAGGAAATGATCTCTGCATGTGAGCAGATATCGAACGATAAAAACAGTCGCTCTGAGAATCAATTGGTTTTTGATTGAACATATATCCAACTATTCTGATCACTGATTAAGTCAAATTTAAAAAAAAAAAATAAAAAAAAAATCCTGGTTTCAGCCAAAATGTGATTTCTGAGAAGTGGTTGTGGATTGATTTCCCAGTGAACCAACACCTGAGGGCCGAGGACATATCTGGGTGAGGGGGCTGAATACTGACGCCTGGCTCACCCTCATCACCACCACGAAGGTGCCCAGGTCAGAGTGTGGTTGTGTGATCAGGACGGCAGTGACACCTCCCTGACAAAATTAGGTTAAAGGTGACCTCTTATGTTTCATATAAATCTAAACTTAACATCTCTGGGCTTTGAACTCTCTTTACTGGTCATTTTGTGATAGGCATTTTATTTAACTGTTTTATGGTGTTTAAAAACCAAGATTTAGATGAGAAAATAATTGTCTTGTTAACAATAATGAAAATAATTTTTAGTTTCAGCCCTGCAGAGATCATTTTCTGTGTGTGTGTGTGTGTGTGTGTGTGTGTGTGTGTGAGAGAGAGAGCCAAGGAGTGCAGCACTGATGTGTGTACCATTTATCTGTCTCAGTGATTTTGTGCTATTTTGATTTGTTGCTCAGAAAAAATGCCAAAATTGACTCCCAGCACCGTGCCAGGTGTCATCCTGACACTCTGACCTGTGTGCTTGACACACACACACACACACACACACACACACACACACACACAGAGTTTTCTGTCTGCAGTTCTAATCTATCTGCACTATCTTCATCTTCGACTCTAATATTCCTAATCCCACGCACACTACACAGGCAACAGCAGGTGCGTTTAGGCACATTGTATGTAAAACAAACTCTTTCTTATCGTACAAGCACTTGAAACAAACAAACTCATTAGAATACATATCCTGTTCCCTTTTTGCTCTTTGTGATATTTTATCTAGGCTAATGTGGTATGGATATTCACTCTTCTGCTGACGTCGTCATTTCGTTTCACTACCATACACTGCGTGTTTGCATATTTATTATTTTTGCCTTCTTTTATTACCCCCCCTTCTTGCCAGGTTTTTGTAGAACATTTAGCTAATTGATTATCACATGCCTTGGCCTCATCAGCAAACCGTTATTTTGTAAATGAATATTCAAGAGAGATTTCTTCTCTCTTTGCCTTTGTAGAACATTATTTGTGGACAAAATATGCAAACATAGAGAAAGGCAGCTTGCTTCTCTGCCTCGCCGCCTAATTACATTTTGCGCTTGCACCTATACAGAGACACGGCATGTATTTATAGTGGAGGAGAATGAATTCACACGCTCCCCCGGCTGCAATCGTATGCCAGGCATCTGCTTATGAAGTGGCTCTTTCTCTGGGATGGTTCTGCAACTGCTGTCCCCCCACCGCTGCCGCTTCTGCCACCTCCTTACACAAGACGAAAAGACAGATCGAGCTCAGGCAAAAGAGAGAAAAGAAGGGAGAGAAAGGAGCTTAATTGCTGCTGCCCGCCGCCCCTCCAACACCACGGCCACAAACCCCCTCAGTAAAAAAACCCACCAGGCTCATCTTCTGTGTGATCAATTTGACTTGTTTACGTTTATGCCCCATCGTTCTTCTCGCCATTGCCATATTTGTGAGGAGCCTTGTCAGGGGAGAGGAAATGGATGGCGACAGGGAGGAAGAGAGAAGGATAAAAAGGGGGAGAAGGAAGGAGAGATAGACTGGCACTGGAGACGGTGTTCGTGTGTGTGTGTGTGTGTTTGGGGGTCAAAGAGTGAGGGATAGAGTGACAGAGGGAATTTGACAGACAAAAAGAAAGACAGAGGATGCCGGGAGGCAGCGAGGGGGTTTATCTGCAACATCCCTTGTCATCATATATGTAGATGCCTTTTGAAGTTTGCAGAGTTTTCCTGTACCTTTTGCATCTGTGCTCCAGACAACACTAAATAAAACCCAAGCACCCAACTGCACCCGGTTAGGCTGCTGCAGCTAATCGTGCTTGGCAGAACATACTCTGCTTTAATTTTAGGCATAATGATGATGAGAGAGGCGAAATGATACTTTAAAGAGCAGAGGAGAGTGGAGGAAAAAAAAAAGAGGGGAATGAAAAGAGTGAAAAAAAGGACAGGGGCGGGAGAGTGAGAGAAGCTGCGAAGGTGATTAGTTGTACTGGCGGATCTTGGCGGTGGAGGAGGTTGGAACACTAATCCTTGCTTTGGTTGGAGACATTTTCGCGCAGTGGGTCCCTTCTTTCCGCCCCCTCTCAATTTTAAGCCCCGTGTCAAGCTCAAGCCCTTCTTTTCCAGCGCTCACTTGCTCTCATTTCCTCTGCCTTCTGGCAAGCCATGCTATTTATAAGAAAAATCATTTTTCTCTTTCTCTCCCGCTCTCCCTCTCTTTTCTCCTTTAATTCTTTCCTGGCGTGTTTGATTTTCTGCCCTGCTTAGAGAAGGTGCCCAGATGAGTGGCAGCCAGCCAGGGCTCGTCTCTTCTCCTCTGCTGCCTCCCTCCTCTCTTCTCCTCTCTTCTCCCCTCTTCTTCCTCATCCTCCTCCCTCACATGTGACTTTTTAACAGGGCTGCAACAAGCGCAAAAAACACATTCAAATTTACGCTGAAAAAAAAAAACTAAAACCCAGAAGCAGGCTGTTGCTGCTGTATATTGATGACTAGCTCACGTTCAAAGCCTTCGCGCTGTTTTGCATAACCAGTGTAGCGATGTAAATTGGCCCTGTGCCCAGACAATAAGCCATAGATTTTATAGTATGACATCATTTATCCAGTGCATTATTTGATTGTTTTGGCTGGTTTCTAATTTGATGGATCTCACTGTTGTCTCTTAAAATAATCAGCATCACTTCTTCAGCTCATTCTGCTCAGCTCAGAAAGGAAGCAAATATATGTATTTATCACACGGCGGCCGCTGGAAGCTTTAGTACCTCCACAACTGCTGCCAGTGCATGTACTGAGCGATGTTAATCAGGTAGAAAATAGCATATATAGTTGCTCTGGCCTGCCTCATATATATATATATGTATAAACATATAAACATACATACATATATGATGTATAAAAACAGCACTTTACAACACATTAACATTCATGCCAATGCTCCATGGCCTGTTAATGCTTGGGGCCAGATATAATCCAAACTGCCATTGATTTGTTTGTCCTTTTGGCGCTTTTCCATGGTTTGGGTAGTGAATCATAGCTTTTTTGTTGTTGTTGTCGTAGTTGTAGCTCGTCTTGGCATCATCTGTTTAATCCATACATTCCTCGTTTTCCATAAATAACAGGGCAGAACTCGGCTCGGGCTGAAGCGTAACGCTGAGTGGTTTTGTTCTCAAAAGGATGACAGCAGCGCTCGAGGTG
This sequence comes from Paralichthys olivaceus, assembly GCF_024713975.1. Classification (NCBI taxonomy): domain Eukaryota; kingdom Metazoa; phylum Chordata; class Actinopteri; order Pleuronectiformes; family Paralichthyidae; genus Paralichthys; species Paralichthys olivaceus. Next base: position 3,586,204 of record NC_091106.1, read on the forward strand.
CTTCACAAACTCACACTCAAACGCGCACACACACACACAAGCGCACACTCTTAACCACACTTTTAGAGGTAGATTAAATTTAGAGAGCACCGAAAAGACACACTTCCATATCTCCGAGGCTACAGGTTCAAATTTCAAAAACGTATGCGCGGCAATAACTGAGCGACAGGAGAACATTCGAATCAGGGAACTAACTCATCAGCTGTTGAATAACGCAGTTTAAAAGGTTCGAGTTACACGGGGTGTCTTATTGCATTCACAACCTTTCTGCACCTCTTCCTTTCTCGCTCCTTTTCTCCATCTTTTCCCTGCAACAGCGGATTCATTTCCCTGACCTTTGTGCGGCCCGAACAGCACAGGGTCGCATTCCAATGTTTATTACGCCGCTGCTTTATTTCTCTATAAACTATGTGCAACTGGATAACGAGAGCTTGGGGAATCCGATTATGGATTTTTATTTCATGATTCTGGAAAAAAAAGAAGAAGAAGAAATGATTCAATGATAGTAAACAGTCACCTGGTCAGGTGGGTGGATGAAACACAAGGTTTAAGAATAGGACTGAAGCTTTCTAATGTGTTTGTGGGGGTGAGATGCAGCACAGTTCATGTGATGGTTGACAATCTACATGTCTCTTTGTGTATGTGCTTGGATGTAAATGCAGATGCACACACGTGCACTCACACTCTTGATTTTTTTTTTCATTCAAAATCTCATTAGCTGCTCGCTTCCACCCTCTTTCAGCAGAGGAATTCAAATTCTTTTTTTGTCTTCATACTTTGGAGCTAGCTGCTATATATCAACCTCAAATCCAAATCGTTCCTCTTAGTTTTCGGGGGAAGTGTGTTGGTGCCTTATATTCATTTTCTAGAGGTTGGTTTATATGGTAATGTGCGCCAAGGCAATTGTGCCAGGTGTGTGCCATGGACGTAAACACTGTGTAAGAATGGTAATTGTGCCATTTATTAAACCCAAGATGTGCAGCTTTACCTCCAAATAACCTTCCCCCAGCCGTGGAACCTGTGGCCCACAGCTGCCACATAGCAGTGTCAGGACTCTGTATTTAAAACAGTGAAGGTGGGGAGAAGCCGATCTTGCAGTGTTTGTGCTCACAGGTGAAAGAAGACAGATTTGGACCTTTGGATAACCCTGCACATTAGTTTCTCTGTGAGCCAAAGCTGTCCAAAAAGCAAACTAATCTACATCTAAACTAAACATCAGTCAGAGGCTGTGGATCCAGTGAGAACGTTACATAGCCTATGCTTGTTTTGTTTTTTTTGTTTTACAGTTCTTGTGCGAGCTGAATGTTTTTCCTTGATAGTTACATATGAGTGCCACTTGACAGAACTTTGGGTTTTTCATTTAGAAAAAAATATATAATTTTTGTGTCATATAAACAAGCTCCATTGCTGTTTATTTTGTACATCAGATCATTAATTATCTAAATCTTCAATTTCAACAAATTCTCTGTGTCTGTGTGAGTCTGCGTGTGTGTGTGTGTGTGTGTGTCATGACATCATTGTAATGGCCCAGACCATTGGTGAGACGAGGGAAATCCAGAGGGGCAAGAGCAGAAACATGAGTGCTCAGTCTATCAAACAGATGATTTTTCATTTGGAGGAAGAGAATAAAGTGAGTGCACACATCACCCTGTGGTATTATTCATCGCACTGGCATACTACAGCAAGTACAGTGCCAAAAATACTTCGATCAATTTTCTAAATTGATCTAACCTGTGGTTTTGCTTAAAACCTTCAGTCTTTTGTCTCCTTGACTTGTTTCAGATGTTGTTTTGATGTTGTTCAAAATTGTAATGACATGTAGTGATGCTGTCAGTCTGTTGTGTGTCTGTGCCACGTTGGTGGACTATCATATCATCATAGCTATATTAAGTATAACATTATAGATTTTAGCTTTAGCTCATAGTGGGTCATCTTATGGTATAGTATAGTTGTACTGGCTGGGCTGTGATTGACCCAGTGACTTGTTCACAGCATGAAAATGCACAGGGGCTAATGCTTATTACTGATCTATAGGTTATATATATATATATATATATATAACTTATACAATCCATGTTAGCTCTCAGGAACATAATACAGGCACCTAAAGCGAGATACACCTCCCAGGTTATCATTGCCTAAAAGAGCAGGGACCTGAATCACAAACATTCAGAGAAAACTGCTGCAGCTCAAGCTCAGGAAACTTCTCTGAGCAAGGAAGGGACAGAATGCAGGAGATAGAGCGGGTCGTCCACCAACCATGTCAGTTCGATCCCACCCCCCCCATGCCGAAGTTCACTTGGGCAAGAAACTGAACCCCAAATTGCCCCTGACGTTTGTGCTGGCAGTGTATTAATGATATGTGTAAGGAAGAGTGTGTGTGTGTGTGTGTGAATGGCAAAATTGTACTGTAAAGAGCTAGAAAAATGCCATAAATACAGACCATTTACCCTGTATTCGTTTTGAAGGAAAGAAATATATCTGTGATAACGGGCATAGAATAGGCTGTGAAATCAATAAGCCAAGTCATACACTTTTGTCTGTATTAAAACATGTTTTAAATGGCACTGGAGTGCACACCTCTGCAGAGGCAGTCCCTTATGAAACCACATTTATATTCAACAGATCTGGGTTTTTCTTTGGATCTGGACCAAAGTGCACACATTCATATATATAATAGTCTCCTAAACATGCTGGATTTTTTTCATCAATCAAATCAGATTTATGAATGACTCTCTGATAAATCTGTGAACAATGTATTTCTCCATCCATTACATATCCTTTCACCAAGTTTTGTGAAAATACATTGGGTAGTTTTTGCGTCACCCTGCTACAACCATAATATAATATTAATAATACACATACAGGAGTGAAAACAGAGCCTCTGTCATTGAGGTGATTATGAATACATTATTTGTCATTGAGGTGATTATGAATACATTATTTGTAAGTCATTAATATGTCTGTCATATACTACAACATGCATGAAAATAAAGGCCTACTTGCAGTAGCCTGCTCACGTGCTGATAGTTATTTTATTAATTTGCTCACACATTTATTTACCACGCTGGTAATTTATCTTTTTGATATTAATGGAAGAAAAGTGACTCAGCTTTCTTCAGTCTCTGTGATGGCCTGCATTAATGAACAGTCGGTAAAGTCTGTAAACTAGCCCACAGGGGAAAGAGCCAGAGAATAAAACTAGTTTAGTCAACCAATGTTAAACCCACTGATTAGATGATGAGCGTAAAACCAGTTTCAGAGCAAAATTCAGACTCGGTGTTCGAGCACAAAACAGGAGGCAGGAGTGAGAGAATACAGAGCTGCAGATTAATGCTTCATTCCCTCTGGTTGTGCTGCACCAGTGAGGAGTGTGTGGAGCGGTGTGTGTGGAGCGTTGTGTGTGGTGTGTGTTGCGGTCTAAAAGCAAAGGAGAGACAGCGGCACACAAACGGAATCCTTCACACACAGGTGAGTGCTGAATCACTTTTAAAACTGCTTTCAAAGTTATCTGAAATAATGTTAACGACGACTGTCTCTCCTCTGCTTAAGAAACTCTTCAGCCTCTGAAAAGTCCTCCTCCCTTCTCCTCACCGTGTTTCACCTCAGGAGCTCTCTTCAGGGCGAAGCTGGGGTGCTTTGTGAATAACTTTTATCTTCACCAGGATCTAGTCTGACTGTGTGGAGAAATTCTTTGAAAATGTCATAATTCTGAGACATTTTTTTGGGAATCTCGTCACCAGGTGCAACTGTTTGTGCTGTGGAGTTTTATGAATACAGCCCCCCGAACAATAACATCCCTTCGAATTAGTCAAAATGTCAGTCTCAGCAGTCAGTAATGGACTCCATGTGTCAGATACGGCTTGATTGATCAACTCCCTGGGCCACAAACTGCAAAACCGTCCTTTTCCTCAAGTACAGCCAAAGGAAGCAAATCTCTCTTAAGATCCCCTCCTTCGCGTGCTTGGTAATAGTGTCATTTATTTTATTTATTTAACTTTTTTTCAAATGACCACTGGGCTCTTAAGGTCACGGTCTGGTAGTCTCCCCGCCAGCTGCCAAATTCCATCATCAAACCAGAAAAAGCGCTGGGCGATTAAATGGAGTGAAACTTTTCAAGGATCTTGTCAAAGCAGGTGACGGGAGATGGAGGCACAGAGAGGAGGAGGAAGAAGAGGAGGAGGGAGTGGGTGGCGTTAGGGGCGGTGGCGATGGGTGATGTTAGTCTTCATCTTTTAATGACAGCGAGTGTATGAGGAGAGGACGTGGAAGGGGGAAGGTGGCGGGAGAAAGAGGCAGCATTTAGTTGTGATAGATACTGATAGAGATTGTAATGAATGTGGTGGGGGGCATGGCACCCTAAAGCGTTGCAGTGGTAATGCAGGGTGACAGTGTATTTGTACTAATAACCCTTAAAAGTGGTGATAAAATACTCCACTCCCCCTACTGGAGCCCCTGATGGATGTGCTGGGAGTAATTAAACTCCATTAGTCTGTGGGTCCACTTACCATGCATCTATGTGTGTGTGTGTGTGTGTGTGTGTGTGTGTGTGTTTGAACGTCTTAAAACACCACTCCCCTCAGGGATGAGACCGGTCCAGGTAGAAGAGCAAGCTTCACATGCAGTTGTCCCTGTGTGTGAGTTCCGTGTTCGTGTGTAACAAAACATATGTTGCTTTGGAAACGCCTGCAGAGTGACACATATTGTACATCATGTGACACCGAGCGTACATCGGGGCCCCTCACTCCACTGAATTCCCAGAGGTTGGCAGTGCACAGCAGGTGCAGCGTCGGCGTGTCAGTGCGTTGTCATCCAACACATCGCTGCTGTGACAGGGAAGCGCATTCTGCTGCTGTGTTTCTGCTTCACACACACACACACACACACACACACATATATAATATATTTACCAGAAGATGTTTTGACTCAGCATTGAGCCAGGGGAGAAGCCTGCGGCAAGACCACCATACGAGGTTCAGTGGGATTAGCACTGAACCGCGCACCCATAAAACCACAAATGCATGTGTACAGACATGCACCTGACGAACACACACACAGAGGAAATGCAAATACTTATACACAGTTATGTAGTGGCATATAAAGTGGTTAGTAATCTATCTGTGACCTAATAATAAAAGTAATTACGAATATGAACAAACGTGAAACACACACACACACACACACCCTTCCCCTAATAACCACTGAAACAAACCCGCCTGGACCTGCATTTGGTTCTGGAGGCCTCACACTAAGCTCAGTACGATCTGCAGCATCTCTTTTTTGAATGGCTGCTGAGCTGCAGCAACACACGTAAACATTTTATTAAAAAATTGAAGGCACTGTTTTGTAGCAAAGCTCTCAGTTGGCGTGGAGTAAAACTGGAGGGAGAGGGGAAAAAAAAAGAAATGAGACGTTCTGGCACACATCCAAAACCGTGTGAGCTTCTTCTCTTTCTTCTTCTCCTCGTCTGTCTCATTTCCTCCTCCCTCCCCCCTCTGCTCTCACTCACTCCCTTTCCCTCCACTCCTCTCTCACTGTCTTCTAATCACACTCTGACTTTACTTGACCTTTCTGTGGCTAATTAGTCAGCTTGTGGAAAGGGATTGTGGGTAGTATATCTCCACGGCGAAGACGATGATGACGATGCTCTGGTCTTTCTTCGACTTGCCGGTGAATTTTTCTTTCTGCTCTTCCCTCTTAAACACACACACTATAAAACTGCGGGCACTATGGTGACCTCAGTGCTGCAGGTGGATAAAATAGCGCAGTGGCTCAGACTCGAAGGCACAACGGTACATTCAACAGAAATTTGTGAAATCTATAATCAATTTTTGTTTGATCTCTTTTCTTTGATCCCACTCCAGTAATTTTCAGTTTTCCATTTTCAGTTCAGCAGCTACAGATGCTTCATAAAACCTGGTTGTATTGATGACAGCTGATTGTTTTAGTTGTGATACACTGGTGAAGAAAACAAATGTGTTTTTGTGTTCAGGCACACGTGCAGCCGAGAATGCTCTAGAACATGTGTTTGTGTGTGAATCAGCTGGATGTGACTCAAGTCCCGAGCTGAGGGCTGCTCCTGACGTGTTGATGTGTGCCTTCAGGTGCAGTGTTCTCCATTTCATGCATAAAAGACTTAGCTCACACGCACACATGCACATATGGTACGTGCACACACAGGGACAAGGTAAATGCATGCAAAATACCCACATAGACAGACACACCGGGGGAAGGAGAGGTAAAAGCAGGCATACGTGTGTGTGCGTGTGTGTGTGTGTGTGCGTGTGTGTGAGATGCTCAAAGTGACTCTTGTGTGATTGAGCGTGTGTCTGATGTTTCAGTGGCTGCTGCTTCATTATTACAACTCACACATGCTGTTTTTCAGATGAGTAACTGATCGTCCTTTAGCTGAGAAGAGAAATGTGAGAAGACTCAAATCAGGTTCCACTGGATCAGAATTGATCCAGTTAATAATCATATATGAGAACAAAACTCACATTGCAGGTTTATTATTTACGGTGTTGATGGAATTATTCTATGAATGTGTTAGACGCCATACACACAGTCTATAATACTCATATATTACTATTTCATATAAATGTTGGTAGCACACATATAATAGGCTACATTGGTTTTTAGCTCAATGTGGGAGAAGGTAAAATTTAAAAATGTGATTTCAATTAAAATGTTCTACATTAACATTGTATTTATGAAAGAGAAACATAAACTAATTTGTGCAGAGAAACCATTAAGTCTTCAAGCTTTTATTGTTTGTTTGTTTCTGGTAATTACTTTCAACACTATGTAATAATGGTCTTTTATTCTTTTGAGAACAAAGTTAATGAAGATCAGTGTAAACAATCTAATACCGTTAATATCATATGAATTATGATGATAATTATGATTATTATTTCTTTACATTTAAAATGGTACTGTGCAGTATAATTTTAAAATTTACTGCAGATTATTTTTCGTATCAGCTACTTCTCCATCAGAATCATTTTTAGCGTTTTGTAAAACTAATTTGTTTTTTTCCCTTGTTTATGGTTGATAATGGATTTAAAAATTGTATATGTTATTTGGTGGTGATGAATATAAGCAGCACTGTTTCCCATATGAAAAATTAACAATTAAAATAATACTTGTTCATATAATAGAAATGTGTCGTCTCTATGTTACATCCCAATAATCCTTTTGTGACCCCTCAGCGACCCCCTCGGGGACTCCTGACCTCTGGGTTGGGAACTGCAGACCTACAGTGTGTGTGTGTGTGTGTGTGTGTGTGTGTGTACTTTAGGTCAGGTGTGTGTTTTTAGCTGCAGCTTCAGATCCTGTTGCCGTTGTTGGTTTAATTTTCTCTCATTCATACTCTGTTCCATTAAACCGCAGTTCATCTCAGACGCCTCAAACAGCAATATGCATTTTTCAGCCCCTCAAAGAAATACCTTCAATCAAAGGTATATCCATCAAACATGCATCAATTACATGTTGATGTGAGGAGAAAGGACAATCTATAGTTTGGAGGATTTATTCAATTTGCATCCGTAATTGCGTGCAATTTACAAACTCATTATTTTACAATTTGGTGCATTTAACAGCAGCTGGAGGGCAGATAATGGTGGGGCTATAGGGGGCGAACGCAGGCCCCAGATGGACCCCCGAACATGACGCAAAGCACTAAAACGATGTTCAGCTGTCTGATTTCAAGACGTCAGATTTTAGGGGAGAAATGCTCGAATAGTAATAACACAAAAGAAATTTGATACCAGGAAAGAGAAAACAAGCTGGTAATGTAGATGATGGCATTTTTACAACCTGATTGGGATAATGTGCAAGATATCAGCTCTGAATAATTCATAATACATGTGCAATCATCCAGTATTGATTATTTTTAATTGCGCTTTTGATCGAAATATTCATTTTAATGTTTAATGATGAGCCTGAGTGTACAGTGAGTGTTAGAAACAAAAGACACTGAGGGCAGATTTTAACTCCGTCCAACATTTCTGCGAAACCACTTCTGTCACTAACACTATTAAGGTGACACAGCCGTGCAGCCTTTGTGCATTTATTACATTGCACGTCTAAAAAGGAGCATTTTGCAGCAAAGCAGGTCGCCTTGCTGCCTTTTTTTTTTTTTTTTTAAAGGCCTGGTTGGATTGAGGCTCGACCTGCGGCCTCGCTCAGCTCAAAAAGAGTCAAGGAAGCTCGATGGCTGTACAGAAAACCAGATCACACGTGCGCCTCGGTGTGTCCCACCGCGCGATGGCCTCTCCGTTCCTCTCCTCTCATAACTGATTGTTTACTGAGTGCTTTCCACCCTTTTTTTTTTTTCCCTGAGCCTGTAAGTATAAAATTTTAATTAGGAACACTGACAGGTCTGGCGCATGATCCACAGCCTTGCATCCATCACAGGGAAAAAAAGAGAAAAAGAAAAAAAAGAGAAACAGAGGTGTTTGGGGGGGTGGGAGGGTGAGAGACACTTTGTTTCTCATCTCTCTTTTTCCTCTCTCTACTTTCACATCTTTACCTTCTTTGCATCCCCCACCCCCCTCCCTTCCGCCTCCCCCAAACCCCCCCAATCTCCCCTCTCCTGAAGCGAGTGCCGGACTTGAGCAGCAGGTGCCATATTACTGTGTACAGAAAAGCAATTAGGCAGCATATTGGATGAATGAGGAGTGCATTAATATTAGCAAGTGCATTTGTCAGTGGCGTTTGATGCGAGTCCTTTTCTTTTCTTTCTGCAACATTAAGACTGTGGCACTCATAAATTCACTGCTTAAACCACCATCTGCCGCGCTGTCAGCCCACACCAAGGAGAGAGGAGAGGAGAGGGGAGCCATTTATTCCCTTCTGTCTCTCTCAGTGGGGAAAGAGAGTGAAAGACAGATAGATAAGAAGAAAATGCATTCATTCTCTCCCTTTCTTTGGCTTTTTTTTTTTTTCCTGCAGTGTTCCAGGGGGAAAGACCATGTATTAGGATTTATGAAGATGCACGCTGCACACCGAGCGACAGTCCTCTTAAATCTGGCTCTTTTCCTATTGTCTGGAGTTCTACCTTCTGCTTACCGGCACATGCGTAGACGTATTGCTCCTCATTGTGCTCAACAAGGACATAAATCCTTTGGTGTGCGCACGCTCAAATAGGCATAGAGAATAACTTAACACTAAACAGGTGGTTTTTGCGATCATAATTCAGTGCTGTGCGTGGCTGGAGGTTGTGCTTCTATCCTGTGACCTCTGCCGTTTATTTCTCTCTTTTGCTACACGTACTCTCGGCTTCATACCGCAGGGATATTTTTGATTTCTCTTACTGCTGACAAATCCCATCCAAAACAAATCCAACAATGCAATCACCCCATTAACAGGCGTTGTGTGTGTAACTTACATCCTGAGCCACATTGTGACACTGCAGTGACACGTAGTTTGTTCTGGGTCAGTCCCCGTACAGCAAATGTTAATGAATCCAAACTTTAAAATACTTCCTCAAACAAAAAACTCAGTTGGTAAAGGAAATTACTGAGCTGTTGAGTGCCACACAGGGATTTACTGACAATAAGAAAAATAGAATAGATAAACAACCAGGTTCATCATTTTAAATCCTAACCTGGCGCTTTATCCTTATTTCAGCCTTATTGTGGATATTACTCATATTTAAGACATAAGTTGAGATGTTTTTTGTGCATTTGTAATATTATCAGCTGAGGTGGTGGTGGGTGATGCTGGAGTGGATAGATTACCAGTGTGCCGGTGCATCATTGCATAAACCTATTATCAGATGCATTGTGTGCAAGTATTTTTAGAGGCGAGGAAGGAAAGGCATCTCGCTGCTGCTGCTGGCTGTGTGCCGGTGCCAGGCAATGCGCGTCATTGTGCTGCCGTGTTGTTGCCTTCTCTGGGGGCAATCGTCTAAGTGTCATGGTTCCTTCAGGTGCCCCCCCCCCCATCAGCTCCCCCCCCCCAAAGAAAAAAAAAAAACAGATACACACACCAATTAGAAAAAAAAGACAGAAAAAACAGAAAAGTGTCACAGGAAGATTACTGTCATACTGCTGTCACCATGATGGTGCCCCGCGGGCAGTACGGGGGCGGGATCGGTGGGGGTCGGATGGTTGGATGGTGGTGGTGGGGGGGGCAGTTGAGTACCACTCCCCTTTTCTTTCCTCTCTCTCTCTCCTTCTTTCTGTCTCCCTCTCTCATGTCTCATAGCCCCTCCTCCCCGGGCCCCTTGCTTCCCTTGGTGATTAGCTCGCCCCGCGGTGAGCACTAAGCGGCCTAATCTGCAACCGTGAGGTGGTGGGTGTAGAGAAGCAGAGAGACAGAACGAGAGACAGACAGTAACAATACACAATCTCGGGTGAGAACAAACACATGGATCCACACGTACACAAGCAACATTATTGGTAAAAAGAGCTTTAACCCCCCTCGTGCTATTAAGCTCACATGCTGGTGTTCATAGTCATCTGCAGAACATTGGTGAAAAAGCTAAGAGATGGTTCTAAGTGGGTAAAAATGCTCATGCTCTTATGTGCATCGTGTGTCTTATTGACTATCAGTAATGTCTTCCCCATGTTCATCCCTGAGATCGCCGACGCTTTACGGCCTCAACTTTTTTTTCAACTTTGACCTGCTGTACCTACACACCCTGTTTTCCTGTGCAGTAATGCTGGGTAGATGAATTACGGGGCGCCATGGCAAAAATGTTCAAATGGGCCAGCCGCTTATTCCCCAATTTGTGCTCTTTGTCTATAAATGCTGTCATCTTGAACTTTCCATGAATGCAAAAGTGCATCTATGATGGAATAACACATTTTTACCATTTATTTTAAACCTAGCATAAGTGATGTTAAGGCCACTTGGGGGCAGCAAATCTACACAACATTGACATATTATCACCTTTTAAATTGATTGTGCAACCTTGTTAGCAAACAGTTGTTTATTTACACATACAGTTGTTACCGGGCATCATAATTTTTGTAGTCACGTCTCTGGCCCCATGGTGGATGTAAATCCAATATTCACTCTCTATTTGCTCTGATTTTGGTCTCTACCAGCTTCTGAGGGAAATATCTTGCTCCTCTCTAGTCAAGGGTTATTTATTGTCACTGGCTTTAAAATTATGCTGAGCAGGTTTCCTCTGTAAATCATGCTATAAAAAGGAGGTGAAATTTCAAGTCTGACAGCTGAGCAGGTGTATCAATGGGACCTTAAAAGCCTTGCTCCAACTGTGCAGACTCTGTCTCCAAATTACGTCACCAACATACACAGGATACTTTTGACATGTCTTTGGATATAGTTATTGCCACCTAAGCATAACCACTCAATGTGACGGATCAACACTGCTGAACCCTCACATTAACTTCTTATAAAGTGCTGCAGACATGCCACAGAATGGGGTCTGTGGTTTTGTCCCCATGACTTACAAAGAAAGCCCATTAAGAAGGGATTTCTCAAGGGCAGTACTAAAAGGAATTACACCGAGCAAAAATTCGCCACATGAGCACCTGACTGTTGTTGTAAACCAGACTTGAGAAATGGTGCGGCTACCTTTAAAGTGATCCCTCCTTGAGTTAAACCACACAAGCCCCAACATGGCTCCATGCCATGTCGTTCCCCTTTGAATTGACTCATCTGGAGGCCATCACGGGCATATGGGCACCATCTTGTGTCTGACACTGGCGACTGGTAGCATGTGGTTTCTCAGTGGTAAACTGGTGGCTCTTGTGAAGTGTTGTGAATTCAGCATTTTGCCAGTGATGTCCGTCCCCATGGGCTGCGCACCACCATCTTATGTACACAGATTGTGTAGTCAGCCTTAAACAGCCACACATGCATATGCAGATGGACACACATATATGCACTCTCAGGGACACACACACACTTATATTAAACTTGCATCAGCTGTGCAAGAGCCCCCACATCTGCCTTAAATCATAACTGATCAGTCTCCCCAATCAACCATTTTGGCCCCGTTCAAAATGCTCCATTTCCTGACCCCAGTCTGCGTCTCTCTCCTCGTTATTAGTCAAAGCCCCTCTCTGTTTCTTTTTTCACAGTCCTTCCCCAAACACAGCTACTGCCAGGTTTGTCAGCCGGCATAGATTTAGCTGGCTTGTCAGTAACGCTGCTGTCCTAATCTCTATCACAGCCTCAACTCTGGCCTCGAGGAACGATGAGACACAGAATGAGGGAGGGAGAGAAGATGTTGTGCCAGAACTGCTCTTTTTTTTTTTTTTTTTTACCCCCCTTTCAAATAAGCAAGTATGTAACATGGCACAGGCCCAGCGCAAACCTACCCACTAGATGTTTATGACTAGAGAGATGCAGCCTCCCTTTGGTCCTATGTAAGACAAAGGGTTGGGGGGTGGGTGGGAGGAAGTAGGGGGTTTGAGAGGAAAGAGACTTGGCACAATGCTCTGTCTCGTGTTCTGAAATAGTAAGGGTCTCTTTCCCTACCCACAGCCGCCCCTCTGTACCTTCTCTTTTTATCTTTGATATACTTTTTTTTGCTTTCCTTTTACTTCCTCATAATAGCTAATGGCTTGTCATAAAGTAGGTTAATTTATGAAAGCTGGCCTGTGATTTTAAGGATCACATTAGGCGCATGTGCTTGTTTCTGGGTATTCAAAAAGTGTGTGTGTGTGTGTGTGTGAGTGTCTGTGTGTGTGTGTGTGTGTGTGTGTGAGAGAGAGAGAGAGAGAGAGAAAGATTATATGTTTGTGATTATTTGTACAGCTTCACTCAGTATTGTGCTGCCCTACTTTCTGTATCCTCATTTCTGAAGATGCAGAGACACTAAAAACAATAAAACCACCTGTACATCATTTCTTTCATGCCCTGTCATTTACGTGATGCTGCTCTGGTTTTTTTTTTTGGGATGGATGGATGGACTGCACTGGTAGAGGCATGACTTTGTACCTACATAAGAGGAACAAGAATAAACTTCCCCAGTTGGGATCACTGAGGAATCTCATTTTAAAAGATTTACAATGTAGAAACTAACACACATAGAGTTAGAAGATTAAGTTAATCAAGCCAAACATATGGACCGATCATTTCAGTTTGTTCTTGGATCAGTGGATGACCTACAGCATTGTGTCTTTACCAGCTTGCAGTGGGAACTTGGTTGCCCCCATAGGCTGCGGTCTGACTGGGTGCAACTGCCAATATTTTGGATGCAGACAGCAGACAAAGAGTCAGTCTTACATTCACTGTACACCATTTACAGTCCAACCATTCCAACGTTTCTCCACACAAACCACAAACAGCAATACTTTTGTAGGTGACAACATTTTGACTAATCTATGAATGCAGATTCAGTCAATGTGTCCCACCTCTTGCTCTTCACACAAACTGTTTACCTGCGAGCAACCCAAACCTGTTCAACCGGAAAACCAGAAGGCATGCAGAATCTGTTTATAGAGATTTAGTGACTGAATAACAAAATTTAACTGTGGTTTATCCTCATACAGTTTCCACTGTCGTTTTTTTAAAAGGGATATTTTCATTTTTTGGGGAACTTATTACCAGTGTAAATGCGAGACTCCTTGTAGCAGGTAACAGTGGAATTTGCTGCTGAGAATATGGGTTACATTATAATAATAGGTCCAGGGACTGCTGGACTCCATGTGGGTTATTATTCACACTTTAAATGGGGTCTGCTGCACATTGGCTGGACTATCTAACAGTTAAATCCAGTCCAATAGATTCATGCTCAGTGTACCAGACACGTTTCCTGCTTTAGTGGTGAATGTTTTTGTGCAAAATCATACATATAAAATGGTATATATATATATATATATGTACTACACAGCAAGGTCATTGTCTCACATATCTCTACTCTTACTCAGATATTCACTATACACTCTAGGCCTGTAAGACCTCAGATATGTCATTTTCTTCAAATGTACCTTTTCGGACTCACTTGCAGGTATCCTCAATGTCCTTTTTCAATCTGAGCTGTCGACTCATCCTGTCGGGTCCCATCTTTCACAAATCACACAGCGGCAGGACTGTGATCACTGAGGGACAATTTGTCAGCTATATGCATGAGTAAGCAACAGATTCACCATCCATTACAGTGACCGGACAGAAGAAAGTGGAAAGACAGGGTGTGTGTGTGTGTGTGTGTGTGTGTGTGTGTGTGTGTGTGTGTGTGTGTGTGTGTGTGTGTGTGTGTGTGTGTGTGTTGGCACTTGTGAGAGCTACTTTCAATGTTAGACCTTCAGAGGGAGAGTGTTTTTGCAAAGCGAGGATATAGTGTGGTGGTTGAGTTGTGGTTTCACGGTTAAAGAAATTCACCAAGGTTTTAGGGAATTGGTCCAATAACGGTCAGCTTTGGATGAAAATGTGTGTAAGGTGACGCATTCAATTATAACAGCTCATCAATCCTATACCATATTGATTTTTCTCAATTTTTCTCCTCTGTTATATTTTGTTGTAAAACAGTTTGTTCTCTTTAATACTCCGACATTTGTTGACCTCTTGATCTACACTTATGGGCCTGAGACACAGGCCTCATCCTCACTAATATATTACATTGTACTAAGTTTTATAATTCATCACTCTTCCTACTTTTCCTACATTTACGCCTGGTGACCGCACTGTTCCAAAGCGACCTTGATCTTTGACCTTTCACCATCACAATAAGCAAAATAAGTCCTACAGAACTTTGAAGAAATTCCCTCAAGGAGTTCTTGAGATATTGCGTTCACAAGAATGGGACAAACGGATGGACATACCAGTGCACGTACATATAGATAAAGCAAAACACTTAATGCCACTGGCTACTGGCTGTTACCACAACAGACAGATAAAAATACCCCACATGCTTTCATATGAAGGTTATGCATGGGTATGTGTATGTACATTGTGAGAGCATGGGTGAGACTGTGATGAATTTCCAACATTAAGGGTTTTTGACGCCAGGCCTCTGAGGCCCTGAATAGAGTAACAGACATATTACTTTCATCTACCTTTGTTAGTTCTAAAGAGAAAAGTAGACCCTGTTGAGCGTGTGTGTGTGTGTGTCTGCATATGTGTGTGCAATATGTAAGAGTGATTAGCTGAGTGGCAGCCAAGTTTTGAAGTTTTTTGCAGAACATAAAAAAATAATTCCTGACTAGCTACAGCTCTGCTTGTGAACCTTAGTCAGAGCTTCACTCCACTGAGACTGGTCATAACATCAAATCAGATAATTATTTTGTTTTTCTTCAACTTGGTTTAATTGAGCTTTTCTATGACTTTTGTGCTTTGCAATATAGAAACCGTGTTGTGGCAAATGAACTGAAAGACGCAGTGACCTGCAGCAGGACTTATTCCACGCACATCCTTATCACTCGCACCTCCGTACTCACTTTCTTTAAACAGATCCGCTTCAAGTTTTGCTAAACTCACTTTATTTTATTGCCGTTGACTTGCTAATAAAAGGCAGCTGCCCCAGTAGAAGAATAGCTGTCTTCTGATTCATACTGAACAATTGGTGGTTAAATGCCTTGCTAGAGGGCATCTTGGCAGCGGCTGATGTGTTTAGAGAGGGGAATGTACATTTGACTTCCTTACTCTCTCCGCACTCACCTCCTCTGACCTTTAAATGACTTTAAAAAAAAACATGACACCACTGATTTGAGGCCTGAATAGTCATTTTTGGGGTTTTTTGGAGTCAGGGCTACTGCAGATGAACTTTTACAATTTTAAGCAACATTTTCCCCATGTTATTAATTATCTACGTATGTGGTAGTACAGAAAGAGAATGAACATCACCAGAAAACATCTGGAATTCATCACAATTTGAAATAAACTTTCAAAACAGGGCTGTGGGACTTTAACACTTAAATGAACATCCACTACATTAAAGCCATTCACAGGGTGCTGATTAGACATTGTAGATCTCTGTATTCATTTAACTCCGTTCTCTGTGGCAACCTTCCCACACTGTGCACCAGTAGCATTGCCTTTTTTGTGAACCTGCAAATTTGCCATAGCTGAACACATAGGAACTGCATCAGAGAAAGCTGCTGGTAGACTAATAAAAAAAAAAAACCTGGGAAGTGTCCAAGAAAAGGTTCTGATGCTGCAGATAAAAAAAGAAGCTCCGCATTCATAGGACGGATCACAGTCTAAAAAAGAAAACAATCGATGGACAAACACGGATCACCATCAATGTGGCTTTTTCTCCAGTGCTGAAAGAAGAGAAGGGACCAAGGACAGACACGGATGTCCCTTCACAGACAGGTTTCTGACCGTACAATATTTGGATGTAGCTATTAAATTGACTTCACATAAATAATGAATTATCCAGGAGTGTCTACATATAATCAAAGTTTGATAATCCTGTAGTGACAAGCTTTTGCACAAAACCAGCTCCGTTAGCTGAGAAAAGCACAGCTCAAGCACATTAGTTGCAGCATAGCAGCAGTGTTGCATAAAGTTTCAATACATTTACACACACACACACACGCACACACATTCTCCTCTGGTGTGAATGGCCTTTGGCCACAGGCAGAGTTTTCACAGTAAACTAACCTTGATCAATAACCTGCTTTGGACCTCAGCAAAACCCACTGTTCTCCCTACTGCTGGATTTCAATATCACGGCCGTTTGAACACTGTAGCCATGGGCCAAGTGTATGTGTGTGTGAGTGTGCACATGTGAGTATGTGTGTATAACTGCTGCTGCATGAATTTATGAGAGCCGCTGATCATGTGTGAATGTGTTTGCGGCCTGGTGTGCTTACAGAAATCTTTGTGTGTGTGTGTGTGTGCGTGCGAGTGTGTGCACGAGTGTGTGTGTGTTTCACTAAAGCCTCGGGGTCTGCTGTGAATGGTGCTAACTGGCCCTCTGAACTCTTCCCTGTGAAGAGAAAGAGAAAGCCACCGGGCATGTGCAGAGGACAGCATGCCATTTACCTGGGCTACGGTTGTTTTTTAAAACTGGCAAGAGGGACTTCCATACTCACACACACACACACACACACACACACACACACACACACACACACACACACACACACAAACAAACACGCACACAGAAGATACTCCTGCCTTTTGCCTCAAACGCAAAAACACACCTTTGCTCCTTCGCCTCAAACACAAACACACTTAAAAAGTTTTTTTCTTTCATTTCTTCATTTTTATTTTTGGAAGCGATACAGGCAGTACTACCCCTTCGTTTAAAGAGCCTAACCGCTTCTCTTCATGTGCCCTTTTCTCACTTCCTGCCTCTGCAAAAAGGCAACGCCGTGCCTTAGCGAGACAACCTTGTGGCTCTCCGATCTGTTTGCCTTACAGTGCTCTTTATATACAGTGAAGTGGGGCCGTGCATTTGGCGTCTGCCCTAGCTGAAGCTGGGCCTTCAGAGGAGTCTGTCGGTATTTTGACTCGGATAAAAAACAATGACTGGTGAACTCTGGATGTTGAGCTATAGATAGCACATAAGAGAATGTAAAGACATGGCAAAAATTGTTGTTACCCTCTAACCCCATTGAAACCATGCTCCATTCCTCCTGAAGTGTGTCAAGATTAGATGCTCTTTTTTCATGGGGACCCATTCACCTTTGCTTTGCCTTAGAGTAAAACAAGGAAGCCACAAAAAGAGCTGAATTTCTGCTTATTCTACCAAGAACCTTTGTTCGGATAAAATTATTGCTTCTTCATTGAAGTGGTGATACATAGGTGGATTGTTGTGATATTTCAAGCAGACTATCTTCGGTCAATATAATCGGTTTTTAAATAGGAAATAGGAGAGGAGGAAAAACATATTTGCCAAGTTTATTTGAGATAAAGGCAACAAGACCATCTACGAGCAGCTTGATGTTCCTTTGACCACAGCTGCTATAACCATTAAGAAGTTTAGGGTCTGCAGGACCATGGCCAACCTCCATGAATGTGGCCACAGGAGGAACATTGACCACAGACTGAACAGAAGGAAAGTTTGACTGGTGGAAAAAGAGCCAAGGCAAACCTCAAAGCAGATAGAAGTTGACCTCTGAGGCCAAGGTGCAACGGTGTCTGGTCACACCATTCATCACTATTTGACAGAAAGTGGGATCCATGGAAGACGACTGAGGAAGACCCCACTTTTGGAGGAGAAAGAAAAAAACTGGAGTTTGTTGAAAGAAATTTTGAGAAGCAAATGTTCAAAGCTTCTGCCCTTTGGACAAATGGAACAAACTCAGGAGCTTCCAAAAAAAAGAACCCTCCCCATGGAGGAGCCTCGGTTATGTAATGGAGTTGCTTTGCTGTGTCTGGCACAGGGAGCCTGGAATCAAATCAAATGAAATTAAATCAAATGACATCAGAGATGTTGAGGTATCCAGTGGTGAAACATACAAAGCTCTCTGACACTGAGCCGTCTCAGTCACATGTCTCGGCTCCTCCAGCAGGATGATGACCTGAGAGATTCTAACTCAGCACAGACTGGATAAGAGTAAAACTCTGGACCGTTTTGAACTGGTCTGCTGAGTGCCTCCAAGGAGGTGGAAGATCATTTTAGGGTTTTAGGGTCATAATACATTTGTCTGTATCATTAAAAAATATATCTTGCATTGAAAAAACAAAAGCAATATTTAATGTTTAACCTGTTAAATACTCAATAGAGAACTGTGCCAGTTACTTTAAGTTTCATATATATTTATAATATATTACTAGCACATGCGGATGTGCATCGTTTCTAAGTAATGAGCAGTGGATCAGCCATAATTTTTATACAAATACAACTCACATGAGAGGTGAAAAAAGAATTTCAAACCCATCTGCTTTATCTCATTCTTTGTGTGTGTGTGTGTGTAAAATATCTCTCTGTCTCTTCATGTGTCTGTGTTAAAATCTCTCTCTGTCTCTTTGTGTGTGTGAGTGTGTTTGTGTGTATATGGGTGGTGGTTGAATACAGCTGACCCAGATGTGTTAAGTGGGTCAAGGGAACACCACCACCCACACACTGGGGGTTATGGGTAGGCAGGAGCATGCTGGTGTGTGTGTGTTAGTTAGTGTATATGGGCTCAGGACACTGGGGCAGTGCCCTGATTATACTAGATTAGTTTTGGGAATTCGTCGCTCCTCCTCCTGCCACATTGTTTGATATTTAATATTACATATGGGAAGTTTTGGATCTCAACCAGATTTTAAGGTTATTGTGTCTGAACAATGTCGGTATTGGTGGTAAAGGTGGATCACAGCGTGCTTGTGGGTTAAAAAAAGGTGTTCATTCTAAAATCACAAATAACGAGGATTAGATTTTATTTCATTTTATCGGTTTTGTTACTTTTAAATCTGCTACTCTTCTTATTTTCTTTTCCACTGTCTTTTTCCAAAAATAATTAGATTTTTTGAAGTAAGGGTTTCAGTCACTAGATTTAAATGTACAAAATATTGAGATTTTTGTCCTTATTCCAAATAGCCAATTTTCCTAATAAGCTGTTTATATGGGTAATAAACATGAATATCCCAAGAATATTCCCATTTTCATTCAGCATTTCATACTCTGATTATAATAGAATGCCTCCATGATGTACATCCTTCAGCTATGCTTTTTATAACTTTATCACATGATTATATTTTACTATCACCAGTGGTGGACTTGTTTAACTGTGCAAACAAAGCGTCCCCCTTTTCTTCCTTTGACCACTTAATTGGAAAAAAGCTGGTGTTGCAATATTGTGTCTTGATATCTTTGTCTAAGACATGTTTCTCATGTTTTTGTTTTGGGCATGAATCTCTACCTCATCTTTGAAAACGTTCTCAGAATGTGTCGTAAACGTGTCTTATCTATAATATCAGCATATCTAATGTCTCAATTGGTAAATATTGAAATTGAAATCAGGTCAAACTCAGAATATACACACTGCATATACTGTTCACATTACACATATCAAATTTCATATCAATATTTTCATATTTGAAATAATAATGGAAAAGTTACAGTGTGTGTAAAACTACTGATGGTTTTGCTGTATTTTTTCCAGAAAGTACACCTTCTGAGGAACACCATGCTCACACTGGGCAGGGCCTTAGTCCGTCATGGCCAATCAAACTCTTATCGGACAAAGTGGCTGTGCCTACAAGAGTAAAATTATTTCAGTAAGTGAAAGTAAAGAAAAGTTAGAGTGAATTTAATCTTTGAGACCCAACAGGGCAAACACAAGCTAAATAAAATGTAACAGTTAATGTTAGCTGTTGTTAGCATCTGGCAGAGTAAGACTGGTTGGTGAACCACATGGTGCATGCTACCCTTCACCTTACTCTGGCTAATGTTGTGGAGAACAACATGTTTAACATGATTTCAAATTTTTGGTTCAAGAAGAAATGCCTTTTTGAAACTCACGTTCAAGTTGCTACAAGTGGCTTGTTCCTACCCACCTCTTATCTCTTTTGATAGCAAACCACAGGTCAAAATCACCGCAAAATCGTTTTGATAATTTTATTATTTTTATTTCCCTGTCTGACTGACGTAGACATCCATGGGTGCTGATCTCCATCATGGCAGCATCATAGAATACCTTCCTCCTTTAGTAATGTATCTTCAAAGTAAAAGCGCAACATTTGTGTAACTGCTATAATGCTACATAAGAAGCTGAATTACAGAGATTACATTTTGAAAAGTTGTGACGTTTGGTCTGAAGACGATTATTGAACAGACCTCTGAAATAGCTGACATATTATGTCTGAAAAATAATAGTACCAGTTACTTACATATAAGCCACACACACAAACAAAGATAACAAAAACATTGACTATAAAATGCAGGTAAACCAGGTAGGCACCAAATGTGTCTAACTTCACTCTGCATATATAAGCTTTGATACAAATCTCTGCACACAAACAATAAAAAGTGACAGTACATTGTAGAGCTGTTTGAGGAGGACTCAATAAAGGCAAGGAACAATTCTGAAGTAGCTCTGGAGCATTAACAAAGACAGAGAGAACAGAACATTCCAAACAGTATGTATGTTTAGAACAGCCACTGCACGTGTGTTTGAATCTTTGAGAATTTGCACACTGCACTTACAAATGAGAAAACAGAATATAATACCTTTCTTCTACTGTAGGAAAAGCAGTCATGCTTTGAATCTGTTGTGGGAGGGAACAATGAATACTGGGTTACAATGTTCTGAATATGTTCACAAACATGGAGGGTTTCACATTTTACTTTGCAAATGTTGAGAAATTAGCTTAAGACTTGCAAAGTAATTGAAAAAAAACAAAGCTGTAGTTAGTGTTTGTGCTCTCTGTTTACATCAAGCAGTGCTACTAAGCAACCTTACCAACATTTACCATGCAAGCTGGTTTACTTTGCCATAAACCACGGAGACAACCCCTCATTCTGAGGGAAATGGATCATTCAGGGTGTGATTATATTCAGCTTTAACCTCTTGCTTGGATGAGACTCAAACCAAATTTAAGGATTTGTTCCTAAAATTGCATTTGTTCCTAAAATTGCATTATTTCCAATGATGTTAAAAAGGTATTGTGGTATTACCACCTAGCATCAGCTTACAGCATAAACTACTCCTTTGTTTGATGTGGTGACGACCTGATTAGTGACTGGTCCTCCTCTTGTCTTTCTGGTGCCTTTCTGGTTGTGTCCCCAGCGTTGGTGTAAATGGGGCAGGGAGCCTGGTTGGGAGGACTGGGAGGAGAGATGACAGCCGGGGTGGCACGCTGACTGGAGGAGTGCCAACAGATCTGAACCAGGTAGAGGTACGTGCCAACTCTGCATCTATATCTCTCTGGCTCTCTGAACTGGTGCCCATCATACTTACATTCAAGTTTATTACCTGCATTACCAGATTCCCATTTTTGTTTCCAATTATCTGTCACCTCGCCAGTGGTAGTTTATACAGTAATACTTTTGTTTGTTCAAAGTACTGTACCATGTTGATGTATTGATATTAACTGGAAATCAGTTTTGATGTAGGAGATGTGACTATAATGATATTCAGAGAAGTTAAAAGCAATAACACACCAAAACGATTTACAGTGCACCGTCAAATCTAGAGTCAAAGGTTTGATTTTATAGGCTGGACAGAAAGAAAGACACAATTCTGGCCAGTTGTAATCTTGCCATTGAGTTACATGACCAAAACTTAACACCAACCTGGTAAAACTTCTGCAGGTTTAACAATAGATGTAAACATCTGCCCAGTATTAATTCAGTCTCTGCTGTGTAGGGCATCAAGGGTTAAGGACAAACTGTCTGTCTATGGAGGTTTTGGATTACTCACACTTCTCAGCCAAACTTCCAGATGAATTCCACCAATGAGCACAAGAGCCACGTGGCTGTGTGGGGTGCCCTCCAGCCACGCCAGGCTCTGAACTTGTCGGCTTCTTTCTCTACAGAGGTTGCCACCCAATGGCTGCCCAATGGTGTCTCAGGTGCGCTGCTGCCAAGGGTGTATCGAGTTGTCCACAAAAAAGGGAGTTACCCCTAAACTCTACAACTCAACACTGATATAAACCTCCTATCTTGGATGGTCACAGAAAGCTGTTGTTCTGCTGCCATATATCATAGTTGTCCAAAAAACTAAATTTTTATTGCCCCGACTAAATTCAAGGCCAGCATTCTTAGTTCTTTCCACTCTTGAGACGATTTTGAAATCTTTTGGTGCAACTCTTAGCCTTTGGTGAAAACAGCATAAAGAGAATGTTGCTTTTAATTGAAGCCATCTTAATGTGGATGGGCCCTGAGTTGAGATGGCAGCATTTGCTTTGCTTTCACAAGTGCAATCAGTGCGTAGTCCTCTGCTACTTTCCACAGGCTGTCCACCTTGAGTCCAGACTGTCAAAGAACAGTGGCTGTTAACTGGCTCTGAGACAGATTGACAACATCGGGTGCTTTAATTCAACCAGTGTTATCCCATTAAACACGGCTGCTCGGGCCAAACTGGCCGTTGGCTACATTCTCAAATGTTTGTATGTCTGAGTATGAGCCAAACACATCCCCTCAACAGACAGGTCAAAAGCTCTCAACTCAAACGGGGCATGTGCCAGAGACATGCCCTCACACACTCATATGCACACATTTGCTGCAAGCCTGTGGCCAGATGGCGAGTAGACAGGGGTCAGCAGCAGCCAAGTGGTGTCCACCGAGGGATACCCTGGCCAACCAACGCCCCCAGGCTGGCTGGACCAACTCAACATGACTTGTGTGTGTGTATGTATGTCGACAGAGTGAGAATGAGAAGCCAAGCCTGTTGCCTGTGGCTTTGCTTTGCTGTTAAGCGGCCAGAGCAGGTGATGAGAGGTCTGGGTTGGTTTACATCCCCAAACACTTGTTATTCTGCATTTGTTTTTATCTTCACATAGGTTTATGAAAGCAGCCACTGTAGATTGCTGACACTAGATTGTATGCTCATACTGAAAGTTGTGTTTTCTTACTGAAGATCCATTTCAGGATTTATCATATAGTAATTATATATATTATAAACTGCTCTGTGTCTTTGTTTATTTTTAATTCGTAAACTGTCCTTCTTTTTATTTTTTGTGTTTTTTCATTATTATTCAATTTTATAACAATATAATCATTTATTGGTGAGGCCCTTCAAGTATCTACCAAATCTGAGTGTGATCTGATACTGTTATTTTCCCAAATGTGGCTTAAATATCAGAACATTTAGCAGCATTTAAATAACAGCTGTAGGTTACTTCATTTGGAATACTATATTTTTTAGTTCAGAACTATGGAATTGATCAGTGTAAATCATTGACATAATATAAATTAACCAGGAGACTGTGACTTATCATACTGATGTGACACGTTTAAATCGAGAGCAGATGTATTAGTCTGTCAGAGTTGTCTGAACTGCAGAGATTATTTTTGTGTTGATGTCATTTCAACTGTTAAAAGTCATGCTCCATGACAAGAAGCTGCAGGTTTTCTACATACAAATACATTCAATCCCTTGCAGATGCATTGACATGCAGCTTTACTTTACTTTGGTAAAGAAATGCAGTGGGCTGAGTTTAGCAAAAAATGATTACAATTTGAGAATTTATATTATAGCCAATACTGATCTTTAACCCATGGGTTTGTGGGCCTGACAAAGCTTGGAATAAAGTACGTATGAAAATTAAATCCAACTGCAACAACAATTATGCAAAGAAAGCAAATGTTGTTCTTTGACATAACTTTAGATTGCACAAAAAACATCTGGCCTAAGGCATTAGTGTCTGACCCTGGAAACATCTGGGAAACTGTGAAAATCCCCCATCACACACGCATTCATACAGTGCTTCTATTAGCAGCACTTTTTTGTTTTTGTTCTATGAGGGGCAATTCCGGGTTCAGCATCTTGCCCAAGGACACTTCGGCATGCAGATAGAGAAGACTGGGGATCGAACTGAATCCACTTGTTTTCCAGCCATATGCAGTTTCAAAGACAAATTAGTTACAATAAAACCCAAATGTTTTCATGAACTATCTGCTTCAATCAAATCAAATAATTACAATCTTTAGTTTGTAGATGGTGCCTCAGGTTTTCCTGTTTCAAATATACCTGGATGACTATTTGTAGTGTGTGTTGCTAAATCATAAATACTTGTGATTAGATTTTATATGAGTTAATATATCCATCCCCTGTGGAGACACACTCATCCTTCTGATATTACTGAAACAGAGCTGAACCCCCCCCCTCAGGTGGACAGTGCCTTTCTTTGGCACGGCCCTGCTTGGCACAAGTCCAGAGTCCTTAGATGGCACAGACCGACTGTGCAGTGGCCAGCATCTTGACTATTGTTTGTAAATGCCACTATACACACACACACACACACAAACACATACACACACTCAGTCTCCGCCAAGTCCACTTATAGGCCATGGGAGGATAAACTCATGCTTTGGACAAACACACGCACACATGCAGCCAAAACCAACCTAGACCACTCTGTGGCCAAAGGCGTTTGCAGCACCGTCCCACACAGCTGGGAATCCCAGTGTTTGGTTCTCCATCTCTCTGGGAAAATCCATCTGAGATGAAGGGGAGGGAGGCAGGGGGAGGGGGGGGGGCGTTGGGCTAAGAAAAGCTGGGCAATCAAACATTACATAGTGTTAAACACTTCATTTTCAATCCCAGCCGACTCCATTCCCCCGCCAGTGTAATTGCCGCGGTCCTACCTGCCACCAGTGGTCCTTTATGAAATGACTTCTGAATTGAAGCGCATGGACGAGGAGCCGCGGACGACTTGAGGAAGGGTCCCATTAAATAAGAGATGGCTAATTACTTTGTCCTCCCTTTTGTCCTGCGCTATCCGGGCTCTCTCCGCCATTCATATATCTTACTGTAATGAGTAAAGCCAGAGCCTGGCACCTGTGTTCGGTAATTAAACATATAAATTCTCCCCACACAGAAATATGTGTACTCACCAGGATTGATTTATAAGGCCCTCTAAATTGCACAGTTGAGCTTATTTTCACTGGCTGTTCTTTTTTTCTTCTTCTATGGAACTGAGAGAGTGGTGGGTCGTTCATCAGCTCAGTGGTGGAAAGCTCAATCTTTTAAAACACTTGTCTCCTCAGAGTAAAGTTCCTTCTTTCCATTGTTGCTGTTTGTGTTATATGTGGAATGAGCTGTTGCACCTTCGTAGCCAAGAACCCCAAATGAAAAATGTACTCATAAAAACACACTATGATCAAGAAGGGGATCCAAATGAAACAGGTCCATGACTCATTTATGGTCCCTGCTGCTCGTAACTCACTCATACTGTACTTTGGGAAACACTGAAAGCGAGAGAATCATTTTTGGTTTTCAGCTCGTATTTCCTTGTTCTCAGTGTGATTATGCAGCGCAAGTCTCATGTGATAAGTTTCATACCGAGCTCTGTGTAAAATATTACCTTCTCATTTTACTTATTAATATTATGTCCACATTGTGGAAGCTGATACACGTCTTTGAGTAGCTCTTAAACACTTTCAACATTACTCCCATTGTGTGGAATATCTGAGGTTTCTTTTCATTTTTTATTATAATTTTAATGGTATTTTGCTTTTGTTGGTCAATAATACATATTTCTGAGAAGTTCAATTCGAACAAAAATAAATGAAATAACTGATGATCTGTCAACAGTTCATACAACTACCATGGGCCACACTGGATGCGTGAGCAAGTGTGTGTGTCATAGAGCGTCTTGCTTTTCATTTCAGTGCCCATGCAATCAGATTAGAGCAGCCACACTGTCCTGGTGAGCGACTGCTCTTCTATAGAGTCAGAGTCTCACTTATTATCTACGCGATTCACAGCAGAATGCAGTTTCAATGTCTATCCGTCAAATTTGTCACAAACAAATATTTGCAACACTTCCTGTGCACGTTCCAAAGTAAAAACACTCCAGTGTTTCTATTGACTGAATACATTTATGTGTTTTAACGTATTTTTTATTGTTATTAGTGCAGTACAGGAGGATGTGCAGCTTCATACTGTACGTAGGCTACTTTTATTCACAGAAATACGGTAGCCGTACCAGAAACCCACATTGCAGACAAGCAGAAAAGACACTTAACCTGTGAGATGCAGATCACGCGCTGCAAACACACCTTGTGTGGCTCGGGCTTTAGAAGTACTAAGAGTTTTTTGTTTTGCCAGGAGTGTCTACAGATATAATGAGGGCCAGGGGGCTCAGTTTAGGCACTCAGCCTTTCAACTGTGTCATGGGTCCATTCACACCTTCGATCCGTCCATCCGAGCTGTGATCAGCTCAGGAATGACTTCCAGGTGTAAACAGGGCCTCAGTGTAGCTAAGTGAAAGACTAGTGTGTGAATTCCTGTTGTATATATTGATTCCATTTTTGATATATATAATAAGAATAAAACAACCCGGTTTCAATTCACTTTCTAATGATTTATGGCATCATAACTGTGTCATACTGCACACAAGAGGTTTTGAACTTCTTTACTTGCAGACATGATTGTGCTGTTTCCACAGAGGTGCAGGAATTTATGTTACAGTGAAATATGAGTCAACGCTGAGTAAAATGTGACAGGAGAGAGAAAACAAAAAGGACCAGAGGGTTAACAAGATTTTTAGGGCTAATGCCAACTGCTGGAAACAGAAATGCAGCATCTATGTAGTGAAACTACCCCACGGACACAGCCTCAAGCTACTCTTCCAGGTACAACAGGTACGCACACAGAACTAAACGAGGGAAAGTGCTTTTAGTGACGTCCAACAGACTCTACAGCTGCTTTCCGACGTGCACTAGACTCCGGACAATGTCAGGAGATCAGTGGTCACTCCACATCACACAATCCTCAGCAGCACAGCCGCGCAACCTACAGATCATTGCTCCCTTTCTATGTTGGGAGGGAGGGGCGGGGTTCTAGCAGAATGTGAGGGTGGAATTATCCACACTTAATCACCTTCATAAAGAATAACATCACATCATGTCAACTGAAGACTCCTGAGTGATCTGATGACAAGTGGTCAGCTCTAAGTTCAGGTCAGAATTCATCCTGACCTCCGATCACTCAGACTACAGTCAGTCTGTGGGAATGTGAATGCATCCAGGGCCCTACATGGGCCTACTCATCTGACGTCCGATCACACTTTTACTTCACAGTTTAAACATAATTCACGTACTTTTCTTGGGTAAAATCTTTCATTCATTCGGTCCCTCCTGACTCAGGCCGCTGTCTTCCTCTCTCCTGGCGCACACACACCGACACTCACACAAAAAGTGTTCGATCACATCTGTAAAGTCAAACTGGCCTTCGCACACACAAATGATGTGAGCGATGATCTGCATACGGAGTGACTGAGCGAGATCTGTGGTCGCAGGAGACATTCAGGATGCTGTTTCATGCCAAGTGCGAACAGACGAACTTAGAGTTGTCCACTTGTGATCCGATCTCTCAGGACGCATGTTAACACCAGGTCTGAGCAGACAGGGCCTAACAAAAGAACAGAGGGAACAAGCTCAGGTCACGACAGAGAGAAATATGTACTAAGACTGAAGATCTCATGAGTATTAAATGATCTGGTCCACAGAGTCAGAGAGAGTAAAGGTCAGTGGCTTTACACACATCCCCGATGTTCTTTTTTCTGTAAAGTATTTCAGTATGAGCAGAGTCTGTGAAGCAGCATATAAAATATGAGCCTCAATCTCTTTTATGGCTGATGGAATTCCCTATTAGCCGACTGGAGAATGTTTCCCAGCTGGGAGTCTCAGTTTGAATGAGCTGTGTTAAAACCTAATGAATGTCATAATCAACTGGATATACTTTACAATTAGAATGGATCTGCTGTTATACACCCATCTACCTTTTAACCCTTTGCTTTGTTCACCCCTGCTACCCACCTCTCTGTCTTTATTTGCTTTTATTTTGCTCTCTCATTACTCATTTCTGAAGATGGCATTTCTTTCTTTGCTTTGCTTTATGATTTCTTGTTCACTTTCTCATTTTTTCTTTGCCCCTTTTTTTTTTTTGGTTTCTGCCGAGGCCTGAAGCTTTCACAGCATTCTTGACACTTTTGTTAATAAATCATTGGGAAGTTAATGAAAACGGCATTCAGGCATATCCAAAATGATTGTGTTCTTTGTCATGCTAATAAAGTGAAAGATGTTCGTCCAATGGGTGAATGCCTGCACATTACCAGCAACTTCTGATTATATGCGTGCTTGTTGCACCTCCTTCTTTCTCCCTCACCTTCTCCTTGTTTTCCCTCACCTTCTCCGTCTCTCAGACAAATGCTTCGGCATATTTATCTCATCGGCTATCAACAGGAATCCAATAGGTTCCCGAAGCAGACATTTGTGTCGCTTTGAATAGTACTGAAGGAAATACAGGGAGCTGGTCGCCTTGACTAGTTGTTAACCTCTCCTTTTTTTCTCCCTCTCACTCCCCCACTTGTGTCTCCACATACCCCCTTTGTGTCTGGGCTTCACATGCAGGAGAACTGAACTTAATTTACCTCTGAACTAAATCAAATCAAATAAATCAAAAGTTGGCAGCGTCTTCCAGTGCTTTGACGGACAGCGACGTGCAGGAGGTTGCCAAGATAATTAAAATGAAAACACCAGCTCCTAATTAAAAAATAATTATCTTAGGATTGATTTTGTTTTCTATACTTAATGATCATTTTTATATTATATTTGTTCTATATATATACAGACCACTCAGTGTATTTTCAATTCATCCAATCTGTAATATGTAAATGCGGATGTGGATGATTTATGTTCAGTTCTTTTCTTTGTTTCTCTATTCCCAGACTTTCAAATTATGAAATTGAATTTGTCTAAAAATATGAAAAGTGTGTGAACATTTATTTTAATTCAAAAACTTTAGTTATTCATCATAGTTTGCTTTGATTAAACAATATTACCATATAAATACTTGATAAGAAACTATTCGAAACAAGAAATAGAAATATGGGATTTCATATTAATTGATGTGTCACACTAGGATGTTTCTAGTGAACAGTATTTAAAATCCTAATCATTTTTTTTCTTAATTTGGAGTTTACTTTGCACAATAATAATTCCTATAAGACAAAATGACAAACTGTGACTCATTACATGAGTTTAGTTTTTATTTTGATATTTTCAGTTAATCTAATATGATAATACAACTTTTTGAAAGTAATCAAATACATTGTAATGGTGGTTATTTTCTAATCCTGTTCCCAAGATGTCTTAACAAGCAGAATCTTATATTCTTTTTTCATTCATTCACATTAGACACATGTACACAATGATAAGGCTAAGGATTTAGATTTTACATAAATTAATTCAGAAATAGTTATTCTACACTTAACAATCCTGTTTTAAGTTGCATTTCTTTTCATTTTATTAATTTTTGTAAATTTTTCCAAGAAATTACAATTTATTTAGATTACAGTGACAATGTAGTGATAATCTGGTTGCCTCACTTCTTTGTTGTCATTTTTAAGTCCATACATCAGCCGTTCTCAACCATTATTTGGGGGGATACCCAAACATTTTATTTATTTGGAATAAACATTTTAAGCAACAATTTGAAGGAAGTCATTTTTGGTAGGATTTTTTTTTTGGTTACTGCCCAATTATTGATGTCCACTCTGGAGCCAAAACAAACATGAAATATCAATAAATAATTTGGATAAGATTGAGAGGCTAAACTTGAGACTAAATATTTGTTGGTCCTGTGTTTTCCGAGCCACAGACCTTCATTTTCCTCCTTTCCCCCATCACCAACTAATCCACCTCCATGTATAACCTGTCTCTCCTCTGTCCCCATAGATTACAGCTCCAGGTACATTGGTCTGATTTTTTATCTATCCTGAAGCCTGAATGTGCAGAATGGAATAGAATATTTAATGGGGATGTGCTCCCATAATCAAAGCCGATCCCTTAAAAAGAAATACGCATCGGGAGTTGCTGCTGTTTTACATAAATTTTGGGTCTTTGCTCTGCGACTTAGAGCCACATACATTTGTCAGATTGAGCCTCTCTTGCAAATGCACATGCAGTCACTCGTTCTTTCTCTCTCTCACACACACACACACACACACACACACACACATAATGTCTGTAATGGTGAAATCACAAATGAGGGAGGTGAGTGAATAAGTGGATTCTGGTGTGTGTGTGTGCGTGTGTGTAACAGAGACATACAAGGACAGAATACGTGAGCGTTTAATAAAGATGCACACGATTTACATGCTGGTTTTTCTGGGCAACATTTTCCAGCAAAAGTGTTATTTTGAAACATTTGTTCCTGTCAGGAAATCCCAAAAAGAGACACTCTCATCTGTTCTGTGCTTTATATACAGTCTATGGTTCTGTGATGTAAGCCTCACATGTGTGCGATGTTGAAACAACACACGAGTAGGGTAAAAATAACAACAACAAAAGAGAGGTCAGGTTTTGACAGAGGGTGTCAAGAGGGTGCAGAAATTTAAATATCCCTTTCATTTGCCATTTTTTTTTTCTCTCCCGGTCCATGCTAATGTTGCCCCCATGTTGTCATGCATCATAAAATCAGTCAGTTTCAGACTGTGTACGACTGTAGATTGTACCGGGAAATCGAACACTCATTTGAAGTGATGTGATTAGTTATAACACCAGTTTTGTGTCACATGCAAGGAAATAATCTCAGCAGTGGTGTTACTTGAGCTTTTTCCTCAGTCTTTTCTGCCTCAGAAGTGTGTGTGTGTGTGTGTGTGTGTGTGTGTGAGTGTTTGTGAGTGAACCCGGACACGTTACCTAAAGGGGGGACATATGTTTTGTCTGGAGTTGTGGAGGTGGGCACGGGCTTAAATTCACGTGTGTGTGGGGGTTGGTGTTGGACAAGGCAGGATGGGGGGGCGGGGGACAGACACAACATGGCAGACTGTGGCGTGGAGCAGGTAACTGCAGGCGAGGGCAGGGGGCTCACAGACAACAACAACACTTCACTTAGGCCTAATTAGAAAGGTGGCAGGGTCGGCATCTCAGCAATATGTTGCTCATATGCACGGACCTTTGTGGGAAAAAAAACCTCTGCATAAAGGTACAGATGAAAATAAAAATGTTGTAATTCAATTTAATGATAGTCGTTAATTTTATTGAATCTTGTTTTTCATATGTAGAAAATCAAATACATATAGTTATTAATTAAGTATAACATAATATCTTTTTTTTGCTTGTGAAGTCGCTCTGTATTGTTATTGTGTCTTTTGTCTTGCCTGATTGGCTACTTTATCTAATGAACAAGTATAAGTGACCCTGTGTCTGGTCAGTTATGTTAAAATACACAATCTCTCACTTATGTCCAAACCACCTCCCCAAGGGAAATTTGACAATCTGTATGAACTGGGATTGACCAAAACTGTTCCCAAATGATTTCAATTGATTTTTTTTAATCAATTGCCAGTTTTATAGATTTTACATCAGCCACCTGCTTTATTCTGCTTTGTCTGGTTTTTAACAGAAAATTAATGAAAGTTGTATTGAGAACGTGTTGAGATACTTTTAAATCCCTTGCTGAATTGTTTCATCAGTTTATAAAGAGACCTCTAGATTTATACAAAATCAATATTTCAAAAATAAACTTAAAATGAAAGAGTGCATACATGCCTGGAAGAAAGTGTGTCAAAGGTAACAGATTATCAAGATGGTCTCGGTGTTGTGTCCATCATAAATATCAAAGACAAGATATTTATTTTAGTTACATGAAGTTTTTCAAACCTTCCGCAAAAAAAAAAAGCGACTTCAAAGTTATTAAACGCATTGATTTCAGAGGCTGCACATGTGCCCTCTTTTTGTAAAAGAATGAAACTATATAAAAAAAATAAAATAAAAAAACACAAGGAAGGCAAGCATCAAACAGAGGTCATGTGAACACAGCTCCTGTCCTGAGGCATGATTTCCTGTGAGCACCTTGGACCAGAATCTCAAAGTTGTGTGCCAAGTGCTCCCTCCCTCTGCTCCACAGACCTCCTTAATGACCGCATCGACCACCTCTACCCTTCGCCTCCCCCCCCCCCATGCAGGAGGTGAGGTCAGGGTACTGAGATGGAGGTTGGGGCTGCCCCTGAGCGCTGCAATTCAGGCCAGTTTGCCAGTTTTCTTCAACTTCTCCCCCCTGTGCTGCTTTAAGATTTGGGCCGAGGTTAGAGGAAATGCTGGAGAAGAAGGGTCCCGTGCACCTCCAAGGGTGTTTAAAAAGACTTTCTCCCTGCTCAAACAAAAGAACACCTCCATAAGTAAGATGCGAGGGCAGGACATGTGCTCGCCGGCCAACATTTAACATCCTGCCGCTGAGCGAGAAGTGGAAAGAGGTCCTGGAAAGTTTCACCAACAGACTACAAAGGAGATAGACAATGCCCCGAACCACTCATGAGAGGTCAGCAAATGCTTTGCTTTTCTTTTTTTAAATTCCCTCCCTGCCTCCATCTCTTCTTCCATGCGGGGGTAAGGTTACAGCGTGGAAAGGTGAGCCTGAGCTGATCCTGTGTGGGGATGGCAGCCACTACCTCGAGCGTCAAACACTCACATCCAGCAGCTCCAGTGTGGCCGGGATGAAAGGCAGTTGGAGGCTACAGCGAACTGTACCGGGCTCCACAGTATTGATGTCGGAGAAAATGAACTCACCCCCCCCCCCCCCATTGATTTGCAGAGGGAAAATGTAGAAATAGAAATGGTAAATCTGGCTCCACTGACTAGCAGCTTAACGGCAGCCATCTTTTTTTCCCTCTGTCTTCTTTGCTTTGCTTTTTTTAGTTGCCATCCATGTAAACTAATATACATTGATGTTTTCTAGGGGCAGTAAAACATTTGAAAGCTATATCGGCTTGTTTTGTTCTCCTCTACTTGAGGGATGCTGTGTTTTGCTGATCAATAGAGCAGGCCTGAGTTACTGTGCAAGCTTTTGTAATGAGGGACAGAGGAGCAGTCACACAGGTCTGGCATGTGAAGCTGTCGTCTTCAGCAGATGTCCCACAAAATGATTATGACTCAGCAGTGAAACATACTGTATCTTAAAAAAATGTTTGATGTCTCCATATTCTCATTGTTGTGTGACTTCCATCTGATGATGGTCGTTTCAGAGACACTGAAAGTCTTCCATTCATAATACTACAAAGCTTAGTATAGACTCAACACATAAACACTTCTGTCAGCCAAAGGAAACACTTGACACAAAAGCTGCTTTCAGACATGTACTGAACTCGGAATAATCTTGTGAAATTCCTCTAAACGTGTTATATTTCTGTCTGTTACTGAGTTAAGCGGAGTTGGTGATGCTAATGATCGAGTAATGCCATAGAACTATAGTTTCTTATTAATGTGAGGTTACTCTTTCCTCATGACGTCACATATAAAGCTGATGGTTTTGTCTCTTCCATGGAGTGGAAGCTTCAGTAAATATTTAAATCACACACCTTCGTGTCTTCTCATTGAACTTTAACTCACTTTGAGGTTATTGATACACAAACGTTTCTGTTTGTCATTAAAGAAGACACAATTTGAAGAGAAAAAAAAGGTCAAACAATAAATATTTGAACTAAAAAACCTCTCTCACAACCTTCTTTCGAGTGTGTAGGATTTTATGACACCTAGTTGTGACCTATCCCTCCCCTCACCCTAGGGGGAGCCTTTAAGTATTAGGTTTTAAAAAATACAAAGGCCCTCTCTAGAGTCAGTGTTTGATTTCTTCATTCTGGGATACTATAGAAACACGACTTGTTGGACTCCGTTCACATCAATTCATAATTTGAAGTACTTATACACTAATAAAAACATAGGTATAATATCTTAAAATACACGGAGAGGATGTGGTTAAATAGGAGACACTCTCACAATTTACGCACTGTCCTAAATTACAATGCATTTTTTTTTGGCAGTTAAAATGAGGAAATAGGAAACATTAGACTGTGGATAAACTATTTTAACCACATCAGCCGATTTTTGCCAATGCATATATAAAGGAATGAATGAAATTGTATATAATCTGAGGGTGCTTGTGTTATGAGCCCATGATTATTGATTAAGTTATTGATTGATGATCATTATCATGATTTTTGTGAATATAATAAACTGGGGTCCGCCTCACCTTCTCACCTTGGACCAATGGATAACAAGAGTCAAGGCTGCAGTTCATACTTCAGTTTTCATATTTGTACTTTTTTAATTTTAAGGTGGTCTTCTGTTGTATTATCCCTGTGAACACACCGTCAACTTTCTATGAGATGATGGACGACATATGTAAACCTGTCTGGTGTCTGTATTATTACTTGACACATAAAAAAGTTTCTTGTGATTTACTGTCAAGACATCTGTTCTATTAAATGTCCAAAAAAGAACATAATTATGAATATTAGATTCAAGTTCTGATGATAGATCCTCCTAAATCCTCCTCCCATGGTCCTTTAAGACAACCTGTTCAGCTGCATCAATCTCATCCACTTGTCAGAATGTCCACCATTATTTTTCTGGCTCAGACACAGACAGATGACGTTCCCAGTCTTAATATCGCCCATGAAGCTTTGATTGATCTGCATGAATCACTGAATGAAAACTGAGACAATTTCAGTGATTTACAACAACACGGGCAGCAACATATTTACTTTTCTTCAACTTGAAAAGTAATTTCACAATTATTAGGTAGACTACAATCATAGTACTCACAATGCACTTACATTGAACATGGTTGACAGATAGTAACTTAGCTCGTATTGTTGTAAATAATAGAGTAAGTGAGGGATGAAAGAGGGATTTATTTCATGGTGAAAAATTGACTCATGGGTCACAGGCCATTATAAACAGCTCTGCTCACAACACACATTATTGTTGTTTCATTTGCTGCTGTCCCTAATAGAAACTAGGTTACAGAAAGGAAAGACTCTTGACCTGCTCTCTCCACAGAATGAAGATATGGGATCATTAAGGGCTGGTGCACACTTCAGGATAACCGGGGCCATTTTAGCCCCGATTTGCCCCCTTCCAGCTATCTTGGGGACGTTCCTGATTACAGGTGGAGCTGATTATCTGCCCAAAATATCCAGAAGTGTGTTGGAGCTTCCCTGATCTCGAATCATGAAACAAAAATCAAATATCAAATCAAATATCAAACATGAAATACTGAGCAAACACACTGTTGCATCACCAATTGACTGTTGGGTACTTGTATAACTGCGACTAAAATCAACCATACATTTCCAAGTGATCTATAGCTCGTGCTGCAAAGTCTTATTCCTTAGTCCTTCTCAGACAAGACTTCATTCATAATTTTACTGTATTTTAGTCTAAGTCTCGTTTGATCACACAAGTTTCTGTAAGATCCCATGTCTCTAGATTCGCCACTGTGAAATTGTTTCCTATAAACAAGTGTGTGGTCACACGTCCTGGCCAATTCTTCTAGTGTGTGCTTTTTGACAATTACAATCTTAAAAATCTGTCATTATGTCTCCAGTGTTTTTAAAATCAGTTAAGAGTTTAAAATCCTCTTGTCTGCACCAGGCCTAAGAAGGCAGACAATATGGAAACAACATAACAATTAAACTAAAACAATCACCAGAGATTTGATTGACAGGACCCCTGGGTGCCTGCACCCATGGGATAAGGCCTAATTGTTGAAGAATCGCAGGGTAATAACTCACATAATAACAATCACACTTAATCTTATTAATTATGTTTAATATATATAAACAACATATGTTGTATTCATCATGATTTAGCATTTTAGATAATATCAAAACTTTATGTTGCCTTTCATTGAAATATTTTTTAAATTTAACGCAGTTTAATGGGCCATCAAAGGTTTGTCCATCTTATATCTCAGGTTATATTAAGTTGGTAATTGCAAAAGCCAATAACCAACTAATTATATTCTATGAATATGGTATGATCCAGAGCACCAATGCAATTTCATGAGTAAGCAAAACTACAAACTGAAACTGCTGAAATATGTTACTAAAAGCAGCCCTTGACCTCTCAAGAAGGATTTTGTGTTTTTGTTGCTATCATAAATAGTACCTACAAAAACTTTTGCTGCATTAGTTGATTCTTTTAAACATATAAAAATGGAGGCTCTGAGTGTTGGGATGTAACATCACTACATAAATTAAGATGGACTCCATGCTCCCTAAAAGTGAAGCCAGCAGTATGGTGTATTGTGTTTGTCAGGACTTGGTGCCATGAACTATAATGTGAATACTAGCAAGCCATGTCGAAAATCAAGTACTATGCAAATAAGTCCCTTGTGTATTACATGGAAGTCTACTACATGTAAGAATCTGAATGAGATGATGTCTGACTTTGTTCAATCCTAATTTTCCAGGACTTTGTCATTTGTGGAAAATAAGTCACAGCTGATACAGTCCAGGTAAAATCTTTACTGTATTAACAATAGTTTTTATAAATAATTGTAAGGTCAGTGTTGTTATTACAAAATATGACCAAATGTGACTAGAGTAAAATGTCTAAGATAAATGTTGTGTCACAATATTTTGCAGTTCACTGCAGTTTCAATATTATTTACCTCCTGGGATGGAACAGCCCCCCCCCCCCCCCCTAAAAAACCAATTTCCCTATTTCAAACTACCCAGGCAATCATGACTTACATAGGATCTAACAACTCTGTCCATGTCTAACAGAGATGTTAACCTAGTTCATACATTTACTCTTGATTTAATTAATCTTCAAGCAGTTTGTTTCAAAATACTTTTTGTGGTACATTTACATTAGGATTCATCACAATCCCTGACAGAATTTCATATCATTTATGAATGCGAGGCTTTTGCTGAGGTAGAAACAGACGTCAGTACACAGATGAAGCTCCTCTGTACCACTTTGCTGTTTACGGGTGAAAAAAAGCTAAATCTCTTTTTTAGCCCCTTCAGCTGCAGCAGGCTCTGAGTGGAGTCGGAGCACTCTTAGTATTTTCACCTTGCACATCATGCTTTTAATTATGGGACATATTGAGCAGCGTGTCCAATGTATAATGGCTCTGATTGGAATATTCATGTCCAAAGTTTGAAGAAAGTGGAAAGGGGAAGGAAGTGAGATGTAATTGTAATTAGTGAAGGACCTGGTGCTTGCAACTCTCAAAGGAGCATCTGAGTTACCTGCTGTGTGTGCGTGTGTTGTGCCCGTGCATCTGTTCTCCTGGCTTAGCGTAGGCTACCTGGACACACCAGGGAGCGTGAGGAGCGCTCTTGGCTTAACTAGGAAACATACCTGTCTGTCTCCTCGCTCCGGGCTGAAGTGGCTAGTTAGCATATGCAGCACCGTGCATGGCTGTTTACCCTATGCGGGTGTATAAGTGTGTGGGCATGTGCGTGTCTCGGCGTGCACGTGCGTAGGCCTCATCTCAAGTCTCAACGGAGACTTGTTGTCTAAGATTAATGAAGGTCACTGGAATCCTCCAAAGTATTCCGATAATTAAGGCTTTGTTTATCAAAAACAAGTTATATTAAGAGCAAAAAGATTCATGGTAATTATTCATAATCTTAACAATTCAAGTGTAGCCACCTCATTTGTGCCTTTAATTCTTCTTGTTAATGTTTTGCATAAATCTGCATAATTACTTGAGATGCCTGTTGTATTTTTGACAGCTACTCAGTTCATGTGCACTAAAGGGTATCGAATGTGCTGCGTGCTGCATACTTAAAAAGAGCCTGTATGGAGGCAGCCGTAAAGCATATTTCAGTCATCAAACCAGCAGCAACTCACGCATGGAACAGGGTGTTTTCTATCAGATGAGGTAAATTAATGCTTCTGCTTGTGGCGGCGGGAAGGAGAGCTTTTATAAGTGAAGAGCTTCCCAAAGCATGCAGCAAAATAGGGGCGTAACATACACTCCTGATGTAATTCAGTGTGTGTGTTTGTGTGTGAGCACACCCTGTGTATGGCTTGACATGTCCTCCTGCATAATCACTGCATAACTCTGATGCAATAATCATATGTAAATGACCAGTGCATGGAAATGCTCTCTCTTGGTTTACATAATCTTGTAATGACCTCTTGTAACACCCTGTCTGTGATATTGGTCCTAATAGATTTTTCTCTCTTTTTTTTTTTTTTAAACCCAACTTATTTTTTGCAGCGCCGACCCCTGGAATTACATGGAGAGTGAGGCTGGCCTATTAGCACCGTGACATGAGTGATTTAATTTACCCTCAGTCTCTCTCTCTCTTTCTCTCTGTGTGTTACTCTGTATCTTATTTAACATGCGACTGGCATGGACAGTAATTCCTGTGTGATTGGCCTGCGCTGGCCGAAGATTTTAATAAACACACACGTGCCGATGGGGCTTTAGGTCAACAGTATTTGGATTCATCATCCACACAGGTAGCACAGAGCTGTGAATGATTTGAGAGCATGTTAGACACACACACACGTGCACACACACACTTATCCTGTGAAGAAAAGATTGAATTTAGCTCCTTGTTTTGCTGTTTTCTCTATCTTCCATATTTGCATTTTAAATGTAGGCTAAAGCATCTGTGCATATCTTTGTGTGTGTGTGTGTGTGTTTGTGTGTGTGTGTGTGTGTGTGTGTGTGTGTGTGTGCTTGCTGTCTGTCCACTGTGTCACACTTCTCTGCGTACCCAGCACTCCATGCAGGCCTTGTGCTCCCGCTCAGAGAAACATGTGACTCCGATGTTAATTGAAATTTATCTAATGAAGTAAAGTTAAGAAAGTGAGACAGACCCGTAGGAGGAGAGGTAGGGAGACAAAGAGAGGGCAAGGAAGGGGAGAAGTGAAGAAAAAAAGAAGCTTCAACTTTCTTTAATTATGTTTACCCAATAGGCGTTGCTTCCTCATTCTAATAGCATAAACATCTGGCCGTGGTGCGCCACTAGCATGGCGGCAGTAGTCAAGCAAATCTTGTGGAAAATAATGAAATTAGATCCCTGGTGCTGTGACAGTGGAAGGGCAGAAGACATCCGCTCCATGTTAATAAAATTGCCATGAATGAGTGGATACAATTAGGAAATTGTCAGTGGCGGCAGTGAACTTTTGTAACTCATCGATGTTTGCATCATTCGATTAACGCTGCAATTTGGACTTGTTTATTTGCTGCTGTTGTGGCTTTTATTAATCGTGACCTGGCAGTGATTGGCCTGCGATTAAACCAGTCACATGTGATGTGGCTGAGGGTGAGGGATGGATTGGTGGGCAGGCTGGTTGAGGACATATATTTATTGTTATTTATCTCTCAGAGTGCATGTCTGGGAGGATGGAACATTGTGTCTGTGGGCGTGTGGGGATGTGGGTTTTGCACTGAGGTTTTAATTTGAGGATTTATTCTTTTATGACACCGATTCTGGTTGATGTTCGGAGGTCCACCTTAAATTTTAATTAAAACATTAAAACATACACAAATGGATATGCTGGATTTTTTCTATACTCATTTACTGTGTGCATGTTTGTTTCCACTGTTTCGGGATTTCTTACTGATACTCAGTTTGGGCACAGCTCAGGATGACAACAACTGCTGATAGTATCTTATGCTTAGTGTTGAGATGTTGGAGTGTGTTTTTCTACCCTTTCACTACATGCCAGGCATGTACATCCATACGTATCGAGTTGTTCAAGTTTTCCAGTGCTTGGTGTTACGCATCTTTCAGGCCACAAGAGTGCAGGGCACACTAGCAGGTTATGCTGGTATTGAGTGGAAGTGAAACAATTTGACGATTTATAAAAGATACATTTTTCATGTCATACAAAAGGCAAAAAATGACTGACATTCTGTGGATTGAGCCTCTCAAATGTGACTATGCATTATTTGTATTCAGGGTTTGAACTGTTGGCCAGATGAAGCTACTAATTGACATTTTATATACTAATCAATACAGTGTTTGACTGAAAAAGTGAACTAAATTGTAATATAAAATGAAATGAAAATAATACTGTATAATACTAGAATAATAAAAAAACACTAACATAGAATGCTCAATATAGATAAAGGAAGATGAGGAAAAAGAAAGGGTCTTTCCAAGGTTTTTTTAAGTAAAATCTGATGACTCCTTTCTTATTATGAAAATTACAGTTAAAGGTTCAGTGTGTAGAAATAAGTGACATCTAGTGGTGAAGTTACGTGTTGCAGCTGAATACCCCTCCCCTCGCCCTCCCTTTCAACACATAAAAGAGAACCTGTGGTTTTCTTCAGTTGACATAAAAACACAAAAGGTGTTTAATTTGTCCAGTTGACTTTAAAAAACATGGCGGCCTCCGTAGAGAGGACCTGCTCCCGATGTAAATATAAAGTATTTAAATATAGTAAAGAAAACAACAATTCGTGCCATTTAGATGAAACACAAGTAAAAACATCACTAGGATTATTTTATATTCAATATATGCCAATAGATCCCTTTCACCTCAATCTTAAACACTGAGTCTTTAATTAATAAAACAACCTACACAAAAGAGTTGATCTTTTTTCCCAAGTGGAATTAGCTCATTAATCATCTTTATTTGTTTAGTTATTATGAACAAAAGCTATTTTAATATTTCACTCCCATTTTTTGTTCCGTTTGACGCTGGAAAAACTTCATAATATCAGCCACCACCTTCCTCCTTTCATAATATATATAGCTGCATTAGAATAAACCCACTTCAAATGCTCGGTCTTTCATCATCTTCTCTCCTCCCGTTCCGACCATTCCGAGTTCCTTTTGCAAATTTGAAGTAGCGCTTCCCAACCCTCCTTGCTCTGCGCTTTCTAGAGAGCGGTCTGTGTTTACTTTACAGCCTCACGCAGGCAAGGGAAGGGATTACATTTGTGGAAATGAGTTGTCATTTCAGGAGGTAATAATGGATTTGGGCCTGAGAGCTCGACAAACATAACACGGGGGAGAGCGGAGAGGTTGAAACATGGGAGTCGAGGTACAGAATGTATGTGTACATTGTGGATTTGTGTGCACACGGGAAGAATGGGACACACACATGCTCACACTATTTGGTTGGACATCTGTACAAATGAGTATGGGTGGATTCTACTGCGGTGCCTCTTTGGGGGGCTGGATATCCCACCACAAGATTCCTCCAATCTTCAAAGCTCCAGTCCATTTGGAAGTAATGATTTCCATCCCTGTTGCCAGACTGGGTTTGTCCTGTCATCATCACTGTATTTACTGACAACCATGTTTTATCTTTTGTCTTGGCCGCCCTCAGAATTGCCTCTGTAGTATTTTACACTGACTCGAAATGTCTCCTTTGTCTTTGGCTGGAGTTATGGAAGTTCCAATCCTGCCTGCCAAGTGAAACAGGCCCTCTTCGTTCTAGCCTCCTTTCTGTCACCATGACCTTTGGACTGCACAGTAGTATGCCAGTCACATTAAGTCCATCATCATCACACAGACCCTCTTATTCCATCCCACACCCTCATATGCAGACGTGTCTGTCCGCTGCAATATCTTCTGCTGATGGTGTGACAAAAACTGAAATGGGTCCATAAAATATTTTTTAATGTATATTGAACAACGCGGTGTTGCATCATCATCAGTCAAGGTTTCAAGGACTAAAGTGGAGGTTTCAACAGAATCCTGGAGCTTCTTATACCCACGACCTGACCAGGGACCAAAGTCAGACTGGGTCCAAAACTATTTTCACTATAATATTGACTCTGTTTGTGCAGAATCTATGTGTTAACAAGTATCAGTGATTATATTTTGCATCAGAGACACCACATGTGAAAAAAAATCTGGTTTCTGATAAAAGATGGGACATCTTAATTGGGTTAATTATAAAGTGCTTGGAAAAATGACATTCACTGAGGATCTATTAGGCCAGTGGTAGCCTATTAATTAGTGGTGCATTATGTGGCTATCAGTTTGTTCCCTGTCTGAGTGGGTCTGTCTTGGTTTAACACATTTTGGATCAGGCCTTATCCTCTGCTCTGTTTGGATTGGAATTGTACTTGAGGCCCTTTGGAAAGGAAAGGTTTTTGTGTTGGTTTTGGTCTGTTTTGTCTGCCCTCTCACAGAACATTGTCATCACTTAATTTTACAGATGCTATATAATTAAACATTATCGTTATGATTATAATTAAAAATTAACACTAAGAATGTGGATGATGCAGTTACGGACATGAACAATTGAGTGACACAACAAATGGCAACACTATTCAAAAGGTTGGAAGAGCCACCTGTCTTCAGTGATCTCAACAAATACAATATAATAACCTTGTTGAATGTTGTATATTCACTTATAATTCATACATTCTCGATATGCTGTGTATTCCTTTAGGTACGTACAAAGCATTTGGACAATGCTGCATGACTAAACATTGTAAATGCAATGAACTGGATTATAAACCACCCGATTTTGAGGCCAGCTGAGACTGTGAAACATATCAAAAACTGTACGTGAAGTCGTAACTCGGCCATGATCAAGGCCAAGTCTCATACTGGTGATAAAAGGCAAAAAAAACCCCACCTCTTTGAAATGGACTATAGGCCATAACTACCAATAGGGGTCCCAGACAGTCTATATTTCTAACAGGCTTTGCATGTACTTCATACTTAATGATAAAACCATATGCTTGGGCTCTTGAGAATGTACAGTATGTGCCTTGATGTGTGTAAATTGATCATTCCAAGGTATGAAGAGCTATGGGGCAAAAAGGGTTGTTTCTTAATATGGCAAGC
The DNA here is from genome assembly GCF_024713975.1 of Paralichthys olivaceus. Classification (NCBI taxonomy): domain Eukaryota; kingdom Metazoa; phylum Chordata; class Actinopteri; order Pleuronectiformes; family Paralichthyidae; genus Paralichthys; species Paralichthys olivaceus. The sequence goes on from NC_091106.1 coordinate 3,629,245, forward strand.
TTTGTTAAGTGCTGGCAAAGACACTTTGTCACATACAACTGTAAAAGTGAAATCTCAGGTCATCTTCTATTAACGATACACAAGCTAAGAAAAAGGCATAGAACTTAGAGTTACTGCACAGTTCAAATAAAATATCATTAGCCTGTGATATTCTATGAGTCAGGTGATGGGATAGTTGTCTGTGTTTATGTATGACTGTGTATGCTTCTGTGTGTGTGAAAGATTTTGCATGTATGTGGAGAGCGACTTTGTGTTAGTATATCTCCTTGTGCATTTTTTCATTTTTTTTGTGTGTTTGCATGAATACACATGTATATCTGTGTGTGTGTGTGTGTGAGTGTGTGTCGTGAGACAGATGGGTAATAGCCCCTGTGCTGAAAGCGGGGCCCTGTGTAACGTGCAGCCCTGATTGCAGACCTGATTACCTGCCATATGCTAGCTGAAGGGTTGAGGGCTGGACCAAATGAGAACAGTATGCAAACGTTAAAGCAGCGTTATTATAGTGCAGTCATTATGCCCCCGCTCTGGCAAATGAAAACGAGCGTGGCAGGGAGGGAAAATAATGAAGTCGTAAAAAAACGGACGGGTCACGGTGCGTGGTCGCTGCTGCCGCCACCTCCCAGCTGTAATCCCATTGGCTAGAGGGGAAGGGGAAGGGTCTCCTGCTAAAATGAGGGTAAACCGTTGGTTAGACCACAGGGTGGCCCTGTTCGATTGAAAAGCCTTACGGCGAGGAGAGACTGCAGTTAAAGATCAAACTGTATCTTTTTCCTAGGTACATCAGATTTAGTTGGATACGAAAAGCATGTATGTGTGTCAGTGTGTGTGTTTGTGTGATGTGATTATGTTCCTATTAGCCTTTGCATTCTCCATTATACATGGAGCGTACGGGGCTAAACTGACCTTGTAAGATGATCATTGACTCCCCTTTGAAAACACTTGTTATCCCAGGATTAACACACACACCAATTACTACCTGCTCACCGCACGAGCTTAGAAAATACAACATTTCCTATCTGTGTCTGCTACAAAGGGGAAACTCCGAGCCCACTGTCTAAACAATAGCATGGGTGCACACAAATATATATTTAGTTTTCTGAGGTATTTACATTATTTTTGGACCATGAAAATATAATTTAAGAGTAGATTACACTGTATCAGTCACAGACATTTGATTTGGATGGAATATTAACCAGCTAGTTTACAGCACTGGTAAAACTTTAAGTGGCAGCAGATTGGTGCAGGTGTTTTAAGAATCAGGTGCATTAATGTTTCATGGGTCAAATTCCCAGAGGTTTTGTATGAATAATGCTTTACTGTATGTTACCACTTACCATAACTGGTGGGACTCGACTCATGACCCCGATATTAACTGTTAATGGAGCGAATGTTTGGTGATCAAAATATGTAGTGACATGCACATCTTATTTTGCACATCCCATTACAAAATAAAATGAGATGCCATTATTCTAATTATTTGTCACAGGAATATCTGCAGTCTATGTAATTCAAATTTGATGTTTTTAGTGTTTGAAGTCTCTTGAGTCACCTGACCAAAACAAGGAAAACAGTGATGATGCTTTAATCTTTAAAACACGTGTAGGTAAAACAAGAACTGATGATGTTGGAAATTCTGGAATAACAGTGTGTGCAAGGGTTAGAGTACAACTGTTTTCAATTTCAACCCAGCCATCATCATGCTTCCATCAAAACATATTGGCCAAGGCCAATTAGTTATATATGTATGTAGATGATTTATATTTATATGCTCCATGGTGCTAATGGAGCTACAGGATTTTTGCAAAGTTCCCTTTAACAAAATGGAAATTAAAAACCAATTAATTTCTAGTCGTCTCATATAGAATATTTTACATTTCAAAAATAAAAAGTAGCTGCTTTAACAAAGAAATTGAACACTTTGCACACTCTCTTAGAGTAAAACTATACTATTCGTTTCAGTCTCTGTGTTCTCCCCTTTGTTTTAACCTGACCACATTCTGACAGAGACAAAGTTGCACATGCAAATTGTGTGGTAAGTGAGCTAAGAGCTAAGAAGCGGAAATCTTATTCAGGAGGAGAATGTATGACACAAGACATTGATAGACTTTGAAGCAAACAATTGTTTTTGTAATGAATGTCTTGTTTCTCTGAAACAACAGGCGTAACAAACTAGCCATTCTTGTAGCTGGGATAACTGCAAAGTTTGATATGAGGGGAGAATTATTCTCTAACTTTTGGTTTTTGGGGAAGTATTTACATTTCTGTTTGAGTACAGATTAAACAAATAAGATGCAACACACTGAATGGTGAGCTTAAGAGATGCTGGCAGGTGCATGTTGCCAGTTTAGACAGACCTGTCTTTGAACAGACAGGCTGTTTGTCCCTGCTTTCAGCTTTTATGCCACGCTAGGCTAACCACATCTTATAACCAGCTTCATTCTTATTTCACCGACCTACAGGATATATATCAATTGTCTCATCTGACTCTTGGATGCATTTCACAAAATGTTTTACCTGTCCAAGATTAGATGGAAACATTTTCTCATATCACATACTCTCAGAGGTTTTTTGTAACAGTTGAAATCACACATTTGACAATTGTTTATTGTTTTTTACATGTTGACAAGATGAGATCTCTTCTCTGGTTGTTTATGGGATACAGGACTCCATGTAAACCCAACATTATGAGGTTCTGCATTGTCCATTGATAGCCATTGTCACTCGTGTGCTGTGTTGGGTGAGGGGAACCTGATCCCCATTGAAGAAGCCAAGCCTCCACTGTACAACAAACCTGTAAGCAGTTGATGTAAGGAGTAACTCTTATTGCCATGGGCTCCCCATCACTTTCCCCCATTTCCATCCATCAGGAGAGAAGGGGAACTTTTGCATAATCCTGAAGCCCATTGTGGCCTACTTAGTGGGAAGGGAACATGCCTTTCTGACTGGTCGTGCCTTTGTATGTGGGTCAGCTTCATTCAAATTCTCTTTCATTCCAGCTCTTCTTCCGACACTGTGGCCCATCATTAGCTGTAATATAGGTCACCCCAGGCTTTGTGAGGCTCCAGCCCCATTTGCATTCTTGATTCAGATGTAGCAGTCATCAGTGTAGGTAAGGAGGTGGGAAGCTGGGGAAAGGCAAAGCTTTTATCACGTTTGATGAAAGGATGGGGTCAGTTTGGACACATGCTTAAAAGGATCTGTTTTCCCAGTGGTGGGAAGATGAAACTCCTAGAGATGCAGGTTGATACGTACAGTATGTACCCTATCTCTCCTTTTCTTCATGTAGGAAGAAGATAAAAGATGAGGAACTGATTTAGTCCTGCATTTAAACTGCCCTGTATCATATCTCAAGACAAAATCATGAAAGGCAAATGTCATTAAAATATGTCATGAAATCTCCAACTACAAAGAAGGGTAGAAGACCTGATGTTGAGCAGCCCCTCTGCTCTCAAATCAGCAAGTTTTGTACAAGAAATGACAACTCTACTCCTGCTGTCATTTCAACTCAATAACCATCATTATAATTCTAATGGAGGAATGTAAGTGTGCACTTGTCCTGGACACATATTCCAACACAGGTGTATTCACTATGTAAAATATTTCCTGAGAAAACTCACTACAGGGTTACGACAATGATGTTAACAAATCAGACTATTCTGGTGTTTGTCATTCTTATTGAACAGGGTCCAACAGAAAACCAGAAGTGAACATAAACAATGTGTTAGGTCATGGTGTGCTATCTGTGATTTATTTTATCATGTCCTTGACATATGATGCAGCAGCATTCAATGATCAGTATGTCTATATATTGAGCTTCACAATTATGCTCATCGGGTAGTGAAGTGGGGCTTTTTAATAGTTTGGCTTTGATGACAGTATTCAATTCAATTTTATTTGTATAGCGCCAAATCATAACACACATTATCTCAAGGCACTTTACATTTTAAGGTCGAGACCTTAAAATATAGGTTCCGGAGGCAGACACCATCTTTGGTCCAATATGCTGCTGCACAATAAAGAATTTCAATAATCTAGTTTGGAGGTGACAAAAGCATGGAATAGTTTCTCAGCATTATTTTGAGAAATATCTATAACATATGTTATGTCTCCACTTTCTCCCACTGTATTAAACAATAGTATCCTGGTTTTAGATGCCTGCCATTTTGCAGTGGTGACATCATTTAGAGCCAGAGTCTGTGCAGTATAGTGATCTTGGGGTAAAGCTGCAATAAAGAGGTCCTGCCAATAGAACTGCTTAACCAAATGCAAGTTAGTCTAAGCTGTCAATCATGATTGCTTAACCATTTTTAAAGCATCATCTTGCAAAATAAAACCAAACCTCTCTGAAACATTAAAATATTAGCGTGACATGATTTACCTATGATGGCAGAGACCATCTGTGGAGAAAAAATAGTTTGGCATGTCCTTTAGTTGGCCTCATGTCCCACCTGCTAAACTGGAGGAGATAGGGTTCATGACTTATACTGCAGCAAGCCACCAGGGTGCAGTTGAGATGTTTTAGTTTCACTATTGTGATCTGCTTTTTAAGTTTTGTCAATGCTGGAGGATCATCTCCTGATGTTGATGCAACGTTTTGATCTGGATGAAAAAAAAAAAGTTGTTGTTTGTTGTCATATGTCAAGGGCTTTATGTAAAAATGTCATCTACTTCTACTTTTTATGTTCCTATTGCACCCTTCTGTATAATGCTCCTTAAATGTCCAGCTTTGCCCAATCATCTTTCAACCAGGACTGACGGTAAAGCCCTCGGCACATGATCTACAGCAGGATCAGTTGTGCCATCTTAAAGAGCAGTGCAGATGAAAGGTGTAGCGTAGGTTTGCATCAGAGGTATTAATGCTGTGACTTCTAATCACAGCCCTTAAGTCCCTCAGTCTTACAGCAGCTCCAGCCTCTGTGTTTAGTATGCAAAGGCAACAGAGCCTATTGACAGTTTCGTTTTTCTCCTTGGCAAATTACATGTTTCAGCCTTAATTGTTATTGGAGATGTTATCATGAAGCGGATGCAGCCCTCGCTTCTGAATCAAGAGGTGATGTCGGGGGGAAGTTATGCAAAATATGGCCTATGTATAATTAATGCCCCCCCAGTTCACACACACACCCCTCCATCCTCTTTAAGATGGACAGCTGGTGCCAGGGTGTCATTATGACCTCTAAGGGCTGCAGGGTTAAATTGAAATACTGAGGTTTAGGAGGGATGAGAATTGGTAAAGGCTTGACACTAAAGAGAACACACACACACACACACTTGTACCTCTATCTTAGTGAGGACACTCATTGGCATAATACATTCCCCAGCTCCTTATCCTATCAATTAACCCACAAACTAAATGCCTCACCCCAACCCTTATCCAAACTTGACCTAAACCTAATTCTAACCCTAACCCTAAAACCTTAAAGTCTTAACCCTCAAACAGCTCATTAAAAGTGGGTCAGAAAGTGAGGACTGGCCAAATTGTCCTCACTCAGTAGGTTCTAGGTTAACAAAAGTAAAGATACAAAGATATCTGTACAAGCACACACACATGGTCAGTTTGTGTGAAGAGCAACAGAGACGGGGAGACACACAAACACACACTCAGAACTACAGGGACACACATACAAGCCTACAATTTGGCTAGGGCCCTTCAATGTGGTGCTAGCATGTTTTCCTTGTGTCTGCGTGTGTGTTCTCCAGGTAATCCAGTGTCCTCCCACAGAGTTTGCCTTTCACACATACACAATACAGCGGGGGGGTTTCTGCACAGACGGGTTCACAACAGCATTACATCCTCTGAGACAGGAAGTGACGTATTGACGCGAAGATCACATGATCATATTTACAACACAAACCCTCGACATATTTGGCACACACGTGTCTTCTACACGTCTTTCATCACTTTTTCCCGAGAATATATTTGTTTTCTGTGTTTTCTGTGAATATGTTTGTGTCTGTAAATGTTAGAAGCATAATCAACCCCCCACTCGCTCGCGGTGAATCCAGCAGGGGATCTGCTCCATCACACATCAACCTTTCCTGGATTTCTATGGACTTTATATTAGACCAGGCAGATAAAATCCATAGAAACTGCGAAGCGTCTCACTTGGACATGCGTTCGCACATGCACCTCCTATGGGGAAAATACGGAGGAGCTGCGGAGTGCAGTGCATGTCTGAAAGCAACTTAAAATTGCCCTATGGGAGGTGTGAATGTGAGTGTCAATGGTTCTTAGTCTCTGTGCGTTGGGCCTGTGATGGACTGGCGACCTGTACAGCAATGTCAGCGGGGATTGGCCTCAAGATTTTGACTTTGAAATAAATCATAAGCCATTGTCAAACATGAACTTCTGAAAATGAAAAATGCTTTTTGGTAGTTTTGCCTTGCTCTTGTTGAGGGTTAAGGCCAGAGGATGTCACACCTTGTTAAAGCCCTATGAGACAAATTGTGATTTGTGAATATGGGCTATACAAATAAAATTTGATTGGAGTTTGTAAATCTTCGTCTGAAAAAGGAGAAACCCCAAACATTTATTGTATTTTCGCTTGGTTGAAAATGTTTGCAATTAAACTTCAGTGTGTGTGAATACATGTGCATACATCAGTGAAAAGCAAACAGTTAAATACTTTGAGTAAAAGCACTGTATAATATGTGCAGTCCATTTTGCCATTGAGCACCATGGTCACTCTCTGCTTGAAGTCAATATAACCTTACTTACTTTTTCCCCCATAACCCTCAGTAAACCCAGCCTTTGACCCTCAACCAGCCAACGGAACACAAACAGCATCACATCGCTGTGCTCTGCTCATCCTTGTGAGGCCATTTTCTTGTCCGAGCAGTACGTAAACACGCTCACACTCACATGCACAGAGCTGACTTCTGCATGCCCTCGTCAGCTTACGCACTGTACTCCCTATCTCTTCAATAATTGATCTAAACAGACTCTGATTATCTCGGCCCTTATGCAAAAAAGCCAGAGTCACTACCATCTCTTTCAAGATAGCAGAAGGCGAGACGGGTGGAACTTTGGCTGAAACTCCTCCTGTGCCTTAATTCCTGACAGAAAACACATTAAACCCCCCCACACACATGCACACACACACACACACACACACACACACACACACACACACACACCCCAACCCACCAGCCCTCTCCTCCTTATCTCCACCCTGAGCCTCTTTTGATGTCCCAACTCTAATCAACTCATCCGGGCTGTCGGACGTGTGGCTGACACGGGACAATCGGCGGAATCTAAATCGTTACATCTCGCCTGACATTACGGTGGCATTTTTGTTGTGGCAGAGGTAAGGAGAGCGAGGACTGGTTCACGGGGGGCGCAATTCATTCCATTGGGAGGAGTGTGGGAGTGTGTGTGTGTGTGTGTGGACGGGGTGGGGTTGGGGGGCATTTTCATATTAATGTGGAATTAGGCCTGTGTGGGAAATCCAGTGTTGGCGAGGAGAGCGCTGGAGTCCACACGCATCCTTATCAGGGACAGCATAGGCCCTATTCATACCGACTGCTATCAGCATAATTCTTTTTGACATTTTAGATAAGGATCTTAACGGAAAGCTCCCAACTAGGCAGATGGGGGAGTTGTCAAATAATGAAGGAATTCTACATATTTACTACTAAAATATCAGCCTTTTAAATGGGCGTCTGGATTTGACTGTTATCGCGCAATCGGTGAACCCTCGTCCTACCGCTTCCTGTATCTCTGTGAGGGACAGGGGTTAGGAGTGTGTCTGTGTGTGTGTGTGTGTGTTTGTATGCTTTTCTGCTGATGATTTACATCACCCGCATTCAGACTCCACAGGGTCTGTGTGTCTCCACTGTATCAAACGTTGCCGTAACACCATACATTAATCCTATCCACTCCTAATCTGCTAATATTTCCTGGAGAATTATCTGAGAACACTGTTTCATATGCAAATACGTTTGGAAATGGGGTAAACACAGCGCTGACTGTCCGGCAGTAAAACATCTACTGCGTGCCCGCTGTTGGTTGGACAGATTAAGCATCTGCAGCAGTGCCTGTTTGTGTTAGGTTGTGGCTGGGAGTAAACACAAACAAATTATCCTTGGATTAAGGATCAACCTCTAATCAACGGTCAGCAAGGACAAAGGCCTCATACTTTGAATTAGCTTTAGTTGAGGAAGTTCAGCAGAAGCTAATACAAAGTCTAGAAAAGTTGTGCATGCATACACACTCTGAAGAATTTATTAATATTCTTTAAATAGATATACTACAAGGTTCCACAACTCAAATTTCTCACAACGTGATTATAACAGGGTTTCATTTGGTATTTATTCACCAGTGGAAGGAAATGGTGAAGCCCCTTGAAAATGTTTGATGACTTCATATAGGTTTGTTGTGTGTATCTTGCAGGGTTATTTATTAACCACACATCGAATTTTAATTTAAATACAATCAAATTATACAAAGAAGTCCTGTCTGTCCAAACATGATCTGTAAAGGACAGGCATGTTAAGTCTTGATTAATTTGGGATATAGAATTTTAACAGTGCCTAATAATAGCAGAAGTTATCTCAGGGCACTTTTCGTACTCGAGGCCAGACTCTACAATATTGTTTACAGAGACGCTACAGTTCCCACCACGAACAAGCATTTGGTGACTGTGGTGAGGTAAAAAGTTCCATTGTAGTGGGAAGAAACCTCAAAAGGAACCATTTTGGGGTCAGCGGCCATCTGCTTCAACCAATTGGGGTGAGAGAGAAAGAGAGCAGGGAAGAGAGAATGAAAGAGAGAAATAGCAGAAGAGAAGGGAAAATTCAACATAGTTATAATGTGTTATAGTTGTATCATTAATAAGAAACTGGTGGTTTATAACACTAGTGATTGGATGCTGGTGTGCAGACAGACAGTGGAATTACAATTACAATACATGAATATAAACTCTCTATAATCTCTTATATCTGTATAAAAGCACACAATGGTGTGATCAACCATAACATTAAAACCACCCACAACCAGTGACTGGTGTGTGTCTATACACACACACACACAGACGCACACACATATATCTTCCCATATATACGGTGTATTGTTCAAATTTCAGCGATAATAAAGTACTAATGTCTTGGCATAACCAATATGAAAAGCCAGCTTTACATCGGACTTGATCCTCGGGGTTTGGGGCTTTGTGCACTCTGTGTGGACATGACTACAAACCCAAGTGTATTTTCTTTATCTCGGTGTGTCTGTCTTATTGATGCTACCCACAGTGTGAGACTTCCACCGCCACCTGACATGAAGGTGCTCGCTATGGATAAGCAATATGGAATCTAACCAGTCGCACACATACACACACGTCACTCGGACACATCGCGCACAAACACACTTCATACTCTGGTAAACTCCACCAGCTTATGTAGAACAACAAAGGAGAAGGCAGCAGTTGAATTTGATGAGAGTATGGATGAGGTATTATAGGAAGCTTCTCCAAATATCTCCTCCACTCGGTTGTATATCTTTTTTTCTCTTTTGTGCCACCTCGCTCACGCTGCTTGTCTGTCTCCAGGTTCATCCTCCCCCTTCTCTCCCCCTCTCTCCTCCATCCGACTATTCACTGAGATCCAATCAAGTGTTTGGCACCCCTCCAGCTCGTCTGCACCCCCCCCCCCACTCACCTTTGGCTTGCTTAAATTTGAATAATACATGACCTGGCCTAGAAGTGACTTCACTAGCACACATTGATACACACATGTACACACAGTGTGTGTAGTATATACACATAAATAATCTGACCGATGGATGAGTCTTCTTATGTATATACTCTGCATTCTGTCAACAATCCATCAAACAGGGGCCAAGTGGTGCTGCCCGCTGCCTGTGTGTGAATTTTTGTGAGCATATTCCTGGCACATTTTCCAGTATAAGCATTCTTGTGTGGGTATTATTTTCAGTACAAAAGCTTGAACCTGTGAGTCTATCTGTCTGTGTGTGTGTGTGTGTGTGTGTGTGTAATGCAGTCAGAGCATCTGGCTTCTGTCTGCTCCCCGACATTAGCGCAGACAAGAGAATCAGTGGACTATTGAATGCAATTACAGTGTGCGGGCCAGACAATAAAGATTGATAGTGCTTTCGCCTTTTATCACACACCAAACATACCAGAGGTTAAAGCCTGCGAGCCTTGAGCTGCAGGCATTCTAATAATGATTGAAAATATGCCACCAGAGTGAGAGGGTTTACTAAACCAAAAACAGAAATACTCAAAATAAAAGCAACAGTTTTTTTTTTTACTTGTATGGTCAGATGCCCTGTTTGGGCCACCGGAGATTTTTAGAGACTTTAACTATGTGCCTGATTTTCAGGTAGTGCTAATTTTCATTAACGAAAAAAACGGTGACTAAATTGCCAAATGTCAAATGAGTTAATTGAAATAGAAAAACAGTTAACTTTAGTGGAATTTTAAAAAAGCTTTAATGAAAATTCAATATATTTTCATTGACAAATAAGGCAAAACTAACAAGGTCTCTTCCTGCATGCCAGGGGCCTCCACCCTAATACACATCTGCAGTGCTGCACATCATGGCCTCTGGGGCTTAGCTATGTGATGAGGTGAGGGAATAATAACAGATAGTAAAAAAAAAAGATTAATGGACCCACAAAAGGAAGAAAGATGACAAGCAGTGCAGCTATGGAATAGCTTTTATACCTTTTTAGGAGTTTTGGTAAAATGTCTCACAAAATAAAAAAGATAGAAAATAAAAACAAACTCAGGAATTGGAAAAAATGAAATACAACACATCTTTATTTGTTACCTGTGATTTCCATGCCAGGACAAGACAGGACATCTGGGAAGGATCCATTTGGTGGAGCCTCGGAGGTGGAAGGTCGCATATGTCGGCCATTGAGTTGGAACAGTCTCGCTGCTGTGATGCAATCGGTCTTCCAATGCAGAGTACACAGCGGCTCCTGAGTTGAGACACAGCTTTTGACTCCATGTTTGTGCAGTGTGGGGAAGTGGAGACATGTCCATCTTTAGTTACAGTTTGGACCTGATTAGCTGCAAAATACCACTAAGTAGCTACGCCTGGCTTCTGCCCTGATGTCCTTCCTAATGTTATCATGTATCACAGGTTTGCTATAGAGAAACAATACTAAGCAAATTTGTACAATCTGAAAAAGGATTAAAACAATATAGATGAAAACATTGATCTCTGGACTGAGGCTAAATCTAATAAAACATTTAATTTGAGTTATTTGCGTTGTACAGAATTCCATCACAAGATAAAATAAATCTGGATATCTTGTTTCATATTTAAATAATGAGCGTCTGGATTTTTCTGTTCACAAAGCACCAGCCAGCTGCAGAGAGCAAAGCTTACTCACTCTTACTGTGTATTTTTAATTTTTCTTTCCCCTTTTTACAACTTGAACTGCAATCCTTTACATGCATGGAAAGAAAATCTGCTCACAATGCTCAGTGGCTGATGTGTTTCATCACTGCCATGCGATTTATTCTAACATTCATTTCATCTAGGTGTGCCCAGAACAAAAGGTGCTCGGGAGGGAAGAAGACACATTAAAATAGTTGGTTGCCAAAGACGTACAATGCATCATGATGAAGGAATAATGGGAGACGGTGACCAAGGACAGATCTGAGAGAGGGAAGAAGAAACAAAGAGCAGGGCAGAGGAGGAAGATGTAAATGACAGGAGGAGAAAAGGACAAAAGAGGATAAGACACAAGATTTTTTTTTTTCTGGTAATTTTTAAATGGAGAAAGAGCCAGAGGAATATCTGAGGATGAGTGACACAGTGATTGTTCTATTATGTGCCTGACTGGCCACAGCCCTCTAACATATGAACATGCATGTGTGGTGGCTTTCTGCAGACGCTGCTGTTGATTATTTCTGTCCTATTAGTGATGTTTTTCTGGGACTCTTCTTATTCATTTGCTCTGTGCCTGAACAGAAGAAACACACTTTACCTTGATAAAGCACTGTTTGTCTTTGCCCAACATAAAAACGTGTTTACGTTCTTCAGAGAGGGAAAATCACTCTTGATGCCTCTTGAAAGTGTCACTCTGACTGCTTTCTATTTAATGTTGTTTTATCACTTTTAATTTTGCACCTGGTAAGTCGTGCAGCATTATTTTCCGTTGAGGTTTCGGTTTCTGTGGGTGACTGTTGTTATGTCTGCTTGTGCTACTGAAGTTTTTCTGCAACTGATTCCAAAGAAACTGTTCAATCTCTTCCTGTGAACTGTATTTTCGCAGTATTGATTTGAACAAAATTAAATAATAGGTAAATTATGTTGCCACAAGAAACTGGCAGACATTTAGCAACACAAAGAAAAGCAGCTCAACAGCTTCTTCGTGAACAGAATAAATCTGAAAACTAAGTGAATGATTGTTCTCTGGTATTGTGTTGTACAAATAGCAACATTTAGGCTGCGGATGTTAACGTGAAAACAGTCCAGTATTTGGGTTAGGGGTTAGGGGTTAGCGTTCACCATACAGCACTTTCCAGAACTTCCTTTCTCTCTGGTGGGGAAAGGAAAACAACTCGTCCATCATCTGTTTTCCAAAGCTCTGAGCCTGCGCAGGATTTTAGGTAATGATGCTAATCCGTTGAACCATCTCCACTGCTGAAGATACACTCACCATGCACTTTTATTAGGAACATCATATTAATACAGGGTGGTCTCTCTCCCTTCTCTTTCAAACAGCTTCAGTTCTTCATGTCATTGATTACCTGTGATTAACATTACCATTAACCAGTAACATCAACCCCTCCACTTTATAGCTCTCTGCCTACTGAACTCAGACACAGAGCCTCATGTTTCTTTTAAATCTCGTCTTTAAACCTTTGCCTCTTGAAAGCTTTTGAGAATCTTTGATTTGCATTCACTCAAACTGTTTTAATTTGTTTTATTTTTGTCATTTTTACTGCTTTGTCTCTCATGTGGCATTTTTTAGTCAACTGCCTTGTCTAATTATTATTTTTGTTTTGTTTTACTTATTGTTTGGCACTTTGTAATATTGTTAATAAAAGTCCTATATAATTAAAGTTTATTCAATATTCTAATGTTGGGGATTGATGTATACATGCAAGCGCACATACTTAGTAGGACTTTACATTGACTTCCATTCATTGTGGACAGCCAAACCAAAACCTTATCCCTAACATTACCATGAGCAATTCATGCCTAACCACAATTCACATCTTACTCTTAAACATAACAAGGACCTGAGAAACATTGTTTTGCCTCATTAGGACCAGGCTTTGGTCCCCATAAGGTCTATATATTTCTATCTATACGTGTGTTTGTGAGTGTGTTTATTTATACAATGGATGTTCTCCTGGGAATTCACCATTAGTCTGGGTTCCATGTTTGGGGTGGTTTTGTTTTGCACTTCCATTGCGCTGGTGGTTATACAGTCACACAGTATGGTGCTAATTAATGCTTTCAGTGGTACTGTTTTTGTTGCACTTATAAAGTGGGCCAAGGCTAACAGACAAACTAGCATCAAATCCCAGCTGAACTGGATGTAAGTGAGGCTTTGTTGAGTCTTACAACCTACAGCTGTGCAGTCAGAGGCTGGTTCATTCTTTGCCCAGCAGGGTGAGCACTCATGGCACAGATCTACTGGTGTCACCCCAAGATCATGATCCCACAGCTCTAGGTCCACTCTTGATAAAGTTGTTTACCGCAACAACCTATTTGTGCAACTGCTTGTACACGCATGCATAAGCATGTTACACACATGTATTCACTTCAACACGTGCACACAGGGCCAGCAGGGCATGCAGCTTGCACACTACATACAGTAATACATTGCTGAATATCAAAGGAAATTACCCTTCACCTCAGTGCATGGATCTTAGTGAGTTCCTTAACCAGAGGAATGGGCTTTGAACCAGGCAGATTCCCCCAGGGCCTGTATCCCAGCCCCTCCCCAGAACGCTGTGCTGGATAAGGGCCGTAATTCCCACTTTTAGGTTTCCATTAATCTGATCCTGACACAGGGGAGATGGGCTGCTTTGCATATCGCCTTCCCAAGATGGAGGGCTATTTACATGATCGCCTCCAGATTGAATATGATCAGTAGCCCACCTCCTCTGCCGTCCTCTGCAGCTGAGGCAGAAAAATGCAGATTTCCCTCGGTGGGTATTTGCTGCATTACCATGGGTGAAATATTATTCACTCAGGTATACAGTTGCCGCCATAGTGTTTTAATACATCTCAAGTTAGACTTGATGGATATGTGTTATGGATATTACAGCTCCATGCTTGATTCCCTTGACAAAGGCCAAATTTCTTTTATGAATGTGACAGCAGACATGGATAGATCGACCCATTTATCATCGCTCACTGATAGCGCTTCACATTATCGCTACCAATGAGCGAGCCCCCCCACACACACACTCTCAACAAATGTGAGGAACACTAGTGAACAGTGTTGGATTTGAAACCATGAAGGCAAAACCCCATGTAAATGTGTCTGTAATGAACGCCGCATACAGGAGGTGCATTATTCTCTTTCTGCTACATTTGTTTCTGAATATCAAATGAATATGATAAATGTGCAGCAAGGGGGCGGCAGCGGCGGCGGCGGGGGAAGCAAAGTAAGCCGAGGATGTGAGATGAGTGATATTGCTATTACACCACCAACAATGAGCAGCAGAAGTTGAGACGGTGTAAGACTGTAGCGTAGGGGGCAAACTCACACACAGACAAATGCTGACACACACACACAAAAGCAGTGGAGTTTCTATATTAAATCTACTGTATCCTTACCCTAACCTTAGAACAAGTTTAAATGAATTATATAACGGGGACTTGCTTTTTGTCCCCAGAGGGAAAGCCAGTCTCCATACTGTGAGTGTGTAAACAGACTTGTCCCCAGAACACGAGGGAAACGTAGACCACACATACTCCACCTCCAACTCCTATGTAAACACGTTTTCTCCTTGTGTGCCCATCATTATCCATCACCTTTTTTCAGTATGTCAAACTGAGACATGATTCCACGCTCATGTGAGTCCCAGTTGTGAGCTGATACGCAGCCAGACAACAGAAAATAATGGAGTATCACTGTACAAACCCCAACGCTGTATGGTGTGATGAAAGAGCAAATCTGCACTCACGCAGTACGAGCGAAAAGCTGGTGAGGAAAGGCTGACTAAATGTGCTCTTGTATTTTACTTTTCACTCTTGGCAGGACGCTAGTAGGTGGCCATCATCACACCAGAGGTTCCGCTGCTCTGTCTGAGATAATAGGAAGAAAATATTATTTATTACGAACTCATTTCTGTTGCAGGTTCCAGTGGAATTCATGCAATGTGTGACCCTCTGTCCGACTCGATCATCACCCACGAAAGGCTTAACACATGGAGCTAATTGTCACTTTGACTTACGCTTCATGTAAATAGTGTGACAGAAACCCATCATGCATTCTTTGTCACTTTGTCTCGGCCTGTTTCAGGCGCAGGGAAAACATTCAAGCTTTCTGTAAGTGCATTTCATGCTTTTAATTGACACCATTGCATGTTAATTCGAAGCATGTCACGGATGTGTCACACCAGCAAGCTGCTGGTGTCTGACCTCATGTAATGTCGAATTACATTCCAGCACCTCATTGCCGTGGCAACAGATAAGCTTCTCCTAGGTGCTGCCAAGCGGTTCAAACAGTCAAAGGTGTTTCTTTTCCTCCTACATGGTGCCCTCTTCATTTAGGTGGCCAGTGAACATAACGGGCTGCAAAGTGTTGTTGTTTTTAAATTAATTTCCCTGCCACTGATCACTTCTTCCTCCTGTCTCACTCTAGTCTATCTCAGTTTCTCTGACTGTGGTGAGGGAAATCTTAAAACAACCAGTCAGCAGCTCGGTATTGATGAGGGGGGGGGTCAGAGGAGAATGGTCAGACTGGTTGGAGCTGATGGAAAAGTTATGGTAACTCAGATAATCACTCTTTACAACTGTGGGTAACAGAGGAGTGTCAGAATGAACAACAACCTTCAGGTGGAGGATGTACAACAGCAGAGAACACATCAGGTTCCACTCCTGTCAGCCAGGAACAGAACAGTGAGGCTGCAGTGACGGACTCACCAACACTGGACAGTTGAAGATACTGGACAGTGGTAAAGTTGTCATTATCATGAATCCATGGAGTGAACCTGTCTTGTCAGCAGTCCAGTGCTGCAACACTTCCAGTCTATCTTGGTCGGTATTGTTTCTGAAAGCGTTCTGACCTTCATGGCCACAGTTTACCATCTACTAACGGCAGAACTTCAGTGACCTCCACAGTCACCAGATGTGAATCCAGTCAATGTAGTCATGTAGACATGTTGCCAAATTGTAACAGAAAGTATCCAACATGTTTTGGAATCTTCACACCAACAAAACAACTGAGGATGTTTGAGAGCAAAGAGAGGACAAAGCATTAGTTAAGCGTACTAAGGTCATTGCCTAGTCATAATTACAAAATGTTGTATTCCTTTCAGACAAACACTTCCATATGGACCTTTGATTTCACCATTTGTTATCAAGGTCACACAATTGTCTCGATCTCATTTGAATAATTTTACAGTCCCAAGTGAGTCAAGAAGGATTCCAATGGCTGCTGCGATGGCTGCTGCGATGGCCGCAAGATGGGAGCTATAAAAGCAGGGATGATTTGCTTTGATGCCTCACGGTGTGTCTCACACTCCTGTATCCGGTCGAAGAGCGATCGCACTGGCCCCAAGAATAGCTCCAAATTATTCATAGCAAGGTATGACAAGCTCTGGTGAAAAATATGACTGTGTCTGGGTCCGTTGCTGCAGGCCACGGGAAGAGATTAAATATAAATCTATTAGCCTGTAAGTAATACGCGATCACATCCAAGGAAGGACAACCCTCTCACTGGACAGCAACTCTGTGACGTGACGATATCTTACAAACCTATGGTCATCACACATCTCAATCCACTGAGAGTTAATCACATGAAAACGTGATTAACTACGTGAGCTTTACTGAGCGGCTCCTGACAAGAACTTGGCAGACCAGTCAATCAAGACATGTGAATGTAAGGAAGCCAAAAAGGAACATTAATGAAAGATAATACATTTTTATTTTTCTGTAAAGAAAAAGGTAAATGAACACGTCACCAACCCTCAGCTTTTTCTCTTACAGTATTTTAGCTCATTGTTTTTCTTGGGGTTAGTTTTAATGGTTTAGAATTCATCAGGAACTACTGAAAGAAACCACAAGTCCTTTAACCAAATCTGCAAAAACATGGAATTATAGACTTTGCTCAATTGTGACCAAGATGTTTTAGAGTTAAACCCATACATCAACTCAATTTAACATATACAACTGGTATACATAAAACACACAGTTATGTGTTAGTTATGTGTGTTATATATAACAAATATAGTTTCATGTGCAACATGCGAAAAGAAATACAATCATTTAAGATATTCTGGCTGTTCAAATACCAATGGAGATGATTTGAAAATCCACCAATCATGCACCAACATTTCTCACAGTCTAATCACATTCCCAGGGGATGTTTAACAGAGTGGAAACAGTGACACCAGTGTGGAGCTCAATGTAGAATAAAATGTAAATGTGTGTCATGTAACCCTGGCCACATAATCAGCACTCAGCCAGTCATGTGAATGCTGATCATGGTCTCAACTCAACTCATTTTGGCTTTTTTCAAACTAAGTTCCTCCAGCTTACTTCATGCAGGACTCAAATAAATCAATCTAAATTAATTTCAAAGGACCACATTAACTGGTTGAGAACAAGCAGGATAGTTTTAACTTGATAATAGCATGTATATAAATAAAATTGAATTTAATGTTGCTCTAAAGAAATGACAATCAATCAATCAATTTTTATTTTTATAGCCCATATTCACAAATCACAATTTCTAATAGGGTTTAACAATGTGCGACATCCTCTGTCCTCAACTCTCTACAAGAGTAAAGAAAAGCTACCAAAAAAACTATGGTAACACTTTATATTAGGGAACACACAAAGTGAACATAATAAAGCACTTGACTGTAATTCATGTACAACAACTTCCTTACTTACCATCAATAAGCAGTAACTAGGAGGTTATTAAGGGAAAACTGTTAATTAATGGAGTAGTTGCAGAATGAGGTCATTAAGAATAAGGCATTAATAAGTGCTTTATAATGACTAATAAAGAGCCAATATGCCTCTAATATCCATGGTAATAAGCAACTAGTTAATGGTTGAAATGTGTTCCTTAATATAAAGTGTTAACAAAACTATTAACAGGGAAAAAACGTAGAAACCTCAGAGAGAGACACACGGAGGGATCCTATATACATATATGACTGGGCAGTTACTTATTTACTCCCAAAAACATAGAGTAAACTTCAACACAGACAAACTGGTTAAAGCTCGGTTATTTTTGGTTATACTGGAAAATCTTGCAAGAGCAGGCTACACTTTGGAAGGTAGGGATGTATCAGTTGCATTTTTCCAATCGGTCCTCTTGTCCAAACTACACCCTCAAAACACATGAGCGCACACTGCGAGAAGCCGACTGTTCCATGATAACTCGCTTATCGTTCTGCTTCAGCAGTGTATATGTCTCTCCAGGTGAGACTCAGGTCATGTGTAGTAAGAGCACACAGGCAGGCAGGTCAGTTAGTGACACACACGCTGACCAGTCTTTTCATTTGGTCCACATTTTATTAGTGATGGCTTTTGGGACGTGAAGAGGAGTAAATAAGTTAAGTGATTCAGAAACAATTCACCATTTTAACAAATGTAACATGGTCAATTTCATAGTTTTTACAGTATATCATTGATTTGATTGGACAATTGTTAATAATGTAATACTGTAAGAGGAACATTTTGCCTTTGCAGATGGCTGAGATGAAACAATTTGTTTTCTTTTGAACAGTGCAAACCCCAATTATAACTACTATGTTGCTCGTTAAGTCCTAAAACCCAAACTGTCTGAAAAAAAAAAAAAGAATCTACTGTTGCAGTAGTAATAATTTCAAGCTTTTCTCAATTCAACCTGGATTTGTCAGCACTTCAAAACAGAAGAGAATAAGGGAAGTTAATGGAACAAATTGAATTGAATCAAAAACAGATAAAAGCGGCTGTGTTGATGGTCCACACGTCCACAATTATTATGACTTCATATGAAAGATACTTTTGCAGTGAATATATGCATCAAATTTGAGAAGGTGATGATATGTTGTGTCTTAAAAATGTTGTAATACTGTAAAATTCAACATTAACTAGCAACTATGGACATCAATGTAGAGAAGTAAAAGCACAACATTTCCTAGATGAATTAAGTATCATGGTTAAACTACAAACATGAGTAATTTAATTGTAGGTAAGTACAGTACTAAAGTGAATGTACTTAATAAGATCCACAGATTTTCAGGAAGCAGGCGCCTTATAGAGAAGCAGGTTTGTGAAATTAATAAACTGTTAGTTAAACTGAAATTGAATCACTGGAAATTACAACAAATAATTAGGTTAAAGGTCATGGTTACAGCCGCCCTGTGGTATTGTAACCTGACGTAAAACACGATGGAGCAAAAAGGAAATAGAAGGAATAAAGTTGGTGAAGGATGAGAATCAAGCATTTTAAACCTCTCCTCTCTTATTCTGTTGTTGTTATTGTGGAGGCTGCAGTAATCTATCGAATATTGAACATTGTTTGTGAGCAAAGTGGCAGCTTGTTATAAAGGCTGGACTGGGGAATGGGCTCATCAGGCCTTACGATTATCAAAGAATTATGACTGAGCACAAATCCTCCACTTTATCTAAGCAGGTTATTTAGGAGCTTGTTTACTCCTCAGCCAGAAGCTTCAAGCAGTGCACTTGATCACTGGCAGTGTGAAACTTTGGACTGTATGCATACACAGTGAGGAAGGTGCTGCACAACAGGATCAGACTCGCACACATGCATACACACACACACACACACAGTCTCACTCGCTCGTACCCGCTAACACACACACAGCTCACTTTTAGCCCTCAGGCGTCACATTTGAGAGTTTCATTTACTTGATTAAATCATATTTGCATATGGAAATTGTTTGAAAATGATATTAATTTGTTATATTCAAAGGAGAATTACTTTTTCATATTAAAACTAAATCAGACGAAGGCTGCAGCAGTGACAGGTGATGATATTGAACTTTGCTCAGCTGAGGCCTGACGGCATTACCACGCACGTGCGTCTACACACAGAGCCTGTGTCTTCTCTCGGATATAAATCAGTTTACATTTGCCCGTCTCAGGCGTCCAACTCTGCTTCCAAAATCCTGCTCCTCTTCCTCCATTTTAATAAAGTCGAAGGTCATTTGCGCGGCAGCAGGCGGGCAGGATTTTGCTCAACCTTGTGCGTCGTGTCCAGGTGTATGTGACTGATGCGGCGCCGTGAGACGGCACCGTGGGACAGATCTCCTCCTGAGCCAACTTAACTTATCAGGAACACGGAGCAAAAAAATCAGGCTAATTAATTAAGAACAGTATTAGAAGTAATGGGATATTATAATATAAATTGCTACATTCTGGAACCAATTTAATCCAATTACTGGAACCCCTCATGAATATAATACCTCCACAATCACTCTGTCAGAGTCCAAAGGGAGATGTGTCTGACTATTAAGACTGAAAGAAAAGGGAAAGGGAAAAAAAAAAAATCTGCTCCCTTTTAACAGTGAACACCAGTGATGATTTAAATGGTTGAGAGGAACTGTTCATTTGAGTAATAAACCTAATGATGATTTTTTTTCCCCCTAATTGACATTTCGACCATTTACAACCTGAGTAGGTTTTTGTTTGAGCTCCCATGTGTTTGATAAAGACGAATGACTGTAAAGGCTGATTGGTGCTTTTTCTCTTAATGGCCTCACCCAATTAAAGAAAATGTCTTAAAAGAAACAAAAGAGTACGATTTTGGACCAGTTAAAGCGGAGTGCTTTTAGGAGGAGTGGATAGGACAAACTGACATGAGGAATCACAGCAACTTTAAGAATCATTTCACAAAGGATAAATCCACATCACAGCGTATAAAACTTAAATGAGTGCTTTGGAGGAGATTTAGAGTTCGGAGGCGGCGCTGAAACTCATCGTCCCCCATACGACAGCATAACCAAGTTTCCTGGTAATCCGTTTTGTAGTTCTTGTGTAATCTCGCTCTAAAACAAACGGAGGGGTGAAAATGTAACATTCAAGGTGGAGGTGAAACAATGGAAAAGAAGGTAATACAGAAAATGTGTGTACTGGAGCTAAAGAAGAACAAGTGTGACATAGATGAAGCTGAAACATTTTATAGCATTCCATGTATTTGAGTGTAATCAATGAAAGGTGTGGAGCTACGCTGTTGACAGGGGTAGACACTGGCGCATCCTGAAAACCCATCAGAGGCACTGATCACTTCTCCAGGCGGAGAACAGAGTGATCGTAAAACTTTCCAAAGAAGAAATGAAATTATTCAACCACACCTTGATGCATATTCAATTATATCAACTTCTCTTTCGGACCAGAGCAAAACAAGAGGAGAGATGTCATTAAACAGACACATAAGGGTGTTAGTGTGAGATATGGAGGAGTATATGAAAGAGGAGCCCTGTATTCCCTGGTGAATCCCTCAGACAATCACGCCAAAGAATGGAGCAGAATGAATTAAGATGCGTGTTGTTGCTGTTTGTGAGAAAATCCTCGGCTCACCAGTAAAGCTATTATCCCATACCAGCAAATACAATAAAATTTGAATCAATTCAGTTTTACTGATACTTCACAAGCAATTTAGCAGGTAGTGCTGGTAGAGTCACAGAGCAGCATCTCATCCCACCTTATTCTCATCAACAAACAGCACATAATACAATAACACACAATGTAATTGTAACGGGATGCAGTGGAGAAACACTATGGCCCTCTTCTGTTTTGGTGGTATTATTTTACGCTTAGAGATGGTAAATGTCCATATAATTGCATCTCACATGCCTTAAACAGCTTTCTGCTACAGTGTATTGCTATTCACGATAATGCAATTTGTCGGTTTAGTAGATTAAATCATCTTTTGAAAAAGGTTGACACATGCACACTTTTATTCTCTTGTTTAAGTTGAGAGAAAACTGTCAATTTGATTTTAAATTCTGCAGGTCTGACACATACCTTCAAATGTTTTTTTAGCACAGCCAAAGGCAGAACACACTATTAAAGTATTTGCTGCTTTTTTTTGTTACAGGTACATTAACTATTAACTACTGGGTATTTCAAGCAGTGATGTCGTACTGTATTTGTTGAGGGCAAAGCCTTTTTTGAGAACTATTGAGCCAAAGAACCACAACTACTGAGAAAAAACTCAAATGAAACTGTAACTAAGGCAAATGAACAAGACAAGGCTCAGCTAATGTTATCAGTAGGTGGCAGTATAGAGAACAATGTGGCTGTATTAAACAGAGAAAAAACTGAATTTGGGAACCAGAAACAAAACAAGTTGTTTGCCAACCATTGAAAAAATCTTGTAATAATGGAGCGAAACTTGCGAATTCGTAAAGGCAGCCAACTCGAGCTGCTCTAATCATGGGATGGACATGGGATACTGCAGATGCAATACACTTTTGAAACATATATTGTCGATTCCACTGCTGCCGTCTGAAAAAGAGCAAGGAAGATTAGAGAATTTCAGAAGAATATCCTGGAATTTTTTTTTTAGCCTAAAGCTTAGTGCAAAGACTCGGAGCAGGGAACGTTTACAAAATTAACAATTGAAAATGTCCTGCATCCCTGGTTCTGTCTTGATGGCTGTTTGACATTTGTCTATTATTTTCTTTTTGTTTTGCAGCATGCATTTTAAAAGTATTTTTGTTCAAGCTAGATAAGTTTGGGTTATTTACAGAGCCACAAATCAAAGCTTATTTAACCTAATTGCCTTCTGCTAGTTTTCACTTCAACCATTGTTTCTTCAATCTGTCTCTCCACTTATGGAAGTGCTCCTTTCACACTACAGCAACCAATAATGCAACACCCTTAATGCGACCACCGGTTTCTGTACAACAAGAGCCAGTATTCACTCAATTTAGAGAGAACTCTGCTGAAGTGAATATGTAAATATCTTGTCCTTGAATGTAATACACTTTTTCAAACACCCTGTGTTTGATAAGAAGAGGCAAAAAGCAGTTTACGTTTTCAAAACAGATTAATTGTGTTTTCTAGTGTGAAGCAGTGAAAAAGCAAGCACACTTTACAAAATGAAAACTAGAATGGTTCTCAGTAGAGCGCAAACGTCAGCCGAGGCCCAACAGTCTTATATTTATACTAAGTTGCAATAAATGTCGCATACTAAGATATCAGTCGTCTAAATGTGCCTGATTTAGATCAAGCTCTCTGAATTGTTATAAAACGAAAAATCTAAATCTATCAATATTAAAGATAAGATAAAGATTTGATGTACAGTATTCGTCCATGACCCATACCACATCCTTCCACCTAATTCAGTACCCACAATTCAACTTGAACACCAACAGGTGGGTTGTATTAGATCTGGTGAGCACACTTCTTTATTACTTATTTTCATATTCAAACTTGTAATCTTCATCCCCAACTGACGTCAACTCAAAGCCTCAGAAGTAGTATCACAACCCCTGACTTGGTGTGAAGCGTGAAACTGATTGTTTCTTTTTAAGTGACCTGAAACTAGCCATACCTACCGTGCAGATGTTTGAAAACCTTGAATTGCACGTTTGCGTATGTTCACAGGTGTTATTTTCTTTCCCAGTATACTTCCCTACACTGACACTCTGTTAATCACTTTAACCTCAGGGCAACGCTTCTCTGAGACTCAGCTTGTGACTGAAGTCACTTTTAGTGCAGGGCTTTGGCATACGGCAGAGAGGTGAGTCTCTGTTTCAAGCTACTTATTCTTGGCCCCAATCTTTAACCATATTAATCACATCATTCCGAGTCTTTTGTTAATGTGCGTACGTATCTGTAAGGTGTGCATGTCTATTCGTGTATTCAACGATTACTCATGTTCACACATAAGTTGGAACTATTTGTGGCTTGACTGACAATAACGTGTGTGTGTGTGTGTGGGAGTGGATTTGGCCCTCTCTCCTTTGTAACTGTGACCCTATTACAGGTGTTTGTTCTGTCGGATGGCAGAGACACAAGGAAGCTAAACTGGAAAGCCCATAATCCGCACATTATACACACAATGTGTCAAATATGATTTGTACGACAATCCCCAACCCCTGCATGACATGTTGCTGCTATATTAAATCAGAATGTGATGATAAATATCATTATCATCACACAATTACTGTGAGTTAGTGGCCAAATGTTGGAGGATTTGGTCGATTATCTATCAATTCATTTATGAGGGAACATTGTGTATAAATACCCAATGAGACATGCAAGCTAATATTAACTTCTAAGTATAAATGAGTTGATGGAGAAGCTGCAGTGAAACCTAGATTTTTCTTTTTTCTTCCATTCAAATTCCAATTTTAGTCACAATTATGAGCATCTTTCTAAAGCTGCCTGTTTTTTTAATGTTCATTGCAGTTAATCAAATGTGTTTATCAAACAAATATTTTTTTTCTCTGGAATACAATAAGCATTTGTTATCCTTTAAACAAAATGTGTTTTCTGTCATTGTAGGTAGTTGTATGTTCAGGTGTTCATGTTGTAGATAAGTTTATTCTTAATTAGTTATTTGATGTGAAACTGTGAGAGTTGTGATGGACAGCTGAAATTGACTTATGAGGGGTCGGGTCTATGTCCTACCAAGAGGGGTTTACGCCTGATACTGTAGCCAACCACCAGGAGGCGATCAAGATGGTTTGGCTTTTTAGAGCCGTCATTTCACCAACTTTATATAGTCATTTGGCCTGAAAACGAAAGCTACACGCCACAAATGAAAGGAGTGACAATGATTCAGATGCTAAAAGACAGTAGAATAGCGCCCCATCGGAACAGCCGCTGTGATGTGGTTGTGTCGGGGGCTCCCTGCTTACACCTCACAAGCTGGACGCCCAGAAATGATGGCATGTAACTGAGCTGTAATTTGTAGCGATTGACCCAGAGGCCTGGCTATTAGCAGTTGTCCGCTGTAATGATCCCTTTAGCATTAGAGAGCGGTGCCCGCACCCACTTAGCTTGTTATTTATAGATCATGTCAGGCCAGTAATAAACATAAAGCATAAAACTGCAGCTAATGTGCTGCTATTGAAATCTGGACATGAGCAATTTTATGAATTGAAATAATTCACTGGACTGTTCCAGTGTCTCAGAAAAGGTTAGCAGTGTGTGTGTGTGTCTGTGTGTGTGTGTGTGTGTGTGTGTCTGTGTCTGAGTGTGTGTGTGTGTGTGGACTTGTTTAACTTCATTTATGGGCTTTGGAAACTGGCATCCCACTATACTTGTGGGGTGAATGGAAAACTGTACCGTTAAGCGCTTTGAGTGGTCATCAATACTATAAATGCTCTATATAAATACAAACCATTCACCATTTACTTGTAGGGTCAACAGCTTTGTAAGGACCATAATTTGCGTGTACATGTATTAGCAATTTGTATTTGTGTGTGTTAGTGTGTGTCACTAATTTTAAACTACATTTGAATAAGTGGTTGAATAAACTTTATTCAGTGTTTTCTTTTAAACCAAAGTATGACCTACATGCACTTCACTTATATAAAGAGTGCAGCGCAAGGTAGCCATGTTGGGAACCTTGAAACTGTCTTTGCAGATTTGCCCCTGGCTTTCTGGCTCCAGAGACTTTTCACAGTGATAAAGCTGAGATGGGTGGTATGGGTTCCACAAAATATATTAAAGTGATGAAAATGAAATATTCCCTGCTCACCTTCAAAAACAGAAAATATGCAAAAACATCATTACATTGCTTTTAATTACTCTTTTAAACAGCTCAGGTAACCTTAAACTCAAATATATGAAATGGTGCTTTTATATTTTGGAGTACTGACAGGTTTTTGTTTTTCTTTATGTAATTCTGCACTCTATGAAAAGCAGTTTGTGTTTCTGAGTGTTAACCTGGCTTCCTGTGTGCAGGGATGTTCAGTAACCCTGAGAAGAGATTTCTGCCACCATCTCTTGGAGTGGTGATTCAAAGCATTATCACATAAAAGGCATGTCATACTTTATGAGAATCGCATTGTAAACAGACACTGCATGATCTCAAATGCCTTTTAGAAAGATACATAATAGAAAGACCAGCACATTAATCATATTGTGTCCAATGTTACAATTAAACATACTACAGTGTGCATGGTATGAAATAAAAATCACTTCAGAAGTTGAAAAGCAAAAAATAAAACATTTCTCAACTTTCCACAAGCTTTGTTCAAGATAAACCTGGAATCCACTACACTGTGTAGTTGTGTGTGTGTGTGTCTGTGTATTGTTCAGATCAATGTATTTTTCCGTTTCCTTTAAACCTGCTTTTTTGAGCTGCCGTCCACACTGTCTTGTATTTACTCTGTGTGCACATGGAACAGTGTATGTGTACAAGCGCTTACAATAATGTGTCCCTGCATGTGTGTGTTTTTGTGGTTGTGTGTGTGTGAGTGCAAACCGCCTGCTGCCTTTCCCCCCCACCGTATTGTTATCTTGAGCTTCTCAGGGAGAAATCCTCTTGTCCCCGAGGCTAGAGCCCCATACATAGCAGATGTTCTGCTGAAGAGGCCATGAATGTTTAATCATTTGTGTTATTGATGCTGCCTTTTTGTTTGTTAGCAACTTTGAGCGACGGTTGAGGTCTTACATCTCTATTTTTGCATGTCATGTGTCTGTGTGTGCGTGTGACAAAGAGAGACATCTTAGTACATGCACGGACATCAATCTTTTGATTTCAGCCTGAAATGTTTTTATTTGTACCTCATATGCACTGCAATGAGTGAATAATGAAGTCTATTAAAAATGTTATTCAGGATTATTTTTGCTTTTGCTGTGTCTAATATCACATCAATGCACTCTTATAAAAAGAGGCAAGGTTTTTTCTTTTTCTTTTTTGTTAAACAGAAAGTTAAACCCTTTCCCCTGATCATGGATGAACAAACTGGGCTCTGTCTCTAAACTGTGATTTGTTGGACTTAAAGCTGCTGTTTTAGTATTTGAGCTGACAGCCAGATTTGATCATAATTAGACAGCATGCCGTGGGCTTTGATTGGCACAGTAATTGGATTGTCATTGGGGCTGAAAAGCTATTATCTTTGGATCATGCCCCATGAAATTTGTTGGAAAAACTTCTGTGGCCGTCATTAAGTCGGCCATCTTGGGGGCCTTCGCAAATTAGCTTTTTTTTACAGGCAAGGAAGAGAGAGCAGGAAGAAGTGAGAAGGGAGAAAAAAAGAAAAGGTACCTGTGCACCGTTGGGACCCTTAGATCCTTCCAATCGCAGCAACAACAATCTGGGCCCTATTGATTAATGATATTAGCATAGCAGGTAGCGCTAAGTCTAAAAGCGCCGTGCTGGGTTATTGCCCATCGCTCTTGCCAGTAATGGGGCTGGGTGGGGTGAGGGGGTTGGTGTTTGGGGGGGGGGGGGGGTGTAGAAAGTGAAGGAATGGGATAATGAGAAAGAGTTGAGATTGTAAGGAGTGCAGGGGAGGGGAGGAAGAGGGGAAACTGCAGGGTGGCTTTTCATTTGCAATTGTTTATGTTAAGTATAACCATTTTAGAGGAATAAGTAGCTCTGCGAGGTAATGAAAGTGAGAATAGAGGTGTGAGATGTGAAATAGGTAACATTCCTCAAAGCTGTTCTGCAATTAAATCAACTAACACACTTCTGAAAGCAGAAAAAACACCTGCAAAGATTCCGTCGGTCTCTGTTTCCCTGCACTCCTGAGGTCACGAGACACGAATGGCAGTTACTTCCATTAAATCCATCCAAGGAATGAACAACAGCTTACTAACTAAACAAACTCACCAAGCTCTATATCAACTATCAGTCTTTTTCCAGATTACATAGTTCATCTCTCCAAACTTCCCAAAAAACAATTAGGAAATTGCAGAATTGAAGAGTGTATCATTTTATTCCTGACATGAAGCTAAACAGGGTTCAAAGCCCTCTCCAAGTGTAGGAATACAAAAGTTGAAAATAGTGAACTGTTTTAATCAGAGGTGTGCAATAAGACGCATGGCATGAAATCAAGTCTTGTCTGGTTCTTTCATGACTGGTGATTTTTATACTTTTATTCTTTAATTCCAGTGAGTTGTGAATTCACTTCATAGTCAAGATGCTGAGAATCTGCTGTGGGCAGAAATATGCAGAATAGGCAGCTCAAATATTTAATGTATAAATAAGATTTGTTTGAGCTGCTCTGTCTTTGGCAGCACTGGTCTGTTTCCTTGTTTAACAACATGTAGCAGCCAATCTATATTACTAGGCATGTCCAGATGTTTGACTTGGAGGCTGTTATATGTTTTAATGTTTGATTTAAATAAGTGCCGCAATGCTGCTACAATTTTGCCAACCTTGTTGTGTGTAGGCCAGCTCTACGACTCAACACCGACAGATACCCCACCACGATTTCCTGAAATCACATGAATCAACCTTGCGTTTCTCCCTTTTCTTCTCCTTCTGGTGTCATAATGTAAATGTCAGATTAGGCACCATTTGGTGCAACACCGGCACTTATAGTTTACCAGCATTTGATAGAATGGGTCTGGGTCCCCCCAACCTTGCTCCACTCGAGGGCATTGCAAAAAAAAATAAAAAATTTAGGTAAGACAAAACATTAGCGAGACAAAAGACATGTTGCATCAGAGCCGTGCTTTAGCCAGCTGTCAATGTTGGGTGGTCAGCCTCATGTTGCAGGTGCTTGGAAATCTAGAATGATTTGATCGAGACTAAGGACTAAACGACTCAGTGGGAGGGAATTTAGACTTTCTTGGGACTTTTAAAGAAATGACCATGTCCCAACAATAGAAACAAAATGTAGCCTTAACATATGAAGATACACAGTGACGTTTGAGTGAGTGTGTGTATGTTTGCATGCATGTGCTCTCCTATCTCCATGCCTCTGGCAAATGGCCCTCAAATTGACATTCCCACCCCTCAATGCCAATTCCGCTGCTGTTAACCCCCCAGAGGCCAAGAGGTGACGACATGACAACACCACAAACTGTTCTCACTCAGAAAAATGACGACATTAATATACTTGGATACAACACTGTGTCATGCATTAGGAAGCATTCTGTTATGGTGTGTGTGTGTGTATTGTATGAGACTAATCTATTACCTCTGGCTTATGATATAGGCGTTCTGCACACATAGCAGCATATTTTGCATATGTGGATGCAGGGTTTATGCAAGATAATGAATGTAGCTTTACATCATATCTGAAAGGGGTAATACAGCAGGAGAATGTTTTGTTCTGTTGATGGCAGCCCTCTGTGTGTTCGCTCTGTCGTTGAGTCTGTGGGCAGAAGTTTCCATGCAGGCACTGTTGATCATGGCCTATCGAGCATCATCTGATTTGCATTCAGTGGATGCATCATTATTCACAACATTTGATGTCCACAAAAACACATTAGACCTCTCTGTTTAGGTGTCGAATGGCGATGGCCACGGCCGCACAGACATAGTTTGTGCGCCCAAACAGTCCAAATGTAAATTGATATAAGACAATGCCCCATTAACTTTTTCATTAATGGTTATAATGCATTCTGAGTGTCATCCGTGGGGGGTGCCTCCCTAGCATGGCCGTGCACACACACATTGACAACATAGAGCCACACAAACATATTTGCAACACACGCTAATAATGCAAAAACGGATGTGGAAAAGTTTTACAGGAAAAACGGAAACAAACACACACAAACACACCCCCCAACATCAGAAAACGTCACATGCGTTTAACTGCACACGCTGAGCAGAGTTTCAACTTAAAATCTGTATATATCATTTAGCGCTGTTTTACTTTAATTAGACCATTATCGAACCTTCACCATTTCATACTGCCAGATGTGTTCCCAGCTGTTTGAATAGGCACCATGGGGCTCGTATAGGCTTTATTTTCCATCACTTTCCATCGATGTTGCAAACGTGGAATGTGAAATGACTCACCCTCGATGTGTACATACTGTGCTGTAGTGTGCATACTATCAAGGCCGCTGTACTTGATGCTGCTCTATTTATAACATTCTTTTGCATCTATATGTGACTTTGGTATCCAGAGGAATTTGTAGCAATGCCACAATAGAGTCCAGTTCAAAGACAACACTAAATGGCATGAGGTCACATACTGTGTGCTGTTTCTTGTAAACCAGATTTTTATAGCGGAGCGCAAATTAGACTTATTTACATATATAATAATATCTTTAAAGCTGCATTCATGTTTTTTTACACCACTCACAGAAGATTAAAGCACAAATAATCAAGTTGATTTCACTGACATGCAGTAACCACCTCCACACAGCTGTTTATCATCCACACAACTTAAATCAATATAACTCCATATCACTTCCTTTAACTAGTCTCCACCGTCATCTTTCAGCTCTTTCACCATGAAACGCTCACCTGCTGACTGCTAACTTGATCTGCTGCTTGGTGGTTAGGTCGTGTACACTGACTTTATTAGAGCTTTTTTAAAACGGGAACAGCTGCCTGACGTCGCTGGAATCATTTTCATGGAACCAGACACCAAGAACAGGCTGAAATGCTCCATAAAGCTGACAAGAAATGCAGTCTGGTGATAATTCTATATGAGTTTTAAGCGACATCTTTCACTTTACACACGTCATTTAAGCCATTGTTAAAAGAAGACTGTGGAGGGGGCTGGGAGATCACCTCCACCTGTAAGAGAGGCTCAACCAGCGCAGGTGAGAGCTGTTAGCTGATTGATCCTCAGGTTGAAAAGGCAGCAGTGGAGCTGCCTGCGAGGAACACAAGCACTGAGACAGACACAGAGACACCAGGAGCTGGAGAGACTGCAGAGAGAAAAGCTGCACAGTTAAAATACCAGCACAAAGTGTTTTATTTATGTTTGCTCGTTTGATTGAATAAAGATGCTGCAAAGCAACACATTTGAGACAGAGCCCCGTGGCATGGTCAACTGCAACAAAGACATGTGAAGACTAGTGAAGCTTCATATGTGACTCTTCTGCATCCTCACTTTTTTTATCTCACAAATTCAGTGAGATAAAATGTACAGAATATGGAACAGAAGAAAACTGAATATACTTGTAGGCCAATAGGAAGAAAAGAAAATATTACTCCCCATCTCCTCCACTTGAAATACCTCCCACCTTCCTTGTCACGCTTGTCTGTGCACACACGTGTTTACCGTGTGCACACACAAACACCCCACCACCCCCACCAGCAGTCATTGCAAGAATTAATGTGTCTATTGTTCGGCCAACACGCCAGGCACTTATCCCTGAGTGTTTGCAGGCTGCTGAAGGGAAAAAAATTAAAGGTGTGTGTAAAGCATTCACGCATACAAAGGTCGCTAGGCTGCAAAACCATGGCAACATTTAAGAGATCAAACATGAGTGGCATCTGCGAGAGTTCAGTTTACTCTGGTGTTTGTGTGTTTGTGAACACGCTGAAATTCGGAGGCTGTAGTTTACTCAGCCCAATAATTAAGTTGGCTACGGAGCAGAGAAAAACAATAGTGCAGATAATACTGAAGGGCCCGCGGCACATTCAGAACCACTGATGCTTCACATGTCACACACGACACTATTCTCCAGTCTGTTGTAGCATGCATCATGGGAAAAAGAAGTTGCGTGGTAATTTGCAAAAACAAAACAAAAAGATCCAAGATTTAGTCAAGTCTCTTCTTTTTCTCCTGTGTTGTTCTTATTAAATGATGATACAGATCAATTCAATCATTTCTCATCTCTGTGTTGTTTAATATGATTCAGTTTAAGAGACATTATTTGGGACACATACATATTCTAAATAAAAATATTTTCACATTTAAAAAGTGCAATTTTGAGGAAAAAAAGTTCCACCTATATGAACACAAATCTGCAAAGTAATATAAAATGAGTTATCATCATTTTTGATAAATAAAAATGATGACACAGATACCACAAACTTTTTATCAAATATATAGAAAGAGTTTTGTTTTTTGTGGCTTAGTCTACGAGGAAATAGTTGAGAACTAACCAACAACACATCTGAACAACACAAGTCTCCGTCATCAAGTGGTTGTCATGTATGTCATGTTTTCATTTCGTTAACATACTGTAGAGATTTTTAAAGGGATTTGAACCCTTATGATCGTTGCTCCCTGTTTTCCTTTGACAACTACTCGGAATGGATGAATGAAAAATGAGAGGTTCTCTGAAATTTTCCTTCCTGCACTTGTTTACCTAATCCCCTCCACTCTCTCTATTAAATTTACTGATGAGGAGCGAGGACATTAACCGAACAAAAACAGTGCAACAAATAACGTGGACGTTTCATGCGTAAGCTGCGAATTGAGCGATGTATTAATGGGAGGAAATTATTGTGCATTCAATTACGGCACAATGCCTTCCAGAGATGTTTGTGTGATTTGGCCGCTGCCTGCCGTGGCAGTGGGGGGGCCAACCTCCCCACTCCCCCCCCCCCCCCCCCCCCCCACACTGACTGATGAGCGCCCTAATCTGCTAATCTCACCAATGGGTGTGGGAGGTGGGTTGGAGGGGGTGTTTATCTGATGAGCCAAACACCTCGACTCGCAGCCCGCTAACGGTGGCCAATAAAATTAAAGAGCTGGTGCGTGCCCGTGCGGTGGAGGAAGACGAAAGAGGAAATCAGAGATAGATAAACAAATAGAATCATAAAAAGGCAGGGCGCTGGTGAAGTGGTAATTCAGTGGGAGTTCATTAGGGGAGAGATGGAGGAATGAGGAGTGGAGGGCTAAACTGTGGATGACATTACCTCTAATGTGGCTCCCCTGCAGAGTTTGTGATAGGGTGGCCGTTCCAGGCGAAAATAGGGTTTTTAGCATGACGCCACGCTCACAAAGACAAACTCCGACTAAATAGGATTTTTTTTTTTCTTAAACATTGCACTATTTCAGTGTGGAAAACATTTCCAAATGGGGTTCTCAAATGTGTTCAGGCATACAGCCAAGTTGAGACAACACGGACAAATGAGTTTTGTGGGGTGGCAAATCTGCATGGTGCTCCAGTGTTTTGAGCAGTAAGCCTAAAGCAACTTTAAAAAACAGACCAGAGCGCCCATCAGTAACATTCCATCAGTTATAGTCTGGTATGAGACATCATTTCCTCTCTTATCCAAGCAGACAGATCAGGTTTCATTTTAAAATATCCATCTTTGAAGATGAGAATGGAATTGTGTTTGTGATGCTCAAAGCATTAGAAGTAGTCAATTTCGACAGAACTTTCCAGACCATCTGATATGACCTCAGAGTCTCCTGTGCTCCACCAGTCATCGGACTCTACATTCATATGCACAACTGCATTTAGCTTCACAAGCATGCTAAGCTGGCCATTGTTGGACCTCTCAGGTGTTTTGGTTTTTCTTCCAAAAAAGCGAATTTAGTGATTTTTGGACAAAACTTAGCTGCTTTTAAACATGCGCTGAACTCCAGAGATCCTGCAGATGTTCTACTGAGGGACTATATAGCTGCTGACATGCACTGGACGCCACAGTCCCTCCATATTTTCTCCAGAGGAGGTGCATGTGTGAACACAAATGTCAAAGTGAGAGGCTCTGCAGTTTCTAGTTTCTGGCCTCCGAGTATTAGAAATCCAGGAAATGTCGGTGTGAGATCACAGCAGGGGATCCCTCACTGGAGGGGGGAGAGGCCAGGGGGGGGGGGGGGTTGATTATGCTTACAACATGCGACAGACACACAAAAAAAGTGGTGACACACATGTAGAAGACACAGACAAAGATGTCAAAAGAGTTTGTGGTGATAATAGCTGACGATCATGTGATCTATGCAGCAGCGTTAATACGTCACTTCCTGCCTCTGTCTGCTGCACCCAGCTGCTCCACCTCTCACCTGAAAAATGCGGAGGAGTTGATGCTGTTGTGAAGGCGTCTGTGCAGAGACCCTCCCTCTGTGTTGTGCATGTGTGAAAAGCAAACCAGCCAATTCTCTAGATTTGACCCAGAGGTCATGTCTGAAGACAGTTTGTGTGAATGCAAATGTCAGAGGCTCCAAACTTTCAGCTGACTTTCTCTGGCCAGCCCTGGTAAAGGTTTGCAAAAGGAGGAGGAAAAAATATTTTGAAAGTTCTGTAAAGTAATTATTTGAGAAAGAAAACACTTTTTGTTCAAGCATTCATACCCTATGTTTATGTTGTTTTACTCAAAGGGTTAAAAAGCCCAAAAATAAATTCAGAACCCCTGGTATAGAAAACCCAGAGAACATGAGTGAAGAAGCTGCAAAAGCGTGGATAAGAGAAAAGACATACTGTGTCAATCACTTTAGTGGAGCATCATTGCATCCTCCTTCATAGTTCTTAAACCGTCACTATGGGGATTACAAGAGAAAGAAGTGTTCCGAGCAGTATCAGTGTAATCTGTCGCCGTTGTCCGCCGTCTACCTCTAGATGTCTTTGTGAGACGTCACTTCGACAGTAAACAAATTTGCGTTGCTCTCAGCGATCTGGCGGATCTTTTTTTTTGTCTGGGAGAGCGTATTTAGCAGATGAAACGTGTTGTTGTGACAAGCATGATAGAACACATACGTCGCTGAAGGCTATCCTCCCCTGTTCACCCCTGTTGTCGCTACATAAGCAACTGATTGTGATTCACTTTTCAGAAAGAGTGTGCGGCGGCGAATGTGGCGGCTGTTGTTTTTTTTTTGTGTGAGCTGCTGGGTATCTCATGGTGCTTTAATGTTGCCTGGAGCTCTAAATATGTGTGTGTGTGTGTGTATGTGTGTGTGAGAGGGACAGAGAGAGAGAGAGAGAGGAAGAGTCGCTTATTTCTGTCTCTCGCTCCATTATGGCAGTCTTATTTTCAACCTGGCGTCTCTTCTTTTCCTCTCTTGTCCTCTCCTCTACTCTGACTGTTATCCAGCATTTTAGAGTAGCTGTAATTGCTCAGACAGAAGAGACATTCAGAGCACTGTGGATGTAACTGCTGCTTCATGGCGGTGGCTGACTTAATGAACAGCTCGCAGCCCTCTGGCACCACTTAAACTTTAAAACATCTATTATTGAGGTGTGAGGAGGGAAAAAAAACCGGGAAAAAAAGCCAAGTGGCCAGCGCTGACCCTGCTCTTATCCCTCTCTTTTTAGTCATAGGGTGGACGGGTTGATGTTGAAACATACAGGTGCTGCATGGAGCATTTTTCTACCTCAGTGTGATATTGACTAGTTGTAATAACTTGATTTGAAGTGCACTTCCTTCCTTGCACTTCCTCGTGCCGTCTTGGTTTCCACCTCATCGCATCCACATTTTGAAAAATAACCGGCACGGAGGACGGTAGCGAAATCGAATTGTGAGTCCACATTGAACCCTTGTTCAACTCTGCGCTTTGTGTACGTGTCCTGTTGCCTTCAAGTATCCATCCACACCACAGACTGCACAGGGCAGGGTCCTTGTTTTACAAAGAGTCCCAGATCCAACAAGAGCACCTAATTAATTTTCCAGTGAATGTATAATGAATAAACTGCCATGAAATAATGGCCACACGGTTCATTGGGGCTGTTTGGGGCCCTTTTAAACAAAATGAAAGCCTCAGCTGGAAGAATACAGGCCTTTCAGTTTGTTGTCCTTTAAAGGGCCTTAAACTTATCATCTCAATCAAGTCCTTGCTATAAGGTCCTACTTGAACATCATTTTCTGTCAAAGGTAGAACAGTTTTTTTATTACACATGAGATATTTCCGTTTTTTCCCCCTCCTTACAGGTTTGAAGTGGGCAGTGCTCAGTTGGAAGTTGTCCACCATGCATGGTGATGTTGGGTAACATCGTGAATCTGAACAACTTACAATTGGTGCATTCAACATCTCTGAGAGTTCAGTATTTTGCCCAAGGACACTCAGCATGCAGATGGGGGAGACTGTGGATCGAACCGCTGACCTTTTGGTCGGAGGACAACCACTGTACTCCTCAGCCACAACCAACCCTTAACTTAAAGAGGCAAATAGAGTTGTTTTTAATTCAAACTTTAAAATATTGCTTGTGTTGTCACGAAGGTTTAATGAAATGGAGAAGATGATGTGAAGCCAGGTTTTCAAGGACTTTAAAGCAATCTGCTCTGATGGGCAACATCATTTGCAGGATTTTTGACACATCATTAGTAATTTGTTTAATCACTTAAAATACTGTAGGAAACGGTGGATAGTGACATGGTGACATCGACAGAGACCCTCGTTAAGGCTGTAGGAGGTCGCAGGAGTTGGTTTGTGTTTGCGTGTGACTCCAGGCGAGCAATGTCACACTGACACAACCCTATCAGATGACAACCTGGATTATGTGTCACACCAACCCTGTCTTCTAAACAGATCTAACATGAAAGCTCACTTCTACAGTACATGTGCAATGCAACCAGCCGGGTCTGGGCTAGCTTATTAGCATGCTTACTTCAGCATAAAACAAAGGAGTGACAGAAAATATAGATATACATCATCATGATTGATGATATTTGATTGTAGTGGCATCTGGTCGTGAATTATGATTACAATTAGATTGCTTGGACATACAATATAAATGCTCACTTGTATTACTGTTCTTGGTAATACCTCCATCATTACAATTGTCATTGCTGCTCTGTTCATCTGTCAGACATTTTCTTACATATAAATACGTTAAACATTGATACACCTCGCCATTGATGTTAGACGCTGTCTTTTCTCATGAATGTTGTATGTGTTATTATTGTGTTGATGGGTTCAGCTACACACAACATCTATCAGGCTTCTGTCCATCCTGAGAGAGGGATCCCTGACATGTGCCTCACTCTGTGGTTTCTACGTTTTTCCCCTGATATTTGGGTTGTTTTTTTATTTTGATTTAACGTTCAACTCTTGCTGAGGGTTAAGGGCAGAGGAGGTTGCACCTTGTTAAGCCCTATGAGACAAATTGTGATTCATGAATATTGGCTTTACAGATCAAATTTGATTTATTGAGAAAATAAAAGTTAATGTTGCGGATTTCTATCGCTGATACAGCTCTTGACACATAATGGTACATTTCTGCTGGATTGTTAAATAAATGGTAAATGCTCTGTATTTATATAGTGGTTTTCTAGTCTTGATGACCACTCAAAGCACTTTAAAGTACAGTTATTTACCATCCACCCATTCACACACACATTCATTCAGTGCATCTATGAGCAGCACTTTTTTTTTTTACATGAGGGTAATTTGGGGTTCAGTATCTTGCCCAAGGACACTTCGGCACCGCAAACCTCCGACCAACCAGTCACAGCTGGTAATGCTGACTTTTGTTATGTAGCAATAGCATAAATGCACCTTTAGGGAAATGTTACAGTTATTCTGGTAATGGTTAGGGTTAAAGTACTAAAGTGATTGGTTGATTTAACTAAATAGGTGAGCGTGATTGCAGGTCTGCAGCAGGATGCAAACTCTTTTGCTTCTAACTGAAATGTGCAAAAAGTCCATCCGTCACCTTGACTTTGGTACTTTTACTCTTGGGTTTTTCAATGGCATGCATTGGTACTGAAAATTGATGATGAATTGTGAGGCGCGATGTCCACTCCAATTTCCTCTGGTTGCAAATATAGGTTTTGGGTGTTTGTTGAGGGCCAACAGAGGCTGCCACTACCTGTGTTGAGCTTACATGTGCACCCTAATACACCTGTAGTCTCAAAAAGAACATAACAAACATTCTGTGATCCTAAAAAGCTACATATTTCACCCACAAAAGATAAATTACCATCTTTAGGCTAGTTTGTGTTGGATGCAGATGAAGTCAGAGTTAGCTTTACGCTAACCCCGCTCTCTCTTTCCCTCTATCTGTCCTTCTGTGGGAATACAAATTGAAAAGGCCATTATACTCCATCACCTCCACCATGCACAGTGTCACTACCATCACTGCAGTGTCAAGTGTTTTATTTCTGTATTAGAGGGGGAGAGATAAGTGTGTGTGTGTGTGTGTGTGTAGCGGTGTGAGGAAAACATATGCCTAATGCTCTACCCACTGTGTGTGCATGTGTGTGTGTGTGTGTGTGTGTGAGAGAGAGAGAGAGAGTGTGTGTGTGTGTGGGCCTTGCTCTGCTCTGGACTCACTTATCTCTCTTGCTGTGTAATGGATCCTACTGGATATTTGCATAAGGTATGGAGGTGATGTCATTTGGTCCTCAGAGCTGCATTTCAATGATGGTTGACTGTTAGAGTAGTGGACATACTCGGAACAAGCTGCACCACTTCAATCCTCTTTGTTCAAACTTTTATCAAACTTTGATCCAGAGCTTCAGCTGGATAGATACAGTAGAATATTCCTCTGGTTATCACATATATTACACACACTCCTTCACTGACTTTTTAGAGTTTGTGGTTTCCAGTGTCACTGTTCAAATGTCAGCAAGGTGGAGAACGTTTCATGAACACGTGAACTAGTCCAGCCTACACAAAGGTCACATCCAATCACTTTAATTGTTACAGTATTCTGAGCTCTCTCTTACAAGATCTCCTCTGGAGGATTCCTCTCAGTGCCTCAGCTCCCCTCCCTTCACTAATAGCTGTTGTCTTAATACCAAAGTCGAGTATTTTTCAGGTTAAATTTGGGGTGGTGATGCTGGGCAGCGACATTAATCTTAGCAGCAACGTGGTGGTGGTGGTAATGAAGGATGCCCAGTGTTATTTGTATCCTTTGCGTGTCGAGTGTTTTGTCAAAAGTAGGCGAGTTTTGCTTGCCTGGTAGATTTGTATTCTCCCGTGGGAGCCGTGGCCCAGTAACAGACAGCAGTTGCTCGACATAATTAGACCGGGAAGGTCCTTGTAAACTCATTAATATCTTGCCCGGGCTGAAATGGCTGGCTCGCCGGTGGTTCCTTGGCGTGGAACACAGAGTTTGTTTTTGTGGAAAGAGGGAAGATAAAAGGAAGATAGAAAGTACAACTTACACGACAGAGCTAGGGTTTGGAGTAAACAAGCTGAGGTGTTGGTTAAGCAGGGCTGCGGGGGTTCACTGGAGAACTCAACGGAGAGTTGAAGGGGTGGAAGGAATTTAAGTGATGATTGCCTCGCGCAGCTTTTTAAGAGGAACACTGCTCAGTGGTTGTATTCATTTCCACGATTCCTCTGACCTGAGAGAGTCTGTAGTCAGCAGCTGGACACAGGAATGCAGAGCAGAGCAAAGATTTACCACGACTCTTCCAAATGTGTTTCTAGGGGATGGTATGGAACAATGATTGATGAGTCACCATGATTATGATGTAGTGGTTGTGATAAATTATCAGACAGGTCACGTACAGTCATGTGATTTGGCATTTCAGATACAGAAGGGACACATCAAATGTACCTCATCACTGCTCTTAATACATTTTAATTACAAATACCTTTTGGACGTATTTAGAGTAAAGGTGAAGCATAGTGCCACATACTGAGCTTACAAGCATATTCAAGAAAACTGTAAAGAAAAGAAATCAGATGAAATATTTTAAGATATATGCAAATACAATGGCTATAAAAAAGAACCATGAGCAGCAGACCATGTGTCAGTTAATTTGCTGTATTTGGACACTACTGTAATGTGTATTGTGACGTGCACCTTTCACAGCTTTAACTTGCATGTACAATTTGGACATAATGATGTGTTTTAAAATGTCAAAATGCTTAAGGTGGTGCTCCAGACAAACTCAAACTCAAGCGTGTCTCTGAGATATCGCTTTGAAACTAACACTACATGTGGAAAATAGAGAAACACTTCCACTTCACAATGTTCCTTCTGCTTGTCAATTGGGGAATTGTTGAGTGTAGATGGAGCAGTTGCGACTGTCTTTGCCACAGGTCAGAGTGTTGAAATGGTTAAATGTAAGTTTTATGGAGGGTATTTAAGTGGAATCCAAGTGTTGAAGGATCATCGATCATCTTCTAGAAATTTCATAATGGTTTAACCCAAGTGTTTGACTTTTGAAAAGAAAATGTACCTTGTGGGTCAAAGTTATTTTAATTCAAGGTTTGAGTAAAAACTCCTGACCTCAATAATGATGGACAGTAAGAAGAGATTGGTCTCTTTTTTCTCTTTTGCAACTGAAAGCTACAACGTATTAACTAATTATGTTTTCCTCACTGAAGATATACACCAGGGTCCAGACTCCCGTTGGTTTAGTTTCCAAAGTCTCACAAACGGTGGATTGAGGTGGACTTTTTCATAAAATATAAGTCAGCAAACATTTCCATAGAAATATATTCACTGTTATGATTTGGCTGAATGCAAATTTAATTTTGAGGGAGAATCAGCTAAACAGCAAGCATATATATATATATATATATATATATATATATATAAACTGTAATGCCACATGTTGAATTAATTAATACAAAATCTATATACTCATGGCAGCAATGATCATCAAGGGTTTTTATTCTGGCCGGTCAGTACACATTTAGGAACAGCTCTGATTACACATAAACTTGAGTAGACATTCTCCCAATCAGTTGAATTATGGGCGACTGTACTCGCGAAGGTACCGAAATATTTTTGATGAGAGGTGAAACATCAGCTTTCCTTAAAAAATGTGAGAAACTCCACAGACATCTGAGTAAACATTGTGTCTCAGAAGTGGCTGCGACCCACCTGCCAAGCTGGGTATTAGATTAAATGACGTTATGATTGCTTTAGTTTGCATTGCCTTCAAACTGTGAGGCCAAGAACACAGCCTTAGTCAAAACAGTCATTCTAATATACAGTAATTGTACAATGGTGAATGGTTTGTATTTATACAGTGCTTTTCTACTCTTGATGACCACTCAGAGCTCTTTACAGTTTTGCCATTCATACAGTCTGTCTATGTGCGGCACTTTCTCTATCACACATCAATTACACACTAGTGTTACAAATGTCAGGTGCAATTCAGGGTTCTGTGTATTGTCTCAGGACACATGCGGAATGGAGGAGCCAGGGATCGAACCACAGACTGTCTGGTTAGTGTATGACCTGCTGTACCCCCTGAGCCATAGCTGCTAAAAAATGGTCACGATAAAGGGATAGTTCATTGAAAACTGAAAAATCACTCATTATCTACTCACCATTACGCCAATGGAGGGGTGGGTGAAGTGTCTGAGTCCACAAAACACTTCTGGAGTTTCAGGGGTAAACAGCGCTGCAGCTGAATCCAATACAATTGAAGTCAGTCACGACTTCTTCTTCAGACGTAATAAAAAACATAACATGCCTCCAAAGTGTCCTGTAGCCTGGACATTCATATTCACCTCGGAATGAGGTCATTTACACCATGTTTTAATCCTAAATGTCTTCTGTTATTCTCCTCGGTGGTGTGTTCATGTTCACACCATTTTTCGTTTTAACTGCCAGACACATGCTGCTCAGTGTCTCTTCCATGTGTGCTTAGTGATCTATGACAACACCCCTGGTTTGTGAGGGATAGTTCAGATTTGAAATAAACTATACCTAAACCATGGGCCAATGAAGGAAAAGGCCAGAATGCGGATCATCCCAGAATGCCCTGCTGTTCCCCTCCATACACAGTTAAGTCCCTTGGGTACACCTACGCACTTTGTGACCTCTGTGCTCAGCGGACATCATCAGGCAGATTAAAATCAGTTAATGTTCTAAGAGCTAGTTGACTCTCCCTCTCTCTCTCTCTCTCTCTCTCTCTCTCTCTCTCTCTCTCACACACACACACACACACCATCAACCAGCCATTTGTCACTCACTTTTTAAAATTAATACCCATTGTTTTTGCTAAGCAGAGGATGTCCCGGAGGCAGCCTCGCAGGGTTGTGTAGTGTGTGGGTATGTACGAATGTGTGTGTGTGTGGGGTGGGTGTGTGTGTGCTGCACATTAGACTCAATGAAGAGAGGGTTTCAGTGGATTACTACAGCCCCAAAGTGCTGTGCCCTTTCATTAACCTTGCCTTTTAGTTGTCTCATTTAATACAAAGCAAATTTCTAATCTGCAGCCTGATAAACAGTTCTGCAGCGCTTTCTGTCGCCATGTGTGTGTGCATGTGTGTTACTCCTATTGCCTTGGGTTCCCTCTGCCTAGCCCCCTAATTACTCCCCGAAACAGGCGGCCAGGCTCCTCCTATGTGCTATCATCATTTTAAATTTATTTTGATTGATTTGTGTCAGCTTTAACTATGCTTTGGGCCGAGGTCGATAAATAAAGATCAATACTTTAATGTTTTCCTCTGAACCTTTATTAAAAAATAGATTGGCCATAAAGAGGGCTGAATTACGAGGAGGAGTGCCTACTTTCAATGCATGTCAACTGGAATCTAATTGAACAACACAGAACCAGTTGAGATTAGTCCAGGGATTGTGAGCGGCAGGAGGCCCCGAGTGTTAGCGAGAGAGGAGGGAGCTGGAATGAGGAATTGATGGGAGGTGAAAGAGAGGAAAAAAAGAAAAGTTGGAGAGTAGTTTGGTCCAGCTCTGAACAATGCACGGTGTCCTTATGCTCTGATTTTTGATTTTCATATTAATTTAAAGAAAGGTGATAGGAACAGCAGCCACAATTCCATTGCTTTAAATTATTAAAGGTCAGACTTTTGTGGTTGAAGCAGGGGCACCATACAATTACTGCAGACTAAGAATGTTTTGGACACTTTTTGTGTTTGGCTAAAGTTACACCTGCTTGTGTCGACATCACAGGACACAAGCAACGTTGGAAGGACGAGTTCACAATTTCACAGAGCTGCTGCTGGCCTTATATCTATGCTTGCACTAACACAGCAGCCAAGCCCTTGCATGTGCAAACCTACTTGGCACTAAACCCCAATTCTGATTCCAATTAGTCAAAGGTTACACAAGCAGTCACGAGACAAAAAAGAAACTAGAAGAAGAAGTAAGGCCATCACGTGAGGCCTCTGGTTGGTCAATGGCCAAAGCCTCAAGACTTGGTCAGCTCAGACTAAAAAGCTAAGATGAACAATTTTACTTTAAATCAACATCACATTAACCGTCACATTTACATCTGTCACAATTAAGGGAAAAGTCTATTTAAGTGCAGAAAACTCTCAGTTCTTATTCTCTCCAGTGAACTACTCTCTATTTGGAGTTCTACTTGGAAAAAATGTATTTAATATATTTAGTACTTTTTGTGGATGACTTTCAATTTTTGCGTATATAATGGAAAGTCCACGGTGAAGTTGAAGTTACCTTTAGAGTTTACCTATGTCATTGTGCTGTTACTTACTACTGTACTGTATTTTACCTTCTCAGTCTGAACAGTGAATGCCAAGGGAAAAATTGGAAGAACATAAAAGACATTTGGCTCTGCCCCCCCCCCCCCATCAAAACACAGACACAGGAATATGTTTAGGAGAATTAGGTTCATCCCAGTAGAACAAGTTGTGCTGAAGCTGTTTCAAAGGAACCTTTGTTGATTTTTACTTGAACTGTTACTTGTTTGTACATTTTCTTAGAGCGTTTGCAAGATAAAACTTTGTGTCATCAACAGCGTGTTGTAGTCAGGCTTTTCAAATTTGTTCAGACCTACAAGTAAAAAAAAAATAAACTGAAACAGGCAAAGTATAGAATATGAAAAGGAAATGACCTGTCTAACATGTCACTCGAAATATTAGCTTAAACTAATGTGTCCCCACTAAGGGCACAAGCCTGTTGCCTAAAGTACATTCATATAAAATTGAATTGGAGCAGCAAATACATTTTGTGGGAAAAGTGAGACTGGATTACATAATGAGGATACGTTGTTAATTGAAATATTTGGAAAATTACAAACACTGAGCCTGCCATTACAATGTTCCCAGACTGGTTATAGATTTGTTTTCTGCAAAAACATCTGACCTTGCAGTGCGATATTGACTTATATGCAGCATTATTAATCCTTTTTATGGTTGTGTTTCTGCACTCACAGCACTCGGTTAATGGTCATGTTCTGGTTTAACACAGAACAAGTTCACAGTTAATAACTGGGTTTCGAACAAATTGAATTTCTGTTTCATTGTATATAAACATAATGTCACGTTATTTCTAGGAGACAAGGTTTGCGGTCAATACTGGAGAACTTGGGCAGTAAACTTTCTCTTATAGCTTGCGCTCTCCAGCTGGGGGCCTGAGTCTGTCCAGCACTCAGTCCACACAGGGATCAGAGTTTTGAGGGCAGGGCAGGAAGCGACGT
This sequence comes from Paralichthys olivaceus, assembly GCF_024713975.1. Taxonomy (NCBI): domain Eukaryota; kingdom Metazoa; phylum Chordata; class Actinopteri; order Pleuronectiformes; family Paralichthyidae; genus Paralichthys; species Paralichthys olivaceus. Next base: position 3,673,448 of record NC_091106.1, read on the forward strand.
GGGATTAAAATGCTTGTGCTGTTATTTGTGTCGCTGCTATTATCAGAGGAACACAAAGAACGCACTGTCCTCCGGTGCATCAACTGTCTTTTCAATCCACACTGTGATTAACCTTTTGTACAGGGCACAGATTATGGCTTAAATGTGGTGCGCTTACACAGACGCACAACACAATGATGAGCTCAGAGTTATTTGAGAGTGGTTTTGTGTTGTCAAGGTGGTTATAGTAATGCACACTCAGGTAACTTTAAACTTAAACTACAGTATATTGTCGCAGGAGAGGATTCTAAGGTCGTTATTGGCACTGACCTTTGTTAATTTAAATGTATTATAATGGGAGTAAAAATATTTTTAACAAGTATATGGTGTAAAGAAAAAAAAACACATACCAGCCATTTGATTTATGTGCCTATTTAATGCACCTTTAAATGTGTTGGAAGTGGGTGACAGGGGTCACTCGCTGTGACAAACCCAGACAGAATTAGGGCCGGGTCATACATATGCAAATATTTCCTATAACCTTTGCCTCCCGTTCACATTCAACATTCCCTTCCTGTGGCAGTGTGGCTTCACATGGAGTTCACCTTTGACCTGCGATATTCACTTCACATTTGTATATGCGTGACTGGGCCCTTATCAGCCAACTCTTCAGGATCATGCTGCTTTAAAGAGCATTTCACTTTCAACCAGTTGGTTTTGATTTGACAGTTTTGTAACTTTAATGTTATCAGCAATGTCATCAACAGGTTTACTGCAGCAGCAGCAGCAAATAGCACTGTGACAAAGTTAGCGACTAACTGCTGAACACAACGGAACAAAAAGCCAAATGGTTCATTGCAATTGCCGATGACCAAAACAGAGCAAAATGAAAATGTGATTGATTCATCAAAGGAGGAGAGACAGGAAGGAGGAGAGACAGGAAAGCCAAGGCCAAAGTCAAAGCAATACTAATGCTGCTTTATGCCTCCTGGATGTTTAGCAACTGCTTGCTAGTACATCCGATGTAACACCTAATATATTAGTTAAGAAGATGATACATCAGTGTTTTGGTTTTCAGCTTGTTTTGCTGTCGCACAGTGACCTAAAATATTAAATTCAGCTCTAATATTTGCATGTTATTGTCCAGAAAATCATCAAAATTCTAATTGCAACCACAAGTGCCAGTTAATAGTAAAAATTCAGTTGATAACATTGTACTTAGCCAAGTAATTACTCTTTTTAATATTGCCTTGTAAGATTAAATCAGTATATTCAATATGTTATCAAAACAAATCAAACTGGCTCTACAGCTATGAAAACAAAACCCAAGTCTTGATTAATTTAATGCAAAGTTGCCAGAAAATATAATCACAGTCCCAGTAAATGGAGGCCCACAGGGTTTTTAAGCTGAACCCTGTGTATTCAAATGTACACAGCTTTGTGTATGTGATAGATACCTTTGTTGTTATTTGGAGGTGAGCAGAGTGCCACAGTAAAACCTAGTGATAGTACACTTTCACAGACGCTGAAAAGATGGCGTGACATTTTCATATTTATCCTGTTTACTCCACATTTCATCATCATACATTTTTACTAAAAACAAGAACTACAACAACAATAAATCTGCTAAGATCCAATCCATTTCCTGAACAGAAGGTGGAGTCACTGCAGCACTTAAGATCCCATATTTCACCATGCTGTCACTTTTATTTGAATACCTGATGTGTGGAAGCCTAGTTAAATGCAAGGGATTGAACACAATATAAACTTGATCCATTTCAGTAACTGCTTCTTAATCTGTCATTGTCTCTGTCTCAGGTGGAAGAATACTGATGTGCTGCCTCCCAGCTCCTCACCACTGACTGTCTGTGATCTGCCACCAGCCCAGTGTGTCTGGAGCCCACATTTAACAGAGTGTGTGTGTGTGTGTGCGTGTGTGTATAATGTTGGAAAGACTCGACAGATGAATCTTGCCCATACTGGTCAATGTTTCTGAGATGTGAACTCTTGTCTGCAAGAGGATGTAAAAGCAAAACCTTGAGTTGTATCCATGGCTGTGGAAGCTTACATAGACACACATGCACAGTGGGCAGTGAAGGTTGGTAGAGGGAGAGGTTAGGCTGGCGAGAGTGTCAGAGTGTACATGAAGCTGGCTATAGTGCATTTTGTTGTAATGGCGTCCCAGTTGTCTTGTCAGAAATCAATGGGAACCAGGACTCTGCGCAAGCACGGGGAGGTCAAGGCTTCGTCTGCCTAAATATTTAATTTAGAGAACACGTCTTGAGCTTTTAAAGATGAGTGCGCTGCCTGCTTTTATTCCTGTGTATTTGTGGGCACAAATATGCACACTTCATATTCTGTGTGGGGTTTACTGTAAATGCGCTGCTCACACGCATGTGGAAACACAAACCACCCAGGCACACATGCACGTAAGACACAATCAAACAAACACACACATTCAAGGTTTGGGCAGCACTGCCAGTCCATCCTGGCTGGGTCAGGGCTGGGTTAAAATCAATTCTAATTAATTATTAAGAGCTTGTGTGTCTCACTAGTGTTCTAAAAAGAGAGCCAGAGGGTTGAGCTGATGGATAGAGACCACTCCTTCTGTGGGCAATACTGAACCTCCCAAAAATCTTACAAGAAACATCTAATAAGAGGAAACATCAGTCTGCCCCTCTGTGTGACTTCCTGCCGGGACTCGGTGCAGTTAGTTTCTGTTTTACTTTGAAATTACTTTACTTGTGTATCTGTTGCTCCGTCATCTCCTGCCATAGTTTGTTTTTTCCTGCTCGGTGCTATGTCACCTGTGTCAGTTAGTCTCTATGCATATCCTTGTCTTCCTCTTTCAGTTGCCCGAGTGTTTACTGAGTGCTTCACGTCCTTGTCACTAATATCTTTTGACTTGTGCCTGTTTTCATGGACTTTGGATTCCTGCCTTCTGGGCATCTTTTGCACTGTTAAGAACAGTCACTGGGTTTTGACCCTTGTCCCATCCCTTGACCTTTGTCTGTAAGCATTTGTTGATCTGTTTTTAATAAACCATTGACTTGCATTAGCTCTGCCTCTGTGTCTGCATTATTGTGTGTTTACCCTGCTTGAACCAGCTTTGACAGTACGTTTTGGCTACCATGAACTCAGCAGACGCTGTTAGAGGATGAACTTTATGATCTGTGTCATGCCCTTGTCTGCATTCATGGTAGATGGTAAAGGAGCCCTGCTCAGGAGCACAGAGTAGCATCTCTGAGAATGGCACGCTGCGAAGCATCCAAAAAACAGTAATTGAAGAGTTCAGAGCCCTAGTGGCCTCAGGCCCTCAACAGCCAGCCCCCCAGCCGGCTCTCCACCAACCTTCTTACGACTGCTTAACTTCTGTTTGCGTCAGTAGAGCTTGGGTTTGTTTGACTTAAGCCTGCTCCTGACTGTGCTAGCCTTCAATCTGAACACTAGCTTCAAGTAACCCAGTTTGCTATCAGCTGCCAGTCTCCAGTGTGTTGCTTACACTATCAGCCCTCGATCAGCTGAGCTCTGTGGCTCAGAGCCACTGCTGCCTGGCGCCACGATGGATGCCAAGCTAGACCCTGAGTCATCTGTCCTTGCCAACATCTGCATCGTGGGTTCACAGCCTATACCCTGTCAGTTTCTGCACTTTCACTTGTCACCAGTCAGTTGAAAAATTTGTCTGTGTGCATTTTGTAAAATGTTTTAATCAGAGGGGTTATAAATGGAGTGGATTAGTACACAGAGACTGAAAACAGTTACATTGTAGGCTGATCCATTAAGTGCATCTAGCTCTATATAACAAGTATTCAACTAGCCAAGAAACATTGCTCGCTGCTGTTGATTGTGTCTTACCCCAAATAAAATATCTTTTGGCAAGCTTATAATTGTCCTGTATCCTGGCTGGAGCTTGAAGTTCACTGCCCACCACCAGTCGTGTCCTTTAACCAACAGAGGACATGTCAGGGTGGGGCCAGGGCAAACCCAGACGGGTCTAACACCAATCAATGCCGGCTCATCTTAAGTGTGATCACTAAAGACAGATAGGCAAACACACATAAATGCACACACACATACACAGATAGATGGCCATGTGTTGGTCGATGGGCCCCTGGGCTGGTCTGGAAAGGCGTCACATCTGAGAAGCATGTCGTTCCAGCCTGATGAGCAATCTGCCTCATCAAAAGACCTTTATCCCAATCAATAAGGCTTTCGGCAAGGGAGCCCTGTGCCGCCTGTCCACAGTCCTCATCGCACACAGCTCTGTGGGTGACTGCATCTGCACGTGCACTCGACAGGGGATATGTTGGTGTGTGTTTATTGTGTATGTAAGATTCAAGGTTTTGTTCAATGCTCTGCACTAATAAGAGTTATTTTTGCTATTTATGTTCTACTACACAATCATGGTGTGGTGTATTTGTCACTAATGGATCCAAACAGGAAACCTGAAATGCATTCATACTGTAAACCAGTTGTCTGTGAGTTATGGTGTGGACAAGCTCTCGCTGACATTCTCCTTCATGCTGTCTTGCTCTCACATTCAGTTTCACATTAATTCCACTCACTTAAAGCTGTACTCAAATCCTTTAGGACTGGACGTTCATTAAATTAGGGGACTCACAAGAGACAGATTAACAAGACTAAGAGTACGGCAATGCTAGTGGGAGGGTATATAGTAAGACACAGTATTGTCAGCCTCTTTGAACTGACAATGCTAGTAGGTATGTTGACTTCAAATTTTTGGAGCAATAGTGAGGCAAGCGTGTAATCAGAGGGTAGTGGTTAGATCCCTGCACCAGGAGGCTTAGACTAGGTAGTGTAAGAGAAGTGCTTGCTCTCTGTAGCTAAGCCCCGAGCTAGTGGGTTGCTGCTTGGAAGTTAGCAAATCAGCCAGTGATTTGAATTTGGTGAAACTTTCCAAAATCTGTGAGCATCCCTGAAACCCTAGAGGGACAATGTATACTCTGCAAAACCCTGAATGTCTTTGATATTGAGGTACTGGACAGGCAAACACTTTTGACTTACTGGTCGGGATTCATCCCCAAGGGAGCATGAACTGTTTGAGTATAGTAAACACAAACATCGCCTCTATAGAGGGTATTATATGTCACCCGAAGACCACCATAGCCTCTCATATATATTAGAAAGAGAGGTTATTGTGGGATATTTAGTTGTGCAACTTCCCTTTTAAATGCCACTAAATCCACATTAAACTTTTAAACAACATTGAGATATTCGAAATGTGTTATTGATGAGTTCTTTATTAAAAGATATGTTGAATCAGATTTTATTTACAGGTCATGGTCCTTTTTCCTATGTGTTTCTTAAGAAGTGCCCACAGTACTACTTGTATTAGGAAGTGAATAACACAACCACTATAGGGAGCTATTTACAATTATTAGAACAATTTGTCACTTTGATAATTACCGGACAATCCTTTTTCTATTTCTCCTCTGGTTGTGGGCATTTTCTCTTCATTTCACTGTGACACCAAGGCATGGTGCAACCGATTTGCATTTGATGTATTGTTGAATTTGCTCATGGTGCTTTCAGACATGCGATGAACTCTTGAGTATCATTGGACTTTCTCCGAAAGGGCTGTATGTGAGAACGCATATATCAGAGTTTCTCTGGCCAGCCCCCTTGTAAGAACTCTGGAGAGTGTCCAAATGAGCCCAGGTGAAAACACACAGCAGGAGATCCACTGTAGGATTCCCCATAAGCAAGTGGGGGTGTTGATTATGATTCTAACACGCAACAGATGCAAAAAGAAAAAAAAAAGTATCTCAGGATGAAAGAGTGCAGGTGCAATCCACGAAGAAGACATTCACAATGATGTCAAGAGAGCTTCTGGTGATAAGGGCAGATAAGGGCAGATACTGGTGTCAATGTGCTGTAAATAAACATGTGATGTCTGCAGCTGAATTAATACATTACGTCCTGCCTCTCACTGCAGTGCCACCTGATTGCTCTGGAGATTCCTGTGAAGTGTCTGTGTGCCTCCTGCATCTAAGTGTAGATGTAGTGGTGAATGTCATGTGGAATCTATCAGCATAGTAAGACACATAGGCCTGCAAAGATCATCACTATCAAGACCAAGACCAGAGGACCCAATAATGTGGGTCCCTTCGAGTGAGTGGGGTCTTAAATTGTATGAGTGAAAGCACAATGTCTATAAAATTCGTAATCCATGAGGACTAGCAAATATGAATGTTAAAATAACCTGAAATCAATACATATTAAAAGCTAAAGGTTTGGAGGATTCTTCAACCAACCCATATTGTGGGGGTCAGTAGATTAAAAGAACAAGTAATGGGCCCTTGTCGTCCATGTTGAAACCAAGTAATTCAAATGAGGAGAAGTTTCCAAATAAGTACAGGGAAGATTTGAAATTCCCTTTGTGAAACACAGCCAGTCCACCTCCATGACCTGAAGTCCAAGGCTCCTGAAAAGAATTCAAAGCAGGAGGACACACAGTGACCTGGACTTCACAAAGTAGGTTCTAGAAACTTTTTGCGACAGGTCTCGAAACATGTTAAGAAAAGTTGCATCAGTGCAACCTTCAGTGTGGGCCATCTTTATGAAACTCAGCGTTCAAACAAAAGACTTTCCCCCATTCAACCAATCCCAACGCTCTTAATCTCTATGCTTTTAATCAGCTGATTGTGGGCGTTTCTTAATGGCCAATCAGATTCTGCCACAGTCTCTTCCAGCCAATCATGCGGCTGCTGTCAAACTTTAAATCCCTTCTCAAAACTAATCTATAAGGATTGGTTCCAATTATATGACAATTGATTGACAAACTGTTGAGTCTGAGAGTGGGGGGGGGATTCAATTAAATGGAATAATGGAATATTTCCCAATATCTGGCCACATTGAAAATAAACGTGTTTGCATGATATAGAAAAAACACATATCTAAGGCGGTTCTATTGGTTGTCTCTCCCACATTAGCCAAACTATCAACATGTCTAGACATGTCATTCAAATAACACGTGTTGAATTTATTATTTTTATTTTTAGTTCATCAAACATTAAGACAACTCAAAGTGCTGGGTCTATACCATATGTCTTTTTTAAACTAAATAACTCCCACTTGTTGGTAAACTGCCAAAATATCCATACATAAAAAATATAGAGAAAAGTCCATTGATACATTTCATGTCTAGAGAGTTTGTGGTGATGAGAGCAGACGCTGGTGTGTGGTCCAGAAAATCACGTGATCTCTGTAGCGGAGTCAATACGCCACTTCCTGCCTCTGTCTGTTGCACCCGGCGGCTCTACCTCTCGAGTAACGCGGAGGCTTTGTTGCTGTCGTGAACGCGTCTGTGCAGAGAACCTCCCGCTATGTTGTGCATGTGCGAAAGCCAAACTGCAGGTAAATTCTGGAGCCAATTCTCACGATTTTACCCGCAGGTCATGTCTGAAAACGGCTTAACAAAGTGATCTCTAGGGAAATACAGTGCATATACAAAGCAGCAGTAAACCTCTACCAGGAGACAAAAAACAAACATAAATATGAATTAAAAATAGGATCAAAAGAAAAGCAAAACAATTTCTTCTGTATTCTTTATGTGATCCGATTGTTTCCTTTGTTACACCCCCACTGTCTCCCTTCCTGCCGCATTCGGTTAATGCTATGTCTTATTAAATTAAGCTTGATTAGGATGATTGTCACTTAGACACTTGGATTGACACTTGTGCCTTGTGTGTTTTACTGTTTCTGAGTGTTAGGAAGTGAGATCTTGGTTGGAGAGTGTGTGGAAGCACCCACTGATGCTGTGACTTTACAGGGAAGTGTCAGGCCTCAGTGTGTATGTGTGTGTGTGTGTGTGTGTGTGTGTGTGTGTGTGTGTCAATGTGTGTGTGATGCTTTATGAGTGCTCTTCTCCCTCAACCATTAGGCTCCTTCCTCTGGCCTCTCCCTGTGGTGGCGTAATGACCTGCAATCAGCTCTGAGTGTATCGCCATTAAAAGGCCTTTTCCCTCTCTTTCCACAAAGGCAAACAGCTCTGTTAGAGAAATTATAACACACAGGAGGCATGGCTCCCTCCCTAATTATTACAGATCTATAGTTTCTCTGACCACTGCCAGCCGGCTATCGTAGTTAGTGGGCTTGTTTTTATTCCGTTTCGTGGAATTTGAAGGGGTTTTTCAGATGTGCATTTCACCAGAATGTCATTTGTTATACAAACTCTTCCATAATTTGGAGGTAAGTGTTGGCAACTATGAGAAATCTATTCCTCCTTCTGCCTGGGAGGACCAAAACCACAAGGACATTTTATAACTGTTTATAAGTGGTTCCAAAATCTCCCAGCCCCCAACCCCTGGTTGAAGCATCCACAGGATATTGATTTGAGCCCTTCCACCAAAAACAAATAAATCCTCGACATGGATGTCAATTTGTTGGTACTGCTGTACATTGACCTACTGTAAGAGCACAATAACAAAATTGTCTGATATTTTACTTTCTACCTAATTCCATTCGTTACCACATTAAATGGTAAAAAGAAGGAAAAAAACATTGAATTTAACTAGTTTCAAACAGAAGGGAGAAGAAGTGTGATTGAAGAGAGAGGCGATGCCTTGCACAGTGGACACTAGAGTAAGGCTAAAAATATTAAATAACAATAAATAACACAAATGAGCCAAACTGAATTGAAGAAAAATAAGTTAATATGATATAATATATATTTTTTTTTCTCCCACCGGAGAAATCTGTCATGTTACAGAGGCAAATAACAAGAATAGGGAGCATCTGTAATAAGACGTAATCGATAAGTTTACACTCAGAATAAAAATAATAAATCATATAAAGGAACTCTATCCTTGAAATATGAAACTAAGGATAATATTTGCATTAGAGTGCTATAAAATAACATTTATAAAGGTAAACGAGATTGCACATTGAAACATATTGAAAAGACTTCTCTTTCTTTAATTTGTATAGATACAAATTAAGTGTGACACCCAAAATAAACACTAACGTGGTTTTGTGAGGATGCTAATTGTACTCTCACTTTGTGGTTAATTATGAATGACGTGCATGTGTGGTTAATATAGAATATAAAAAAAAGAAATAAAACATGAAGGATAATTAGATTTTTTTTAATTGTATAAGTGTAAGTTTAATAAAATAAAGAAAAGAACATGTAAATTGGATGAAGAAATCTCATTTATGTTGGATTTTTAAGATTTTAAACAGATGGTAAGCTTTTGTCTCCCCCTGTCACTTTTTTTCTTCCATTTCATAATCCTTTCAAAATCAACCTAAGAATGAAGAATGAAAACAAATTCATCTTTGGAAGAAGTAAAATTAAGTTCGTTAATAGACTATCCACTACTGTATATGGAGATGCCGAAGAGGTAGATCAGAACAGCTGGTCTGGCTTCACTTTTTAAGAGTGGTGCTAATTAATGAGCTTTAAAGGTGTTGTTAGGCCTGTTTAAAAACTTTAGATGGAGCCAGGCTCTCTGGTTCAGGAAAAAGAACAAAAAAACAATTATATTTCCAATAAAATGTTGAAGTATTCAGAGTCCACTCTTTCTCAGCCAAGAACCTTGTGGCTATATTTTGTCCAAGTAAAACAGCATGAAACAGTACTACTTTTAAATGCACTGTAATAAATGGAATACATTCCATTGATCGTGGCAGCAGCCTTGGGCTCAAGGTGATTGACAGCCCTTTGGTCTTTCTCTATTAACCTGTTGACCTCCTCTCCAGTGTGGTTTTACACTGTACAGGAGGAGTTTCCAGCAATTTGTCCACAATGCATTCAAAAATAATCCCACACAAACCTGATACACCTCAGAAAGAAGAGTGCCTACAAGTCTTGTCCTTAATAAATGAGGATGCCTACACACAAGCTAATGCATTTCAATCAATGTACGTGACAATAAATAATCCAAACACGGGATCCTCCACCTTTTCTTAATATCTAACAATGCACACAGCCATCTCCCACGAATGAATGGCATCTATTCAAGACAAATGTCAGCTAACAATTCGATGTTACTGCATGTGGGCAGCAGCCAGACTCTTTGAATTATAACTTCATTCAGACTAATACAGAATGAAAAGTGTTTCGTGTTTTGTTTTCTCTTTGTCTGTACAATTTTACTTCTCATTCCAGAAATAGTGACCTCTCTTCATATCAACGTCAAAAATTGAATTGTGCACCAAAAAAAAAATTAACTGGGAGAGTACAATCTGTCACAGTTGTAACATTTACAGACAAACGCACTTAAGTATCTGAGCTAAAGGAGCAAGGAGGACAGAGAAGGCAACTGGATTCAAGCCCACAACTGTGTTTCTGGTTTATTATGATGGAAATACTTCTATCCAAACCCAGAAAGACCCAAGACCTCCTTGCTGTTGACTTTAACAGTTTCAAACCTTGTGCATTTCTATATTGTATATATTTCAAAAGTTCTAATCAATGCAGTGGTTGCAGGAAAAATGGAAAGCTTTAAAATCTGAATTACTCTGTCAGCGGCCAAAGCTCCAAGCTCCTGTGGCATGTGGAGAACATACAGAATATTAGCCACTGGTATTGACAAGTTCAGTTTTGTCTCTTCAGCGTGTGTGTGGTGGAGAACTGGGGAAAATTGAAAATCACAGCGGGTTCAAGTTTAAGCTTAATGTGGGCACTGTAGTGAATTATAGTGTTTTTCTTAAAAAAGACTCCAAGGACAATAGGATAGGATGTGACAACAGAAAAAACTCCAAACATGTGGAAGCTTTAATACATTGCTCCGATTGCAAGGTCCCTACTCTAATTATAACCATAGCAACCTCCAAAGCTTCAATGTTACAGCTGAGAGGTTGGACATTAGCGCTGAGCCACTGCTGACCACATGCACAGAAATGAAACGCACACACTTGACCATATCCCATGCACATTTTCAGCACACAAGAAAAACACACGCGCACACACTCACCTACATATTACACACACACTCACAAAGGAATTTTCAGTGTGCGTGCCGAAACACTAGTGAGTTCTTCAAATAATTATGTCACATTTATAAATGTTCTACACTGGATCACTGCTATTACAGGACTGCTTCCATTCGAATGGTCATTCTCGCTGAAACCCGATCGCAACTACACAAAATGCTGATTACTAAAAAACTGGGGTAACAGAAGACAAGGTAAAGCTTTATGAAAGTCTTGATGTCGAAATTGCCTTTTGAATGAGAAGGCAACCAAGGATGTCACTGGCTGAGAGAAGATGTACTAAGGCTATCATCTGATGTGTTACTGTTGCAGAGGCTAAACACGTTGCCAAATTAAATTGCTCTTTTATCAATGGAAATGATATTTAATGCACAAGCTCAAACAGGAGCAACTCTGGCATCAGGAGACATTGGGTTATAAGTCATGCTGACCAATGTCCTTCAACTTCCAAAGGCTGTTTCCCTTATCCAGTGACAGGAGTAGCGATCAACCCTTGGTTGTGGGCTATGACAAAGCAAAGTACACTACCTGGTTTAACTCTCCAGTCCTTATATTGCTGGACCTTTTCTTCCCATACCAGCCTTAACAGATGCCCAGCTGAGCAACAAGTTCAGTGTTAGGGATAAGCTCAGGAGTTCAGCCTCAACACTGACTAATGTTTGCTCTGTCTCCTCACTCCTCCATCTTTCATTCTTCAGCGAACATGTAGGTTGACATGAGGGTAGCATAAGATAAACTTTAGAGCAGCAGAACAAGAGAGAACAAAGGGTCAGAGCCAGTTATAGCATTTGGTTAAAGGAGAGTTGACCAGGGTAGTTTATTCTCATCTTCACTGAATCCTTTGGCTACACCTCCATTAGTCAGACTTACCTGATGAGCACTGTGGATATGAGTCTGGCATTGGGTGGTTATTTCACACTAAACTCTCCTTTCCCTTCAGCTTCTATTTTTCACCATTTTCAAAATGCGCTTCACTACAGGAAATACATCCTGGAAATAGTTTCAACAAAGATCGTACAATCACATGCCAAGAGATATCACCCAGGGCTTCTCCCGCTCTTATATGAGAAACAGAGTTGACTGGATGCGGTTTAAGTAATGCACAGAGCTACAGTGGACAATGACGTGGGTGCGACACCTAAAACATCTCTATTAAAATACAAACGGAATGAAAGTTGCCACAATGAAGCTACTTTTTTGGCATATGATGTGTTGTGTTGTTAATGTTGAGTCTGGCTTCAGTTTGTTTGCACACCCCCAAAAAGAGTAAAAAAACTTTGCCTCCCCCCAATAAATTGCATCACCAGCCACCTGTTTTTTATTTACTTCACTGATGGAGCTTCCTACCCTAAATTCTGTAAATCTTCCAAAAAGGAACAAAATTCATAATACCTTGAGTTGAAGATTTATGCGCGTGCTTAATAGTAAATACAGATAACTCATTCTTTCCCCTCCGCACTTGCTTGTTATGTTCTCTGAATTGCAGAGCGAAGGCTAGAGTGTGGCACTGAACTGCATTTGTGAGTCAACACGTCCTCAGATCTCTCTCAAAAGAATGAATGATGATCTCAGTGAAAGGACCTGATTAAGTAAAGGATAAAAAATGAGTCCAACTTGAGTTGTCTGTCTTGTTTGTTTTCCTCTCTGCTGTCATTCGTTCCACTTTGTCACCCTGTCAGTTTCTTTGTGGGGATGTTTGAATGGCCACTACTCTGCATGTGTCCACACATCACTTTAAACCGTGTGTATTTATGTGCATACATAACCTGTATGTGTCTATATTCATGGGTCCACCTCTGCATGCGCGTATGCATTTGTCTGGCACTTTTACTGCTCCCTGTATTATTTCCTCCACTTATTTTATCTACCAAATGCAAATAATAGACAGAAACCTAATGTAGTTGGATGCATTTATCCATTAATATACACATCACTATCTTTTTAAAGAAGAGATTCCAAGTGTGAAAGGAACAGAGAAAGCAGGGCAGATGCAGATCTGGTCGGAACGGAAGCTGCGGCTACTGCAGAGCACTCAAGCCTCAGAACTGTGGGCGTACGATCAAACAGGTGAGCTATCAGGCACCCCACTGATGGAAAGAAGCCTCACCAAATACGGCCGGGTATTTACAAGGTGCCAGCTGTAATTGACATGCTACAGTAACTCTTGGGAGGCAGTATTTCTCATTTCATCACACAGCCAATAATAGCGCACGTGTTACAAAGCATTTTTGTAACCACATGCAGGTGCACATTCATGATTTTGCCATAGTTTTCAGGGCAGAGAGCAAACCTCAAATTATGTGCTGAAATCAGGTCTCAAAATGGTTTCAAAGACCCAAAAAGGTGAGGGAAGTTATTTGGAATTTGTCCCCTGGAGTCAGACCTTCTCATATTCCGCTGTTCTTACCTGAACTGTGGTGTTTTGGCGAACCAGGTGCTCTCTAATGACAACGCTTCCGCTCACAGCAAGTTGGAAATGTGCAATACCTATTCTCTCTATGATCATCACTCCCCACCTATCCTATTTGCCAGAATTGACTCTCTTCTTAAAATTCTTCCCTGTTGCTACACTGGAGCGAGATCCAGACTATTCCAAATATTGCAGAAACAACATTTTTCTTTTATATTCTTCTTAATTTGTGCATGGATGTTCTGCAACTTAAGACAGTATTAATGGACACGCAAATTTGAAATAAAATAAAGTGCCACTTCAAGTTCACTATTAGTTTGCTTGACTTAATTATGCTTGGTTGGGATGTTTTATTTAGTGTTAGCTTTTACTGACCTTAAATTGTTAGTACAAAACTGTTTTCACTCATGAAACTCCAGAGGATGTCCACACAAGTGAGTCAGGACTTTCTTAAGAGTTTGCATTTTACATATGAACAATGCAGCAGGAGATTCTCCACTCAGACACACCCACAACAGCACGTAAATCTCTGGAGCGTTCACTTGAGTGGGGGTGTTGTTTACAACACACCTTAGCATTAGGCCCTTATAACCAAAAGCTCTCTTAAATTGGTGTCTTGTTTGTGCGTGGCACCACTTTTACATCCTGAGAAATTTGTATTCTTTTTTTTTCACTTTTGCATCTTTTGAGCTCGCTCACTGTGAATCCTGCGGAGGATCTTCTGCTGCGTTCTCACGTACAGCCCCTCCGGAGAATATGAAGAGATTATCCAAAGTTCAGTGAATGTCTGAAAGCATCTTTACTCAGCTTCATGGCTGAGGGCCTCCTACTGCAGATAGAGCTGTGTTACCAATGTTTAATGCAGTTAAACCTTTGCTGAAAAAATATTGCCAAGCACATATTGGAGGATATCTAATTAGGTTAGTTGCTTGCCTCATTGTATCAGACTGTGAGTATTGATTAGTCACTACGGTTATTAATTGAGGGGCCTCAGGTTACAGTGGTACATGTGTGAATTTTGCATCGGAGGCAAAGGCAACAACTAAACAGGAAATTAAATGTTTAGAATATGGCATCAATTCACAATGACAGACATGTTGAAAAATTATGATTTGCAAAGAATAAAGTAACAATGTCACTAAAAAACATTTTCTTCATTTGTTCCCGATTGTTTCCTTCTGGTCCTTAATGCAGCTGCATATTAAACAATCATTTGCAGTCAGATTATCTTTATCCAGTCTGTATTTTCAGGCGGTATTTCCACCACTGTCCATCAGTCAGTGCATGTTTTCCAATGAGTCTCTTTATGGAAGTGTTTATGCGTCTGGATGTGTATTTTTGCTCTCTCTTTACCCTACTCTCTCTCCATCTCCCCCTCTCTAATATACATAGCAATGACCCCTGTCTCAGTCATGCCGGCACCATGCTGTGAATTCCATCTAAGCAGAAAAACAAGTGGAGATTGTTATGCAAATGGATATGTGGTGGGCCTTGTGTGGGAGAAAAAAAATGGCGATGTTTGTATCCTTATGTGTGCGCTGGGAGGCAGCGAGAGATGAGGGAAAAGACGGAAGAGGATACAGACACAGAGAGAGCAAGAGAGAGATGAATATGAAAAGAAAGAAATCAAAAAGGGACAGAAACAAAAATGGAGGGGAGGAGGAGATGCAAAAAAAAGACAGACGGTATCTTAAGATGTTGTCTTGAATGTATGTTTACAGGAATAAAACCTGCCACAGGCAGGCGGCCTATACCTGAGGATGTGTTTATCGTATAAGGTGGACCACAAAGAGGAATTCCAAAATGTGTGCATACACAGATCGTGCAAATTTTATTTTTTGTAGTGTGTTTGGATATTTTGCATCGGTGTCTGTGTCTGTGTGTGCTTCTGGAAATGCTGACTTTCTTCCTGACAACACTTGTACCAACACACATGCATGTATACACACACAGATACAGTAGGAAGAGCCGGGAGTTAATAGAGGGAAATAGCAGGTCAGTTACTGTTTAATTGTCATTGCATTTCATTGGGAACAAATCAATCCAGCACTGCTTAACTGAGCAGAAAGCAATTCACTTCACACACACGCACTGAAATTAGTGATAGGCTTCACAAGATCATGATCACGTCTTCATTCTTCTGCATGTTGGGCCTGTCTTGAACACACTTATTTATTTATTTGTTTGTTTATTTAGACTTATTTCCTTTGCTGCAGAGGATGCTGTAGAGGAAACATGGTTCTTATTGTACGTATTGTACAAAGCTTAAGATGTTGATGATAAAATACTAGGGTTGCATACTGTGACGCACATGTTGTTTGGGCTAAAACATTTGGTAACTCTCAGTGAAAGATACTAAAAAATAAAATTGTGCAATTGACCACTGACTTTTCCCACCGAAACCATAGATACAATTTTCCTACCCTTAAAAGGTATTCTTTTCTTTTTACTTTAGCATCTGAAGAGTGAAAAGAGACAATATTAGCCCCAATGTCATTTCTGTTTGTTGACTTAGTCTCTCCCTTTTTTAAATTCTAAATCCAACCTGTGGGGAAACATGGGGTCTGTAGTGATCTGTCCAAATTCAAAATAAGAATAATAGCGTAACAAAGTTTGTGTGGCTCAGCTGATAATTTCATGTTTTTATTTAGAATTTGTCAAAATCCAAACCTAGGAAATGTTTTATAGGTTTTTAAATGAATCCAAATAAATAAATATATCAGACTCACACAACAAGAGAGGGTAAATCCAAAGGCAAAGGGTTTTGGATATTATTGAGAAAAATTAGAAAATCGCTATTAACCTGTCACCGTGTGGTCAGTTGAGGTAAATTTTGTGAGTCGTTCGTAACTTTCTGAATATATCTGCCAAGTTTGGTGTGACAAGTTTATCAATGAATTGTTGTGTTTATTTTTCACACACAAAACACTCTCACTACCACTTCTCCTTTCTCAGTCTCCCTTTTTCCTTTACTCACAAACACATGCGCGTGCACACACACACACTTGATTGTTAATCCAAAAGTGTCATCAATTATTAGGTCTGGTTTATGAAACTCTGGTGCAACTCGCCACCAAACGCTGCTTCTGTCTTCTTTAAAGTGGACACAGATCCTGCAGATTTTTTTTTTGGGTTGCTTTGTTTTGAATGAAGATTGCATCACTTTACATCAGCAGCACACACAGTGGCAGGCTGGAAAGCCCCTCACCACCACCGCCCGCCTCCACCCCCAGCTCTGAGGGCAGTGCGAATCACATCACCTCAAATTTACAGTCTTTGCTCTTAATGGTGGACTTGATTTGAATGCTAATGGCCTTTTAACCTCACCTGAACCTGAATGAGTTTACCGGGCAGCTTCCTGTGAGACCCAAAATTCACAACGATGTTTTGTGCGTAGCAGAAGGTGTTTGTGCTGATTGCAGGTTGTAATCTCAAATGTAAATTCAAATTGAATTCAAATTACAAAACTCCAATAACATGTAGGCCAAAGTTACAATAACACCCCCCAATATCCATGTGTTGTCCACTTTGAGCTTTATATTATCAATCTAGCACTTAAAATGTGTTGTGGTTTTTATAATGATGGCAGTATAATGCTATGGAAACCTGGTATACAGGTTATAATATGCTTTTTACATTCTGCATTTACATACATCAAATCAGTCAACAACCAGTGCCTCATGGTAAAATGTGTGTTTTGGCAAGAAGCCGCTGTGTTTTGAGTGCATTAATCCTGAATACATTTTTTGTTCATTTGATGGATGTGATACTTTGACAAGGAATTTTGTGTCTTCATTTGCATCTTTCCAACAAAGGGCAGTGCGCTTCATCAATAAAAACATCACCCAAGAACAAAGTTGGCAGTACCGAGGATTTAGCCCCGAGCTGTTTCTGCAGGTATTCCTTTCAGGCTGTGTACAACCCCAACAACCTTCACGAGTAAAGCGGGGCAGTTTCCTGAGAGGCAAAACTCTGACAAAACTCTGCACAGCACTCACTGCTGCTCGTTAGACTCATTGCTTTGAGCCCCACAGTCAATAACTGAAGGCAACTCAAGATGAGTGCATCATCTTTTATCTGCACGACAGAGGCTGAACAGAAAGATTTACACTTTCAGGTTTTAAAAATCAACATGAAATTTTGAAAGTGATGGGAAGTTACACATAGTATAGTAAATTTTGATTGTTTCAAATGTAAAACAGGCAAAAGGTTGAACTGTAATACACCACATGAAATAAACTCAGAGTTATAATCCTTTACAGCAAGGACGCTGGGATATTAAATAACAAGTATGGCACTCAGAGAGTACATACCTCCACCAAGGTCTTACAGTACCCTTATGAAACCACATTTAAATTCACTAGATCCAGATTTTTATTTAGGACTGAACTAAATTGCACACGCTCATGAATATCAGTTCCCTAAACATCCATCCATTCATCATTCATCCATCATCACAGGGGGAGCTCTAGCCAATCCCAGCTGACATTGGGGGAGAGGCATGGTGTATCAGGGCCGACATGATCCCCAATCTGTATATTGGACTGTGGGAGGAAGCCAGAGTACCTAGAGAAAACCCACGCAGACACGGGGAGGACATGTAAATTCCAAACAGACAGACCCCGGCCAAACTGGGATTTAAACCAGGAACCTTCTTGCTGTGAGGCCACAGTGCTAACCACTGCCAGCGATAGCCAGTGGCTGGAGGTATTATGTTTTTCAGGTTGTCCGTCCATCCGTCCATTCACTTGAGCTTGGATTTCATCTTGTTAGGTCAAAGGTCAAAGTCACAAAGTGTTTATGTTTTTCTTGAACATATCTGTCAATAGATAACAGCCTGCGAGACATATGGATATGCTAAGTGATAATTAAAATGCATTGTATCCATCCAACTCACTAGTAAGTCTTTAGAATTTAATAGTAAAATAGTGCAGTGTTGTCTCGGCAAATATTCAAAAGCTGCAACTCAAGTGGCTCGTACTCTGACCCTGTATAAACAAGAGGCTGTATACAAAGATGGACAGCAAGGCAGCTCCCAAGAGTGAAGCTAAATCATCTTAAATCTCCCCCTGGTGGACGGCTGCAGCAAAAGGTCAAAACCCCCGCCCCCTCTATGTTAGTATGGGCCAAAGTACACTTCAAATATATCCTGCATTACGCATACTGACTGTGGTACATTAGTGGTGGATCTCTTCAGCCCTTTACATTGCAAAGTGAAGCTGCCACAGATCAGACACACACATACACACACACATCAGTATATACTGAATTTACTCAGTTTTTCGGTTTTATTGAGAACAGCTATCCAAAGCTAAGTTGATCTGAATTTGATTTGTATTAGGTGGAAACACACAAACGGAAAAATAGAAACTCCAGTCAACATAAAACAACACAAATCAATAGCACTGCAACGTGCAGCCTCCAAAGAAGACCTCGCAGGTGACTCAACACAGTTAAAACAAAACCAAAGCAGTATTTACTTGGTGTTTGTAATACTCCCTTGAAGCATGGGATACTGAAAGGATGTCATGTAGAACTAAGCGTAAGTTACAGAAATCACGGGTGAAGAGTACGCGTTTGTATTTGAATAATGTAATTAATGTTTGTCTGTAGTTGCAGTTGTTGCTGTAAAATCTATTCGTTTAACATTAGTTCATTACAACATGAATTCATGCTGGTCAGTATTGGACAAGCAGTACACAGTTGACTGATACAGTTCTGCCTTAATAACAATTTGAATTATGACCCTTTGTTAATAGTAACAACAAAGAAAGAAACAAAATAAGAGAAAGAAAATCAGGGGCAAATGTTTTAGCACAGGAAACAAGGCCTCATATTGTATTTCCAACAATGTCATGAACACGGTGGCTTGTGGGTAACTGCAGCTGAAAAAAAAAAGTGCTATTTTCATTTTCAACCTCCACCAAATTTTCATCATAATTATGTCAATATCCCCCCAAATGCAAACACTTCCAATCCTGACAGAAAGTAATATGGTGAAATGGCATTAAAAATGAGCCCTCCCATCTACACACACATACACACACCCACACACACACACACACCAATCACCTTCCAACTTGCCCCCGCCCTCCACTCAATAAAACTTTTGGCAGGCCTGAGCTGTTGTAATTGGCAGCCGGCTTGCTGTGCCGATAGACTCCCCTCACTCCTACGGGTCAAGAGTAATTTACTGAGCTGCTAAACGCCACTAGTTTCTCTGTCTTTCTCTCTTTCTACCCAGTCCAATCCCGCTCACCCCCCCTGCTCTTTTTTTTTTTTCTTTCTCCCCCCGCAGCTCCCTTATTGGAATTCCCATCCAGGCTGTATTACAAGCCGAGATGATGGCTTAATCCCTTGTTAATTAGGGACAACGTCTCTTGCAGCTGAGGCTAAAGCGGAGAGCGGCGGAGGCTCCAGAGACGCTGGGGCTCTGGCCAAGCTCGCAGACCAGTCAGGAGAGCCTGGCTCGGGCTGCGAGAGCTGGCGAGGGGTGGAGGGGTTGAGGAAGAGAATGTGTGTGTGTGTAGGGGGGGGGGGCACTTGGGGGTTGCACTGGATGAAGATTGAAAGGGGGCTTCCTGCTAATCACCCACTGATGCCTCCTCTAGGCTAATGGAACCTGGACGACCGGGCAACTGGATGCTCCTGTTGGCCGACTCCAATCACTCGAGCTGGGTCAGGAGCAGCGTGTTTACTGGCCTCCATCATTCACAAAAAGGCTTTTTGTTTCTTTTGGGATTTGTTTGTTTGTGTGTGTTCATTTCTTTCATTGTCTCTCCAACTTTTCTTGACAGGTATGGATCACATTTCCCATGGTAGGCACAACTCCCACTCAGACAAACAAACAGTCTTGATCCATGTCATGACCATCTCTACACTGTTTTTTTCCGAATGGAGAATTTGCAGGTAAATGGAAGAAGAACCAGGGGAGGAAAAGAAGCGAATGGGAGGATGTGCTTGAGATTCAGGAGCATGAAAAACGAGGGGTAGAAAAGGAAAAGTGCGCCTCTTTAAGGTGACGACAAAAGCCCTGTGTTGAAGTGTAGTGTTACTGGAGTACATTATAAATACAGCAAGGTTTGTCACTGCCCCCCCTCCCTACCATAACGCTTACTACACTCATCCACCCACCTCCCCAGCCCCTAGACTCCCGGGAAGCTCCAAACACCAGGTAATTATCCAGCACCATACCGCCCGCTGCTCCACTACCTGTGTGTCCAGCACCACTAGAGACAAGGGATGGATGGAAATGGAGAGGGATCAGGGCAGGAAGAGAGAGAGAGAGAGAGACTGTGTGTATGTGTGTGTGTGCATGAGAGGGGGGTGGGGGCAAGCCTGTGGAGAGACAGGATGAACAAGAAGAAGAGATGTTTAATGTTGTATCTGGAGGAACAGTACTCCAAAATCATATACATAATATGTACTAGGAAATTGTATTTTAACAATAAAATTGTAAAAGTAAACTGTGCAAATCAGCCAATTTGTCATTAAATACAAGAAAGTTGAATGACTTGTCAGACCTCTCAGTCACTGTAACGAAATCATATAACACCAACAATGAGGGCAACATTTACGCTTCTTTGTTAAAGTACTTTTTTTAAAGAGCAAAATATGTTTCACATACTGACGTCAGTTATTATCCAGTGATGTCATCACAAACAAGATTCTAGTCTCACTTCTTATAAACTAAAGTTTAATTCAAGAACATTTACTCAAATTTTGTATTCACATTCAGTACATTATTGTGGTTCTTAACCTGCATCCTTTAAGTTCATCCCACTGAAATGCATATAGCTAGCTATAGCTTTGCTTACCACATACTATTTGCTCCATTTCACTGGGTGCAAATGCAATTTACACCTCAGCAACAATAACAAATGATAATATATAATTAATTAAAGTGGTGGCAACACTTTTGATACCCTAACATTTGGCTGATATGACATCTACAATTTTGGTTCCTTAGAATTTTGAAAACACAGTCTTCAATTGTTTTATTTTTATATCATGGTTATGCAACCTTAGCTTTAGTACTTTCTCTCCACTCCTTGTATGCATACAGCTGTTCACTGCTCAGCAGGCCTCTTTGTGACAGAGATTCCCAGTGATACACATGAGGACTCTGCGCTATATATATATATATAGTTATATATATTCATATGTAGTATCTGACTGAAGAAAATTGTGCTTTTACAAGTATATGCTGCTCTTAAAGGAAAATGAACAGAAAGGGTGAGTGCTGGGAGGGAAGGGGAGAAAATACTCTTTGCCCTCATGTCTCACCCTCTTAAAGTGTCTTTATTGGGAGTCAGGGACTGATCACACTGCTAAGTGACCTGCCAAGGTCACGGAGAAGGGCAGCAGTGGTAATTAGTATGCTCTTTAGTGCAGCAGGGCTACATTTGGCTTCAGCTACATTAGTATGCGTCACTGTGGGACTGAGGGGTTCGCCGAGCTACACTGGCCATTAGTATGCTCACTTCTCAGTCCGGGATACTGAGCTGGGCTGCGTTCATCATCAGTCTGCCCCATTCAGGGATCCGGTAGACAGCTTAGCCCACTTCACCAACTTTTGTTTTTTGTGCTTCACGCACCCAGCTGGATGTTTGTACCCTGTGGCTTTGCTGGAAGGCAGAGTCTCAGTGTACTCAGTGGACTCACCTGATGATGAATACTATCTCCAAAATGTAGACGGGTGATTTTTTAAAGCTGAACTCATCAATATCTAGACATAAATCAAGTCTCAATTTATGATGCGTTGGGTGAAAAAGAACTCACTGTAACTCAGAGGAAATTATTCCTCCTCTCCTCAGTCCACCGTAGCTCTGTGGAGACTTTTTATGCCTTTCAACTCACTATTATGGTTTTATGGTTCGCAACTTAACTGTTTGCTTCAGTCTCAACACTCTCGTCAACCTTGTTTTTCCGGCAGCAGCAGGCAGCTCTTATAAAAAGCTCCCATAAACCCTCTGTTTGATACCTGCCCAGTACCAGGTGACAACAGACAAAGTTAGAAAATTGGCGGTAAACAAATTGGAGCATTTAGCATTTAAAGAGCCAGATGTTCATCTCAGGAGTTGGTGGAGACAAAAACAGAGCAATAAAGGCGAGTAAAGGAATTGCATTGAGCAGGCTGAGAGAAACACAGACACAGCTCCATGTGAATGCTATTGTTGTGGAGTTTTGTAATATTTACAAAATGTCCTTTTGTATGTCTGAACACGTCAAACCGAAGATTCATCATGTTGTTTTTATGCAACAATAATGTTGAGTAATCAGTAATGTATGTGGTAACTTTTTCAATGAGCAGTAAATAACTAAGTAATGGACTACAACTTGCTCAACACTGATCAAACAAAGCAGTGCTGGCTGCTGTAAGTAAGGTGCTGAGGCCCCCACTACCCTCACTGTGCCCTTCCTCAGCAGGGTGATGCTGGCCTTGTCTCCAGCAGCCATTAATATGCACCTCGTCAGCAGGCCGGCGCCCGGCTCGCCTATGCTAACCATTGTTCCGCCACAATCAAATTAGCCGTGCTGATGAGGCCTGAGCTCTGTGACCTCCACGGGCCCAGTGGCTTCGCAGCCCCAGAAAAGACAAAGAAGATCTGAAAGCCTGGGTCTTCAGGGACGTCACAGGGGCTCACGTACTGATTTCTGATTATGTCGGCTCTCTTTTTATTTATATATTTACTCGCCGGTAAGTAATTGAGACGAGGTGTTGACTGCAATATGCGAAACAGATGGCCCTGGCAAGTGACGGCCTGTTGACGCCAGGCGAAGACAAAGGTCCAGTGTGATGTGTGTGTATTTTTATTTTTTTTCGTTCTTTTTGCAAGTGTGCTACTTTTGTTTGGTCCGTGCAACTTGCGTACATGTCACGTCTAGACATCAACAGTCAGCTCACCCTGCCCGTTCCCTCCTGACACCCTCCCCCACACACACTCCGCTATCTCCACCCACCCCGCCCCTCTCTCCCATCACCTCTCGTCCATATTTGTCTGATTTAGTGTGATCAGATTTGAGACCCAATGCCTGCCACTGTTGTTAATGCACCGTGGGCTCCACATAATAGGGGCTCACACTGCCTGTACTCCCCCTCTGCTGTGTGTGTGTGTGTGTGTTTGGATATTAGATATGCAGCATACTATTTACAGTCTTGGTGTACTCATGGAAGTAGCTCCACAATGTTAATGTTTAATATCCTTTTGTTTATTCTTCCACCTGAACTCATCCTGTGTGCAGAGAATCAACAGCAAAATATACATCCAGCATTTTCCGTGAAGACTTTATCACCAGGGACTCCTCAAAGCCCAGCTGACCTGCAGATTTGATATGGATCAGTGAGGGTTCACTCACTTGGAGAGCAGAGCGCAGAGGAACATGGTGAAGAAATCACATTCCGATTGCACAATTACACTCCAGATGACTGCAGATCGGGTGGCAGCAGAACAGTCCGAGAAAGGGGGTGGGTGGCGGTGGTGCTGAGACAGGAAGTTCGTGTCCTGTAATTTTCAAACATGTTAAAAACGATACCTTGACAGTTTGAATTTTCTTTTTTTTCTTCCTTTCAGCAAACATGTATCACAATTTAGTGGAAGAAAATGAAATCCTGCTCATTGATACTTGTTGTACCAACTGTTGTAAGAATTCTGAGCTAAATTCGCACGTGCCAAAAGTAGAGATGGAGGAAACAGACTAAATTCCATTGTGACAGGGCTTCCCCCGAAGACCCCCTGTTGATTATCCACCTCCTTTTTTTACTCTACTCGATTCAGGATAAAAATAACAGTCCCTCTATTTGGTTACGTTAAAATTACTGAAACAAGAAACCCATAACCTGCCTGATGTCAGACCATTATCACAGTGACGCATTATAAATCATCAGTATTGCTTATAAAGAAAATATACTACGTTTAGCATGTAAAGAGATCACATTGTTTATCTTAGGATATTAGGATGGTGACGGTTCAGGTTACACAGACTTTAGATTTAAAAAAATACTCTTTCCATTGCAATGTGCCGGCAAAGCATGAATGCGGCCCAAAGTAATTTAGTGACTTTTGTAGTTAATCCAAGCTAAGTCGTGCTCACTGTGAGGCCATTGGAAAATGAGTTGTCCTTCCAGCAGGAATCAATGTCAACAGTTACAGTGAGATGTCTGACACAGGCTCTGTGGTTGCCGAGAGATTCCATGTCTGACTGTTTGAGGAGAACACTGGTGTCTCATCAGCACCGTGATTATTTCAATGAGAGGAGAGATGCCTGTGCCTATTATTAGTAAAAATTAAAATTTCTATAATTAACAATATTTATGATCTACCCACTTATTCCACAGATGTCTGTCTGTATGTTAAACACATATATTGGGAACTGTTTATCTTATTGGTTTCACACTTGGCATGTGTATTCTTAATGGCCCAGACAAAAGCAATGTCAAGTTTCATGTGATTTAGACACATGATACTTTTAATATTACAAAGAAAAAAGTCAGTCTGACATTTCCCCCAGATAATTTTGATGACTCATTTAGTATTTCACCATATCGGACTGACACCGACACAGACTGACCCACGATGGGGGCTAATATCCATCATGGCATCAACAACAATCAAATCCTGAATTTTTCTTCAAAGTAAAAGCATAACCTTTGTTTTGTTGCTGCTTTATATCTAGCTGAATTACTATGAAAACGTCCCTGTAGATAAACCAGGTAGGATGTTTTCTGAATTCACTCTGCACCATAGACCATAGTTTATTAAAAACTGACACGATGTCCAGCACACGAACAATAAGAAGCAACAATATATTGCAGAAGTCAGATTGTTAAAAGAAAAGTCATCTGTCTCAAACAGTTGCGGATGTGCTTGTAGCAGTAAGGTAGAGAAGACATTACCAATATACTATAGTTTATCATAAATGGAAATAAAGCACAATTGATGTATATGCAACCTTTTCTGAAACTGTGTGCCACCTTTGATAGACATCAGTCATCTGTGGCAGCTCATGTGACAGTAATTCCAGTGACAAACAGCAGCTAACAGCTAAGCTAATGATAGAGAAAATGAACTGTGTATCCACTGATTCATAGAACTGGCAGGCCCCCTCTACCCACAATTATTGTCAGCATTAAAAAATATGACATTTTGTTTGCTTGTACAGACTCATTCCTTGTGGCTGTGATACAGGATTTATCATGAAAAGAGACTCTGCCTCTTTTTCCCCCTCTGGACAAACACAAGCATAATTTGACACATTTACCTTCGAAAGACACAAGTTTGCTCCTCTGTCACAGTCCCACACTTGTCAAACGATCAGCCCGACAAAAGTTGGTACTGCACATCATTTACCACGGTAACACTGCGAGCTGTAAAACCTTGGAACTGGCATTTATTCCTGCAGTTTGTGTAAAAACATCCACAGCCTTCATTAAATGCAGGGCTCAGGCTCACAGACTGACATGTTGCTCTCACAACTCATGGACTTTAAGACATAAAACTAGTAGCTAAGTTGTTCTCATCACAGGTGTTTAAAGCACTGATCCTTCTGCATGTTTAGACACATTGTAACACCAAATGTGAGCTGACCGATTAGAGCAGCTGATCACTTGTTATCACTGAAGACGCACGAAGCGGGTCTCAGTCATTATGGGATGTTTCCTACCCCCAGACTGAGCGTACACCTCACTGATCATTTAGAGACATGTCTGCAGGAAACCATTTTCACAGTGTTGCCCACTGAGGTAACGGAGGGACAGACAATAAAAACAAAGAAAAACATTAAAACCTATTAGGTGTTTTACAACACTCACTTTTTACAACCCTGTTTTGCCCAAACAGCTATAAACAGGGACAGGGTCAGATGACTTTAAGAATGTAGTTAATGTTTTACTTAATACAAATTACATTGTGTTTTTATTGCCTTATTTGTAATCCATTGTGTTTGATTTCAAATATATATAATCTAGCCATGATATCTGATATAAAATATAGATTGTACTAAAAAACATGGACAGACACAGAAATACAATGTATTTTGCATATTCTGCATTAAATATCAGAGATTTCTGTCATAAGTTAGCTCTCTCCTGGTGGCATCAACTTTACTTTTGGTCTGCACACAAATTGTACAGGACATTGACGTTCTTGTGTTCCACATTTCCGCTGCCAAAGTGAGAAATTGTTTGGCTGAACCTTCCATCTTGAAACAGTTCTTTATACACCACACCGAGATGATGTACGTCAGACGAGCTTTTCATTAATCAAAACACGAAAATGCCACTGTAAATTTCTAAAGACGTAATTAAAATGGATTTATTAAAAATTTAACTGTCATCCATTTACCCAGTTTTTAAAATGTAGTTACTTATTCTAAGTTTGTAATATTTCTCTTAAAGAGAAATGCTTTGTGGAGTTGATGCAAATAGATTTTATGAATAAATTTGTGAACTAACAGTTTTATCTCAGGTGTGGGGGCAGGTAGCATGCCCCTGCAGCTCACCAACTTACAAATATTCACCTGACCATGTCCTACATGCTACATGCCCTCCAAATTAAATAGCAAAATGTAAAAAATGTAGCAAACAACAGGAAAATGCATTAATGATCCTCAGTTCCTTTCAGAATCACTGCAAAACTAAAAGCATTGCTACTCTGATACCTCTGTGGTTAAGGTCTGGTCAAGTATAGGTGAAAAAAAGAGTGTGGTTCATGATTATAATTTAACGAAACCAACAGTGACAGTTGATAAGGGATGACATTGCATTTTCCTTGTCTCATTTTGTAATGGTGCACAGATGAACTTCCCAGTGCGAGGCCTTTACGGGGCTGTCATGTTAATATTCAAATTAAAATTCATTCTGCCTTCTAGACCTCAGAGGTAATGGGACTGTAGTTTCAAGGACCCTTCTTCTGAGACCCTAAGTCTCAAGATCTATTTGGAGACACTTGGTTTATCATCAGTAAAAACTGTGTTCTGACACATTCTGCCACGGCCTGATTGTGTGCCTCTGCCCTCTGTGTCTTTTGTCGCTCCGTCCTCCTCTATTCTCCTCCTCTTTGTCTTAGCTCACTTTATCTCTCTTTTCTTCCCAGCAGCTGGCTTGAATACTGATGGAGCTCGCTCTGGATCTGATTAAGCCCCCACTCAGCAGAATCAGACAGTAGACATAAATATCTGGGGGCATATGAGAGAGAGAGAAAGAGAGACGAGTCAGTTAAAGAGGACCAAGTGTAGATCAGGTTTCGAGCGCTGATGAAAATCGATGCGACTTGAGCGGTCGCAGAGTGACTCAGCATGTCATCTTTAAAGAGACCGGCCATTATATCATTAGAGCTAATTTCATCTTCCTCTCCTTGTGTCTCCATTGTTAGTCAGTCATTTAGTGCGAATGAGCATCCATGATTCACAACTGTCCACTGTCATCATTTTCAACAAGCTTCAAACACCAGCACGGGAAGCTTCGAAAACTAAGTTCCTCTTTGTGTCTGGAGATGATGGTGTTTTTAATTTCCCCCCATAAATAAAGGAAATTCAAATTCAAAAGCCGCTGGTGTATCAGTAGTCACGAATGCAGCCGACACTTTATTATTAGCTTTACTAAGTGAAAAAAAGGCCAACAGCGATAAAAAAAAAAAAAACTAAACATGTTTTATTTAACTGCTTCTTTCTAAAATATATTGAGGGGTCATTTCATTTAAAGTACAATCAGTCGTATCTAGCCATGCAGATAGTTTTGGTTTCATTTGCCTCAGAGCCGTAATCACAAAGGATTTTATGTTACCATTAGGAGTTGTCCTAAATTGGGCCAAACATTCCCAGTCTCAAGACTTTTTTAATACCGCTTTGCAAATCTCCTGAAAACATTTGTTTAAAACGGGAGATAACTCGGCTATAAACAGGGACGGAGCTGTTTCTTATTAAAGCTTTGTATTTACTATACATTACGTGATTGTGTTAAGGTGCACTACATTTGGCGTTGCTTTTATGTCGAAGGGTGATTTGCATTGTTGACGTAATTCTATGCATCAATTAGACTTTGTCACCATTCAAATCAAAATACATTTTGGCCATATGAAGCAAATGTTCTTTGACAATACAAACCTGAATAAGTTCTTTAATTGATTGTTTCTTTTTTATAATATTTACTATTATTTTAAAAATACCTGAAATCTGAAACCAATTTCAAGGGACTTTGACGACTTTAGATTCCACTGGACTGTGTCTAACACCTCACTGACTCAGGAGCTAATTTACTGAGAAAATGCTTTTGTGAACAAGAATGGCACTCAGTAGAGTGCATACCTCCACCAAGGCCAAACAATCAAACACAGAAGGGAAAAGAGGCAGATAATCTGCACCAGATTGTTCAAACTCTTGGATCTCGGCACCTCAAGTCTAACATTGTTCCTCAAAATCAACAATTAATTCTGTTAAATTGATGAAAATGTCACCAAAAAAAAATCTTTGATTTGCACCTTGAACCAAATCTGCACCAAAATGTGATCTATTCTTCCCTGGACTCCGTCAGTGCAGAAGGTTGGTGGAAATGAGTTCAGTGCTTCCTGCATAATTCTGCAGCAGAAATAAACCAACCAACCAACAAAAAAGAGACACAGGTCAAAACATAACCTGTTTGGTGGTGGCCTCCGAAAAATTTAAGTCTGATAAATTCAGTCGAAGGACTTAAGTGGGCATGAATACACACCAGCCCTCAGCAGAGGTACATCACATTAGTTTCAAACTTGAGCTTTTTCTTCTATTTTGGAAAAAAATGCATTTCAAGTAAAAAAAATTATAATGATTTTTAAAATCCATCCTTCTCTCTTTCCTGGATCAGGGTTGCTGTTCCCCTGTTATAAGAGTTACACACACACAACACCTCACCTGATGTGGTGCTAAAAATACAACATTTCTGGAAGGTTTGGCCACTGCTCTCATACCTCTACAGCTTCCAATTCTATTACCTAACTGCAGAAAATCTAGTCAGTTCATTTATATTCATATTCATGCACTGTTTCATATAGTTTTGGGTTGAATTTAAAATCTCTTTAGAGCTTCTCTCTGGCTCTGTTACACGCAGACCTCCCCTCTCCTTTAGCAGTGCTAACATGTCTCCACTAGAGGCTCCCTGCTGGATGTGACAAACACACACACTCACTCTGCCTGTGGCCATACACACACACACACACACACACACAGACACAGACACACAAACACACTCTTATGCTCCCTCATGCTGTTCCTTTCAAACACTCCTACAGAGCAGGGACTAGTGTGGATTGCTATTTGGCATTGCGGGGCATTAGCCGCTGATGTCTTAACACTTGTAAATGAACCCTCCACCCCTCGTAATCTGTCACTTTAATGCACTATAGATTTTAATTCAGCCTCTGTAGTATCACATTCTCAATAATAATCGTCAAGCCGACGCTGTTGTCCCCTCCTGCAGAAATTAAATCTCGCCGCTGAGTGCACAACTAATAAAAGATGTTGCCGGAGGAAATAAAAAAATAAATATGATGAATCATAAGCAGCGGGGATTTGTATTCAGATACCAAAGACAATTACACAAAGAGTTTGAATTTATCAGCTGCTTTGCCTTTCGAAGGCTCAATAACAGGCCACCACCGCCGGGCGCTGGGAGCTGCATGCACTCACTCTCTCTCTGTCTCTATCGCTCCCGCTCTCTCTCTCTCTCTCTGCTGTATGTCTGAATAATCAGAAAACTACTTTTTCCCTGATATCGCTATAAGCTTAGCATCAACAGCTGTTTACCATTTCAGTAAAAACCATCCAGCATCAAACATCATGCAGCCACAAACTGCAGCACAGCAGCAGCAAAGTTGGATACTAAATCTTGGGCCCACCCAGAATAGATCACTATTTTTATTCTAAATCTTTTTGTCAGGAAGCCTTGAAGTCAGACTGCGCGGGAGCTACATGCTGCCATGTACAATCCAAAGGTCAGGCACACAATTCAGAAAATGTTGGAGAAAAAAACAAAACAAATCAAATAAATTAGGATTTCTTATTTCACATTATCTTCTCAAAAATTATAATGTTATAAAAATTGTGCTCACTTCTGTATATTCCTGATACATAATACACACTTAGCAAGTGATTATATTTCTTAGACAGTATTTCTCCAAGTGAGATTTCATCAAGGCCTAAGGTGATAACACCAAAACTACAAGGAGATAATATGTTTGTTGAAATTAATTAACACAGTGGGGAAATGGGAAAATAACTTTTAATCTAAGCAACAGCAGCACCTAAAAACTCAACTTGCTCTTTAATTAGCTGTTCCAGTCGTGTATAAAAAGGCTGACACGGGACAATTTGTGTCATTCTGATTAACTCTCATTAAAACCTTGACAGCTAAACTGTCACTCGACTCAGTGTTACCAACATTCAGACTTTCAGGTTATGGTGATTCTCATCTCGTGTCTTGGCATAAATACAAGACGTGGTAATGGCTGAGAAATTACCTGGCCACGTTACTGTCACAACATTCATTCAAGAATATTGGGCTCAGCTGTGTGATGGCTGCAAGGAGAAACACGAGCAGAGACAGTAAATGAAGCATTAAGTGAATGTACAGTGTGTATTGTTGTGCTACCACAATTATGTGGACCAGATGTCCTAAAAATGACAGGAAAATTTGAAAAGGTTAAGCCATTTGCTGTGTGGGAGTACTATGGAAGAGCTTTGCTTTCACGCAGAAAGATTTCCAGAAACAGATATGACGGTTTGAAAAGACTTTCCACACATTCACAACTCCAGCCTCGCAGGAAAAATAGTGAAATTCCCCAGAAACTGATTTGTCTTTCAGAGAAACAACATTCTCTCAAACAACATTCTCTCGTCACTTGTGGACCCTTAGCCAGGCCCCCTTTGGTGTCGCATTTTTTACACACCGGGTGCCCCTTTAGCATCATTTGTCAACATGTAAACTACAGCGTGAGTGAAGGGCTACATTTATCGTTGGGGTGGGTGGCAGCACGTACACACCAGAGAGCAGGGCTCGTGTCCTGTCTACGTTTGAGGCAACAAAAGCACTTTGGATGAGGTTACAGAGATGGTTTTGGTGAAATGTAAATAAACATGTTTTGACTTTTTTCTCCATTAAACCAGAGCAGCATCTCTTCCTAACCTTAACTAGAGAGCTGTGAGAGTCTAGACAGGACTATAACACAGGTCACTAATACCGTCTTGACACAACAAAGGGATATTTGACTGTAAAGCTGCGTGTACACCAAACTTAAAGGTTCAGCGTGTAAGATTTAGGTGAAAGGGATTTTTGGCAGAATTTGAATATAAAATAATCCTAGTGATGAATTCACTGGTGTGTTTCATCTAAATTATATGAATTGTTGTTTTCTTTACCATAGAATGGACCGTTTATATTTAAAAACTTTATATTTACATAGAGGGGGGTCCTCTCTGTGGAGGCTGCATGTTTTTTACTGTCGTCCAAACTGGACAAACTAAAACCTTTTGAGTTTTCAGACAACTGAAGTTTACCACAGGTTCTCTTTCATGTTAGGAAGGGGGGGAGGTGAATCTTCACCTCTAGATATATCTAATTTCTACACACCTTCAGAGTGCATTGCATTACTCGTGCGACTTTAGCTGTATAGGAATCTAATATTCGCCCGTTCTCCTGTGAAGAAGAGGAGAGGACGACTGGCTGAAAAGACTACAACTGCTGTGATGAACATGTTGCAGCCATGTGTGGGGCCACAAGATGAAAAACAGCCCTGGAAATGTCTGGATGAACATTGTTTCCAGGACTACCTGAGGCTGACCACCCGTTAGCTTGGATCGGTGCCGTGACACTTTTGTGACATTGCATCACACATTTTTTTTTTTTTGCAGTGACAATGTATGCTGGTTGTATTACATTTCCCTTTGTGTTCGTAGTGAACAGACAGCTCACCTATTGGACTACATGCATGTTGAGAAACAAGTCCCTGGCCAGGTGTCTGTATGTGACAGCTTGGGAGTGAGACTGTTTTAGAAAATTTACAACAAAACCAAAATTTCCTTTGTCCTTCGAGTGCTCATTTTTTTATGTGCACTCTTGAAGAACACAGGCAAGTACAGGCAGCGTTGATCACTGCGATGTGAGAACAACCAGCTTCGACTCAGCAGCAATGCCTCACACCATAAATCTGCCGGACAAATGTCTCCCCGGATAGCTCACACCTAACCCCTTGTCATCTTTCTCCTATCCTCGCCAGCTTCTCCCCTCTCCTCTCCTCGCTCCTCCTGGCCTCTGTCACCCCCCTTTCCTCTCCTCTGGCTGGCTAGTTGACAGTTAGAGTCAGTCAGGGTCACCTCCTCTACTTCCCTGGGGTTTGAAGGGTGCAGCTATGGAGCTGGAAGCCCCACGCCCCAGCGGCTCCCTGACTTGCCCCCAGTGAGAAGGGAGTGAAGTGCAGGGATGTGTGGGTCGCTCTGCTGGGGGAGCGGGCTGCAGGTCTGGAGGTTTGGCCCCGGACCGGTGCTCCTCCTGCCGTGAGACCAGGCCAGACACCGCCTGCCAGGGGCTGACTTGACCTCCTCAAACTGATGTGGCACAAGCTGGCAGAGCGGTCACTGTTGCCACTGAGTTTGGGTTGAAAAACGATCTCTGGCCCTTTCACATATACTTACTGAGCACTTCTTCCTCTGTTCTTATGACGTCCATTCTGCTTTTTCCTACATTTTCTACTGAATCTCTAACCTCCACTTCTGATCTGTGTGTGGCTATATCAGTAAGACAAGAGAGTAGATCCTGTATCCTGTCTACTAAAAGCAATATGAATAAGTACAAGTTACTTTATTTTGTTTTTTGAGTCATAGATAATGAATGACAGTGCATCTCCTCCCTGTCCCCCCATCTCTCCCACTTCTCTCTCCTCTTTTCCACCTTGTTTTCCATCTCCCCTCTCCTCCCCATTTTTCTCTGCTCACCCCAACCGGTCGAGGCAGCTGACCGCCCACATTGAGTCTGGTTCTGTTAGAGGTTTCTTCTTGTTATCATTTTTAAGGTCTTGACCTTCTATGTGAAGTGCCTTGAGATAAAGTATATTATCATTTGGTGCTATAAAGATAAAATATAAATTTAATTCAATGTTGTGCTTTTACTTCCATTAAAAAAAAGTAGTCAGTAGCCTAAATACTTGCGAACAATGTTGTTAACTCTGCAGGTCAAGATGGGATGTGCTCCAATTATAACTTGTTTCATTGATACATCTTTTTTGTTATCCCTTCAAGAGAACAGATGGGCCCTCATTGAGACTGACCTTGTGTAAATCATTTATTACAAGGGCAGTGTCCATTCCAACCTGTCTGTTTGAAATGGACTGTTTACTTAGCTTACTGCTCTGAAGCAGCTTCACAATTATTTCTTGTCATAAGTGACTCCACCACAAACAGTTCTACAATATACTGTCATTGTTTTATTGTTTGTGTGCTGGACGTTGTTTGCAGAGCTTGTCTACGGTGCAGGGTGAAGTTAGAAAACTTTGTGTTCATCCTACCGGGTTTATCTACAATTCATATTTTATAAGCATTGTTTGTAATGAATTAAACTAAATTTGCTTTATCACTGTACATGTGTGGGGCTCATATATACGTTTGCATGTTTCACTGGTGTTGTTTTTCATTCATTGCATGTCTGATATTTCAGAGGTCTGATAAGCAACCGGCACAATTTTCAAACCAAAGTTCACAACATTTTCAAAATGAAAGCTCGGTGTAAAGCACGGCAGCAACAAAACAAACCTTATGCTTTTACTGTGAATAGAAATTGCCAAACAGGAAATCATTTTTTGAATGTTGTTGCCATAACAGAGATTTGCACCAATTGCAGGTCATCCTGTCTGTGTCAGTCCGTTAAGGTGAAAAAAGGAACACATCTGGAATTCTAAGGAGCACATCTGGAATAAGGTCACAGCAGTAACATGCAAAGTTTTATAATTATACATGATGATAGGGTTATTGTTTGAATTTGAAATTAGTCACAGGCCTTTTACAGTTTGGTTTTAATCAAATCAATCATTGATAGTTAGGATATGACTTAATACTATGCTTATGTGTCTTATGACAATTTTATGACAATGAAAACATTAATTCACCATAAACTCAAGTGTCCTGTTTGATTTTAAGGCATTAATGTGCACAAACCAGGCAAGTCATGTGTAGTCAATGGAAAATGTATTCAGTACAGTTTAACCATATTGGGTAGTTGTGTTAAACACAAACTGTTCAATCACATAAACTGACTTAGAAATCTAAATAGTAAACACTTAAGAATGTGAATAGCTAATACATACTTTTAAAGTGTTAACAGCAGAAACATTTCTTTTAGAAGTCACAATTAATCCAAGTGAAATTCAGGTTGGACAGTTCTAACTGTTAACGATTGAAGACTCACATTGGTAAACACTTACCTGTGAAGGCAGTAACTGCCCAAGTTGACCCATTTACTAATTCTAGGTGAATAATTTGCAAGTTACTACCACCTCTAAAAACTGCAGAAATTAAGTAAAAGGTAAGAAACTCAATCTGAGAATATAGAGATGTTGAAGTAAGGATGTTGTTATCCAGTCTCTCTCCTCCACATCCTGAAGAATGGCACCACATATTCTGCTCCATACATGAGGTCTTTGAGGTTGTTTTCCTACACAGTCAATATAATCTGACAGCTTCTCTTTATAACTACATCGATTTACACACAACTTTTTACCTGATTAATTTACAGCGGGTAATCACAAGTCATAACATGACAGAAAGTAAATGCTACACTTCCACAACCACATGTAAGAAGCAACCTTGACTTTATGTTAAACTCAACTATAACCTCGTCTTCATGGACGTTAAATAACTCCACACAAACTTGAATAATTTATTCATCAAAATCTGATGTGTGATTTAAGTGTTCCCATAATTGTTTCTGAGCAGTGTGAATACTGACCATCGACCGAGAAACTGTCCACACTCTCCAAACTATGAAGATCATAGGTGATTCATATAAAACACATCTGTATGGTGACGCATGGAGTCTCCCCCTATCTCTAGCCTCTGTACCAAGCATGTCCTTAAGCACTCTCTCTGCTGAAGTCAGAGACAAATCCGATACCGTCCGTCCTGGTAAGACAGGAGAGACATTACTGCCCAACTCTGCAAAGAAGCCATGAAACCTGCTCTTTCAGAGGCCTGAACTGATGGACAGGAACAAACACAAACAAAGAGACAACACTTCCACAATATGTCAGTTCTACTATTTTTTCTCCTTTCTCTTCCTCTCAGTCCCTCTCTCTCCTACAGTTCACTGGTGCTCTACAGCACGTGTCTGTACACGCTCTCTCAAAGCAGCTAGCTCTAAGGGTATTATCAATATGTACACGCTTGCTAATTAAATCAGCAACTTTCCCAGACATTAACACAATGCATTTAGAAATTGCTTTAAAAAAATCTGTTATTATTTTCTCTTCCACCGCTAATCAAAGCAGAATTGTCACGATCACAGTTTTGTCTCAAGTCTCCAAGTCTCTGTTAGATCCCTTTATTTCCCTTCCTTCAGATTACACTTTTTTTTTTTTACCAAAATGCAGTTTGTTTTCTAAGAACTATATCGCAAGCATGAGGATCTCTAAGTAGCTCAGAGGTTGAAACAGAGTGCGACCTGGTCCAAGCTCATTGGTGATGGTTCCTCTTCCTTTCTTTTTTTCCGTCTTTTTTCCTGTCGGAGACACCATCAAAGGTCTGGGGGTCTGGCTGGAATGGCTGCATCCTGGAAACACATTAGCGAGTAAGACTGTCTGTGATCTTTCTCTCTTTCATCACTTTGACGTTATCTTCTTTCACTCTGCTGACCCGTCCCCTCCATCTCCCACTCCACCATTCTCTGACCCATCTGAGAATGAAGAAGGGAGGTGCAGAGTAAATATGAACACATGTCGGTATTATGTTTTTTAATTGCTGCTCAAAACAGTTTATTTTTCCTTAAAAAGTTAGTGGTTGGATATGTTCAAGTCCCAAGTATAGACGATTCTACACATTTTTACTCATTATGAGAGAAAACACACTTTCAAAGTTGATTTCTGCCGAATAGCCACTAACAGAATCCTGTGTAATTGTGGAGAAAAACAAGATGACGTTCCACATCAAATTCACCCAGTTTGAGCTCACGTTTGAAACACAACTCTCAGACCTCAAATTATGCCAAGCCAGGTACAAGCATTTAATTTCCTTTGATTACATTTGATGTATCTCAAGAACGCATTTGAAGAGATTTCTAAAAAGCGCTTATTAATTCAGCAATCATTCAAATGATATCCTATACTGGTAACTCAGGTTAATTGAAGCCTCGCTACCTTGCGACTGTCTCTCAAATCTTTTCTCTCCCGCAACCTTTTGACATAAATCATCCACAGCTTTGTTAGACTTGAATCAAACTGACACTTTTCAGACTTATTAAAAGTGCACAAAGTAAAATAATAAAAAACGGATAAGAGGAGAGAGAGAGAAAAAAAGGAAAAGAAACAACAAAGGCAAAATATGGTGCATAATTATGTCCACCCTCTTTCACTCTGGCGCCTTTTCTCCGTCCATCTCTAGTTGCCTGTGATGGCTGCCTTCCTGAGTGGCGTTAGGAAGCTAAATTGGCCTGTTTCACGCAGGGGAGCGTCTGTGTTTGGTGTCAGATAATGTGCGCTGAGGAGTCAGAGGAGAGGGTGATTAAAGCCTAGCCACTGATAATTATGTCAGACTCCACAGTTGTCCTGAACCTCCTTGGCTTGTTGAAAGAGATTTCTCTCTGAGGAGCAAAACAGGAGGAGGGAGGGGGAGCGGGGGAGGGAAGAAGTGAAGAGGTGAAGGGGGCTTTTTGAAGTAGGTCTTCCCACTACTGTTGTGGCCTCTCCTGCTCCTGCCAATTTAGGGAGACTCACTGCTGACTTCCCAATGTACTGGAGCTATTATGTGGGAAGTTGGCTGGTTGAAATGCTGGGCCAAATGGCCATTAAGTGAGAGCTGGTGTCAAAGGGACAAGTAAACACAGTAACTGTTAGTCCATCTTGAAGCCTGTGTGACCAACCCTGACGCTCACGTCAAAGAAACATTCTTCCTCATATCAGCCCACTGAAAGGGATGATACCAGTAAAAAAAAAAGAAAAAAGAAAACGGCTACTTTTATAGAGTTTGTGTGATTTTCTTTTAAAATTGGTGTGCACTAAAGGAAGCCTTCTTTGCTTTATGGTTGGTATAAATAACATACTTTATTTAGTAAAGAGTATTTAGATTGTTCTGTCATAGTGCCACTTTCAATGAGTCTAAAGAACAGCCTAAGCTAAAGAAGAGTTTTAGTGTAAATAGAGGTTTAAATATGTGTTTCACTACAAATTTACATTGATGTAATGATAGCATTTTTACTTTTTATTTATCTTTTAATCAATGCTTGGTTCTCTCCAAATGCGTTACATATAGTTCATGTTCTGGCAAACATTGTCATCTTCATTGTGAGGAGCAGATATGTCTGTAATGGACATAATTCTTACCCTGAAATCTGCAATGACACATCTTACCAAAGACTGTAATATATAAATAAAGACAGTATATAGATTTCTTTTCTTCCAAAACCTGTGTGGATAAAAACATATATTTCTTCATACCAGGCTAAGGGGGGAAGTAATTAAAGGCTGAAAGGAACAGATATTTCAACAGAGCTGCTGGAGTGGGAAGCATCATTTTAAGCCAGTTCATGGTCTCCCCTTGCCCTTGGAAGGAAGTGGACATGGACTGTGGATGCCCTTCTATTCTTCTGCTATTGGATGTGTGAGTTCCACATGTGCACACAAAAAAGAATGTTGGTGACAGGTTACGTTACATGTCAGCCCTTCAATAAAAACAACCATATACACATGGTAAATAAGCACTAGATAAATAAATAAAATGGAAACAACACCAATTTGTCTAAATGTAACTTCAGTGCTGATCATTAGCAGACTGATCCGATCCAGCAGTAAAAAAACAGTGTAAGAAGAATTAAAACACATTCTTTTCTTCATCTTTTTACTCCACTACATCATGCTGCTGGAGACTATAGTATTCCAATCATTATGATCAGTGTGAAGTGTATGATTGCAGGACTTAGCAGGGGATGAAATCCCATGCAGAGGTTAAGCCAGTATGCAATGCTAAATGACAGAGCATATATTAATATGAAATCCATCCAATTATTGCTAATGGAGCTCTCTGGTGTGATACTGTACCCAGTCATTTCAGGTCCATGAGCAGACCCTCAGTAGCTCTATCACTGACATCATTTATTCCACGTTGTGCTGTTGATTAACCCTATCTCTCTCTCTTTTTGTATTTCCCTGTGAATCATAGGTTTTACAAGGTACTATGTTAATCAATGAACTATTTTACAACTATAGGTTACTATATTTATAATGATAATGACCAAATATTATTTAATTCATTTATATTATATATCTACATTGTTCAAATGTGCTATTTTGTTAAATTTACCAACTTTTGTTTAAGTATAGACTTCCTGACTTGATGAATTAGCCACAGAGAAATGTTTTAGCTGCTTTCCCTTTCTGTGTTCCTGCTCTGCCCATAGACTTTACAAAAATAAGAAAATAAAAAAAAATCTATTAATTGCAAAAATACAAATAGCTTTTTAAAAAATAATTATGACTGACAGTGTTGCAGTCTATTTTGTAAAGGTGATGTATAGGGACAATGCTTGTATGGACTGCAGCAGCTTTTTGAGTACAATACTGTGTATCCATGTTTAGTGACACACTTAGTAGATGTGTATCTATTAATTCAAATGTCTGGCTCTGGTATACATAGTCTGATTTGCACTGCTTCCACACAGTGTCTATAAGTTACATTTTAAATGGAAAAATGAATTACTGTGATCCTGATGCCTCTCAGTCATTATTTATGCAACCTTTGCTTTGTGAAGTGGGACCACATGTTTTTCTTCCTTTTTTTTTCATCTAAAGCTTAATATTATTTTAACTATTAGCGGAGGCACTCTTGACTTTATGCATTGTGAGCCATCTTGACACATGCTCATTTTGAAAAGTTCAAAATGTCACCCCTGTTCCTATGGTGCAAACTTAACATAAATTAGTCACCTATAGGTATAGCAATACTATATATATGATAATAACAAGATCAAATGTTGGACTGACTGTGTGAATGGTTGCATCATGTTGAGAATAACATGTGGTGGTCTGGAAAATCTCTGGCTAAGTAGCTCTAGATGATTCAATGGTTGTAGTAAGCTGTAATTAGTGTAGAATTAAGACAGGTCAATGGAAACAAGTGGTTTGTGTTTTGAGTGAATTCATTTACAAAGCAAATGAAGCCATTTTGGAAACCTCTCTTCGGAGGAAAAGTTTAAGTGCAGGGGTTTAGCTCATGTAGACTGAAAACGTAACTAAACTAGGTTGGAAAATTGGATTTTAATCAACATTATTTAGCCAGTCAATACCAATATGCATGGATCACCTATTTTCAGTATCACTATGGCAGAAACTTCACCATCAATAAACATCAACTACTTTTCTGCAACTTAACCATCTAGGTCAGACAACGGCTGTACCATAAATAACTTGGTGGCTTTGATGAGTTGCCTTTGATCACATTTTCACAAGCGCATCGTCTGTAAGAATAGCCAAGTGAACGCATGTCAGAGTAGTGTATGTCTCTATGCAGCTTAACACCTTTCCCTGCACTGAACCCCCTCCTTGGCCCTGCAGGCAGCAGTAACAGCAGGCATGGCAGTCTGCAGATTGTGCCGGCGGCTAACTGTAAAGCACTGATTATAGTTGTTGAGGCCTTGTTTTATTGCCTCTGTTGAGTGTGTCAAGATCTGCTGTGAGAGTGCCACTTAATGAAGCCGCACCTGAATTTATTTGCCCGTGCTTCTGCATAGACCGAGAGAGGAGGTACCAATTAATAGAACGAAAGAGGGACCCGTGATTTATAATTAACAAGCATGTGGGTTATAGTAAACATAACACTCAGTGTAATAGCCCAGGAGAGAGATGGGAAATGGAGAAAGAACTGAGGAGGAGGAGGAGGAGGAGGAGGAGAAAAAAAAACGAGTGTTGATTTGTCCCTTGGTGGATGAGCGGAGTCCTTGTGGCTGACGGGAGCTGTCTAAAGCAGCTAAATGAATAATCATCTGTGAGTTAGACTGGAGACAAACGCTTAACGAGGATGATGTGAACCTCGCTGACTTGAGGGGGCTGAGAGAGAGAGAGGGAGAGAGAGAGAGGGACTGACAGTGAGAAAGATGGCAGCAAGCAAACATACTCGGCTCTGAAATGAATGGCACGCGCATTATAATAGCGATGAAGGTGCTTTACTCAACAGGCCATAGCCAGCCTCCACTGTAAGGGTGAGTAGTTGTTTGTCAGAATTTCTAAAAGGGCAATGAATCCCCCAATCGTTTTCCAGTGGTTTGCTGCTGGTGCATGATGTGAACAAAAGAGAAACAGAGGAGAGCAAATGTAAAACCGACAGCATTGACAGCTGAGGAGGGCTCTTCTTGATAGAATTTATAAAACATCTTTACCCCCAAAACTTTGGCTGATCAGGGGAGGATGGAGGCATTCTCTGGGCTCACGAGTCTAAACTTCAATGCCACAAACTAAGGAACCTGTCTCACAGCTCTTATCACATATCTCCTTCACTTAACACTGTGGATTTCAGCGATAAGCCATGAGAGGTTACTCTCTGCTGGTTTTAGAACAATGAAGAGACTTTTCAAGGCGCTCTGCTGTAAAGCTCACCGTCAAGTTGCAGATTGCTTTCATAAAAATTCTAAGAGAAGGCAAAGGTTCAACTAGTCTTGAATTTTCTAACAGTAACAATTAAATAATGATAAAACTTGTAGCTTCTGCCAAACGACTTGGTTCTTTAAGAGTGGCTGAACAAAGCACCTTTTATATCTGACACAACAATGGAATCCAAAGTGCCTTTAAAACATTGCTTATGCATGTTTCAGATATTACACTAAAGGCCCTGCTCAGATTTGATATTAACATTCATTATAAGTGGATACCTGGCATTAGAATGCATCCTGAATGTGTCTCCAATGACCACTTGTGATTGGATTTCAAGTACCAAACACCCAAATGTTTTTACTTTGTCTAACTCATAGACTGTTCCATTGTCAGTGTGAGAGGGTGGAGCCAGAGGCACTGAGCGAATGAATGCTGTGCGTAGCTTTACACTGTAATAAGATTGTAGCATTTTAAAAGAGAAAATCGATATGTGGCTGCCAGTGTTAGTGTCAGTAGTAGTTAATGATATACATATAGTGTTAAGATATTTTTGGTTGATTTTGAAACAGTAGCGGTCAGAGGACATCAGCTGAGGCTTTCATATATGGCCCTAAATTAATTTGTGTTGGGTTGGTAATCGTGAAAAAAAAGCACCTTCCGGTCTTACAATAACAATCAAAGTCCTTTTAGAACAAATTAATGGATTCAGAAAGTGAATTGCTGGAGTGCTTTCACTTTGAAACAGGTTCAGGAAGTATTAGAAATACGTACTTTTGTGACATAGACAGATAAACATCGTGGTTCACAGCAGAACATTTTTTATATTTATCTGGTTAAATTATGTCACAAACAAATGGTTGCAGCACTCCAGTTTCTGTTGACTGAATCGAAGGGGGTTTATTTTGAATAATTTGCAAGAGCAGAAGATGCAGGGCTTCATACTGTATAGTACTGGTATTTATTTGAGTACACAGGACTATTTTTATTCAAGAAAATAGTTTGTGGCCATATTCAAGTCAAAGCCTAAATGCAAAAACATTGTGCTGAAGTAGCAGCTCCTCTGCAGAACATATTATTGAACTGATAAACTAAATATTGTGCATGAAACAGATGTTGTAAATATCAATTGATATTAATGTGAATATTGTGCATTGAAGTTGCATAACTGCCTTTCTTTGTGCACATTTATGCTCGTCCACTGAGCCTTTAGCAGAAATTGTAAAAATAATAAATATGACCCTCCTAAGGGACAAGCAGACGGCAATAAAAACATCACAAAGAGTTCTTGGAGAGTGATCAGTCATTTCAGTCCATATTTTTCAGTCCATATTTGAATGTGGCCTTGTACCTGTAGACCATTAGGGCAGATGACATAAAATGAAATCTTAATCTGGGATAGCAGCAGCTTGTTTGATTAGAGTTACTAAGACAGTGGTGTGTTACGGATGTAGTATGAGATAATCTTTGGACAGCATTTCTCAGCATTTGCCCAGAAATACATCAAGGAGATCATGTAAAACCTGCAGGTTGCAACTTTCTGGGTAAAAATAGTAAAGCAATACCTGTACGCTCCTGCTCATAAATGTCATTCTCTTCTTACTCGATCATGTAATCATCATGCTCTGTCCAATATGAATTCCAACTTTGCGGTTTGTTCCCCATTTACACCTGGCAGCAAAATCTGTTTTGGTTGTTGGGCTTGCAACAAGATAGAGTTTGACAACACGAAAGTAAAGGTGCTAATGCTCCCAAGTTGCAATGAGGATGAATTGTGATCTGATCAGCCTAACCATCTGAGGTGGTCAAGGACACATTGAGACCTCACATGTGTAAATGCAGTTGCAATTTTCAATCCATATATAACAACTATGTGGCCAGAAATACATAATCACACATCACTACTTCAAACCAGGGAGGTAGCAGCAGCTCAGCAGCTAACAGCACACACAAAGCAATCCGCAACTATAGACTTTAAAGAGACTGTCATGAATAGAGTGAAAACAAGACTGTCTGCTTTAAATTTGCTCCAACAAAGGGATACAAGTCGAAAGTGGAGCTTGCTGTGGATTGTCGACTGTTCTCAAGACAAATTAGGGCAAATCATACAGACAGGACAATGAATACAAATAATAACAACTTCTGATGTCCTGTGTAAATATCTTTACATCCATAACAACACCCTCTGCTCATGAAGACCATATGGTTCTGGAAAAAGCTTTGAAGAAGTTAGGACTATTCAATGGCTATTGCCCTATTGGATGTATATATTGTATTTATATATAAGAATGCTGCACCCCCAGTAATCCTGAACAGAAATAAGTATGTGTAGGAGAACAGATGGCATAGATGCACAGTGTTCTTCAAGATATCTGTTATTAAGGGCAGAGGATGTTGCACCTTGTTAAAGCCCTAAGAGACAAATAGTGATTTGTGAATATGGGCTTTACAAATAAAATTTGATTGATTGATTGATGCCTGTGTTTTTTAGGTAAATGGCTGAACCAGTGAGAGCTAATTTAAAATAAAGCAGGAATTAAGACACCACTGTCCTGC
The DNA here is from genome assembly GCF_024713975.1 of Paralichthys olivaceus. Taxonomy (NCBI): domain Eukaryota; kingdom Metazoa; phylum Chordata; class Actinopteri; order Pleuronectiformes; family Paralichthyidae; genus Paralichthys; species Paralichthys olivaceus. Next base: position 3,717,155 of record NC_091106.1, read on the forward strand.
AGGGTTCCCATGGTAACATCCAACCTCTTTGGGTTCTGATTGGCCATCTGGCATTGTTTTATGTCACTTTCCATTAAGCTCATTGATCCTCCCTCCCTGTCTGCGGCATGTGGTTGATCATTGTGGATCAGTGTGTGTACTTGTAATATGAATATGCTGCAATGGTATGATTACAGTGCATGATGGTCTCTGTCTGCGTGCTCACTGATGCAGGCCCTCCAGCTACACTCATGCAGAGTCGGCAGTGATTGGGCTGTTTATGTAGAGTTTGCAGTAAACGAAGAGCAGGGTAGTCTTATTTAAGGAATATATGATGTCATCAGGTCACCGCAAGGGACAGTGCTGCCAAGGCAACTCTCAGGAGCATGTCTGCTTCTACACCGAGTTAACTCACACAGCACATTGTGTTCACCGGACAAGCCAGTAAACCAGTGCCTTCATGGAGATTTTTGTTCATCCATTAGTTAAAAATGAAACATGATTTATGAATGAGCCTATTTATGGGAACTTGGCTTAAGTGTGAGTTTCCCACAGCTGTACAATATGTCATATCAATGGGAGGAACTTTAGATAAAACAAAACGTGAATCCTGTTGAAATCTTGATATGACAACGACCACATGTCTTTTGAGCCGTTGTCCAGATAATAGGGTCTGGCCTTTCTGCAGAGTTTGCCTTTCACAGATTCTCTGCTATGATGCAACACAGAGATGTCCAGAGCATTCAGGTGCGGGGTGGTGCAGCAGGCAGAGGCAAGACATGACATATTAATTCTGCTGCAAAGATCACATGTTTTTGTTTACAGGACACTGGCATTGGCTCTTATCACCAAGAGCTCTCTCGACATCTTAGTCAGTGTCTCTTGGGTGTATGGCTCCGCTTTTTCATGCAGAGATATTCGTTGTTTTTTTGCATCTGCCGTGTCTTAGAAACATAATCAAAACCCACAATATTTCATGCTGAATCCTGCAGATGTTTTCCTGCTGTGTTCTCACATTGACTTCTCCAGACTTTCTACGGACCTTCTGCTAGGGGGCCAGCTGGAGAAATTCCACAGAAAGACTCAGTCTGTCATTTGCATTCACACATACAGCCACTCCCAAGGCAGTGCGGAGGATCTGCACCTAGAAATGATGAACCCACCTGACGTACTTTAACACCAAAAACTGTACTTTATTTTATTGCTTGTAAAAAATTTTTAGTACATTTATACGGTGTAAAGGTTGGAATGGACAGGTCTAACCATGGTTTAAATGAAGTATTCTGTCCTGACAAAATGTAGATCTAAGTGATTACAGTGAATACACAAAGGGTATTATTACACAAACACAATGGGATATGCCCACTGTTAAAGAGTACTCAAATGAAGTGTGCACAACACCACGGCTACAGATTTGGATGGCTGTATGATAATTGTTAAAAATGTCCTTCAATCTCACATGTAAATGAGCTGGCAAAGACAGGATCTCCACGTCTCTCTTCATACGTCTCCACACACTAAGTCCAGGTGCTGTAGTCAGGTCAGCCATTTGGAATACGGTCTGCCTCTGCCTCCTGCCCTGCAGGGGTTCATTTATTTACATTAGTGCCAAGCAGAAAGGCATAAGAGGACGTCTTAAAGTAGAGCCACAATGGCCAATTTAAGCCGCCACCCAAAAGCCTTTTTTTTTTTTTTTTTTTTTGGTTAAGAGGATTTGTGTCTGGTCCATGTATCAGACCTCTCTCTGTCTCTCTCACTCACTTTCTCAGGGACAAAGTCACCCCTCACACATGCACTAAGTAAAAGTAGCATCTTGCCACTAGCTGCCTGGCTAATGACATTTATCCTTATGGAAATGGAGGAGGAGGAGAAGGCTTTAGATGCAGATTTGGACACACGTATACACCTGAGACGGGTAGCCGTAAACCGGCTGGCTACTTTTATGGCATGCATGCTCAGTGATTCACACACACACAAACACACCTCCCTTGCATCGTCTTATCCCCTAACTGGCCACCAGTCAAAATAAGCCTTATTCTCTGGGGTTTATATTTTCTCCCGGCTGGGCTTGGCTAGGCACACTCAGTTAAGATGGCAGCCAAACAATCTCCCTGCTCCTCTCATTTCCACCGTTTCTTCCTTTCTAATGCTAATGCCTGGATGGATATATCCCACTTTCTGCTGGCATGCAAGAAGGCCAAATTTCTGATTAACTCCTGAGACAAAGTTTCATAGCATCTAGGTCAAAAGCTGCTTCAGAGGGAATGGGGTGTAGGGGGCTTGGTTGAGCTTTGTTTTCAGACCGATCATTTAACATGTGGTTGAGAGTTGGTCAAGGTGAAGGAGGATGCCATACACAATGATTGGGAATGAATGTGTTTGCAAACTTAACAGTAAATGAAACGTGTGTGTTGATGTTTATTTTGAGCAACATTTGTTCTTTAAGTCATAGTCACACGCTCACCATGACAATTATTCAATCCTGTTGTTAATGCAATTGTGTGTGAATTATTAAATTATAAATTTACATATTTGGCATGACAACAATATTGCACTTGTAAAGGTAAAGAAAGGAAAAGATTGTTGTCTGGTTTAATTCAGAAAAATAAACCTTAAAGGTACAGTGTGTAGAATTTAGTGATATCTAGTGTTGAAGCTGCATGTTGCAGCTGAACACCCCTCACCTCACCCTCTCCTTCCAAACATGAAAAATAACCTGAGGCAGCTTCATTTGTCATAAAAACTCAAAAGGTGTTTAGTTTGTCCAGTCTGGACTAATGTAAAAAACATGGCGGCCTCCGTAGAGAGGGTCCCCTCGATGTAAATATAAAGTATTTAAATATAAAGGGTCTTTTCTGGGGTAAAGAAAACTACAGTTCATACAGTTTAGATGAAACGAACTAGTGAAAACCTCATGAGGATTATTCTACATTAAATTTCTGCCAATAGATCCCTTTCACCTAAATCTTACACACTGGACCTTTAAGTGGGAGACATAATTTGTTGAAATTTTGATATGCTAATACTCCTTAGGTAATGTTTATCGTGCCTCAGTTCAGCATGGTGGCATGCTAACATTTGCAAATTAGCATTAACTACAAAGTACAGCTGAGCCTGTTTTCATTTTCAGAACACCAGTGTCTGTATCAAATTTCATGGCGATCCATCCAAGACATTTCAGCCTGAACCCGAACATTAAAATGGCTGGTAAGTGTTAGATGATAAAGTATGCAATCACCAAAGACATTAGGATTCATTGTCGAGGGAAACCGTGATTGGCTATACCAACATTACCAATCCATGCTCAGATATTTCATGGGAAAACTAAAAACTTCATGGTGGTGTTAGATGAGAAGTCTGAAAACAACAAAGTCATTAGGATTCAAACTTTGGGGACCACAGATGCCTTTACCCAGCAGTCAATGTGCAATGTGACCAACTCTCAACCACATGTCAAATTAACCGTCTGGAAACAAAGAGTCCCCCCCATAGTTCCCTGTGAAACAGCTTTTGACCCACATGCTATGAAATTTCATCTCAGGAGTTTATCAGAAATTTGGCCCTGTTACGTGCCAGTGGAAGAGCGGGTACAGCTTCCGAATCCACAGTTTTATTTTGAAGTTTCTATGGGAACCCACTGGCTCAACGACTTCCAGGTTTAAGGATACTATTTATTCTTTTTTTGGGGGGGAATGGAAATAGGAAGAGGGAGTGAAAGACATTCAGCAAGGAGCCTTTTACAGAACTGAACCAGAGGCTATTGCAGCAGGATCCAGGCTTCTGCTAAACCAGGTGAGAAATATGATAGTATTTAAAAAAAAATACTATCCAAATATTCTCAATTTACCGTTGGAGGTCCACACACTTATGGAGTGGCGTTAAAAGTCTTTGCCAGAATTCCCGCTGCTCTCTCAAAGCTCTCAAATTTACCTGAACAGGTCATGCACGTGCATACACACACTCTCTTGGCTGGTGTTTGGGAGATTTAATGGGAGGATGCTGGCATTTCAATAAAACACAGGGATAGTTTATGGTTCACCCTGAGCTCAGCCTGGTCACTTAGGAGCGTCATCCTCTCTGGTTATTAATTCTCAGAAAAGTGTGTGTTTGAGTGTGTGTGCGTGTGCATGTTCGAAACCTGAGTCACCCCTCAGCCATTTTGACTTTTCTCCTCTTTCTCTCTCCTCTGTCTGTCTGAGATGAAGACATATGAGGACACTCCCTGGAGGGTGCAGTTCGGTTGAGGCAGCGCAATAAAGAATCTGGAGGTCAAGTGTACACACCGAAATCCTTCACCCCGCTCCCTTGCACACACACACACACACACCCACACGCAGAAGGGTCAAATGTGCAACACTACAGTGAGTTACATAAACCAGATGGCCGTGGCTGCATGAAGCTGCTACGACATAGGAGTTGTGTGTACGCGTGCCTCTGTGTGTGTGTGTGTCCCTCTCTCCCTGCAAAACCCTCCAGAGACCTTGTTTGTTGTCTGCACCCCACAAGGGAAACACTGTCAGCTTTAGCACCACATCGGATCTCTGTGTCTCTTTCTCTCTCACACTCAAACACATGCAAAAAGTTCAGTCCACACACCATCACATACTGAGACACATTGTTTATAACAGAATCCTCTAACTTGTTAATATATTTATATATATATATATATATATATATATATATATATATATATATATATATATATATGTGTGGGGGATCTCAGAGACTGAGTAGTATGATGGGACCTGGAGGGCTTTCAAAGCTTATAGCAGATACAACCCAGAGCCTGACACTAACTGGCACCATACCACTGACACACACACACACAATTATAAACGAAAAACAAAACACAAAAATTCACCCTGTTGTCCCTTTGTACTATTTAAGGTCATTCTAAGATCATAAGAATACTGTAACGTATCATGTTATCCACCACTTGCTCTTATTGAAAGAAATTAATTTGAAATGTTTCCCGAATTAAAAAAAACTAAAAAAAAGTGTCAATATAATATTGTTTCTCATGTTTTTGGTAATAACATTTTATTGTACACATGTGTAATGCAGACGATGAAAATAATATTATTGTTTGTGGCAGAAAGGGAAAAAAAGTGACTCTCAAATAAATTCAAGAATAAATAATTTGTTGGTGTTTTAGTAATGTGTTTTTGAGCTTGAAATGAACGTTAATACAGCCCATTTATTATACTTATCCTTTGTATATGTGAGAACAATCGGTACGAGAGGTTGAGTTTGCTTTTTATACAGAGAATATTTGTAGATGATCAAAATTAGATTTGTGCACTAATCATATTGATAGTCTGAAAAAGAAAAGAAAAACTGGGAGCACCTGAGGGCAAACTGAGAGAAGAAACTGTGAAACTCAACTCAAAAAGTGTCTAATTTGTAAGTGACACTGAAGTTATACGAGCACATATACACTGAGGTGAGTATTGTGTGGGTGTGTGTGTGTGTGTGTGCGTGTGCCTGCGTGCTTGTGTAAGTTCAGCACAGTTCACACATGAGCACAGCTCTCCAGTTTGAGCCTGTGAACAGATGTTCTCAAGAGCAGTTTCTTTTTGTCAAGTGTCTTTTCATGACCCAACTAACTTCTGCAAATATTATAATATATATATTTTTCCTCATAAAAACAAATCTTCTATTCATTTTCATCAACCTGAACACTTTGCTGACCCCTGCTTGGACAAAGTTATTTTACCATGTTCAAAAGTGTGAAAATCACTTTTTTACAATAAGTGTAAATTCGTTTTTTCTATTTCAAAGGTGATGATGACATTAGGTTTGTTGTGTTGAGTCATAACTGTGGCAGGAAGAAACTATATGTGAACCTGTGCAGTTTACATCTGTAATGTTTACTTCCTGAAGACTGGGCATAAAGAAAGACGATGCGCCTGCACTTCCACAAACTGTCTCTGCAGTAGTGTTCATGGTAGGGAGCCGTGGTAAGTAAGATTTTCTGGTCTCACTTTTTGGAGCTGTCATAAAGTCCATCTAGAGTCGGTTGTCTCTCACTGTAGCTAAAGTACAGTGGAGCTCAGGTGGCAGTTTTCTGTCCAAACCCAACAGAGCCCGACAGAAAACTGAGTCCGAGCCAAACACAACAGGCATTCTGCTTTTGATTACAGGCACGTGTAGTGTAGAAAATTAAGTAGGTAGCACAACCAGTGTGACAGAACACATCCTGAGCCTGAATATCAACTGAAAAGTTTTCTCCGAACCCGGTCTGACCCATCTGGACCAGTTGGAGATCACCACCCAAAGATAAACCAGCTGTACACAGATATCAGACCACTTATTGTAGAACACAAGCAACAGAAGCAAACTAATCTAATCTATTTGTTCCAGAACCCTTAAAAATGATCATTATTTTTAATTCAAGAACCTGGTATTGACACTCCGTAACCATAAGCGGCAGTTTCCGGTATCTTGGTGAAAGCATTGGTCTTTTCCTGAATTTTGCAGGGAAAAAAGTTTGACATTGTCAACATCCCCAAGCTTTAAAAAAAGTACCTTTTTTTATTTTGCATAACCATATGATTGAACTTTTTTTTCTTCTTTTTCTCCTCACTGTCTGTTTATAGAGACAGAAAGGAATGAGCTCAGTCCCAGCAGAGCTTCTTACAACAAGGGGACTCCCAAATGTAATATCCACTACACATAGCCTCCTGCTGTAAAGGTGAGCTTCCATATGAAAATACAGTATACACTCTTCAATCACTGCTTTTATGAATACCATACACACCAGCTGTATATCATATGGAGAGGCCATAGCCCTTTATTGTTGTTGTATAAATCTTGGGCAGATTTATTTGGGCACTATATTTGGACATAATACCCGGCTCTGGTAACATGTTATGGTGGAATAGAGGAGGGTGTCTATCATGGAGGTAAATGACCATCATATAATAACTCTGTTAACCCAGGTGTGTGGTGTGTGGTGTGTGTATGTGTGTGTGTGTGTTTGATATTTATGGTTACACTCTCACACACACACTCAAAGATCTTTTAACCCCCCCCCCCCCAACACACACTCAGAATGTCAGGGTGTCATGTTGAATGACAGCAGTGAGCATGACAATCCGTTTTGACAGGCCAGGGTTATGTCACTGCACCACACACACACACACACACACACACACACACACACACACACACACACACACACACACACTCACACACACAGTGTCCAACAGTGTAACTAAGTGACTACTGGTTAGATGTAAATAGGGATTGCTTATAGCTCACATCAGATCAATCAATCAACAGTTATTTGATGATGTGCATGTGATTTAATCAACTATAAGATACAACTAATGTAGCTCAATAATCTGACACCACTTTCACACATACAGCACACATATTACATGCCTGTAACATGATTACATTACATTACATTCATATTTTATTAGTAGAGCACATGTTAAAAGACTTGATTAAATTGAATTGATTGAATTAAACTAAACCATCTCTGTCTTATAATTAAACATCGGTTTAGTTGTAGATGATTTATTATTATTATTATTAGTTGTAGTATAAATAGTAGTAGTAGCAGTGGTAGTAGACAAATTTTCGACATATTATTGCATGAAAGATTTTCAGTTCTAACAATATATAGTCCTAATTTAAGATACTGTACTTTAAATGTGTGTGTGAGTGTGTGTGTGTGTGTGTGTGTGTGTGTGTGTGTGTGGTATTAATTCGGTACAGTTACCATTTTAAGTCGGGGATGGATATAAAGATAAAGATATGAAGCATGAAGTCAATGGACAACTAACACTGCTGTGGTAAAAGAAGTAAACTGTCGCAGCAAAATGTATTTAAAACAGCAAAGTGAAACTGTCATTCTGCCTGTGTGATATATTATTATATAATACATAATTAGACTTTTAATTACTACTTACATTGCCAGTCAAAGTGGAGCTAATTTTAATGACTTTATATACCAGTAGGTATGCCTAATCTATATTAACACATTATAAGGTCATCAAACTACAGCTGTGTAGTAATGATGTAAAACATTACTCCCTCAAAAGTAAAAGTATCATTTTTATAAAGAGTCTATACTGCAGAGTCAACGTTTTCTGTTCATCCTACTTTCTTTTTTTGCTGTAAAGGTTTTACAGCTAATGTTGTTCCTAAAATATAACATGTATGTGGCTCATGCATAAGTTTGAATGGTTTACTGAACTACATGCCGCCTCTTTCAGGGGTCTGTAAAGTAACCGACACAATCTTCGGCCACAAGTTCGCAACTTTTTTAATAAAATCTCTTTCTATCGAGCAGCAAATTGAATGTTGTGCATTTACTTTGAGGACAAATTGCCAAACGGTAAGAGATTCTGTGAATGTTGCCTGAATGGACACGACTGTCATGAATGACTGTATCGGCCGGAAATGGTGAAATAAAAATCAAATAATCAAAATAAATGGACAGTGGTATTTGACCCATGATTCAACACATTTGCCGACTACTGTAGTTTTTTTAGCAGAAGAAAATATTTTTAACTTTGTCCACAGACAGAGGGTACTCCACCCACTGACTGCTACAAAGTGCTGGTCACTCTTTTATTCACATCGTATTAATGTTGAACATATCGCAACACAGCACTTCCCTGGCACGTTGGAATACACATGCCAAGTGTGAAGCTGTTGAGATGCACGGTTCTTCAGATATTCATTCCACGTACACATAGACATTTGTGGAATTAGTGGGTACATAGGACTCGTTCCAAGCTAAAATCATGTCATGAGTTTTCATATTAACGAGAAGATTATGTTTGCTTATTCCTTGATTTCTACATAAACCAAACTACTGTTTCCTGCTCCTCATTCCTATAGGATGAAGACGAGGATCCTTTTAAAATGGCAATGAAAGCTTTAAGCAAGCACTGTGAGTCTTTCTTTTTCACGCTGCTAGGTACCTCTGCATGTTTCCCTCGCCCTCTCCTCATCCCAATCATTTAGAGGAATGCCAGCGTGTTATATGTGAACAACAAAGACAGGCTGTCTTGCCATTTTCAGCTTCCCCACTGTTTCTCCACATCGCTGTAGTGGCTAAATTACACAGAGCCAAACACAGAAATTAGAGAGCTGAGGCCAGATGTGATATTTGTTTTTCACACTGCGGTGTCAGGTAGATGTTTAACAAAAAAAAAAAGAAAGAAAGAAAAAGGAAAATCAAAACTGCTGCCTCATTGGATCTGGTACTCATTTTGATTCGCTGATGGTGGCCAGCTAATGATTTGATCCAGTTAGAGGAGGAGAAGTGTTTGCGTGTGATTCTGCCAGCAGAGTTAACAACCTCCACGAACAGGCCGGGGCCCAGCGTCTTGATTTGTGCTCGCTAGCCGGCACGTGTGTATTTGTGAGTGCGCGAGCCTCCTCACTTGCTGTTTTTTGCCTATAAAAGCAATTTGCCCCATGCTCGGGCTAGGCAATGAGCAGATGCTACCATTGTAAATGATGATGCGAGGAGCCGTAATAAAGAGTTGATAAACACAGAATTACTGCTGGGCCATGGGCACGCAGAGAGAGGGAGGAGGGAGGAGGAGAGGGGAGGAGGGGGAAAAGTGGGTGGGGTGAGGAAAGAACACACACACACACATTGAGACAGATAGATAAAATAAATAGAGACCAGCTTCAATGTTGGTGACACAGGTATGTTTACCCTTTATTACCTGAAAAGGATTGATGGTTAGGTCAGTAATAGATTGATTGAAAAATGTTTTCAGATATTTCTTTAAATTACTATATAACGTGGGCTAACATGGGCCAAAAAAAAAATCCTTTGCTGTCCTGTGCATTTTAAAGGACCACTCCAACAGTTTTACGTGTGACGATAAATGTGCTTGTCTGCAGGATTACCCTTCACTCTGTTATGTCCTCTGTGTCTCTGGCACTCATTTATCTTTTCAATTGATAACTTCAAAGGATCTTTAAAAGGAAGTGGTGTTTCACATATATGGATTTAGAACAACGTCAGATTGACCAGGAATATGGGAAATGTAGGAACTATAATATTAATATGATATTTGTGTAATGAATCAGTAACATGCTTTAACTTAAAGGTTCAGTGTGTAAGAAATAATAATCCTAGTGGTGTTTTTACTGGTGTGTTTCATTTAAATTGTATGAATTGTTGTTTTCTTTATATTTTATATATATATATATATATATATATATATATAAACTTTATATTAACATGGAGGGGGGTCCTCTCTGTGGAGGCTGCCATGTTTTTTACTGTCGTCCAAACTGGACAAACTAAAACCTTTTGAGTTTTTATGACAACTGAAGCTACCACAGGTTCTCTTTCATGTTGGGAAGGGGAGGGTGAGATGAGGAGTGTTCAGCTGCAACATGCAACTTCACCTCTAGATGTCACTAAATTCTACACACTGAACCTTTAAAAGTGACAGTGGATTTTGTAGACTATGCTTTGATAAGTATATAATTGTAATATATATATAGTTAATTGTGGCCATGACATGCTCTATATGCTTTTTAATAAACATGTTTTAGAAAATTACCCCATAGCTTGACACCTTTAATTGTGTTGGTACTGATATCCTAACATTGAATTTCATGTATATTTCTTATCACACAGCTTTCCCTATGTGTTGTCCCTTGGCTGGAGGACTGTTTTGATGCCACTGCACCAAGTGCCTTGTAAATGCTCTGACCCCTGACTCATAGGGGACCTGTGCGTGTGTGTTTATGTGTAAGAGCAAAGCAGTGTCCCCAGGATGTTAGTCAATGGGCTGCGATGTAGGTCCTTTGAAGAGCCCGTTCACCATGTAGTGGTTTTTTCTTGCCCCCTCCAAGCGTCTCCCATTCCACCCTGTGTTTGATGTTTGCTGGACATTTTGTTGGACATAAAAACAACAAAATAAAAAAAACAACACACAAACACTCTTGCGGACGCACACATTCATTCTTGAAAACCTCCTTGGAGGAAAGTAAGAGAAAGATAGAGGGAAGGCAAGGGGAGAAAGAGAGAATGAAAGATGAGGACATAGAACAAATGTAAGGAAGATTAAGAGGGAGGGAGAAAGAGAGACATATAGTTAGAGAGAGAGAGAGAGAGGGGGAGAATCCCCTCCCTTCGGCAGCACTGCTGGTGTCTCTTTCATGTCCTCCATGCTTGGATCTGAGGCTCTGTCTCCCAGCTGGGCCTGGCGTGCATGTGTGCAACTAAGTGCTGTCTAATTTCCCTTCGGATCTCCCAGCCGTAGCCTCTGATTTCCCCCAACCACCCCACTAACACCAGCAACACCACTGCCTCCATCGCCTCTCTGTGTGAAGGGGGGACTGGGCTGGAGCAGTGATGACCACTCAAGAGCAGACTCCACACAATGGTAACCTATGATGAAATGGAGACTGTGATGTGTTATGTTTCTAAAGAGCCAAAAATGAGACCACACTCAACCACCATCCTCCCTCTGGACCCTTAGCACTGAGAAATACGAGCAGTTGCTCATGTGTAATATTTTTGGAGGTTAGCCGATGCTTATTTTTGGGTTTTTTGATCATGTATCAATATGACAGGGAACTCAAATTTGCATGATTAATGCAATTTTATATTTTAAAAACCCTTAAAGCAGCTAAATGTGATATTTCCTTCGCGTCAGTCTGTCTGAAGATAAACATATGAGCTTCTCACTGGATTGTACAAACAGCAGATGGCACCAAATTTTTTTAAATGTGACAAACCATTTTGAGAGTTTGAGTCAAAGGACGAATTGCGGGTGGGGCTTTGTTGTGGTGCTCAGTTCAAAGATTTATCAATCCAGTCAGCTTCCTCTGTAAGCACACATAAGAAGAGAGACACAGTAATTGCTTTTTGGTTTGTGACCCTGAATATCTTTGCATTTTAAATAAACAAACTTCCATCATGGGAACACATTCACAGATCTTGTTTGCTCAACCACAAAACATTTTGTACATCATTAAATGCTTCTTTCTGATGAGCAGTTGATGTATGGATCATAATTATATTATTATGAGACACGAAAGTGTGATATTTTTTTTGTTTTTTACAAAATTTTAAAGATCACAAAAAGCCAACAAGGGCCTTGAATATATCATGTCACTACTAAGAAAGGTAAAGGCTCTGAAATTATTGGTATCATTTTTGGATGAGGGATTTACATGTGTTTCTTTGGGTGGAATTCCATTGATTTTACACAGTTTATTTCCAGTGGTTGTGTTTTAATACTGCATCTGTGGAAAATCATGTAAAGGAAACTTTGACAAAGTTTGGAAAGATTTCATGAAAAAGATTTATTATTGTGTGGCACAATTTTCATTAAATGATGATTTGCATTGTAAAAGTCCATTTTTATTCTTAAATTAGATTTTTCATTAATTTATTTTGTTTGAAATGTTTTTATCCATTTGGGGGGGGAGCCGATTGTGGATTCAGCATTAGCATCTAACGTTTTCAGATGACGGAGCAGAGTCTGATTTACACATCCAGCAGTTTGGAGTCGTGTTTTTCGACACTTGGCAAACAAACGTCCAATGGTTACTCTCTCCCTGAGCAATGTGTTTGGTCTCCACCAACTAATGAACAGAAAATCTGGCTCTTAAATTGCTACTGCTTCACTCAGCTGAGCTGAGCTATGGTTTAAGAGACATTTCGCCAAAAACAGCTGCATGCTGTGTCTGAAAATGATGCCAGGAGAGCATCTATTGCTTCACTGTTTTTAACAAAACAATAAAGTTATAGACTTCAAACAATAAAACACAACCCAATATAAAACTCAGTAAAGCCATGCAGAGCTGTACATTTGGGTGTTGTTTCTCAGTTCTTATACCACAATGAGTTCATATCAAACAAATATCAATCCAAAATGTTTCCCAGTCACATAAACATTACATTGTAAAGTGCTGATAATGTTGTGTGTAGCCTAAATCTTCCAGGATGCTAACTTCTTAATTATTCTGGCTGGAAAATACCAGCAGTGCACAGGGGCCTTTGGATATTCGGAGCCTTTTCTGGCATCCAATTGACTTTTTTAAATCAGGTAAATGAGGTAAAAAAAAAAACTTCACTTTTAACAGTGGACTGTGAGGAAGAATCACAAGCTTATGAAAATTATACGATTATTCACAATGAATTTTTTCTGGCCAATAAATCAATTGACACATTTTCTTAATTTTATTGCTCCAAGGGATTTAGAGGATCCTTCCTGTGTACCACAGGAAGACATGGAGTGAAGCTAACTTTAATGTAAGATTAAATAAATAAAATAATTAGCTGATACCGTTGTGCTGAATTAATTTTTCACCAAAATTAAAAAATGCCTCCTTTATTAGCTGCTTCCTATAACACTGTGTTGTGGAGCAGCTATGGAGAGGGGGGCATACTGGAGAACCACTGGTCAACAGAAAAAGAACAAAAATTCCACATGTGCTGTGGTGAACATGAATCATATGACTGACTACATCGGGTTGTAAATAAATATATTCTACATATAGCCATGCGTGCATTAATGACAAATTTATGTTTGAAACTGACTGATATACATGTCATAGATATAGGATTTATAAATATATAAATGAAAAAGAGGAAAATATATAAAAAATAATACATCAAGCTAAAATTTACTATGTTATTCATCTCCAGGTGGAGAATTTGCTCCGTCAGCTCCAGAGAGGGAAAGTGTGTGTGCACACGGGGGAGGCAGGATGACTAAAAACCCAATCAGCACTTTTTCTCCTGTGAGCTGCTTGTGTGCTTCATATGTACAATATATAACTGTGCCTATGCACGGCTCATGTTCATTAAGTATAAATTATAATTTAGTATAATTCATATTGTCCATATTTTATTCTGCAGTAACATATGCACATTAGTCGGCTCTCATGTTGACGCTGCAGAGGAAAAATTCATAAACTTCAAACAGAAATGACAAGGGGAGGGGGGAAAGACAAAGGATGGAGGGTGGTGGGGGAAAAATCGGAATCCTGCCTCGAGCCACAGCCAAGTTTAGAAGGAGTCTAGAAAGGAGAACATATTCTAATGCAAATAACAAAGACGCCGCCTTTCATCAGTGCTTATTTCTTCTGAGGTATAAAAGAAGAAAATGATGAGGCATATGTCTCAATCTGGGCTTCCAGCAAAGCGTTTGATAGGGCAGAAAATGCGCACACTCTGCTGTGCATTTCCAAATTAGTTTTGTCTTCTGTTTGTTAGTCAGAATTATGATTAAAGGAACATTTTCACACAAGCTGGATCATGTGCAATATATTGCTTAAGATGCTTTTCCCCCCTAACTGCTGTCACAACCTATACCAGGATTCATTGGGTATAGGTGACGAGCTAACAAACTACCAACGAGCTGTGTGAAGAACCATTCGAAGTAGGCTAACGTTGCAATGGTAAGAGCAGGAAATCCCCTGTCTCATTTCAGCTTGGCCTTCATGGACTGCTCGGTCTAAGGAGAACATCATAGAGAGAGAGAGCCTTCATCTTTTTTGGAAGTTTATTCCTTAATCTTGTTGAGAGTTCGGGGCAGAGGATGTCGCACGTTGTTGAGTCCTATGAGACAAAAATTGTGATTTGCGCATGTGGGCCATACAAATAAAATGTGATTGTTTGAATGATTGAATTGGGACACAGCTATGTGCAGTCAGAGTGTAAATATGGTGAATTCAGGTTACAGTTATTAGTCAAACAGCTTTGTTGTCAGAAAATCAAAGCTGGATAAAAATGAATAACATTTCATAATTAAATATCCCATATTAATTAAATACAGCCATGTTTATATAGTTAGCATTCAGAAACAATTTCCTAAGGAGGGGATTGTCCTTGTCCTATTGATTGTTTCCAAATAATTGGTCAAACAACACAGCTTAGGAAAATTATCACAGGAATGATAAAGGGAAAACATGAGGAAAGGTAAATACAAACATAATTTTGTGTAGTTTAAAACATATATATATATATATATATATATATATATATATTATACCCTGTCTATTGTCTGATGGCACTTATTTAGCAAGTTCTTGCTTCCCCACTGAAATTGCAGTAAAAAATCCTCTTCAATATAGGAAAAGGTAACAATCTCCTTTGGGAGTGCTGAGTTTACAACAATAAGTCTACAACAATAAGTCCCCTCCATCTCCTCAACACAATCACTTCTCAGATTTGTGCAAAATATTTCATTAACACATAATAAAAAAATATTAGCACAATATCTCTGTATATCCCATAGGAGGTATTGTGAGCCCTGGTTCTGCCCGGCCTGTGTTTTTCTGTCAGAGGCTCTGGTTGCCTGGCTCCTCCCTCCTCATTGAGGAATTGGCCTCACCTGCTGGGAGTCTATATAAGCTGGCAGTTTCAAGATGGCTCCCCCACTCTCTCTCTCTCTTGCTCCTGAAAGGCTCAGCTTTTCAGGCTCCATTTGGTTTTTGGTTGTACTTAGTTCAGCTATGGTTGAGGATAGTTTACAAATCATTGGTTATCTAAATGTTTGCTGTGTGGAACTCCTTCTTTGTTGTGCCAGATAGATAGATAGATTACAAATTGTAGCTTTGTGAGTGTGTGTGTTGATGATGTGCTGCTTAATGAAACATCGATGTTTCGACATGTGTAGTGCACACAACCAAACGTAGTGTGTGCACTACACAAGTGTGTGGCTTTTTCTGTAGCCACAAGTTGAGCTGCGTTTTCTTTAGGTGGACAGAAGCCTTTAGTATTGTAGTCCATTTAATTGTGTAGGATACTAATACCATGCACAGGTAGTAGTATCACACATACACATTTAAATAGACACAATCACACACACACACACACACACGGTCCATTAGCAGGCTGGCCAGCTGTCAGTGAATATGTTTTGTCTGTCTCTCCAGTTGCAGCCAATCACCAAGCTCCGTTTAATGCAATTAAGGAAGATGTCAATACTGAGCTATGATTGGTCAAGAAGAACAGCAAGAGAGCACAGAGAGAGAATTCTGCCTGTAGAGGCAGTAATTAGCACATGCCGGTCATTAGTGCGCACAGAGACCTACTCTATGTGGACACACACACAGAACCACAGTTACACTCATACACATGTTCAAGCTCAGCTGCTGTCAGAGGGTGCATGTGTTTTCTGTTCAGTTTACCTGCCGTCATATAAAGAAGTACTGCATATAAACACATAGGATCCAAAGTACCCCCAGCTATCACCCTGGGCAGCAGTTTAAAATGTGTGCATATGTGTGTGTGTGTGTGTGTGTTTGTGGTAGAATTATTAAAATGACTTCTAAACATGAACCATCTCTTTGAGGGTCTCATGAAGAGGCCCTGCAGCGAGCCTTTTAATGAAGGATCAGAGCAGACCCCTCTAAGATACCAAGCAAACAAACACACACACACAGGCATGTGCCATAACCCACCCCCCTCTCAATAATCCCTCTCACTTCTAATGGTCACCATTTGCCATTCATTAAGATCAAAATGTTGTTTTCTGCCAGGACAAATTGCAAAGCCATTCCATTCACAGCTTGAGAAAGGCCTGCTACACTGCTGGGTTTCTTTGGGCTATTTGAGCGCCCATGCAGGGCAGGCTAATGTGGCTAACAGGCTCTGAATTGTGTAGTGCAGTAAAGTGGTGGGCTGAAGGGAAGCAGGAGGGAAGCAGGCGGGAGTTCAAGGATCACTTTTGTTGAATTTCTTTTTAATGCTTCCTGTGTAACGTCCCAGTGCAGGAATTCTTCTCTTCGTGCCTTATGCTTTTAATTTGCCTCATCATAAAAATTAAGGCTCTGGTGAGGGCTCGTCCAACTGCAAAGTCACCCACAAACCACCAAACCGAATATGGAAGTGGTTTTCCTCTGACAGATGGTGGTTGATGCCTTTCCTCTGACATACTGGTCACCTTCCTGTTCTCTTTATGTTTGCCGGTTGATGGCAAACAACGACATGAAACACCAACAACCCGCCTTTCCTTTTCCCTCAGAGCCCTTGTTGCTTGATATGATGGTACATCTCAGCCAGAACATCTGGAAAGTCAAACCGTGTATCCGATGATGTATGGTGATCTTTCTCACTGAAATCACTACTCCGTCTTCACTCTACTCTCGCCTAATGTGTGCTACCTAAATGGAACATGTTGTGGACTGGTGCAGTGCCCATTCTAAACCTGGCCTGTTGGGAATGAGCTGTTCTCCTGGCCTGTTCTAATGCTCCTGAGCTACTTCAGAATGATTTCTTGTCATTAGTGAGTCCTCTTCTAACAGTTTTACGATTTACTATCTTTTTTATTGTTTGTGGGCTGGATGTTTATATTCAGTCTATGGTGCTGGGTGAAGATAGAAACTATGTTTTTCCTACCTTCAGACCCAAGTTCACAACTTTGGAAGATAAAAGCTCTATAGTTCTGCTCAATATAAAGTATCGCAACTACAAAACAAATAGTGTGCTTTCAGTTTGAAGGCAAATTTCCAAAGAGGAAGTGATTCTATTAATGCTACTGCCATGAGGGATATCAGCACCCACAGCACCCCTGACTGTCTGTCAGTCATATAATATCTAAAATCAACAAAATTAGCTTGTGTGCCATGTATTTTTGCTGGCGGGGGGGCAGTTGGTCGTAGAAGAAGCCGTGTTCAACTTGGTCAGCGAGCTGACTGTTAAGCCCCGCCCCTATTAACTGCAAAACGCTGTTTGCCTGTGTATTCAATTGTATTAATATTGAACATGTCACATGTTCAGATCACACCAAATTTGACACTGCACCACCCTGGTCCATTATCAATACACATAAGTGTGGCATCGGTTTGTGAGACATGCATTGCAAATACAGGTAGACGGACATATACGATATAGTTTTTCACATGTGTTTTAGTTTCTCTGCTATGGAGCTTATGTTTGTTTCATCTGCACGATTCCTCAAACCACACAACAAATGTCCATGACATGTCGTGCACACGAGGGGTATGACACAAAGAGGAACCGACACATTTTTGCACTTTCTCAATTGATGCAATATGGTGATAAAATGGCTAATCAGCCTTAGCTAAGGTTGTGATATTTGTGCAGTTAAATTGGATTCTTCTCCTCTTTCATTGGGTAAATTAAAATACATATGACCTGTTTAAAGAATGCAAAATACTTGAATGTCAAAAACAGATCCACATTAGCCTCTACATTCTTCCACATTTCCATTGTTGCTGCGTCTGTGCTTCTCATGTCTGTGTGAGTGTGATCATACAACTATAATGATGTATGTAGTCATGTGCACTCTGAGCCAGTGTGTGTCCAATGTTACGTGTGTGTGTGTGTGTGTGTGTGTGTGTGGTGCAGGTGGGTGAGGGGGTGGTAATTAACAATGACATCTCCCGAGCCAGGTCTAATCAGCGCTCTCTTCTCCACATATGCTATATTTATCTCTCCTCTCCATCCTTCTATCATAGTTATTATCACCTCATCGCTGTCTTTATTTACCTCTTCTGCTCTTTACTCTCTCGTCTACCACCCCTCCCCCCTTTTTTTCCCTTTCTCATTTATTCTCTGGAAAGATGTGATCAGAAAGAGATAATAGATCAACAGCAGCTACACGTTTCTTCACACAATAGCTTGTATAGAAATATAGTTATTCTCCCTTTATTCCTCAGAGAGGGGAGGATGTATGAGATTGATGGTTTAATCAGGTTGTAGAAACCTTTGTTAATTGGAAAATTATGTTATAACACTAATTTGACTGTCATAGGGTATATATTTTACTGGTTATGGTATATGTGTGAGCGCTCTAGGTTAATTAGCATTTTCCTCTAATTTTGCGGTGATGTGAAGATTGCATCTTTACATCAAATCACGTGTGAATACAGCTAAAGGCGGCATTGAAACTGCCGAGTTAAGTACATTTTTAAAGAGAGACACAATCAGTGGGTAAATGAATTGGATGCAAATAACATTATGATCTTCAACCTTCTTGTTGTATTGTGAAAGTCACACATTTAAAGCGGAAATAAAGTTTGAGGAAGCTCGATTGAATAAGAAATAAACAGTGTAGCTATGTTAAGTTTTCTGTCTTTTCTATACCTTCTACTTCTGTTGATCATCATCTAAACCACCAATCACAAAGGGTTTTTCATATTTTACAGATTGGTCCAGTTCGGCCTCCTAGGGTGGATGTTCTGTTGAGGTAAAAGGCCAAGTGATGTCCTTCATTAACCAGGTTACAGCCAACAATGTCCTGTAGGTGGATTTCTTTGTAATGCCATGTTAATGAGAAATCTGATTTTCATCATCAGAGTAGCTGCTCAGAAAAATCTGATTTCCTGGACAATATTATTTCTCTGCCATTTCCTCTGTGATCAGACATTATTCAGACATCTTCTCTCTGGGCACACCTCATTATGTTGGGGATTTTTTATGTCCATGCCTAGCCACAATTATATCACACCTCTAAAATAGACTTTACAGACAGCTGTTAATGCAAGGTGAACTGTGGGACAGTCAGTCACTGGCATGATACAATGATTTCAATGGGGTAGTGTCTTGAATCAAACACAGCTATTTTCCACTTACCCAAATGTTGGTTAAACATTTTAAACTAATTAATTGCCTCATTCATTTGGGTTTTGGCTGAAAGCAAACAAAATTGTATTGAATGACCAGAGTCACTGGGAATCGCTTGTTGGTAGATCAAAGTTAAATAGTGGTATTGACCAGGGTTGTCTTAAGCTTTGCTTTGTCCTTTATGCAATGTGCATAAAACACCTATTTTTAAGGAATTGTTGAAAAACAGCTTTTTATAATGAATGACTTTGATTCAAAGAAATTTTACACGTAACCCAACTTATGTTGATACAGCAGGATGATGACTTGAAACATACCTCCAGGCCATGTCAGTACAGGAGAAAAGGACAAGACCGTTGGCTTTAAATCATGGACTGGTCGGCACGGTTACGTCACTCTCAAGATGAGATTTGCGATGTACACAGAACGCGAAGGAAAGCAAACTGCAAGACATTCATCGGGATGAACATTCTGAACGACATTTGGTTTCAGATGCAAAAAGTGAAACAAGTGTGTTCGGCTGCTGAATGTGTCAAAACTTGATGCAATTTAGTTAAACAGGAGTTCTTTTTACATTCTCTAGAATAATCTAGAACATTGAGACATTACATATGTCTGTGTGTGTGTGTGTGTGTGTGTGTGAGACAACTATTCTGATCACTGGCCAACAGTAGAAATCTTTTGTATCTAACGGCCATCTCTCACGAACATACATGAACATGTTCACCCAGCTCTCCTGTGTGATGAAGATGGGGGGAAGGGGGAGGGCAGTAAAATACAAGTGTGTGTGTGTGTGTGTGTCTAGCAGTGTTTGGGGGAACATGATAACCTTGTCTTTGTGCAGGTCTTGGGGGTTGAGCAGAGTGGAGCATGGAGTTTCAGCCCTGCCAAATCTTGCTTTTTAACTGGACTCAGAAACACACACAGACACAGGCCCCAGACACTGAGAGGCATGGAGTCAGGTCCAAATGTGCATGTGGGCATCGGGCCAATGTGTGTTTCAGCCTGTGTGTGCGTCTGGATGGAAAACCAAAGAGGGATAGGTATAGAGGTTACAGAAGTAAACAAAGAGGAAGAAAAACTTACGAGGAAGAGTGTGTGAGATTTGTTCACAGGGTCAGTTTTTACATTTTTCCAAAAATCACAAAAGAGAGGTCAGTCAGAGGTGAGCTAGATAGAGACAGAGCGGGAGTATGATAAGCAGCACGAGAGACAGAAGTAAGTTGGAGAGAACTTGAGACGGAGAGAAGAGAGACTCCACGAGACAAAGGAGAAGAAAAAGTAAGTGAAAGTAACAAGTCAAGAGGACAGGATCTGCGAGTGTGAGCCAGAAAAAACAAGAGTAAAAGAAAAAGATAGAGAGAGCGTCCGTGTCATAAACAGGAGAGAGGGGGAAGTGACAAAGATGGAGGGGGAGTCAAGAATGTGGTTGTGAGAAAAGAAAGAGAAATGTAAAGGGAGAGACAAAACATGAGAGGAAGAATGTGTTTGAGATACGTGTGTGTGTGTGTTTGTGTTTGTGTGTGAAGGGGTGTGTGAGTACAGGAAAGCCTCCCCCCAGCGCCCACCTGTCTCGCTGTAATGGGAGCCAAATGTTGAAAGGCCTGGAAGTTACATCTCTGGCTTCCTGCAGTCAGGAGTCTGCGAGCGATGGAATCCTGGACTCAAAATAACTCGCTGCTCACCACCGATTACATTTCCACTTTCTGTTCACTCCCACGGGCGCAGGTCAGCTAATAATCCCAACTTCGTTCTACATTGCCTGCGTGGATGAGTTTGCCATTTTCCACCCTATTGAGGATAGGACTGCAGCAGCAGCAGCAAAGTCGAATGGCGCAGAGTTTTTATTTAACAAGAATCCTGTGCAAAGACCAGTCCATCAGTCTGGGAGCGACAGCACGGTCTAATGCTGAGGTTTAATTGTCAGGATGGTGAAGATTGTACCTTTAGTTTCCTACAGTTTCATAATGCAGCAGACAGCAAGTGAAGCCCCTTCATCTGGATCGCCACCTGGTGGCTGGCTGCAGTATAGGGTCATTAACCCCAAGCCCTCCTTGATAGCAGATGGACCAAAATACACATCAAATTACATTTCAGGTGGTTCTTATCACACTAATCACAGGTTTTTTGAATGTTCATGTTTCTGACATGTTTTGTTTTAATAATTTGTTAGCATCGCTAGATCCGCTAGTATCGTGGACTCTGTTAAAACATGGTGTAAATGACGCCTTAGAGTAGCAATTAAATGTAGCATCACTGCACCACATTATAACATTACTTGGACAACAACACCCTTTACTGTTATTTGAAGAATTAATGATGTAGACTTTTTCGCCACCTACTGGCCCGACATGCCTATTTAACCATTTGCAGCCGTTCTCTTCTGGAGAAAGACATTTTGGAAGATGAAGATTTTGTGGACTGAGATTTTTTTTTTTCCATTAAAACACTTCTGCAGTAGAGTAGACAAGGCCTTGATGAGGAGATGTCACTGACCTCCACAGATTCATGGACCTACACTCGTTGATTTAGTTCGTTGATGTGGCAGTGGAGGCACTGACAAAGTAAGAGGCGATGCTGCTGAGTCCACGGGAGATCCGAACATTCAGTTAGACCCCTTTCCTTCTCGCACTGATTTCCAGACTCTTACTTTATAAAGTCTGTTCCTGCTGCAGGTTCACAAAATGTTGTGAGTCAAGTGATGCCGTTCCGTCTATAGCTCACAGTTAATGTTACTTGACTCAAGGTAAGGGCTTTATTTTTAGCAGGGAGTTCTGTGTCTCACCTCATCCTGAACCACAAACATCAGATCTGCTGTCAACTCTGAGTCTGTCTTCATACATATACACACACATATATTTATACGTGCTGTTTACTCCTCCTGTAAATACCCTCTTCTCTAAACCCACTGTCATTTGATCAAAACACATCACAAACTGTCCCGCTGCAAATAATCATGTGAGTAATTGAGTATTCAAAAGAAAAAAGAAAAAAGGGGGCCACAAAACTAGATATGATATTTATTTGATATGGAAATGTTTATACATATGCATCACATCTTATTAATTATTTATTTTGCCTTGTTTTTTCCACTCGTCTGTGATATACATTATGTATTCTCTTCTTCCGACAGACACATCTTTGAAATGGGAAGAAGAAAGCAACAAAAAGGGAAAAAAAAGGAAGGATCAGTTGGTGTCTCTCACTTTGACTACAACAAAAAAAAGTGAAAGAAGAAGAACTTCATCACACTGGCGAGTGACAGAAAATGTGAGCGACGACGGAGAGGGACAGAGAACGAGGACCTTTCCTTCCACCTCCAGTGTTTCATGTCCCTGTCGCTGGGAAACAAAGGTGTACCATATTATCCATAAAACACACACACACACAAGCACACTCACTCTACACTTCATTAGCAACGCCACCAACAACAGAGACAACAGAGTCTCACTCACTCCATACTCACCAGCACAGTTTTCTTCTCACTGCTCTCATCGTCTATATCAACTCATATTATGGGAACTGATAGTAACTTATATTTAAATGAATTCATCTTAATGAACCATTTAAATAATGTTATACTAATAGGATCCAGATACCTGACTGTATATTTTATACTTTAAACTTCTCTGACTTTCATTCTGGGTTTTTTTTATGCCACTGTGTTTAATCTGCCAGCTGGAGTTGTCAGATTTTAACCCTTAAAACATTTGTTCTATTTACAACAACCACAACCCACTGTTATAGATTGAACACAAATATCATCTGATTACAATGGGGCCACATCTAAAAAGCTGCTTAGGTGTGTGTAGTAGGTTTCATGTCACTGGGATTATTAATTGTGTTGTATTTGTGTTGTTTTTTTAAAGTAACTCCTGTCAACTCAAACTGCATTTAAATAAAATGTGGATGCTGAATATACTAAAAGCTTTTTATTTGCATGGAAAATGTTGAAAATCAACATTTAAAAAAGAACAATTGTAGAACTCGTCATTATTTGGCTGGGTCTCTTTTTCAGTATTTATTCAAAATATAAAATAAGATTATCAAAAAATATTCAGATTCAAATTGATTCATTTCTCTAATGTTAATAATGACAAAAGATGTCAATGTAATTTACAATAAGTAAAATCATAATATGTTGGTAACGATAGAATTTTCACCTGAGAACTTTAACATTATATTTATGTTAGGGACCAGTACCCACCACAATAATTCTGTGATTTCTGACTCTTCATTAACTAAAAATAAATAACTACCAGTCACGATTCTGTTTTTTCAAATTACATTAAACTGACTTTACACAAACGTGCAAATATGCAAGACTGTGTTTTGTTTATTACTGTAATTAAAAGCAAAGATCAAACATAAGATCATTAGAAGCATTCCAGATCGTTCGCTCATGAAGACAAACAACTGTGTCGGTTGTTTGTCTGTCAAACTGAAGTGTTTCCGAGAATTTGAATTAATGATATACAACTGCACTCAAAGGTATTGCAAGATGTGTAGAAGCTACTGTAGCTGCATCACTACTGCTCTTAGCTGTTTTGCATATTTCAGTCACCTCAAATATCTTTTTATTTTGCATCTCCCACAGACACAGATCAAAAGCATCCATTCAGTTCTCTCAGGCCTGGATTCTCTCAGTGCCTTGTTGTTTTGTCAGTCAAGGCAGCAGTTTTCTGCATAAATGCACCATACATTATCTCTCGCTGTGGTTTAGTAGTTGAGGTCAGTGTGTGCTCATGTGTGGGGGGATTGTATTGACTGGCCACTGTCTTTTGTAAAAAAAAAAAAAAAAAAAAAATCCTCCATTTTTGATGGTAGGCTGCCATGCTGGTGTTATCAGGTCCCACTGGGAAATGTTTTCAACATCACTGAGTGTGTGTGTTTGGATCTGGCTGTGTGTGTCCATGTGTGTATGCCAGAATGTGTGTTTGATTGTGCGCGTATGCATGTGTGTGTGTGTACCAACATCACAGTAATCTGTAGGCGGGTCATCACTCTTAATGCAGCCTGTGTCATCAGTTCCCGTGACAACAGGGGGAATGATGAGGCCGATACATATGAAACAGGGTGCCATGCATAAACATGGGGACTGCAGGAGGAGGAGGGTGAGGGCAGTACGGGGCGAGGTTATATGGGGGGTGTGTGTGTGTGTGTGTGTGTGTGTGTGTGTGCGCACTACCCAACCCGGACCTCTCTCTATTCCTGTTTATTATTCATGGGCTGAGCATCAGCATGCTGTCACTAGCCCCTCCCCTATGTGTGTGTGTGTCTGCATATGTTTGTGATGGTGACAGCCTCAAAGGATGGTAGATCAGGATTAGGATCAAACACAGCTCAACGTCACAGGTTCACTGGACACATTCGACCACACGTACACACACACACACACACACACACACACACACACACAAACACACACACACGCACAGTTTCTGTTTGTGCAGCTTCAGTTTGATGTACACTCTAAAGGTTTGATCACCTGAGTCCTCTCTGCAACAAAACTGCCCAGAAATCCGCCCTGAAGAAAGGATGTGATGTCGTGGGTCCGGATATGGGTCGGACGCAAATATTAATCAGAGTGATCACACACTGTAAACATGTTCAACAAGATGAGATGAACACAGATGAACTTGGAGTTGAAAGTGAGCCAGAGGCAGAAAACTCTTGAACTTGTCTTTCTTGCACTATTTGATTTAAGAAAAGAGGAAATGGAGTGAATATTTGCTGAATGCAAATGTCACGTGACTGTAGCTTAAAATTATAAAACCTAAAATGTGTTTTCAGCTGCAATAATCAAGACGAGACAAGTTCTGGTTTTATAAACATATATATAGTCATCTTCAGTTACATGTATACACTCAATCTGAGCTCAACTGGCTGCATTTTTGCTCTGGGCTCCACGTCATGCACTGCACCAAACCTTGAATGGTTGAAATTATTGGGTCCACAAGTCAGGATATTCTGTTTTATTGTTATGTAACTTTAATGAAAAACAGGATTGAATTTTTCATTCTATACTTTGTACCATTCATGCAACCAAACCTGCAGCATACAAACAGTGAATTGTGTCTATACTGTACAGTGTCTATGTGAAGATGTGTGTTTTGTAACAATGTGTGTTCAGTATTTACAGTTAGGTTGTAACAGGGGGACATTGGGTCTTTATTTGTTCGGAAAGAGTGAGCACACACACACACACACACACACACTCACGCACACGCACAGAGTAAGTGGAGGCAGCTATGGCCTCCCCTCTCCACACAGACAGCATTCCAAAGGGAGATGTTTTCAATTCACTCATTATAGAGGGGTTGCGCAGGGTCAAGTTCAATGCCAGGGAAAAAGAGTGGCTACACTGAGGGGAGCGCCACCCACACACATGCACATAC
This sequence comes from Paralichthys olivaceus, assembly GCF_024713975.1. Classification (NCBI taxonomy): domain Eukaryota; kingdom Metazoa; phylum Chordata; class Actinopteri; order Pleuronectiformes; family Paralichthyidae; genus Paralichthys; species Paralichthys olivaceus. Next base: position 3,743,069 of record NC_091106.1, read on the forward strand.
ACACACACACACACACACATAAATGCACGCACACATACACACTCCCATGCAGTGAGCACAGCACGAGTAGAATTACTGCCAGCAGAGCTTGGGATTTGGGGTAAATACACCAAAATTTGCCTCATTGGGTTGTTTGCATTTCAGAGGAAGCAAAAAAAAAGGATAGACGGGGGAAATAAAAGAATCAAAGCAGACAAATGGGTGGAGGGATGGCAGAGGTCGGGTTGGGTATTGGTTTACTGGGGGGAGGAAACTGGCTGGGCAGTACTCACGTTGGTGTGTGTGTCCGTGTGTGCTTGTGTGTATTTGTCTTTTTCCTCTCTCACTTTCTTGTTTCACCTTGAGTTGCTGACTTTAAGAGACACAGGGACTCATGGGAAATGTGTTTAACCATGTGTATAAGAGTAGTCTAGGTATAACTCATGTTGTGGGGACCTACTGTACATCTGTTTACACAGTCACATTACAGGGACATGTCTTCCTTATGGGGACACAAAGAGCAGAGCATTACATTTAAAGGTGAAGACATAATTTAAGAACAAGGCTGGGTTTAAGTTGAGTTAGATTAAGGGTTCAGCAAGTAGTAGGTAAGGAGTAAGTCTCCAGGACATTTGTGTAATGTAAAGTCGTCTGAAGTCATGGAAACCAAACTATATATGTATGTTAATGTGGCCACCACCACAAGGGGTCTTGAGGGGACTTGGCCCCCTCTGTTTCAGCTTCATGTATCTCTACTAAAGAAGAGCCAAAAGTCCAATATCTATTCCCTGAGACGCATGTGACTGTTGCCTGGCTATTGTTTCAGAACCATGGACAGCTCTGTTTGTTGGGTGTAGGGGGCGAGTGCACCAAGCAAACGTGCACAGTTGTGCTTCACCTGAGCAACGTGCCAGAGACCGCATCCACAACAAGCACAGTCTGAATGGGTCCTCACCATCCTGTGGTTTCCACTGTCCCTGCAGTTACCTTGTGTTGCTTTTATAAAGCCCATAGAGAATAATGCATGGTTAAATGAATTATTTTTTATTTGGGATGTTCATCTTGGCACCGGGCGGGCATCCAATCCCATGAATAAATAATCATATGTATCATATCACCTCTCTGAATAACTGTGGATGTGCAGAGAGCTGTTGGCCAGTCCACATCAGTAGTTTGAGAACCCTGCTGTAGATGAATAAGACCATTACAGAGAAGCATTGACATTGCATTTTATGCTCTGATCCAATTGGGACCCTACACTCACAGGCTCTATTGGTGCAAACCGATAGTCGTAAAGACTTTGAGAAGTTATTTTTTTCTTTAAAGTTAATTTAAAAGTATCAGTTCACCTCATGCAGCTTATGTACTGAACATTGCTTTTATACCAAATATTAACTTGTACGATGATACACATTAAACATTACCAATTAAACATTTAAATGGTTTTATCTAGTTTTGTCTCTGCTACTACAACAAGCTGAAAAACATGCATGCATTTATCCTCGGTTGACTTGACGACTGTATAGGTGCATTTACAGATCGCTTGGAAATATTCAATCAGAAAGCTGCCGCTGATTTAAAAAGACAAGATTCACAGACACCAAGAAAGTGGATCAACTCACTGTGTTGATATCAGAGATGTTTACACTGTCCTCCTGTATGTCAAATAACTGACTTCAAAATCCAGCTCTTGGTATTGCTTTGCTGTTGAAAGAAGTTGCCTTGTTTCAGGATGAATTTTCTGATGCACCAGAGGGAGGAGTGGAACCTCCTTCAAGCTCAATGTTATTTCAAATGGGTTCATTTGTTCTTCTCCTTTCATTGTTAATAATCTGTGTGGTGTCCTGGCTGTGTCACGTCCAGAGGCAGCACGTAAAGCCCCGACGATGTCTTATTTCTACTTGTCTATGCAGTGCCCATCACACTAGGCACTGACTTCCACATTAAGCAGTCGCAGAGGCTACAGCACTTAATTCCTTCAATCCTCTGCAGGTCCTCAGTTTGTCTTTCGGTCAGTTCCTTTTTTCTGAATGAACAAATGTTGGTGTTGGTTCTCAAGATGACGTGTAGTATGGGACCTTGATTTCTACTGGCAATACAGGCTAGTGATGTTCGTGGAGTTCAAACATGCAAAGCAGGATTCTATTAAAAATCATTCATTATTAATCCACACTGTGGATTAAGCTCATGAGAATAACCCTGACAATACCCTGAGTAGGATTTGAACATGAGGTGACTGCGTCCACTGCTAAGGAATGAGTCAAAATGTGCTTTACTCAGCCTCTGTGTGCATTTCAGAATATTTAATGGTCCATTTCCCTGCTCACTGCTGCACCATCTTAATCAGAGACAGAAAAAACAGGAGTAATTAAAATGTCTCAACTTGTAGCTTAATTATGATTCAGCCAATGAATCTCTTTGTCAGTGTGACTCTTTTCTCCCGTCCCCCCCTTTTGCATAAAACAATAAAACCTCTGTTTAACAAAAATGCAATTTTCTCTTTGTTAAGATTAAAGTCTGTCTTTTTTGTTGCTATCTAAGTTGAAACGTTAAATCAAAGTCGAACAGCACCCCTTTCCTTTCTCTTCCCCCTCTTTTACTTACGACACCACTCCCTGAGATTTCCCTTCACTGTAGCCATGGAAATGGGACTTTGGGGATGAAAGGAAACCATAATTTTGTGGCGGGATTAATTTGGAGACATGAGCGATGCCAAATGAAATCCCTGTCAAAACCTCTGCTGATTCTTTTCATCGCCTTCAGATCCCTGAGAAATCTGTTCCCTGTGGCGTTTATGATTTGACAGTCCAGTAGTTTTGGACTTAGTTCCCCCCTGATACCTCTGACATGTTGACATTAAGTGGTTTCTGAGACAGGCAGCACCCATATTTCAATCACCATTAAGCAGAGGATATTTGGCATTAGTTTAGATGGAAAGAAGTGCCGGTGACATTCAGACATTCACAGAAACAACGGCAGGCAAACAACTGTAATTACATTAGAGGGTGAACGGCAGCCATTTCCTGTGAGTGCGGGAAGGTAAATATAGTCCACATCTGACCCCTAGATCTATCAAAAAAGAGGGTCTGATTGTTTACAGGTGTCCTTGTCAAGTGTCCTTTTCTTTACATCAGTTGTCAACTGGAAGAACTTTCCACTTTCACATCACTATTTACTTTGGACTAAAATGCTGAGAAACTTTTAAAAAAAATGGAATATTTTACAGGATTATATTCATCTGTGGGATTTTACTACCAGTTCATTCTATTTTTTTTCTTATGCAGGAGGCATTTTTTTGTCCTCTGTTATTCACCGGCTCTTGATTTGTAAACCTGAGAATAGATGGCAACGCAAGTCTTCGACGGAGAGCGTTTGCACAGAAAATAGTATTGTGGTTGTGGTGGTTTTAGGAGGATCCAGATTGTGTTTTCTTCATTTCAAATCTAGAAACGTGGATAATGATACATTCAATATGAAGTAACATAAAGGGAAGAATTCTGACGCAAAAGACGAGGAGTCGACCATCATTAGAAACTATGTAACAAAAAGTGTATAAAATATTTTGTCCTGAATTTGATCAGAACCAGGATATAACTCTCAAAACCAGTGCGTGTAAATACAGAGGATTGCAGCTAGAGGCCTGCAGATGGATAATGACCACTTCTTTATAATAACCTATAAAGCCTGAGAGGAACCACAGAGTCTGCAGTAATAATTAAAAATTTAACAATTTAAATAAAAACATCTTTTCTCTTCTGAAATGTCATTTGTTGGTCTAACTTCGGTTTTGGGCAAAGAAGATGAAGTGATGTAGAACAGTAGAAGCATTCTGAATAAAATCAAAATGTGGCATTTTGTATTATTCTCAGCAAACAATCTGGTAAACTTATCTCTGGTAAGAATATTTATAGTTTATTTAATAGACCTTAAATGTATTGAATGATCGGTGCACTGATGTATTTTGTTTTGTCACTATGAGGTCATGTTCTTTTTAGGCCCACCCTGCCAGTCATTGGTCTCTCTCACATCTTGCTCGAAATTTGCAGTGCTGCTAAAAAGAAAAAAAAGTTGCAGCAGGGTGAATGCATTTCCAACTGAGCAATTTTCATTTCACAACCCTCCCCACATCCTCACCCCTCCCCAAGCCATCGACGCCCACAAATCACACCACTGCATGAACATGTCCACCTTCTTTGTTTGTGTATGAGAGAGAATTAGCATGATTCTCCCTGTTTGCTCCATTCAAATTCAACCTGCATTTGTACACTCACACACACACACAAACTGACACACATCACCCACACAGAGGAACCTGAAACACAGCAACCCATTGCAACTGGGACTTTATGAATCTCATATCTTCCGGATATACCTGCATACTACATGGCTTACTGCCTATCCACCTGAAATCCCACCAAAAACAAAGAAATATATTCCCTCAGTAGAACTCTCTCTTACCGGAGGCTTTGCAACCACCAGCTGAGCACCATTTAAACAAACTTCCCACATTCAATTTGAGACCTGGAGAAAATACATCTAACAACTAAGCGGAGAAGCCATCACCGTAAGAACTTTATGTGGTGGTTTAGCAGGGCAGCTGGTTGGATTCTATCCTGTCTTTTTTTCCTCCCCAGGGTCTCTGCTGGCTTGTCCAGCTGTGCTGTGCTACCAGAAGACATTCTTCAATGAGGAAAAAGTTTCTGCAGTGCAGGGAAGAAAGTTGGAGGCAGAAAATTTCCATGGCGAGTCAGCAAGGTTCCATTGATGGGGGGGGGCTAGACAGTGAGGATGCACGGCTAAGGAAGTGAGGGGAAGGGGAAGGTCAATCGACTGTTTATCAACTTTCTACGAGAGCAGAGAAGCATCTGTATATGCACGTACAGCCCACCTTTCCTTCTCCTAGTGTCAGATTTGCCTGTCAACGGTGCTGCACCACCTCCTCCAGACAAGCCAACGACATCCTTCTGATTTAACTTTCAGATCTTTTTACTTACTTGCTGCAATACATTGCAGATGATCCTGAAGGTCAGGATAAGATCACAAACAGGAAAACCACTGCCCACAAACTCATGTCACTCCAAAAAACACTGCATACAGATGATGGCTACTCCATGTTTTTCTTCGCAAGACCTGAGTTTTCAACTGGACTTTTTTTGTTCCATAAGTGCACCCTGTCCATTGGTATAGAGTTGGTAAGGTGACGGGGGCTGTCCCTTTGAAATGATAAGTAGAATCTTCCTACACTGAGGGACTGTCATTGAAGTCTTTGTTTGCCCGTCAGTGGCTCAGAGGCATCTGTGAACTTGAGGGTCGGCGCAGAATAGAAATGACCATGTAACCTACTTCGAGGTCACCTAATGAAGGAAAATGTATTCATGTATTTTCCTGGTTGTATTAGTTCGCGCAATATGCTTCCCTTTGAAGCCCAAGGTTGCAGGTTCATTTTTGAAGTGGTTTTCAATCATGCCTTGGCATTGAAGTTTCTTTTGTGCTCCAAATCTGGGCTTCACAGGGCTACAGGTCATGTTCATTCACAGAATATCTACATACTGTCCGTAGCCTGTGAGGTTTGTTTTTTTCTTGCACTGTATGTAGAAGTGACTTTTGAGGAATTTAAATGCCCAGCAATACAGGAGACCAGTTAGAAAGAGCCCACAGCCCACTTGTGAATATTTAGGACGGGATGCATCAATGCAGGTTTCTCTTTTTGCTGTCCGACCATCCATCCCTCAGGGTCCCTCGGTTTGTCCAGACCTGCAGCGGCACAGTTGCCTCAAGCAATTTCTCCCCCTCCATCATCACCTGTATTAAACACTCTCGCACACCCCATCCCTACTGGCACACCACCCCCCGCTATCTCGCCACATCCTAGACCCATTTGCCCACATTTTTGATGCTCTTCCTAGCTGGACCCCCCAGTCAGATTCACAGCAGGGACCCCTCCAGCCCATCAGAGAAGTAATTCACACTCTGCCTCATTTGAGTTATTTACTCTATTACCACCCTGGCTGGCCCATTCCGTGGAGCTACCCACTGAGACCTGGAGCTCGGGCTGGGTACCCAGGCTTCAGGCAGGACTGGCAATGCCCCCTCCAACAGCCCCCTTCCAAGGCATTGTGATGAGCGCTGCCACCTCAATCTGCAGCTGACACAGTAAGTGGGGGGGTTGGGGACAAGATGAGTGTGGAGATTGCGCGGCGAGCTTGGAGAAGAGAGGTGTGGACGGTACGTTTGTGTGTGTTCGTGTGAGTGTCAGGCATGTCCTCTCCCCATTGGTAGTCTTCCGTAAGTCATTATCACACCCAAAGCCTGTGCTTCTCTCGGATGACTTGATAGATTTACATGAGTCCGTCTGGGGACCTGTGAAGAAGACAGGGTCCAGAGGAGAGATGAGGGAGAAGACTGCAGCATCATCCTCTCCAAATAAGAAGAGGGACGGCACAATCACACCTTAATAAAAAAAAGTCCCTTCTTTTGGGAGGGAGGGGTACGTGGCACTCCACATACTTCACACAAAAGAAGTCCATCTGTGCCATTGTAGAATTGAAATAGCCTTTCTCATCAAAAATCCCCACGAGCTCATCTGCCAGTGTAAGAAATGAGTGATTTTGCCGTTCTTTTTCATCCCATTTCAATCATTTCACTCCTTTTCACGTATTACAATTCAGGATTATTCTGGCTTTTATGAAATTCACCTGCCTGTAATGCATTGTCTTCAGTGGCTCACGAGGTCCCAGAGAAATGGCCTGGCTAATTGGTGAGAGGTTTAATGGTGGTACTTTAGCTCTGCTGCAGTTAGAAGGGGAGCTGCAGGTTGTTTTTTCCTGGGACAGGCTTTTCACATCAATGCAACGAGAAGTCATTTGTCTGTGAGGTCAGATACCATGGACTGAAAACCCACGCTTGATTTTTTTACACATCTTTATATCAAGATTAAGTTGTAGATATTAGGATCTGGTGGTGATATCAAACTCAGGATTACTATCACTTTCCACTGGCAGAATAACATTCTACAGAACCAGAGGACATCAATTAAGAAATTGCAATTCATGGAAATCACTTCACTGCAAGTAAATTAAATATTTCACAATAAAGTAAAAAACTCTGTTCTCCAGCTAATTCACACATAGACAGAGAACAAACATAGGAGATTATGCTTCAGCAGATCACTGACAAACTGACCATTTTCTCCTCCAACTGTTGTTTTCTGATAAAAAAGCACAAAAAGGGAGAGAATGGCAACAGCAGTATCACAGAGAAACATGAAATAAAAGGGAGAGAGTGATAGAAATAACAAGAGACAGAGGGAGAAAGAAAAAAAGTCAAAAATAAGGAGAAACAAGTCTCAATTCAGGTCACTGGTGGAACTCTCAAGTCTGAGCAGTGTTTGACTGAAGCAAAGGCCAGAGACATGAGGAAGAAGAGGTAGGTTCACTGAGGAGGAAGACAATTATGTAAGGGCAGTAATTAGGCTTTAACTCAGCTATACACAATGAACCACTAGTGCTAGGATAAGCTGAACAGCTAAAGGAGACATGGATGGATGATCAGGTTGGGTTCAGGTATTATTTTTAATTGAACTCCTGGAACACATCTTTTGTTATGGTGTGTTTGTGTGTGTGTGTGTGTGTTTGCCAGAACTGCTTGGAGTGTTACAATTGGTGTTTGGCCTCTTGTCATTCTCCAACTCTCTTTGGTCGAGGTGCGGCAGCAGGTGTTGATGCCGCCACTATTAAAAGTGTCGCTCACACCATTTAAAAAGTGAGGACACATTGTGTTGCTGTTTTGCATATGTCGGGGTTTAGTGGTCTCAGTGCGCTTGGGTCCGTCTGGGTGGGATTTGATCATTGACACATCAAATTGACTTCTTAACAGTTTCCTTGGAACTGAACGTCAGCAAAACCAAAGAGATGGTGGTGACCTTTTCAAATAGGCAGAGGGAACTGGCAGCAGCCGCCACCACCACAATCCACGGGGACCCAGTGGAGCTTGTTGAGGAGCACAAATACCTGGGCACCATCTTTGACTGCCAACTGAAATTCTCCATCAACACAGAGGAGATTCTCTCTCACCATGGTTACTTTACAATATTTCATACCTTGTGAGCATTTTACCGGCAGCAGTCGCCCTTGTTGATTTGCTTCATCCGTTCGTAAAGCATTTCATTTCCACCTACCCCTTTGTTTTGGGGGGGCTTCTGAATACACTACGTTTAAAGGGGTGTTTGAATGGTTAGATGGCCACTCCCTCAACATCCAATGAGAAATGGGACCCTACCCCTTCACAGCCACACGCAAAACAAAGTGGTAGGGCCAAAGGGTGAATTAGGACAGGGCCTAAATTGACATCTTTAATTTCCTTGTTTTTTTAGACTAACCTTGCAAATGCCAAATACATCGAATATAGTTTTCTGTCAGAAAAGACTGAAAACCAGAAAATGTTTGAGCCGAGGAATTTTGCCATGTGTCATTCAGCTGATAAGTCAACCTCTGTCACAGCAGATGTATTGTCCCATAAGGAAAACCACAGACAAAATACACTTTGGGTCATGTTGTCCAGTAAGAACCCCAGAGAGCCATGCCAGTGCACCAGCTTGTACAATTTCAGGACCCTGGAACTTGCTGACCTAAATGGAAGTTCTGCTGAGCATTACACCTCTACTAGAGACTGTAATATCCATTCTTTATTTATTATTCTTTGTTTTGGACAAAGTATCTGCCAGATAAATGTAATATAGTGTGTGTGTGTGTGTGTGTGTGTGTTCCACTGCCCCCCCTCCTAGAGGTGCACCTTTCATACCTGCTGCCCTGCGCCCTTTCCTTCCCTTTTTAAAACAGGTTGAATTCATTGACGCTCTCCCCTCACTCTCTCTCCACCAAAACTCATATGGGACCTCGTCTCATCCTTCTCTTTAATATCTTTCTGGGTATTCATTCTTTTCACCCTATTTTTTATTGCAGCACCTCATCTTTACTTTCCCCCCTTCCGTTCTGTCTGGCACCTCGAGCACAGCTAAGCCTTCAACCAGTGTCAAAACATACGGAGCTGGAACACTGGCTCTGCTGTGTTTAGGTACTGGCATTCTCACACACACACACACACACACACACACACACACACAGAGAAAGAGGGAGGAAGTTGTGCACAAATACAGCTTTTCACACCCTTAATACACACTTGTTTATGCACACACACGTGTTCACATGGATACACACATGCAAACACAAGTTCAGGCTCATGTGCATATGGTCTGTCTCTCTCACTCACGCAAAAAAACACACACACACACAAACGTTTGGTGTGGATAATAAACAGCCAAGCAGCAAAATATCAGTCACATGTGTTTGTGTTACGGCACGGAGACAGATACGACAAAAACCAACCCCTTAACAACACAGTGACACACACGGTGGTACATTGAATTATTGAGTCAGACAAGTCAAAGCCTTCCAAAGTTAGAGTGTGTGTGAGCGCGTGTCTGTGTGTGTGTGTGCATGTCTGTGTGTGTGTAATAATCCATTGGTTCTGTTCTGTGCTGATTCTGGGCACTAAGCCCTGCCACAATTATTCAAATCCAGGCTTTTAGTTGCAGCACACCTCTCTCCATGGGCCTATGAGCCGGTAATCTTGCCTTTGGCCCTGCATTTCAAATGGCCTTAACTCCCATAAGGAATGCATATGAAGAGGAGCCACTAGTGGCTTAATCCGCCCTGTTTAAGTTGCTGAAACGTACACCTGTCACGCCGTCTCGCGCTGGAGCTTGTGGCTACTGATAGCCAGGCTGCAAATCCAAAGGCATGTAGCTTTTTATCCCTTTTTAGAAAAATATTATCATGTCAAGCGGGGGTGTGGGGTGTAGAGTTGGAGAAGACCCCCTCCCTTCCCTTACAACATTTCATGTTTCTCCCTATTCCTGACTTTTATTTTTTTCTCCCTCTGTCTCATGTTATTTCTATCACTCTCTGCCTTTTATCTCATGTTTCTCTGTGATACTGCTGTTGCCATTCTCTTCTTTTTGTTGTGTTGTATAAAGGATTACAATTAGGTCTTGGTGACTGTTCAGTCATATTATCTTTTACATGAAAACATAGACACCAGAATCACCCCAATCCATTATAGTATAAAATTAACTGTAGTTTCATCAGGTCAAATATAATTTTTGAATGAAAACCAAATGCTGAACTTGATTCAGGATGTTTCACTTCCTGTTTTACTGTTCACCTCCACATGAAGGGGTTTGAATAATTATAGCTCTTTGTTGATATCTGTACATAGTCTAGACCATATTTGGCTCACGGCTCACATGTATGCAACTGAAATATCAGATTTCTCTGTGATAGCTTTTTAAAGCCAGACATTACATCACATACATAACACACATGACCAACAAAGACATACGAAGCTGGAAGACTGAAAGATGTTTAAGGGGATAAAGATGAATTTGTATAGTATGGCAAAAGAACCTTGCCTCAAGGTCCATTTGGAGTTTTATGTTTTGTAATTCAATAAATGTACATTTACCTTTTACGTAGCTTTTAACAATGTATTGTATGCAGTACTGTCAATGCAGTACTATTTCTTTTAGCTATTGGGCCCCAGTGAGTTTTCATCAGTAATGACTTTAATTATTATTTGCTTTAATATTTGCATTTTATTCTGGTCACATGTGGGAATGTTTGGATCCGAATGTTGTATATTGAAATAAAGGTAAATGATCTGTGTGTATTTATATGGAGTTTTTCTAGTCTTGCCGCTCAAAGCACTAGAACAGTTTTTGTCAACCATCCATTCACACACATTCATACAGTTCATCTATGTGCAGCACTTTTGTCTCTATGAGATGGGGCAGATTTGGGGGTTAAGTATCACTTCGGCCAGGGACAGGAAGGATGGAACCACCTACTCTCTGGTTAGACTGGACTGCTGATCCACAGCCACCCATATAAATGTCTGTATTTAAATAGCACTTATCTAGTCTTGGTGACCACTCAAAGCACTTTACAGTAACACACACATACAGTGAGTCTAATTGTAGATTTTGTTCAGTATTTTGCCCAAGGACACTTCGGCATGAGATTTAAGGAAGACTAGGATCGAACCATTGACATTCTGGTTCGAGGAAGACTGCTCTAATCCCCCTGAGCCTCTTTCTTTTTCTGCATTTCACATGTTGACGTTTGTTCTTGACAGCACGTAGTTAAAAAACAAAAAGGTTCACCTAATTCTTACAGGCCAGCGACTGCAATGCTTGCACCAGCCCCCTCACTGAGATGTCCGTCTCCTGCTGGATCTCCTCAAAGGTGGACTTTTCTCTGTTCTTGAAAAGCAGGAGGAAGGTCATCTGGAGGGTGGAGTCCTGCCGGATGTGGTTCATGGTATTGGAGCCCGTAACCTGAGCTTCTCCCACTCAGACCTCTGGGGGCCATAGAAGGTGGCGTTTGGGTCTGCAGACCCACATGGTGCTGCAGTGTGAGTGGTCTGCTGCTGTGCTTACCAACATACAACCTCCTAAAGACTTCAGACGCATGTCTCTGTGAAGGAGGGACATTTCACCTGGGTGTTGCTGATTGTGTGGGCTCTCACAGTGAGATGGACTCCTCCTCCTCACACCCGGGTTGTCTGGAGATATCGTCTAAACTCATCCATGATGGTTAAAGATGTTCATGTCCTGAAACATGCCCTCCAGTACAGAGGTGAACTGACAGCCGCACTCGGTCTTGAGCTTTGAGATAATGTTTTTCTCACAGTCATCAAAGGTGTGGTATAAATTTAGGGTGCAGGTGTTTCTCTCTGTCAGCGAGTTCAGTGTAGTGATATTCCATAAAATCACATTTCAAACAGTGACCCAAGATGCAATAAACTCCCCACAGTACAGATTTTACAGGCGTGGTTTAAGGATTTGTAAAGCATCATCTACCCCCAAGGCCCCAGATACCTGTTACAGCTAAAAAGGAGCAAAATACTCATTGCTTGGGCCCACACTTACACACACACACACACACTCAGTGTCTGTGGTAGGGACAGCGATCAGCTCAGGACAGCTGCACAGCAGCCTCAGGTAAGACAGAAACTCCCAGCCTCTTACACAAGGGACCAGCATGTACTTGACATCTGTTGGCACGCACACACACACACACACACACACACACACACAGACACAGTCTTTGAACTGTTTTTCTTGGCATGACAACTTTGCAACTTGGTACAAATGTCCCAAACTCTCACAAGTGCTGATAAGAACATGTGGTGCCCAGAGGTGAGGGAGCCCTCACACTCACTGAGGGCAAACTCTACAACAACACACACACACACAGACACACACAAAAACACACTCATCCTCCCGGCACTCTTCATCTGGCGTGTGCAAGGCCCAGTGGCTGCTGGCTGCCAGACTGGCTGGGCCTGGACTTTTACCCAGAAGAGGGACACTGCCAACGGGCCGATGCTCTACCCATGGCCCAGGCCTGGAGTAAGGCCTTTAGAGGTTTAGTCCCTGTAGTGTGTCTGCCTATGTGTGTGTGTGTTTAATATCGCTGTATGTGTTGGCAGTAATGTGTTGGCCATCTGGTTATCTGGCCCCTCTAGGACCACACATAGCATCACAGTAGTACTACAGATACCACAGCTATTTTCAGGCCCACACACTTGCAGGGACGCAGGCACACAAATACAGTAAAACCACAGCAGCCACCCAAATAGATGCACACACACACACGCACACACACACATGCACACATTCACACATGCACACACACATGCACACAGAGGCAAAAAGACAAATGTATATGCTCTGCAAAATGCATACACAAGCAAAGACCAGGTTTACTCAGTGAACAATGAGACATATAGCAATGGGTCATAAACATTTGTGCACACACACACAGACTCAGAGGCAGCGGTTTGTAAAGCTGTATTTGTACCTCATAGTAGGGGTTAACAGGAGTCCTACACTACAGGTACCTACATATTTATGGTTGAGTGTTGGATGTCAACTACTGAAAATCGCCCACGCAACATTTAGACATATGTGTTATCAGGCCATATCATGATTTTCCCCACAATGACTGTTTTACTGTATTCATATTCTTTCATTATCTCTCTAATACAGCACAGAAGTGACCTACATATACACATTAACAGAGCTGGAGTTACATCTTAAAACATTTAACATCGCTGTGAGAAAACACAAGCAACCAATCACTCCCTGAGCTTCCTTGCAGTCCCCTCACCTCTCTGGTGGCGCTGTAGCCCTAACATTTAGTTCCATCTTACACTGGCTTACAGTGTAAGATTTGGGCCTGGTTACATTGCTGCTGTAACACAAAAGCATAAATAGGTCTTATTTGAATCACGCACATATCTTAACACATGCACAGAGGTATGAACGCACATGCACAGACACACACACAGTTGCAGGCAGCAACTCTCATCCTCTAGCTCTGCTGCCCTACATTCTGTATGCTGCATTGTCTATATTTTTAAGTAATTTATGAAAATGCGATGTGCTGTTTGTGCTGCTATGTGATCCATGGGCACCTAATGTTCTCCGCCACCTGCTCGGTGTTGGAGTCGGGGTCTTGGATGCGACGGCGTGGGCAACACTGGACAGACTGAGAGCAGAACAGCCAGTGACTCACCAGGCTTCGCAAATGCCATTGCAGAGACATAATTGAAAATAATTTATGTGAGGTATCTGTAAACCTTCTTCTGTTCCACTTCATGGCTCTTTGCTATATGTTATTTTTTTTCCTTCAGTTACTTTTAAGTATTCCTTTTGAGTTTGTTTTGGGGGAGTTGGCAGCCAATGCAGCATTTGGTTTTAGTGTTGGTTTGGCACGAGACAACAGGGTGGAAGGTTGAATAAGTGTTGTGACTTGACTGACTTTCTCCCTTTGAGTTCTAACCACTGTATTGTTTTCCCTCGCTGCACTCGTTCCTTGTCAGGTTGTTTCATGGATACTTACAGATGTGTATGTTTCTTTTTTTTTTTTTTATCTGACCCAAAAGGAGAATACCATTCGTCAATAAGAATTTCTGTTTTATAACAGTAATCTCTGACTCTGGATGAATAAACCCTTCACCAATGTGAGATCCAGTAGATACAAATGTTGTCATGTTAAAGGGATCATACTGTGGAAAGCTACCTGATTAAGTAATTCCTCATTTTTGTTTCTTTCCTTTCAAATTTTCAAAACTTTTAAAATTCCAAAGAACAAGTCTAACATTGCGCAGGAAATCAATCAATCAGGTAATAGAGGGATAATAGTGAAATATACATTTTTAATAACATAGTAGGAATATTTTTTTATGCATGTAACTGGTTAATCCCTTTCTAAATGAATAGTTCTTGACGAGTTAGGTCAGTGGATGATTCGAAGAATAGATGGACCCACAGATGAGGGAATTCTGTACAGGCACAGGAGCACTGGAGTGGTTGCGTAATTTCTTTTTCTTCTGGTCTTTCACATACAGAAATACATTCTATTCATTTTAATGTGAAGGTGGGATAGCTGATAGCAATAATGAAGGTGCTTTCCTAGTCCCATTCTGTAATAATCATCTTCCTGCAATAATACCAGCATAGTATTAACATTATGATTGCGCTATCACGTAATGACTGAACATCCAAGTAACTGGATATTCTCTCTTCCCAGGGATGAACATCCATTTGATTAGAGGAATTACGTGGACTGATCAGGGGATAATAGCCTGACCAAAAGAATCAACGCACAAATGAAACGTCTCATGCTTCCCAGATTCACACTGGAAGCCATTGGTATAAGCCAAGGGCATATCGATTTTCAGCTATATCATATCCTAAGTCCACTGTATTTTCCTTGGCCCACAGCTGTGAAATGTCTTCCATTTCCATATACACTGGACACTGGAATCATGCCAGATAGGGAGAGAGATGAAACACTAGTAGCCTTGTCAAAATTCATGAATCTCAAAGGTTGCAGGGGAAATGGTAGTAGGGTGGTTAAAAAGATCACCCTGTAAATGAAAATGTTCTCAATTCAATACATACGGTAAAGCAGTTTAAATAAGAGCAAAAACCTCTAAAGGCTCCAAGATTCATTGCACCTGTCAAATACTAAGGTGCTGGGTGTAACATTATGTTAATTTCCAGGTCATTTTTTCATTTTCAAACTTAATCTTTGCATGTTCTGACTTGAGTTTATCTCAATGATGGTTGTTTTTGTTTTGCTGAAGTGCACTTTCAGCAAAATCCTTCTTTTGTTTTGGGGGTGGGGGCATGGACCTGGTGTTAACTGAGGTTATTTATCTGACTAGCACTTTATTATAACGGTGTTGAGCTGGACTAAAGCTGTAGGAATTTGTATTTCCGCTGGGTAACGTTATGCTCCTAATGATCTTCCACTTACACAGCAGCTTTCACATTATCATCTGTGTTGGACCTGCGAACATCATCCTCTTCAATCGTAGGCGTCTCTGAACAGGTTATAAGAGCCACTAAATCCTTTCTGTCTTTTAATATAGTTCAATTTCCTCCCGACCTCTACAACTGTCCACACTTGATATTTCCTGCTTAATATTTGTAGTTTGTTTCTTTGTGCTGCTAAGTTTGGCTCAGGCAATGGAACAAATAATTTAGTTGTGGTCAGTGGTCACACCGGAAAAGTGACGGAGTAAAAAAATAATAAATAAATACAATTTATTTTTTATTACTGTTTTGCTTTTTTGCCGGAAGTAAATGTGAGGTTATATCATGATGTGAATCATCCAGCTATATAAAAAACAGCCTTATCCCTCCATAGTAATAACTATATGGTCTAATTGCTAAAGCCAATTGTTACATGTTTTTGTGATTTGAAACATGACTACCACCTTGTATTTGTTAAAATTTGAGAGCCAGTAGAATTTGTGCATTTTACTCCTCCCCCACTGCCATTACACACACACATGCACACACATGTGCGCACACACACACACACACACACACACACACACACACACACACACACACACACACACACTTCTATGTCCATACTATTATCCATTTTTCACGTCCAATTGCTCTGTTATGGTAGTCGTCGAAGGCACGCCATGGGCTGATTACTCACAGCTGACTTCAGAAGCGTCTCCCTCCTCTCTCCTGCCATTCTCCTGCTGGCTCTTAATGCACTATTAACCCATTCCTGCTTATTAATTCCTTCCCAGTCATTGTGAGGCGTCCACTCCATGATATCTGTCATCATTCCATGCCTATTAGCTCCATGGCCAACAGTTATTCCTAGCGTGCCCCCACACTTCTTCCTCCTCGCTCCTGCCTCCCTCCCCTAACAGTCTGTTTAAGTAAGTGTAATTGCTGCGGGGGGCCTCGATGAGTACGAATTTAAGATACTGCCACTACGAGGCCAAGCTGCAATTGTACTGCCGTAGCTCTTGTGTGATTAGGGTTTCCATGATCATATATGCTTCTTGTGCTCTTTACTGCACTCGGCTACAATTATGGTTGTTGCAATTAGGTCACATGCAGCTGTAATGATTTGATTCTCGTTCAGTCTTTGTCTGGACAGGGCTACTGTGGTGTTTTGATTTAAGTGTGGTGTGTTACTGTCTGTGTTGTGGTCGGCTGTCGACTGTACATATGTGAGTAAAATGGCTATAATGTTACACTGTACTGTATATCACTGACAATACTGTATCACTGATGTGTAATGGAATCTGCATCACTCGTTTAACTGACTGACTTCTAAAATGACATTTTCATAACTCAGCTTTTAGATCTAACTGTTTTGGAAAAACACACTTTTGGTAACCAACATTTCTAAAAGTATTCGTCAGGTCCTTGGTGGACAACTGTAGTCATATGTCTGTCTGTTTGGGCCTTTCCTGGACAGGGATTCTCTTGGAGTACTTTGTGTTCCCCTGCTATAAATTCTAATGGAGGGCTTTTGGATAAAAAACAAAAAATTTTTCCTCACAGTGGATCTTGGCAACCAGCACTGGAACCACCGCTTGTGTCAAGGCCTATGGTTTTGGACTGTCCCGAGACATATGGAGGAATGCTGGAATCACACAAAGCCCTTTAGCTCTTTGGGCTCAACCGCACATCATCTCGGGTTTCTTCAAGACCACATTAAAGTGGAGCGGTAGCGCCAAGTGTGGTCGTTTTGATGGAACTTTTACTGAGTTTTATGCAGGCTTGTCGCACATGACTCCCAGGCCATCAATCAATCAAATGCAGTGTTTGTTCTACACTTTTTTCCACAGAAACATTGGTCCCAAAGCAAACTTGACCACGAGTGGCCCAAAAGCGCCAAAGCAATGAGAACCTAAATTATATGGACAGCTGTTGCTGCAAATGATCTAAGGTGATTTACAGCCTGGATAGCAATCAAGACCTAATGGTTGTGTTGATATAATAAGATCGTGCAGTCTACACAATCCAATTGTGGCAAAAACCAAGAAAACACAACAAGGCTATATCTCAGATAAGTCATATAGCTTTCACAGGGAAAAGCTTATGAAACATTAAGCCATGGAGAAATCTTCAGATGTAACCCTTTCTTAAAGAGTGTTGAACTGTCTGGCTGGCAAGAGAAAACAGTGGCAGGAGTTTTTGGAAGGGTGCTAACATGGCTGGATTAACCTGTTAGGGGGGGCAGGAACAAAAATATGCTTTTGGGCCCCTCACACCCTGGCGCTGCTGTCTGTGCTTTGTTTATGTACCCTTTTTGCTGCCAAGTACCAAAGTACAGTGCACATGGCAGTCTGTACATGAGCGTTTTACTATTTGCTGAGTAGCAGAGGCCAGAGGCCAGAGCTCAGTGGCTGGAATAAAGCAATCTGGTTTTCAGTAAGTTTGTGCGCCATTTTATTGAAGACATTTGTATTTAAAACCATGCACCTTGTTAGATCAACATCAAGAAGAATGACAATGATGCTAAAGTGACAAATGTCCATTTAGTGGTTGTTTGGGTTCTTTATCGTATTTCATGACAAACTGAGTATTTTGAATTATGCAGCTTGAAAGAAGTGGTTCAAAGTTCATTTTTGACTTTGACAACAGCAGTTGGGTAAACGGCATCAACATGTACAACTAGTTGTTCTGGAGCTTTCAACCCTATCACATCTCATCATCTGATTAGAATTATCATTTTTAAGCCAAAAAGGAAAATAATCCATACAATTACAAATAAGGAACATTGAACATGACAACAGGGCAAACCCCACCTGCTGATGAATAGCATGTGATATGAGGGAAAGCTCCAAAACAGCTGATAATGTTTATTTCTTGTCTCAACTTTTTCCATGGATTTATTTTCATTATGTAGTCAATGGCTATTATTTGTTACATCCATAAACAGCAACATAAGTTACCATCGTGTCCTAGCAGTTATCAGGTTTCATACACAGTGACAACTGAGCAAACAAGCATTTCTGCAAAATTCAGCATGAAGATTCAGTCATGAATATCATTGTCAGTTTGTCTGTTTTAGAGTCATACACATTTTGTGATACGCCCACACCCTGATCTGACACCAGACATGGAGTATCAGGGGCCGTCACATGACTTTCCAACATTTTGTTTTTAATATACTGAGGCTTTTGAGGTCAAGTTTCAACAAAGTTTGTATTCATTGAACACTAACAAACCATCAGTTCATGCTCTCAGATTCAAGCCATCCTAAATCCTCCTGGGATAAAAGCTGATTTGTGGCCTTCATGGTAAACGACTGTGATCTCTGGACTAACCCAACACTTTGCTATTGACTGTAGAGAGTAAAGAGGATCTGAACTATAATTGCTGACCGTATTTAAGCCCTATTACAATGAGACCCTGCATGCCCTGACACTGCTGAACACCATCCATTGTCTTATGTCCCAGTTCCCTTTTTAACATTCCATCTTATTCAATACCAACCCTGATGATTTGGCATTCACACCAATTTGCCATTCACAACTCCGCTAATAACTCCAGCCTTTTTATTGCATTAGCGATTCACCGCCCCGCTGTGGAAGTCATAGCCTGGCTGTCCTCTCGCTAACGTGTTAGCCCCCTTTGATTTCCAGTTGCATATATCAACCTGCAATTACAGGACTTGGTCTGGAAACTGTCAAGCATGACTGCAGAGGTATTGGAGTTATTGCAATTACACTCAGGTAATTGAGCTGCCATGGGTGAAGATGTAAAATGCTCTGTCTATAGTGGGAGTCCATGTCTCTGCCGTCTCATTCCATTTCACATCGTTTTTCTCAGCGCAACTGTGTGAAATGTTGCTTTTTCTCTGATAAACCAGTCAAGGATACTAAACTGTAGAACAATATGCAAACTGAATTCTCTTTCTGCTGCAGCTCACTGTTAGATACAGTGCATCTTAACAAGGGAATGCATAGTGAAAAGCGACCTTGTTAGTTAATAGGCTA
This sequence comes from Paralichthys olivaceus, assembly GCF_024713975.1. NCBI lineage: Eukaryota > Metazoa > Chordata > Actinopteri > Pleuronectiformes > Paralichthyidae > Paralichthys > Paralichthys olivaceus. The sequence goes on from NC_091106.1 coordinate 3,762,443, forward strand.
TGACAATAACTCACTAGTCAGACATTTTACACAATTAACTGAAATGAAAACATTCCTGTGTAATGTCTGAAATTAGTCAATCAATATTTCTTCAAAGAACATTAACGTTGTGCCTACAAGTACCTTTCATTTATATAAAGTTAGGGCGTCAGTAAGTGGGCACGTCTTTGCTTCAAATACATTATGATTTAGTTTAACTGCAATTTAAGTGTTACAGACTCATTCATCACTGTGTATTGTATTTTAATTGCACATTTGCACCAATTCCAGATACGTTCCTCTCATATTTTGAAACATCTGTGTTTGCATTTGATGTTTTTCACAATAACAAGCTTTTTGAAAAACCGAACACAATGTGATGCCAACCAATTAGGCTGACTTATGTTGAATGTACTGTGTGTTCACTAAGAAAAGCCCTATTACAAAAAAACATTAATCAGAGAAGGGACATAGACACAAGGAAACATTCCTAATAGCACTAATGATGCAAGTGCAAAACCAAACCTGATACGCACATTTTGCTTGGATCACAGCAAGGGGCAAGAATAATAACTTATTATGGGAAAGGTTTATTGATAGGTTTGTCAACTCTAGCATGCATCATGTCTAGATTGGTTCACACATAAGCCTCAGTCAAGCCTTTAAATAGCATCCAGAGTCATTAAAATGCACGAGCACCATGTGCACCTCACTGGACACGGCACATACTATATATTTATTCATTCCCCTGTTATGTTCTTTGTGTGTTCCTGCTGGGTGTGGCTCTCAATCCACCTGCACACATGAGACTCACCGGTCAATCAGTTCCATAACCCTCCTGCTCTTCTTATACCTGGCCCATTACACAGGACTTTGCTATGGTTCAGTCATATTCAGTGGTAAATATGCTACAGCCAACATATAGATGAGATGGTCTATTGTGTTGCTTTTGACCTTTGTCTAATACCTGTTTACTGTGCCTTACATCAAGATGTCTTATTACTATACATTCTGGGCATTGCACCTTCATTGATGGGACAGACATGCAGCAAAGGGCTTATTTGGAACAGAACCTGCGCCTGCTGCAGCACTCTGCATCCCTCATATGTCCAGCTGTCTTGTCAGAACCCTGGACATCTGTTCTCAAACTGCAGAATCTGACTACAAAATTCCTCTTGAGCAGCAACCATCTCTTGTTTAAATCGACAATATCCCAAGTTGTGAAATGATCCTTTTTAAACCTACATTTATCGGTGCTCTTGTGTTTTCAGAATCAAAGCCCAGTAAACATATAACTTGTGTTTGCAACAGTCATTAATAAAACTATAGGTTGAGTTGAAAACGTCCTTGTGAGAAAAGACTTGTGAGAACCCTTTCTCTCATCACCACTGTCCTCTGCATTAATACCACTCACATTTCTATGGTGGCATTTTATTCTAGTCTAACTCCTTCTGTCATGCAGGTCTGTAGCTAATCAGGGTGAGAAACAGGCAGATGGTTCAAAGGGTTAAACAGTGTCCAGACAGAGTTAATATGTGTCAAGCTGTTAGAAGCATTAACACGAATGTTGCAGAATACCACCTATATTTTTGGGTTTCAGTAGAGCCACAGAGTGAGAAGAAAAGTTGCTGAGCTCAGTTGTTCCCCAGTGGGGCCTATCACTGCTGAGAAGCCCTCCTGTCAGCTGGCTTCTGTCAACTTCCTCCTCTCCACCTCTCTCCCTTTCTCACACACTCTTTTTCCCCCTCTCCCTGTATGAACTCAGCTTTACCTCATCTGTCTGACCGTCTCCCCCCCCCTCTCTCTTTCTCTGTCCTCCTATGCAGTATGTGTCATTCAGTCTGTCTATACTGTATACACTAACCCTGTCCTCATTACCGTCACAACACTGCAGCAGCTGGTTGCCTGGGTCACAGCCACCATTGTCGATTCCTTACTCGTCCATCTCGTCCGTATGAGGTGGAGAAAGAGAAGGGGAGAGGAAAACAGGTGGAAAGAGGAGGGAGTGTGAAAAAAGAGAAGAAAGGTGAGAGAGATGAAAGGAGGCAAAAAGAAGAAAGTGAGATGAAGAAAACAGAAAGTTGGTCAGCGGTTTACTTATAGCACCGGTTTAATATAGATAACAAATTGTCTTTGGCAGTGCTTTATGTATTCTCCATTGTGACACAACATAAAGTAATGTGACCTATTGTCAACTTTACAGTCGTCTTTTAAACAGAATCTTCTCAAAGTACAGTCTGAGCAGGTGAAATGCAAATATATAGTTTTTTTTTAACTTGACCTGTAGGAGAAAGTAATTCAGTTGACTATGACACAAAAGCATATGGGCGCTCCATTACACTGTCTAAAAGGAAAATTGTAAAATACAGTAACCAAGTGTTTATTAGGGGTTGCCAGTGGTAGCAACAACATCTCAGCATATCTCTGCAGGATATGGATGACTCATGGTCTATCCAGGGTCAGTGCTCTGTCATAAATTGCTGACGTTATACAATATACAATAAGGCTGGTCCTAAATCAGCTCTACAGCCTTTCACTAGTCTGGAAAAAAAATCCTTTAAAATATGACATGTCCAGAGTTAATATACATTTAGGGGATTTGATCATACTTCAAACTAATGTAAACATTACTCTACATCTGGCAGCACTACCTTGGCGCAACAGGAAACCCCTTTATAAGTGTTCCATATGGCACCAAAGACAAGTTTGGCTCTCGGTAGGAGGCTTGAAGAGAACTGTAATAAAAGAACACCATAGATACAGAAAGACAGCAGAGAAGATACACTAGGTAATACTGTTGCAAAGGCGGGTGAGCGTGTGTTTGTGTGAAGGGGAGTAAGGGGGGCTGGGGGTGGAGAAGGGGGGGTTTGCTGGCTGAGCTTAGCCAATCCTGTGCGTGGCACACTCATCTGAATTAAGCTGTGCAAAACAGGCCCCAGGGCTTGGTTGCTAAGCAGTGAGATGGGCTTGCCGATTTCCACAGAGACCTCAGTGGCGAGAGCCTCTCTGATGGCCTGAACCAGACACCCCATAATAATGAGCAGCGCCACGACAACAATAGAGACCCCAAATAACGGGGGCCGCACACTGCTCGTTTGCTGTAACGAGGAGAATTATGCATGTTATACAGGATAATTCCATTGTACTGCTTTACTTCATGTTGCGATACGGACAGTGACCTCCCAAATGTGCCATATGGAGCCTGTTATCTCAATCTTTCTGCTCTTTATTTTTCTAGCCATTGAAATATTTCTTTATGCCAATGTTTGGTAATGCACTCTGCAAGGGATACCAAGTTCAGTTCCTCTTCCCCTTTGTTTGCTTCTCTAGCTGAGGGGGGCGCATTTCTAGCTATTTTATAATTTGTAGCCATAGAGACATGTTGGTAAACTTGGTAACCGTGGCAGCAGGGATTCTATTTGTTTCCCTGAGAGCTCTCGAGGTCCACTCGTAAGGGTATTTTCCTGAGGTCTTGTATTTTTTTTTCTTCTTCTTCTTCTTCTTTTTATTTTGAGGGGGTACGGCTAGGGGGAGGACTAGCGGGTGACCTTTTAGATTTTAGAGAGTGGAGGAAGCTAAACAAGCCAAAGTCTGTTTGTCTGTCAACAAACACTTAAAGGTCTCAGGAGAAGTTGGGAGCCTCCGGGGGCCAGGGAATGCTATTCATCTGGAGTGTAGGCAAGCACGACCAAGGATGCTTCAGCAGGGCACGTAAACAAGGACAAATGCCTAGCCATTCTCGTAATAATCTGGTACCAATATGCAGACGCTGACTGGGGCACTGTATGGGACTGCATGTTAAAGGTTAAGTGAAACATATGAATAATTATGTGCTGTCTCACTGATTCCCTTGTTTGGAGGTGCAGAAGCATCCGCAAATGTTAGCGGTGGCATTGTAGATGCATTTGTAGATGTGACGGCAAAGTCGCGCTGTAGTTTTGTGTGTGCGAGCTGCGTGTGGATGCATGCGTGGGAGATGAGATGACTGACGGTTGCTGTGACATTTTTTGGTTGATTGTAATAGTTTTTTTTTCATCTGATTAATATAGATTTAGACGTTGCTGCCTAGAGGCAAACTAAAATGTCATAACTGAATCATAACTGGTACTTTAGCCTTCCGCGTCTCACGTTTTGCGTCTCACGTTTTGCTCACCTTTTTTTCTATGAAGATACTTGATCATACATATAGGTTTATTATATATATATATTATAGATTTTTACATTGAATCCAACAGTCTCTTTCTTGATGGCCCGGAATCATTCATGTATTCAAAGGCTCACTGGTGATGCATTAGGAGACACTTTTCTTTCCTCTCATGATGCCTCTTCAGTTGTAAGCAGCTGCTTTTATACCTTTAAACATGACCATTAGCATAATACTGCGTGTTAAAACCTCTCAAGAGCAAAGTTCATGCTTTTAAAGTAGAAGTTTGTCGACCTTCACCTGCACCTTCTGTCACTTCTCCAAACAGGAGCATGATCTGTCAGCGACGGTGCCCTCACTCGGTCACTATTTACAGTCTACCTTTAGAGAAATGTTAATTAACCAAGTTATGTATGAAAAAGAAACTGTGGAGATAGAAAAAAAGCGCATTTTAAATGACAGTGTTAGTGGTGGCCAGGCAATTAGCTGCAGCCAAGGAAAACGACTGTGGCGATTTTTCTTGCTTAACTCATTAGAAGGGTCTCCGACAGTGTGCTCACTCATCTCAGGCCCGCATAATTACTTTAAAACAAGGGTGAAAAAAAGAAATCAAAGTAGCCACTGCCTGGCATTGTTCGCTGCCCCCTCATCTTGGAATTTAATTAGGCGTTCATTTTAATAAAAGCCCATTTGGGATGAAACGTGGCGTTGATAGTGTTCTGGTCCCCTGAAGGCTGTCACATGTTTGATGGCTTAGATGGACACTCACAGGTGACATCATTGCTCTTTATAAGCAGATATATCTAAGTGATCTTGATAAGATGAAGGAACTGTGAATGGAGCTAAAATTCACAGCAAATAAAATATTAAACCCAGGCTTGGATTAAATAGGTAGAGATTGTACATTTTACATCAATGCGTTGTGTGCACAACGCCTGTCTTTACTTAAAAAAAACACATAATTTATAATCTTGATTCAGCCATTTCTCACTGCTGGGACAGAGAAGCAATATTGCTCTCTGGTTTGACTGAAGTGTAATTTTTCAGCATTCTTGCCGCAGGACAGTTTCTAGTGACCTCAGTATTGTGTCTTCTGTGGGTTATTAGTCCCTGACTCTATGTGTTTGTGTGCTTCAGGAGGTCCAGCATCATGACACAGTTTCCTCTTAATGCCACCGCTGTGTCCACACACAGGTTCACATTAAAAACCCTGCCACACGGGGTCTTTGAACCAATCATCCCCTTTTATTCATCGCCCTGCCCCGCTGCAATCTGATGTCTAATTGGTCACCGGTGAGTTGCCCTGTTCCCAGGACTGCTGATGACCGTGGGATGGTCCAGCTCCTGTGAACCTCGGCAGATCCACAAGGAATTCCAACTTCTATCTTAACTCTACTACCTGATACACACACACACACACTACAAATACATATTACAAATGTGAAACAGGAGAGTCTGACCTCCATAATGACCCATAACCTTTTGTTTCCCTGAGCACTGCAGCAAGGTAAACTGAGGATGTGGGTTTAACTGCAGTGGTTGGAAACTGGGTAGAGGTTGAGACAATAGATAAGCAGCTGCCTCCACATCCAGTTGTATTTTGGCATTAACTATTCTGGAAGCAATATTTAAAAGCATTACCAACCAGGAAATTATAATTCCAAACAACTCGATTGTCTCTCAAACAATTATTCTCTAATGGAATAAGTAAGTCCACATTGTTTCTGAACAGAACATGGAGTCGAAAAGCAGCCAAAAGTAAAAGCAGCTTTTGCCAATATTTCCATGTTGACAGACAAAATGAGTTTGTGTTGTAAAATGTGAAAGGGGTCGTTAGTGATGTTATCACATCATTCTGCAGTTCCCATTGGCTTTACAGGGCTTTCATAGCCTCCTTCAGCTCATTTGGGTTTTACAGTTGGCAACTTTAATTTTTTGGTTCACTCTCAGCAGCTTCGTCGGGCTTGTTGCCTGCTGCATGTGCTCTACCTGCCCAGTACCTCATGACAAATAGACCACCGACTGGTGAACATCCATTCAAAGGTTTTCATGTCCAGAAAACAATACAATTAAACATTAGTAGTCCTGGCTGCTGAGTCTCACTCACAGAACCAACACAAACCACATGATCTGTTGTTGTCACTGTAATTAATGCAGCAAGCTTTGTTTTGAGTTGCAAATATTTCCAGGTTGATGTCTTTTTAACTGATTTGCACTGAGAGATTTCTACATGTCCATTAATCACAGAACCATTACAAACTGTTCCTCCATAAAGTACAAAATCTAACCCTTAACTTGTCCATAAACTTAAGGTATCATAGCCTATCATGTGTTCAAATGTCAACTCTGTGATATTTGTGACATGTAAGAGCATGGTGACAATCCAAATTCAGCACATCTGTGGTTTGTCTGGTCTAAGAACAAACTTTACCCTAGTAACACCAGTGTGTTTCTCTGTGTGGTGTTATATTTCCAAGATACAGTATTTTCACAACATTCTGGATAAATAATAAGTCTAATTTATGTCTAATCCACTTGTATTACACTCATTCACATTCACACCGAACGCAACGCACATTTTTTACGTGGCAATATCAAATACAAGGTCAATGCAAAGACATCACCCAGTAACCACCCTGCACCACGCTCACCAGCCAGTTGCTGACTCTCTGACTGACTTCTTTCAGGTAGTCGACGATGTTTTTCTCTGAAAACAGCTGCTAAGGACAGAGCTGATTGAGTGTGGGACAGTTTCAGGGAAACAAAACAGCTGCAGGCAGTAAAAACCAAAAGAAAGATGCTAAAATGCTCCATTGAGCTGAATGGAGCTGGGTTGTCTAGTTTCTATGGATTCCACATTGCACATTTGATTTGTTGTCATGATAAAAAGGAGCAGCTTTGACGATTATAACTTTCACTTCACAAAGTGTACCAATTTAACCTGGACTAATGGTATGATTGCCAAAGTCAGTTAAGCAAAGACCCAGATTCAGTCCCAAGCAGCAGTGCTCAAAATCTGGTGGGATGCCAGTGAAGGATCACGTCCCTATCACGGCAGTAGGTGCTTCTAATTGTTCTGTCTACAGCCGCACGGGACCAACAGTGGGAGTTGGCAGTTGAGGGAAGAAGTAGACATTACAGACTCTAAGAGAATGGGTGAGAAATGTTGATAAAAGTTTCAGGATCCAACATTTCATTATCCTTTCTGGATGTGTTTTCCAAAATCCTTCAAATATGACCAAGATTAAGTAGTTACATTGTTAATTCAAGCATTGGTTTAGTCTTTAAAAAGGCCCTTGAGTACATGTCTCATTATCCAATCAGATTCCACATGCTGCATGCACCCATATTTATATTGTCACCCTGGTTTATGTTGGCAAGTGTCATTACAGTGTGAAGAAGATGGGGGAAGGCAGAGAGAGAAGGGGAACGCAGGGAGGCTGAGGAGGAGTGAAAAGCTAATTAAAAAGATAAGTGACCAGCAGTCGTGGCCTGTCAGGGTGCAGAGCCGCCGCTCAAGTTAACCCGCTTTGTGCTGGATGGCAGCAGCTGACAGGCTCGACCGAGTCTTTGTATGGCCTCACCTGTGATGGAGGCACTCTCTCTTCGCAGGTGAAGGCCTACATATGCTGGGGAGGCACTAATAGATGGAAACGCACTAATAGAGCAACACACACACACACATCTTTGTCTTCCTTTTTCACACTGTCTCCCTCCTCTCTCTGTAGTCTTCCTCTTCCCCTTCCCAGCCTCTTGCGACAGATCAGGCGGTGGGTGGTGGCGCTGGCACATTGTTTCCTCCTCTCTCTCTCTCTCCCTCTCTATCTCCCGCCTCTCTCGTTCTCCCTCGCACACAGATCTACACCCACACATGGGGTTATAATTAATACTTCTCCCATATCCATATTTCAAACTGTTTGCTTAGAAAAAGCCCGAGATCTGGGGCTGGGGAGGGTAAAGGGAGGGATGCTAAAAAAGATCTCTAAGATTAATTAATGGTGGAAGAGGGGAAGAAAAGGGATGTGTCCTGGGAAAGCAGCAAGCTCTGCACAATGCGGCACACTTCATTTGAATAACGGAGCAGCGTGCTTTTCTTCTGTGCGCGTGTGTGTGTGCGCGCGTGTCACCACAACACCACTCTACCTGAAATGAAGGATAACTAGCCCACTGGATTGGAAAACGCACCATCTATCCTCTGCGACCTCCCCTCCCTCGCACCCCACCACGTTCTCCCCATTATTTGTATTCAAGGTTTTTTGAAATGACATTGCAATCTGATGATGCACCAGCCCATTATATTGTCTAGGAGGACAAATACCCCAGCGTTTTTCTGTGTAGAACTAACACAATTTTTCCATGTCAGGGTGTGTGCGCGTGTGTGTGTGCGGGGGGTGCATGGTGGTAATATTCTGCCGGTCCAGGGTGGAGGCAAGGCCCCGGGAATGCTGTCATTAATCCTGGAGGAGGGCCGTTGCGCACTCGGATTATTAGAGAAATAAATTTGCATGCTGCATAAGAGCCAGGTGAAAAGCACTGAAGGCACAAATTATATTTCCCTGACAGGCTGAGTGGGAGAACGGAGCCTGCCACCATATCATTCCAACACACACACACACACACACACACACACACACACATGCATCGACATTCCTGCTGCTATACACAGTCACTCAGCAAAGCTGTACATATGCAAAGATAGAGGAGACGCTCAGGGATTATACATGCACCGACATATTATGGGGAAGAATATGCCAGGATGTACCATGTAACTATCACTGTTTCCTATTCAGAGAGAAATGCACACACAAACACACACACACACACAAAAACACACACACACACACAAACAAAAGTAGTTTGTGTGTAAGTTCAGACAAAGCCCTTAGGAAAGAATGTCAAGTGTGGCCATAGTGTGCATTATCATTTCTTCAATGTGTGTTAACCTCCCTGTTTAGTGTGTGTGTGTGAGTGTGTGTGTTTGTGTTTGTGTGTTTTCCATGGGGTCCTCTGGCTCTGGGCTGTCCTCTCACCCCGCCTGTAATGGTCCATGCAGGCCCAGCCTAATGGGGTGGACAGTGGTGTCAACTTCATTACTTTACATCTCCTGCCAAGATGAAAAGTCTCTCCCTCCTCGCACTTTGCCCATGCTTCGTTAGCGCTCTTGCCCACTTTGCCTTTCGCTAAGCTCGCAAGGAAATGTGAAACAGTTCCAAAACTGCATTGATGAAATAATTTAGTTTAAGGGAGAAGAGAGGGGGTGGGGGTTGTCGGAGAAGTGTAATCACTGCAAATGTTGCTACTTGGAGTGCGGATGTTACTGGCTGTTGCTGAAGTCTCTATTATATGTTGTGTTTATTCACACGCCATTTCTGAATGAGTCACTAGGAGCTTTTTAGCACGGCAGAGTGAATTTATAGAAAATGTTCCGACCAAAGTGTGCCGGGCTGCTTTTACAGGGATTTGGATCAAAGTGCAAATGTCTGGCAAAAAAAAAAAGACAAGACCTACCCAGCATTCATTAATTCCAGACGTGACTATTAACACACAGCCCGAAACCCAACCTGATATCAAATACTTTCCAAACATGGTATAAGTCTTAAGCAGGCTGAATAGATGTAGTATTATATATAACAATATTATCACTATTATTGTCGACGGTATCATAAGGGTAGACAAAAAGGGACCTAGATGGGGAAATATCCAAAGACAACATGAGGGCAGTTCTTGCCTGTTTCAGAAAGTTACAAAAAATCGAATTATTTGTTGGGAGATTATTTCATATTGATCACACTGCTTTTGCATTAGTCTAAAATGTTAACGAGCATGAATGAACTTGGTTGTGATTGGCCGGTAAGTTCCAGAACACGCACACGTTCATGCACATCAACGACAGACACAGGGAAAGGGCTGGATCACTTAAAAGGCAGTTAAAAAAAATCTACCAAAATGTTGGCAGCCTCAGTTTCATACAGCTGCGTGACTCATGGTGACACATGAACCACAGATCGTCAGCCCACTGAGATTTTTCTTGTGGGTGCCTGAGTGCCATTTAAGAGCAACTTTTTTTTCACCAAGCAGCCACTCCCTCACCCGACATGAATATTTGCGTTTGGCTCATTAACTGTCTGTTTGCCTTTTAAACAGCCTGTTTTACATCTCACAGTGTCACACAGCTGCCGGGCTCACTGTGTCACCCCCACCCCCCCTCCCCTGCTTTTTTCACCTCCAGATCTAAAGTGATCTAATAAATGGACACACACACACACACACACAAACACACACACACACACACACACACACACACACACACACACCTTCAAGGCTCTGAAAAACTTGTGACTGGACAGCATCCATCTTCTGCACAGTCAGACCAAGATCTAAGAAAACCCTTCAACAAGACAAGTGAGGAGCTCTCCTGCAGTGGACGCCATCCAGATCCAGTGACTCTGGCCTCTTCATTCAATGTATTCATATTTTATTTTGCTTTGTTCATATTTATGAGACAGTGTTTCCTCAGTTCCTATTAACGTTGTGTTGCTCTGGATGGGGTTGGGTAGAGGGGTGGGGGTATTGTTTTTACTATTTTTAGTTTGTAAAGCTCTTTGTTGGTCCAGCAAGAATGACTATTACCATATTATCCTGCATAGATCTAATGTGAATTATTTTGCTGGACAAGTTATGTTATATGTAAGTTATTTACACTATATATTCGTTATTCCATCGCTGCTCATAACATGATTTGTGCCTCACAACTCTGACTCATGGTGTGGGATGAATTCAGATTTGCGGTTCCCAGGTACTCAACATGCTGCTGGAAATCAGGTAGAGCTTGTTGACGCTAAACAGGCAATGATGTAAATTATTATTAGTCGTACATTTCATGATTTGGACACACACTGGCTTCAGTTACTCTGATAACAACCAATTCAGGATTGTACTGGGGCCTCTTCATTCTCTGTCCCTCCTGGATTGGTCTGGCACATTAAATTAGATCTTATTGATCCGTCTGGAGAATGCGTATATTAAGAAACTGCATTTATTCCCTCCTAAAATCTCACATTACCCTCTAGTGCCATTAAGAGTCAAGTTATAGCAGCACTCATATACTATAAAGAGAATACTTTTTTAATATATAATATAATACATGTTGGCAACTGATGTTTATCAAGTCATTGTGTAGATGTGAATATGTGTTTTATAGGATTAATTTCATTCAGAATGAATGCTTGGTTTATTGCTCTTATCTGCTATTTTGTGTGAAGAACTAGTGAAGAAGTGGAGTGTGTTGATTGCTATGATGACAGTTTTAATTAAACAAATCAGAAACAAGTTAATGTTTCATCCCTGACCAGATGTTTGTGGCTATTCAGCATACGCTACTAGAAAGTTAAGACTTAATTGAGAGTCAGTTTCTTTAAGTTAAGATAATACAGAAGCGTCCCTGAGGATGGTAGTAATTTCTAGTGTTCCCTAAGATACATGAAGACACATGGCTCTATATGTCCACTGCACAGTCTTTGTCAGTCATCTTTCATCTCTTGGCATGCGCCTATAGGCAGAGCGTGAGCAGCAGGCGGTGTAATTCTGTTCTAAAGCCCCTAGTTAGACATGCATATATTCCTATTATAGTCAGCGCTCCCGGAACAAGACAACAGAGAGCAAACAGAATGACCTTGAAATATTTATCCCCAGCCTCTTCGGAGAATTAAGTTTGGTGTCAGGGGCAACTCGCAGCAATCCAGCTCCACTTTGTGTGGAAGTATGCATGCCCATACACACTTGCGAGCAGAAGCACACACACGCACGCAAGTAGAGTGGAGACAAATGCCTCATGTACCATCTTGCAGTGTTGAATATTAAAGGCGGTCAGGGAGGCAAGGCTTTGATTGGGACAATAAAGGCTGATAAACAGGATCTTAGAGCATGGGAGAGGAGTGTGTGTGTGTGTGTGTGTGTCTGTGTGTGTGTGTGTGTTTGTGTGTCATGGTGCAAGGGCTACAGCCAAAACCATGAAGTGGAAGCCAGGAGTTGCCCGGCCCAGAATGGTGTGTGTGTGTGTGTGTGTGTGTGTGTGTGTGTGTGTGTGTGTGTGTGTGCATGTGCGCGTGCATGCGTGTGTGTGTGTGTGTGTGTGTGTGGAGAGAGAGAACAAGTTTAAAAGTGACCGATTCTACACAAATGTGGGTCAAAGTTCTGATAAGAATGAAAAATACTGTATGTCTTTCTTCTCTTTTGTGCTTGTTCTTGTCTTTATCATTGACAGTTATGATGATTATTTATCACAAATTATTTCTTGTATCACAATTTTTCGGTTATGACAAAGTAATTGAGTAGAATAGAAAAATCTTCACGTTCTACCTTAGTCGAGGCAGAGATTTGTCTTTGCTTACATGCAGAATTAAAACACAGACATATTTAAAAGAAACGTCTGTTGAATATACGATACTGCTTTATCTCTATTTTGGTCTCCCCCAATTGCTCAGGAAAAAAAAAAATTAAATGCTTTACTGTCTTCTACTGATTGGTGCTGGGCAAGAACATTGTGACCTTTTTAGCTCAGCTTGCTGTTTTTGTTTGCAGGCATGGACAACCAAAAGTTTCTCCAGGGCATCACCTTTCTTATATTTTAATCTCCTTTAATTCATTTAAAAACAGTTGATGCAGCTTCAGTCTTTACTGTAAATCATTATTTAGTTTTTATTCGTAAATCCTCAAAAGTATCATCAAAGCATTAAAGCTTATCATTTAAGTCACAATTACAAAAAGATGCTTTTCCACCTATGCGTCCACTTCTGTCTGAAATTCATATCTGACATTATCATTCTTCCACTTCAGCGACAGATCAAGTAGAATCACAAACAACTTTTTGAAATATTCGGAGATATTCTGGCTAATGATCCATTACACAATATCTGAAGGGACGCCTTTTGTGATTGAGGCTTCGCCATAAGCCTCTTTGTTGTACTTATGTAATTGTCATGTTCATAGGGAATTTTTATTGAAACAATAACAAAGCACATGTCCATAAATAAGCTTCACTTTCTCCCATTTAACTTCTCATTGTGTCCAATGCCTGTGAGGGCCTACATTAATGGTTGATTGAGAGAGGAAAGGCAACGGGCTGCATGTGTGTGTGTGTGTGTGTGTGTGTGTGTGTGTGTGTGTGCGCACTCTCGTGTGTGTAAAGGGAAACACACGTTGGCAGTGTTGTAAAGAAAAGCCTGCTGGATTGTTGGAGCACAGTGGAAGGATGCCTGCCAGTTTCTACGCCACCGGGACTCTCTAACATGCGCTTGTGCCTGCATGTGTGTGTGTGTGTGTGTGTGTGAAACTGAACTCAACAACAAAAGACCTTCCTGCATGCTTACACACAGTGTTTGTTTGCTCGTCCACCGTTTGAAAATGTGTGTGCGGGTTTTTGCCCTGCGAACAGTGTGTTTCAGCATACATGTGAATCTGTACAATGTGTGTGTGTGTGTGTGTGTGTGTGTGTGTGTGTGTGTGTGTGTGGGAGGCGAGCAGATGAAGACGGTGCTTGCCTCATATTTGATGTGATCCGCAGCCTCACCTCTGTCATTATATTTAGCATACAATCCAGCTCTGTGTTTCATTATGCATTCCCATCTACTGCTCTGTGGTGTGAATCTTACATCTCAATTAGCCTCTCTGTTCTGGACATAAAATGCATTGTTTGTGGCAAGAAATGGAAATTGAGGCATTCCGCAGTGATACTCACAACAGGTGACTTGTATGTGATTTGAACAGTGTGATGCCGCTTGACCCCATCTGTCATTTAGAAAAAGACCTGGAGTCCTTAATTTCTAGTTTTTGGAAAAAGACATATTTTGCACGATTAAGCAAAGTCATGTTTTAACTGGTGTCAGGCTTGTGGTGATCTCGAAGAATTCAGAACAGAGGCTGGTGGGAAAGGCCTGTAAATGTTTAGCTCCACTCAGACGGATTAAACCACAGAATGATTTAAAACCAGTTGACTGTAATCATCCTCATCTTAAATATAAATATTGTACTGTATGTATTGCCTGTTTGTTCTCCTAATCATGTATGTTTTCTGTTATACACCATGAATTAAATTCTAAGATGAATCTTTGACTGATTTTGTAAACATCAAAACAGAAATCCCTCAGACTATGTACTGTATCAATGTCAATGTACCAAATAAAAAGACTTTATTAAAAAACATTGTGAATCTCAGATTTACAGTGAGGGAACTCAAAATATAACAATATTCTAAATGAACAGGGTTCTGTGTTACAGCCCCTCTGGTTGTGAAAACCTGGGATCATGAGGAATATTCACAGTTCAGCAACCAAGATTTCAGGTTTCCTACATTGTTCTCGCTCTTACATAATATGTTATACAGGTTACTGTTCATGCATCAGCTCTCCACGCTGTGAACAAACTCTGCTTTGCATTTGTTTTTACGGGAACATCTGTCAGAAATGACCTGCACAGCCCAGTGAATTAGCTGACACATTTGCTGTGAGGGGTTACAGAGGTAATGCATTAGCACAACTGTTTCTTTGACCCCCCTAACTGCATGAAATTAAGTAAGTTTTTCATATGATGTAGTTGCATTAATCCTTGGTGAAAGAAAACAAAATAGAGGAGCTCACCAGTCATCTGGCTGTCTGACCTAATCACCCTTCATAAACCTGCTCTGAGATGTCACATTCTTTTTATTCTGCAACATGTTTTTTTTTTTTTTCCTCTGGCTAGTTATCCAGCACATTTGTGACCTTTTCCTCACAGTTTCCAGGAATAAAACCAGATGCTGTTGTTTATTGCTGGTAGGTCACACATATTGCACATGATGTAAATGCTTCTCTTTCCATATGGAGAGCCGAGCATTTGTCCAACGGGCCTCTGTTTGTTCATCAGTCAATTTGGGGAGAAGACATTAAAGTCTCCAGGACGACAATGTTGATGCAAACAATGCAAATCATTTCTTGTATGTACACTGCTGGAATTTTTCTCTCAACATTTCCTACTAACTTTCCTGCCTGTTTGATTTACAGTTGCAGTTGGGATGAATATGATCAACCACTGCGGTGAAATTACATGCTTTTAATAGTCCACAGTATAATCTGCCATTGCATTTCGCTGTCCACAATTACAGCCGTTATTTCAAATCTCTGCAACAGAGGCGGTGATTGAAAAGTTTACGTAACCCATAGAGACACAATAGCCATATTTATAGGAAATACACCAGGTTAGAAAAACACCAAAGATGTCCTCATGTCTGTAGCTAGTTGAATATCATTTCCTCCAAAGTTAACATGACTCAAAAACCTTGTACAATAATTGCTTTAAGTGAAGTAGATCCAATGAAAACAGAAATACATGTAGCTGCTTAATGTTTTCAATAAGACTTCTTAATGTAATACACCACACATCTTGAACTCAAGACAAACATATCTAAAACTAGCTCCATGTTCAGAGTTTTGTAATTTGGCTGGACTCGTCCTTTGAACACAGTCACAGTGGTTGTTGGCGTCAGTTGGGGCAGTGAGCAGCTCCACTAGAACATCAGGGGGATTGACGTCTTACTCAAGGACACCTTGACAGTAGTTGTTCAAAGAGGAAACAGCTTTACTTAGTCACTCCAGCTTAAAATGCTGCCCACATCATGTCAACATAATCTTGGATCCTTGTCCAGAGAGTTTACTTTAATCTCACATTACCATATCTGCTGTACAGGAGCGTGTAAAACCAGTGAAATGGAAGCGTATACACACACACACACACACACACACACACACTATACCCTGCTTCTTGTGTCGTGGTGCTGTGTGCCTGGACAGGCAGTGAAGGTTTGATTTGTTGCTGTTCCACTGTAAAATGTCAGTGATCTGACATCCAGCAGTTTCTCTTATTGGACCACTGGGCTTCCATACTTACTCCTGACTGATAACACATGAGGTCATTCAACCCCAGACACACAAACACTTTGTAACAAACTGTCCGGTAATGGCAGCGGTGGTTGTTTGTTCAGAGACCAGTGTTTATGACCAGGAAATTGACCTTGGAGAGAATTGGTGGTTATCTGGAGGTTTCAGCGGCACCTAGTGCTTGTTTATTTCAGCAACTCGACTTTGCTCCATTTTCATGGACATGGCTGAGTTGGCATTATGTGAGCCAAGTATTGAACTTTGGTTACATAATAATAATAAAACACAATTTGACATGTCATGATCATGAAATTAAGAGCCAGATGTGAACTCACTTTACGACCTTTCAGAGCCATCCTGGAAATGTTTCAGATCGTGAAAGTCAAACTGATGTTCCAACAAATTTATTTGACAAAGGGAAACACATCTCTATGTCTGTCCCACAAACACACACATCCGAAAACTTAAAATGCATTTCTGAAGTGAACGCAGATTTCTCACTTTGCCTGAATCAACGTGAGTGAGCTGACCAGCTCTTCAGCTATGAGGCCCCATCACAACTGAGCCTTGTTGCTTTGTCATCTAACTGGTAAAGCATCAAAACTTCCAACTAAAAGGTATTCAACTCTAAAACAATGCTGTAAGTTATCTATGCTGCCTGTGATAAAGAGTTTATGTCAAATTGGAAATTAGTGAAACTAATGTTCCACCATAAGTGATCAGTTCATTATGTAATTAAAAGATCAACTTTGTTATTATTATTGTTGTTTTATTCATTATCCATACTTCATTTATGTAGTTCCTTACATACATTTAGCTCTAGCGACAAATATCCTCATTCATTGCCAAGCCATGGTCTTCGAGCAGAGACAGATCCCTGTTTACAAAATGCAAATGTGCAAATGGACATTGAAATGTAGTAAGTGTAACATAAAAGACTTATTATACAGTCTTTCATTTGTAACATGGGACATTTTTTTGTGTTTGGAAATGTTTGAATGTCATATATGACACAATGTCACTGGCACAGGGATTACAGTCGATTTGCATGTTAAATCACATGTGGGTTTTTCTCTTGAGCTCCCTGTGGGCCACAGAACAGGCTATAAATAAACCATTAAGATGTCATCACCATATACAGTTGATATTGCCGATAAGTGTTTGTTTACCCATCAAGCATTCACATTAGCATTCAAATTTAGATATTTTTGGTTTATGATTTATGATAAATAGTGTTCACTCTACTGTTATCTGTGATTTGGTCTCCTATTGTTAACTCATCCATCAATCCATCATCTCTACCTTTTAACCATTTGAGGGTCACATGCCGATGATCCATGGACACAGGGAGTCAACTTTAGTACAATACCTGGTCTTTACTTTGCTCTAGGTTGAAGAGAGCGGTCACAAAGGCAAATTTCTTTATTTATAGAGCTTTTCTAGTCTTGAAGACCACTCGAAGTGCTTTACAGTACAGTATTCCATTCAAACATTGCATCCATGTGCAGCACTTTCTCTATGAGCAGGGACAATTTGAGGTTCAGTATCTTGCCCAAGGACACTTCATGTGGAATGAGGACGATCATCGACTCACCAACCTTCTGGTTAGAGGACGACCACTGTAACAATCTGAATTAGTCGATATAAACTTAACTCAGCACTTGGAATGACCAGACAACTGCAATTCTTCTTCCTCCTCATAATTCAAAACATTGCATTGCAGTTAATTGGCTTAATGTAGTATTGACAGAGTGGGAGAGTCATTGCAGTGATAGTTTGGCAGATTCAATTAAAATATGACTTTTCCACAATAGTATAATGTTTCTATAGAAACATTAAGGGAACGACAGAATTAGAAAGATCTCTATGGCGATGACGATAAGAATATGATAGTGCTATAGGAGAAATCATATCAACAATAATAAGGTTATTATTCTGTATACTCACTCTTGAGGCCCACATGCATGTTAAGTACCTGTTGGAATATTCTATGAATATTAAAGTGGTTGTTTTTTCAGGGATCAGATGGATTTTACTCTTAAGGCTGAATGAGAGACTGGCTATCCAGCATGGAACGAGAGACTGTTGTTTGATTACTGTCCAACCAAAACGTACCAAAAGCAGATGTGTGGACACAAAATAAAGAGAGTCTTTCTTGCCTGTGGATGTGCAAGGACAACAGACCATAGTGGAAACTTAATCTCTATGTCTGTTTTCTGTCAGTGAAACTCTGGTTGTTAAGAACTCGCATTTATGTGCACAAAGTTCATCATCCAGTTAGGTGGAAAATATCCAATTTATGAGCCGAGAGCATATTAATGACACTAAATGTTGTTTTTACTCCTCAAACTCCACAGTAGTCGTCAGACATATTACGCAGGAGTAAGTTTTGATGAGACAGCGGCTGGGATCCTGATTTATTAAATACAAAAGCCCTGAGCACATCATAACTTTGAGTTAGCAAAACTAAAAAGGTTGCTTTTTTATTGTTTAAGATTAGTTGTCTAAGGTTAGCCTGAGGGCGTGCAGAGACGTTAGAGAAGCTTTGACAAGATGCTCCCACTAAAAGCCAATGGGCTACACTATGTCCATGTTGTTTCGTCACCTGATGCCTATAAAGTGTATTTTTTTCCAAATTTATAAAAAGGTATCTGATGATTCTGATGAGTGTTGTGTTGTAAAATGACATATGGGTTTCTCAAAAAAAAACAACTATTGCTTTGTTCAGCCAAGCCATTATACATCAGAGGCACAAACACGGGCTAACACAAGATTAGCCATAGCCGTAGTAAAATCACTGCTTTTTTGAAGAACTGAGTATTTTGACAGTGCTCATGCATAGTCAAGTATTCTTTTTAAATTTAGCCCAAAATCACTGATCAAAACTTTGCCTCAAGGGACGATCACAAAGATTTTTACCATAACAGCATATGGCAGCCCTAGACTTTGAGATTAGATTAGGGAAAATATCACTTTAAATAAATGGGAAAATCACGTCCAGCTCATAATTGAAGTAATAACTTCAAGTTCTGATCAACAAAAATATGTTGTGTGCCGAATGTCTCTGTTCATCTTCCTCGAGCCTACTTGAGGAAGACTGTTGTTAACTGAACTATCACATCCGGCCTGGCTCGCATTCTCAAACAGAGCTGGACAGGTGACACTTCAGTGCACCCCCTCCTCTCCTCTTCCTCTCTTGAGCCATTTGAACGATCGGGTGTATGTGGGCGTACGCTTAATGATAGGGTGATGGTAGCAAGTGGAGACGTTGACCACAGGGTTGGGGTTGTTTTGTGTTAACCTGGGCTAAAGACAAAGCCAGCGGAGGAGGCCAAAGCCTAAAGACATGACAGCAGTTGTTTCCATGGCTTTCTGACACACAGGGACGTGTAGTTGCCTCCGGCTGCAGCAGGGATCAGCTGTCCTCACCCACTTGCTTTTGTGAGCTTCACAGTAGATGATTGAACTGGGCTTAAAGAAATCTGTACAGTTCAATACCAGAAAGCAGATGTGTGTGTGTGATGCAAAGAGGAGATTTTTCAGCCGATTCTACCATCCTGAACTCTGACATTAACTCAGCAGAAATCAGTTCAACATGTGAGCGGCTGCAGTGCAATGTTTACACGGACTCATTCTGAAGGCTTTCCCCTTTGTCTATAGCTTCTGAGCTCGTGGCGCGTGTGTGTGTGTGCGTGTCCTTGTACAAACCACACGTGTGTGCGATGCTGGCATGTTGGCCCCCTGAGCTCAGACTGTAAGATGTTGATAGCCAACCTGTAAATGACAGGCTCAGAGGGAGTGTGTTTAGCAGTTTGGCTGGATCTTAAAAAGGTCACACACACACACACACACACACGTAAAATGCAGACATACACACTTAAAGAAAAGGACACACAAAGATGACCTTCTTTGTCACCAGAACCAAATGTTCTATCCAGTTTCCCATGTAGATTGTTGGTTTCAAGTGTTACCATTACCCCTTATGCCAGTGTATGATTCAAATGATCCAAATAACACCCTTTCCTTATGTAGATCTACTCTAACTGTTGAGATAACTTTTGCCAGGAGAAACTTCTACCTCAAATGTTGGTGAATTTACTGCAATTGAAGGATTTTGTATTTGGCCCCATTGGTTGAGAAAAGTTTGTGACCCTGCAGTCCTACAGAGGCCTTTCAAAAACCACTGGATGAACTCCGAAATGCATTCTCACTCAAGCCAAAAAGTCGGAAACATAAAACCTGTTTTTTAAATAACCTTTTTTGCCCTCTGTGTTCTAAAGTCTTTCTACAGTTTTTAACCATTTGAAGCTACAAATCGGTTTGTGAATTCATACGGTTCTAGTACTGGAGGCAAAACAGCAGTTTCAATTTTGGGTGCAAACAGTGCAACACAGAGTTTGTGGTTTTACATTCTCATCAGTCATTATGTCCAGGTTGTGATTTTCACATTTTCAGCGGTGCGATTTTACATTCATGAAATTAGAGTTCTAATCAAAAGGTGTTGCTTTAAGTGATGCTTTTGTCACACAATGTATCCATCACTTTGCTCCAGACTGAAATATCGAAAAAGTATTTCAATGAAACTTGTTAAATCGAATGAAAAGACTTTATTTTTTTTAATGGCGAACAACACTGAAGTAGAGTTCAGTCATCTGTGACAGTGACACTGTGACTACCACCCCACCTGTTCTGTAAGGTTTCACTGCTCTTGACTGTCATATCCTACATGGCCACCAGGGGCTGGATGCACCAATGGTCTTTATTGAGATTGGTTTGAACTGCTGTTTGCACCAACCAAACTTCAGCAGGCCCAGTCTAAGCAATATGCATTCATTTTAACGCCAACTTTTGTAGTGATTGTTCGATCCCCCACGCCTGACAATGGTCAGAGCGATCGCTCACAGGTCAAGTCAATCTGATTTGTTTACCTTGTGTGTAGGTGTCTGCAGCAACATGTCAGTTTCTTAGACTCCTAGCTTTAACAAGTTATTGAAACTTCTGACCTCTTCAAGCTTACTTAGGGAAATAAGGGGACAGTCAATGAGAGAGAGAGAGAGAGCGTTGTAAGTCGTTAACACGGGTGAGGTGAGCCAACCTCTTCACTACTTTTACTTGATCTGATTTTGACTTTACACTTGAAATAAGGAGTTGTTATATTTATGACCAGAAGCCTAAATGGTGCAACTGGAATAACTATGAGGTTGAACAGGCCTGAGACGTCCTTGTTAGGAAAACATATACACACGATGCAATATTTTTTTTTCCTGGAGGAGACAACCTCACTTTTTTCTTTGATTGAACTGCAGGAAATGATTACCCATAGCTCCGACCAACTCCTGCGCCATTTCCTGTGTGAGTAACTTGAAACTGGTTGATCGGGGTTCTAACATTATACTGTAACACAGAGCAGTGGAGCGCTGTGTCCTTCCAGTGAAGCACCTCAGTGTCACATACAATTAACCAAGCAGCTGGCATCTGCACCCTTCCCAGGTCAGCAGAGAGAGGGAGCATGGTTCCACTTCAGATGTAAGACAGGTCACTGACACACACAGTCTCTATTAATAGTTAATAGTTTCCTTTGTGTTTTCTATGTCCTGTTTTCCATCATGCAATAATATTAATTTTAAAGATTATTCCTTGATCGCTCAAACATAGATATCAATGGTCATCTGATCCAACATTACTGTGTGTATTCACGTATCACAGTAAACTTTTCCTCCTCTATCTCCGCACTCAGTCCAAAGAGTTGACACAATTGATGTAGCTAATGCAGACAAGTGAGAACGCTTCATGGAAATCAATGTGAGCTCAGATCCGATGATCTGTAACAGTGGCGAACAGTATAGATGCCCTATATCCACGTGCACTTGTGGCATCAGCCATCTTTCCCCTGCTCTGTTTCTTTCTCTTTTTTTTATCTCTCTCTCCCTTCACCATGCTGCCTCCATCTCTCCGGTGCCAGGCGTGAGCTTGGTGGAAGAAAGACAGAAAAAAGAAAGAGTGAGAAAGAGAGAGGGGGGGAGATCGGATTTCCATTCCACATTGGATCACTGGAGTGGAGTCTAAAACCACAGAGTGTGCTGGCACTGGACAAAGAGGCTGGATTCAATAAATATGTGGACTAAGCTCTCCTATTCAGACCCTGCAGTATTGAATTCCTTATTTAGGTCATTTAAACTGGGCAAAATTGATACAGTATGCGGCTCAAATCTATAGCTCCATTTTTTTCTTCTCCTTCTCTCCCTGTCTTTGCCCTTCTAAATAAAAAAAAGAGATGAGAGGGAAGCCAGCGTGTGTGGGTGTGCAAGAACGGCTGCGAGTGGAGAAGTAGAAGAAAAAATAGAGGGGGATTTATTTTTTTCGTTTCCATGGAAGACTGTGAATGTTTGTGCATTTTGTTGAGAATGGCAAAGAGAAAAGGGAGGCAAGAGGCATTAGAAAAAAAAATTAATGAAAAAGATTGAGAAATTGAGAGGCAAAGTGTGTGTGTGTGTGTGTGTGTGTGTGTGTGTGTGTGTGTGTGTGTAAGAGAGGTGGTATTTTGACATTTTATTAGAGTCTCAATGAGGTCTGCACTAGACAATGCTCTCCAGCCTCCTCGTTTAGTGTGATCTTAATTGGCCATTAGATTGAAAAATAGCCCATACCTCCTCTCCTCCTCCTCTCCTCTTCTCCTCCTCTCTTCTGCAGCTTCAGAGCTGATTAGACCTTTGATTTACCAATAAACACAAAGAAACAGATTAGTGGCAGGGCTGAGGTGGTGTCAGCTCGGCAAAACTGCGTGTGGAATAGAAAAATACCAAGTGAGGCCTAACGGTCAATGGAACCTATTTATTTTACAATTTTTATTTTTGTATGTCTGAAATGTGGATATATGGATTGTATTGATTCATCCGATACTGTATTTCTTCTGCTATTTCTGCTTCTATCCTGAACTTGGCGATTTATTTATTTGCGGTTGCTCTGGTTTTCTCCATCTTTTTTCTTTCCCCCTGTAAAACTCACACTGGACTGTTACGATAAATAAGACATTAGCCAGAATGAGAGGAGCTCAATCAGTGCTCGCGTTGGCTGAGAGTGAGAAAGACAGGGATAATTACTCACTAAATAGGCAATCACTGACGTGGCGCCCACACAATCAGGCCTGCGTGTGTATTTTGGGGAGAATCTGCAGAAAGGCCAGCCAAAAGTCTAGGAAAATGAAGAACCGAGCAATAAAGTACACGAGTGGTGGTCCCGCCAGGCTAATACTGCAGCCTGGGTCACAAGCAGGGTGCAGAAGTGGTCATTAGAGGGCTGTATATCAAACTGTAATCACATCCGCTGCGAAATGAAGGGGAACAATCCTGTGCTATAAGTAACGGAAGAACAGCAAGTGCTCTCACATCATTTATTCCAAGAAGAAATTGAGTTTAGGCTATATCTATTCCCTGTTGGTTTGTGTGTTAATTTTCTTCTCCGACAGCTACTGTAAATTTGTTGGCTTTTGTGGTTTCAATGGGATTTCTTTGAATCATAAACTTGACTCATGCCTGGATTAGCTACAAAACTTCAAAAAAGAAGATGACAACCAGACCTGGTGAAACATTCAGCTCAAGTACATGCACTGTTTACATTTACAGATTGTTGAAATTCGAAAGCACTCCAAATCAAAACCTGCTGTGTAAGAGCTTTGCTTTAACCAAAAATTCTGCAAACCATCAATAACCAGATAAAAAAATTATAAATAAGTGATATAGTTGATTGTTTGAGTCATTTACATTGCAAAATAATAAAAATTACCACTAAACTGAAGTGTTGATCAGCCCTGTATCATTTATGTATCTTTTGGTTTTATGTCTCACAATTTTACAGAAATCTATATATTAAAAAAAAAAACTCATGTGCCCCTATTTCCAACAACCACTTAGAAACTAGGTATTAGCACAGGAGAAGTTGCCTAAGAACCAATAATGTTTTTTCAGAGACCATTCACATAGGCTCCTGCAAACTCTCAAATGGTATCCATGGCCTTTATTTGAAACAGGCTTATATTTGACCTTTACCTCTATAGTTTTAATTAAATATAGAGTATGTTTCTCATTAAACGACTTCCAGGGGCTCAAAGGGCATAATCTAATCCTTCGGTGGGCTTTTAATGTGAAGCTTTTCAGGAAGTGCTCCTATGAAAAAAAGAAGGACATTATGCTGTAGTGGAAATATTCCTTGTTTACCTTTAAAATGGCTTTTACACTCCAGACATTATTGTACATGTGTTGATACGCTGAATTATTGTTAACATATAACTAAACACAATTTAGCGTCCCAAAAACATCTTTTATTAAACAAAGCTTTAAAGAAATTAAAAGAAATAATGTGGTCGGAAATCATTTTTATTCAGCATACACCATGTCCATCTAATCAACTACAAATGGTGCTTAATTACTTTGACTAAAATATGAATCTATCAAATACAGACGCAGTATCTGCCTTGAACAGATATTTAAGTGCATGCAATTTAATGACAGTATGTGAATAGAAAGCATATTTGCATACCGTAATGTACATTATTACTTAGCAATTATTAATTGGCATCTTGCCAGAGAAGACAAGTTCCCTCAGTGTGGGTGGTGGTGGATGTAGCTAATTTAACTCTGTAAGAGACTCATCAAATTTGGCATGAACACATCATCCACTAAATGGTTATTGATTTGGGTGAAGCTGTATCAGCAACAAAATACATTTCAGTTAACGGTGACAATGCCAATAAACTTTTCAGTTTCTTTCTTCGAAGCTGCTGACGCCAGAAAAAAATACTTGGTTCAGAGGTCCGTCTGTGTTGAGCAAGACAGGATGGCGACGTGTGCCTGTTATGAAAGTACAATTTTTTTCTTCTTTGACGTAAATCTTTCTTGGGGAAAAGTTGCGCCTGGCAGGGAGAGGGAGCATTTACATGAGATAACGTCTTCAGTACAACAAGAATGAGATGCTATTCCTGTCTTTCTTTGCTTTCCCCTGCACTTTCTCTATTTATGTGTGATATTATAAGACAGGATGTAAACTTTTCTGCAATGATTTGTTATAGCCCTCAGCAAGTATATTTGTGCTGCAAATTATATTATCGCTTTCTGTGTGTGTGTATTAGAGACTCTATAAAGCAGCGCCCTGGTTTAGGTTGTTAAACAGGTGATTAGTTTCACAAGGCAGTAGCGTTTATGACTGGGTTTATATAGAGTACCAGTGTGACAAATATAACTTCCAAGTGTACGGGTGCATTCGTTTGTGTGTACGTGTGTGTGTGTGTGCGTGAGATACAGTATGTTCGTCTTTTTGAGATGCGTTCAGATGTTTGGGATCAGATTGAATCTGGATTTTAAACATAGTCATCAGGGACGTTTCCTGAAAAGTGCTGATGTTTTTTTTTCTTTTGTTTTATTGCTGCGAAACAGAACATATGGTCAACGTTCAGTCATGCAGGTTTTCCACACTCCAGTTCAGAAGGTGGCAGTAATGCACCTAAAAGTTGTTTGCCAGCTGCCATAAAAAAAAAAAAAGTGAAGGGGAAGAAGAAGAATCTTAGGGGTTTCTGTGAAATTCCAAGTCCCTGGAGTCACCACGGTCAAGAGTAGCGCACCACAGGTCTTTGCACATCAATTTTTGTAATTACCTCATTGCTACATGAAGGTACTCAAGGAGGTTTTGAACGCAGATCAATGCACAAGTAGGAAATTATTTTGTTGTGATTTGGCTGTCTTGGATAGCCAGGGTCGTCAGCTTCTATGTCAGTTTCTTTAATTAGATCAATAATTGAAACTCTGCTTGTCTATACATTCTTCTATTTGTTTCTTATTATTCTGATTTAAATACAACCCAATAGCCCTGTTTCACTTTTTTAGTTTACTTCATTTGTTTGTTTGCATTGATTAGTTTGATCTCTTTGAGATAAATATCTTATTTTTTATGAACATCTAAGTTTATGTTGCTTCCCTTTCCTCTGAACTGTAACACTTTCACTTTTTGCATTCCTAATTCCCAGTTTAAAACTTGTGTGGAGTGAAATGTGTGGAGCAGATTCACTTCTTCACCAGTGATAGTAAAGCCAATGCTGTCGTAGAACGTGGAACAAGAAGACCAGGATCTGAAACAGTCATCTGCGACAACATATCGACGGTGGAAATATCATAAAATATCGACCAAACCCGACCGTCACTGTTATCCACCAGTCTTGTGGCAGATAACCAGTAATGAAACATCCCCTCATGATGCATTTAAGAGCTACTATCTCACTTAAATATATGTCATTAAAATAATCTGAGTTTACACACCCAGGCTATTTGAATACACCTGTGTGAATGTGCAAAAGCTCCGTCTGTGTGTTTGAGAGAGGTGTAGTTATTATTGAGGAGATCCTTCCCGGGAGAGAAAGGCCAGACCTTGGAATGGTTTAATCAATAGAGGAATGTTCTCTGTAATGAAGTGTGTCAGCTTCTTAACAGAACTACAACCTTCATCAAGTCAATGAGGAGGGCAGAGTTAAACCTGAGGCCCATCTGAATAATCACGCGGCCGTATCGACTGGCCGCGAGATGAGGAGAATGCCAAACACTGGTATGGTCAATCACACACAAACAGACAGTCTGCATCTCAATACGCAAACGATATCTCAATAAACACACACAGACAAAGGTAAGTTACACAGTGAAATACTGTGTGAAACAAAAAGATAGCACAAATCTCAGATTCGATCTTTGATTATATTATAGGGGTCTGCACGACGTAGCAATTTCAAATTTTCATTATCTGGCTTCACTGAGCCTAACATTGGTAATCCTGGATAACCTGGTTATTAACTCTCTCTGTTGATCCTGTGTTTACCTCTGACTACAAGCAGGTTAATGTGAAAGAAGCTGAGTTGTTGATGATAAACAACAATGTCATAATCATTAGTAACGTTGTTAATATGATCTTTTGGTCACAGTGGCAAAGAAAAGTGATATTTAACAAAGTGAAATGTAAATAATATCTTCAAATAAATAAAACAGAAATAGTAATTTAGTCAGCTGAATGATTTACCGTAAATAAGCACTGGGATTCTATGAGTGTTTATTTAAATACTTGTGTGATGATGAACAAACTATTATGATCAGCAGCATTGAATATGTGATGAGGTCAATCAGACAGAAATGTTTGTAATCATGGGAGATATTGAATAGTGTGTAGATCATTTTCTTATAAATCACATCAAAGGCTTTAGTTTCCATTTACATTTATCATCACAGTCTCATCATGTAGTTCTGAGCTGATAGAATAAGAGTCCTTCAGGAATTCTGCTGAGAATCAAAGAATCTTTTTGTTAAATTTAATCAGGCTATAATAGTAATTATGTATTTATTTAGTCTGATAAACTTTCTTTGTTTTTAGAAGTTGTTTTCCACAATGCCATTCATCTATTAAAGGTTTCTACTCATCCCTGTCAGGGTTCTATAGAATGATGAATCTGTTTTCCACTGATCTTATCGGTCAGTAGTTGGGCCACTGACAGGTTTTGATCTGTTATCCGTGGATAGATAATAACATAATTCGTCCATGCTGTTACCTCAAACTTATTCTGCTCTGGAGCTAGCGGTGCAGCATAAACTTGCACTGGTAATTTACCCTGGTAAGAACCAAACCAGCTTCGTACAATTTCAAACCTAGAATTAAAAGTTACTTTGATGACCACAGATCCTGCTTCGAAGCACAGGCCTGAGGTTCCTGATCTGTTTCCAGCTGCAAAACACTGTGACTCAACGAACTGTGGTGTCCCATACAACTGCCCAGACACACCACAGAGGGACCCATCTTCCTGGGAAAACATCATCCTGGTGCTGGGAGCCTGATGATCTAGTGACTACCAGCGTATGTGTGACACAGCTAACATGACTTTGTCTTTGTCTTGACTGACTTTTTCACTAAGATTTATTCAATTACTGTTTCCATGCATTCCCCTTAAAGGTACAGTGTTTAGCATTTTGTGATATCTAGTGTTGAAGATGTATGTTGCAGATGAACACCCCTCACCTCACCCTCTCCTTCCAAACATGAAAAAGAACCTGTGGTAGCTTTAACTGTCATAAAAACTCAAAAGGTGTTTAGTTTGTCCAGTCTGGACTAATGTAAAAAACATGGCGGCCTCCGTAGAGAGGGTCCCCTCCATGTAAATATAAAGTATTTAAATATAAAGGGTCTTTTCTGGGGTAAAGAAAACTACAGTTCATACAATTTAGATGAAATGAACTAGTGAAAAAATCATGAGGATTATTCTTCATTCAATTTCTGCCAATAGTCCCTTTCACCTGAATCTTACACACTGGACCTTTGAAAAAGTCTGCACCAACATAATGTAACTCTAGGGTTAAGCATCACACAAATTCACGAACAACCCCACTAATTGTGGATTTGTCTTCAAGCGCATGGTTTTTTTCTGTGAAGTTCTGCAGTTATGAAGCCTGACCTAGCCCCATTTTGACGGTCAAAATAAATGACACTCATCAACAAAACCAACTTTTTAACTACTCTGCCAATTTCAAACTTGAAAGCAAACAGCTATTGACAAAACAATCAAAAGTCAAGGTCCACCTCGTAACTGAGTTTTTGATTGTACTGTAAAGTCTTCATCAGTAGAGAGAGATGCAGTTGACATTGGAATCAGCTGCTCTCAAAACTCAAGGACCACTCTTAAAAGAGAAAAAGAGAAAAAAAAGACAGCAAATGTTTTTCCAAGGATTATCTTTATTTATTTGATTTATGAGCCGCTGAAGCAGTTGGGCTTGAGCATCTTTTTCCCTAATTTCCTAATTTTTTCGTTTTGTGATGTACTGACAATCAACGCCTCGTTCTCAAATCTGACAAGTTTTGGTATCAAACTTCTGTAACTTTGCAGTGTGGAGGTACTCTACATTCTAAGTATGGTTTCAATCATTTTTTTTCAAGGTTTGATTGCAACAATGGTGTAGAAATGTCTAATAGATAAAACTGGTCTATAACGGTGTGCCTCAGCGTGGCTTAATGTCAGCCAAGATTGGCTCCCGCCCCGCCTCTGACCCTCAAAGGAAAATGTAAAGAAACAAAAATGGAGGCAGGGAAGACAATCTGGCAGAAAACAAGAGAAATAGGAAAAATGTTTTGAGGGATTTTAGTCAGCCGGAAGAACAGGGACAGGAAACTAAATAGACATAAACCAGGAAAATAAAAGGCAGGAAATATTAGCAAAGAATAAAATAAAACTTAGAAATACTTGACAATCATTATTTGGGCTCTGGTAGAAAAATATAGAACACTACCATTAATGTGGCTTTCTCAAGTCCTTCCATTGATGTTTACCTGTGACTGCCTCCCACTCCTTACTTTGATATATCATCAGCAGATAGTTATCCAGGCTTAAAATCAATGAGATTACAATAGACAAACACGTTTCTAAGTCCGATACGATTAAAGAAGCATGCACGTTAACCATTAGAGGTCTCACCAGGTCTGTTAAAGCAGCACTTCACAAACACATCTTGCCTGTTCAGGTGCAAAGCCCCCAACATGGCTGCCAGAGATGGCGTTATGCGACATGACAGCTTTAATCCACTACTGTATATCCACGTAGATAAAGATACACCCAAGCTTGTGAGCGGTGAATACTAACACCAGCTGATCTGCATATGAAAACAGTGTAATACATAAGCTCTGACTTTCTGAGCCTGCATTACACAAACACACACACACACACACAAACTCACTCCGTCTTATCCACACATCCAGAGAGGCTGATCATCACTCCCTCTGTCTTCACTCATCTTTCACCACCCTGCCTTTCTTCTCTCTGTGTTTTTCATTGATCTCTCTCTCATTGGACTCATCACTCTGCATTCTCTGCAGACAAAGAGCAACCGCAGGATGACAATCACATTAGAGCACACAATCTATTTATGGCTTTGCCTCATATTTCAACTCCATTCTCTCTTTCTCTCACACACACACACACTCACACCCACATTTCTTCACACTGTCTCTTTTTTCTCGTACTCTGTGATAATATAAACGCAGGGATTTTAGTGGTAATGAGTTTTTAATGAAAAATGAATTATTTACAGTGGCTGGAGGACATTAGATAAAAAGAGAGAAGAGCAGGTGATATCAAAGCTGTGAAAACCACGGTCCCACACTGCAGTAAAGTTTATTAGCGTTTACATGTGAAGATTGCTCCATGCACAAAATACAAAGGATACATTTGATTAATAAAACACATTTTGTGTCAGATGTTTGATTGGCTCAGGCTCACCCATAATTTAATGAAGTTAACTGCTGAAAATTTGCCAACATGCACCTCAAACAATTTACAGATTCTCCTCCGCAGGTAAATGCATGGATTGCAGTTCTGCATTGAATTTGCTGACTATTATAAATGCATATGTGAACAAGCCCTATGAACAGACACTGCTTATCTACCAGTTCCATATCTATGTTTGGATGGCCAGAATGAGTGACAGCCATCGATCAAACCACTTGGAAACTACGCTGCCGAGTCAACTTCCACCTACTTGCTGAGCTTGTGACAATATTGAGGCGTCTTCATCAGCAGAGGGAGTCACAGTTGACTTAGAGGTAGGGCATGTTCTCATAGAGGCAGTAGATTGATTGGCTTTCACACTTTCAGAATGTCGTGTACAACCTTCCACCAGTCTGATAGTAGGAGGAGTATAAGACGTCAGGCAGTGTTGCCAGATGTACAATGATTATTATATTTGTACAATATTTCTTCCTTTTGTATGGTCAGTAATGCATGATGTACGATAGTTTGATCATTTAGTGATTCTTTATTATCATTTATAATCTGGATGGTAAGATATGGATCACGTCTGTGTATATGCATCTCTTCTCACGTGACGTCTTTCCAGCAAATCGTCAATGTTAGGATGCTGCATGTGAATATGGAGCCCTGTGTCTGTATTCCCGCGTCTCTTGCTTATCACAAGTCGTTCCTGTCTCATGTTTCAAAATAAAAGCCTTTGAGAAGGATCTTGTCTGTACACTAAATCGCTTTGGAATCTCGATACAGCTTCAAAACATCGGCATATAGCATCCCATCCTGGTCGCGTATAATACGTTTCCTCAAAGTACAACCATTTTAAGCTTCTGGTACGATACTTCAACATCTGGCAATGCTGATGTCAGGTGATTAAACAGTATCTGAAGTTGTAGACTGCAGTCCCTCATGTTTTCTGGCAACTTTTAACGATTTCTCAAATGACAACAGACCAAACTGTTGAGTGCAACAAAACTTTACTTGCTTGGCAGTACATTTAAGTAATAAACCCTTCACTTGATGATATCTGATGACCAAGATCTGTCGATCAGTTCCAGCCTGTAAATATAAATTCAGAGTGATGTTTTTTTAAACATTACCATTTGGATCTCAACTTATCCATGTGATCTCATCCAGTCTGAATATTAAATGTCTGATAGCATCAGTCAGAGCAATGCATATTTCTAACAAGGCGCCGAAAAGGAAAAAATCCTCCTTATATACGATCTGTTTGATGACAGGTTTAAAGAACATCACATTATTAGGTACAGATCATTCACACTCAAGGCAAATGAGTGTTGAGTTATGCAAACACCCTTTAATGTCATATTTATATGTATCTTTGCAGAAACATAGTTATGTCCTTGTGATACTTAATATGTGACACTCAAGGAGTTTGAAGAGGAAAATCAAACCTTGTTACGTCTTTGTTCCACTAATGAGCGTTGACAAGTTGATTGTGAGATCACACTTAATGATGCCTGAATTACCAGTTTTATAATTATGAAATGTCTTAGTCAACCAATCTGCTAAGGTCAAACAAAAATCATAGTTAAATAAATACTGTAAGTTATATTTGAATGAATCCATAATAATTATAAATCATAAACTGAAATGAATTCATACCTTTGCTGTCGTCGTCCACAGTTGTGGTCATGTATATCCTCTCTTCCTTAATTTTCCTTGAAATGGGTTTACAACTTGACTGGCATTGACATTGATTGAGTTGATAGCCACAGGGCACAGCTTGAAGAAGGAATATAACACTATTTATGAACATTCAAGTGTTCCCGCGATCACAGTGGTATCAATGAATGTAAGATGGCAGAAATGTGGAACCAAGACTCGTTGTGGAGAGCAGAATAACCAGGTAATGAGGGTCTTGGTCAGGAAGATGGCAGAGAACCCAACAGAGAATCTAAACATACGACAATTTCAGCAGCTCTCCATCAATCAGGTCTTCGTGGACAGGACTGAAGCCACTGTGACTACCTGTCCACTTGAAGTTAGAAAAAACTGCTCATCATCTGTTTAACACCATCCCAGGAGTGAAGCGTGGTGGTAGCAGCATCAAGCTGGAATCTCTGACTCTCCTTCAGTGGCCCAATACGGACTGAAGATCTCTGCCCTGGGCTGACACCTAACCATTTAATCTGACCATGTTTTTGAGGATCTACCAGTCAGAGCAAGATAAACTGCCCAAACCCAAGTGTGCAAATATTATAAAGACTCACACTTAGAAGATGTGACACTGCAATACCTGAGTCTGAATACTCTTTTAGATAGAAATTTCTAAAAGAGATTTCATGTTTTCACTTTGCCATTATGGACCGTTTGGAATAGATTGGCTAGCAACATGCATCTTTACACATTAACACTGATTCACATTAAACCTGTCAAAAACATTGTCCATGCAAAACCACACACCTAAAACTGAAAGGCTTGCTGTCTCCTCCCATTTTGTAGACCCCATCCTATCAATGGTCCTCAAACTGTATATGACTGCAAGCCAATCTCCGTCCTCACTGCCTATCATAGGAAATATATCAGAAAACAGACAGACGTTCCTCACTGAGACCAAACGTGCACAGTGGTGCAAAGAGGAATCTTTGTCAAAACATTATTTAAAGATTGTGTCCAGGTTTCCTCAGCATCTTGTCTCTTTACCCCATTTATGTCAGGTTTACTTTTAGTAATCATACTGGAAACAGATGGTGCTTGACTGCAGGAAAGTACATGTGTGAAGTCACAAAAAACAACTCTGGAGGCGGTCAGACTCATTGTGACTACATTGATTGGATTTATCGATCCGCATTCCTGAACCAGATGCATCAGGCATGCATTTTTATATGCCAGTGACACAGGCTCTGTTCAGACCTGGTAAGAACATACATGGTGTTCAGCTCTAATTGAGAAGTGGTCTTGGTATCAGTTTTAGGTGTTTTCATGTTTGAAGAAAACACAACGAACCCCTGACCAGTCTTGCTGATACCCCGGAGCACTGTTGGCCTCCTCTGTCTGTTTCCTCACTCAAACTAATGTGCAAGTCAAACCAAACAAGTGTGTCAAATCCAGATGGTGATACGTTATCTGGATTGTGTCTGACGATGTCAGTGGTCGACTGCTTGACTTGTAAGTTCTCCTCCTGACACAGGAGATTATTATTGTAGAAACACAGAGTTTTGTTAACAGCGGGACTCCTGAGCCGGCTGGCTGTCACTACTCTCAGTTTCTGTGTTTGGAGAATCTGCTTGTGTTTTGTCTCTTCTTTTTTGTTTGCTGTTTGTCTTGACACATTATTTCAACATCTTGCTTTCTCAGTTGGTTTCACAGTTTTGTTCATGTCTTAATCTTCATTTTTCAAAGCTTGCATTTCCCTTGAATGTTGTGTTCCTATTTTTTCCCCTCTCCTGCTCACTTGCAAGCTGCCACCTCCTTGTATTCTGCTCTGTACTCTGGCCTGTTGGAATATTTGGCACTGTATCTACTTGCTGCTACACTCCCCTGTGCTGTCTGGACCTTTTCTGAACATCCTTCAGTGACACCTCCGGTTCCTTGAATCTAATCCTCCAATTCATCTTACTTTTATGTCTTGAACCCATTTCTTTCACCTTTGTGTTTCTCTCTCTGGAATTTCCCTTCTGCTGTCTGGGCCACTGTTTAATTTCTCTCCTCTCCTTCCTTCAGACTCCAAATGTATCCATCGTTGCTGCACTGTTTGTTTCTAGCTACAGCACAAATGAAATCAATAAATGTAATAGAAATCCTATAAAGACATAGTAATTTGAGACAAAAGTTTCAAATGAGGTAATCGGGGAGGGGCTGACCAATTTGAGACCAAAGCTGTGTACCTTATCGGCAATGTATTGATTTTGATGTTAGTGGTAAGGTTGGGTTTACGTTAGGATTTATCTAAATATTTTAAAATGTATCAGTCCATGTATCATACAATTCAATTTACCATGATCGTGAAGTGGAAAGGAATATTCAGGGATGTAAAGGCACTGTAGCTTTTCACTGCTTTCAAGTTCCATTTTCCTGACTTTTGCCTGTCTCTCTTTGTCTACCAAAGTGCTGCTCATTGCTGGAACTGTTGGGTTACTCAACCCTTACAAATTTTTTATAAAGATTAGTTCAACATGAAATTCACATATAAATTTTGCAATTATGAGGTTAAAACACTGCGTTCTGTCATGATCTGTGGAAATAACTTCTCTCCTGTCTGCTGGAGTGTGTGTGTGCTCTCGCATCTGTCGCTCTTCACACACACTGACCATCACATGTTGTTTTCTTAATAATCGATGCTGTCGGATCATGAATCCGGATCATTCCAGTCACCTTAACCCTGATGTCCTGGCCGCGTGTGTCACATCTCGTGTGTGGGGGCACAAAATGTTGGACTTTTTGTGTTGTGTTTAAACAAGTATATTAACACGAGCAAATCGAACAAACACAAAGTTAACTTCAGTGCTGCTCAGGTCCTACTAACTTCTGATCAGTGATGGTGTTTATTGTTAACATGTGATGTGAGTGCAGGTCAGAGGGGGAGTGAGGAGGAAGTACATGTGGCAGGGTAATGCAGCACGTTGCAAGGATAGTGATGTGTGTCTGCCCAAATCCTGAAGTTAAAAATAAATGCAGCGGAAATCCTGCCTTCCTAATACTGGACATAGTAAACTTTTAGAAGACATTTGAATGACAATTATAAGTGAAACATTATTTTTAAAATACATTTTCCAGACACCCCACGGAATTTAGCTGTTGAGGCTTTCAGGGGGTCACAAGTGTCAATCAAGGGGTCCGGGACCTCTGAGCACCCCTAGTACTTCGTACCCCGGAATTTGGCTCTATACAAATACAATTTTAATGAAAATTAAAGGTTCAGTGTGTAGAATTGATAGACATCTAGAGAGAGAATCTGTGGTGAAGTTGTCATAAAAAACTCAAAAGGTTTTAGTTTGTCCAGTTTGGACGACAGTAAAAAACATGGTGGCCTCCACACAGAGGACCCCCCTCCATGTAAATATAAATATTTTACATATAAAGGGCCCATTCCATGGAAAAGAAAACAACAATTCATACAATTTAGATGAAACACACCGAGGAAAACATCACTAGGATTATTTTATATTCAATTTCTGCCTAAAATCCCTATCACCTAAATCTTACACACTGGACCTTTAAAGTCTCTGAACAACTATCCTCACTTCAGTAAAGAGCATTGTGACCATCTGCCCTGTCCCATGAGACTTGCCTTTTGGTCCAGCAGTTTGTCATAAATGTTACAGCTGATGAAATTCCCTGAAATACCAAAGAAGTATGAAGCCCTCTCTCTCTCTATAATGAAATATTAAAATGTTCACAGATATCTTCGGCCATTGCACAGGCATGGATAAAGAGCTCATTTGGCTACATCAATACATTTATTAAAAAAAAAGAAAAAGGAATAATATCTCATTATCTTCACAAAAGCCGGTACCATCAACTGCTGCAATTCAAATTTGTCCATCAACTTTACTTAACCCCAAGGAAAAGGTACTTAATGAAGCTGGCAGTGTCTCCTAATTGTAATCTTTGCCAGTTAATTCAGTTAGGAGGATTTCTGCATATAATGTCGGATTGCCTTCCAGTTAAATACTTTTGGGAGCAGGTTTGTAAAATCATTTAAAAAGTTATTGGATTGGTCTTACCCTGTTCCTCACAAGGAATGTTATTAAATTATGATTCTAACTTAAACTTCGATACATCTCAGTGGAAACTTGACTTGATCTATACTGCAGGAAGAATTGTGACAAAAAACTTAATGGAAATCCTTACGTTCACTTTAACTCTTTCCGTGGTGTCACAAATCTGGATCTGTATATCAGTGCAGGGCTCAGCTTTGAAGAAATAGTGTGTATTATAGACGGGTATGGTTAAAAAGTGACAAAGCAGCATTCTGACAATTGTATATGATATAATGATTACTAGACCACTTAAAGGTCTAAACCAGAGAGAATTAAAAACATTATATTAATAACTGATGAAAGTTTTAGCTTATTTCAGCTGATTGTTTTGATGTAAAGCTTCAATGTGTCAGGCCTCGCCTCTCTAATCAACCTTTTCAACTGCTCAGTGGCACGGTGGAGGATTTGGCAGGTAAAAAGATTTTTTACTGAGCTTAATGGAGAAGTAAAAAACAGTACTTACATTCATCAGATGTATGGACACCAACATTGCTCTGTGTCTGGTGAATGTGTAGCTATGCTAACATGACAGCTGTAACAACATTAAAAGGTAGTATTGTGTTTTTGGGTTGTTCAGCTGCCTGAAGCTACACAAAGATGGGTTTGGATCTTCGAGACAAAAGCTTGGTGGCGTTTCTCAGGAAGAATTTATATTTATATAAGAGGTGGATTATTGTGTTTTCACATTATGTGTTCACAGTAAGTGACATATGAAATAGCTTTATCCTTTAACAAGGTATTATGATTATGATTCTGGTCAAGGACAACTTATCAAGAGATTTGCTCTTAAATTAAAACATATACGTTTCTGTTCCAAATTCCACATTCTACATTGTAGCGAATGTGTTTAGCAGAAAGAGCTTTGTAAAGAAATGTTACTTGTGTGTATGTAATGGGAGAAGGGACCATCTATTCCCTGAAGAAATGCCATGCGATGATGGTAATGGCAGGAGCAGAGAGTAATGAAGGAATTGATCTCCACTTGGCTGTAAGCGCTTGACATTTCAACCAAAGCCTTGAGCACCTAAACGCTCCCCCCCTCCCACACTTAAACACCTCTCTCCCCATCTGTGTTTCTTTCTCTGACCTGTTAAGCACTTTTCCGTCATTGCAGTCAACTCTTTCCACGCTGTCCCTCTCTGTTGTCTCAAACTGCCATTATTGTAATGTGTAGGACCATTATATACAATTTCTTTTTATTCTGTTCTCTCAACCTGTCACACTTTCAGCCACAGTCCCTTCTCTCCCCCTCTCTCTCTTCTTCTGTCTTTCATTCAGTCACACTCAAACACACACACACACAAACCTCAAGCCAGTGGTCCCATGGGTCAGCACATATTAGCTTACTTGTTAATACTTGGACAGCTCAGGATCAATACTTAATCAACAAGTAATGGGATTCCTCAGTCATCCCGTATGATCTTTCAATAAAGACTTGAATCTGCCCCCACACACACACACACACAAACACACACACACACACACACACACACGGACCAGGAGCGAACAAGAGTGTGAGAGAGTCAGCTCTCTCTTGTTCTCACCAGGCAGGTGGAACGAGGAGCTGCAGGTAGGTGTGAGTGAAATCAGAGGTTGTTTTTAGAGTGTGGATTTACGCTCATATATTCACCTATACAGGAGCGTCAAATTCAATTACCAAAGACAATTAAAGGGCCAAACAGAGCCTGCATACAGAAGCATCAACTGTACATGACACATCCCTCTCTAAAAGTGTCCCAAAAACGAAACAAGGACATGAACAGTCAAATAGATTGGAAAATGAAAAGAGTCTGCTGCTTAATATCGTTTGTCTGGTTTAACTCATTGTTTCAGCAGATTGACCCTGAATCTTTTTAAAATACATCAAAAATATCCAGATAAGTGAAGAGAAATCTACGGTTGTACATTTTTAATAACGTGCAATATGTGTCAAGCGATAATTCTGACATTTATGTGCTATTGAGCAACTTGCTTGTGGTAGGAAGTGTTGGGTTTCTCCATAAGTTTTAATGTCCGGACCTTATTCTGTAAAGTGCCTTGAGATAATATATGTTGTGAATAGGCCTGATACAAATAACAGTGAACTGAGTGGAATTGAGGTCAAATGAGACTTCATAGAGAAAAGTTGTCTCCGGGAATTTGGCAGCATGTTTGGTCAACAATTACAACCAGACTGGTATTGGATTTTTATTTGGATATTTCGCAATGTTAAAGAAAGTGAAAAAATGAAACCTGGATCTGCACCAAAATTGAATGGGTTGTACTCGGACGTATAACACATCCTTCCACCAAAAACAGCTCATCACACACATTGACCTGTTTCTTGGTCTCTTCACTCTTGCATGAACATTATGAAACAAAATAAAACTTCTAAACCCGTGACCTTTGACCCGTCTTGTTACGTGTCCTTGTAATCTTGAATGATCCAGGAGATTTCGTCTAATGCCGGCTCTCATCGTAAGTTGCTCTGAATGAGCACATCAGCTAAATGCCTTGGAAAAGAAAAACCTCGCTGAAATGTAAATGCACTGTACCAAAAGCTGTATCGCTGTATTAAGTTGAGCAGACTCCGACATGGGTGCAGTGTGATAAATCCCAGCAGAGTTGCATGCTAAACAGTTTCAACCCGGCTGCAGCCAGCCGTCTCCCTGTAAACAGGCTTTGTGTCACCATTGTCATATCGCAGCGCCATTAATAAACATGAGTCTGAGGCCACTAAGACGCTTCAGAGAGAGAGAGAGAGAGAAAGAGCTGGCAGCCTCTCTCTCTTCTCTTTGTTACTATCACTCCTTCTCTATCCCTCCTCTACCCTCCCTCCTTTTTCACATTCTTTCTCCCTCCTCCAATTTCTTTGGCTCTTTAACTTAAACTTGCACTTTCTTTGCACCTTCTCACTTTTTTTGTTTTTTTCATTCTGTTTCTCTCCTGCTTATTTTTCCCAACGTGTTGTTATTTCTTTCTCTTTCTTGCTTTACCATTTCTTGCTCACTTAATGAAACCAATCACCTTTTTTTCTTCCCCCTTCTCCTTGTTTGACCCCTTCTCCTCTCCCACATCTTTCTCATTTTCTCCTTTTTATCCAAATGTTCCGACTCCCTTGAACTCAGGCGTGAAATCCAAAGACTTTGTTCTTAAGATTCGCTGCAATGTGGAAGTGATGATGTCATATTATTATTAATCTGCACAGAATAAGCTTTATAACAGTGCAGTGGCAGTTATAGTGGCATCAGGAGTAGATTTGAGTTACATCACTTGTACTTAAATCAGTTTACAGTCAGAAACCTTGTGATTTTAGACTCAGCTTGACAATAAAAAATTAAAAAAGAACAAAGATTGCATTTGCCTTCGCTTAGGCTTTTGAACTTGACTTTCAGTGAATCAACACTTCATTTTCCCTGAAAACAAAAGTATTTTCAATCAAGACAGAATGACACAGCCATAATTACAAAAAAGCATCTTGATTCACAACTTCACTGAGGATTGAGACTTTTGACCCTTGATGCAAGCAATTGACACTTCTAAGAAATAATTGTTGGCATTTTTGGTACAGAGTTGTTTCACGAGTGGTCTGAGATTGAGAGAGCTGTTGTGGGAGCTCACAGGGTTTATGACGAGTTTGTCCAGTTACGGGACACAATACACAAATGTACCTGGATTAGCCCTATTTACTTAGTCTCTTAGGAGAGGTCAGGTGGAAGTGTATGACAGTTTTTATGAGGGTGGCAACAGAGGATTGATTTTTGGTAATTAGACTATGTAAAGCATCCTCATTTATTGATAGGACCATTAAAGATGACATGACTACCCACCAAAGTTACGCCAGAGAGCTGAATTCGCCCCCTGGTGGTTCTCTGTAGTATGGGTCAAAAATCCTGGCTCATGGACCAAAGTCAAAGTACGCTTGACTTTTTCTTGATTATTGTCATTTTAGTTACTTCTTATCACTTATTCATATGTCCATGTTTCTAATAACTTTACTTTTGGCTGATGGTTTGGTTTGTTGCTATAAAAACAGGGTGAAGCGTCATGATTGACGACAGAAAGTCACTCACTACTGGTCGACCTGGCTGCTGCGGCTGGCTACTCCACTCTGCAGCTGGCTACTCCACTCCACTCCACGATCACTGCTATGCAGACTGGCTGACTTTTGTACAGTCCCTCTCTGTCCACAGTCTACAGAAGAATCTCACTGGACATCATGGAGGTGAAGGGGTTGACTGGAAGGAGGCCGGTTGCAACACATTGGTCCATAAGACAGCATGACAGAGACTGATCGGTTCAGGGAACACCTGACAATGGTGATGTGAATATGGTCACATTGATGCCCTTCCCTCTTCTCTCAACCCTTTCTCTCCCCTGTTTGCTTGCTCTTTCACCACATATGCATGTGTTGTCTTTCCCATTTCTCTCCCTTTCTCTTCCCTCCAGCCTCCTTTTGGGACTGCCACTTTTCTCTCCTTTCTTTGCATTCCCTTAAAATACAAGCTCTGATCCAGCATGTACCATCTCCCTCTTTTCACTCTCCATTTCTGTTTGTTGTTCATGCGTCCTCGTGTTGTTTTCACACAACTGAAAGCTCTCAAAACTCTGTGTATGTATGTGTGTGTAGAATATATATTTCTGAATTTATGAGTGTGCAGAAAACACTACTGTGGACGCCCACTGAGGCTTGCCTCTGATATAGATGTATAAATGCTAAATGTGTGTGTGGCTGCATTTGTTTACAATGACTCCTACCAGTACGCTACAGTGTGTTACATAACTCTGAATAATGTGGAAAAGAGGTACTCTCTATCACTTCATTTACTGCTTGCTCTCTCTCTTTCTCAACCGCCCCCACGCCCGCACCCTGTCAGATAGAGTGATTTATACAGGGTGCGTTTCCCTCTCCTTATCTCTCCTACCTCCCTCTCTTTCTCTCCTGCTTTCTTTCAATCAGTTGCCTGTTGACACTGTTGTAACCCCCACTTCCTTCAGTGTATGTGTGCGTGTATGTGTGTACGTTGAAACAGGAAGTGTGTGTGGGCATAAAGGAAGCCTGGACAGGTGCAGAAGTGGTAGAGGGGAGTTACTGTTAGTGGTTTCCTTTGCCCAGGGGTCCATGTGGGTGAGACCTTAGCAGGGCTGGACTGGCCATCTGGCAAACCAGGCACCCTTCTGGGGGCTGACGTTCCTTTTGGGCCCAAGCAGTTGTCTTATTAAAAAAAGTATATTTGTCTGATAGTCCCATAAAGCAGGTAAAACGCTTTCCTACTAGTGAGCAAATATTGGCTCCTGGACTGATGAGGAACTTTTATACTAAAGTTAATTTGATTTAAAGTAATACAGGAGGATTTGTTGTCCCAGTCCAGCCCAGGACCTTTGTGACCTCACACGTTGCAATTCTATTATCTTCCTTTCTTTACAGTGCTCTGTAACTCACACACACACACACACACACACACACTAACCCCAAAACACATGCATGTAAACTATCATGTACGTGTTTGCAGTAAATATGGAAAAAGGCACAAACCTATTCTTTAAAAGAGCAGTTTAACTAAATTACGTGATCAGTGATCCTAACTGTGACATACACTATATTGCCAATTGGGTCACCTGCCTTGACTCGCATATGAACTTAAGTGACATCCCATTCTTAATCCATAGAGTTTAATATGACGTTGGTCCACCCTTTGCAGTTATAACACTCTTCTGGGAAGGCTTTTCACAAGGTTTAGAAGTGTGTTTATGGAGATTTTTAACCATTCTTCCAGAAGCGTATTTGTGAGGTCACACACTGATGTTGGACGAGAACGCCTGGCTCACAGTCTCCGCTCTAATTCATCCCGAAGGTGTTCTATCGGGTTGAGGTCACGACTCAGTGCAGGCCAGTCAAGTTCATCCACACCAAACTCTCTCATCCATGTCTTTATGGACCTTGCTTTGTGCACTGGTGCACAGTCATGCTGGACCAAACTGAACACTTGGATATTGATACTTTTGGCAATATAGTGCACTATATTGCCAAAAGTATTCACTTACCCATCCAAATGGGTGAGTGAATACTTTGTGGTAACAGTTTGGGGATGGCCCCTTCCTGTTCCAACATGACTGTGCACCAGTGCACAAAGCAAAGTCCATAAAGACATGAATGAGAGAGTTTGGTGTGGATGAACTTGACTGGCCTGCACAGAGTCCTGACCTCAACCCGAAACACACTCCTAAACCTTGTGGAGAGCCTTCCCAGAAAAGTTGACGCTGTTATAGCTGCAAAGGGTGGACCGACGTCATATTAAACCCGATGGATTAAGAATGGGATGTCACTTAAGTTCATATGCGAGTCAAGGCAGGTGAGCCAATACTTTTTTTTTTACTTCTCATGCATTTTCCCATCTCTCTGTCTATATCAGATGCAAGTTGTTCGAAGTTTCAGCTTTAGTTCTTACAGTTAATGACACTCTCTTTACTAGTCACTAGTTTAATCATGGACACTGTCATGTTTTTCTTAACAGAATTTGAATCCAACTGGCTGCCTAACGGTTTTCATGTCACTCGCACTCTGTGTGTAAGTGTGAAACAAAAGCATATTTAGTCTATTTCCTTCCATTTTTCATTCCGTTTGTCTTCTGCAAGTAGCTAAAATGATTGTGTATTGGGCTGTGTGAAAATACCCACACTAAATGCTGTACATGAACGCATCCTGTGCTGACAAACGAAGTGAAGCTGCCGCTGCTTTGGTGTTGATTTCACCAGTTTACCTGTTTTGCTTGTGTTTGTATTGGAGGATGCAACTTTGCCCAAATTCAGGTTACTGCAGGGGCCTGTTATAGGATGGGAGTTCAACATACCCAGGATATCTCTGGCATATCCGGGTGAACTTAACCTAACAATCGCTATCAGGCTAAGTGGTCACACGAAGCTGGTTATCAACTAGGTAAGTCAAGCCAAGTTTG
Source organism: Paralichthys olivaceus (assembly GCF_024713975.1). Taxonomy (NCBI): domain Eukaryota; kingdom Metazoa; phylum Chordata; class Actinopteri; order Pleuronectiformes; family Paralichthyidae; genus Paralichthys; species Paralichthys olivaceus. Next base: position 3,805,447 of record NC_091106.1, read on the forward strand.
CCTCACCAATCTGAGGGTGTGCACATAAATGGGGGTGGGGTTTACTGCATATGACCAATCAGAGGCATGTGAACTGATAGCAGAGCCGCATATTTCACAAAGGAGGAGCAAAAGAAAACAAACACATTATCCAGACTAAAAAAAACAGCTGCTAACTGCAGGAAGGACAGCTGGTACAATATGTCTGATTGTGTGAATGTGTAAGTTACGGAGCCCCTGGTGACCACAAGGTATGAATCTGCTCTTTACTAACCAGACCTGTGGAACTGAAGTGAAGAGGACGGATGAGAGATGCACCATTTTGCTTGATCACATGATGTAGCCTCTGTAATGAGCTTTAGTTTGACACACACTGTCTGCACTGACTGAGGACACTGTGGTGGAAACGTTTGCAATTACTAGTCGATAAAAACATATGGACCTATCTTTGTGCACCATGGCACACAGAACATGACTGTGCGCACTTGGTATTTTGGGATGTGTCTGGCGGATCTGGAAACAGGGAGAGATTGAGATGTACTGGGTGAAATCACTTTTCAAGTGAATGACACGTTGCCTCCAAAACCAGTAGAAGAACTAGTGGCCACTACAGTCTGTGACTACATATGGTTTCTCATTAGAGCGTGCACAGTTCAGCACAGAACAGGACATTCTGTCCTCTGTCTTAAGACCTCTCCTCGCCATTCTGGTTATTTTTCTGTTATTCACTCTCACTCCTTGTCTTGCTCCCATTCCCACCTGCGATGCACGATCCACGAGCTGTTTGCCTGATCCTGTCCTCTTGCTGAGCCTTCACTGTTGTGACAGACTGCAGTCAGTAATAGAGACCCATAATTGTACAAGCAGTTATATATAATTTGTAAGGCTCTTGATCGCCCTCCCTTGCTTCATCTCCATCCCTCCCTCCCTGCTGATGTCTAAGATTGCTTTAAGACGTGCATATGCTGGGGCTACAGAGAGCGGCTGCATGGGAGTTTCTATATACATGATGGATGTGCGTGTGCAAGTGTTTACTTGCATTTGAATTGTTGACATAAGGACATATTGCATGCTTTGACAGCTGTACGTAAAAATGACCATCCTCATATTTAACCATGGCAATCAAACGTTATTATACTTTAATACCAGAAGCGTCTGAAACAGCACGCGTCACTAAGAGCTGCGTTGGAATCATTAAGTAATAAAACAGTGTTCTGCTATGACGCCTGCTTTTATGAGGCCTATAATATTCAGATTTTGTTGTCACTGTCCTACAGGGGTCATAGTTGGTGATGTGCTGTAATGGACTGCATTACTCTGAAATGTGTTTGCAGTATTTAGCCACCCACATGTGTGCAGACGGAGAACAGAAAAATCTCTCCACATTATATAGTCAGTACCTCAATAATTAACACATAATTAAATTAACACATTTTCTCAGAGAGCTGAATATTATGTGTTTAGTGAAGTAAACAAGATGTATTTGACAGAGTTAGATTGCATAGGTGTACCTGAGTCCACTGAGTGAAAATTGATTTACCTGTCTTCATTCATTATTTGACTTATTTGTTTTTTTTTACAGAACCAAAGCAATAGAGAAACTTTACTTTTAGAAAAGTATGATACTTGTTACCCAGGATACCTGATATCCTGTTCTCTTAAACTGTTCCCTGTTGCAGCAATCTAGTTTTTCCAACAGATGAGGAGCTGCACATAATTTATTGCTGTTCTCTTAAAGTGTAAGTCTCTCTCTCTCTATGTGTGTGTGTGTGTGTTTGTGTGTGTGGGTGTGTGTCTTCCTGGAGTGCTTCAGTTAAGTGTTCATATATCTACACTCTAACAATCATTCTTGCTTTGACACATTGATGGCTTTGTTTCGTCATCGTACGATTTTATTTATCAACTAAGGATGTGCATTAATCAGAAGAAAATGTCAGCACTTGCCGGACAATTTGAAAAACTGACCTGTAGATTCCTTTAAAGCAGAAACAAAATTATTATTATTAAATTATATCACTATACAGTATATTATGTTTAGATCACCCTTTACATCGGCCACCCTGAGTTTTACAAATATTCAACCAATGAAAGTATCTTGTGACTTAATTTTCTAAAAGATTAAAAGCTGTATCTTTCATGGGCTTTTAAGTGTGGACTATGTCTTGTCTTTTGCCTTTTACCCAACTATCATCCATTTCTAAATGCCCAGTTGATGGAGAGTAGCTGTAGCTGTTAGTTGCTGTTTTGTTTTGGTCTCCTCTTTTACCAAAACCTTTCTTATCCTTCTGTTTTCAGATTTGGTAAAAACGTTCATTTGGCTCAGAGATGAAGTAATTCAATTTCAGTGGTCAAAGGTCAAGGTCACTGGGACCTCATGTTTTTGTGATTGTCATATATGAAGAACATCTATGGGGAATTTCATTCACTTGGATGCAGGAATCGTTCGAATTCGGATGTCAAAGGTCAAGTGGTTGTTGTGACAAACCATTTCTTTCCCTCATAAGAACGGCCTCGAGAGAATTCTTTCAAATTTCTCACAAATGTTCTCTGAGACTCAAAGGTGAACTGATTAGACGTGAGTGGTCAAAGGTCAAAGTCACCGTGGCCTCACAGATCCTGTCATGGCCTCCTGAACGTTCTATCTCAAGTCTGCTTTAAGAAATGTCTTCTTTGATCAGCCGTCCCTCGGACTCAAAGATGAACGACACAATGTTATTCTGCAAGCATTCCAAACACTTCAAATGTTCTCAGACTTACACATTGGGGATGAAAATGAGACTCTACATCGCAGTGTACATGTCACTTCCGCTACAATCCTCCACCAGAGAAGGGCCTTGGCACTAATATGTAACAGAAGGAGCCTGACAGCCAGCTGTAGTTTCTTCTGGTGCACGCTCTGAGTCAAGCTCATCTTCAATTTCACTTTCGCTCAGAATTCATTTCTACATTATCCTCATATTCTGAAACATCCTCCTACTCCACTTCACTGCTTGTCTCGCTCTCTTCAGTATTAGCTCCAAGGCCCTCTGAGCAGAGAATCCTTTGCTCATATTGCCGGTGGAGGATTGTAGTTGAAGTGACTTATACGTTTGTATCATGACGTGTGTTTGCTGTACAGCTTTGATCATAATATGATAAAGGTAAAAATAAATACACAATATCAAATCGAACATAATGTCAAAATCTACCCAGATAAATATGATTTATGCCACTCTAATGTGTTAATGTATGTTTATTAATCACATATGTTACGTCTCGTTGTTTGTCTCTCTCTCTCTCACTCTCTCTCTCTCTCCAGGTGTGTGCTCTCACCAGCTCCTCCACTGGCACAGCTGAAGCCACTCTGGAATCAGAGTGGAGGCATAAAACCCTGAGCAGAGCATCAGAGGATCCCAGTGGCAGTGTGGAACAAGCTGAGAGTGAACTGTGTGGTTGTGTGCGTGCGTTGGTTGGTTTGTGTCGTGTCTTTGTGCAGTTTAGAACACTTTGACTTCAACTCTTGTCAGTGCTCTTTTGTTGTCCTGGTAAATCTTCAGTTTGTTGGAGATTGTTTTCAGTTTGTTGTTCTTTCTTTGCTCATCCCCTCCTCAGCTTTGTGAAGAGCGTTTTGTGATTACTTTATTTTCCTCTAATGCATCCTGCTGGTCACTTGTTCCCCTCCCCCCGATTTTTCAATTGTTTGTCCCTCATCTTCTAGACCTCTTAGGGAAGTAACAGTTTTGGGGGCTTGTCCGAGATCTTAAACAGGATTTGTAGTTTGTTTTGGCTAAAATTAAGTATTTAGCTCTAGTTAAATAATAATTGTATTGCAATGAAAAAAATAACAAAGTTAACTTAATACAAGGGTTAAAGGTTCCGTTTGTAAGATTTAGGTGAAAGGGATTTTTGGCAGAAATTGAATATAAAATAGTCCTAGTGATGTTTTCACTGGTGTTTCATCTAAATTGTATGAATTGTTGTTTTCTTTACTATAGAATGGACTCTTTATATTTAAATACTTTATATTTACATGGAGGGGGGTCCTCTCTGTGGAGGCCGCCATGTTTTTTATTGTCATCCAAACTGGACAAAATAAAACCTTTTGAGTTTTCATGACAACTGAAGTTCACCACAGTTCTCTATCATGTTTGGAAGGAGAGGGTGAGATGAGGAGCATTCAGCTGCAACATGCAACTTAGCCTCTAGATGTCACTTAATTCTACACACTGTACCTTTAAATTCATGAGACATTTTGGATTAGGTTTTGTGTTTGAGTTATTGGTCATACGTTCCTGTGGAACATCACAGACATTGATTGGCATTCCCCTGTGTCAAACTTAAATCATTTTAGTGGCTGACGAAGTTTTATTAACTTATATGAATTCCAGAATAACTGCACCTAAATCAAAACTATGAAGCCCTTTGATCAGCCATATTGTGAGAATACGTGTGAATAGTAGAAAGATAAAGTGGTGCATGAAATGATGTGCGTTTTAATAGAAGCACTGTTGGCAGTGAAGGTCCTGTGACCTTTTCTTATCCTGACTGGAACAAAGCAAAAGTGACAGCTGGTATGATAAAAAAATAATAATAATAATGGGCATTTTTAAGCTGGGGATAGGAGGGACACATCCTCCTCAATTTTATTGTTTCAGGTTCAAGTCTCTCAAATTGTACTTGTGTAGATGAGACAAGATCTGAGGCCTGTACCAAGAAGTAACATTCTTGGATAAGCCAGCTATCTCAGGTTTACCAATATCACCAAACCAGTGACCAATTAGATGGCAAATAAAATAAATAATGAAGGATACATATTTTTATGGCATATTGTGTTCGCTGGTTTTAAAACCTATGAACTTATTTCACAACATTAAATGACTATGATACATAGCCAACTACATCTGTGTTATAGTTGTGCACATATATTTTTATTTCCAACACAACTTCTGACAGTGTTGATAATAGTTGGGAATACAATCAGAAAACAAGTTCTGTTGTCTTGTCTAATCCACACACTGATAAATATTTCCTATGATTCTGAACATCCATTGATAAACCAAATTAACCCCACGACCCATTAAGCCCTTTTCTTCATGTTGTCCCACTTTCATTAGTGGACATGCACTTACAGTTTATTCTTATTTCCACTATGTTGTCCAAATTTTATCTGTGTTCTCTTCAAACACTATCATTACTGATTATACCCTCAAGATTTTAATGTGGATTTTTCCTTTTGTCAAACGTGTCAAAGTGGATCTACCAGCAGTGTTTCAAAATGTAATATCCTGAAATGAATCCCCCTGGTAGCAGGGTGTCAGAGAGAGTCTGTGAGTTCACGATGCTCAGCTCTAACCCTGCCCTCCTCTCAGTCTGTGTTTGTGTAATTGTCCTGTATCAATGTACTGTGTGTCTACCATCTGTTATAATCAGCCATGAATATTGCAGTGGCCCCAGCCCTTTAAATGGCATATATACCCTATGGATGTCGACATGCATGGGAGAAGTTATGTGTGCCAGAGATGCACTCTGTGTGCGTTTACAGTTGGCCCATTGATTTATAATTAACGCCGGGGTTACTGCTCCAGCACATACACAGCTGGCCCGCTCTCTGGGGTCACAGCAGTGTGTGTGTGTGTGTGTGTGTGTGTGTGTGTGTTTCTTCTTGTATGAGTATCTGTGTGAGGCCCAGTTTGAGATTTATACCTTGGGACTGAGGACATGTTTGCAAAATGAGGACATTTTTGCCCCCGTCACTTTCAAAAGGCTGTTTGAGGGCGAGGACTCTGGTTTTTGGGTTAAGAGTAAAATTAGGTTTCAGTGTGTCTGTGTATTTGTGAATGAGTGCAAACGAGCATATATTGTGCCGAGCATATGTTCCTTTTTAAATAGGTTTATCTTTGAGTGTTTTTTTGCATTTGTGAGTGTTCATGTAGAGAGTTACCATGGTAACCTATTTAAAGGTCCCTGCAGACCACAGACACTTCAGCCCCATCAAATGTATTGATTACAGTGCCCATGTGAATTAGTTGGACACATACACACACATCCATACATTCCAGTCAGCTGCTAACACCACTAGGCTGCACTCTTGCTTACGTGAAATGATTTGTCTGTGAATTTTTCTGCTTCAGTAATGACACTGGATCTCTTCAAAGGTTTATATTCAACTTCCTGCACACAGACACATCAGGATCAAAGAGTTTTGATTGCATGAATCAACTCGGTCATTGTTTTGAATTATTATGTAAATGTGAATAAACCATTTTAATTGCACTTAACAATTACAGCTATAGCACATAATGAGACATTTGCCAATTTAAATCCTAATCCTGAAATAAAGTTAAAATGAATTTGTCTGTAAAAAACAAACAAACAAACAATAGTATTTAAAAGGGCTACATGTAAGACAATGTGTTGGGGGGGGGGGGGGAAACCCAGTGTGAGGTGAGTATTGACAATTGTTCATGCCATTTAGTTATATTAATATCGTATGATGTGCTTGTGGGCACATGTGTCCTGTAGCTGCAGGCCCACTGGTCTTTACTACACACTGTTCAGAGAAACAATGTTTCCTTGTTTAAAGCAGCAGCATGACTCTGACCCCTGACAGTTATACAGAGCCCCTGTGTCTCTATTTGCTAAACTGTATGTTATGATATAAGCTAGGGTGACCTCTTTACTGTAGAAAACAGTCAATTGGGCAGCTGTGGCTGAAGGGTAGAGCGGTCGTCCTCCAACCAGAAGGTCAGCAGTTCGATCACAGTCTTCCACATCTGCATGCCGAAGTGTCCTTGGGCAAGATGCTGAACCCTGAATTGCCCCTCATAGAAAAAAAAAAAAAAGTGCTACAAATAGATGCACTGTGTGTGTGTGTGTGAACTGTACAGTGCTCTGAGTGGTCAGCAAGACTAGAAGAGCTTTATATATAAATACAGAACATTTACCATTTATTTATCACATATCTGCAGATAATACTTAGGTTTGGAAGTTAGGTGACCTTAAACTTGAGTTCACCCCTATTTAAGGGCTAATTTAGCCCATTTGTTCACATTGTGGTCAGTCTACATCATTAAGTTGTGTTGCTCTGAAAACAACATCTTAGGAATCATTGCAATTAAAAAAAAAAAAAAAAAAAAAAAAAAAAGTATATATTTATTCACCATAATATCGGTATTGGCATCTGCCTGCAAGAAATCCATTTTAGTCAGGCTCTAGTGTGTATATCTATAATACGTAATCAAATAACACATTTGCATATATTCACGTTTCTAGAGTCACAGCATGCTGCTTTCCAAATTCCATCCCCAATTTGGGTCGCGTAAGCTTGAGAACAGCAGTTCTGACCAATGACAGAGCTTCTTTTTTTTTTTTTTTTTTTCTGTGACTTTTATAACCTACAGTTTTTAGGCTCCTTTGTTTAGATTGCATTTAAATCATCACTTTAAGAACACACTCTTACACATTCTTATCAAATGTTGAATTCTTTGCATTTATCCAAGGCCAGATTAATTTAGAAATTATCCTGGTAAAACCATTGAGATGTTCCTCCGTGTTGTCTGGGAGCAGAGGGCAGCTGGTAAGCTTCTCAGTGAGGTTGAGCTTACTGGTAAACACGATGCGTTCCCAGTGGCCAAAGAACTGCTAATGTGCCACTGACACTGGAGGCAATGCAGGTTCTGTTCCTGGCCAAGGAGAGGTGGACTAGCTTATCCCCCTTGCAAGGATTCTTGATGGAGTCATGAAAGTGTATCTATCCGACAGGTGCTTTATGATTCATGGCTCATGAAGGCTTATGATCACGTCCCCCAGAGACAATGAGAAATTGGATCTTGTTCACAAGCTTGGTTATGGTTTGACCATAAGAGCTGTGCAGTGTAAAGACAGTTATGCAGGCACAGTGTCATACTGAGATCGTGGAGAGGGAGCTGAGCTCTTCATTTACCAATGTTTGATCCAGTCACTATCTATGGTCTCTAACTATGGGTCTACAAGTTTCTTAGGTTGGTTGAGTTTACCCCAAGAGACAATACAAAACATGTATATGGATGGATATTTAGATATAAAACTATAGAACAATTGTGAACTATACATGTTTGGATCTTTGGGAATATTCTGACTCTAAATACAGTGGAAACCACTTATAGTGATCAGGTTTGTCCTGGGCCAAATGAATCACTATAAGTGGTTGATAACTATAACCGCATTGGTGGGCTTCTGTATTAGGGTTGTGCTGAAAGGCAATGGAATTGGGGATTGCAGATGGTCAGAGTGATCAGTGATAGCTTAGCAATATTAATAGGATATTTTGTTTATTTTCCCATTTAAAATTATTAGTAGGGCTTAACGATCATATCTGTGTGCGATTGGACAGGGGGACTATAGGACGAGGTGAAGATCGCCTAACACTATTCTGTATGATGTTCCCATGAATTACTGACAGCCTTGGGAAAAACATGTATGAAAAGACCCAAAATGAACACTGTAAGGAGACTACCTGATCACATAACAGAATTATACAAACACTATTTGTATAGGAACATTTCTGTCCCAACTTTTTGAGATATATAACAGGTTGATTTGTATAAAACCAGTTCAGTCCTTAATGATTTCCAAGACTGAACAATCCCACACATTTGTCTGGTTCTTCAAGTACAAATATATAAAAGAATAAAACATAAGGGTTTTTACAACCTAAATTATTATTAAATGATCTCATCAACACCAAAATTAAGAGCGCATACCTGATTGTCCACTTTAAGAACATTGCACCTGGTCATAGATTTTAGCACTCCACAGATCTTGTATGTGAAATCTTGCAATTTTAAAGTGGGGAAAAAAAATCCTGGATCCCTTAAAATAATCTGTCCCAAAAGCGGATGGGTTCTCTCTTGGCCCGTAACCCTACTTTTCACCAAGTTTCTATAAAATTCTGTATAATTTGCACAATACTGTTAATAAAGAGACTGAGGTGTTTCCTGTTAGAAAATGAGTAGAAATACATGTTTGTGTGCTCGAGTGCATGACCTTTTTGGTGACATCAGAATAACACTATCCGAGCCTCACTATTGCTCAACTAGACACGCGCACAGTGAAGCCCAGCATGACCACTTAATCCCTCTCAGTCCCCACTCTCCACTCTGCATTGCTCTGCACTCACTGTTTACCCTCTCTGCCTTTCCTCTGTCCCACTCCCTCTCTTAATCTCTCCCTTTCTTTGTCACTCCTTTTCTTTTTCCCTTTACCTTCTCCACTTTCTCTGACCTGTCATCTCACCATCTGATCTCATCTGCTCCCTCTTATAAGGTCATCTCTGCTCTCTCCACCGCTGTAATTTATCAGGGAGCGAGGGCAGTAAAAGGCCCCCGCTTCGTGATTCATCTCTCCATCGGGAGGTGAAGGGCCCCGGTGTGTGAGGTGACACACTGGATTAGGGTGTTGCATTCAGTCTAGATGTGGGGTCCTCGGCAGGGGTTCCTTGGGGGGGCAGCTTTTGTGAATTGTCGCCCACTGATCTGTCATGGCCAGCCAAAACACATTTCAAGGCCCTTTTGATCCACCCCAGCACTCTCCACAGGCAACACACTCATGCACACCACATATGAGTGTACAAGCACATTTGTGCAAATGTTTTAATAGGGTTGCCCGGGGGCTTGGCAGGACAATGGCAGCATACCATCGGACGGACATTCCACTGTGTTCCCCTGAAAATTTGCTTTCAAAACAGGTCTGACAAAGAAAGAGAAATACATTAGCAGCTCCGGAGAATATAGGTGAATAAAATGTTACTTAACAGAAAGATGATCTTTAGAATAATGAACACAATTGTAGATTTCTTTTATCTATAAATTGCCATTCAGGCCATTCACTACAAATACTTGTGAACAATTCCTTGAGCATCTTTGACATCTTTATTGTCTGGCCACTTGGTCCTTTAAGGGGCTATTCTGAAGCTTTTGATCATATCACATGATCTTCATCAAATAAGCAGACAGAGGTTGTCCATTATCAAACCGCTGTAAATGATCACATTTCCAGTTTTTCCTGTCTATGTCTATGATTCCACGAGAACTACACAAAGTCCATCTGCAGATGAGGGTCATGTTCAGCTTGATGGACTTTGAGGTGACAATAACCCAGGTTTGTTATGTTTTGGGAATAAAATAAATCAATAAATTGGAAGAAAGTACTTTAGGGCCCATGCACTGATAATGCGAGGACCCTATTTGAATTGCTTCAATTACTACTGAACGTAACATGAACATAAAAATCATATTTTGGACATGCTCAAAGACTCATGAAACATTCAAAAGTGGTGGAAATGTACATATTCTGGAGTTATTTGAAATGGGTAAGGCAAAATGGCTCCACAGCGCCCCCTAAAACCCCTTTGTTGTGTTTCATGATTAGTGGGTTTGCATGAAGTGACATGTTTATCCTTCTTGTGGTGAACGCGAAAAACAGGTCTACTTCGGCCAGTCCATGTCCGGCCGCTGCCCACAGCCGCTCCTCACCCCACGTGCACAGTGCCGCTTGCAGCCCTAGTTATGGTTTGTTTTGGTACTTGTAACGCAATATGGGCCAAGTTATGTGGACACCCCTCCCAGTTGATTGGTTTAGCTGCCTCGGTCACAGGCATTGCTGACAAGTGCATACACACCTCCACAGGGCCACGCAGTCCCTATTGATCAACAGTTGCTGTAGAGATGAGCGGTTTTACAACTCTGTCGAGTGTTTAAGTCCATTTTTCAAATCTCCCTTCTTTCTGTCTAATTTTCTCAGTAAGCTTGTATCCCAAAGAGCTATTTAAAGAAACACCAGCTATATAAATAATATGCGCTGCGCACATCTACTTACAATATAAGTGGTGGAGTGTGGCTGTATGCAGTAGGACATTTATTCATTTATTGTTTTCAAACCACACCATGGTTTGTTGCTGTCTTGTACATAAATATTGTGCAACACTGTGTCTGCAGATTGAGCAGAGCACCAGAAACTGTGTTTGTCTGTACGAGAGGTGTTCAGGGCCGCAGTATTGTGTTTGGACAAGCTCATAGCCAAAATCACAACTACACAAGATAAAGTGAAGGGAAAGACGGCATGTGTATGGTTGTGTTGCACAACAATGAAGCGAGAGATGTTGTGCGGTCAGCTGAAACGGTTTCCGTGTAGATACTGAATGTATTTACCTACATTTCTATACATAGATGTATGTTACCCACACAGTGACATACTTAGACGTGTGCATACAAGGTGTCTGATGTGTATTTGAAGCTTGTCCATGTAACCTTGTGTGTGTGTGTCCGTGTGACTTGTGGCCTAAAAGAGCCCTGGTGTACTTTAAGGTGCATTACAGGTCTCAGGCTAATCCGCAGTGATGGCTAAAGTGCTCTGTGTCGACCACAGGAGACCCTCTGAGTGTGTGAGTGTGTGTGTGCATGTGCGTGAACCCCTGCTTTTGGGGGGCAGCATAGAGATGACAGCCTATGATGTGTCCACCATACGCATTATTCAGCATAAATTTTGTATTGGGCCAGGACTCTCCCTTTGCACATGTGAATGTGCAGAGTACGGTGAGATGGAGGCAGGGAAGAAGAGCTTTTGAGTTCAGTGGAGGACAGGATGGGGGCCGAAGAGCAGGCAGAGGGGGAGTTAAGATACATGGAAGAGAGAGGAAGGGAGAGAGATGGAAGGAAAGGAGAGTAGAAGCAATATGAGTATGAAAACATGAAATCAGGAGGTGAAATTAGTGTGATGGAGGATATATAGGTGGAGGTGGAGTGGTAGAAATGCAGGGTCACAGTGTGTGTGTACAGAGAGGTAGCTCTGTGACTTTATGTTTCTCCTGCATTTGTTATCGCAAATGTTTCATGTTCTTTCTCTTTCGGCTCTCCCTCCTTATGTCCAGGCACTGTTATGCTTAAATGTCAATGGTACACACAGGCTAGCTATCTGAAGGTGTGTGTGTGTGTGTGTGTTTGTACAAGTGTGCATCTGCAGAGAAAGCGTATGTGTATGTTGTTATCAACGATGATATGTTAGAAATGTGTGGCTGTGTACATGTGTTTTTTTGAATGGCATGTAGTCCATTACGGCATCTACATGCTGTGTGTGTGCTGTAAATGCATATGAACTCAGATCGTGTGTGTGTGTGTGGCACTGGGCTGTTGAGGTTAGTCCAGGCTGCAGCGGTGGTGGAGACCTATTTTAATTCTTAACTAGATGGCCATGATTTATTAATTTGCGTTTGAAATAACAATTACCGTGTCAGAAGGGATCAGGCCAAAACCTTAATTGCAATGGAAAACACACTTAATATGGAACTTGCCCCAACCAAAGCACACGCATGGCATCCCCAACAGACCCGAGAAGATGTCTCTCCGACTTCACCCGTGACTGTACATTACACAGTAAGTACGTAGACCGGAGCATGAATGTCAATGCTTCTTCTGCATTAAATTGTATGAGTTATATGTTGCCACATGTGCATAATTCAGCAACAGTCTCATCATAACATGAACTTTAATCCCTGTTATTCAAACACGCTGCAGCTTTATTCTATTTTTTTCTTTGTTTAAATGTTTGATATGTAGCATTTTATGCTCCGATTTACCTGATGTATCAGGATCAAACGCCACAACCCTTTTATATTTTCAGATGTCAGCTGTGTCGGATTAGATGAACGTAGGCTCTTACTTTCTTGCCATGATTTGACAGAGAGACAGGGCAAACTAGATGCTGGTCCTTGCCCTCTTTCACGGATGGTGTGACGTACACTATAGGTGATGAGGAAAAAGAAGCCAGGGAGAGACGTCGCTGATCCAGCTGACGGGATCAGCAACATCATTCCTTTTTCAATTTGCTGTGTGTGTAGTATCGCTCTGTGTCTCCGTTGGTCAGGGTCAACAGCATGGAACATGCTCTAGAAGTTGCAAAAACTAGGTGAGAAGGGGAAACGGCAAAAAAAAAAAAAAAAAAAACTTGTGTCAGGGGCATCATGACGTGTCCCTGATGATGTGTCCATCGTCTTCAACAATGATTTTCTTTTATCCTTCCATCATCTTTTATTGGGAGGAACTTCCAAGGAGCATTTCTCCATTGTCTCCTTCTCCGTATCTGAGCGGAGAAGCAAGCGACCGAGCAGTTAAAAGCGAGCGTATCAGAGGATAAAGAACATGTTCAAAGAGAAGTTTGGTTTGCAAGCTTGGCATATGCAATTAATTAAGATTCAAAGCTGGTCATTTTCCCCACCGTAGACACAGAATTATAGAGAGTCTGAGTTTACTACAGACACAATCTGACATGTACAGCTTCTTGCTCAGACAGATTCTTGATCAAACATTTTATTGATCAGACAGGTTCTTTTTTTTTTTTCATTCATCTTTCTTGTTTTCTCCATTTTAGAACTGCATATTGCTGTTTAAATGATACAGGAACACATACAGTAGGGATGCATACCTGCAGTTTTTCCTTAGAGTGTCCATTCCCTTACTGTAGTGCAAAAATAAAGATAGATGTATTGATTTTAACATGCGACACATATCACCTGCGACACATATCACCTGCAAACATTTCTTTCTTCTACGTAACATAAAACCACTAGAATGAGGATATGTATCTAATTTGGGGCAGTTGGTTAGCATTCATCTTTATGAGGATCACCCACTATCACTTACCGGCCCTTAAACAACTATTTCCTTCTCCAGTCGTGGTGCATGGTTGCTAATGGCATCCGTAATGAGGCTGACCCGTAGGCCTTGTCTAATTTACAGAGCCTGTTAAGTGACTCAATGATTTTAAAGGTAATCTTTAAAAGCCACGTAAAGCTCGGAGGAAGTTGTCGGGAGCTGTGCGAGAGAGGGGAGCTGGGGCTGCGGAGCTTTTAAAGAGTTGGAGAGGAGGAGCAGCAGTGAGACTTTTCAATGACTTACTTGTGATGAATCGTACTTTTGTATTATCTATACTCTGTCAAAGACCGCGTAGAGAGGAATGTTTCCACTTTTTAAAAAAGTGTGTGTACATCTCTGCTTGCTTTTCTGTCACACACACACACACACACACACACACAAACACATACTCAGAAATACTCAAATATCCCCTTTCCTTTCCTCACAACTCTCTTCTCTGTCTCTCCTCCTTCTGTACTTCTGAAGGAATTCTCCATCCATCTAATTCCCCTCCTGGTTCCTTTATATTGAGGCTGGGCCCCGCTCGTATTCCATGTCAAAGGCTTTCTCTTTTATTGAACATCAAATCCTCTGTGTCTCGCCTGGCTCTCTCTTCTCCCTGCTCGACACTATGCATATTCAGGAGCCGCGGCCGCAATATAAGGCCGGCTGGTCCTCCAAAATCCGCGATTGTGGGCATTAGCGTTGCAATAACACTACATGAATAGCCGGCACGCTCTATATTTAGGTGTTAAGTCAACCGTGCTGTAGCCAAGATTGAGAAGGCTGGATGGAAGTGCGTGGGGAGACTTTTCTCCTGTCTGGTGATAGATCCTCTCCGTTCCGTCTTTTTTTAATTCTCCCTCTGTATCTGTTTCAGATGCTGCCTCTCTTGGATCTGGGGGTGGCGCTCGGTGTCCAAAAGTTCCAGCGGAGCTTGAGATGTTTTGCTGTGAGGAGCTGCCCCACTGTGACACTTTGCGTACTGATTTGAGCTCTGCTGCTGACTTGAAGGGAGAAAGGAGGAAAGACCTGACTGCTGTAATTGGGCTTTAATGTGCTTGGCTATGTCAAAAACAAAAACCACAGTGGAGATATAATAAAAAGTATAAAAAGTCAGCTGCTTCTCCGCATCTTGGTTATTGACTTTATTCCTTTAGTCCAATTACTTGTGTCATATGGAGTCAAAGACATTCTTAATCATTACATTATGATGTTACGCATTCACACAATATAACCTTTTCATTTACTGTAATAGTACGTCCTACCAATAAATCCAGAAATCTCTTTGTGACAGTTTTCCAGTTTCCTCGACTACCGCACATCCCATCCACTCAGGTTGTTGTATCCAGTTTTGAGCTTGTTGTTGCTTTGCAGCTCAGTGATTTCCGAACATTGACAGGGATTCAGAGATTTCTAGAGCCAGTGTTTGTTTTTTCTCTTCTGGGTTACTGTACAAACATGGTGGACCCGCTCCTGATATAGGTATGAGTTGGTGAAGGTGAGACATCGTGCCTCTTTCCTCCTGTGTGTTGCACTTCCTTGTTTTGTCTTGGTCTGCCATGCGAATAGGCTGATCATCAAGACAACCCTGTAATAATGCCACACTCAGTGTTCCATGGGTGTGTCAGTAGAGCTGGACTTGTACAAAGGACATATGTACCTGCAGCTGATAATCAGCCTAATCTGCACAGGCACGATAAATATTCAGGGTTTTTGTATTTTAAAAATATACTTTCTGTCTCTGCCTCTTGGTTTCATCACTTTGCGACAGATTCCATTCATGATCCTATCTAATAATGCATTCACACCAAAAGTGAAGCAAATATTGATGATGATGAGATTACATACAAACTGAACACATCGACGCAAATTTTGCAGCTCTCGCTCTAGGTGACGAGACATGATGAGTCACAAAATTCACACCATTTGAGTCATGAGAATTTTTGGTGATGTCATGAATGCCAATCAGTTAAGAGTGACACCCACTGGAGACAGGTGCTGGTGAGCAAACACCAACAATCCTGTGGCCAAACTCAGGTGATTATACACTGATGGAAACATTATCATGAATATTATTCCCTTCCTGCCATTAGAAACCTCTAAATCCTTCTCACTGCTCCTTTAGGGCACAAGCCTTTGACAATATCACTGATGAGATCACCAAAGGTCATTCTCCAGCTCCACACTAGTGTTTTGACTTTGCTAAATGGTCTGAATGGCCATCAAAATACACCATGCATGTCACTGTCCTATTATCTATTTATGCAGTTAACTTTTACTAAACTTAAGTAAGTTTAGTAAAATATATTTTTTCATATCCCTCCTCTCCAACAACAAACAGTGTACCAGGCTTTACTATGCAGTCACTTGACATCCATGAAATAAATCGGGAAACTGAGATGTATGTAATATTGTGATTCATATTTCTACACTTTTTAGTGCAGTACAAATGGTCAACAATACATATTCTGCATAATATATATATTCTTCCGATACCGGTCCCCAAGGTCTGTGCCTCTGTTCCTTACCTGTGAATTTTACCATCCCTCTGCTTGTTCTACGAGTGGGCCTTGTCAAAATATTGTTGCAGTCTATTCCCACTGTTGCCGCCCTCCCTTCAGGTCCCATTTGATGTGATGTAAAATGCAGAGGGAGACAGAAACTGAGAGAAAAAGAGGAGCTACTGTACACTTCTGTAGAAGTGAAAATAAAACAAGCATGGGAAGTAGAGAGGAAGTGATTGAAGGATGCACTAATGACACAGGATTAAAAGACTGAGATGGGAAGGAGGGTGAGGAGGAGGTAAGAATGAAAGGGTGAAGAGAAGAAAGTAAGCAAGGCAGAATGGGGGAAATGAGTTGAAGGATTACGAGACTTCAGGAAAACTTCCGGAAGAAATGACAAAAGGACGAAGTAGAGTTGGAAAAAGGGAATGGAAGTTTGAATAAGGACAAAAAGGGAAAAAGCAGAAATGTGGATGGAGTGAGACGGAGAAAGAATGGAGGTAAAAAAGTGAATTACAAAATAGTAGAAAAAGAATGAGAACTGGAGCGGAGAGGGATTGCAAAAAATACACTGGAAAGAGAATAAGGGGATGACATTCAAATGAGCAAATAATAAATATTGGTAAAAAGAAAGAAAAGAAAGCATAAATGAAAGCATAAATGAAAGAGCAGGAACAGTAAAAAGAGAATTAATGATTGAAAGTGGGGGAACACAGTAAGAAAATGAAGGAGGGATGGGAGGAGAGTGGGATGAGTGGATGGATGCAACCATAAATGTAGGGGAAGGATGAGGAAATAGATGAGGAGGGAAAAATGGAGGAGAGCGAGTAAGGCAGAAAAAAAGGAGAGGAGTGGAAGAGAA
Source organism: Paralichthys olivaceus (assembly GCF_024713975.1). Taxonomy (NCBI): domain Eukaryota; kingdom Metazoa; phylum Chordata; class Actinopteri; order Pleuronectiformes; family Paralichthyidae; genus Paralichthys; species Paralichthys olivaceus. The sequence continues at coordinate 3,822,438 of NC_091106.1, forward strand.
AGAGCAAGAAGGAAATTAAGAAATTAAGAAAATAACAAATCCAAGAATGTAGGATAATTATTTTAGTGCACTTATCTGTTCAAACTACATCCTACTAATGTGTGTGTGTGTGTGTGTGTGTTGCAGCATCCAGCAACCTGGCATGGCTTTTTAATTCTACTGAGTAAATAATGCATCCACCACAGTCCATAATTTATGTAAGTGGACATGCAATCACTTCAGATTATCGTGCACAATGCCCCTGTGTGTGTGTGTTTGTACATTTGTGTGTATGTGTGTGTGTGTACATTTGTGTGTGTGCATGTCTGTGAGCCAAAGGAATAGCTAAAACATGACAGGTCACTGACTTTCTCCTACTGTAGCTCTTTCCCACTTTGTCTCTCTTGGCTCCTTTTATTCCCTCCTCTTGCTTTCTCTCAAGTTAAAGGGGGAAAAAAAGTTTTACAAAATAAAAGATCTTTTTATATTTAATGTTTTGCATTCAGGCAAAGGGGTATATGAACATGCTCCAATGTTATCTTTTATTTAATTCGTTAATGTTAAGAAATAATATAATATTCTATTCCCACTCATTGGAGTGCATTGCGATTTTGGGCACTTCATCATATTGTGGCATCACTGATAGAGAATTGTAATAGACACTAAAACATTGCATTGTTGGCCTTGTGTTTCTTTAAAGCTGCTGCAGCTGTGAATGATCCAATGGGTGTATCTCACTGCAGCTTTCAGCTCCCAGTCATCTTAGGTGAGTTTCTACAAGCTTTGCACACCTGCCTGGACACTTTATCACACTCTCCCTGGCAGATCCTCTCAGGCTCCATCAAATTGTCTGCGAAGCATCTGTGAACTGCCATCTCCGGGTTTCTCCACAGATGGTCCGTGGGGTTTAAGTGTGAGGTTTGGCAGGGTCACTCGAGGACAGTCAGCCTGAAGTCCTGCAGTTTGTCCTGGAGCCACTCCAGTGCTTCTTTTGGCTGTGTGCCTCAGGTCATTGTCACACTTAAATGTGCTCTGTCTCAGGACAAGTTTCCTTTTTTCAACCCTGGAAACGTTTCCAGGGTCATTCCATGGTATGTTGCTACAACCACCTTGTGTAACCATTGGGATCTGGAGGAGTTCCCACATGGTTACATTGTTGTCTTATCACACCAGTGAATAATTTTCCTCATGTGCTGACAATTTTGCTAACACCAAACAGGCTGTCATATGCCTTTTGCTCAGTGCAGCACCTCCACCATAAAGGCTTGATTGATGGAATGCTGCTAAGATGATTTTCCCATTTCTGAAGACACCTCCTGAAGCTCTGATAGAGTGACCATTGTATTCTTGGTCACCTCGAGGAGTAAGGAAGAATCAAGGCTCCTTTTATCCAGTTACTCGATGTGACTTACTTTATTTTATTATCACTGAGGAATATGTAGAGCTTGGCAAATGGTTTTATACATTTGATCACTGCTTCACCAAAATTCTATCACAGAGGTCTACAAGAATTCAGAGCTTGGGTTTTTTTCTGACATGCACTGTGAATAGTGGGACCTTATATTCACGGGTATGAACCTTTCTTAACTATGTTAACAATCCATTATGCCACTGGTGGACTCCAGTCAAGGTCTACACACTCATGTCAAGGATAAAAGAAGCAAACAGGATGCACCTGTCTTCAGTTTAGAGCCACAGCAAAGGGTCTGAATAGTTTTGTAGATAAGTCTTCATTTTCAAATTCAAAATTTGTAGACATTTCTAAAAACATTATTTGAATTGTCATTATTTTTATAAAAATAAGACATTGCAGATGCATTTTATACATTTTAAATTAAATGTACAACACATCAAAGTAAAATGTTCTACAGCGACTGTATTTTCTATATTAGTAAAAGTGTAATTAATAAAGAAAACTGTTTGTTGCAACTTGTTTGCAGAGTCTGCTTCTTCACCTTATATGACAACTTTATATTTACATGGAGGGGGTCCTCTCTATGGAGGCCGCCATGTTTTTTACATTAGTCCAGACTGGACAAACTAAACACCTTTTGAGTTTTTATGACAATTGAAGCTGCCACAGTTTATTTTTCATGTTTGGAAGGAGAGGGTGAGGTGAGGGGTGTTGAGCTGCAACATGCATTTTCAACACTAGATATCTAAAATTCTACACACTGTACCTTTAAATACTTACATTCGTTTGGGCTTTTACCAACTGTTTGCTCTGGTTTGTAGAACTATCATTGGACAAGGATCATATATGATTAGAGTTTGAGTTTAAAAGGCAGATAATTAGAAGTGCATTATATCGTTTATATTTGAATAAACTGTTTCTTGATTTATTATCTGTCAGAACATCTGATTTAAAGCTGTGAAGCCTTTGATTAATAAAAAGATCCCATACTGTTCACGTGATGTCAGAGTCAGTCTATCTTGAGGAGTCCAACCAATTTGACTTAATACTTCAAAACAACGAACTACTTCCTAACCAGAACAAATTGCCCTGAGGGCTCCATGTCCAGTCTCACTCCCAACGCCAGCTTCAGCCCACCATCACACATTCCAGGGCTATTCCAGAGATAGCTCTCCACTGGGTATTTAATTTAATCCAGACCAAATGCTAATAGGGCTGTTTGGTTACTGGCCATCTGCCTGGGCTGCCGGTCAACTATGGCAAGCTGTGCCGAGCTGTGTGGTGCCGGGCCTCTCTGCCAAAGTCTGAGCTGCCCAGAGACCACTTCATAACCAGAGGACACTTCACGGCCAATCATCCACACTTACTGGGAACAGACTCCATAGCGGGTAATATGATCAAATTGATCTTTTCATGATTTTGGGGGCAGCTTGTCCATCTCTCACTCCCACACCATTAAAATCAATATCAGAGGATGTCTTGAAAATTGAGCACTTGGCTGTCACTAATATAGTTAGCACTGAACATTTATTTATCCGAGGGAAGTCAACTCAGCCAGCTCTTCAAACACTATAACACATCTCCTCATGGGACTTGTACACTACTGTACAATTATATGTGTTTACTTTGGGCTGGGGGGCCGCTCTGATGGGCTCCACTGCCAACTTTGACCCACCATACTTCACATAGATGTGCACGGACAATGTTTTCCTGTATAATGGAGTATTAATAGAAACATTATAGATGGATATGTATATTTGCTGTTACCTCTAATAAGAGGCTTATGTTTTAGCTGTTTCACAACCTTTAAGTTCATCTGATGGGTTCTTATTTTTCACATTAACTGTGTGCCTAATTCTATGCATTTCCTTTTTTGGCATAACACTAACTATCATTTAATATTTGTGAGGACTCATTGTGCATTTGGGTTTGTATTAAATTATTCCCAAGATGTATGTTAGATAACCTGACTTTTTAATGTTAGCATTAGTTCTCACAAGATTATGGGGATGAGGTAAGAAGCTCAGACTTCTGGGGGCAACTTTTTTGTGTGGAAAAGGGCCAATTGAGCTGGTTCAGGCATCTGATCAAATTTCCTCCTACTACTCAAGTAATTTGTGCCACAGGATTATTTGTGTTTACCCAAGCTACCTGTGAATATTCACTGTTCTTCCCCAAAAACAAGGAGAGGGGGATCACTGGCTAAAGTGACTATGCCGTTATTGCCAGCACTGTTGTGTGTGTATTTGTTGTTTGAGCACACAGCTCAGGGAATTTCTGTCCTCTCCTGTAGATGCATCGATGGCTGTCGTTTCCACTACTACCTCAGGCTGACCAGTGGTCGGTTTATTCTCCTGCTTCCTTGGGTTGGTTTCAGGGTCGGTGTCCAGTAAATTTCATTCTCAGTGCTGATTGGCACAGATTTTGCGTTTTTTGCTCAAGTTCAGATATTTTAGCTTGAAAATAGACACGAATGACATGAATTTTGTATCTATCTTATTGCACCATTTGCGATGCCCAGTGCAAGAGACTCTACCTACTAATACCAGAGGCACTATCTTACTCTAAATATCTAACTAAATATTGTTGGGATGTTGGGATCTTCGGACTACCATGCACAACGTGACTCCGATGGAAATTTCAAAATGGTGTTTCACACGTGTTGTTTCACTCTGTGATTGACAGTGCCACAGACAGTGCCAATAATGTCTGACTGTTGGATCTGAAGTGATAAATCAATCATAAAGTCATTTTGTGATACGACTGTTATTAAGTCCAGTGATGTAAGTAGTGCTGGTGTCAAATATATGTTTTTTTCTTGTTTTAAAAAGTAGAAAATCTAAATGATCATGAAGGATACAGATTGTGTCTCAGCAGAAAAAAAATGTGATTATAATATAATTTATGAATTAGATCTGACTTTGTGGGGACAAGGTCTTTATACTGTTAATACTATACCTGGTGTCCATACTTTTTACTGACACATACTGTGCCCATGTGTCAATGCTTTTATGTAGTGTTACCTCTCCACAATCTAACCTTGACCCTGTGATACATGCCAACCCTTCAGCACTTAGTCGGCAATGTTATCCTGAAAAAAGCAAAAGTGTCTTGCACTTAAGAATAAATCTCCAACTGGTCCTTTTTCATTCAATATGCAGAACAATGAATTCATCCTCAGAGGGATGGAGAGCTGTGCATCTTTTGTGTTTGTTTCGTTTGTTGGGTGGGGGATGCAATTCAACAGACTTCTGTGCTCACATAGCCTTATCTTTTGTGTATTTTGGCTTCTTCCTGCACTCTGTCTCCAAACCTTGTCCTCATTATCCATTCTCCTCCAGCATAATGGTACCCACGTTGTTTAACTTCTTCAGCCCAGGAACCAAATTTAGAAAATCCTGTCTCACTCCAGGACCTGGTCTAATGAGTACTAGCTCTTATTGTACAAACTAGTATTCTTTGCATGTGGGTACTCAGAAACATGCTCCCTAGCTATTTCAGGTCCCGACCCACCCTATAGTTTCAGAAAAAACTTGCTTAAAGACACATAATGGTTACCAAGAAGGTGCATCACTATATCTGTTTGATATATCCTCTGTGTGTGTGTGTTGCTACACAGGCTCTCACTATGTGTTTGTGTGGGAGTGGGGCTCTGACCTTTAACGTATGGGGGCATCTTCCAGCACAAACTACTGCATTAATTGCTCTGAAGTGAAATCTATGTTAGGACATCATTAACTAAAACTATGCTTGCCTTTATAATTGATATAGAACATTGCCCTCATTCGCTCTGACGGCCATATTGCTGGAGGCACTCCTGTATGAAGATGGCCCTCCTTGTCTCAGACGCCCACTCCATCCAGCACAGGTGACCTCTCACCTCGAGAGGGCGAGGGTCACAAACACAGGTGTGCTGCAGGGATTGAAGCTTGACATGTTCTCCATCTCAGCTGGGTCAGATAGGATGTGTTGTTTCTCCCCTATCAATTGTCTCGTTTTAGCTGTATTACCTATTCTGCTAATTATGAGACACAAGGTTCAACCTTTGAATGTTTAATGGCTGTAAGCTACTCCATGACTGAAATATGAATTTGTATAGGAGTAAGCTAAGATGATTTTATTTTTCCACACAGCAGAGGTTAAAGAGACAAAGGAGAGAAGAAAAAAAAGTTTCTTTTTTCCACACATGATCTATTGTGACTCTTTGCATTGCTGCAAAGATGAAGGTGGGGAAATGACAGACAGCCACAGTATAAACAAGCACGGGAGAAGGATGACGAATATTACCTTATGTTTATGCTACAGTCGCTTTTTCTAGGGGGCTGTGACACAAGCCTACCCTTAATACCTCGGTGGAACTCATTACCCAAGACACCTTTGGGAAATTCATTTTCATATATCTACACAATCTCAATTAGACCACTTAATTGATATCTTTATTTGCTTAATTGGTGGATTTATTTCTCACTGGGAGAAAGGGAAGCGTAAATGTAGGAATCCCACATTCTTTCATCCCCTCGTTATTTTCTTCATGTCTAGGATGTCACAACAAATTCGATGGAATTTTGATGAAGAGTGAATAAGGCATTTTATCACTGCGTTTTTCTTTTTTTTTCAGTCAGAAAAGGTGAGATGAAATTCATTAGCTCCGTAACTGAATTATTATACCTCAGCATTACAAACAATTAGAATAATGACATATTACTGCAGGGGGTGTTTGATATTATCTTGATTATTTTTTTTTTTTGGCTGGTACAGGTGGAACTTGCTGTTTTTTGATAATCAAGATACGGTTTACTCAGAGGTCGCACTGTTGAAGCGAAGGAGGAGAATTCAAAACTGGTGTGAACGTGCCGTTGCATTTCACAGGAAGTGTAATTAGCATTTGTGATTAATAGGTGGACAGACAGCTCTGTGCCTAACAGCCCTCTCTGCCTCAGGTTAGAAAACAGCTTAGTGCAATTAAGCGCTGCAAGGTTTGGCCGTGAAGTGTTGCAGAGTAACCCCTGGACATGTTTCCTTTTCTGCTGGTGCCAGAGCCTCCTCTACAATACGCAGCAGCCAAGGCCTACTCCACAGTCTTTTATCCTCAGCGTGTAGTTTCACCCACTCCTATTGATTCTTTATTGACCTAAGGTGTCCTCCAGTGCCACCACTACTCATCCTCCCTCCTATCCACCACCACCGCCTGAGCCTCCCCCCGCCCTCTCCAAGTGCAAGGTGAAATGGAAGACCGAGCTTGACATTGATTTCTTCGCTGACTTTTCTCTCCCTCTCCCTCTATTTCTGTTCTCGCGTCGACCCTGCCTCCCCCTCTCGTGCGGCCAACCTCTCTGAAACGGCTGCAGCGCGGTGGACGCCTCGCTGCGGCGAGGAGAGGTGCTGAGGCGGTGTCTGAATAACAGCTCCTACATATGAAAAGAGAAGTAATTCTACCTCTGATCCACAACTAGAAGACATAATGGTGCAGGTTCAAAAGTACAAGAAAAGACTTGAGTGCCAGAGAGAGAAAAAACACATTTGTCGACTGGAAGGAAGCGTTCAGAAGGAGCAAGTGCCTACCAGTTAGGAGTTTTGCCATACAGTCAAAGATAACGCAGGAGGAGAAAGAAAAATATGTTTTAAAGCACGTGATGCAGGACTGGAAGTCAAGTCTGAAAAAACTGTGTAGATTCTGGCAGTATAACAATGATGATAAAAAAACAATCAACAATTACTCACATTGTCAAGCCAATTATAGCTCAGCCTATTTCCTCTATGGAAATGTGGGGAATATAATTACACAAACAAGGACATGCGCGCGCTCACACACACACACACATGCTTTGTCTCTCACACACAAAAATAATCCGCCCCCCTGGAAGGCTTACCCATACCCAATCCCCCCCACCCTGGCCCTTTGGACAGCTCATGAGAAACCAAATCTCTCAAATGGAGAAATAAACAAAACAAACAAAAATACACAAGATGAAAGAAGAGAGACAATAAAGAAAGAAGTGTCCCTGGTGGACTGTTCTATCCCTCCTCTTTGCTGTATTAGTTTTTTTTTTCTTCTCTTCTTATTATTTTATTTGTTTGTTGCCTGGCCATTCATTACATTTTCTCCTTCTTATTGTTGTTGTTGTTTGTGTCTTCCAGATCTTAGTAATTCTTAAATGGTTTCGACTCGTGCTTTGATCTCATTTAGAAAGTGAAAGAAGCCAAAGCTTTGGAAGTTATTTTGATTAGACTTTTATTAACTTCTGTCTCTGTTCCTAATACCCTCTCTGAAGAATTCACTGGAAATCCTGTGATACTGCGAGGAGAACAAACTAATAATTTTTGTGTGTGTGTGTGTGTGTGCACATGGGTAAGTGTGTCAAGAACAAATCCAACCAAACATTTGTTTTCTTAGGGGGCTGACACTTAACTAACCTAAACTTTAATTATATGGGCCAAAGTGCATATCGATTTAAGATGTAAAATCACTACTAAATATTTCTCATTGTTTGCATTTTTGCTATATGAAAATAGAGTTAAAAAAAAATTAAAGCATGTTTTCAGTCCATATTTTTGAATCAGAAAAGGTGAACTGAAATCCATTGGCTCCAAATTACAAAGATGAGGAGTAAACTCCTGCACCACCATGTTTGCACTCTATGGTACATGCACTTTATAGCTGTAAATGTTATGAACTGCTGACATTACTGTATACAGACACAAGAAAAAATATTTACCATTCAAAGGTGTAATTTGGTTTAAATATTTTTTTGTCTGTGTCTATGAAGTCTTTTTTGTCTCAACTTTTAGTATTTTCATGTTGGTGTTTCTAGGATCCTCTTTTTTTTACACACATCACTTAATCTGACACTTATTTTATGTGTGTGAAGCTTAGACATGTTTGTAAATATCCACTAAAGAAAATAAAGGGGCTGTTGAATTCCTGGAGTTTCATTATGTTTTTTTAATTTGCATTAAATGCTGATGCACCTCCGCATGCAGCATGAAAAAGTCAGCTTCAGCCCAAATTGTACGTGTTCCAGTTTCACCGACTTACATTTTGTATTTTGAAATTTTAGGTGTGAGGAAAAAAAGAGTGTGTAATATTTGTGCCACTGATGAGTCACAAACATATTCACAAACACAATAGCAGTGAGAGACAGTGAGGATGACAGTGAGGATGAAAGAGTGTGAGAGTCTCTGCAGTTCTGCGCTTTGAAATGAGCTACAGCAGCAAAGAATATTTCAACAGATTAAAGAAGGCATCTATCTATACATGTTATCTGTGAACCAATGCCTGTTATTACATATTTATATATTTCTTTTAGGTATTTTTTTTTTCATTTTATTTGATGAATGCTTATAATATAAAGCGGCATTAATGATTTAGTCCAAATATCCCGGAACAATATAAATTTGTATCATCAGCAAATTTGCACAAAGAAGAAACATTGCAAATGTACAAAATACAATCAATAAAATGAAATAAAACAGCAAAGGAGTGTGACCATAATATTTTACAACATTGAGATTTCAAGTGAAATTATTATGTTCATCTATTTATACACAATAAAAAATGTACAACACATTATATAAAGAATTCCATATATGAGCAAACATATGTACAACATTGATACATTTCCAGGAAATAGCCACATCCTTGTTCTCATCCTTGTCAGACATTGGCAAAAGCTGTGTTCCTTTCTATCAAACTTTTAGATATTAACCAAATAAATCCCAGCCACACAAATGAAAAACATACAACCATGAACTGTTACAAACTCATTTGAGCGGTGAGGGACAGAATTTAGTTTGCTTTGAGTAGAAGGTAGCACCTGACTGAACAACACATTTTCTCCTCAGGGCTTACTGTAGTTGTATGCACTGCTGAGACTGTTCAGTTCTTCAAAACCAGCGCAAAACTGTATAGTTGACTCGACTCGGCCTCTGCTCATAACAGTCCTCCTACAGACTCGCTGCCCTTGGCGCATCCCTTACATGCTGAACCGCAGCATGTTTACCGAATATTGCTGAGAAGACCACTGAGGGGCTCCGAGGTTTGAGTCAGACATTAAACTCAATGCTTGTTAGCCCGTGGATATCACTACTGACTCCTGCTGCCTGTGGACTTTGGAGACTAGCTACTGCAGTTTGATTAGGTCGCACAAATTGTAATGTTGCAGGTTCCATCAACATGGTGTTATGACCATAAGTTTAATAAAAAAACAGGGAGAGCAATGAATAATATTGTTTTATTTCCACAAGATACTGGCTCATCTTCACCCTTAGGGCTTGAAAGTTGCACAATACTCAATACTTGAGAACTCAACTCTTTTCCTCTCAAGAAACTATATATTTCAATCAATTAAAATAAAATACAAAAAAGCGCTGAATTAAAGTTCAAGCCAAACTTCCTTCATCCATGTTTATGTGCAGTAAGTAACAGCACAAATATTCCCTTTTTAAGATGTGAAGAGTCTTTGCTTCCCAGGATATGTATGACGGCCTAAATGGCCATTGCAGCTTATTAAAGCACCTTATTTGAACTAGATAATGTGACAGCGATAAGATCAATTAATGCTTGGCGATAACTGCAACTGCGAACCCATTGTTGTTTTGATGGCATTTCTGTTTGGTCTGGTAATGTATGTCCTATGGTGATAATTAAGACGCATGGCTTCAGAGGCAGGCATGCTGAATCAGAGGGAAGGCATTAAACCCAGACCTTTTGGCGATTAGCATCTCCGCTCCATCTCACCCGCCCCAAGCTTCAAGTGGATCTTTTGAAGAAGCCCAAATTGATTCCGCATCTCACCACTGCTGCTGTGCTCAACAATCATTTCTCGATGCCTTGATGTGTGTAATGTTTACAGAGCGTTGGTGAGGGAAAGCATCAAGCAGCAGATTGTGGTGGAGTGGGTTTTCTGTGAAGGTATAGCTTACACTCTGATCGCAGAGGTTTCTATAGAGTGACAGAACACTTTTTTTTTTTTTTTTCAACAATGGGGTTGAGCATTGTTGAAAAAAGAAAAGTGATAAGAACCCTTGAGCTCCTCCTCCTTCCCAATTACCATATTGTCTCTGTATCATTTTGAATATAAACATTTTTTTTCACTATATCTAACTTGTAATTGGAAATTTCCTAATTGAAAGAAGAATAAAGTTGAGGTCAAAGTGTTGTTGATACAAATTATTCATAATCTATTGCCTCATTCAGAACAAGACACGATGGGGTATCACAACTGGTTTTCCTTTCAGATGGTCACCAAACTTGACTTTTATTGCATTTCTGGTGTTCATAACTGTATTTTAGGATAATCTACATTTTTAGTCATGTCTATGTGAATATATACGCACTGAATATTTGGGCGGAACTGAGAATATTTTGAGTTCCACCAACTGTGAGTGTTTGAGGGTGGATAAAAAGGCAGTTTTTTGTTGTCGGCGTTGTTTGTAGAGCCCCTCAATCTGTTGTTTGCAGAAAGAAATCTCTAGTTTCAGTCATTTATATTTGTCTGAAAAAACCATTCAAACTTGTAGTAAAAGATTATCCCCATTTATGTAACATCATTACATGGACAACACGAGGTGGATGTTAGCACAATGGTGTCAAGTTGAGTGTCCTCACTCTCATTGTTGCTTTGTCCCAATCCAGAGGCCACATCCTTTGTAAGCTACATTTAAAGACCTCTTGCATCAAAGTGATGTCCTCCTTTAGCATGGCTCCTCCCAACATGGCAGAGAAATGCGCCCTTCCATTCCAGAGGTTCTGATTGGTGGATCCTTTGCTGGCCAACCTAGCCCATGAGTCATTAATTTTGTAGCCTTCCAAGTCTCCTTGATTCTCATGAAGTTGTTGTGGAAGGAAAGGATGCCTTCATGGCCGGTGTGAAGAGGAGGAATGAATACAGCTACCACAAACTATGTATGTTCTATGTACAAATGACATCTTGTTTGAAGACACAAAGGAGTCTAATCCTATTTTTCAGGGTGGTCTCCCAATGCAATGTAAACTTGTGATCTTGTGAACGATACATCGCTAAACAAGCAGATTTCAACTGTTTGATACTGTTTTTTTACAGCAGTCAACAGCTTACAGTTGTTCCATCATGCACGTGTGGTATATAAGAAACAACTACTTGATGGTGTGGTACAGACAGTATTCTCATCTAAATTCAGGCTTGTGTGGGCAAGCTTTGCAGTTACGTGTCCACCATCACTCTTACCACACACACACACTGCGGAAGCTGACATAATGATTAAATTTGTATAACAACAGGTCGGTCACTCATCTTCAGGTCCTGCTCAATATGCCCATATATTTACACATGACAAACAGCCAACCATGAAGTTAAAGACATCTCCATGTAGTGGCTCTAATATAGATATTGGTCAAGCCCAGGTTTAGAGTTGAAGTGATTTCTCGACGATTGACCTAACTGTGCTAACTTTTGTGTTTCTCTTTTGTGTTTCTCTTTATCATAAGGCGTAATACAGCTTGCAAAATACAAAAAAAGAAAAAAAGGTATATCTTCAAGAAGTCTAAAAGACTGAAATATCTTGTGTGAGTGCAGTTAGATGTCTTGGGGTGCCTGACGGAGAGTAAGACAAAACTTGCTGTTAAAAATAGCTTTTGTGTGTCTGTGCCTGTGCAGTTGGAAGTGTGGAGTCTAAAACAAAGGGAATAAAATGGAAAGCAACCTAGAAATTAGTCATAAAGCTCAATGTAGTATCCATCAGTAAACCTCACTCTTCTAAGCTAATGTACAGTTGTCTCATTACTGACCACACCACAGCAACAAACCCTGCATATTGGAAGAAGACCTGTACGAAACCTTGCCTGACCTTGATTTTACATTCAACTCAGTCATTTCTCTCTATCTCCATTGGCTTTTGAGTTGGGGATCTTTCAGCTGCAAAATTCTTTCCATGCCTTTTGGAAAAAGTACACTTAATAACTGAAGAAAAAGAAATGGTGAATGAGGGTTTACACTCAGTCATAACATTCTCATAACTTAGTATATTAGAGTACAACAATACAAAAGAATGGAAGGTAGCAGCAAGTTCACACTTTTTGTACTTTCTACACCTCCCTCCCTGGAGAAACACACAAAGTTCAACACCTCGCTATAGGAGTTTTTTTTCATATTTGAAAAAAGAAATCTGATTTCATATTATTATATTACCTTAATCTGCAGTGAAAAATTTCATTTCAGATTTTGACACTTTTTTTTGTTAAAGAGAAGGTTCAGTATGTTCAGAGGTATTAGTTGCTGTAATTGTTTGTCAAACTCAAGTTCCTCCTTAGTGCGACCAGACTACTTATTGATATCTTTGCATTAACAATATGTTCTGTGGCTGTGTGTGTACTAATATAAGGTACCCCATGTTGTGATGGATCCATGGAAAAGTATCTCCTGACTTGGCAGCAGCTTTTATTTTAATGTTGTGCCATCTTTACTATGAAGCGCAAAACTGCTTGTTGAACGATAGCTTTGGAACATCTTCACCCAACACCTTTCCAACATCAGATTAGCTGGGACTACGTATGATTCTCCAAACCCGACAGTCCTACATTCACGACAAGGCCACTTGACACTGTGAGGGAATGAGAAAGGGCACTGTATCTGAACTTCTCTCCCTAGCTCTCATCTGTTACACAATACAACACCACGGATGACTTTCTGGAGAGACAGTATGCTGTTAACACCATTTGTTAACCAGTATCACATTTCAACCCTTTCTTTGATGGGTGGTTTTTAACTACACTGACGAGTGTGATTCTTTGGCTCAGATATGAAAACCCAATATACTGATGTTATTTTGTGTCTGTTGTAAGTGTAAATCCCAACTGTTTGTTAGCCATATCGAATTTAGCAGGTGATAATATGTAAATGTTGCATTTACAGCTTGTTGTGCTGCCACCATGTGGCTGGAAATATTACTTAATGTAGATTTAGGATGGTATGTTAAAATATTACAATTCTTATTCCATTGAATGCAACTACCACATATTTCACTTGATTAACTCAGACCTCCGAAGCATTGGGTCAGCTTTGGCTGAACCTTTGTCCACAATTCAAGAAATTTAAGAGAACATTTCCACCATCATTTTTCAACCATCACTAGTCACATGTCTAACCCATTTTCGCCCACATCTTTTCAGGGCACCACCACTCTACAGCTTCATGTGAAAGCACTTTGAATGGGATCAGCTGTCTGTTAAATCATTTTGACCACTCCTCATTGTTCTAAAGCCACGTTCTACATTTCAGACTACTGATGCCACATCAGCTGTAGTTTTCATCTTGGGAGAGTGTTGCAGTCGCACATCAGCAGTGTCTTCTACAGCCTTAATGAACATCTCCAAGCATCTTCAGATTGATCTCAGTTGTCCCATGGGGGGTTTGGGGGGGGTGACTCCATGGGGCAGGTTGAGGGAGAGTAGACAACATAGAAAAAGATAATGATTAGATGAACAGGGGAGGGAAAAAAAGTTTGATTGACAACCACAGACTGCAATTAGTGTGTTCTCTCAGAGCATCTGTGTATTGGTTGTGTGTGTGTTTGTTATTTTCGGCGATGTTTGGTTTGTGCAGTGATCTGGATCTGTAATCTGGTGGTTCTGATCCGACACCCTGGGATGGGTAGCACTGAGTCTGAGCCTCCACTGCCAGATGGCATTTTGTATACCCAACCCTGTCTCCCATGCACACGCAGGCATGCTCAATCACACACACACACACACACACACACACACACACACACCAGCGGTCTGATGGAATGGTCAACTTGCCAAACTTCAGAGCAAACGCATGCTGTTAAAGAAGTGTAAAATTAATTACTCTGTTACTTTTTGGACTGTGGACATTTTTGCATTAACAGATAGACCTACATCAACTTCTCTCTATGTTCACTATATATATACTTAAACATTCAAATGTACACTAACAAACATGACATCGGTATGTACTATTATATCATGTTTACCTGTTTCAATGTTTAGACTAAATAACTCAACAAGGCATGGACAGTTTTTTACCAAACCTGGTGGAAACATTCCTGGGGAGGGTGTCTCCAGATGATGACTTTTGGAGCAGATTGAAAAAAGGTTAAAGTCAACAAAATGATATGATCCAAAATACACATTTTCCAAGATACTTGTATATCTGTAAATTATTGGGCTAGAGAGACAATTTAAAGCTTATAGGGATCCGTAAAAAAGAATCATCAAGAAATCAGTCAGAAAATTAAGCTATACAGTTTAAATAAACTATAGACCCAATCTTAAGTTTTAAAATAGATCCAACGATTATATATGATCATATGGTAGTCAAAACATGAATCATATAGTGAAGTAATTCATTAGCTTTATTTAACAATCAGAATAGATACACAATCTACGGTTTATGATTCCGATAATGTGACAATGACACAATCAAGGCCAAATATTCAGTGAGAATGATATTCCTGAAAATGTTCACCCTCAGTCTTCAGTGGGCTTAAATCCCATTTGAATTTCAATTAAAAGCCAAAAGACAGTGAAAAATGTAAGTTTTAGAAAGTACCTGTGCAGAATACATGTGGAGAAGCAGCTTCCCAAGCAGCTAATAGAGGCTTGGTCTTCAAACTTATTGTTTGTTATGAAATATTGTGACAGTCATGTAGCCTAGAGGATGGAGATCAGTTTTATTCAGCTTCACTGGTTGATTACTTTTATCTCTTAAATTGTTGGTGATTCAGACCCACTGATTTTTAATTTGCAACTATCTTTATCTGTCCTGTGCTACAATAATAATATTCATAATGTAATGAAATTGATAATCACCTACACAAGCATGTTAGCTTTAAGACATGGCAATATTATCTACATTTTAGCATGCAGATGTTAGTAGTGTCGAAGTGCAGCCTCACTAGCATCATGCTAAAATCCAAAAGGACTGGACATTACAGTTGTCAACCTATTCAAATGGACAATGTTTGGGGCATAGCCGACATGATGTCTTCTTTGGAATGAATGAAGACAACATAGGAAACCATTTACCATCCGACAGCTTTAGTCTTGTTATTCTTTCACACTGCCCACACTTGCCTGAGTTATAATTTCTGCGTGGAAACTGCACTTTCCTAATCAAGAGTTGGAGGCATACACATACACAGAAACCCGAGACTGTTTAAAATTCATTTTTTAAAGTGTACTTATCACTTATTACGATGTTATCAAAGGGCTTGTCAGGAAAAAAAAAATCAGGGGAATCTGCTTTTCCCTCGTGCTTCCATTTAACTCTGAATCACAGCAGAGCACAGATCATACATATGTACAGGACTCCTCACGCCCCGACACAAGCAGCAAGTCTATTGCTGCAAATGAATGCCCCCCCCTTGATATAATTCTCATCAAGGTTCAATCAGTTTTCTCTTCCTTTGCCTGCAGCGGTGTATCAAAAGGGTTCTTCATCCGTCTCTTTGCCTCTATTCTCTTTTGCACCCCCCCTCACCCCAACCCCTCCCTGCCGTTTCTCCTCTTCAGATTGACACAGGGGACTTTAGGGGAAGTGGGCTGGAATGGGAGTTCTAGGTGCTGGTACGCTTTGTAGAAAGATGGAAATGTAGCAAGGTTTCCGCGAGATTCCTTTGGGGTGGAGTTCGCTCAACCTGCAGATGCTGTACTGTGATAAGCGTTACGCTGTGATGGTTTGTTGATGAGAGTTGTATTTATACATCTGCATGCAAAGGGCTACTGAATCACAGCTGTTGGAAGGGGGCTCTCTTTAGCTTTCAGGTCAGCTGGTTGTTAAAGGGGGGCAGCTAACAAGGGAGAGGTAGGCTTGGTTTCAGGGGATAAAGAGTGGATCAGAGGTCACCTTTGCCTGGGTGAAAGCTCGGCTGTGTTCCCTGCCCCTTACTGTTTCAGGAGGAGGTGATGGTTAAATGTTTTGGCAGGCGGGTCAGGAAAAAGTCACCCACTGACCCGCCAGTGAAGGCTGAAGTTATCTGGAGCCCTCTCAGTGATGAATGACCACTTAGTGCAAGAAGCTACAACCTTGCACCGGCTTGTCTGCTGGGGTCCCACGCCTGTACAGTCATGCACACACATAATAAACAGCTATCCACAAAAGCACAGACATGCTTCCTCATCGGAGGGACTTATTATTTCTGGTTTTCATGAATGATATTTGCCCAATGAATGTAGTTTTGTTTGTTAAAAATGATCAAAATAAGTTCAAATTATACAAAAAGATACCACTTTGCTGTGCAAATATTTTATCATGTATTATGCCTTAATGAGTTGGAGTGATATTAAGGTCTTGATCAGCTCTGCGTTTCCAGGGTTCATCCTCATTTTTAGTAGCATAGTCAGAGGAACATCAGAGTAAACAACAACTGTTAAACCACAGGAACATTAAATCCAAGTTAAAGTTATCCTTAGTCCAGATGGCATATTTCAGTTTTTTGTTGGTACCTCAATCCCTCAGGCTGCTAGGGTTCACCGACAGTTTGGGTATTATTTTGTCCACATTGATGGATGTGGGGGTGGGATTGGGGGGCTCAACTACACAGTCTAATAACCAAACCCACATTATGCAGGGATTTCCCTAGTGTGAAACTGTGTACCACCCACAAGCGATTTAATGCATACGCATACTACATATTAGGCCCAAATTTTCTCTTTGGGATATTACTTGAAAAGATTTAAATGCTCTAATGTTCAGAAAATGCAAATCTTTCCTGTATTGCTGCAGCACCTCTTTTCAGACTCTAAAACACTTTGTCATAGCTGTAGAAAATGCTGGCCTCGCTCCAAGCTTGGTTGGGGGGGCGTGCCAGACTAGCTCCTAGGCGTGGATTATGCAAATCTGGGGTTATAACATGTGACATAACATTTCTTGAAAGTATCAGCCGGACTACTGACAAGGTGTTTCAGGAGCTGCAGCAGCAGTGTTTTCTGTGGGAGAGAGGAGCTTCCCTTTATCACGGATTTGCCGAACTTTTATATTAACAGAAAAAAAAAAAAACAAGAAGAAAAGGAAAACATTATATGGCTGTCAAATGGCTACAAAGACACCCGACTGAAAAAGGCAGTGGGGTGAAGCTAGGAGGAGGAGGAGACTATGACAGCACTGTTTTCAGGGCCTTCGAGTGTGACCACTCAGAACAGGTTGCCTTGAGGCATGGTCAGACAACATGCCATCGTAAAGTACACAAAAACCCGTTGATGCAAACTAAATAACTGCCATGCCACTGGTTTGCTCTCTCCCTGCTCAGTTTGCTCTTTCCTGTCTGTATCTACACTGTTCAATAAAAAGTCAAATGGACCTCGGGAAAAAACAAACACTCTGACAAACACATTTACACGTGTATGATTACACACATACAACTGTATTCTGAGTCAAACAGACAGTGTGCACGGGAACATTGACAGAATATATACACTAGTACACCCTCAAACGTTTGCTCCCGATTTATATAGAACATATAATGCAGCTTTGCTCACACAGTTCATCAAGCACATCATTCATGTTTTTAAAATCCTCGGCCTCTTTCTTTTTTTATTTTAATTGTGTTTGGGTTTTTTCCACTTTGGGGCAGTAGCTGTGAAATATCTTCACCTTTTTACAAACTTGTTAGCAAACAGTTGCTTATCTAGTAGTTATAGGGCTTCAGTTGGTGTTGTGGGTTACAGCCAAAGGGCAAATGTAAGTGTGACATTCCCTCTGTTAGCCTTGGCTTTGGTTTCCACTTTTGTCTCCACCAACTTTTAAGGGCTTTGGCTTTTCAATTATGCCTTATGCTCACCAGCTAGTTGCCTTGCCAGAAGGTTCTGTTCTGGGTTTTTAGAGATATTTATCATTAAATAGCTGCCTGATGCTTCCTAAATAGATGTTACAAGGGCAGGGCAAGTGAACCAAAACAGTACATGTATGTGCCGGACAGCCTACGGGAGCTGCCAATTCAGGTGAGAATTCTCTATAGGCACATCGCTAGGAGTGACCTCTTTCACATTGTTTTCACTTTGCCATCAGTTATAGCTGCTTAATAAAAGACTACTGTTTTTTTGTGATTATTGTCCTGAGATCAGCACCTGCTGCACCTGGGATTGTCTGTGTCTGAGTTCAACATGGTGAAATTAAAAACAGGAATAAATGATCAAAATGATCAGGCTTTAATTTTGACCTTCAGTTTGACCTAGACCGTGCTGCTGCAGTTTTTCTGAGACACACACTGACTCAGAAAAAAGAGCACTGGTTGCCAAATCACACCACACATCTCACTGCACTTCACATGACCACTAACAATAGACATCACATTGTGACGTCGATTAGATGCACAATTAGCGAGATATACTTTCAACAGACAGAAAATACTATCTTACATCTATTCACTATGTACAATTCTTTTTTTGATATATTCTGGGATAAAAAAACTGTGTATCTGATTAATGTATTTGTCAGTGGGCACTGGAACCAAGGCAACCTACTGCCCCGCTCTGTTGGGACCCAGATGGCAATATGAGTCTGCCGGTGTTTGTCAGCAAGCACAGATAGACTCTCTAACCTCTTGCACTTTCTCCTTCCTTTCTTCCCTTTTCTCCCATCACCCCATCCCACTTACTCACCCAACCCAAAAAGCAATACTAAACACAGTAATACCTCTGTTAGTCCCCCCTGCGTGTGGTGTTGCTGAGGTTACCCACTCAGAAGCCTCGGAGATGGAGATAGAGAAGGTGGAATGAAAGAAGTGAAAGAGAGAATCGGATGGGGAGTCCCAGGGTGATTGTGTTGTGTCCATCAGCCGACTCCTGATGTGACTTCATTTAGATTTACATCAGCTGCTAAATTAGAATAATCACTTCTAGAGCACTCCGGGCTTTACCTCATTTCTTCCTTGCTTCATTTTTTTTCTCTTTTCCCTTATTATCTATTCCTGTTGCCTGTCAATTCTGGTTTCTGTGTTTGCTGTCAATGTAATTTCTCCTATACCCATATGATAATATGCATAGAACAAACATAATCTCCCATTGTAATTCATCCAGTTTCTCCCCTGGAGCAATTTTGAAGAAGTGGAGACTTGTATTTTTTCTCGTATTTACACTGCCCCATGGACATAAGTGTTTAAACAATTTGTCGGTGTGGACTATTCAAGTGAAAGAAAATTTTCTAAATCAATTACTCATGCTTGCTCCAACCATACACTGTACATAAAGATGGATGAAATGACCCACTCTCTCCATGTCAGTAGATGGGACATGGACTAGGTAGTTGATGGATGTTCAAGTGCTCATTCTTTCTGATAAATTTGTATTTTGATTTGTTATTTTATGTTATAAAAACAGGGTGAAACATCATGATTGACAGCTAAGACTCAATTCCGTGGCTCCATCCAGTGATTGCTGCTGCGTGGACTCTGATGTCAATGATAAAAATGGAAGCGTTCTTATCCAATATATTTTGGTTTAAGTGGAAGGAGGAAGATACATGTTATCCATCTTTATGCATGTATTTTGATTCATATTTCTCTAGTCTGTTAAGTTGCTATGTTTCTTTGTTGTTATGTCACTAGGCTTAGGGTTGTTTCTTTTGTTTGCACGCCACTAAAGAGAGTTTTAGATAAACCAATGCAAGTTCACCATCAAATTCATTCTTTTACTGGCCATGAGCTGTCTTCAGTGAGAGAAACCAAAGGTATCTTTGACTCCTGTTTCTTAGCATTTATTTGCCCCCCACTGTTTCTTAGCACTTATTTGCCCCCCACTGAAGTTAGCATGTAAAGCAGCCCCATACCATCCTACATGTCTATGCACTTAATGATAGCGAGTCACTGTAGCATTCAGTCTGTCTTGAAGAAGCAGCACTGCTCACAGGGCCTATTACATCTTTTTGAAAAAGCTGCAATTGCTGAAGATCTTGGCAAGCAACCAGCACCACCTGCTCCTGGTTAGAAATTACATTCAGCGGCAGCGAAAAACTTACATATGAATCAGAGTCATGACTGAAGGTGCTTTTGTTAAATCAATGCACTTTACAATGTCACACTGACCTAAATTCACAAAGTTGTTTTTTAAATTTCACATTCGCACTGAAAGTGAAGCTAATCTGGTTGCTGTGGAATTTCCTGTAATCATCAAAAGATGAGAATGAGAATTGGGGATGAGCAGAATTGAAAATTCGCTCAAGGCTTCATGAATTTACAGGGACAAGAAAAAAAAGGAAAATGATCAAGAGGAGAATGAGAGGAAGAACTGAGTCCTTCTGCATCTGTGAGTTGTTGATGAATCAAAACATTTCTGGTGTTACTTCTGATGTGCAGAGAAGGGAAACAATCAATTTAAGAGACCTCACAGTTCTGGCCTCCTTTCATTCACTAGACTCAGTGCACAGTTCTGTGATTGTGTTACAGCTCGGACTCTGTGTACACTCTCAGATGCAACCACAGCTCATGCCAATACGGTCAATGTCTTTCTATTTGTAGGAAATAAACAGCCTACACAGTTCAGAGGTGACACTTGTCAAATGAGGCAAGGTGAATTTTGTAGTTATCTAAAAGTTAACTTTTTTCTTTTGGTGGTAGCACTTCACATTTAACACATTTTTGTTAACCTTCCCTTTGGAAAGAAAAGGCTAAAGTCCATTATGTCTGAAAGGGACATATTAATCCAATACACTGGCTATGCTGTAAATTATTTTTTTTAATAATATTTGTATCCTCATTTTCTTATATAAACATAAAAAAAAACTAAAATAACAAAGAAATACAAAACATTAAAATCCACACGCACTTTCACTCTAATATAATATACATGAAACCAAAGAGTTTTCCAGCTTTTCCATTTTACTTTCAAGTAAAACCTCGATTTCCATCTATCATGATATTCATGTGTGGAGAGCTGAATGAAGTCGTCCTGCTTGCCCTTAGCAATGTAAGTTTGTCTCTCCAGATAAAGTCAGAGATCTCCCGTGTCCCCATATTCAATGATGGTGTGTCTGAACTCTTTCAGCTCTCATCCAGAAGTTTTGCATCTTTGGACATTTGCATTTACAATGAAACAGAAGTACCTTTCTCATCCAAACATCCAAACAGTGAGGTGTGGCTCGCTGAACTGACCACGATGGCTGAAAATAATGTAAATGTCAATTACAGTAGTTGTATCTCTGTTAAGTACAACTGTGTTCCACTTAGAAAGTATAGTCAATGAACACACCATTAGCCTCTGCACGCCTGTGACCCTCTCCAGAGTCCTCTGACAAGGTGCTGGAGTTTTGCAGCAGAATTTCACATTCAAGGTGGATTGGGGTTAGCATGACAGCTGGGTAGCCCAATTTAACAAAAAGCCACACACACACACAAACAAATGAAAAGTATAAAGTCAAGTAGACCAATCAGCAGTCACGCAAATGCACATGCACATACTGTCATATTCACAGACATAACACACATTGAGTCAGACCTCCATATGAAAACGGAAACATGAGAACATGCTTGGCGCACACACACAAACGGGTGGACAACCCTTCTTCTGAGCACCCCCACTCTCTCTCTCTCTCTCACACACACACACACACACACACCCACACAGAAGAATCCTCAATAGTGCTACTAGTCCTAATAATGCTGGAGTGTTGTGGCAACTCGGCTTTAAGCTACAAATTGACTGCGAGCAGCGGGTGGGCTCATGTAGCGGCTTACTACTGCTACTCCACCACTGTCCATTCAGCCAGAGGAGACTGTTAGACAGATATATGGCCACTTAATTGGCCCATGATGGCAGTGTGGCGGAGTGGTGATCGCCAGCGGAGTGCTAGACACCGGGATGATTAGGGGCCTGTGTGTGTGTTTTTGTGTGAGAAACTGCGTGTGTGAGTGTGTGTATGTGTGTGTGGGATATGAAGCCATGATCAGGGCCTGCGCTCTCTTTTTGTGTAAGTGTGAGTCTGTATATACAGTTTGTGCGTGTCTGTGTGTGTGTGTGTATAAAGAGACTGCTCAGCCCAGCAGGACAGCACCAGGCCTGGTCTTATTAGTCACTCGTCTCGAGCTGTCAACCCACACAAAAGGCATCAGACGATTAAAAAAATGAACAGCCACAAACATATTCTGCACACTGCTAGTCTTCTGCTATGTGTCAGGTGTGTGTGTGTGTGTGTGGACGGTGCTGAAATGTGTGTGTGAGGGTTTTTGATGGAGTCCCATTTTCCCTCTGAGTCCACTCCTCCTCTAAGTGGGGAAATCAATGCAAATAAGGGAAGCGTGGAGGACGGGAGGAGTGAAAAGAATGAGGCAAAAAAGGCTGAAAAAAGAAAAAAACAAAACAAACAAAGGCCTGGATTTAAGGGAAGAGAAAGACAGAGAGGGAAAGTAAGGGGGGAGATGGGATGAGAATGCACATTAAGGTGGGAAATTGAAGCCCTTTGCTGTTAAGCATTCTGCTTGTGCCCATATTTCCCTGATGGTGGTGCGAGATTCGGTGGGCCCCGAGTTATCCAGATGAGACCGGCAAGAATTAAAACGCCATATGTTCAGGACGGCACCTTCGCACAAATCAAACGCTTCTGTAATTTCTCTCAATACAAAAGAGGCCCCTAACATTAGGCACTCTCCGCTTTGCTGGTTTGTTTATTTCCACCCTCTTTTTGCCATGTTGATGCGGTGATTTATTGCGAGCATGCCAGCTTCTGCCGCCCTATAGGTTATGTGTAAGTGTGTGTGTAGACAACATGTTAGGTTGTAGGTAATTGGCATCTGTGTAGGAATCTCACTGTGGCCCCATGACTTTTTCATAATGAGTTTTCCACATTAGAGAGCCTCAATAGCCTGGAACAGTTCTTCCGTTCTGGTTTATTTGTGTCGCTTAACTAAAGGGAAAAGTTGGATGGTTATTTAGATTTGAATCTGATTCAACAAGATGAGTGCATTTTGGACACTTTCAATTATTTGGTATTTTGAACGTTTTTTTTTTTTTTCCCGCCCAACTATTAATGTTCAGAGAAGGAGTTTCCAAACATTGCGACTATTTTCAAATGGAATTGTTGTTATTGTGTTATATGAACAAGTGTGATGCCCTGGGCCATTAGATAAAATAGACAACATGCAGGTATTTCTAATTAAAGGCCGTAAAGTTAGTGGTTTTTAATTAGTCTTGATAAGCCTGTACATAATCATTCAGAGAACAATGTAATTTAAGACTAATAGCAATATAATTTACCTAGTTAATTCAAAACCTTTTGTGTAGACCTTTCCCAATTGTTCTCACAGTGCCAAATGTAATGACTTCAATGAACAAGTTACCTACATATTACAATTTGATTGAAACCAAACCTTTTGTAGGACAGTGACAATGTTTGTTTCTTTGTTTGCCTTTGTAAAATGTTTTAGTACACGTAGCTGGGACTTTGGTATGGGAGCAGAATATACATCAAAACTGAACAATAAAAAAAGGGGGGTTTGAATGCTGGAGTTCTTTGTTGGTTCCAGGTTCTAAAGTCACCTTCTGACAGGACCTTTGCAACGCACGGATCAGAAACTTTCTTTTTAAATCCCTCCACCCTGCATGTCCCTCTCCTCCCTCCCACACTGTCCACCATCACCCGTTTCAATAACTTCCCTATCTATCACTATCATTTTTTTAAATGCACCCCTGCCTCGCCAGTCCCCATCGGCCCGACTCGCACCAATAATTGTGTGTTTTCAACCTCTGCTGCCTTCGGCTAATTTAACCACAGATTGAAATGGAATGACCCCCCCCCATCCAACACACACACACACTGATACACACACAACGTGCCGGCGAGCAATCAAGAGTCTGAATGGACTGTGTTTCCTCAGCAGACACAAGGCTGATTCCAAAGCTAATAGTCATTGTTTGAAGTGACACCGCTGCCCTGGCATTTGTTTAACCTTCTGTCTTATGCACAAGGCAGAGTCAATGCACAATCCCTGCTTAATTAATATCTTCCCTCCCTTTCCACTCTCCCACTCCTCCCTCCACCTCCCTTTTATCCCGGTACATCCACATAGAGAAAAACATAGAGATGGATTGTGTCATTTATACATTTTTTTTGGGGGGGGGGGGCAAAACAGATGTTGTTTATGTAAATACTCCTTTGTCTTCTCTGTCTTTTACAGATCAATAGCTAACAGCACTGTATTGGGACATGCACCAAACATTTCTGAGGGACATTTTGAGCATATATATATATATAACATTTTAAGAGATAGCAGCACTTACAGTTATAACCTTTAAGGATTTCATAAGTGGCCATCTAATTTTTTAAATATTTATGGTTGGCATTTTATAAGTTTTTTAATGTATCAAAATGATGTACTAATTCTGGTGGAGTCTACCTTTGTCATATGCGATTCAAATTCACAAAAGAACCCCCACCCCTCCACACACATACACACACACACACACACACACACACATGACATGACAACGTGATGAAGAGAACAGCTGGTGTTCAGTATTTTGAAGGAGGAGCATTGTTATTATCAACTGTCATATTTACTCCTGTTTGATAAATTCACTTGACAAAGAACAGACAACTTAGATTTCATATACATACCAATGGGGTTAGTTAAACCTACCTATACTAGTAATATCACCAGTGTCCTTTAATCTGCATTAAAATCATTGTCATTTAATATTGACCATCGTCAAGATCAATAATCGGTAATCCAGTAAATTGATTTGTAGGGGTGAGATGCAAACACACAGTGGAAGTGTAATGCAGCATGACTTCCGATGGTGCAAATTCACCAGAATGTAAGGAACTAAAATGGCACATTAACAGAGATAGGAAAATGGATTTAACATCCACATATGCACACAATTGCTGCACATACAATGCATTTGTTTCACGTGTTCACCTCACAATGCTTCCATGCCCACATCCATTTCAATGGCAATTTCTTAAGACCTGTGTTAAATTCCCCCTTTTTTTTAAAGCCTTATTCTCAAAACTGCAGCCGCCTAAATAAGAATCAATGCCTAGTTAAAAGTGAAGCCCTGCCAATAAGCCTGAGCAGGAGGTAAGCAGGATGTAAACAATACCGCGACTGCTCTGTCTCCAACAACCACTCTAAATTCTAATCCCTCTGCTCTGCAGCTTTCTTCTCTCTTACTTTTTTTTTGCTTGTGATGTTTTATGAATGCTCCATCAGACCAAAGAGCAATGTAATCTATTCATTCAGTATTCACTCAGTGGGAGAGGGGGCCAAACTGTGACAACGTGACTAATCAAAGAGGGAAACAGCTGACTTGAAACTGCATCATAAAAATATTGCAAAGACGTTATATGCATCATTCCAACACTGAAATTAAATCAGTCATTCACACATGTTGTAATATGAATGTGATATGATCATATTAGAGGGAAGCTGTTTGCTATGCAGCTGCCCTAGCGCGCATTGAACCTCTGGAGCTGGCATGCATTGTGTACCAGAGTATATTGAATATTGATTGTGCACACAACTAAACTTGGGGAAACAAATTACAACTCTTATGAATGTGATTTGAGTTTGATGACTGATGGAACAGGTCACGATATCAAACAGGTTTTAGATTTGTGACTGCCTTGCCCACATCTCTTCATCCAGGATCTCACACAGACTGAACCTTTTTCAGTACAAGTGTCACTGCGTATAAAAAGTGCAAGATGCTGCTGGTGGCTGTCCAAGTTTGTTATGGTACAACAACATGCAATAGCTCCCATTGTCCCAATATATGTGTGTTTGTCTGCCGCCAGAGCTCCACTCCTATCTGACAAGAAGTTTAGTGTGTGGTCCAGCGTGTTTTTCGGTTGCAAGGTTTATGCTTCTAAAAAAGAAAACACATTTTTCTGTTTTTATAACATGACATAATTAACTACAGTGGTACTCAGTGGAGCACATACCTCTGCCAAGGCCAACATTCCCCTTAAAATCAATCAAGCCGCACCATATCTGACACACTCATATCAGTTTGCTAAGTGTGCCTGATTCTTTTCATTAAGATCCATGTAAAAGGTGAAAGACGCCCTATCTTGCAAATAAAGTAAACCAAGTCTTCTTGAGCCCCCCTACTCCCCACCCCCCCACCAAGGTTTAATGGATTCTTCCCTAACCCATACCACATCCTTCCACCAGGCCCTGCAGAAATGTGTTCACTTGTTTTTGTGTTATTTTGCTTACATACATACAAACACCCTTAAAAACCAACCAGACAGCTAGAGTTACAGGCAGAAGAATGACTGGTTTACATTCTGGAATCAGTTTTTAGCATCATTGTGAAAATACAGTGTCTTTCTAACCAGGTCTTTGCTCTTTTAATGTGCAGTATACCCGTGGTTACCTTGATTTGTCATCTTGCTGAGCGACTGCAGAGGGTAAATGGCAATATCGTACATGTATTGCAAGTGACCGCCTGACTCGCTGGCTTTGTTGGACAGTAGGAGTGGACCCATCTGGACAGAGAGGTCAGTTTGGTTTTCCTGCTGCGTGTCTGCAGTAGCCACTCATTCTTTCTTCCTCTCTCTCATGCTCTCTGGGGTTGTCCGATGAAGTGGTCAGCAGTTGACAGGTGCTGCCACGGCTGACAGGCCAAACACTGTGTGTCTGTGTGATGCTTGAGGGCACTGAGGTCCTGTGCTGCAGAGCATGGCAGGAACAAAGCTTCAGGGACACAGAGTCAATGACATCTCTCTCTCTGCCCATCTCATCTGCTTTTGCCCTCTCACTTCACCATCTCTCACCCTCGGAGAAAGAAGAGAAAGACGGCCTGAATTCTTCCTTGTTCTTGTAACAGTGAGGACAGTTGTTGTGTTTGGTGTGTGACCAAAGGCAAAGAGGGATTTTCAGATTCATGAGCATGAGGATTTCAGGACTGGGCTAATAACTCACTGGCTGGACTCATGAATGTGGAACCTCACAAGAGACCACTCAGATGTGGGAGGGGTGTGTGTATGGGAATGGGGGGGGGGGGTTGTCCAATGACCATTGAAGGCATCAGATGGCTACTTTTAGGAAACTGCAAGCTTGGCTATGCACCATTACAAGACAGGCCACAGCCATGTTGGTGTGTAAAGACTGTATGCACTGCTTCTCCTAATAAATGGAACATTTACTGTGTTCACCAGACTGTATAAAGGAAGTGTCTCCACTTCCTCCCACTGTCAGAAAATGTAGCCAAATCATTTGGAGCATGAGTCTGTGCAGTATCAATGTCCCACCCATATCAACAAATCACATGTTAATATCCGCAGTCAATCATGGCAGTTTTTATAACATCAAATATCTGGTTAAAACCAAAGTGATCAGAAACATAAGAACTTGAACATACACCAGTGTGACACAAGCCAAATCTAATATGACAAACTTATGTATTTGATGTACACATCACTAACATGGAGGAGGTGGGGGCGTATGACCAATACTGCAGCCATCCACCAGGGGGCGATCCAAATGTTTTGGCTTTTGGAAGCTATCCCATCTTTCATCTCAACATAGAGACACTGGTTCACCGTGTTGAAATGCTAACATGTTAATCTATAAAAACACAATTCAATGTCAACTGAAATGCTGATAAAATATGAATCTGGACATCAGGGTTAGAAGAAAAAAATGTGACAGTCAATGTGCAATTTAATATAAAACAGATCTCCAACAGCTCTTTTATATGGGATTTGTTTATGTTATTTTCTAAAGGCATTTCTCATTAAAAAAAAGTGCTGCACATAAATGCACTGTATGAATGTGTGTGTGAATGGGTAAATGGCAGTAAAACTGTACTGTAAAGTGCTTTGAGTGGTCATCAAGACTAGAAAAGCTCTATATAAATACAGGCCATTTACCATTTAGAAATGGCCTCAGTTCTGTTTTCTCGTTTTCTACATTCACTGAATATTAAGGTTTGCTATTGGCCTGGTAAACATGATTCAAAATATCAAATGATTTAAAACTAAACCATTGAATGAACACAAAGTGTGAACAAAACATCCCAGCTTACTGCAGAGATATTGCTCCTAGTTGTTTAATCCAATATGTTTTTAAATCCCACAAACATTAATTATTTCAAAGCCATGGTCTTTGTAAAAGTGCCTTTACTGCTCAGTCTATCTGGCACTAAGTGTTTGTACATGACAACCTCTCTTTGCATGTAACTGCAGCACCTCGACAGTCTTCACTTATGGCACTTTTTTATGCCATCACCCACCCCCCTACTCTCATCCCCATCTGTACTTGATGGAGACTTGTGTTTTCCTTATCACACTCCCAGCTCCACCTACGATATGGTTTGACTGGTGGTAGTTGTGGATCCTCATCAGCTTTGACCAAGGGAATGCTGTGTGTGTGGTTTTGTGTGTATATGTGTGTGTGTGTGTGTATAAATGTGTGCGTGCGGTATCTAAATTAAATTGTCTTTATCTCCTCCAGAAAAAAAGGAATAAGAAGGATGGGAAGGGCTGTGGAGTGGGGGTGAAAATTAATTTGTAAGATCTAAAAAATATTTAATTTTGCTGCACATCAAACAAACTTTGTCTTCAGACAGGGTGTACTGAGGCGGGTCTGCCTTTCCCCTCTTCTTCTTCTTCATCTGCTTCCTCTTTTTTCTTTAATTAAAAAAGCATTCTATTATTACAGCAGATGAAAAGGAAACATCTATTCAAACAGTACAGTCGTACCGGACTACCACTAATCTTTTGGTAATTATTTTTTAATTGAATCTTTTGAACACAAAAGCCCTGAGCAGATGCTTGCATTACCGCAGTCCCACATCGCACACCACGCCATGTATACGAGATGATGTCTGCCTCGCCGAGAGCAAACGGCAGGACGCGGGAAAGAGAAAAATAAAGTATTGAAGGTGGGATAGGCTTGGATGCAAGGAGGGGAAAGCACTGGACTGGGAGCAAGTGTGAAGAGAGGGAAAGATATGTATAGATTAACAGCTCAGCAGGTATTTAGGAATCTGAACATTGAGAGTGTTTGCACATGCAAACATATAAGAATCCTTTTTGCTGATATACACACTTGGAAGTAAATCAAGAGGTCAAGCAGCTTGAATCCAAACTGCATCTTCTTACCTCTGCCACTTTTTCTCACAATCTCTCTTTCCGTGTGGATGCCTCTGAACTTCTGCATCGGCAGAGTGCTGATTCCAAGCACATAATGATCAGTCTTAAGAAATGGAGAGGGGGGGGATGCGTCACTTAAAAAAAGAGGAAAAAAACCCAAAAGATGAACCCAGTCTAAACTTTCCAGCATTTGCCTGCAAGAAAGGACTTTAAAAAAACACCTTATTACCAAATAGCTCCCCATTTCACTGATATGCTCCTATGTGTGAGCGAGGGATCCTCGATGATGTGTGTGTGTAAAGTTCTCCCTCCAAGATGCCTCTCAAGTGCTTAAAAGACATGTCGAGGAAGACGCAAAGAGCGGCTTAAGGAGCAGGCAAATAGGAGCGACTCGGGAGAAAGAGACATCTTTAGCTTGGCTGTATGCAACAGCATATTGCCTCTTAATCATGTCGAGTACCCGTCAGAGCTCACCAAAGCAGGTTAAATCACATTACCAGTGAATTGTGCATGTGTGAGTGAGTGGGAAGGAGTGTGTAACCATGCTTTTATGAGCGTGTGCTGTATGTGTGTCTGCGTAAGGCAAAGTGCTGGACAAAGTAAATATGTGAGGAAGTAAGCCCAAACTCTGCATCTGCTTGGTTTCGTCGCTGTGATTGAAGCTTCTTCCGACATTCATCAAACACCCCCGAGTAAGAAATCAGTCCTGCATTACACATTATCTGCCTTTATTTATCCCTACCTTTAGACCTAGGACTAAGAGCATAAGAGATGTATAGCCTATCTCTCCTGGGATTTAGGTCAGCTCCAGCCAAGTCTCAACCTGCTACAGTCAGTCAGACTCTCCCACAAAAAATAAAATCCATGTTAAGAAATGACAAATGGACTTAAAAGTTTTCTATCCCATGGTGTGCAAGTCAGTCTTAGGGGCTGTGAGAGGTTAAGCTAACATTGGCAGCACGTCATTATCTTTATTGGATCTAGAAAAGTTGTTGCTAATGGTATCTAAGGGGCCTCCGATTATTTAAGATACATCAGATCTCGGTTAGTGTTTTCTGTGACGTTGAATGTAAAAACATGCTTTTTGAAAACGTAAGTAATCATATTGCTGACAATTCTGACCTTTGTCTTGTGAAATGAGGTTAGTGCAATAATGTTAGTGTGTATGTAGCCATTAGGTGACCTCCTTTGCATGGTTTTCATTATAATGCTACTCAGCCATAAACATTCAGAAGCTTTCAACTACCTCATGGAGCTAATATTAGGTTAAATTGCTAGCTATAGGTATATCCATTCATTATCTGTACCACTTATCCTTCAAGGGTCATGGGAGGAGCTGTAGCCAATCCCAGTTGACATTGGTTGAGAGGCAGGATACACCCAGTACAGGTCACCAGTCCATCACAGGGCTTCCTGATGAAATACTGTATGCCCGTGACAATTGTCGTTTCAGCTGGACATAGAAGCTAAATATGATCTGTGCTCTCTGAAATCAAGAATTAGTTCTATCTGAATTCTGAAAGGTAAATCTGCCGCTGCCACTGTTATAATTATAAACTGCATAGGTGCTGCACAAGGACAGACAGGAACGGAAAACCTGCCGGGGCTTAATGAATGGTCTGTCGGACAGCTGAAGATAAAATGAGGTTCTCCAAGGAGACGTGCGCCACTGGAACATCTTTGCTGAATGTGCACTATTGCACATCATATGCAAAATCCCACAGCCCCCTCGAGGAAGAAGAACCAGACAATGACAATGATATCATATTGGTAAATATCAATTTGAAGTGTAGGCTATTAATTAATTTGCATATCATGGTTCCATTGGTATATTTAGCATAATTTACCCATAAAAGAGTTTTGATACTGATACGTCATTGGCTCCGATACTGACTCTTTGGATCAGCCAGAGAGAACGTGGGAAAATGTTTGTGTTTTAAGTGTGATCCCAAGGGATGATTCTTAGCTCAAAGCCTTGTTTGCATTTATAAGGACAAAAATTATGCATATTTCCATGATTAACGTGAAGTCGTCAATATTTGGAATGATCAAATCTGGCTAATGACAGCGAGAGGTGGAGAGCTAGAGACAGATAAGTGGTGCTGGGATGTGGGAAAGCTAGGGGAGGTGGGGGTGGTGGGGACTTCGTGACGGAGAGGACCGACTCTGAGAATGTGAGAAAGAGAGATCAACAATGCCATAAATAACCTTGGGAGAAGTCACCTATCCTCCTGCAGGCGACAGCTCGTCAGGGAAATGAATGGGTTGTCACTGTCGTCTTTGTGCCCATGGCTGAGGGCACTGAAGCTGGCACCGCCGCCGCACTTGCACACAAATGGAAAAAAAGAAAGGTTTTCCTTCCTTTTTTAAATTTCTTTGCAACAATCCTCCCTCACTGCCACCACCGCTGCAACTAACACACGAGGACACACAGGTTCACAAACACTCTTCGAAAGCATGCATCCACTTAAGCAAAAACAACACAGTGGAGTGAGGAGGTGTGCATGGGAATTCATAAACACATACACACTCTACAAACCACTCATCCACTGCTCACACACCTTTCAATCTCTCCGTCGTCGCTTAGACTTTCCATCACCTCCATTTTGGTCTCTCTCTGGACTCCAGGTGTTGCTTGGATTTCCACCCTTTGGTGTTTTATCCTCAATTTTGACATGATATTTATCAGCAGCATGTATTTTGTGGGTCATTTTGCCCCACCACGGGCCTCTTTCCTTCCTTAAAACACAAGCTCAGGGGTTGTCAGCCAGCATCTCATTTCAGCTATAGACTATAAGATGAGCAATACGTCTCCACTCACTCTAGTTGTACAAAAATGAGGGCAAAATGTCCTAGATAAATCTCCTGCCATTTCCAATTCATTTGGTATGTCCAATTTGCTAACATGGAGGTGTATGACCTTTACTGGCACCAGCCATCTGGGGGCAAGAGCTGTCATATTGTCCATCTTTATATACAGTCAATGTTTGGGACCCATAATTGAATTTTAATGTAAGGTGACCTGTAGTGGCTGTAGAATTTATGATGGGAGTAAAGGTGGGGGTCAGGTGAGGCTGCATATGGATCAACAAAAACAGGAAGTCTATTGTCAGCATTGCTTTACCTTTATTTATCTTTTATGGTTCCACAACCTTTTTTATAGGTTTATTGTTGTAACAATGTTAAACAGTCTGTATTTATATAGCACCCACTCAAAGTGCTTTTCAGTAAAGTTTTGCCATTCACACACATACAGTGTGTCTACGGGCAGCACTTTATCCAAGAGATATGGTACTACCGTCAGGTGCAATTTGGGTTAAGTATCTTGCCCAAGGACACTTTGGCATGTGGAATGGGGAAGAACCGCCAATCGTCTACCCCCTGAAACGAATTAGTTATATTAATATATACTAACCTAATTATTTTACTTATTTTCAAATTTTATAGTTACGTCAGGAGTGGTTCCTCTCTACGGAGGCCGCCATGGTTTTTATAGTAGTCCAAACTGAAGTTCATTACAGGTTCTCTTTCATGTTTGGAAGGGGAGGGTGAGATGAGGGGTTCTCAGCTGAAACATGTAACTCCACCACTAGATGGCAATAAATTCTACACTCTGAACCTTTAACTGTGTGTTTATTATTGTTACCTTGAGTTGTGACCTTTGTTGCATCTGATTCACTTTGTTTCATATCCTCCTCTAAACTACCAACTATCAAAAACAGAAAAACGAACCTGTTTGCCTCATAACATATCAGAATTGTGACAAATCTTTTTCCTTTCTTTTCAAGTCCACAAGTTAAGTTGCTGTGCCGTGTGTGTGCGTGCATGTTACTGTGTGAAATATGAAATTGCTGCTTTGTCAGTGAACATGCTGACGTGTCAAAAATACATGACTCCAGCAGTATTCAACATATTCACATCTCCAAAAGAAAAGTCAGGCCCCTTTAATATAGAGAATGTTTCACAATTCATTTCAATTTCCTGCAGGGCCGAATGACTTCAGAGAGCAAGTAATCTGACGAAGAACTCCATTTAGCCTCGCACTTACATCTTAACCCCAAAACCCACCATTTCACAAATATGACACTATTGCGTGTGGCTGTCGAGCTTATTTAATTTGAGAAAGGCCTGGGTGTAACGCATCACAACCCCCTCCCTCTTTTGACATCAAACCCTCGCCTTGTGGGGCACTCCACACAAGTAACATGACTACTTACATCACAAAATGGACTCTAAATGCAAACAGGCATAACCAGGGAAAGCCAAATCATACTCTTTTCCCCATCTTCATTTTCTTTTTTTTTGCTTCATCTGGAAGAGGGTTCAGGGGTCTTTTTTCTTCAAATTTCACACTGCGTAGTATTGTGCTTGGATACAAATGAAGTGGAGAAATGAGGAGAAAGGGAAGGCGTGAGTGAGAGGAGATGGAAGAAGAGAGAGAAAAATCAATAGTGAGGACATAGCTGGGGGGTTTCCATATTACATTTTGCATAGACGTCGGCTGTAATTTGCCTTTGATCTCGGTCCCAAGATGACTCACTGAAGCCATCTTCCAAAGCCAATTGGGGGGCGGGGGGCAGAAGAGAGAGAGAGAGAGAGAGGGAGGGATGGAAGGAGTAAGTGAAGAGGGGGGTGGTTGTCGACCACAGAGCCTGTATGCCAGGCCAGGGTTTCATCCCCCGTTCACACATTTTGCTGAGATGTCTTCTGTGTAGCAGCTGTAAGTCCAGAGTGTCCAGTCTGCACAGGGAGACTGATGCACTGGGCTAGGGAGACAAAGAAGGGGGTTCCCGGGCTGTCATCTGTTCACAGCTGCACATTCGCCAGTGAAATACTCACAAAATTGCTCTACTTTCATTAAATCAACAAAAACTGTGAATATTAACCCTTTAACAGAATTCAAAAAAGTCTAATATTTAGAAAAAAGCTAAAGATATCAGAGGAATGAAGCATATAGTAGTGTTCAGTTGTCTAGTGTGTATAGGCCCCCTGAGAGACAGTCTTTGTTCACATATGATTATATTCTTGTTCACTAATGATTATATTCTTCTTATATATCTACTAATTCTATAAAACACTGTCTCTCTATATGTGGAATGCATATACTGAGAACTGTTGTTGTTGTTATAGTATGTTCATTGCATGGGGCCCAAGTAAGTTTAGTGTCAAATTTGGTGAGATTTGGACAAAAAATATGTTAAATTTTAATAAACTCTACAGCAGCAGTGGCTGGGACTCATCAACATAAGTGACATTGTCAATTGCAACAACAATGTGGTCACAGCAATGGGATTGTTTTCACATCAATGGCAACAGAAACTGATTCTCCAGTTTGGGGTTTTACTTACTGAGCCGAGCTTCACCAAACTTTGAATAAACGGGTGAACAGCAGCAGTGACTCTGTTTGAAAGCTCATCAGTGAAATAAAACATTGAAAATTAGACTGAATAACTATAACTTTTTTAACTATAACTGTCAAATGAAAACGGTGGAGAAAAAAAGTACATACTTGAGTATACTAGTATTCAGTTTACTTCCATTACTGGTGACCACAGTAACCAAATGAGACAAATTGAGTGTGGTGTGTATTTAGCCTCACATGGTGAACTGTACTGCCATAGGCTATTAAAAATCACTCTGGGCGTTGTAATGGTAGGAAATAATGAATGAAGACGTAAAAGTAATTAATAGATAGAGCCGTCTCCAAAAGAAAAGAGAGGAGGATTCGTCATCTCTTCTCCACACAATGCTATTGTTCCCGACGACATTCACTAGTCACTGTGTTATTAATGATCCCACCTCCCTGAACATACATTTCTTTTTTTTTTTCTCTCTCTTGGCTTAGTCGCAATCCCCGGAAACTTTTTCGAAGCTTTTTTGCCCCCATCTTTTGCAAATAGGAAGATGTGCATGTTTTGTGTCACTGGACTGGGAGGAAGAAACAGTTATTTGGCTAGAAGTTTTTTTTTTTCACACAGAGGAAAAACGTTTGTTTGCCGTGTAGCTCAGATGTTTGGCAAGTTTGTCAAGTGTGTGTGTTTTGTGAAATATTCCAATAACAGCAGGAGTAAAGGATTTCAATCTAACTAATCACCTGTGGGAGATTTTGGAATGATGTGTCAGACAGAGCTCTCTCCCCCACCATCATCAAATGAGGGAATATAATTTGGAAGAATAATAGTCATCCCTCCGGTAGATTTTCCAGAGTCAATGCCAAGGTGCACTGAAGCAGTTTTTTTGGCTTATGAAGGCCCATCACCTCAGTAAGACACTTTATATATATTACAAATAATATACATAATATGTAAACGTATTTGTTTGCATATGTGTACATATTAAAGGTAAACCCTAAAAAAAACTGTTGGAGAAACAGGATAACTATACCCTGTGGTTACTGTAAGCCTATATATAACACCTTTTTCAACACATGCAAGCCTTTACAGTAAAAAGTATGACAGCTCTCAACGCTTGAATGAAACATACTCCACATGAAAAGCTCTAAACGATGTCACTCGACACTCACTGCTGTGTCTTGAGAATTTAAAATAAAAGCTAGGAAAGTTTCAAAGTCAAACTGGCACCTCCCGATGCACCAGTTTCCACCTATGTTGCATTTCTGTCATAATTTGGCCCCCACTGTCAAGAACACTGGATGGTGTTTTTGTTCTCAAGCTTGCAGCCAGTTTCTTGGTGCGGGTAGCAGAATTTGATATTATTTGAGGCTTATTCCTAATCGCCCAGACGGTAAATATTGCACACTTCTTCTGCGGTGGCCTAATGGGCATGTAACTTTATAGGCAAACATGTGAAGTGGTATTCCTGCAGCGACTGGGAACTCAGAAAGGGTGCCAGGCACTCCCTGAAGATGAAAGACTTGTCAGATGGCACCGTCTAGCTCCGCTCAGACACTTATGAGAAGCAGGCCTTCAGGAGAGGCTAAGTGTCCAATCTCCTGTGACTAAGAACAGTAATAGAGCACAATTGTGTGTAAATGGAGGACTTTTTTAAAACCAGACGGCCAAACTCCCTGTGTTGTGGCGTTATCCCCTGTTGAAACATACACCTTTACCATTCCTCACAAGGAGCGCGATGTGGATTATTTCCATTATCACACTTCATAAATCCCCTCTGGTCACATGATTGATGATTTTCCACAGCACACTAAGTGTGGTGGATCTTTTCAAGAAATCTGCTTTCTTTTTCTGAAGTTTCAACTCTTAAGTGATATTTCTCTGCTAGTCCATGCGGCTGTCTGTGCCCATGTGGGCTAAATTAGCATGCAGCCTTAATAATCTACCCTCTCGTCTCTCTTGGCCCAGTCCGCAATCCCTAATGATGAAATGAATTACATCGTCTATTGTCAGAGTGCTTTAATCATAGTAGCTTCTGCTAAAATGACAGAGCACTGTTCTGGACCCCGGACAAAAGAAGACATATCTAAGGTACAATGGACCTCGGATCTGTCTCAGTGAATTACATT
The DNA here is from genome assembly GCF_024713975.1 of Paralichthys olivaceus. Classification (NCBI taxonomy): domain Eukaryota; kingdom Metazoa; phylum Chordata; class Actinopteri; order Pleuronectiformes; family Paralichthyidae; genus Paralichthys; species Paralichthys olivaceus. Next base: position 3,859,339 of record NC_091106.1, read on the forward strand.
AATTCCAAATAACGTTAAACTGTCTGTCCAATAGAGGTAGTAATAGAGGTTTAGACTTTAGAGGTTTGACTGGAATGGCATTTGCACCTTCATCATTGCTCCTAATGAGACTGTACAATACTGATAGATGTTCAGTGACATGCGAAAGGTTTTTTTTTTCTTCTCACCAGGGAATGGGTTCATTACATCCGCCTGTCTTTATTCGGCGTTGATTATTATATCAATTCTGCTAATGTATATCTATTTGCAGATTATATGACAATTAAATCTAATTGTAGTCAAAAATATCTGGGGCATTATTTCATGGTTTGATTGAGGGTTAGCTTCACTTTACATCTAAGTTTGTTTCCAGGTGTTGAGGGAACACATACGTGCAACCTTTTGTGGTTGCAGAGGGCATTGCATGGAGTCGGAAAAATCTGTCATCTTCACTTGCTGCTGGTAGCTTGATGCTACATTTAGTCAGGAGTAGCATAATCCTCCAAATTCTTTTATTGAACTCATGTGGCCACGTTGCTTAGTGGTTGTGACTAGGAAAACAAAGAATAAAAAAAGATGGTATCTCTGGACTGATTTTGATCTTTTAAACTGTCCATGATACAGAAGTGCATTGCTGTGGTGTGCTCTTGGAAGGGAAATCTCAATGTCACTGTGTTGTAAGACGATTTTGATTTAAGTGATTGTTTGTCTCTGTAAGTCATCCCTGCAATAGCCTGGCGATTTTTCTGGCGTGTACCCTGCTTCTTGCTCAATGTCATTTGGGACTGGCTATAACCCCCTCAAAACTTCCAAAGGATAAGTGGTGTTGCTAATGGATGGATGGATAAGTTTTCCAAAAACACAGTCATGGCTGTAAATTGTTTATTCACATTTTTAAGAGTAAGCTGGAAGACAGTCAGTGAGACCAAAATAGTGAAGGCCTGGTATTAGTAGCAGATCCATTGCATTGAAATGAAAATGGATAATATTCACATATTCACATAATTTTGATTCAAAAATTCAAATGTTAAATTATATAAACACCAACTACATTTAATCCCGATGCAGTACCACTGAACACAAGCGAGAGTGCAGGCAGGCTGCAGCTACGGCTGTGGGAGAACTGTGGGGGAAACGATTGGCCGAGCCCTTAATTCAATAATATCTTCTGGGTACTAGCCCACCCCTGTCGCTGTTCATTGATGAAGGCGTTTTAAGCAGAGTAATATTTAGCATATCTGGCTAAATGGTCTTAACAAGCCCCAGCTTGCACCGTGTTAAAAAATTAATAAATAATAAAAGAAGGAGAAAGTGTGATGTTGCCAGGGAAATAATTTGCCTCTCTTGAACTGATGATGGCATCCACTTTATGCAAATTGGTGTCTGGGGACAACAAAATCCCTCTTAATGCATATGCAGACTTCATAAAAGAGAGAGAGAGGGAGAGAGAGAGAGAGAGAGAGAGAGAAAGTGCTTGGGGAAGTCAGAGGACATGAGGAAAGAGAGAAATGAAAGGTAGTAGGAAAAGAGGTAGGTGAGAGTGATGAATGATCATCACAACATTTGACAAACGGGAATTCTATGTCCATAAAATCAATGGAATGGTCCAGTTCTTCTGATGTGGGAGTTCTGGTTCCGTGTGTGTGTGTGTGTGTGTGTGTGTGTGTGTGTGTGTGTGTGTGTGTGTGTGTGTGTGTGTTTGTGTGTGCGCATAATAAAATGCTAATAACTGAGTACATTCAGAAAGGGAAAAGACATTTATGTCTTATGAGGCTTCTTATAAACGTAGTACATATTCAATCACTTCAATCATCAATAATATTCATACAGGCAACATAATATAATACAATATATTATAATATTAAATGATCATCAGATAATTTAAAGTATGTTTATAAGGAAACATACTTTTTCGATTAACTTAATGAGTACCAAAAGTTAATGCCCCTGTTTGGCAAGCCACAAATACTGTATGATGATATTGTGGTGGTTATGACCTCATTTAATACAGTGAGCTCAATTTAGACAAAACATGTTTACTTACATTCACCAAAACCACAGTCTGTCTCTTGATGTGACCGATGGTGTGGCCCTGTCCCAGTTCCTCTCCTTTGGCCCTGCCCCTAGTTATGAAGTGCCCTTCGCTGGGACTGTCCCCCTCTAAACAGAGCCACATGGGGAGTGGGCTAGAAAATCTTCCCCCAGGAATTGGGACACCACTCACTACGTCATCAGCAGCCAACATTTCTACAGTTTTATATAAACAACTATTATCAACCAACATTATATTAGAGACACATCTGACAACTACAGGACAGACGGGACAGATTGGAATAATCGATGTAAACACATTGACTTACTGTGTATTAATCAATAGATCAATGTAACATTAGTCCTGTCCATAGAAACTTCTGCCCCGCACTAAAAACATTATATGGTGAGCGGGGAAGTTTGCACAATTTGGCGGCTTGACCTATGTTCGTACACTGGACACAGGAGTTACTAACATTACTCGTTACTCTCACTCAGACTGTTTACATGACAACACCACCTCTTCACAGCCGCATGCAGAACGGAGGTGCAGGGCTGGTGAATCGGGACTGGCCCCTTGAATTCCCTGATATCCACCTCAGCCACCTCCTGGTCACTCGTGTCTAAATGCAGCACCTTTTTCACAACTCTGATTATATTAGATTCAACTTCATTGTCATTGCACATGTCACAAGTACAAAGCAATGAAATGCAGTTTGCATCCAACCAGAAGTGCTTAAACAGTGAAAACATATATGTTACAGTATGCTAAAGTATATGTATATGCTAAACAGTGAATAAGTATATGTTACAGTATGCTAAAGTATATGTAAAAAAAAGTTCCTGTCAATGTTTATTGCTGATGTTCTCTCACATTTATCATTTTCAAATTGTCTTTCTACTTTGCTCATACCGTCTCATAAAGACCCCTGCAAAAACACTGAACATTATGCAAATTAAGGCATATTGACAGATAATGACTACTAAGTTTATAAAGCCTCCCTGTTTTCTCTCATTTTCATTTATTGATGCTGTTTGCTCTAAATGAAAACTCCCCACACGTTACCTATTATCTTGATTAATTGGTATGAATTATCCAAAGTATATATAAAGAACGCTGTACACTCTACCATATGAACTGCATGAAATCAGTAAAGACAAAATGAGTGTGAATGATTATGACATGACAGTGGAATTCACCATGTGAGCCATTAGAGTCAGATACTTCTGCTGTTTTTAATTATTTATTGATTACTTCTACATGGTAGCCTCACGCGACTGAGTGTGAGACAATGCCGTGATACGAATACCTATTTCTTTATGAGAGAAATTACAGTATGCTGCTGCTGTCATTGGAGAACATCAGTCAAACTTAGGTGCCGTCACTCCCAATTAATCCTGTTTGATAAGGTGTTTGACTGCACCTTTGCCCTCACCTGAACAGATGAGTGACACAAGTAGGAATCAATTCATGCTAAAAACACGATTCCTGGTAACCCACGACATTGAAAGCACACTGTGTTGTTTGATCAGTTGTAGTCAAGTTTAATTACCAAAATTCCAGCTAAGTGCAGGTGACGAGAGCTTCTGTTCAACACGCCAAATGCCAGTAAATAGAAATTAATATTTGCAAGTTGAGATTTCAGTGGAAGACCCCTGACCTGGACAACCCATATAGGTTAAGGTTTGATAACCAAAGTACACACTTACCATTGATTTTGTCCACAGTTCAGAAATAGCTCTTATTAAAATGACTAATAACTCACACACACTACTGTTATATATTATCAACCACCTTGAAAACTATCTTGATATCAAGAACGACTGCGCCTGCTTGATTTCACTACCTCTCGGACCGATCTTTTTCTGTTGCAATTGAGGATTCCCCCTCATGGGTGGCATGCCCCAATGGTCCAGTGCTATTTGTGCTTTCTCTACCACCTCTGAGAGAGATAATCTGTAGAAATAATGTTACTATACATCAACTCAGTTATGTATGTGTAACAGTCACAGATAGTGCTCCCTGTGTCGAAGTCTTGTGTCTTGTCCATCCTCCTTAACTTCCTCCTGTGTCATAATGACCATAGCCACTGGAGGTTGTCTAACAACAACATTCAAGAGCTGGTCGTATTAAGCTGCATGCACAGACGGACTATGGGATTTGTTTTGTTGAGGACGGTCTCACACAAACATGTTCACATACGCTGACTCCATTTCGTTGTCTCCACCACCCCCGCCCACCCCCACCCCCCTTAGCTCCCCACCACATCCCGCTAGCTCCCTCTGAGGAAGTTTTGAATCCTGTCATTCCGACTTGGAGTTCAGCACTTCTTTCATGTGTGCCTCGACAGCGGGCCTCTCCTCCTTTTGTATTGTTTTATTATTTATGCGTGGGGAGGGCTTGGCGGTTGTTGGGTGGGGTGGGAAAGGGGGCGTGGGGGGGGGGGGGCAGAGCGTCTTAAGCATAAGCAGCAGCAGCATTAGGACAGATGGGGAGGGGGACTAATTCATATTCTGTTTCAGCAACATCTTAGCGAGCCGAAGAGTTCAAACATTTTCCAAGCAAATGCAGAGAAGGGGGGGAAATGAAAGGGAAAGACAAGAAGAGAGGGATGACAAGACACTAGGGGTAGGTGTGTGTGTTAGTGTGTGTCTGAGGGAAGAGTGTGATTTTGCATGCAGTTGTCCATATGCTAGAGTGTGTGTGTGTGTGTGTGTGTGTGTGTGTGTGTGTGTGTGTGTGTGTAGCATATACAGTAAGTGTTAGTATTCCAGAACAGATGGATATAAGAAGTGTGTGAGCGAGCGGGTGCGAGAGAGCAAAGGATGGAAAAAGGGGGAAACAATACACAGAAGACAGGATATAGAGTTAATAAGAATAAAAAAACTGATTAAAAATAGATTTTACTTTTGGTGTGAAAGAGACATTGGGGCTATGGAGAGAGTGATGAGCCGCTCTTACTGCCACTACCCCCGTGTGTGAATGTGTATATGTCAACGGCTTTTTGAGCGCACACACACACACGGTTACATTGTCTCCCGCTTTCAGACAACATGAAAACACAGTTCTCTTTGTGAAAAGTTCCAATCGGCCAAAGACGGAAGACGTCAGTCCCAGTAGAGTTTTGTGAAATTGGGACAGGATCTGTAACAGAGATATAAATAAATAAAACAGAAAAAGGAGTTCAGTCTGTTTTCAGTATTTATGGCCAGTTCTGCCTTGCAACAAGGTTTTTGCTTCCCCACAAGGCCAACGGAAACCTCTACCCTGAGGTTAATCTATCTTTTTCAATCACATTCACAGGTAAACCATATATTTAACATGTAAATAGTCTACATGTATGGCCACCAGAATGAGTTCTGGACTTAAAGCATAAAAAATTCCATAAAATGCAACGCTACTTTGCCGAATATAATGTATTTCAAATTCATTTGAAATATTCATTGTGAGATATATTTAAAAAAAGCCTTTTTTTGGGTTTAACATGCAAATAAATGGAAATCATACAGGAAAAGCTGCAGTTTGATCACTGCACTGTATAATGAACAGATAATGAACATGGGCTCCACATGGCTCCTACAGTTATGAACTTGTGTTAAATATCTTAAAATAAACAAAAGCACACTGACTGTGAAGAACCGTGCCACACCTTGTGTGTTCGCCGCACTCCGGCCAGTTCAGGCTGTGCTTAACCGGAGCTGAAGCCTGCTATGGCCCCAGGGTGCTCCTGTCTGTGCCAGCCATATCAGTAGTCACCACAGCTGGCCTCGGCTCTGACACTGTGCTGGAGACTATTGCACTACCGCCTTAACACCCAAACCATCTAGGCCAATCACAATCAGTGGATGTATGTCGGAGCATGTGCGTGTGTGTGTGTTTCTGTGTGTTTCCGCACTTTTCCTCCGCATCTCCAGTGCATGCCCTTGAGCGTGTGCAAAATGGCTCAGTATCAAAGAGTGATGATTGAACTGAAAACATACTCACATACTTTGAGGAAAATAAGGCCTCAGTGTGTGTTTAAGTGTGTGAATGTCTGAGTGCACATATGTGTGTGTGTGTCTTTTAGAACGCCAGATATGTGTGTTTCATGGACCAACTTCTCTCTCTCTCTCTGCCTCTCCCTCTCTCTCTCTGGTGTGTGTGCGTGTGTGTGTCTTTAAGAACAACAGATATGTGTGTTTCATGGACCAACTTCTCTCTCTCTCTCTCTATCTGGTGTGAGTGCGTGTGTGTCTTTTAGAATTCCAGATATGTGTGTTTCATGGACCAACTTCTCTCTCTCTCTCTCTCTGTGTGTGTGTGTGTGTGACAGTTCACTGTAAAAACAAAGAGAGGCAGAGAGGCAAGGAGACATTTGCTAAAATGTATTGAATTTCAATAAAACCTGCAGTGTGGAGAATTAGGCTTGGGCGATTTTTCAATCTCTCATTGCTCTGTCTTGAATTAGTCGTGGTACACTCCATTTTCACCATGCCCAGCTAATCAGATCTCCTCCCGTCCCCTGGGCCTTCTCTCATTTGGTATGTCCCATGAGTCGTGTGCCAATCAAATTGCTCATCAATGTCTGCCTCTTTTTTCTCTTTGCTTGGTCTCTCGCTCCACTCCTTTGAAACCATTTCTTTAAACTGTGCCATGAAAAAAAGGAAAGTTACTGAAGCTGTGGAGAGTCATTATGTTGAATTCATGTGAGGGTGCAAACCAGCTGAAGCCAATGATGAACATCATTTCAGTTTAGTTTCAGTCGCATGGTCTTAGTTACTTATATGAAATTATTTAAAACCCATCTGCATGAACTTGAAAATGTCAAGATGCTATTACTGTAAACCTTTGCTTGCACTTTAATGCCAATGAATATTGGTTATTTTAATTTGTGTGAATAAGGAATTCACAACTTGGAATACTGATGGTAGCAAAAGAAGCAGCAAAGGAGACATCAGGGAGGAAATTGGCTTCTCGATGTCTGTGGTCGGGTTGGATTACCAGCGAGGTCAGAGGTCAGACAAAACGATTGGGTTAGTGTACGAACGGAACTAAAACAAAATTATAATGTTGTCATAATACAGTTACCAGTCATACAGCAACAAAAATATAAAATACCTCATCGCTCTGCAAACTGCAGACAGCTGTCTGTCTTTCTTGTTTTGGTATTTACGACAGGAGACAGTGGAAACAATACTGCTTTTGTCCACAGAGGCGCCAAAATCAACGTAAATGAAAAGTTCCTTGTAGGGGTGTTGAGTTTCTAAATTCTTAGTATAGCAGCTGCACATGTCTGCCTCCTCTGTTTTTTGGGCAACCCCCTAACACCGCCCCCCCACTCCAGGTTGGCTGGGATATAAGCTCTACTTCTATTGCTGCACTATTTATTTGTGTCTGCTGTGTACGTCCAGGTATTCGGGTTTGACACCTTGTCTTAGACTTTCATAAATTAAGTGTCATTCAACATTATTTGGGTTTCACTTATTTTCTGCTCAAAGAAATGCTATTCCATCACAATAGCAGGCTAAAGGTTAGCACAAGAACTGCAGCCATGTGCCTTTAGGTTTATTTCCAACTTGATAGAAACCTTACAGACCCGCCCACTACTCATTACAAACACTGTTCACATCCACAGGATGTTTCCGAAGTTTCAGAAAACACCAAGATGTTCACATGAAGTTGCATCGCAGCTCTCCTGGTTGGTTGTAGCATTTCGTATAATATAGGACATTTTCAAAGCTGCAGGGGCTCCAAACTGTTTCAGGGGAGGCTCAGGGAATGGAAGTAATAAACAGTACATGAGTTATTATTTATAGATCTGTTACATAAGCTTAAATATGTGGGCTTTGGTTACATATAGAGTTCAGAGATTCTATCATATTGGAAAGTTTTCACTGTTTTACTGAATTAGATGCAGTCTGAACTTATTGTACTATTAATAATGTTATCATGATCGCCTCTGTATCCAAAGTAAAACTAGGTAAAGTAAAAACCAGGGTGGGTGAGGGGGGGCCCCTCATCCAAATCTGGGGGGGGGCAGTCGGAGAACACCCCTGGAATTGGATGTTCAGTGCTGATCTGTTGCCGAAACAAAAGGCTTGGACTAACTACTGGAGTTAAAATTCAGTGCCATCAACATGAGTTAGTGTCTGTACTCAGCCAGTGTGTTCACCCCGACCACACCTGACGACTTTCATGTTGTCATGATGTTGGGCTGACATCATGTTATATGATGCTGTCAAGACTGTGATTTAAAAGCTTGCGTGGGCCCCACAGTGTGCTGTCCTGCTGATATATTTTGCTATAAAGCTCGTGCCATAATTTAGACTTTTATATGTGTGGTCGCCTGGTCAGTGTGCGTCCATTCAGAGCCCAGCACCGCGACTGAAAACATTTAATTTCATCATTATTATTTTGTTTAGTTATAGGTCTCATTGGAATAAGACAGACCGACACAATGTTCCTGAAAAGCAGAATATTTTTCAGGGCGTGTGATTAAAGTCTCACCTCTCACACTATTCCAATAGTTTCAGATTAATATTTGGTCTCTTGTAATTCCCTGGATAATGAAAAAAAAGTTCTTTCTCTACAATTATACTGTTGGCGGGAACAATGTCCCATTTGAGATTTTAAGCCATTTACACAGATGATTCCAGTAATGCCATGCAAATAGAATTTAATTCAAAGTTAATTCACCCGCATTACTTTTTAATAAAGAAATGATAAATTGTAATCTCCCCTGCAATTTAATCTATTTATGCTGCTTCCATTGCTGGAAAGTGTCCACTGCATGTCTTTCCATTAATTGGGAGTGAGACAGAGGGGGACCAAAAGGAGAGAAGGAAAGAATAAAAGAAGTGGGAAAATCAAGGAGGTAGCAGCTAAATTTGTTATCTCTGCGCCAAACTGTGTTTGAGAAAGAAATAAAGGGTGTAATGAATTGATTTCATATTTAGTCTCAGGCGTGTTGATACGCATAGATCTCTAGTGGTCTTTCAGTGCCTGTAGCCTGCAGTATTTTCTTTCCTTTCATTAAGGTTGAGATTCTGCCCTTTGATAGTGTTATCGATTCTGCCTCCGAACACTGTGGCACCCCTGTGAAGTTGCTCTTCAGGTAGAATGAAAGAAGAAAAAAAAGGAGAAGAAGAAGAAGACGATGCTATTATCTTTGGTGTTATCCTGTACTAGTGTAGCGGCAATTCACAAAACCGCTTTACTTACCAGCGAACTGTTTTCCTCGCTCTTTGTTCTTCCTCGCTTTTATTGAATTCAAGGGATAATTACAGATTCTGTGGCGGCCGCTGCAGCTCGGGCCCACTGCAGTTTCAGCAGACTGAAAATTTATCACTTAAATCATTATGATTCTGTCCCTCGCCTCTGCGTTGAAATTCTCTCCTTCGATCTGTTCCAAATGTGTGTGAACAGGCGCAGAACTTGCTGCAGCTCCAGTCCAAATTTGACCTTGCAGTTTTTTTTTTTTTTATTATCGTCTTAATAATGAAGAGCAAATATCAAGTGAACACTGGATCCTCCTAATCTGATACTTTGGCGACCTACATCTAATAATTCATCACCTTCACCAAATTATATCCTCTCTGTCCTCAGCCGTGGCTCCACTTTGTCTTCAGGAAGGAGCTGGTGTGGATGTTAAATGAGAGAAGATGGAAAGACCTTCCGGCCAAGTTAGTGGACACCTCTGCCACTGATGGATCCGACTTGCAAAACAACATCCAAAAGTAAAAAGAGAGACTGTAGTGGATGTTTTCAGCTGCTACAAACTTCGACTTTTTTGATTCTTGGCACATACAGACAATGAAAGATATGATGGAGTATAAAGATAAGATACATTTTAACTCACACTGTAATAGAACATGGAGAGAAAATTCAATATCAATAGTTTATCATAGGGGGCGATGAATTGTGGTTTGTACTTGAGAGTTAAGTTCAGGGAATCCAAGGCCTGGATTGCCAGACACACAGTTTTATGTGATCCAGACCCTCATGGACCCTTAATGCCCCATATTCATCATGCCAGTTGATTTATTTTAATTCCTTATCATGCTAACTTGTTTGTGACTTTTGTATTGTATTGTATTATAAAATTAATGTTTATGCCCATCAACCTACACTTTTCAACCCATAATGATTTTACTTTTTACATTTCTATTTAAAAACAACTGTGGGAGGACCAGAAATTATTTTAATTAACCTAACAGAGACAGACACCATAAAATAAGTACAATACCTGTAAAGATGACAGTATAGTACATGCATTTAGAAATAAACATAACTGTACATAAACTCATTTGTCATCTCATTGACACTCAACAGTGACATTTGTTTTTATTATTTTATCCATCCCAGTCAAAAGCCCCTCTCTAGAATCTGCTTTACCAGCACCACGAAGCACGTCCTCCAGAGTTAGGCAACATCTGAAACCATTTCAACACAGACATCATTCTCCCCTTTGTGAAGGAGGATTTACTTCAGCACTGTCGTATTAGACTGACTTTGATTGGGTGGACGGAATAAACCTTCACTTCCACCACTTCCTTTTCCTACATGGTCATGATTTGTTTCTGCCTGCTCTTTGTTGTATATATTATCCAAACACTTTCATTCAACGAAATGTGTCAAGCAGTGTCGATGGGAAATAAGGAATATTCCCTTTTTTAGACACAGATTTCTTGGCATCCTCAAACCATGTGATGAAATATCCAGCTCGCTCATGCTCTGTGGATAAATTTAGAATGTACCAACTGATGAACTGTATTTCACGTACATAGTAAAGTACTTTTGATATTATTCCAGGCACAAATTACGACCAGCGCTGTGTCAGAATTTACAAGGTGCCATATTCTGAATACTACTAATCATTTTAATGTCAGGATTTCCTTCTAATATAAAACATGCTGCCAACGGGAAACCCTTTTTTTTCTGTGAAACTCAAAAACTTCGCACAAAGGAGTACTGCGTCAAACTGCAAAACAACTTATGAAGTTCAGACTTGGTTACCCGACTCACGTGTGTTAGAACACAGGAAAGTTTGAGGCACACAAGGAGCAAAAGACACAGAAAGGTGAATTTTAAGTTTTGAACAGTGGCATGTGGCAGCTCGAGTCTCTTCCTTCATGCTCTTCTCTGTGTCTATCTCTCGGCAGGATTATGTGTTGAGCTGCTAATTAGCACCCAGACCCCTGCTCGCATTTTAGTAGCATGAGTGGCTTATAGGACAAAAAGGACATGTCACTAAGTTTAAGAAAGAAACATGTTTAAAGTGATATGGGTTGTACTGATATAACAGAGCAGGTGATCTCAAGTCTGGAAAGCAAATGTACATTCACAGAAATGAATAAATGATTTTATTTTATTTTTATTTTTGTCAACGTGGCACTAAATGTTAAAAAAGGAATCACTAAATTGTAGCCGCTGTGATTCAGTGTGTCTCACAGAATAAAGAAAATCACCATCCATGCTGATCGCAGCAACAAAGAAAGAATTTAGACGTTTGGCTGATGTGTTCACTTAAAAAAAGAAAAAATTACACAAGGCAGCCAAACCAAGGACATAAGATCAAACGTGATAATGTAGCAAAGCTCATTTTCCTCAAAGATCCTAATTGATTGGTTGATTATGCTTTCTCTGTTCCTCCATCTCGGTGGGTCTTCTTTAATAGCTCCATAATGACGCTACTGAACTGGACGTGTAAGACTCAGCCAATTAGAATAGTAATAGGCTCTAATTAACAAAAAAAAAAGGATTTTCAATAAAAAAGGAGGAGATAGCGAATTTGATTACTCATATTCATTAACTTTTTTTTCTCTCCCAACCCCCCCGCCATTCCTGGAACTTTGCTCCCTTAATTTTTTATGAATATTTTATCTGGTGTGAAACATCACAATACACGCTGTCCCTGGCAAAGGCCAGAGACATAACAGCAGAAGAGCCTTTCTTCTGCTCTCATTCAAAGAGCCTTCCTTTGTTTCTGCATAATGAACAAGTCGCTGATGGCGGCGGAATAAATTTTAATTAGAGTTTTTTTTTTGGAGGAGACTTGCAAGGATGATAGGTTGTTTTAAAGCAGAACCTGACAGTGTGAAGGCTTTTCAGGAATAAACCAAAGTTAAGAGCTGAAATATGTTTGCAGGTGTGTGAGTGTGCGGCGTGTGTGTGTGTGTGTGTGTGTGTGTGAGACAGACAGAGGCAGAGTCGTGTTGTGCCAGCAGGTATCTGTAACAGTGCATCAATAATTTGCAGCAATTTTAACCACCTCCCTCCTCCTCTCTGCCTCTTTCTCCCCATCGTTCCCTTTCTGTCTTTCTTGCCTCGGGTCAAGTTAGCACCACTTAAGGACTACAACACTGTGCCCAATCACCATATGTTGTCTGTGTGGCTACATGTGTGTGCGTGTGTATGTGTACGATTGAGCATATGTGTATGTGTGTGTGTGTGTGCGTACATACCTGCCTTGCTTGTTCCCTTACCTGATGCCTCCCGTCGCTCGCAGCCAAAGCATGTCAGCGTTTGAGAGACAAAAACAAAAACAGAAGCGAGCGTAGAGGGGACACCAGGTACACCACCATGTGCCTATGTGTGTGTGTGTGTGTGAGTACAGGATGTGTGTGCATGTGTGCATCCTGCGGGCTGGTTTGCTATGAGACAGGGCCAGATGGTCACCCCAGGCAAAGCAGGTTGGGCCTGTTTACCTGCTTCACTCTGGGTCATGTCAGCTTCGTTTTCAGCTTAGCCGCAACACAGCTCAAGCCTCGCTGCCAAAAAACATGCCGTTTAACTCCCCATCTCCTCCTCCTCCTCCTCCTCCTCGTCTCGCTCCCTCCTTCTCCTCTATTTCATTCTCTCCTGCACTTCCTTTCTGACTTAGTGTCTTTAAAGAGCAAACTTCGGTCTCTCTGCTCCCGTGCAAACGTGGTAGGATATGACGCAAAAACTGAAACTTTTCCCTTTTATTTCAGACGATTAAAGTTTTGACAATTAACATTTCCAATATCAGTTCATCAGTTAATATATTTTTGATTAATCGATTAATGATTTAGCTCGAAAAAAAACGGAGAAAAAGGAGTGAAAAAACTAATTGAAAAGGAAAATATTCCTGTTCCTCTGATGGCATCTTTAGGTTGGTTGTTTTGAGTCCAAAACTGCAAAATCACCCATTTGCAATCACGTTTTTTGATAAGGTGAAATATGTTTTTTTATTTGATTAACAAAATTGTTGGTGATTTATTTACCTAATTTCCGCTCCATTAAAAATGGCGATAAAATGTACAATGCAGGTTGTAATAATGTGTCACAATCTGTTAAAACTTATGTTTTGAATTAAGTGCTTCATATTGTATAAATACAAACATTATATTGACTGATTTTAATGCTTTCTAGCACAAACAAATAAACGCAGGGTGGCTCAGCTTGTGTTTTTTAAATTTAATTAAAAGCACTAATTCAAAATCAACACAATATGGTACATACACACAACTCTGCTGCTCTGAGCTTTTGACTGATATTTCATTTTCTATCACAAAGTCATTTTACTTTTATTTCTAATTTTTTTTTTTTTTTGATTGAATCTAGAGACATTAAAAAGGTTTCAAAGTAAAGGTTACCCTGGATTATCAGCTCTGAGCCACTAGAATGATTTTATTGTGAAGTGTTGTTGCATGCATTGTGTAGCTTTATTAACTGGGGGAAAAAATAGAGAACTAGACGCACCTGAGACTGTTCGGTGAGCGAAAACTGTTTTTGTGAAGGGAAGAAAAGTGGAAGTTGTGCAGAAGAGTGGTGAGTACAGCATCTTAAAATGATTGTCGTGATTAGGAGCGGATGATTTGATGCCATATGATAAATGTCAGAGTATTTTCTAAACACTTTAATAGGTAGGTAGCACCTCCCTAATCAGTTGTGGGTGTATAAGGTCAATATTTGCTGTTTGATGGTAGATTGGGATTTCCACTCTATTACCATTGTTTTTACATCAATATGTTTCTTTCATACACACCAAGCTTTTAATTTAGTTCACAAAATCTGACAGACAGACCTAAATAAATAATAAATCATACACAGTGACAGCAAGGAGCAAATTGAAACAGATCCAAAAACATGATAAAATATACTGATGAAAACAGGGTAAATTAAGATTAAAGGTTTGATACATCTCAAATTTCAAATTAGCCCCATGCGCACTCACAAACTGGACTCTCTCCTCTACTTTTCAAAATACACATGTAACATCATACCTAGAAGCAACAGTATTTTCCCTCTAAACATTTAGTGAACATATTTTAACAATTTGTTTTTTTAATGATGTATTTTATACAGTTGTTTCTATACAAAGAGATTAAGCTTTTTTACCAGCATCAGCTCAGCAGTGTAACATGAGGCTACTTCCATCAGAGCGTGACAGCCCTGTCTCCCTGCCCCTGTTAACCCCCCGCTGTAGCAGCAGTTGCTGGCACCGTGGCTAAGCATGATGTCCGGCTGTAGCAGTAACAGGTGCCTACATGTTGCCTGCTGGCACCATGCCGCAGAGCCACAGTAGCCGCCTTGGCAGCATGTTCAGCACTCATGCCCAAGCTGGCCGTGTGTAATCTGCCTAACCTCCACCTCCAGACAGCTGCCAATCAATTTGGAGCGGCCGCGCGCACCGATGGTGACACTGCATCGAAGTAACGCTCCTGTGTGTGCAGTGGAATTACAGGATAGATGTATTTTAAGAGATTCGACTGTGTTTGCCTGTGATACAATCATCTCACAGACACACACATACACACCCACACTTGTACGTGCACAAACATACGCGCACACACCCACACTTCTGAAGAATCTGCCTTCCCTTAAACGTCAAACTCATCAGCCACAAAGACCAATCCACCGCCCTCCCCCTTTACCTCACATCCCCCCCAACCCCTCCCACACCACTGCACCCACTGCCCCTCAAGCCGACCGTCACCCTTTGCACCCAACATCTCCTGCCCCCCTCTCCTGCCTCCCACACACACACACTCACGCCCTCCACCCTTTTTCCATTTCAGATGCAAAGCTGGGGCCGAGGCGAGCCGTGCATATAGTCACAGCGGCAATCTCATCTATGTCCAATCTGTCATGCCACTGCCTTTCATTATTCTCCTGCGTGGGGGGAGAGATAACGCTGAGGCATATTTTATGGACAGTAGAGAGAGAGAGAGAGAGAGAGAGAGAAAGAGAGAGAGGAAAATATAGGGAGAGAGAGAGATGCCAATATGGTGGGGTAATGGTTGCGAGATATGAGAGGTCCCGCTCTGGCCAGTGGAGAAGTGTCACTCTACTTCATTGGTATCTAGGTCAAGGCAACAGAGAGGAAAAAAGAAAGGAAAAAAGAAAAAGGCAAATGAAGTGATGAAATTCTTGAAATTGAGGTTTGGGGGGGGCGGAAAGAGAGGGAGGGAGGGGTAGTGCTGGTCAGTGCCGTATCGTCTGCATTAAAAATGGACAGCCTGAGGGCCTGGAGGAGGGGAGGGTGGGGTGTGTGTGGGGGGGGCTGTAAATAGGCGGCAGCCATCCTTCACGGCCACTCGATGGCTCCATAAAATTGGAGCTTGTATGCATGCATGCATGCGGCTGTTGTTGAATATGGAGGAGTGAGGGAATGCGAGGGGGCCGGCAGATGAAGGAGGGGAGAGATGGATGGAGGGACGGGTGAATGCACCGGGGTCAGGTATTCTCTTCTGTCACCTCTGTTGCTGGGCTGAGTGGCTGACTGGTTGTGTCTCTGCTCAGCGTGCTGAAATGATTGGGTCCTGGCCTGCAGGGAATGGGCTGGCCAGTTTTACATATATACGTATATCATAGCCATTGTCATGCTGTGTCGCATGTGCATTTGTGTGTGTTTGAATATGCAAATAAGATTCGGCAATGCCTTTGATTTTGTGCTTGCTTTGGGGTGTCCGTTCATATGTGTGCGTGTGTGTGTGTCTGCAGTTGTGCAACATCCAGATGTCAGACCAGCGTTACTCGGTGTCTGTCATTGAGACAGTGGGGGTGGGGTTAAGGTGACCTGTTTTAAATATAGACAGTGTCACGACAACATGCCCGACTCGGCTTATAAAAGCCATTTGCATAACGTTTCTCCCTTATCCCCCTGCTTTCTCTCTCATTTTTTTTTTCCTTCCCCCTTCTTCCTCCTGGGAGACAGGCAGAGCAGGCACGTCATGTTTTGCCTTTGTCTCTGCCGTTCAAATGCAAAAAGATGTCATGTCAAGGCTTTCTTCGACACAGAAAGACACAACTGTATACCTGCGACGCACAATAGAGAACGGGACAAAACACAAACACAGTGCATGAAGGTGATGAAGTGTGGCATGTAAAAAAAAAAAAGAAAAAGGCTTCTCATGACATCACGTCAAATGATAAAGACGCACTAAAGCAGCTTGTCAGTACAGTATGTCCCTGCTAAATAACACCAATACACAACTATAAAATAACTGACAAGACTGTAACTCAAATGACACTGAGATTCGCACATCTTTACACCTCGCTCTGCATATTTTACTCCTATTTCCAGCCAGCGGAGGTGTTTTTGCTCTGCTGCTAAACAAGCCCAGATTTCTGAAAAAGTATCCGGAGAAAGGTTGTTAGACGATGACACTGGGGGCATTTTTAAACAGACCTCATAAATGTTGGACTTTGATTTCTGCTTAACTTTTGTTGCATACCTTGTCCTTCTCGAGTATTTGTGTGCACAAGCCTTGTCTGCGTGCCCTTCAGTTTGAATGCACACTTCACTCTGGCAAACTAATTAATTATTCCCCTCTTCACCCTCCTTTATTCATCCATTTGTTTTTTTTTACCTCTGTGAAGAACACACGCCACATTCCTTCAATACCTTACCTTCTCTCAGACTCGGTGCCTATTCATTAGGAATTCAAATTAATCAGTATTTACTGTAGCGCTCGCCAGCTCTGCTCTCAAGTGCAATTTCTATCAACAAGGTTGAGTGGGCTTTTGTTTCTCATAGCCAATTGGAATAAAGCTCTCTCTCTCTCTCTTTGTCCCTCTCCCATTTTTTTCTTTCTTTTAGATGTTCAATTGAACGCATCAACTAGTTTGGCACATAAGACGGAATTGACATTCTCCCACAATGCAATGCTACAAGGACTTTTCATTTGACATTCGATGAACTCTGAAATTAAGGCGCCTCAACAGTTGGAAAACGAATCCAAGCTAATTGTGGAATTTTTTTTTATCTATCTGTAGTGCTTGATCACAACAAACAGAGGCTTTAAAATCTTTCTTCATGAAGGCTTCTCTCAACAACAACTTTAGTGTTTTTGTTGGTTCCAAACATTAGAATAATATCACAACATTTCACCCTGTCTTTATCAAATCACTAATATAAACCACACATCATCCGATCTTGAACAGAAGTACCTCAAATGAGCGAAACCATCTTTGAGAAAATATTTGGAGGCGGGGTTTAGGACCTATATGGCAGCCAGCCACCAGGTGGCGGACAACACGCTTTGGCTTCACTTTTTGGATTTTAGAATTGTATTGTAGATTACTTCTAAATAGTGTAGGCAGCCTACTTTTAAGTAAATGATGGGTAAAGAAACCTTTCAACAAGTCCTGCTTCACAGAGAAAGTTCACAAGTAACGAGACAATTAACTGTTTAGCCAAACTGAAGCTGAACAAGAAAGGCACTACTTAGAATGCATCAGATGTCTATAATGGATTTATTCAAGTGATGATTGTACATTTCATCTTTTGGTTTCCATCTGTATATTTGTGTATCTAATGTTTGGGTTTTAATAAACATACAGCATTGTCCAAAAGTGGATTCAGACTTTTGCCTGCTGGTTTTTCTTTCCCCACTTGACTTTGTATCTAATCATCTTTCTCGAGTTAAATGATTTGCAAATTCCTAGAAACATCCTTTAAACTTGGAATACACAGAGTGAGGAACTTTTTAAAATGTTGGACCTCCTTCGAAAGGAGAGGACAAGTAGAGGTGTCTTTAAGTGCATGCTCAAGTTCACGTTCATGCATCACTTTGTATCAGATCACAGTCTACCTCCATATACATGTGTGTATGTGTGTGTGTGTATTGTGGGTGAAACCTGCTCCAGTTTGTTATAACAAGTGTTAAATGCAGCTCCTTTGTGACTGAGCCGGAGTGATGCTGTTAACTGTATTTTTCTTTGTATTAGATTATGGATTGTTACTTTTTTCCCAAACATCACCTTTTATCAGAGCCAAGGTTGTGATGACAGAGAAAGTAATGCTCTTTAATTTAAGTAATCGACCCCTGGTTGGAAGTTGCATTTTGGCTTTTGCATGCTTTCCCTTTACACAACTTCTTACTTAACAAGGCCAGGCAGAAAAACCCACAGATCTAATTGAATATTGATATGTGTGTGTATAGAGGGCCAGAGTGAGGCTCACCCATGTTAAGCCATTTAGCGCATCATCTTGATTGAAATTCCATTAGCTTGTTAGTGGAGGATAGTGGATAGTCGGTGAATACTTAGCCTTGTTAGCCGAGGCACAGGCTAAATGAGTGTGCACAGGGTCATTGTCCACTTAAAACTCTCTCTGCAAACTGGCGGCCAGCGTGAATAATTCATGGACCATGACCTGCACTGACTGGGCTTTAAACGAGTGTAGCTTCTCTTTCTTTCTGTTTGGATAATATCTCCACTCTGGAGTTAATTAGGTTTTCACATTTTTTATTTCAGCCAGCTGTGTGTACAGCGGTCAGGGACTTGTCCCAGTGGACACACTGAGAGCCAAATGAAGAGACAATATGGCAAAGATGATTGCGAAAGTTATAAAATGATTTTTTTTTTTTTTTTTTTCTCCATTTCTAGAATGTTATCACGGGGAGCATACTGATCCAAAATGCTAACTGACTGTGCTGATGTGGGATACAGACAATTGTCCAGTCCATAGGCAGAGTAAATGTTACAACCTTTTATAGGGGAGAGTCATTTAAGTTTTAAAGCCTAAGGGCACATAGCCAGCTGCTAAAGCTCTTTAGTGAGAGGAGCAGAGGGTCTTAGTGAAAATTATTTAATCAAATTGTCATATTTTTAAAAGCCCACTGAGGAAAACCCATCATACCGGCAAACCCATAAAAATCACCCAAACACCTCTGCAAAGCAGTTTAGGATCCGCTTTGCTGGTTGTTTTGCTTTCAATACCAAAACTTTAATGATTTTTTTCAGCAGCAGGAAACAGGTTTCTGCAAAAATTAGCTCTGATAGGTCTACTGCCCTGCGCCAAATGGCAGTTAGCAACACTGTGCCATTTTGCAGCTAAAGCTAATGATTATAATAAAGTAGTGACTTGCTAAAGATACAGATAGGGCCCACAGAAAAGATGTTGAATACAGAGAGAGGCACAACACAACCAAATAGTCGTGATTGACCTGGCTAGGTTCAGGATGGACAGTTAATGATCAGTTAATAAAACCTAGTCATGACATCATCATCAGTCATATTTAATTTGTTGTTTTTTATGGTTGGATTTGCTTTTTGAACTTAATCCTAAAATATCCTAAAGACCACTGAAGAACAATCCAAGTAGTATCTCCTCACGAAGGCACTCTAGGTGATATTCTCTTAATAATTAAAAGTATAAAAAACTTTCAGGGCTGAATAGTAGCGGTGTCTACAGTCAACAAAATGGAAATCAGCATCATTTAATGGAACACCTAAACAAAAACAGCACCTCAGTGCATCTCCATCCAGTCACTCACCAGCCATGCACAAAGTTGTCAAACCTGCTATCTCTTCACCCAGATGTGACCTGTCCATTACCACCATCTCTCTTAACTCTGGCTCAAGCCCTCGAGCTCCTCACTGTGTCCCCCCCCCCTCCCCTGCCCTAGACATTTCCTCACCCCTTCCTCTTCTTCCTCCTCACCCCTCCATTCTGGTAGCTGTCATCAATCTTGCTAAAATGACAGGCGACAGATGTTAGCCTTTGCAAAGATCAAATCTGCAGCTTCAGGGCGGCCCAGTCACACACACACACACACACACACACACACATCTGCATACACGCATATAGGTATGCACACATGCATATGCAGTCACACATACTCAAACATGCATGCATGCATCCACACATGCACGCACTCAGATACACACACACACACACACACACACACTAGCCATAACCACTGACAGGTCACATAGCTCACGCCGACATTCACATTTTCTCTGTCTCCTTCTGCCAATTGCTAAATCTATTCTGACACCAGAAAGACAGACTGGGATAGAGAGGAAGGACGGTCACCATGCATGCACATGCAGTACAATGACACACACACACACACACACACACACACACACACACACACACACTCACACTCACTTGAGTGTATGTGCTATATGTGAAATTATTAATTCGGTTGTGTGCGTTATTTTCCTGTGGTTTTTCACTCATTGTGCCTACATTTGTTTGGCTACTTATGGGTGTGTTGCTGTGTATGTGTGTGTGTGTGTGTGTGTATATCATCTTCTGGTATTGCTGTGAGTCACCCAGGCCAGACAGAGGGGAGAGTGTTCCTTGTGGCTATGTTGAACCCAAATACACAGAAAGTTTGCAACACCTGCTGTGTGCTGCTGGCAAAGGAGGGAAAAAAGAGAGGGTCAGCTTCCAAACATGTCTCACTGCATTACTGAGCCAAAATCTCCTATTCTATTGTTTCCATTTCATGTTTGGGGGAATCTTTTGTTGCACAAACCAACAGGAAAACAAGCAGGGCTGTACTGACAATGAGACCAGGACTAGATGTTAATATAAAGTACCAAGAGATTCTCATGTCAAACAAGTATTCATCAAACCATCAGTTTCCACTGGGAGGGATGATGGCAGTGCATTCCTTGGTTTTTAAAGTGTGGAGTCGCTGAGCAGCACACACCATGTTGCCTCTGCGCACAGACTTCTTCAGGGTTCTCTTATTCCTCCCATATAATCCAAACATCTGAAGGTCACATGGAGAATGAGACTCTAATTTGGAAAAGAAAAAGAGGGCTTCATATGACAGTACCTTAAATAAAAACACCAGACATGCTACAGCTTTGTTTAAGTAAGAGTTAAAGGTCAAGTTCCAGAACAGGACTATATACAATATCCTACAGACATAACACCATAACTCAGAGAAAATTGTGTTTTTATGAACACATGGAAACCTATTTATTCCAGATGGAAAGGCAGGGGTTATTTCCCTGTCATTTAAACACAGCAAAATAATAACAGCTATGTAAACTAGTCCCAAGCAGCAGAGTTTTACATCTTCATAAGCAAGCATTATAGTGCAATCACATTAGGCTTGCATAACGCATGTGAGGATTTTTAATAACACTACTTTATTGCCAGCAACTCAGTGTGTGTGTGTGTGTGTGTGTGTTTCACAATGTGTGTCTGTTCCATGTAGGGCACAGACACACTCACACACACACACACACACACACAAACACAGTACGCATACGTCCCTGCGTGAACAAAGAGCTGCACCGCAGGAATATAACTTATTGTTTGGGTGTGTTTTGTGTGTTGTTTGCGTGTGTGTGTTTGTGTGTGTGTAAAGAAACTGAAGCTACCTTTATCAGGTGATGACAGAAAGATGCAAAACTGTCATATTCATATACCATGGGGTTTGAATACACAGCCCCAAACACACAAGATTACTTTTTTGTGCAAAAATCAAACATGGCAAGATGTGCATTTACAAGCAACACAAATACACAGTAGGCATGCTCACAGTCCTTGACATTATATGAGACCACCCTTAAAAATAGAGTGAAGCTGTTCAGCCTACTGACTGATATTTAAGTGTGTTACTGTCACATAGCAACTGCTATTAACTGCTATGCCAAACTGCACCAGGTCTGTTGAAATGATGTAAATGAAGATTAGAAACGTTAAGTTATATATAATCAAGTTCCCTTAAATTCCATTTTATATTGTTTCTGTTATTGCTTTTTCCTCATCTGTGACAGGGTTAAATTACATCAATTGCCTTGATAATGTATTTAACAAAAAGTGTTATTGCAGTTTTATTACAGCTAGAGCTCTATTTGTATATGCATACATATGTAGTGTACCTTTGCATTTTTTATAATGTCATTGTTGTTCAGTTGAATTCTTTCAATTCTGATTGATTTGGTGACGTGTGTATGGGGGCCCGACCCTCATACATTTTTATTCTTCTGTTGCTTATACAGAGGAAAATTATATTTGTGTTTTGAGCGATACAGTGCGACATCAGTCCGCTTTATGGGAGTGTGGTAAATCAGTGTTGGCGTTGTGCACAGGTCGATTCTGGCTGCTGTGCAGAAAAGACTACAAAAAATAAGACGGCACCAGGGACAATACATTTGCCAAATGGAAAACTAAGTGTCTGTTTAAGGGTAAAACAGTTGGGATTGGATCCAGCTTCCTCTGAGACAGAGAATAACCAGTATAAGTAATGGATGGATGGATGGACAAACAAATACACACAACACAACCATCATCGGATCAAACATTCGGCTTAGTGTCAGATACCTCTTCACCAAGACTGTTTTTTAGAGTCTGCATCTTCTTGAAAACTCTTATCAAACTCAGCGGAGTGCATTGTTCCACCAAGGCCCAACAGTTCCCTTAAATTCAATCAAGCCACACAAGTTTTTGCGTAATCCTGCTGACGAACCATCCAACCAGCAAACAGACAAATAGACAGGGTGAAAACTTGACCTTCTTGCTGGAAGTAAAAAAATCTACTTTAATGACTTTCGCATGAAATAAAACATTTTCATTTGATAGTTCTTTAATATTCTCTAGATTTTCTCATTTTCAGTCCCAGTGTGTGTGTGTGTGTGTGTGTGCTGGGGGGGGTGGGGGCCTCTACAGTATTGACCAACAGTGCAGTCGCCCTTCTGAGTGACTTTAGGCCATTTTCAAGGTGAAATGAAGAGGAGGATGAGGAGAGAAAAATGATAGGAAGGGAAGTGGGAAAGGGAGATGACAGGAAATGGCGAAGAGTGGAAGAGGAGGAGCAGGAGGAGCAAGGGAGCCCCTTCACATGGGACCGGGCTATTGATTAAATTCCGACATTGATTAAGCATCCTCTGATTCACAATGTCATGTGTTTGTGCATGAGTGTGTGTCAACTGTTCTATCTGTGTGTGTGTGTGTGTGTGTGTGTGTGTGTGCAAGGGGATTAAATTTAGTATAAGGAGTCTATGAAGAGAATTTTCATCATTATGTCTGCTAGAATTTACATGTATATACAGTGATGTGTGCTCTCCTGAACTGTGTGTGTGTGTGTGTGTGTGTGTGTGCGTGTGTGTGTGCGTGCTTACTCCTAGGAGGCCTGACTTGCAGTACCACTTCATTTATCCTTGTGGGATGAAAAAAAAAAGGGTCCCTCACTCCTGTTTGTGCTACCCCCATGCTCTTTCTCTCCCTGTGTCTCCTTTGTGTGCACTTTCTTTTTTATTCATCATTAATCCTCCAGTCTGAGTCTGGGATGTCGCAGCCTCTCCCTCCCACCGCTGCCCTCTCTTCACAGTTCTCGCTTTCTCTCTCTGTTATTGTGTGCTTGTGTGTGTGCGTGTAATGGAGGGAGAGAGAGAGCTTGACATCCTGTTGCCCTGTCCCTCTGCCTTTCAGGCCACCCCTCGCTCCCTCCACCTCTTCCTCTTCTTCTCCCGTTATTAATTGTAATGCATAAAGTGCAAGACAACAGTGTTACATAATCACCGGTATCACAAAAAGTATGTTGTGGCCCCAAAACTGTTTACACAAAGCCCTGCAGATCATTCAAAAGTCAGGAAGGGGGTGGCTTAGGACACTCAGGTTCACCACTAACCAGAAGGTCGGCGGTTCGATCCCCAGTCTCCCTCATTCTGTTAGCTGAAGTGTCAATGGGCAAGATATTGAACCCCAAATTGCCCCTGACAGCTGTGCCTGCAGACTGTGGGGGATGTGTGATAGAGAAAGTGCTGCACTGTCTGAATGTGTGTGTGAATGGCAAAACTGTACAGCGGATCTTTGTGCTGAAGATCTGAAATGAAACCAAGGATGAGTATACGACGCCAGCACCGCCATACACACGGGTACGCGTAGCCACAGAGGCACTGCAGTGTGACAGTGTCAACATATACTAATGCTTAGGCTGATGCCTATGACCAGGGGAGTAAAGATATGCAAACACATGAGCTTGAGTTAAATCCCATCGTATCACAGGGCCAACATAAAGCGCTTTTACAGCAAAATTAGTGACTATACGCATTTTTTTTTTGCTGATAAACCAGCTTAAAAAAAGCACTTGACTGTTTTGAGATGGCCACTAGAAGACTTGTGTGTCTTTTTTCCCTCAATGAGTCATGTTCAACGACACACACATGCCATGGATGGAATCCTCGCTATCCTACCAGTGTTGCATCTTGCACGATGCAAAGAAAAAAATCATTGTATGTAGTAAAAACAATAACTAAACAAATGTTCTTGGCTAGTAATGTGCCAACACCCGAAGTTTGATGCACATTATAACGTAACAACAGAAAAAGTGCACTGTTAGTATCAAGACTGTGAAAATAAAGAGGAAGAAGAAGAATCTGGCGTGTTCACCCAGATGTCGTGTTTCCATCACTGTCGATCAGAGCGAGACCTGTGTCTACTGCAGAGTCATTAGATGATCCATTCCCATTGCAAACAAAGACCAGATGTTAGCGGGTGTTAGTGGATTTTGCCCGGTGGAGAAGGGGCTCTGCAGACACAAGCAATCCTTCATGCTCACATTCACACCTAGCGCCAATTTGGAGTCTCCAAGCAAACCCTGGCCAAACTAGAATTTGAAGAACCGTCATGCTGTGAGGCAACAGTACAAATCTGCCCACCGCTGTCAAAACCTGTAGGATCTCATTAAAGACGTACATTTAATTCAAATGCGTTCCAGAAAGTGAAGTGAAACAGCACTAATTGTAGAGTGAAATCTGCGGTAACATGGTAACATGGGGCATTTGGAAATCTATTTTTAACTTTTTGGATGTCCCGAAATTACCAGTCTCACTGATGATTCCAGATAACAGAGTGATGGATGAAGTGTCACAAGATAACGTGACATCAAAGGAACATGTAATATGGAGATTTCATGAAAGATCGCTATTTCTGCACATATATACGACACTGCTCAAAAAGTTCAAGGTTTTTCAGCAAAAACCCATAACACAGTTTTTCATACCATTGTGAAAGGACACTGTAATAATTGCTTTATTGTGTGTGTGTGTGTGTTTGTTTATTGTATATTGTAGAGTACACAGTAGACACACACAAACACATCCACACATACTGTATACGTCTTTCTCTCTGCTCCCCTTTTCTGATTGGTCTTGAATGCTGACCATCATAACAAAAGGTAGTTCAGGGGCAAATGAACAAAAGCATGTCTTGTCATTTATTATTGCTCCTTCATTCTTTTTCTTATATTTCCACATGGCCTGTGCTCGGTCAGAGGGGAGGAGAGGGGGGAAAGTGGGAGATGGCCCTCTCTCTCTCTCTTGCGTTCTCTCTCTCCCTCTCTCTATCAGATGCCTGGTGTGTTGCGTATTGATCGCAGAGGTTCAGTAGCAGAAAATAATGGGGTGGTGAAAGCTTAGCAGAGAGAAGGAGATGGAGGGAAAAGGAGAAAAAGAGATCTACAAACATGTTCGCACACACACACACACACACACAAACACACATCACTCAACGTACACAATCCTTTTTCCCTGCCTCCTCTCTGCCCTCTGCCCCCATATGAATATTGGTTCTCCCCTAACTCCTCCATGTCACTGTTATGTGTGTGTGTCCAAGCTGCCTCATTTGCATGTATATGTATGTGTGTGTGTGTGTGTGTGTTATCTATGAGAATAAATCCTTCCAAGCCCTGTGCGCCTCAGGGTGATGTGATGCGACCAGTGCCCGCGCAACCATACCCTAGCTAATTTACAACCAACCTAGTGTGTCCCCCCCACTCCCACGCACACATACACGCTCACAAACACACACTGACATACACACGGCTTGATGACACCATGGTGAAACATGTCGTCTAGACGACATTGAACCCTGAGTCCGCCCAGGGTAATTGTTTTATGCAAATGGAGGGAAGCCGGGGCTGACATGATTGGGCCAGACTTGGTGTTGATTGAAGTGTGTGTGTGTGTGTGTGTGTGTGTGTGTGTTTGTAGGTCTTGTTATGGATGTGGCTATGATTGTGGTGTAATGTTGGGCCATTAGTATTATTGTTATTGTTGGAAATGTTCTATTTCACAGCTGGCCAGGGTGGAGCAATATGTATATGTAACATGGAGAAATATGGATAACAGTGCAAGACACACACACATACACAGAGGGGGGGGAAAGAGAGAGAGAGAGAGAGAGAGAGTCAATAAATACAAACACACATCTGTGTAATATTCAACCAGTCATTGAACTGAATCAAGACTCCACCACACAGGCTGCATGTCACACTGTTAAAGAAAATATGAATCACAGAGAATTTGATAGAGTTTGGAGCATAAACACACTCACATGCATGCGCACGCACGCACAAACACACACACACATCCATGTGTTATCAGGACAGTGATCAGAAGAGCGATTGCGTGTGTGTGTTTTGGTCCAAGTCATAAATTTAATTTCATGCTGGATTTCCAGAGCTCATCTGAATTGCATGTGAGCACAGCCTGATGGGCCTCAGTCTCAGAGCGGAAGAGTTACACAGTAAGAGGCAGATGCTGCCGTCCATAGCCGGCACGAGCACAAACACACACACACACAGAGAGACACACAGACACACACATGCAGCATTTGCATCCCAAGGTCAGGGTACTAACATGACCTCTGGGCATGATACCAGACATACAAGCTTTCCTTTGATAGTAAAGTGAACAATTACTTTGTTGTATCAATGGCGTGCACACATGCAGGCATGAGTCCAAATGTCATGAGCACTTTCCATGGCCTCAAATGTCAGGTTATTGTTGTCAGCTCATGTTTATTACTTACAGCCCTTATTGTTTATGCTAATATGTTTTATCTAGTGAGAGCTCACCAGCCTCACAGCTAATGGAAGCTACCCTGTGCTTAAAACTGGTGGTGTAACAATGTTGTTGTTGACCAAACGAAGAGGCAACACAGCATTTGTATTTTATATGGATTTTTAATTGTCTTGTTTCTGCGGTGGGTTACAAAGGTGCAACAGTAAATTTAATAGACGAGAATCTTTAGAGGAATACAACAGCAAATGCACAAATAACAAATGAGCTTATACCTCCACCAGTGACCTATCTCGCAATATTAAAGAACATTCAAATTCATGGATCTTCCTCTTTGTCTGGCTCTGTTCCAAAACTTGATTAACGTATAGCGGCTGAAACAAGTCTACCCTGATGAAACTATATTTAAGTTTGCTGGATACAGAAATGTATTTGCAACCGCATCCAACTGCACACACTTAAATATATCAGTCCCTAAAATATCAAGTCTGTGCATTATTCCCAGGGAACTGGTAAAAATATCAAGAAATTAATAATCTTGTAATAGAAAGAGATAAAAAGAAAGTACCCAAACCCACCTATGAATATAACAGACTCTTTCTTGGCCATGTCCCATCCTTCCACCAAGTTTTGTGCAAAGTTATACAAGCTTCTTAATGTTAATGCTCAGCATAACAATGCACACCTTGATACTGACACAGGGATTTTAACTTTACAGGATGATTCTCAAGGCCGAATGCTTGACAGTGAAACTCCTGTTACAGTTTCATTTTACTTTATCTAAAAAAGCTTTGCAGGATCATATTGTGAATAATCTTATTATCACAATATCCTTTCCAAGCTAATAAATTACCCCCATGCTTTGGTAACTAAAACCACTCATGTAAGGTTAGGTTAACATTTCGGTCATGGTTAATGAAACCAATGTGCCGAAGGCTAACGTCTGTCCACCACCCTGACCTCCACACTCTCGATTTATACAGTTTTACTACAAGAACCTTACCTCTGGATTAGCCCTGACAGTTCCATTGAATGTAACCTACCAATGTAGAATAGCAGGATATGAATGGAGGGCAGGGGTTGGGAGGCTTTTTCATAAAAAGGACATTCTGAATAGCAAATTAATCTAACCTTCAGGTCCTACAATGAGTGCATTCCCTTTCTCATAAAACATTTGTAAGCCATTTTTAAAAAATTTTGACTCATGCATTTTTTACATCCATGTTTGCTTGCTTTCTTCTTCACTGGCTTTGTGGCCACAGTACCACACTTCCTTGCACATTACATCCACCAACTGTGAGAGCATGAAACCAGTCTCTTGTTGGGTGCATTCTCACGCACTGGAAACATTTATAGAAGCACAGCTCTGTATATTGACAAGTGGTAAAAACCCCACGTGTCTGTGTGTGTCTGTGTGTGTGTGTGTGTGTGGTCTTGGTGTTACTTATGTTGTGTGGATCTAAATTTCTTTGCACAGTCACTTCTGGGGGTTTGTACCTTTTATGTAAAGCATGAAATTGTAAAGTGAAGACATATTCTAGATTAGGATTGAAGAACTGAGACAGTTTCCTTTGAAAGGATATGGGAGGCGAACCGTCCCTCCCTTAGTAAATGCTCTGTCTTCCTGGTCCCAGGCGTGCTGACAGGAATCATAGGGAACAGGGACTATATCTCCCCCCATATTAGGTTATGGGTAAAGTTAAGGTGAGGGTTACCATGTGTTAGTTATGGTTTAAGTCAGAGGAGGCCTCCAGGATATTGTTCTAAGTAAATGTTGTCAAATAACTGAAACTGAATAAATGGAATAACTGTGTGTGTGGGTTTGAGTGTGACTTACTACAATTGCTTCTGTAATGTGTTTACCCTCTTATTACATTTAGATACAAACATTGTCCTTCTATTTCCTTTGCCTATTAAAAACATGCTATGCTTATAAAACAGAATAATTTGATATTTAAATGGTAAGACTCATAGAGGTAACAAATCCCTTTAACTCCAGTATTTTATACACTGGTGGCAGTGAGCATTTTGTGCAAGTCCATTAGTAGTTCATCTGTCTGGTGTACGTGAGTAAGTGTGCTTTTCCTAGAAGTGTGTTTCTTCACTGCACTACATCTCTATGCGCATGTTGATACTGTATATAAAAGTGTCCGCGCGTTCCTCGCCCGTCACCACTTCTAATCAGCCCCAACCCCGAACCTGTCACAACCATCATCCAACATCCATTTAGATAAAACACTGCCTCCATCTCCCTCCTCCCCTCCATCTCCTCTCTGTGATTTTCTCCCTCCTCTGTACGTCAGCCTGCCTCTCCGAGGTATGAATTGGAGCGAGGGGGCAAGCGACCCTATGGATGCATGCAGGCTTAAGTTAAAACAGAGAGAGAGAACAGGAGAGAGAGAGAGAGAGAGAGAGCTGTGCAATTACCCTGTTACAAGGATTGGAGCAATTAAGGAAATGTACAGTTCAGGCAGGTTCACGGTTTCAAATGCCCGTCAGAGGCATACAGAGAGCCTCATAAAGGCCTCATGAGTCATATTTAGCTGCTCAAGGCTCTTCACGGACATGCTCACGCTCACACTCTGGTATTACAGCAATTGTTTAACCCTTCCTGCTGCACTGAGGAGACCAAGATTTTAGACTGCAGCACTTTTGTCTGTGACATCATCATTCTTAGTCGTTTCACAAAAAAAGTGTATTTTTTTATTTTGGTTCAACAGTTTATTTTTGTCATTTACTTCTTCGCTTTCACAGTGCGAGAACCTGCTGCGTTCACTGGACATTAAATCTGAACCATCTCAAGGACAAATATAGAGAAAAAAAAGCCTTTATTTTATTCATTTAAAGAAAAGAAAAAAAAACATTCAGAGTGCGCTGAATATCCTAAGAAGCCAGAGTCAGTGAAAGGGTACATTTTGACTCCCAAGATCTCTAAATACCTGCCGCCCTCCTTATAACTCCTGATGAAGTTTGTGTCGTCCGTCATTCGCGAACACACGGAGCAATGCGCTCTTTTCATAATTTCAAACTAACTTTACAAAGAAAGTTTAAAGGCGGCTGGTATCTGCTCGACTCTTGTCGCTACAAAAGCTCGCAGAACAAACCAGATGAAAACTCTAAACCCAAGGAATCTTTTGAACGCCATCCGTTTTCTTTTCTTGAGAGTATGAACATGCTTGTTGGGGGGGGGGCTCTCTCAGAGCACAAGGATAAAAGGGAGATGTTCACTCTTTGTGGTCTTTAATTTAGGCCATTTGGACTAAACGCTTCCCCCAGACAGCCTGAGCGTCCCATGACATTATGAAGGAGGTTTTTGCAGGAGGAGAGCACTATTGTCTCGAACAAAGACAAAATGCAGAAGGGGCACATAAATATTTTACCACCCACTGCAACTATATACTCATCTTCTAATTGATGAATCA
This sequence comes from Paralichthys olivaceus, assembly GCF_024713975.1. Classification (NCBI taxonomy): domain Eukaryota; kingdom Metazoa; phylum Chordata; class Actinopteri; order Pleuronectiformes; family Paralichthyidae; genus Paralichthys; species Paralichthys olivaceus. The sequence goes on from NC_091106.1 coordinate 3,889,774, forward strand.
TTAAAATAGTCATGAATCATCGTGACATAAGCTCACACATCAAGCTTAGTTAAGATCAGGGTGTAAATTATACAGCAATCAGTCACGCAGTCAGTGATGCAGGTTTAACCTGTGTCGGGGTTCTTCTCATTATCTGTATCGGTCAGCCCATGTCAGCCACCACACTCGTCTCGACCAGGGTTGGATAGACGTTGCTGCCAGGGACAGAAGTTAATTAAATGATAGTGATGTTTAAGTCATTTAATCAACCCACTTAAAAAATAAAGTGTGATTGAGAAGAGAAAGATAAAAATAAAGAGTGTACACATGGACAACGGATGAAGCTGAAAGCTAACTCAGGTTTAGCAATGAAATGTTTGAAAGCATCACATAGACTGGAGGCTCTGCCGACAGTGAGAATCAGAGAGACAGCTGTCTCATGGCTGGGTCCAACATGGGTCAAATGCATGTTGACTTGACCCACGTCTGCTGCCTGACAGTGATGAAATAAAACTTTTAGATCAACGTCAAAATAAAGAAAGGACTGGCAGCAACTTTAAAATAAAAGACCCTGGTGTTCTCAACATTTTGTTCCATTGCAAGTGCAAGTAACAAGTGATTATTTCTGCTTTGTAATTCAATTTTGGATTTGACACGACAGAGTGAAGGCGTGTCTAATTTTGACTTGTATGAGGCAACGCCCTTGAAGACACATGAGGTGTAAACATCTTGGAATGTTACCCCCATAGATTGTTTCATTTAAAGGAGTTTTAGAAGCATGCGGAGATAACACATTAGATAACTGACATACAATTAGTTATCTACATGACAAGTTATCATATCAAGAAATATTTTGAAGTTGTTTGGCTGGCAGTGCAGTTTCTTTGTGGGGTCAGTTGTGCATATCCCGATGTGCAGGGGACGTTGAATGGCTGGTATCTTTGTCTGAGTCTATATAAACACACAAGTTGTCCATCCATCAGTTATGGGCTGGAGCATATTCCAACTGACATTGGGCGACAGGTCGGGTGCACACTGTCCAGGTCGCCTGTTCATCACCTATGGTCAATTTAAAGTCTCCAATTAACCTATTCCCCTAATCTGCATGTTTTTGGATTGTGGGAACAATCTGGAGTAACTAAAGAAAACCCACACAAACACAGAGAGAAGTTGTATTGTATTTCCTTCCTTTCTTCCTTTGACAAATGTCTTCCAGTTTCTCTCACTTCCACACAAGATCTCTGGAGCTCATTCCAAGTGCCCCTCAGGATCGTCTCCGATACCAGGGGCCTCCTCCCTCAATTGCTCGGTCTGACCGGGTGTCCAGAGTTTTGGTCGTTCCAAACCGTTCCATTTAAAATCATGGAGGACACTGTGGCTCTTAGGAACCTTCAGAGCAGAACTTTTTTGTTGTTGTTGTTGCCTTCCCCAGATCTGCATCCTATACAGTCCTTACTCTGAGCTGTGCAAGCAGCTCTTCAACCTTCTGGCTCAGTTGAATTTACCACAGGTGGACAGTCAAGATGTAGAAGTATCTCACAGATGATCAAAAGAAACTGGAGCAACGTGTCAGTGTGTTATTTCAGTATTTCATTGGTAAGAAATATATACACACATAAGGCCTACATAAGAGACAGTGTAAAAGTGTGAATTATAAAACATACTCTCTTTTTCATTGCATGCTGTGCTTCTGCAGACACACAGTGTGAGAGAGGAGGCATTGAGATAAAACAAAACAAGCCTCTACAAACATCTAAGACAAACTTTCACAAACATCCACCACACAGTGGCTACGACTGTACTCCCTGGGTGCGTTACCTTCTGAAAGCAGCTCCAGTAACAAAGACAGAAGCCAGACACACAAACACTTGCACAAATACACACACTCAAAGTCTTCTTCCCCCCCCGCCTCGCCTCGCCTGGCCGGTCTCAACATCCCAGCGCTCTTTGAGGCGACATCCCAACAATTCCACCGGGTCCCTCATTAAGGCCCAGGCGTAGACTCTCGAGGGGAGGTGGGGGGAGCTGCTAGGTAAACTTTGGAGAGGTCACCTCCTTGTTTCCATCTTCCACCTCCTCTAATCCCTCATTCCAGCCCATCCTCAGGTCCTGTCAGCGCAGAGTGTAAACAAGTAGAAAGGTTAGTGCTGTTTTCACCTGAAACCATCTTCTCCCATTAGGGACAAGGGGACAGTGAGCCAGTACCACCAACAAAGCCACACTTTGTTGTTTGAGAGGCAACTCCTGTGATGGTCCCTGTGTCCTAAAATACAGTCAGCTGAATAAGAGGAGTTTAGGCACTACTGGCCTGATCTACTAAAGGATTGCACATGTAAAAATGTGTGCAGTTGTTGATTTAAAAAAAAAAATGCAAGCTGAACTACTACCGGTGCGCACTGAGGACTGCATGCAGAATAACACATACTGTCCATTTTGTACGTTTGCCTGTTATATCGGGTGTTGCGCACAATACTGGGAGGAGTAGATGCAAATACGTTAATTTAGCACACATGATTTACATTGTGATTTACAAAGCCTGAAAATAAATTGCGGTGGTTGTGACTGCGTCTATATTTAGTACGTTTGAAAGGTAGGTGCTAATCGGCACAGCATTATGTACAGATGGCTGCAGTTGTTGTAGTGGAAGAAGACACAGAGAACAGGATTTTTCTGCTCTTGTCAACATGCTTGGATTGACAGAAGCAAAAATAATCCAGACCTATCAGAGGCTTCTCGGAAAGTCTGGAACAGTTTGATTTTCTTTTCTATGTATGATCCATGTAAGAATAAAAAGCCTACATGCAGTACATGTAATAACCTCTTCCTGTTGTGAAATACAGTCCGTCAGTAATCTCTTTTTATTATGGTGGCTCCTCTGATGCACCTTTAGACTCAGTATAAAGACTTTCACAAATAGCCTGCAGCCAAAAGAACAGTATGTGTATAATGGGTAAGAAAAAACACTAGATGTAGATGTTTTACATTTTGACTGGTGCAAGTAAAGTGAATCAAATGGTCTATATTTATGAAGTGCTTTTCAAAGCCACTCAAAGCTCTTAACAGTTTTGCCATTCACCCATTAACATTCATAAAATGCATCGATGTGCAGTTCTGTATCATATATCGCTCACACTGGCAACAGGGGTTCATTCTTGCCTAAGGACACTTCGGCGCATGGAGTGGGGGAGACTGGGATCAAGCCGACAACATTCTGGTTAGCGGACATTCGCTCTATCTCCCGAACCTCCCATGTTAGGAGGGTGCTACCAATAAAACAGATGGAAAAAAAACTAAAACAGGGAAAATAATGTATACAATAAAAAGAATGTACATAACCTGCACCCTTTTATTGTCTTTTTATTTAGTCAACAGTTAAACAAAGTATTTATTACTGCCTCTCTACTTAAAGCTGATCTGGTGGTTTGTTGAGCTTAGGTAACACAAAATACAGTAACATCAATGGGTGTGTAGCCGATGTAATCACCATTATGAGTCAAGCTGTGTATGGAGACAGCTGTGAGCAGGATATCATATTTCCATCACCTGCAGGATACCTGGGCCTGTTTGCTGAATCCTGCTTGGTTCCCCTCAAGATAACAGAGGTCTGAGGTAGAAATGATTGATTGTAGCACTTGTAGTGTGTTTTTCTGTACGACTCAAACTTCATAACTCTCCTCCTAGATCAAGAACAACTGTAAGTGAGGACATGTGGAGCGTTGCAGCGTGGATGCTGATCAAGCTGTTGCTGCTGTCAAGTCAAGGATGAGGCACGAGGTTTACCAAGTGTCTGTGGGTCAAGTTAGGAAGAGAGGGAGGAGTTTAATGTAGGAATTCTTTATTGTGTTTTTATCATTAAAGACAAGTATGCAGGCTTAGTATTATTTATATGAAAATAATGTGCATACTGGAAAAAAGACAACTGACTAACTGACTGAAAGAGTAACTTTCACATATTGAACTGTTATTCAGCTCCTCTGTGTGTGAATTCAAAGAGAGCAGCAGCTGGTGTCCTGACCTCATCTGTCCAATGTCATGTTGGTTTAACACAATGGTTCTCAAACTGTTTCTCTCATGCAGTGTTTGCAGACTGGTTTGATGTTTTCCAGTGAAACCATTCCTCAGTTCAAACTGGTTAAAGACCATCCCATCTGTATTCTATCAACTATCTATCTGCATATCGCACTAGAAATGTCTGATGTGTAATTATAATAATACCAGTGTCCAGAAGTATGAGGTAGTCGTACTAATCTTCCAGGATGGTAATAGGTCAGCATGGACCTATCAGGTGACTGTTGAGCCCAACCACAGTCACTCCACAGTCGGCGATGCTTCCTTATAGTGACAACTGTTGGGTTTCTCTATAATTTGTATAATTTGTTATAATCAGTGTCTCCATGTAAGTGGTGATTTGGTAGTATACAATTAAAATTTTGTTGAATTGAAATGTGCTAGAATTCAGATAGGATGTTACTTTGTATGATACAAGGACACAACTATTTTCCATTTCTGTTTTGTGTCTTAAAATAAAAATAAAATAACAAGGTTTTGTTACAAAATGCAGATTTGCAAAAACCCTTTACCTTTGTGAGTTCATAGAGTAAGTCCGACAGCTTCCACTCTGCTGTCGGGTGACTCTACACTGCTGTCATCAGGGAATACAGTTGATCCAGACTCCCCACTTTTAATTCAGCTGCACTGAAAGAGGACCTCCTGCTTGCTTTTGCACACCTTCCTTTTCATTTACTGAGTATCTCTTAATGCTGTGGTAGTTCTAACTGTTTAGTAATGAATGCAATTGCAATAAAGCAATTCAAGTCATTTATTCATCAAAGACACTTTTAGAGGAGGCTCATTGAATGGAAGTGAAAAAAAATATTACCTTAGTTATCAAAGAGAGATTACATGTGTGGGATCTGGTTAAAGATAAGGTTCAGAGATACGTACCCACTTTCCCTGAGTCACACAGCAATATTAAACTGCATTTGCTTAATTGTTGAGATGTAATTGAATAAAATTGTCACAACCTCAAATAAATCCAGAATTTGAGTGAAAAGTAGACAAACGCACACAACTGCTGACAAAAATTTGGAAAATAAACTATTAATTGCTTATTTGAGAGTTTATAACTGTGCAAAAACTGCAATTGTAAATTACTAGAAACTAAAAAAGGAGGCCGGTGAGAAGATGATTTTCATTTATGTATTGACAAAATATCCTTTTTATAGTCTAATTTATTGATTTGTTAGAGAAAGCCTTTTTAAAAAGCTTGTTTCAATACTGATTCCTGCAGAGGGCCTCCCTTCCAATGAATGCCGTCCATCCTGTTTTTACACAGACACACTGTCCGGCCCTGGTGCCTGGCGATGTGTTTGCTGACTGGCTGTGGAAGAAACCATTTAACATGCTGAATGTCAAGGTCAGCATGTGCCATCCCTGTCATCACTCTCCACTGTAGAAGGTCAAAGAACAGCTCTCCTCAAATGGCCAGTGCGAGACAAAGAAGAGCGCAGGGAGGGAACAAGGAAGAAAGAAAGAAAGATGGAAAGTCAAACACCCTATTTCAGCTCGGGCTAACTGATATTCTATTTCTTTTGGCTCCAGTTGAGCTGCTTTTCTAAGTCTTGTATTCATCCCATATTCATCTTTCATTCATCTGTGTCATTATGAAAACCAATAATGTCTTGGCAATAACACAAATATTGGCACTGCTTCTAATAGTTTACAGGGACATTTGAAACCTAAATTTAAGTTTCCTTTAGAATCAGTATTGGTAAGAGTCTCAAAAATATGAGTGTTTTTCCAATGTCAAGGGGAAATTTTCTTTGCAGGTCACAGATGGGTGACATTGAAGGAAAAATCAAAATAAATGGGTGGGGAATCAATATGCATGCGGATGCCTCCACACAATCAATCAAGTTACTGATCAACTAAGCTCCACTCATGCTCTGTAGCATGTGAAACTAGAATTACCGCCTTGTGCTTGAATGCCTCCGCCAGCATGTGTAGTTGCAGTCTGCAGACATTTTCTTTTCAGACTCATCAGGTCACCATTGAGATCCATTGAGTTAATATTTGAGTTCAAGCGACAACTGGTCAAAATTTGAAGCAACTCCCTCAAGGCAGATGTGAGATATCGAGATATAATGTCTTCTCGTGACTTGACTTTTGAACACCCTAATTTAATCAGCTAATCCGGGAGTCTAAGTGGACGTATATGCATATATACATTAGCTTTGTCAAGCTAACATGTTCATAAGGCAAAAAGGGTTTTGTGAGGTCACAGTGACATTAACATTTATCCACCAAAATCTAATAGGTACATTTTTGAAACAGATTTTGAGACTGATCATTTGAAAGTATTCCAGGTGGCAGCACATATGTAGTGACAAACTGCAAACATAATGTGACTGGCTGTAGGCATGCAAATAATGAGCAGAACCAGTCGATTCTTCACCACCGGCAGGAGCTTCAGTCACAAAGACTCCTCAACTCTCTGACTCTGTTATGCTGCCATGGTCTGGATCCCCTTGTTGAGTGAGGGGTCGCTGCAAAACAATTTAAAGTTGTTCTGATTGACAACCTTCACGTGTGATGAATGATGAAACATTTCCATCTTGGTGGGAACGGTGTCCTCCATGATGAGAGTGGCTGACCATCCATACGGCACAAGGGCTTACAGAATGGTTTGATGAGTGCGACGATAGTGTAAATTATGCAATCACCATATTTCAGCCTAGTCTGAGACTTCTGGGAGATTCTGGACTATTGTGTTTGACCACTCTCTCAGCCAACATCATCAAAACACTACATGAGGGCTTATCTACCGGAATATGGCTGTTCATCCCCCAGACTCGTAAAGTTCCAAAGCACACTGAACCTGTTCTGGAGTGATGTCTCGCTAAGAGACTTAAGATTGTTTTTACACTTTTTATTTGAAACACATCTGAATTAGAGATGATGAATTTTTGGCCAGCGATCATACAAGCATGCAGACCTTTCCATTCCCCTTCATGCTGCCCTCTGAGCTGCGTTGTGTATGTTTGCTGTCATGAGGAGTAATGACTGCTGAGGGAGCCAATCGTTGCCTCTTCAAACGTCACCATTCCCCTTGTGATACATAACATGGGATGATTTTAATGCAGCGAGAAATTACAATATGCCCCAACCTGCTCTCTCTCGCTTTCTTTCGCAGAAAGACCCCGACACAAACTCATTCGCACACGCACAAATGCAAACAAACTGCAAACAGAGACATTGCACAGCAAAGCAGGAACTAATTTAATTTAGTTGTAAATCCTATAGGATTACACAGTGCAAAATGCAATTCATTTGTTCACTGGAAATACTGTATGTGGTTTATATCAGCACCTGGCAACTTATTAATGTTATTATTTTTATGCAAAATGTTGGAGAACAGACTGCTGTATATATAATTGTATATTTCAGCATTATGTGTTTTTTTTCCACGGCAAAATCTGTGCAAATAACATGGTTATGTCATACTCACTTTTCATTTCTTGCAGGTATTTTACATTAAGAGCTCGTAAAGAGATTGGAAGAGTGCACCTTTAGAGTGACTGCCAGGCTTTTCATGTGAAACATTTTTGCAGGAAGTCTTTGAGTATTATTGAGAGTACCATCACAGCATTTAGAAATACAGCAGAGCAGAAAAGATTAAAATTAGTTCCCGACCTCGACAACATTGCTGTTATTGTTTGTCACCTTATTTCTGAGTTTGCGTGTGTGTCATTGTTGCAAAATGTGGGCCTTGGAGATGTGCGGTTCTTTATACTTTGGCAGGTGTTTTTCTGTCTTGTTTGTCACCATGACAGTGGCACAGCCATAAAAGATACAGGTTACATCACACATTATATTTAGTTTCAAAACACATCAGTTTTGGTGTGTTTACGTCTGGTGACCACACTGCCTTGCCCCTATGGGCCAGTTTTAGTTTGAAATTTGCAGGAATACATTGTTGTCTGGATGGGCAGAGATGGAGACATTTGGAAACAATGACACAGTCCTAACATTTGCTTCCAAATTGGAAGTTTAGTCACAGCCTGTTTACCAGAGGTGAATGCAAAGAGTTCCTAACACTCACTGTAAAAGTTCCACTTTCTCGTTGGGACAAGTAAAGAAATTTTTACTTTTGACCATTGCTGTTCCTTGTTCATAGATTTTCTGCCTGGAAGCAACCACCTCAAAAGTAGATAATCTGCTTCCTGTTTACACCAGCACCCACATGTCTAGTGTGCATGAGTCTTGTGATCTGCGTTTTCAGGTGCATTAGTATGTGCAGAGGGTACCTATGACACAGAGCTGAAACACTTGTCTGGCCAGAGCGCATTGTTGATTCCATAAAGCTAGAGGTTCTTACAATAGTCAAATTACAGTAGTCAAAACTGAAATAGCGAAATCCTGACTTTTAGTTCCGAGTATTGATCTAAGCCCAAAGAAAATGGATCCTTCATCTTCCAGAAGTCAGAGATGTCTTTTGTTTGACACCCCGCTGCCGACATCAGTCACACTCTGTTTTGTAGATTTTGTTAAAAAAAACATTTTGTCTATGCCCAAGTTGATGTAACCCTGGAGACTTTGCCTACTCTTTGTAGAGCCAGTGGTACTTTGGTGGTGCTGACCTTACATAACTGAATAAATGTTGCTCTCCGTGACAAGCAAACGGAAACTTTTGAATGGGTGGAGATTCCCTCTTGACATAGTGGAAATGTATACTTTCTGGAATTTATCAAGACGATAGGTAAACACAAAGTAAGAAATGCATTTACAGAAAAAAGTACAGACAGAAAATTTAAAAATGGCAGCGGATCAGAGCACTTTCCTAAATATGAGTAAATATATGAGAAGGGCGGCCACTAATATGAGCCTGTTTCAAATAAAGACCTGGCTGCCTGTGCAGTTGAAGTAAAGAGGGACATTATTTGAGAATTTGGAGTATTTATGTATAGGTATACCAGCTTGCTTTTAGCCATCCTCCCCACTCTGTTCATTCTGTCTCTGTGCTTGTGCCTACTTTCCACAGCTTGAGTAAACACTGCCAACTCTCTCATTAGCCCTCTCACCACAGTCCCTCTTTCACTCTGCATGTCTTTCATCCCCTCTCACTCTGTCTCTACGTGCTCCTGTTTAAACAGATGAATGTGATTAGAGCCAGTTTTAGATGACATTGGAAGTTTGTGTTTAATGATTCAAATAAAAGGCACGGTTATAATGTTTAAAGATAGGCCTCAACAGGACGTCTCTGAGTGCTGCTTTGTGTACACTGCGTGTGACACTCCACAACCTCTGTTGAGGTTCCCTTTATTATTTTATCGTGCAGACAGTCAGATGATTGACTATAATGTCTGACTTTGGAGTGGTTTTCTGTACATCAACACTAGCATGCTTTGCGGCTACAAAACGCATCTCTGTTCACAAAATGACTCAATAATTCTAGTTTTCTGAAGACCCCGTTTGTCCAATGAGAAGATTCTAGTTTTGTAAACTTCTCATGACAGTCACAGTAAGTCACTGTGGTAAAAATGTTGTCTTCTTAATTTACAGGCAGGCAGCATGGTGGTGCAGCAGTAAGCACTGTAACCTCACAGCAAGAGGCCTCCAAAGACATACAGCTTTGGTCAATAGGAGACTCTAAATTGCCTGGAGGTGTGAATGGTTGCTAGTCTCTGTGTTTTGGCCCTGTGATAAGTTACTTCCATACTACTAGCTTTTGTCTCACAAGCTCTTTTGGCTCTCCATTAGTTTTAATTCCCGTCCATACCAACACTTCTGAAATGTAACCACGTACGCTGGGCATGCACGTGCCTGTGTAAACAGGAAGGCTTGCACGTGACATGTAGGGCCATTAGACATGTGAAAAAAATAATAGTGTGTCTCCCCCTCGCATGCAAGCAATTGTAACACTGTAAAAGTTTTAATTCAACTGTTAGAAAAGACAACAGGGTCATCCCCGCTGGTAGCCAAGGGTAATGCTGGTTGTTTTCCTCCAGGAAGGGCTTCATGTGATAGGAGCCTGACAAATCAGCAAAGGCTACATTGTGACCAAAAACACCAAATCAGCAAGCGGTAATAATGAACAGGGCCAGCAGCATTTCTAAATGTCTCTGTTTTAGCGGCTAAGCTGCGGATGGCAGGGTTATGTATTCATCGCAGAACCGATGTGTTTTCAAACAAAACTTTAGTGGATGTGGCCATAGACTCCCACACTCACCGGGATATGCATAAACAATTAGTGGCACAGCTAACAGATGGATGTAAGGCATTCACAATATCGTCAATTGTTTGTGTGGCTTCATTCTCTTTTGATCGTTATCCATTGAGCTATGATCTCACTGATCAGTGCCACAGTTTCCACTCAACCAGCAGAAGAAGCTAGCACCGCAGAAGCTGTTAGCTAAATAAGCAAGACACACACGCACAAACCAAAATGTAGTTTCTTGTTTTGTGACAGATCAAACAGATAAGATATATGTTTCACCAGGCTATTTACTCACAGTTTTCATTTTCAATTTAAACCTGCTTGGACAGTTGTGTCAGAAATACTTACATCACTGATATATTATGACCCTTACAGTTGCCTGGGATATGAGCTTTTATTACACTCCACACAAGGAGGGTATTGATTATTATAAGATTAACAAGTGTTCTCTTCATAGGTCTAATCTCTGCTATCTACTGACTTCTACATCATGCGGTCCACCATGTGGCCGGAATGGACTGAACCAGATGCATCAGACCTTTATGACATTCTGACAATATTATGCAGCACATTATATAGTTATTATATAATTGTATATATTATACAGTGCAGCACTGAGGTTTAAGTCAACATTTCCCTTTTTAAAGGCCTCAAAACAGAAAAACAAAAGACCCCAACCACATATTTCATTAATGTATACAGATGAGTTTTTTCTTATTCAAGCTAATATAAAGGCTAATAAACGGAAGAGTCCTGAAATTGCACCTGGTGGGGACTTCTTTAACGTAAAGGAAGTATGAATCATTAGCACTGATCAACAACCCCCATCCTCACCAATTGACGTATCATGATAGTCTTGTGCTGTGGAAAAAAAGTGTTTATTTTTCCAATTTCCTTTTCAACATTGTCTGGTCTGGTGTGTTTCCATTTGCCCAAGATAATTTTGTGGTCATTCAAAAATCTCTTCTTATCAAATTTCATCTCAACTGTCTTTGACCTATAAGCCACAGCATTAAACAAGTCATGTGTTTGGATCAATGAGAGTCACAAGGTTTTTTATGAATGCCCAGCGTGAACCCAACATTGCCCTAAAATGCTCGGCCACTTTTCACGGTGCAGACAGGAAAACAGAGAGATGCTGTTTGAAGGCCCTCTGGGGAGATGTTCAGAACAGATTTCGTTATGTATAAATCACTACTCAAACATGTGATGATATAAATTTGACTTTAGATACGACACTGACTGTAAATAAGTGCCTAGCTCCATTTAATTGGCACATTTCTTTCTTTTTCGAGAAAAGTTAGATTTGTACGGATCATTCACTTATTTGTAACACAGTGTGCTGATAATATACATTTGGACAACAAGCCTGCTTTTCTTTAGCTCTGCTTTTTTTTTTATAATATCAAACAAATTAATCCAGGCTTTGGAATCAACACTCATTTAGTTTCTGCTATTCTACATGTCAACAGTTGATCACTCACATTACACTATATGAAGTACTTCCCTGTGATCTAACAAAGGGCTTTTCAAACTTGAAAACTGGTGATTTGGGATTATAATTATATTCACCCTGACTTTCAGTTACCAGCATGTGAATCAAAAAAAAAATTTTGTCAAGTTTTCAGCTGCCGAAAACATTTAAACCAAGACTAGAATGACACTCAGTAGAGTGTCTCTTCCAAGGCCTAACAGTCCCCTAAATTCAATCAAACCACATCAAATTTCACACACTCATAGAAATCAGTCCTCAAAATATGATCCATGAAATATTCCTTTGGAAATCACAGAAAATGTCAAAACAACTCAAAATGTTTAAACGAAAGCTGTAAAAAATAACCGAATCCCTTCCTGTGCCTGTTTTGTTGAAGCTTGTTCAGTCGTCCACACAAATCCTGCTGACAAACCAACCAAGTAATTCAACTCACTCTTATTTGTATAGTGCTAAATCAGAACAGTATTTCAAAGTCAAAATCTCATAGTAACAAGTAGAAACCTCAAGCAGAATTGAATTTAGTCTCCGTTATCCTCTCAACCCGTTGGGTGAGAGGAGAGAAAGGGAGGGAGATCTGACACAACAAACTGAGGGGTGAACGTAACCTGCTTGGTTAGTGTTGAAGTGTTATACAAAGCAGAAATTGTTCCAGAACTAAACTAGCTTATATGGGATATGTTGCTGCACGTGACACTTTGACATTATGTTCTCAAGTTATTATATCTTGGAAACCATAAACAAATGAGTCAAGAGACCAAATGACCGGAGCTTCTGTATTACCCGAACTGCACTATTTTAAAAATAGCAACACCTTATTACCACTGTGACCATATTTGTATTAGATCATCATCTTATCATAAAATTCTGCTAGGCTCTCTTCTTTTCCAGTTACTCATGAATTAAGGTTCACGGCAGTTATGAGGATACTCACAACCTCCCGCAGGCCGTCCACAAGAGACTCTCAGATTCCTCATTTCCAGACTTGGTTGTTTCATAGTAGCTGGTCACTGAGCAGCTCCTTGGTTGAAATGTGTCTTCATCAGTGGATGATGAGTGATTACCATTTGGCTTTGTGTCTGCAGCCTGACTGTCTTGGGGCGTGCAGGGGTTTTGAACTAGATCACACAAGCTCCACACCTAACCTCCACTGCGGCTGCTTGGCCACTACTAGGCCATGTATAATAATACATGAAAGATTAAGTGCTGGGGGCCCCTTTATCATACCACACATATACTATACATGAAAACACATCTGCCTGTACCCGCAACACCCTTTGCACTCTCATCTGCATATCCCTTGCTCTGCACTATAAATTCCACCAGAAACAGGCACTTATACTTTCATAAATCTCCTCCTTGTCACCTTCAAATTACAGAGATTTATTCACAGAAGAACAGACCTGAACAGTCGAGAGAACAAGGGAAAGTGCAGAGGAGAGAAAACACTTTGTCTTTATGACCTGGCACAGCATTGCAGGGGCATTTAGATTCTCTGAAGTGTGGATGTGCACGTGAATCAATGTTTGTTTCCATTGTCCTGGATCTACATAAATATAATATTTAAGCATCAAGTATTAATTGTATGTGTGTACAATATGTGATGTAATCATCAAAACCTTAAAATGCATTACAGTGTTCCATGTTGATGAGAGATCACAAGAGGATTGTGAAACAAGTTATTCTTGGTTCTATTTCAGAAGCAAAAAAAAGGAAATAAGAATCACAAGGACAGCCATGAAACATAACCTGTTTACAAATATGTTCATTTATATATTAAAAGATATTTGCAAATATGTCCATGACCCTTTTACTATTGCAGGTCAAACCAAATCAACAGAATGAAGCGGGTCCATGGACGAGCTGCATGGCCATGCATAAAGGCCACTGGCTGATAAGGACAAATATGACACATAACAGAAGAAGACAATGTTGCTGGTTCATGGATGTGGCAGGACCAAGTTGCAGTGGTTATATTTTCATGGTAGCTGAACGTCTCTTGTACCCAATGCAAACGAATGAATAAAGGGGCTGCTGGCAAGTGCTGTAGCAGATATTCATTTATTTAGAATAAGGACAGCAAACCTCAAGAACCCCTTTGACACAAAGGATTTGAGCTATAGCAGCCCACATCCTCCACTCTTCAAATTGACGGCCAATTTTAAAATGTTTGCAAAAAAAATGCAATCCCATGTAGTGATGAACTTTGACTGAAGAGCCATTTTAACATTATCGAACTGTTTTTGCAAGTCAGAAACTAGTGATATAATTTCATGGCATGCAGTATACAGCGTACAGTTTATAGCTGATACCAGCTATACACTGTTTTATGCACAGCATCATGTAGACTCTGACTCAGGCAAATCCAGTCTTCCCCCAAAAAATTAATTAAATGACATAAATGTGTAAAATAACTTTATCATAATTAATGCTGGAGTGACCAAGCCTTCCTCATCTACTTCCTCCTGTCTTCTATGTATCAGTATGATCCCCCTCGCCCTCCTCTCCTCCCTCCCTCCTGCTTCTCTGCCTCTGTCACTTTGTCAGAGGTGTTATGCAGTTTCGTTAAATGGAAAGACCTTTGAAGTTGTAGTTACTGAGCCGCCAGCTCTGCTCTTCTTTGTCTGCCTCTATCTTGCTCCCTCTCTCTCTCTCTCACTGTAGGGGAACACTGTGATTCATGTACTCCTTGAGAAGACCACCATTAATTTCATGTAATACAGCTTTTATCTCCGTCCCTGGGCTTGCTATCGCTTCCATTTTCTCCCCTTCTGTCTCCGTGTCCTTTCCGACTTCGCTCCCTTACTTTTCCTTTGCTTGTGCGGCCGTTTTATTCCTCTGCCTTCTCGGCTCTACCCTTCAACTCCTCAGTGTTGCTGCCATTTTATACATGAGCAACATCAACGTAACCATCACTGGTCATTTTCATCCACTTCAATCTTTAACATATAATCGCCATTATTGTTATTATTATAATTACCTTCATCATAATCAACATCACAATCATTGTCTCATCTTCAAAATAATATGAATTAATCCATCCACATTATCATTTCATAAAAAACGTAATTAACGTCAAAATCATTCAAATCTTCCTACTGAGTCATCATCATCATCATCATCACCAGAATAAATCATCATGTTGCATCACAATCAACCCCCCCATACTGATTTATCTTAATCATCCAATCAGCTGCCATCCTCACAATTTTTCAGTAGTATCAACATCTGAGTGTCATTCATTAGTGCTTCATCTATAGATACATATCATCAATGTAAAAATCATTACTTGTACAAGCAAAATCTTTCTCCCTAATCACACAGGCACACCCCCCCCCCCTTCCCTTTTACTCAGCCTCCGGAGCCTGCAGTGCCACTGAGCCGTGGAAATGTCAGGGGTCAAGTTTACGTTCATGCTAAAGCGCCGGTCACCCTGGGCCACCGTAAAGGTCGCCACCATGGCGACAGCTGCTTGATATCATTGCTGGGGAGGCTCTTGTGAGTCACTTGCTCCAAATCCTCCATGTGGCATTAACATCATTTTCTGATTTCTTTCTCTCTTTGTCTTTTTTCTTTTCTATGATGCCGTCTTGACAGATCTGCCCCATGCAACATGTGAAGGGAAAGGTCAGTCTGTATGGTGTCACAAGGTTTTTTTTTTTTACTTTGAGTTTTAATTTGGATGAATCACTACAATGAATTACTTGAGCAAATTCTGGAAATTACACATTGTGTGAAAGGAAATTCAAATATATATAGTAATGTTTAATGAACACATATATTTTATTCAAAAATAGCAAATAAAGGCTTTCGCCCTATTTATTAAACCCTCACAGCTTACATGTATGCATTGATTCAGAGATGAGGTTAGAGCTAATGAACAGAGATTAGACAGTTCTGCCAACAGTTCACGTCGTATTGAATTTCCTGTAAATACAAGCTGACATCTCGGAGAAACCATTCACATCACTCAGCTAGGGGTAATTACAGGTGAGACACAGGTTTATTTTAGAGGCCACTATTTCTTAGACTTGAAATGAATGAATGAAACATGTGACTCATAGAGCAAACATGGCTGATGTTGGCGGGGGAATAGAAATAATCAGTTCCAACTTCAATTGCCTGAAACACTATGATGACTGGTGATGTTAATTTTACTTAATTTCATGATAATTGTATCAGTTGTAGCAATGCCATCTTATCCTGCTCTTCCACTTTTATTATTTTGTGAATGTGGCATGTTCATATAATTTTAAAAAGTAATAACAGCAGCACTTACATAACAGAAAACAATTAAATAAATGTTAAACACGAGGAGTAAATTGACAAAAAAGGTCTGAACTAAATATTCATTATAAAATAAAATAAAAACCTCTTGATAACAATAACAGCTTCTGGTTAAACATGTTCCAAGATGCACCAGATGTGGCTTTATGAAGATGCTGAAATGGGATTTATTTAATCTGTCAGTAAAAATAGAAAGAAATGTGAGACTACAAACCATCCCACGAAAAACTGCAACTGGAAGTCAGCATGGCAACAGTAACTCTCCCATCCACCCCCAACATTTTACCTTCTCTAAGTTTGCTCCTGTTGCAAATTGCCAAGTCAGTGCTTGGGTCTTGATTTTCACATGGACTCATGTATCAGTGGATTTAGAACCACAGTCATTGATTAATCATTCACCATTACCCTGAAACTCACAGCAGGTAAGAAGGAATCTACGGGGGCTCAACCTTGCCAAATAATGAGCTCAGCAATATCTTGGTATTGGTATTCTTTGTCTTATCTAATGTTCTTCTTGCTTTCTTTTGCTTTATGGTTATATAGACAACACAGACCCAATGCACAATCACGGAGGACGCCAAAAAGGAAGCGCCGATGGACACTCCCAGCAGCACTGTGAAACATATTTACATGCTCTTACTTTGGAAAGGATAGAGAAACCACTTTACATGCAAAGCATACAGAGTGTATTTAAATGGGCTCTATATTCCTGCCAGTCCACTTTTCTGTCTCCAGCCTCGACCGATTCCCCGGGCCCTTTGTAGTCCCCCCTCTTTTACTGGCAGAATGAATATCTACACTCTGCGGCGCCGCAGGGGGTCTAATGTGTGTGTGCTGGAGGAAGAGAGGGAGTGTTTAGACAGCTAACGTATGTTGAAACACCAGAGCAACAACCACTCTCCCCACTGCTCACACACACACACACAAGGGTTCATATGGCCACCAGCCGTGTGGCGTGGCTGACTGGCCCACCTTCCATCTTGCCCAGCCAGGCCCCATGCTGGGCACGACACGTCTGCCTGACAGTATGCATCTACCAGGCCACGGCGGCTCACATATGGAAACCTTCCACCACCACCAGAGAGGGGGGGGAAAGGAGGGCAGTGATCTTCTCCAGATAGAGAGCAATACTATAAAAACAAATTCATTTCATACCTCCGAAGACTTTCGGGGATATAGCAGAGTGTGTCTGAAGTGGGCCAACATGCACATTTGTTTGCAAGATAGCTTTCACTAGAAATGCATTTTGACAGTGGGACTGAATAAGCTCTCAGGCTACAAAGAATGTGTGAATGAATGTATGTATGAACACTAAGAACCAATCCCCATTGTCTCCCCTGCATGGGACATAAAGTGAAAAAGATCAAACCTAGAAGGAAAATATAAGAATATATAATCATAATGATGACACAACAACAATGGACAAAAACCACTAAGATGTTGTTGTTGTTTCCTGAAAAGTTAAACAGGATACATTGAGGATCCTGGTTTATGCAAGGTCTTAGCAACACTGGGCCAACCTGTGCCTCAATCTATCTTTCTTTAATCTTCTTTAATCAATGGCAGGACATTATTTGGCGGAGGGGGGGATTTTTTTTCAAAACAACACATTTTAGAAACAAGAATTTCATACTAAACAATTATTTCTTATGGCGAATATAGAGAAAGTATATTGAAACTTTTCATTTCAAGATATTTTTCATCTATTTTGACAAAGAGAAATCATAAATAATGAACCTGACCAAATTAAAATGGTCCTTCAACTGTCAGACTTATGTTTGAAACTGCAGCCTGTTAATATTATTAAAATATCTCAACTGACAATCATTCATTATTGCTTTGATGCATTATTTTCAGATAATTAGGAATTGAATTACAACTGAAATCAGCAGGGTGACAAGGTACGTGGGTTTATTTTGGTTTAAATCCTACAGTGGTGTTGAAATCACTGCCTCACTGTAATAATATAGACTGAATTCCAACACAGTCAGCCTGAAAAGACAATAACCTAGAGACATGGAACCATGCCAAGAACTGTCACATTCATTTGTATAGCCCCAAATCACAATATACATTATCTCAAGGCACTTTTTACTTGGTGACTGTGGAGGGGGAAAAAAACTCTTAACAGCAAAAACACCTCTGGAAGAACCAGACTGAATGTGGACGGCCACCTGCCTCAACCCGTTGGGGTGAGTGGAGAAAAATGGAAATCAAGAGAACAAATCTTGGACTTCATACTGGTCACCTTTCCATCAGCATTGACAGGGACTGAGTGGAGGCTGTTCTGAGTCCACCTCTGTCATGACCTTCCATGGATCATCAACAGCAACAGCCAAGACAGGACTGCAGAGGCTTCATTCATTCTAAAGAAAGCAAAACCTCAACATCAGCTTCTATAGGTTTGCTATTTTCTCCTTTTTTAGTCTGTTACTGCATCACTACATGGTACCCTGGCTGCACCTCTCAGAACAGGAAGGCCCCCCAGCAGATGATTTAAAGATTTGGGAGGATAAATCCACACGACCCGCTGCAGTCACAAAGTCATAAACATCTGACCCTAACCCTAACCAACCCCCTGTGCAGTCTGGCAGGAGCTACAGAGCCCTGCATGCCCACATGACAAGGCTGGGCACGACTTTTACCACAGAGCTGTCACTGTACCAATGACCTCCATGAAAGACTTGTGCCAGGTGAGGTAAGGGGGCAGATGAAGATGAATATTGGTTTATTTAAAAAAGACAGTAGTGGTCCATGTTGTGATGCTACATGTTGTCAGTAATTTAAAGGTCAGGGTCATTGGGTGATCCTAACATGTAGAAGATGTGGATCCAGTGTTTTGGTGCATTTTAGATGTATGCTTTTGCTGCTGCTGCAATGAGCTGCAGGGAAAAGTGTTTTGAAGAAGTGATTTCAGTGTAGAGAAATGTTGGTACCGGCTGTGACGATTTTTGTCACAATCAGTTCACCTGTCTGCCTATCTATACAAAGTATCTGAGTCCCTATATGGCCATGAAATTACCCACCGCAGCAATCTAACAGAAAGACACAGAAAGAGACTGATAGCTAGAAAGGGAGGTGAGTGACATTGGGTAGTTTATGAGCGTGTGTGTGTGTGTGTGTGTGTGTGTGTAGATGTAGCTATCTGCAGTTCATCACAGCTTCTCCAAGTCTCAATCTTGCTCTCGTCTCTACCTTTTGGAAGCACTAAGGTCCCTGATGCCAGCAAAGGTCAGAGCCTGTGATTTATTGGTCCCCTTCTGGGAGGCCGTCTGTGGACCTGAGATGCCTGCCGTGCCCCTGGATCACAGCCAACCTCCATGACACAAACAAGAAGCTGCCAGCGGATGAAAAGCTTATCTCACTTTCGCGGTCCAAGCTTTGTGGACCCACTGTATCTGCTGAATTTAGTGTGTTATGTGTTCTGCAGAATGTCTCTGATTTTGATTGAAGGTCAAAGACAGTTGTCAGGGGTTATTTCACTGCCCATGCTTGTTGTCACGTTTTATCATCATTCCCAAGAATTGCATCTGCAATTGAAACGCGGTCTTCAGCGACCAATTACCCATAATTAGAGCCAATTACACATGTTAAAGCCCTTGGTGTTGCTGATGCTGACTCAGGGCCACCTCCACCGACATGGAACGGAGCACTCATCAATATTACTGGTTCCACCTGTACTTATTCCATCAGTGTAAAAAAGGAAAATTTTACCTTTGACCCTTTCGTGATCAAGAGCAATGTAACCAAACATAGTTAACAGCAATTACCCAAGTTCCATAGAGGTTTAACTGAAGGCTTGTTTACCTTATGCCCCACACATTAAGCTAGTATGAGGTCAGAGGGGTATGTGCATAACAATGTTCTTACAAAAAATAGTCAACCAGTCACAAAATGTAGTTGGAAAATTGTTCATTGCGAGACCAGATGACCAAAGATACTTAACTGGCATCACACCCGATAGAAAATAATGCATTCTTTCAAATATTTTACATAACATTTATTACATTGCTATAAAAACCAAAACACAATTTTACAAGAGTTTCAAAATCATTTTCATACATTAAGATCTGAATTCCAGTTGGTTGAGAGCCCCACCTAGATTATTACTATAGGAATAAAATTCAGACATGACTCCATTTCGTACGATGCGACTGTTCTGAATCTTAACTGCCAGTTATGTTTAAAGCATTTTTATTTTAAGCCTCTTGAAAATATAAATGATAAAAGGAAATTGAAGCCTGTGGCTAATTACTCTTTAATATTTAATTTTGAATAAGGAAATAATTTGAATATGGCCTTGTGATGTCAAGACCTCATCAACTATGGACAGTATCTTCCCAGGTCAGAACCAGAGATGTACGCAATTGAATTAACTCCTTCCTACTTGGCCAGTCAATGATATCGATTAACTGTTAATGCCAGAGGGGATCATTGATTGTTCAGCCTGACATGACAAGGTCTCCTAAAATCTCTTTAAAATGTAAATGCCAAATTTAACTTTTTAAATGATTTACAATTGCCAGTTGATGCTCTTCTGTTGAGGACTTTCACCAGACATAAAAACAGAAAATCATTAATGCACTGATCCTTGGAGCTATTACCAGTTATTCCTCACAACCCTTTGGCTAACTGTGCATTCACTGAAATCATAAAAACACAAAAAGGAAAAGGTCTTACTATATTTTCACTTTTTTTCTTTGCAAAGACAAATTAGTGTTTGTGTTGTGTACGTCTTTCTGACTGTGTCTAGGTTTGTGTCCAGGATATAATTGGCATAAAATGAGAAACAAAAAGCATAAAATCCCATGAGGCCCTGCAGTGTGTTGAGTCCAGGCTGACAAGAGCTGTGGGGTATTATGCAACAGTAAAACAGAAAGTTGATAAGCACTCCCATTAAAAAGACTTCTATGGACATTTAACTTCAGAGCTGCTGCAAAGTGCATAACCTTGTCAACTTTTTTTGATGTAAGTACAACAACTACATGTAAACTAAGTGCACACATGGGTTTGCACTAAAACACAAGGCAGACTGGATTTCTACATGTTTTCTATTATGAGAATAAACATTTGTGGGGCGACTATAAATAGCAAAGAGTGCAAGTGAAACTGTCACAGCGACACAGCTAGAGGAGGCTCGGAGTTTGGATTATCACCCACTCAGTTATGGGTTTGTACCCCATTTGTGCTGATTAGTGTTCCACAACTCCTTTGAAACAAGAACAATGTCAATACAAGCCAGTGGAATGTTGTTCCACTCGTCCATGGGCACTTGGCAGAGTTGTTGGATGCTTTCTGGCTGTGGAACACACTCCCTAACTTGCCGATTCAGAACATCCAACAGTTGATCAACTGCGAGATGTCTGGCGAGGCAGGACACAGACGTCTTCCATGTCAAACAGGGCAGTATGAATCTACGTTGGAATGTCAGTCGATAGCACCAGATCTTGATTAGCTCTGTTTTGCTTACCGGTCAATCAGTAAACTAAATTTCAAGTCAAACCATAAAAATACAGAGGAAAAAAATCTCTCGTTACAAACCAAAAACAGAATTCTTTTTTTTTTTTTCAGTTTATATACATTATTCTTAGCATTTATCAAATGATTATGATTCGAAGGAATCCTAAATACCTTTACAAAATGGATCTTAGTGGGGTAAAGAAAACTACAATTCATACAATTTGAAAATAACTAGTGAAAACATCATGAAGATTATTCTACATTAAATTTCTGACGATAGTTCCCTTTCACCTAAATCTTACACACTGGACCTTTAACTGAGTCAATAATTTAATAAAGTTGTATTTTCTTCAAATGTGTTGAAAACATATATTTTTGCTTTCTTCTCTTATAATTCTACATTTCTAGGCTCAGTGTCGGGGCCTATAGCTTCAGAAGAGCGTCTGGCAGAGAGTCATTTCAGTGAAATACTCATTTCTAGGTGAACAAACACATCTGTCAAGCCTCTCGACCATTATCTAACTTAGACTATTGAAGGTACAAGCACGTTGCACTGCAGTTGACACCAGTAGTGCTTACCTCCATTCTGTTAGATAATAAGTGCAGTCATTTAGTGTACAGCATTTTATCTTGAAAGTTGCGGTGAATGAATCCTTTCCACATCCCAGTCTTGCACTGCGTCACCTGTACAAACCTTGACAGGATAACATAGCTGCGCTCTGACGAGACCACAGCTTCTCTATCCGCTTTATGGCAGCTCTGAGAAGCTACTTTCAGTTCGTATGCTTGAGGCATGTGTAGTTCACCAGCAACAGCTATTCATCAGATAACAAAATAAAACAGAAAACGGCGCTTTTGAGTGAAGCGACAATAATGTGTGGAGTGCAACTGCAAGGCTCCTGCAATTCAGGCATGAGAAAAATGTGAGGAAAATAAATAGAAATGTAAACATTTGCATTATCCCGTGGGGGTGTGCATCCATTGAGATTCACCCTCACCTCAAAAGAAGAAAAAAAACATCCCTTGACCTTCATCAGGGGGTTGTGATTCCACCCTTCAATAAAACCACTCATAAAAGCTTATCTGTTTACCCTAGTGCTATATTATAGAGGTACAATTTCTTGGCTCACTTTGTCTTCTAAATGCTAGAAATTTCAAAAGATTGAAAGACCTCTGGTTTGGTGGCACACTGCAGCCAAAGATGGTAGGTCAAGGATTCCAAGTCCAGCAAAAGCAATGAATGCACACAAACTTGAAAGGATGTCAAGGACAGGAGCACATACAGTCTTGGAAGCTGAAATAGAAGATATGAACAGGAGCTGAAATCAAAAAATCTTGAAGTCTAAAGTTGTTTAATTCTACTTTCATATTGTTTTAATATCCTTCTATGCTGTTATGTTAGTTTCCAGCTTATTTTATTATTGTGTAGATGACATTAAAGTGAAATTGTGTCACATATGCTGAATGTCATTATTCTGTCCCCTGGGAAATGAACCATTGACAGACTGTGTTTTTGGTCCTGATTTTCTGTTTGGTGAACTTAGTTTTCAGACACTTTATTATCTTGTTTAACTTAAGCTTGGATTTTGTTTTCTGTTTGGTTATTCTTTCTGCTTCCTGTTTTATTTTGAAATGTGGCTCCTTGTGTGTCTCTGACTTCCAGCCTTTGTCCTGTTCCTCCGCCCCTGTGATTGTCTGCACCTGGTTCTAATGTGTTTCACCTGTGTCCCTGCCTTCCTTGTGTATAAAGTCTCTGTGATTCCCTTTGTCTTGTTCACATCAGTTGTGTGTGTGCGCCTTTCAGTCTTTTCCTGTTTCCCAGTGTTTTTCTGCATGTTGAGTGTTTAGACTTTGTTTTTTTTCTGCACCCTGTTTTTGTATCTACCTTTGCCTTGTACTTGGTCTGCAATTTTAGTTAGTTTCACCTGAACGTTTTAGTTATTTTCACCTGAACCTGACTGCTGAATTTGGCTCCTCCAGTGCCACACTGTGACAAACGAATGGCAGCTAAAAAGGCTGCCACTTGCCATATCTCTGCCAGGGCTATCACCCTGTCGTGCAACATTAAATAAACTGATCCATGTTATTTATTTATCCAGATCAAGTCCAAAATGTAATGTGCTCCTTCCTGGAGATTATTACTGGGCAATGCTGAATTAAATCTATCACCATTTCCATGTCATTGCTAGCTAAATAACAATTTCTTTAAACTCGAAACTTTTCAACATGTTTCTGGTAGTATGTTTAAAGGTACAGTGTGTAGAATTTAGTTATATCTAGTGTTGAAGCTGCATGTTGCAGCTGAACACCCCTCACCTCACCCTCTCCTTCCAAACATGAAAAAGAACCTGTGGTAGCCTTTAATTGTCATAAAAACTCAAAAGGTGTTTAGTTTGTTCAGTCTGGACTAATGTAAAAAAAAACCTGGCGTCCTCCATAGAGAGGGTCCCCTCAGTGTAAATATAAAGTATTTAAATATAAAGGATCTTTTCTGGGGTAAAGAAAACTACAATTCATACAATTTAAATTAAATGAACTCATGAAAACATCATGAGGATTATTCTACATAAAATTTCTGCCAATAGTTCCCTTTCACCTAAATCTTACACACTGAACCTTTAAGTATAGCCACATATATATATTTTTTTTTAATTGGTTAAATTGCCTGAGCAGTCGTCCTCTAACCCAAAGGTCTGAGAAGCTGAACCAGAATTGTCTGTCTCTGAGTGGTCATCAAAGTGCTATATAAATACAGAATAATTTAAAATTTAACTCCGATACCTTCTGAAGTTATTGTAGCTGTTGTTTCCAGCTAACAATGACAATTACTGGAAATCATTTGATTTGCTTGAAACATAATGTAAATTCATAAAAAGATGATAAATAAAAAAGATAATAACAAGACAAAAGGAAAACAGCAGAGCAAGAACCTGGATGCACTTTCAATATTCAGGACGATTCCTGGTGAATCTACATTAGAGGTGAAACATTGCTGTGGATAGTGGCAATAATCCTGAATCTGCCAAATGCCAAAATGCCTCCCCATCCCCCAAATTACAGAGGCTCTTATTTGACTCCGAAATACTTCCTGGATTAAAGGTGGCGCGCAGCCTAACGCTAAACATTAATCGAATAGAGGGCTTTCAAATCTGGCATTTTACCGTGGGAAAAGACAAACTACTTTGCTGTCATGTGAATGAATGGGAGAGGCATTTAGTGACAAAGAGGTGGCCTTTTCCCTTTGCTGTGTAATTCAAAGGTGAGGAGAGGGGTGGGGTGCGGGGAGTTAGATTGCAGCTTTATCAAACTCTCTGAATGGCTAAATGCAGTAGCTGAACACTGAAAGTGCTCATCATCGCAGAAAGGCAGGAGGAGGTAGAGGTGCAGGAAACAAGGCAAAAAAAAAAAAGAAGAGGGATGAGATTGCTGGTGGAATAAATGCTGGTAAAAAAAGGAGAAAAGCAGGATTCATTTTCAAGCAGATGCACCTGATTAAATTAAATTTCGGGATAACCAAAAAAAGAGAATTCTTTTCCTTTTCTTGTTTGTCACCTTGCTCTCTGTGTTTGACAGATGTTTCTGCGGTTGTCAACACCCCCTCCTCTTCTTTGCCTGATGGGGTGAAAGAGATCCGCTGCTCCCTGGGACAGAGGAGACCTCATTTTTATATGTGAACGCCTGTGAACACTGCTGAATGACACACTACAAAGGTTGGATGTGCCGCTGCCCTTTCTCTCTTAAATGGTACGTTGGCATTTAGCTTCACACATGTCAGCGGAACACACACCTCTCAAGTATTTGCACCCAAAATGTGTGGAAGTGTGTGCGTCCACATCAGCGCAGGGGCCTTTTTTTTATCAGCTCCCAGAAACAGGAAATAAAGAAGAGAAAGGGTATGTGCATGTGAGAGAGTGCGAGAGAGAGGGATGATAAGACAGAGGGGAGCAAGAGAGCAGATTCACATGCACATTACATTTCACAAAAAGACAATTTACATTTTGAGTCTGTATTATGTTAATTCTGAGTGGCCTCTCCAGATAATTCTATTACACAGATAGCTCTCCCATGTCGTCCAGGGCAGAAACATCTTTTCACCCTGGAACACACACCTGCTGACGAGCTCTGCAACATGACAGAAAACAAGGGCTGAAGGCAGGCGGGTTGTGTTTGTGTGTGAGCGCATGAAAAGGGATGTGTGTTCACGGAGGCCTGCAAAGAGCAACCATCTATTTAAACGACTCGTGATCCAGTGGAATGGTTTATCAGTTTTGTCTTTCAGCAGAGGATGTGCTGCCAGCGAGGGCAGGACAGTGTTATAGCATCTAGGAATCCATATCACTGCTGCGATCCCGCAAGCGACCAAACCGCTGTAATACCCTGTCATTCTCCCACAATCCTCCGCAGGCTCAGCGCTCAGAGGCTGGGAGGATGACGCCTTGGGTGGCCCAGTTCTACCAGATTCTTACGGGAAATATTGGCCTGTCAACATGAGTCATGAGCAAACAAGAAGCGGACTTAGACATAGTTGTCAGTTTATTAAGAACACCAAGTACAGTCTCATACAACAGTCTTGAAACAAACCTGGCCTTGTTGAAGCCTTTATTATGTTTGTGTTTAAGTAAGGATAAACTAGAATCTATTGTTTTTAATGCACTGTTAGCAGTCCTGCACTTAACCATTCAATTCCTGTTTTCCTACAGGGTTTCCTACTTCCAGTTGCTTTCAGACATGCATTGAACTCTGGAGATCCTCTGCAGTTTCTGCAGACTTCCTCCGCCTGGCCCCATCGTAGAAAGTCCAGATTCACTGTGAGCAAGTGGAGGGTTGATGATGCTTCTAACACACAACATACAGATAAAGAGAAGACACTGAAGAATATGTAGAGTAGAGAGTTTGTGGTGATAAAAGCCGTCAGTGGTGTCCACAGCAGAATCATTAGTGACATCCTGCTTCTATCTGTTGCACCACCACTCACTTGAATCCTGCGGAGGATTTGTCGCTTTTGTGAACGTGTTTGAGTAGAGAACTTCCCCAGAGTAACACTGCATTATATATATATGTGTTGGTATTCTGTCTGTGAAATTGTGTGTTTGTGTTTAACAATAAACTCAACCCAACAACCTCTACACTGCCTCTCTCTGAACTCAGTGTAACTGTTTGGCTCCTGGACCCAGGATCAGCTGGATCCTTGCCTTCAGTCCTAACCATTGTTTAACCAGTTTGCACTTCTTTGCAAATCTTTGTCAAAAGAAAACTCATGTCATCTGTGTTTGCAGCAAATGTAATTCAACAGCAGCACAAATTGGATCAACACCTTGTTCACCACAGTTTCAAGTTAAAGTGAACATCGTATCCAAGGAAATTTGTATTGTTTTACCGAGGTGTGTACTTATTACACCTGGGAATACTGGCATACATCATTTTATCAATTCCTTTCATACCCTTTTTGAATGATTCCCCCCTCAGTATCATCATAGGGTTTACAGCAGGTACTGTCTATGTCCTATAGACAAATGCCAGGCCACAGACTTTTGTTACCTCTTACAAGAACTGCTGGGACTTGCATCCAACATTTTCCTCTAGTCAGGTCATTTATCAGGTTCATATCTGTTTATTATGGCCCATTGTTTGATGAAGTCACTAAATAAAACAGTGTACCTTTTAAAGTATTTTTTTTTACTTGGTGGTAAATATACTTAATAAGTAAATCATTTTCATCAGTGATTTTCTCAAAAGGTTTCTCACAAGAGGTACAGAAACCATGAAAATAACATTTTCTCAGGAACATGTCAGACAATATTCAGTGTACTTTTACTTTCTTTGTGGTGTTTTTGGGGCTATATATCGTTTATGTAGAAGACTGAAGATTATGTCTCTAGAGATGGTTATCAATCAATGATAATGTGGTCATAGAAAAAAAGGTATTTGTTGTAAAGATGGAAATTTTAAAGATGGTTAATTTTGACAATGGAAATGGTTTCAATTCCTTTTTTAAATTAATTAATTGTACTTTTTAAAAAGTGTCAGGTCATTGAATTAGTTGGACTAGTAGATTGTAACGCACATATTAATCTTGGCTTTTTGGTTCAATGAGCAGAATCTTAAAGAATCTCGGACTCTTTTGTGTTGTCGTCAATTGTGAACCCAAACCAGTGCTCATGTTAATCTGTTATGTGCTTAACATTGTTACTGTGATACGATTATTTGTGTGTAGCCTTCAGAACGTATGCTACTTACTCAGTCATTTAGTTTAATAAAAGCTCAATAGAAGTGTGAAAGCATCATGAATTTTGGCAATTTTTAACGTAGACATGGTAATGCTTCCTCCAGCTATACATCCCATAATGAGCAGAGTAACATAGTCCCTATATTGTTGATCAAATAGCATGAATTCAGTGTGATCCAACATTTACATTCAGTTCTAACAGATTCAAAAATTCATACTGTATATGAATTTCTATTCCCATCTATCTACCAACTATTGCTTTCAATATAACCGTAGAATACAATTTTCTGAAATATACTTTTAACTGTCAGGCACTGCATCTTGCTGAAAATAAAGTCTGAGCCCTTTGTGTTTCTCTGTGGCCTGTCAGAGGCCGCTTTCTCTCGCCCTCCATCCCTCTGAGCAACTCAGGATCATTAATGAAGTGGCCTTCTCATGGATATTGACTAGCCTGTCAGCTGGCCTGCCACACTCACTAATAGGAGCTATTGGTCTTGGCTTAAGACCTGACAGTGGAGAGGCTGAAAAGGAAGAAAATGAGTGAGCATGTTCCTTCACCTCAAGGTGGGTTTTGGGTTTAGCCTTCAGCCAGCAAAGTTTGACTCTGGGCTCAAGAAGACTCGAAGCAGCCAAGGTTTTCTCCTTAAATGTCAAGAAAACTTCCTACTGTAGAAAAGAATGCTTAGCGAGGGGTGGAAAATGCAGTCTTATAATGCCACAAGTGCTTGTAGAATGCAAGCAAAGCCACAGTGGGTGTTACAGAAGCACAGCAAGCCAAGGAGAGCTCATTAAAATAGATGTGATGGTAAATTGGCACTCTATAGAGCCTGAGGGTTCTCCATGACTTTTTGTGAATTTAAGTAATAATATGTGACACATTCATATGAATAAATGGCCATGTATCACTGGTTGATATAACAGTGTTTCACTCTAATCAGTGCTATTTTCAGATCAGTTCTGGGACTGGGTTGAAGTAAACTTAACAGTTCTACAGTCCATAATTCATTAAAAGCAAATGGGCTGTATGGATAGGACTGAAATTTTGGTTTTGATCGTACAAAACAAGAAAGTAACTTGATCGGCTTCAGCATGAGCAATCATAGCTACTATATCCAAAGAGCACCTGTTCTCAGTGTGCAACTACAGTATTTATACTTCAGGTTCTGCTGTTTAACATCACAGCAACTGCAGAGTCTTCATCTCTACATTCAGTGGCTATACTTTTCAGTGCTAATGAACTAAGCCTTTGGCTGAACTTTATTTCAACCTGATTTGCATGAGGCATGGGCTTTAAAAAAAAAAAAAAGGCATTGCAACCACTGAGCAAAATGCATGGTAGCACATGTTTGGATGCTTATTGTCTGTTCACCTTGTGTTCATGGTTGCAGTGCTGAGGAAACAAGAACCTACAGCCACAGTAGTAGCTATGTTAGACTGTTGGCACAGCTTTGAGCTACAGGCAATAGTGAGTCCCACCGAGTGTCTCTTCTTTCAGCTCATTTTTGCTGTTTAAAATTCATTGGCATGAGTATTCAGAGAAATTAGACATAAAATGTTACATGATTTACAAATGAGAAATAACATTTGCAATGTGTGGCATGTTTTTCAAACAGCTAATGTACCAATGTTAGAGATTGCTTGATAGCTCAGACTGTCTGCCCTCTTATTCTACTCTAAACACTGCATATCCTCTTGTATGTGTATTTTAATTGATCAGATGTCATAAACCTAAGGGAAAACACACATTTTGCTCAATTCTAAAAATGTTAAGCATTTCTCATCATCTTTACAGTGGCTTCTTTGTCTTTCTTTGCACTCAATAATGTGGTTGGATATTTAATCTAAAGGATTTAATTTGCATTTGACCCTGAATGCATCACAAATACAGTAGTAAGTTATCATAAAAAGGGAAAAGGAGCCCCTGAAATGAGGAGACGAGAACTCAGGGACACAACAAGTCAAAATAAATAATCAGACTTATGGGAAGAGCAAGAGGTAAGAATGGTGCTGCAAAGGTTAGCTTGCTGGCCTTTCTACAGTAGATCACCAGGTTACTGCTGATCGGAGGGTCCCTGAGTGGATGAGGGCTGAGGTAGTGTGGGGGTTCTTGTGTGTGAGGGATAGGAAAGGCTGATGAACTTCACTTTCTATTAGCAGCCGACAGGGGCTCGCCAGCTTGGTCGCCAATCAATAGGCTGAAGGACAAGGGTGTCAGAAAAAAGGAAAGACCTTCACTTTCTGCCTGGCTATCAGAGGCGAGAGGAGGTAAGAGGCGGAAGACAGGAAGGGAAGGAAGTGGGACTGGTAGAGAGGGAGCAACTTGCAGTGGAAAAGAAAGAAACGGTAAATAGAGAGCATCACTGTGAATGTGCAAGTGTCAGCACCAGAACATGTGCATGAAACATCTCAGTGTGAATGTCAGTGTCAACAGGGCGATGAGGTTATCAGCTGAACCACAATGTCTTCCTTCTCAAACTTTAACTCTTTGTTTCATCTCTTTAAGATACGGGGTCCCACAGTGCACAGTGTGGGGTATGAAAAATTACCACCTCTTACCAATCAGATTATCCTGGACAAGGAGCCACATTCACGTCCCCTGATGACTCCTGTGTATGTGTAGCATTACACTGCAGGTTCCAGTTGGGTTGAACTGTGCACATGGACAGAGAATCATTTCTGACACACCTTTTACATGTATGTTATGGAAAATACTAACGGATACAGACTAATACATTTGTCAGAAATCATTAAGGTGCTGCTTATATTTGTGCTGATCTACTCTGCTGTTCGCAACGCAGAAACCGTTTCGCTCATTTTAATATTGGCTAGGTAAGGAATGCAGGTATAATATGTTTGAGATATAAATAAAACATATAATCAAAGAGCTTGGATTGAATTGTTGATTTGCAGATTTAGATCCATATTACTAGATTTCTGCTTGTAAACCCAACACAGAAGGAAAACTAACCTGTAGGCAAACAGTTGCGTATTTAAATTCAGCAGCAGCAGATGTGTGCTTTCTGTCTACCTGGTCAATTTAAACTTTATTTTCTCAGATTTTAATTCTGTTGAACCTGTTCCCCTGCAAAATATCTGCTGTGAAAGCAAGGAAAGTGAAGCAAAGTAAAATCAAACAGGACAATCAAGGTCAATGAAACCAAGACAATGAGCTGACACTGAAATATTTCATAAAGCTGATGGCCACTGCACAGTAAGACACCTTTGCACATAGATGTCAGTTCAATTGTTCTATAAGAATAGTGACTAGTGCACCTTAAAGAGCATTACATAACCTTGCATAACGCAATGAAATTAGCAGGACATCACTATGCAACAAGCAGCAATGCTGGTTGACCATGCTAACAACCAATCTTTTGTTGTAAATATCAAAATAAAGCTTGTCATTTAATCAATGTACTTAAGCTTATTGAGCAGTCCTAGTTTGGGTACATTGAGACACAAAAAAGGTTAAGCTTATGAAAGGATGCTGCTGTGGATTAGAATGAGTGCTTCCCTAAGATTACACAGTATGGTCACAACAATAACTTGATTTCGGTCAAAAAACATAGACCATGGGTTTAACATGTTTACATATTTGATAAAATTGATATTTAAACCTGGGTGCATTTAGTTTGAAAGATGAGAGCATTTATCAGGGCAGAAATGTCTTATTGAGCTGCACAATAAGGGAAATGTAGGATCTGGCATTTTTGAAGCTTGACTCTTTCCACAGACCATCTTCAGCGACTCTGACCAGTGTCCAGGCTGGAATTTACAGAAGTGAAGTACTGAATTGTCAAGTACCCTTTTAAAAGACAACACCCTTGTTCCAAGGTTTTTATGTGTTCTTGAGGTAACAAAGGGTTTTGTGTAAGTAAAAGTAACTATTCTCTGTCTATTTAGGGAAATGTAGTTGTTTCTGAGTAATAGTAAATAACACAGAGCGCGGATGTGTAGTTTTAACAGGAGAGTGACGATTTCTAGTTTTATTACTGGTAAACTTGTGTTTTTGAATGAGAATTTAAATAAAATTGAATATAAATTAAAATACAACATGTTCTCATAATGTGGAATTCTCCTCTTATATTTAAAATATCCTTTGTGCTTTTTCTTTAGTCTTGTAAAGCAAATCCTGATATCAGTATTTTACCTGCGATATCCTCGATGTGAGCGCACATCAGCCCAAATGAATGTAACACAACAGCCTTTCCTCTGGTCCTGTCCTCCTGACTAAAAGCCTTTTTGACATGAATTAGCATGTCGTCCTTAAAAGGTAGACAGGTCCAATTTTCCTCTGAAAGGTCTGTCTGTAATAGGTACTCCTTCACAAATTCCTGCTTGCTCTAACCTTGGCACGTATACTTCTTTTCCTTTCTCTATTCCACCCTCTCCTCCTCTTTCTCTGTGCCTGCTCTCTCTCTCCTCTCTGCACATAAAAAGAGGGAAAAAAACAACTTGTCATATCAAGGATTATATTTTTTTTTAAAAACAACAACAACAAAGATTTCATTTCCATAATGCATTCTAATGGATGGGCAATGTGTTTCAGCAGGTGAGACCAGAGAGCAAAAGCCTCCCAGACAAACACAACAATAAACCTGACAAGTACCATTATGCCATAGATATTACCGGCTGTTAGGGAATGGAAAAAATGATAATTAGCTAATTCAGCTATAATCTCATTTGTTTGGCCTCACCTTTTACTAATATGACTTTGAC
The DNA here is from genome assembly GCF_024713975.1 of Paralichthys olivaceus. Taxonomy (NCBI): domain Eukaryota; kingdom Metazoa; phylum Chordata; class Actinopteri; order Pleuronectiformes; family Paralichthyidae; genus Paralichthys; species Paralichthys olivaceus. The sequence continues at coordinate 3,922,153 of NC_091106.1, forward strand.
CTGGACGCCTGAATGTTCCAAACGGCATAAATGAGAGTGCCAGGATGCTGATTTAGCAGGTGTATATGTGTTGCTTGTTGTACTGTTGTTGGGATAAATGTAGGTTTGTGTGTTACAAAGTGTTTCTTAAGCACTTAGACATTTGCAGGTGTTATGGTGAGTTTAAGGGTTGTTGTGTTTTGTTTCTCCTTGTTTTATAACCAACTGCTTCATTTAAAACTATGTACATTGACATATGCCCAGCCCTGAGAGGTTGTTTATGTTGACATAAACTAACATTATTATTAACATATTATTACAGATAATGTGAACAGATACAAACAGAATCCAAATAGGTTTCCCTGTCACCCAATCATAATTTAGCCCAGTCTGCTACAATGAGCTGTTCCCCTGAAAAAGGTTCACCCCATAACAGGGGTGGGGAACCCTTATTTTTTTCCCAACCAATCATGCAATTTTAATAACATCATTTTTGGGTCATACTAAATACATGTAATCACTCAATGCAATTCTGGAATTGCTCCTCTTTGGCAAGGTGTCTGATGGCAGTGATTATGATGATGCTATCCACAGCTTTGAAGCTATTTTACTTTGTCTGGTTGTCACAGCTGTGGAGCAGCAACAAAGCTCCTTCACAAATTCTTCTCAATGATCACAATCACCTCACTAACCACAAGACATGCCTGCATGATATTTCTTTGTCAAGTGTGATCTTGTAAAAGCTGCTTTTTGGACACACTAGCTTTATTCAAGAGCATTTGTCCTTGCAGCTCATCCAGTTTAGCTGCATGTTTGCAGTTGTAACGACACTTGAGATTGGCCTTTTTATAATCACTGTGAGGGGGTCCCCTGCAAACTAGTAACGCTGACCTGTCTCTTTAACAATAACCAGTTTGTCTCACAGGCCATGTACAGCTAGAACAAGTTCAGATCAACACCACTGTACACTATCTCACATTCATATGCAGAATAGCTGTCAGGGGCAATTTAAAGTTCAGTGTCTTGCCCAAGGTCTCTTGGCCATGCTGACTAGAGAAGCAAGGGATCTCCTGGGCATGCAGGTTAATGGACAACCCGCTCTACCTCTTGAGCCATAGCCGTCCCAATTATAGATACACACAGATGTTAAAGCCTAGTTGCACACTTAAACATTATACAAATGAACACAAGCACACAATCTATCAACAGGCACATGTACAAAAAGACTTACAGTCACATAAAAACACAAAAGTGTGCTTGCATGCTTTTACACATTTTAACCTCTCTAATATATCAGCTTTATCCTGAGAAATACATATGTACTGTACGTATACTATTCATTCTACATAAAATCAGCATAAGCACATGCATCCGTAGCTTCGTTTCCTCAGCCCACCCATGTGGTCCATTGAGCAAACACCAGCACATGCAGTTTAATCTCTATCATAAAATCAGATACATGCAAACACACAACGCAGCACAAACAAGGCCCTTCCTTGCAGTTACCTACACTGTAATCTGCTGTTGACCAGATACATTCCTCCAGCCTGGGCCACAGCACATGCTGCTCAGTCTCCTCTAATAAACGCTCCATAGGCGCTGGGCTGCGGGCCATGGTCCAGGCAGGGGGCTGGTAGAGGGTGAGCAATGGTTATGTGTGTGTGTGTGGTTATGCTAAGGGTCCTTTCATCCTGTGCCAGCCCAGGCTGGGCGTGAGCAGCTAGGGGTTGAACTCCAGGATTTATTGGTTCCTCTGGTTCCCTGGTTCATATACTATGAACCCAGGATGCTGGGATGGAAGCAGCAGTTTACAATCCACTTCCCCAATGCACCACCACCGGATGTGGGTCCAAAAACCTCACTCTTCTCTTCTCTTTGGCCGTTTTGAGCGCGTCTAGTATTATGAAGACAGTCTGGAATTTGCCTGGCTCCGTGGACACGGCTGTGTGAGGACTCTGCAGAGTGAGGACTGTTTATGTTAGCCGAATGCTCTGCTTGGTTATTGGCATGTACTGTACCATGGGTAAAGTTCAGAATCTTGCTGTGGCAAAGACTGGGCTGTTTTTCTTTGCCTGCTTGAGCCGGCTGCTGCTGATTGCCCTCAGGTTTCCTACTGTACCTCCACATCTCAGTCGTCCTGCTGCTGACTGTGCAAGCTGTTGAGTGCCAGTTTGCTACTTTGTGCTGACTTTCCAGCCGGGACTGTGGTCGACACCAGTTGTTCCTAACCATCGGGCTTCCTGGCAGCCAGTTGTTTGCTGGAAAGTCTCTGTTCAGGCGCCTCTGCGGCAGATGACCCAGTCACAAAGCTATTGGCTGCACAGGCGCATGGGGACATGCAGATGTTAGTCACAACCCATTCATTTATTCATACATAAATCAGGTTTTAGCAGGGTCCTCTCAATGACATTCATTATCTTAAGTCCACCCCTCCCCCATTTGCACATGCTGTACCCCTCATTCATGCCCCCTCAACCCCCATCTCCTTTGTGCTGTGATATGAATGCACTTTGATGCCTAATAAGTGGCTGTGTCCTTTCTGACATGAACAGCCTGTGCCTGCCCTGTTCAGCCAGCAATTAGCCAGCTCATACATCGAGCCATGAACAAATTAGACCGCTCCGCCTTTGTCTCTCTTTCTCTCCCTGCCTGACTTTCAGTCATCTGTCGCTCCTCCACTCATTCTCCACCTTTCAATTTCCCTCCTTTGTTTTAACTTATTCGTCAGCACTCTCTTTCCCTTCATCTTTGTTGATGTGTTTAATTCAATTCCTTTAGTGTTAAAATGTCCGTTGTCACTGGATTCAATCTTTATTTAGAGGCTTTTGTTCTAGTCACTATATGGGAAGGCCAGTTCTTATTATAATAGAATAGGCTACCGACAGACGTATTCTTCACCAAGAGGCCAAAAGGTCATGAAGGAAAAGTTAACACCATCAACATTTACTGTTAAATGATGACATTAGATAGATATCAATTCCTCTGTTAGCTTTCATTCTGTTTTTGTTTTAATTTATTATCATGATGATCAAATCCTGTCTTATTTTCTATTCACATCTCTTTGTGTAAATCTCTGCTGGATTTGTAGCCACAGTATTCCTAAAGTCCTGGTTATAGCCTTGTTCCAGCACTATCTATATGTGTGTTCAGTTGTCACTGAGTTATGACTGGGGTGTAACTTTTGACACAACAGGAAATGTCATTGATGCACCTCTTTTCCTCAGAGCTGCAACTCACGTAACACAAACTCACACACGTCATCGTTCACCTTTGAGGTAGAAACACTTTCTCTAAATGATCTGCATTTGTTGTATTCTGAAGATGGTCCCTGTGCCCTTCCACCTAAGTATCAACCTCTGTTTTTACCTGCATGTGTTCAGGATCTCTCACGTTTCTCGTCATGCCTGCTATGCTCAGCCAGTCTCCATAGCCACGCTCAACTGTTTGGACGCCTGCCTGCATCTTCTCTAAACTTGACATTGTTGACCTTGACTCTGGGAAATGGACAGGTTGGAAATTCTCACATACTTGAACTCTGAAACCATTCACTCTTTTCAGTCATGCACCTTTACGGTAAACCTTTATACCTTTTTGAGTATACTATATATATATATATATATATATATATATATATATATATATATATATATATACTCTGTATACTTTACTAGTATACTATTATTTTCTATCTACCTTTAATTGCTAGTTGGTGAAAGGACTCTTGTGTTTCCCTGTATAGAGATGAGATGTGAATGAACATGTCTGTTAGCTTATCGTACTGATAATGACAAGATCAAATAAAAATCGCAGTCTGTGTCCTGTTATAGTTTCACACAACAAACGTTTGGCCCTAGCCTACAACTTACTGTAGCTAGCTCATCTAGAACAAACACAACTTCTAATACATGCATGGTTGTGGCTACTCACGGGTCGAGGTGCTGTGTATCAAGTCCAACTCCAAAAGCAACCAGTTTCCAACCGTTAATTGAAGAGGATGAATCACTAAACATTGGGGATGATATTATCTGAATTTTAATTCACAGTCATTTAGGCCACTTTAATGGAAACTGCAAAATAACTGGATAAATAAAAGAGGCAATATGAAGGGATTTTATACCTAAAAGCACCAGGCAATCAGATGAAATCACAACAGTTATGAGTTTGGCAGGTGTACAACGTCCAAAGCTTTTTGCTGTAATGGCCGGCGCTATTATGAACATTAGTCCAATTCCCTTACGAATTCAGCCCTCTGTGGTAAAATGGGTCAGACAACACAAACACACAAACACACATGCATACGCAAATGCACCCCCACCCCCTGTGTCAGGTCCAGGGTGCTGTGGTGGTGCGGGGAGTGTTTGTAGGTTGAGTATTGAGGAGAGGCAAGGGGGCAAAAGGGACGTGCTGGCATAATGCATTTACTAATAACTGTTTATTATTGTTGGCTCCCCAGGGGAAGCACTTTATGGAAATGGCTGTATATGAAGGGCAGAGGTGCGAGAAGGCCACGGGGAAAATTAGCTTTTTAGATTCCCGCACAATGTCCAACCAGCGTCATACCTTGTCCGCCTGCCGTGTCACCCTGAGAGCGTGGATCATATACATGCATTTGTTTATGGTGGTGAATTATGAAAATGACCCCCTCTTCCCCCCCGTATTTTTTTCAAGCATAGTTTTAGCAATTTGTGTGTAAATGTTCACTGACAGACTCACAACACATTCCAGCCTGAACCAGTCCATATATCTCCACTTCACACTTTAGAGGACAGCGGACCCAGCACAGCATACTAATTAACACACACGGACACAAATGCAGTGTCTCATACTTTGGCAAGGTGTGATCTTGCACTTATTTGCATACATTAATTAAGTGCTTTGCTTCTAATAACGCAAAAATGACAACTGCACTACATTAATGAACTGACTGCTCCAGTGACACACAACACATCTTTACAGTCAGTGGCTCCATTTCAGCGAGACTTCAGCATATTTTAGCACGGGCTTGACCCAACAGGAAACTACTAACTAAAATCCTAGTTGGTCATGTAACTTAGATCTCTCAAGAGGAAACGATTCAGTGAAAATGTATTCATTTTAAATAAACTCTGTGCTGTTTAATGGAACAAGATTTGACGGTGGGTCAACATCGAGTGCGCAGAAAAGGCAGCCAGAAATCAGCTGTCAGTCATTTAACCTAAAGCTATTAATTTGAAATGACAAGTCTTGCCGCCTTGATGTTGAGGTTTTGCATTGAGCATAAATTCATCCCCACAGCCTTAATTTCTTGAGATCATACACTGCAAAGTTAAATACTTCTGTTAACTAATAGAATGTAGGTAACAGATTTCCTTAGATGAATAAAGTAAGCACAACACAGAAAGATTAGTTCACAATATTTAATAAATATCCAATTTAAGACAAATAAATGAGACAATCAATCAGCTTAAATTGTCTAATCTAACTATTTCAACCTCTTAAAATATTTTTTAATAAAATCTGCAAAATATTGAGACTAGACTCTATATTAACAATACACAATAAATGAAGAACATTGTAATATAAGCAAGTATTACATTTACAGCTTTAATTGTATGGATGGAGTATGACCTCTGTAGTTTTCAGTTGTAATCAAGCAACCTCTTCTAGACCACAAGACAGGAAATGTTTAGATACACTCGATTTAAATTGAGATTATATACAGGATTGGGACACATGAGGAGGACAGTTCAACATCACCACGAGCTGCACTACTTCGTCATGATCACACAGTGTAATCCACATCTCCCAACACAATTTCTCAGAGTTCCTGTTTGAAGCCAATCATTATGTAACCTTTTTGATTGAACAAACCGCTGAAGTCATATATACATCGGTGCTCTGCTAAAACTGCTGAGCAAAGTTTTGTCTCTGGCTTCTTTTACAAACCACAGCAATATTTCACTGGTGGGTTAAAACTTAATGTTGGATACTGTTTGGTTGGACTATTGAGGGAACATAATAGTCATAAATTAAAGAAATCGTATGACAATAAAAAACAGATAATTCGATTTCAAGAGAGATTTATTTTAGCGGAAAAAGAAGAACAATGGAAATATCTGACAATGTGCCTGGCTATTCACAAACAACAAACTTATTGAAACAAGTGCAACTTCTGGAACCAGAGCAGAAAAATATCTGGCAGTACACTGAGGTCCTTTATTTGAACATGTCTTGAAATAAGCCTTGCGTAGCAGGATCGCAGAAAACATTTGTTGGGCCTGATCATTTTTGCAGAGTGTGTGTGCCTATGTGTGTGTACTTTGTAATGACATGGCTCGATGAGCCTGTTGACCTCACAGCGAAGCACCAGGAGAGCCTATTTTCCCCCATTCTCCAGAGGAAGCAGGAGTCCAAACCCCGCTGGTTTTGGCTGAGGGATGCGTTTGTCTGCTGTGTTAGTCTTCAGCCTGTCCGCCGGTGCTGTTCCGCGGTCGGGAAGAGTCCACATGGAGCGCGAGCCAACTATAATCCAGTCTGGACTCAGATGGATCCCATCGTGAAGAAACCCCAGATGTATGGTTAAACACATTATAACTGTCTCTCTCGTGTCCCTCTTCACATGTGAGTATGAAACAGATGCAAACCCACTGTGCTGGACTGCCTCACATATAAAACCCAATCAGCCTACATAATAAAGTGACTCTACAAGAAGAAGAATGTCTCTTCACACAAATTAAGGAGGAGAATTACATTTCATTACATCTTGGATGTTCTGTTTTTCCAGCATTCCTGTTATCATTCCACTTGTCAGACTTTTTGACAGGTTTTCAACAAAGCTCCCGATCAAATAGAGTGACTTAAAAAATACACAGAAAACAAATGGAAAATATTCAAACCTAAACGTCCATCACGGTTCTTTTAATGTGATCCAGTTGGATCTTCAATCAGATTACATACACTATTTTAAAGAATTCACTTACCACAGTTCATTCAATACATATTTGTTTTACACCATTTTAATCATGCAGTCAAATACAGACACATGTAGAAATGTCTGGATAGAAATTGTAGATCATCATGTCCAATATCAGCTGAGATTGATTTCAGCCATTCCCTCAAAGGAGATATATACTGTGTATATATATATAATCAGGCTCTACACATCCTGAGCTGTACAAGCATTGAAAGTATGATTGAACCTGTTTATTCGATTAGAATTGTTATAATTGTTTCTGTGGCTTTTGATGTAATAAGATTTAATTACTTACTTTGAGTTACAGTTGAGTTGGTACCAGCACTCGGTCACCCAGAGTTCTAATAATATAAGTGTATAGCACTCATCTAAACAAAGTTACAAAGTGTTTAGAGTCATTGATTCAGTTGATTTAAGGATATTTGTTTATTGTTTAAGAAGAGTTTGTGGGACAACCTGATGCCAAATGTACTTTCTAAGTTCAAGTGGTTCAGGTAAAATAAGTTATTCCGACTTAACTGAACAGTCGTGTTAGCGCAGTAGAATTTAGGGAAATGATGATGATGAATAAAGAAAGTACATCACAGGAAGGTCAGTTTACATTATTTTAACAAAATGCCATTTTAAGCCAATCAACACTTTTAAAACGATTTGACGTGAGTGCATATGCCTCGAGCAGGTCAGACCATTTACTGCCTCACCTCGTTTCCTGTCTCTTCTCCACTGTGCTATCAAAATAAAGGCATAAAATAATGTTCCAAAATAGATAAAAAATTAACTGTAGGTGCACACTGTACTGAACACTGTATTGAATAATTGATCGAGCCTTAGTGAATAATTGTCCTGTGAAACATAAGGTCTGTGAGTAAAATTTGAGAGGGGTTTAGATAATCTGCTTCAACTGATTTTTACAGATCATCGTGACATGCAACAATGTCACCATGTCCTCACAAAGTGTGCCAGAGTGAATGCCAGGATTTGGTAATGATATGTGCTAGGTTGTGGTTATACATTATTTTCATTAAATAATAAAAAAAACATTTTTTAAGCAATAAAACAAATGATTCAGCCTCTTCTTTGACCTCCACCAGACCACACAGCTGTTTGTTTTAACTGAGGAGTTCTTGGTAATGAGTTCTGTAGAGTTTAACTAGATATTCTTTGGGCTGGTACCATTTGAAATCGCCACATGCATTACATCACGTCCGTTGGCCCTCTTTAAGAAAACATGAACAGAGTTTAAATCCAAACCGAAGGAAGACATACCTTAACATGAGGAAGCACCGGTAAGGCAGCCAGACAGCCAGGCAGCCGGCCTGAACTGTAATTAATGAACAAGTTTCTCATGATTAACTTTTATTAAGCGATACTCCTGAGTCCTCCAGGCGGCAGGTAATAGGAGAGGCCTGGGGAGAAGGAGAGAGGGATGGTGTGAGAGAAGGACGAAGGAGGGAGACACTCGACCCCATTATTTCTCCTTAGTCGCTCGTAAAAACAGCATCCCGTAAACTCATAAAATCCTTTCCCACTGTAACTGGGCCCTTAAGCTGCGGCCTGGCAATTTAGAAGGGCACAGCCAAAGAAGCCTACTATAGAAAGATGTTACACATTTGCATTTTGAGATGGTTTCTTGAGAATAAAAATTAACTTTTTCAAGAGAGATGATTGTTATTATGTAGGTACTGCAAAGTTAGAGATAGTACTGTACCTGATTGATAACAGAAGAGTTTCCAGCACTTTTCCATCCACTCGACAATAAAACACTTTCACCATAACAGACAACACACCACACACCAAAACCCTTGCAGGTGCACAGACAGGCACAAACAATCTCCACTAAGTTTCCAGTAAGAGCCGTGCTCAGTGGGAATTCTGGCAATCCTTCAGAAATCTGGCTCCTATTTTTGCTGTGGTCACTCTATAACTCCAACAGAGCGATACTTGGATTTCATGTGTCTCGTGGTAAAAAAAATTAGAAGACTCAAGAGTCTTTAAAAACAACACTCAAACTCAAGCTCAACATGAGAATGACCAAGTATGTTGAAAAACTGATTTCTGAACCATCTCTGTTATGCTGTGTTTTTGTCTCTGACTCTTATTAGATCTTTTATGAATTTGTCGTCATTGTACAGCTCAGTAGCACAAGCAACATTTCATGCAAGATGATACCATCTACCTACTGTCTGTCTATGACTGTCTGTCTGTATGTGGAATGCATATCTTAGCAAACCAGTCATAGATAGATAGATAGACATACTTTATTCATCCCAGAGGGGAAATTCTTGTTTTCCAGCATTACAGATGTGCAATAAGTACAATTCTTTTATTTATTTTTTATACATAGTCACTGTCCTACATATATGCTCTTCTAAGTTGTTCAGACAGAGCTAAATTGAGGCAAAGTTAAAACAGTTAAAACGGAGGAGACTAAGTGATAAGCCAGTGCAAGTAGTAAGTGATACAGTGATATGCAAAAGAGACTAGCTACTATATACAATCTGCAAGAATAACAACTTCTGATTTATATAGTTGACTACAAACTTGGCAAGTTTTCTGTAAATTGCCTGAGAAAGTGCAGTGCCGAGTTTGGTGCAATTTACACATGGAAGTTCAATATTATAAAATTTGAATAGACAAGCAATCAGTGGGGGTAGGGCAGTGAGCCTTCAGTCCACAGAGCATGTCTTCTTCTATGTTTGCAGATACTACAACATTCAGAGAATTGTTTCCTGTTTGGCAGTTTGTCTTCAAAATAAAAGCATGTTTTTTTTGTAGCTGCAATGCTTTATACCGAGCAGAATTGCAGAGTTTTATTTTGTAATGGTAGTGAGCTTGGGTGTGAAGATTATGTGTATTGCTTAACAGACTCTCTGATAGAAATGTATGAAAAATAAAAGCAGTTCAGTGAATCATTCAAATGTACATATAAATCACACAAATGGACAGTAATAAAGCAAATTCAACATTGAATATAATATTGTCATTGCAGATAAGTTTTCAAACAGCACTCTGCACCATAACCTGATTATAAAAAGCTTGAAGAAGGACTCACTAATGACAAGGAATAATTCAGAAGTTGCTCCAGAGCATTAACACCGACCATGAGAACAGCCCATTCCAAACAAGCAGGTTTAGAATGAGCACTGCAATTAAAACCAAGAAGACCTGGAGATCAGAAGACCACCATGTGATTTAATAGTGATGAAAATAGTTATACATTTTGGGGAATACTCTAAATTGCCTTCCAAGAAAGAGAACATTGATTCTGCTCTCACGCCTGTGCCACAAGTGCATATGAGTATAAAGGATGGAGCTAAAATCAGGAGGCAGCTAGGCAGCTAGCCTAAAGTAGCATAAACAGTGGAGAATAATCCCACTACCAACACCTCAAAAGCTGATTAATTAACACCTTGTGTCACAGTTTTAAAACTATGTCATTTCAGTATATCTGTTCATGTAATGTACGGCTCAGTTGACTTCTGAAAGTGTTAAAGGAATCCCCGCTAGGTGTATATGTTAGACCTCATTCTACTTGCTATGTACAAATTGTTTTTATTTTAAAATAGGTATAATTCTAAGTTATAACTGTATTTTGTTATAACTGTATTTTGTTATTTCTATAGTTTTTGTTTTTGTTTTTTTTTTACACCACATAAATGAAAAATGCTCAAGAATGTGTTACATTGTTTTCAGTGGGCCGTTTGTAATAAACATTGCTTTGATTAGAAAAAGAATAAAAGTATATATTTTATTTTTTACATGAACACAACAAGGTTAATAAAAAAATACAACACAGTATGAACAAAAGAAGCACGTATGGAAAATGCAAGTACAGAGTTAGCTGTAGCTCAACAGCTTGGCCACTCCAACTTTTTGTACAGATACTCTGATATAGGTTTCTTAAGGCCAAAACAAATAACAGGTCATTCATATCTTTACGTTTTCCATATCTCTGTGAAAGCCGCCAGAACAATTTTAGAACAAATGAAATCGTGAGGCAAAATGAAAAGTACAGTGAAAATGATTCATGGCTGAATTTCGCCCCTGCTGAGTACAGTTCTTCATGTCCAGCAAAACTCACCAGTGCTTCAGGCTTTGTAGGAATAAATGGAGAGGCGCATCAAATCAAAATGGAGCTCATATTTCCAAATATAATAAACAGGGATCTGGGCTGCTAACACCTAGTGAGGTCTGAGGCTCAGTCCTCTGAATCACACAGCACAAAGCCGGCGTGGTACTCATGTTGGAGCATCTCATAAGGCGAGCATCCTCCTAAGATGCCAGCACTTCATAAAGGAGCATTAGCCATTAGCCACGAGGGCTCACGTCTCATCCCGGCCGCTTTAAAACTGCTGTGTCTCTTAGCATGCCAGGTAGCATATGTTATTAAAAAGACACCTGCTTTTTTTCAAATGCTCCACATGGGTCACAGTGACGGTCCCAATCTATTACCAGTCTGAAAAGGAAGAGGTGAGGTATGTAAGGTCAGGAAAACAGCAGAAGTAATGAAAAATGTAAAGAGCAGAAAGTCAGTGAAACGACAGGGGGATCAGCTTGAAAGCAGCTCTGCAGTATCTCCCTGATCATGTTTATTCACGTAGTTACAAACATATCATCCATTTGTTTCGTGCTCTCGTCTTTCTCTGTCTCTGCCGTTACATGTTCCCTCTGAAACGTTGTATGTGCACTCAGTGAACGATGAATCCCGTTGTGCGTAACAGCAGAACTACAAGAAAGGGGACATCAGTTATCCTGCATGAGTGTGTTTGTGTGTGTATAGAAACATGTGCATATAAAACATGTGGGCCCACATGGAGCATAGGGATAGAATCCTGGTGTATAGGCATGTGAATGGAATCGAATGACTGTATGTTCATTTCTGTACTGGGAGGAATGAATGAGGAAGCAGCCCATGTGCCTGTATATGCATTTACAGCAGTCTACGCCTGTGCTTGCATACAAGTGTGTGTATACAGGCGTGTGTGTGTGTGTCATGCTTCATGCAGATGTTGTTATATCGGGACAAAGAAGCACACTGTCTGTTCGGCTGCAGCTGCTTCCCTTGCTACAGACACACAATGCATCTTTCCTGCCAAATATGGCACCTATTCAGTTTGCAATCCCACTTATCTATGTGAGCATCAATGAAAAGTGCGTAGAATACCATCATGACTGTATCTATGTCCACCATGCCGAGTGTAATAAGTTCACCTGTTGTTTATGAATATAATCAGGGACTTGGCCATTCCCATTGCTACCTGCAGTGTTGGACCTTGACAAAAGCTCTGAATTTACCCCCATATATTTCAGGATATCTGTGTATGAAGTGAAGACACACAATAGGCCCGACAGCTCGGCTGATGTATCAGCTTCCAGCGCTCTCAGGTCCGGCTGACACCTCTGGAAATTGAAAACGGCAAGGGCCTTGTTCGCCGACGAATGGTCTCGCATTGCGGGCTGCGCACAAACATCACACACGCATTCAGGCATTTCCCATTCATGGAATATATATTCCCATGCAGCCCCTGCGCGAGATATTTTAAAACATGAATGAAATCTAAATGAAATCTTAACATACTAGCGTGGTGCCACACATCCCTCATGCCTCGTGTGGATTGCACGAGCTCAGCGGAGGGTTCAAAGTGGGGCAACCTCGGTAATGGAGTCGCTGTTTGCACTGCAACATGGGTTTAATGCGAGTGACTGCAAACTCTTGGTGCGCTGGCTTCTTCTGTTTGCCGCTTGCTGTGACACAAGTGCATTTAAACTGCTCGGGGAAGACATCAGGTATTAAGCTGCATTGACCGTGAACCAGCAGACAAGTTTAAAATGTATTGTTCCTCTGCATTGGGGAAATTAAGCCCGCCTGTAATGATAACGTTGGTGCAGGCGTGAAACTGCGTCCTTACTTTAAACCTTTATGGACAGAAACCCTGCAGTGTCTCCGCAGAGCATCCTGTGCATCACGCAACCTTCCACTCACCCATTAGCAGTCTTATTTAAATCAATTTGCTGTTTCTGTAATAAAATCAATGGAGTAAGCCTTCAGCCCTTATTCAAATAACATAGCATGTATTAGTGTCACAGAACTTCCATCCTGACATGTCAGAGCTGCTGCAGCTTATTGCTTATTGCCTAAGCCATTAATTGATTTTTCTTCTAGATCCTATAATTTAATATGTCCAGTATATGTCAGGGTGTTCACTGAGCAAACTCCTCTCGTATGGAAAATGAAGAAAAAAGAAGTCCGTACACCACATTAAGTCAGACAACTTAATTCCAACAGCGCAAATTGCATTCTTTTACTATTGTTTCAACTAAGTGGTTTCAAATGTGGCTGTGACTGTTTCCACTTACGTGCTCTTAAAAGGGATGAGTCATCTTAAATACCTCCATGAGTGCACTTAGGGACAAAACAACTTGATTGGCTTTTAAAGGGACAAAACAACTTGATTGGCTTTTAAAAGCACAAATACATGTAGTTCAGGGCAAAATGTGACGTGACTGATAATTACAATTAATTTATATATATTTAGACATAGATATACAGTGGAGAACAGAGTTATTCAGCATTTTGTATGGAATCAAGTCTATCTTGTCAGGGAACATTGCTTCAGTCCTCTGCAGTGGAAAAGGGCGGAACTTCTGTTCTGATCACTTCCTGTGTATGTTTGTCTTTTGTGAGGTTTTGGTTTGTAGAAAAATGGCAGAAGTTTACAGTATATTCAACTGTACGGATTGTGGTTTTTTTATAGACTATTTCTAATTGCTCAGGCTTAAATCAACTGCACTTCAAGTTTGGTCGTCATAGACTCTTTGAAAATAAAGGAGAAAGCTGACCAACATTCTTTAAAGTAAAAAATATCTCAAATGTTTTAAAGAATGATTAAACAGAGTTAAAAGACTAAGGTAAAAAAACATTGTAGCAACTGATCGAAAACTGACTTCTAACTTTTAGTGCCACTACTTTATTTGTATTTCTTTTCATACTCAGTGGTCTTGACATATGTTGGTTAGTAGTGAGAATAATTTGAGGTTGAATGCTTCAAACATTAAAGTCACAAATGGCCATGAAGACAGCATGTTAGCAGTTAACAAGCAAGCAGGCAGTGGACCAGCAGGTTTAAGTACCTGGAGTTTGGGTTCATCACTTCCAGGTGCTCACTACCTGACTGTGATAGGCTGACTCGCCTGTCAATCAAGCAAACATACTTCCTCATTTCTAATGACCAGTATTTAATGCAGTGCAGTTTGGGAACTTTGAAACTTTGAGTTTGGGAACTGCAGTTTAAAGTGACACTGTGTAGGTTTTCCTGAGACACAGAAAAGTGGTAATTAGTTTTGTTGGTCTTTTAGTCCGAGCGGTTAAGTAGTTTTCATGCAAAGAAAACAAAGTTTAGTCTCCTCACCAGAGCTCTGACTTCAGTCCCACTCACTGAACTGTGACACAACTGAACGGTGGATATTTCTCATGATCCCGGGCTTCCTGAACCAGAAGAGTTTCCACTGTAACAAATACACCAAACTCTGTCAAGAAGTCTTCATATTTAAGTTTTTTTCTCTGAATATTTTTTAATAACTTAGAAGTCTTTTTTAACTGATGCATAGTGCTGTGACTTCAGTCTATTTCACCCTTTTCACAGGAGGTCATACCCACTCACCATAGTGCAAGGACAAAGGTTAAGGGTGATGTGTGGGAATTAAAACTGCCTTTTACAAGTCTCTGTAGCATCAAACTCAAAACATTTGCTTTAAAGAATGTAGAAGTTGCTTTCAAGACAGTGCAGTAAAACATAAAGTAAACAAAGGGGTGGGGAATGTTTTGGAGTAAATGATTTATTGGAATTCTAAAATTGATCTTATTTGCCTAAATTGACTTTTACTTTTGAATTCAAATGCTTCACTCTTTCCCAGAGCTTTAAACCACATTCTGTGATCTTCTAGGTTTTGCTCAGGAGCAGTAATAACTTAGTTTAGAGTTAATAGTCATCTTATACTTATTTACTTCTATACACTCACAATTAAAAAACATTTAACATTCGGAAAAACAAATTGCGATCAATTATTTATTAAGGGGTATTTTCAACTCCAATATTACAACTGGTTATAAAAAGAACAAACGTCTAGGTTCTTTATCTACCTGCCACATTTCAACTCAAACTGTATAAAGTCACCATCTGAGATAAAAGATTGCATCGCTCTCTCACTCCCTCCCTTTTCCCACCTCTCCTCTTTTTTTCTGTTCCTTTTCTTCTCCCAGCTATTTCTCACTCATCACTCCGAGTGACGAGCCTCAGTTGATGAACCCGAGTCGGGGAGTCAGGCGGCGACACCGGCCCACCAGATCTCGCTCTGCGATGTCGCCCGCCATCCACAGTGTTGACGAAAACAAGGATTTACACATATTAATGAATAAGACACTGTGACACCTTGGGAGAGGTCTGGGAGAAAGAAAAGAGGGGAGGAGTGAGAATGGAGAGAGGGAGGGGTTGGATTCATTCGGTATCAATTTAGTTGGTATTCCTTAGGGGATATGCTAATATTTTCTGAGTAGCTGTGTTCTCGCTCTGTCTCTTTATTTCTGTCGCTCCCTCTTTGTGACCACTCTACCTTGTTAGGGCTGTGGCCTCCTCCGCCGCAGCCAGCAGGAAGCAGTGGCAGAGACTTAGAGATGAAGAAAAACAGGTAAATAAATAAATAAGTAGAATACAAAAAAAAAAAAGACAAGAAAAGAAGAGTGATAGAGGAAGGGAGGGCGGGAAGGCAGCACCTTGACGCCGATGTACAGCTGCTCTCTCTCTGCGTGCTGGTTTCACCTTTCCAACCCCCTCCTGTCTGTCGAGTGACGCGTTTGATTTCGCCGCATTCATACATCAGTGCGCCCGTGCAATGCTGACACCTCATCTCAGCCTGCCGACTTTGGCTACCGAGGCCCTGCTTTGCATAGTGCATACCCCCCGCCTCCTCCTCCTCCTCCTCCTCCTCCCTCGCTTCCTCTCCTCCTCTCTTCTGTGTGACACTCTGCCCATCTTTAAAGAGAGAAAGATAGATCAGGAGGGGAAGCTGGGTTTCGGAGGGGGGTGGCGCGAGATTGCAAGTGACAGAGAGGAGAAGAGAAGAAGAGGGCATCTGGAAGAAGAAATCAGACGAGAAAAGAGACGCTTCTCACTAATTTATGCTATCGCTGTCCCTCATCTTTTCATTGTTGCTCCCTGTCAGTTAAAAAAAGACATTCTCACAGCTTTCTGGCTGATATCTTTTTTTCCACCTCATTTTTTTTTTCTGTGCCAATCATATGCTACAACCTTTACCTTTGACTGACTGCACACAAACACCTCATTTCAAAAAACTGGGACACTGCAATAATGACGAATGAAGACAATGCCCATTACCTCGGAATGCAATAATTATGTTTGTCCAATTAGTAAGCAGCTCGAGCCGTAAAAGTACTTGGAGCTGCCTTCTTCAGAGAACTGTTCTTATTATAATCCTGGACCACATGGTCAGGATGGAGAGTTTGGCACACGCTCAGGACAATATGACAGCTCTGGCTTTTTTTGATATGCATATTTCCTCTGCCACGTGCTTGGTAATTGTGTGCTTATTAGTTTTAATGGGTTTAGTGAAATAAATCTTGTATGCTAATTTGCGGAAACGCTTGCAAGGCCCAAACTGGAGGTGTTGGCTTAATAACAGAACAGCTCACAATATAAAGCTGCAGTTAAATTAGAAGTGTGCTACAATACAAGTGCTGAAAATGATGATTTAAAAAATAATCTGTCTTAGTTTTTCCCCCGTGACCTTGATTAATGTCAGATGTTCACAAGCAGTAGTGCAGCTTGTTCTTCACACTGTCCTCAGCTCTCATAACTATATGTTAGAAACTTTGCTGTAGTGGAGCTTTTGAATTATCAACCCATTTTCATCATTAGACATCTGTTTCCAAGATTAAGACCGTCCACTTGTCTAAGCCAAACAGAATATTTTCAACCCTCAATTTTGAGCAATGTCTTTATCCAAAATCTCTCCTACAATTCCATGACAATTGGGCAAACCCCATCCAATCCAACTTTTCCTGGATAATCATGACCCAGACGACTGAGAATCTTCACAGACAACACACGGTATGACAGAAATCTCCGGAGCAGCCACTGAATACCCTTCTGCTCAGATTGTTTCCTCATTTATATTTCCAGTCTCATTTCGGTGACGTAAAATTTAAGTAAAATTGCTGTTTCCAGAGATGTCAGCAGGACCGAGGGAAGGCGAGATGCTGATACATCAGTCCAGCCTCCTGCACAATTGTGCATCTACATCAAATGTAATTTATTTCACAGCATCAATTAAAAACAGTACGTTGACTGAATCTTGATAGGACAGTTTATACTATGTTGGAATATAGTGACCACTTTCAACAGCTAGCAACAGCTATTTTTTTATGGAATTTTAAGCAATGTGTAATTGGTAAGATGCAAAATTATCGTTCACTAAAACTGGGAAATGTATTTAACAAAATCATGGGAACATCCGATCAGTGATGGAGTCCTACGCCACAGAGAACAGAGTAACTCTGAGGTAAGTCATGCAACTGAACTGAGTGTGTAGATAAATTGTGTGTGTGAGAGAGTGTGTGAGACTGTGTGCTGGTTAGAAGTGCTGGTGGGTGACTGATCCTGAGCCGCTGGCTTTACAAATACACCAAAGTATCATGAAGGTATCAAGACTAATTCTCTTTGTGTGTGTGTGTGTGTGTGTGAGAGAAAGTGAGAAGGAGGACAAGAGAAAAAGAGCGGAGTGTGAATGTCACTTTGAACTGTCACACTGTTGCACCCCCCATAACACACACACACACACACTCGTCCTAATGAGACAGAGAGGGGCTTCCGCTGTGCCAACCCAGGGGCCAAGGTGGGAGAAACAGTTCTCTCCCAGCACCCATTGTAAACACATCGAACAACCCCCCCCCTCCCAAACTCCATACCCCCCTCTTCCATCTCCCAACAGACACGCATGCACATAAACACCCACTGAGGCCTCCCAGGGCCTGACAGGCTCAGATAAATCAGGCTCTCGACACTCCTCCGCCCTCCCTGACTCTCCATCCCTGCTGCCCCTCCCCTCGCCACCTGGGGTAGGAGGAGAGTGTTAATTTTCATCGGGGAGAAATGTTTGGGTGGGTTGGGGGGGGGCAATGGGGCAAGGATGGGTGTGTGCGCGGGGCGATGGCGGGGTGTTAACACAGACTTCTAAACACCTGCTTGGAGAAGTGGCGAGTCCTTGGAATTAAAAGCAAGAAGACGTGCTGATGTGACAGTGAGGTTTCTCCATAATGATCACTCCGACTTCCCTCATAAGATGAACTGCATTGTCCTTGCAAGGAAAAATGGTTTTAGGACTTGGAAGCCACAAAATCAGCAAAGCATATCTGTAATACATCAATACATCACTGGACACAATATAAACCTCCCATACATGACATTATTAGGCAAACCCAATTTCATGTTGTCAAGTACAGCTTGTGTTTGTGGCAATTATGTAGAAAAATATCATGCAGGATGACCTAATGAATGAGGTGGGGTCCTGTCATCTAAAATCAGCATTTACAGTTCAACAGAAATAAAACAGGTGATTGTAAATTAGCCAGTAGGATAATTCCTGAAGAAAAAAAAATCATGTTAATAATCATGATGAAAAAAACAACCATGTAGCCCTCGTGAATGACAAGGTTATTTTTCTTCCTCTCTCTAGAAACTGCCAATTTCAATGTTGCTGTTCATCATGTCACTTGTCTCTATTGACAAAGATCAAAACATTTCAAATTGTCCAATACAAAGGACAAACAAAACAAGTAGAATGGCACTCAGTGTAGTGCACATGCCCATGAAGGCCCAACAGTCCCCTTATTCACTAGATTCAGTTTTTTATTTTGATCTGCTCCAAATTTCACACACCTCAAGACCAATTAAGTACTGCATACATTTTTCTTTTGAAAAACTCCCTCTCACATTGTTGAAGAAAGAAACATTTAATTTCTGGATCCATACCCTGACCTGGACCTGCACCAGAATGTAATGGGTTCTTTCTTAGGTCATCCCCCACTGCCTCACTGAACATCATGGAAATCGGTTGCACAGTTTTTTTGTGTGATCCTTCAATCAAACAAACAAGGAAACAAACGCAGACAATAATATAACCTCCTTGGTGGAGGTGGTAATATTTTCCTTTTTGCCTCATATACACTGGGCAAGTTGGATTTTTCATAAGTTTGTGGTGTTGTTCTATCATCACACACAGTTTAAGTGCCCAACGCACCTTTGAAATAACATTAAAAGGCTCCATTTATCATCTTATACTCTTCCGGGCCACAGCAGATATGGTTAAAAGTCCTGCTTGATTCCATATGCTGCATTTTCTTTGCTCTTCACAACCAATGTCATGTTTTGGATATTGGACATGAAATAAACGTTTACTCTGTAAAACAGTTAGACATTTATGCTGGACAAGTTGTGATCCCTGTACTCTGTAGTCTGTGCGTCTGTATTTGACGGTGTGACTGCTCCTAAACTATGTCAATGTGTTTCCAGGATCTGATGAGTGATAAGATATGACTTGGTCATTGCGATGAAAGCTGCTCTGGTGTGAGGCGTTCAGATGAGTCTGGTTGTTTCTGG
Source organism: Paralichthys olivaceus (assembly GCF_024713975.1). Lineage (NCBI taxonomy): Eukaryota > Metazoa > Chordata > Actinopteri > Pleuronectiformes > Paralichthyidae > Paralichthys > Paralichthys olivaceus. The sequence continues at coordinate 3,941,755 of NC_091106.1, forward strand.
TCTTGATCTTTGCTCTGTATTGAAATGATGAGAGCTATAAGTTCATGTTTGGACTCATACAGACAAACAGTGAGGTCAACAAGCAATATTGATGCCAACACTGTTCCACTGCTATTTGGTGCAGAAGACTCAGTGAAATGCTGTTTTCCATCCTGCTAAACTGGCCTCTGGGGCTAATTATTCTGTTGGCTGGGTTCAGATGCCACACAATGTGAGATTTTTTTTGGGAGGGGGGGTTGTGCGTGTGTGTGTGTGTGTGTGTGTGTGTGTGTGTGTGTGTGTGTGTGTGTGTGTGGTGGGGGGGTTGATGGGGTGGGCAAGGGCAAAGACTGAGGGGGGTCGAGGAAGCGTGCACACCCAGGTGTGAAATCTCCATGCTTGTTTCACTCTGACCTCAGGGTCAAAGCCACCGCAGACCTGAGGCTTTTCCTCACCTGGATTTACCCAGCTGTTTTTTTTTTCTTTTCTTGCGCAGGTGGCTTTTTTGCAGCCTTCTTCGAGCTCGGAGCCGCCCCGTAAAACCACAGACCTCCACTGATGGCCAATGAGCAACTTGACTGCAAAAACAAAAGGCTCAGTCGGACACGGACGCAAACAAAACCCATCTGTGTGTTTGTGCATGGCGGTTAAGACAATGACTGTTTCAGATTTTTTAATTGAAAGGGAGATATGGCCCCTCATGGCAACCCATCTGTTCAAAATTGATATCTGAGCGACAGTTGCCCTCTCATCTCCATCGACGAACAAGCGTGAGATTTTCAAGCCCTATTTCATTTATTTCAGGTAATTGAAATGGGAGGCACGCTTGCGGGTCGATAACGACAGAGGGAACTAATAAACAACACACTGTGTTTATTGTTTTAATCACACAGGATGATTCGTTATTTTTTTTTTTTTCATCCTGACTTTAAAAACTTCACATCCACGCCACCAGAATGCAGCAATCAGGTTGTAAATTTGAAGAACAAATGTAAAAGGCAGGAAACGGCTTGTGTTGGACAGGTGGAGGAGAGCAGGATGGGGACTGACAGGGAATCTGTTTTCCGGTCGTCCCAAGTACAGTATGGAGGGATGATGAAGATGAAAGGAAAAAAAAAGAACTGCAAACAGATGGTGGAGGAAGAGGATGAACAAGATAGAAAGACAGTGGGAGGGGGTGAGGGAGAAAGAGAGGAACAATACACTGTCAAGAGGATCTAGGAATACAACCTGCCAGAGTTAAAGGAGAGAGGAGGGGAAAAAAATGCTTGCATTGTTGTTTTCATTATCTGGCTGCTGTCATTCTGCAGCCTTTGTATCTGTGAAATGAAAGAGGGATGAAGAGGAGGACAAGGATGAGGGGGGAGGAAAGAAAAAAAGGAGGGAGAGGGACGCGGGAGAAAGAAGAAGACTAGGAAGAAGTAGAGGGGGAGAAGAAAAAAAAAAAAAAGCTGTGAAATTAATCTTTTGTGCGTAGCCTTACACAGCCACAGACATGCTCAGACAAAAGCCTGGACCTGGAGAAGCTGCCTGGGTGTGATTGATGAATAAAGTAAAGGTGTCAGAAGTGTATTATGTAAATTAGCCCAGGCAGGGACCATTTCGGCGGCGAATGAAAGAGCGGGACATAGGTGGGTGTGAGAGGGAAAGTGTGTGTGTGTGTGTGTGTGTGTGTGTCACGGAGGGTGCGATCGTCCCCGAGCGCCACAGCCATGCCATCTTTCATCTTGCAAGACAACCTCAGACGGCAATCTCTGCCACGGTTGCGGGTTTAAACCTGAGAGAGAGGATGGACCAAGACGTGGGTAAGGCGACGGACAGATGTGCCTGAATGAGAAAGCTTTATGAGACAAGAGGACAAGAAGGATGGGGAGTGTGTTCTGAATGAATGCAGCCCCTCTGATTGACCAGTGCGAGACATCTCTCATCTTGCGTACACCGTCCCTCCTTCTCTCACTGTAGTAAATGTATACAGTTACATTTCCCACCACCACTTTATCTCCCGCCGGGGAATACAGTTATTTCAGTCAGAGTCGTAAAGACCACCATAAAGAGCCTGTCTGTCTGATTCCCAGTGACAGTGTACAGGCTCTGGGAGGGCAGATTGAGCTGTGGAGAGGCGGGGTGCGTATGTCCCAATGATGTTATGGACAGAAGCAAGCTGAAAGTCTTTTGTGGTGTAGAGTGTGATTTGCATTAGATATCAAGGTCTGTCATGGGAGAGGAAGTGAGAGAGAGGCATATAAATTGTGAGAATGGGTTTTGTCTCTTAATAACACACAGTTCCGAACGCTAACACATCTCCGCCACCCTTGGATCCAACCGGTATGTTGCGACCTTTAACCATTAACGGATTCAACATCACTTTTAATAGGCTGACAAAAACAATCTATCATGCATTCACCTACACAGAGCTCTATAAAACAGGTTAAGGGAAATTGACGGCATCCTCGGCCCTAATTCTCACCTTGAGTGGCGTCTCCCCATGATTGAAACAGACAAAGACGTATAGGGTTATCCCTGCGCCATGGATGCGCTAATTGCTGGCGCTTGTCGTTCGCTGAAGCATTGTCTCTGAGGCTAACTAGAGCGCTAGCCCCCTCTTTCTTCCCTTCTGCTTGTGTGCTTGTGTTTGCATGGCAGGACAGACAGGCTGCTGAGAAAGCTGTTTTCATCACGGCAGCGGCAACCGGTTATTAACGGGTTCATAAGTAAGCCTGGGCCTCGGCTATTTCTCTGTGTTAGTATTTATTAGGAGTCCACAAAGAGAAGCCAGGCCCCATGCCTATAATGAATGAAAGAACCTCCGTGTAATTGAGCCTTATTAGGCCACAGCCGAGAGAGAGGGAGAGGAAAATAGGACAGCAGTGCTGAGAAGAAAGGGATGTGATGAGAGAGAGAAGGAGCGAGAGAGACTCGCATTGTCAAACCCCGTTCCGCTCCCATGCCTGTGTTTATTAATTTCGTCACTGAGGCACGAGGCGGAGTAATTTTCAGATCTCTTCCACTACACTGCTCTCCATATTTACAGCGTAAGTATGAATGACAGTCCGAGCGGCACGCCGTGCCATACACAGTGGTAAACACTGGCAAACATGTCAGGCTGGCATGCTCTTTCGAGGAAGTGAGAACCTGCAGCTACTCACTGATGGAGCATGTAAATGAGCCGCACCATATGGTAAAGAAGACAGGATTTGGTCAAGACTGGTCAAGGCTGGTTGACAGGAACAACTGGGAGAGCTGTTAGACCTGAGTCAGCGTTCCTACCCTAGAGTGTATCCTCGTAAAAGGTGGTGCATGAGTTGTAGTTATAGTGGCATAGTTGCAGTTACACAGCTAGTTACTATGCAGTTGAGACCGTTCTCCAAAAGTTGAAACCCAAGTTCTGCACGGATTAACCCCCGATAGTGGATTTGATTTTTTTCTAAAATATCTCTGGTCTTAATGCTGTACCAACGAGGTTTTCATATTTTTTCAATATATGTTATGAGATTATTCTTCAACAATCCGATCTGCATTATGGTTTTCTTCTGAGGAAAGGAAGCTTTTTCCGACACAGTATTGCTGTCAGCAGGACAGTGTGTGCACCCTCCAGACCTTCCAAGTCTTCTTTGTAATGTAACAACAAGGTAAAATCATGCAACCATTTTTCATTAAATTAACAGATCCAACTAAGGGAGAAGGGAGCCTCTGTCATTCATGCATCCTGTAAACCTGTTCTTGTTCTATATAGCATTGATGAGTGAGTACAAACTCTTTTGAGAAGAACAAAACTGAGTCTGGTCCATGAAGGCCGAGCATTATGCCATACTGTAGATCAATTTAAAAGACTTCAGTAATCAAAATACAGTGCTCAGCAAGGAAACTTAAAAAAAGAAAGAGTTCCAAACAGAATTTGGTGCATTTGTTAGAGCTTCTGGACAAATTTCAGTTCAATGAGTTGGCTACATTGTCTGGGCTTTGTTCAATAATTGATAGACTTTGTTTTCGGACAAGAAAATTGCTTACCCACGTAGACTCTGAGCTCAACAGAAAACAGAATTACCACTTTGGCTGCAAATTGTTCCGCAAAATGTGGTGTTTCTGTAAGGTTTGGTGAAGTGTAGGCTTGGTTAAGTTCAGGGAAACATCATAGTTAAGGTTAAAATGACAACTTTGTTAAGGTCATGGGAGCTTAGTGGTTAAACCATGGTTACAACACATGTGATCGAGGTTTGTGAATAAGCATGAATCATGTTGCCTGTTCAATCACAATCATGGACGTTCGATGATCTGATGACCTATTCATCCACCCCAACCTCCTCCTCCCCGCACGGATAACTATGGATGACGTGATTCATAATTCCTGCAGCTGCCAGAGGGCTTTGCAACTTGAATGTCAACATACATTGTTGTACGGCACTTTAATCAGGTGCTTACAGAGAGAGATGCTTCAACGGTAATTTAATTTATTTATTTGATCTGGTGTGCACAACAGAAAAGAAGAAGATATGCTGTGTGTGGGGATTGTTGAGATATTAGATCATATTGTCATCGTTTAACGGTGCAGTCATTTCAGAGCTGTGAAGAGAATTCCCTTGTTGACATCTAGGTAACCCCCAGCTGGTGGTGGTGGTGGTGGTGAATGGTTGAGGCTGAAGATTAGAACAAATGTCATTCACAGTGACGTCTGATGAGGTCAGTGAAATGCTCATTCTGGGGAGAACTGGAGGAGGTGTTGATCTCACACAGAAATGACAGCAGAGAGAGGACCTGTTTTCGAGACCAACAAGATGATTGACTCACAGGGGCAAAGGCGAAATGTCATTGGTTTATCTGAAAGAGTTCCCACCATCGGTCAGCTGAGTGAGTTGGAAGCAGGAAAGGGAAGGCAGAGGGAAAGGAGAGGAAATGGAAGGTAAATGTCGTAAGTGTGAATTAAGTTTTCATCACTGGACCCAAAGCTTCATTCGCTACAAGGATTGATTCTGTCATTCTTTTTTGGAGGACAGTCTACAAAAACCACAGCACTTCATTTAGTTGGAAGAGGAGATGACTGGATCGCAGGGCCATCCACAAAAGTCTAGAGCTATGCCCTGCCCGAGTTCCCCCGTCCTTGATCCTACCCCTAGATATGAAGTGGCCTTTGCAGGGAGCGTCCCCCTCAAAACGGAGCCACAAGGGAGAGGAGTAGAAAAAAGAAAAGAATTGGGACACAACTCTCTACGTCATCAGCAGCCAACCAATGTTATTATATTAATTATATTAGTCATGTTCATATAATCTTCAACCAGACACTGACTTTTTTTTTTTTTCAAACTCATGTACTGGTCACAGGAGTAACGGAGTAACTGTTTACATGCTTGTTTTGAGGGTGGGAATAGTGATTGTCCTGAAACACTGGTCACAGTGATTCATTCTGTTTTCATTTGCTACTGGAGTAAAATAAAATAGTCCTGCTGGATTTAAAAGATTTCGTATTTACATTTATGAGCTTTTTAACCACAGCTGTCGCCATCTTGATTCGCCTCGTCTGTTTATAAAGCATTCCGGTATTTCTGTCCACACCTTCGTTTTTAGGGAGGGGGGGGGGTCCGTCCATCTGTCTGGTTTTCTGTCTCTGGACAGATTTTTTCACCACAATAGAATCATGAGTGCGAAAGCAAGGTGAAGTCACAGAAATGTGGGTATATGTATATAGGGTAAACCTTCAAGAATGAAGTACATATGTGTATCTCTATGGTGAATGGATATAAACTATATATATACATTCTCACTCATCATTGGAGGAAGTGCACATGTCTAATTCATCATGACACCCGCTTTCTCCACTAGCAAGTCCCTTCCATTAACCCTGCTGACTCAATGGCCCGCTTTTCTTTTCATTATTTGTATTAATTAGAAGTCGAAATGTCAACAGACCTTTTTATGTGCTGTGACAAAATATCCAATGATGTCAAACCAAGTAAATGAATGGAAGTCCCATTAAAAGTGTCTCTGTGTGACAATAGTGTGAAATAGCTCTGTTACTGGAGGTCACACACATATTCATATTTGGACATTCACAGGTTGAATTGTAATTTTCCCTGTGTCATTCAGGTAGTTGCAGTATGAGGTCAGTTTTATCCTCAGGCTTAGTTTCGCTATCTATTCACCTCTTTATTTTCTGTCGTCTTCTCACTTTCTCTCTGCTCCCTCTCTTTCCGTCTCTTTTTCTGAATTCTGCCTACAGCTGTATCAGCTATGTCTTTTTTTATCAAAAGCAAGAATTTATACATAGACATATGATAATTTATTTTTAAAAATATATATTTCAAAGCATTACATAAAAATCATATTTTTAGATGAATGGTCGAATTGTGATTTTCTTTTTTTTTTGTTGCTTTCCTGTAAGCCACCTTTAATTCTAGAAACTCCAAAACCACAGAATAGAATTTTTGCATGAGTCAGGCACAGTGACTGTGTGCAGCTTCCTCGAGTCTTGTCAAAACAGTGAGGTGACCTGTACCTGTACTAAAACATGTGTCCACTGACCTGTGGTGGAGCTGAAGATGCTGCACACAAAAAAGACGGAGAGAGCAGATGGCTTCGTCGTGTTGTTTCAAGAAGCAGTTCCAAATCATAACTCGCCCGAATGTAACATATTAACGTTTTAACACTCTCGTTACATACAGGTTCAACAAACGAGACATAAAATGCAATTAAATCAGCAGCGAGCTCTGTATGTTAAACTGTGAACTCCATTGTGGCTCAAGCTCTGTGCTCAACACACAGAGCAGTATCAAGAAAGCACATAGAAATATGTACCTACACCTTGAATAATGTCAGTCAATAACACAGTCAGCAGCACAATGTGTAAATGCACAAATCATTATGTTACCTATCAGGAGCAAACTAGACATTACAATTACTTTTCTTGCCTTTGAATGTCTCCCTCTCTCTGTCGCTCTCCCTCTTTTTTCCGCTCCACTGTACTATGCTGTGTGTGTGTGTGTGTGTGTGTGTGTCATTTAGCTCATTTGAAATTTAGAACTAGAGAACTGCACTAGTTAAAGTAAATGTTCCTTATTTTATTTGAGGATTTTTATTTTAGCAGGAAGTACATCTCTGTCTCAACCTCATCGCCCAACAGTGACCACATTTTCTCTTTTCTTATTGGTTTGCAGATGTCAGTGTGTGGTCACTGACTCCGGACCTGGTCTTTCTTCTTTCTTCTTTTTAGTGCAGAAACCATTTACATTCATTATGTTGTGATATGCTTGGTGCTTGGAAAGCTGTGCCTGCAAGGCCCGGTCAGTTTGGTGGAGAGGGGCAGGGGACTTGCTTTGGGTTTGGAGGGTTTTGAAATAGAGGGTGTCTGGGGGGCTGGTTATCTCTCTTTCTCTTTACTTTGGATCATCTAAAAGGCTGAGCTAGTCATATTCCACCTGGCTATTTTTCAAAGCCGGATGATGTCTTTCTCTTTATTCAGGCCCAGAATATACACATGCACACACAACACTTGCAGAGTATTCCTATATAGAGCACATATCCATGCTCACATATACATACTTACTTCAATAACACACCTTCCTCAGTTCTCTACATCTAGTCACCTCTTTCTCTTACAGTGTTTTTTTCTTCCTGCCTTTGTTTCCCCACTTCATACCAGGAATAGACCCACACTTCAGCTACTTCATCTGATGTAATACAGTACAGATACAGCTTTTACACCTGTACAAGCCTGAAACTGGTCATACCGGTATAAAATATCAGCAATGTTTAATCCCAAAAAGCTGTACTCAGACTGAGTCCCATATCAGCTGAGCCCCATTTTGCTCTTCTCCCCACTCTTCCTCATTTTCCCTCTCTGTGCCTCTTCAATTTCCCCGTCTCTTCCTCTCATCTCCCCCTCCCTCTGTCTCACATTTTTTTTTCTCACCCAGCTTCTCTCTAATTCTCTTTCTCATTTGCCTCCCTGTTTCTTCTTCCACATGCGGGAACTGTCATTATATGTTATGGCGTATCGGCTCTCTGCATGCATATGAGCCTCTCTCTTTCTCTCTGTCTCTTTCATGTTTCCCTGGCAGTCACACATTACGTTGGAGAGACAATACCTCCTCCAGATAATGCCATAAATGAGGGAATTTACATACATATGCTCGCATATGCAGCCGCAGCCGCTCATATCTGCCGCACTTAACGCAGGCTGGATTTCAGCTTGTGTGTGTTGCATGCGTGTGTGTGTGTGTGTGTGTGTGAAGTGGTGCTCCAGTGGGACCATCATTAGAGTGGATCTAGACTAATGACACAGGAAACTGATTCAGAGAACTTCTGTAAAGCACCCCACCACCACCACCACCACACACACACACACACACAGAGGCATGTAACCTCCTACAGTGTATTCCTGCTTTCAGTAGGATTTCAGAAGGCCATTCCTGAATTATTTACTAATTTAACTGACTGGTAATCCTCCTTAATTTTTATTCATCACTATGTTTTAAAAAAGACTAAATTTAGACTAACATTTATTCATCATTGATTATTTATGATTGATTGACAGCTGGATAAAGCGAGCTCACCCCGCCAAAACAAGCCTTCAACGACTACCAAACGATTTGGTTAGATAAAGTCTGATTTTTACATTTCATGTTGAACGAGTAGCACGGCATCCCTCCTCTTAATCAGCACATTTCTGTCTTCAGCACAGGGAGAACAGTCAACGATCTGTGGGTGTATCCTGTACATTCATGCCGCTCTTTCCTCATCAGTACAAGCTGCATTTCATAACAGGAAATGAATGTCATACTGATCATTGTGTAATATTTATGAAAAAAGAGGAGAATCTGACGAGAGTCAGTCTCAGCACAAGCAGCATTCACGAGCTGCTCTTGATCTGGATCACATCACAACCCCTGATACGCATTTTCTACAACAACATCAATAATAATAAAAACAATGGTGACAATAAGAAGAAGAAGAGAAGGATGAAAATGACAAGGCTTGTTTGATTACTGTTTCAGAACAAGAAGAGAAGGACGAAAATGACAAGGCTTGTTTGATTACTGTTTCAGAACATTGGTGACTTTGTAAGTAAGATATACTGTTCCTCACCAGCTCTTCTTTTCCTCAGCAAACAAGATCTTGCAACTATTACGACAGTCAAGCAACTTTTAAGTGCCTGGCTACAAAGTGAGTGCATGACCCCTGGATGGGACCTCTGCTCGTCTCATGTGGCTGTGGACAGACTGTGTCCAGTGAATTATGGAGGGCAGCTGCACATTAAATCGGCCAATCATAATCCAGAAACCTGAACAAGCCAATGACCAATCACTGATCCCCACTGTTTGTCTTGGGGAACTCCTTCTCCTTTGTTATTGAACAGGTTTACTCCCAGTGTTCCAATCCTCTGTGTCCTCCTCTTTGTTCAGTCGCTACATCAAAACTCCAAAAGTTTTTTTCTTTTTAAATTTGAGCTAGATGACAGCATCTTGAAAAGTAATAATAATGACTGACAAAGCAAGTTATTAAAGCCCAAGAACCAAATGATGCACAAGCTATTGTATCTCTTATTGTCTATCTTTCAATGCATTTGAAGGAGCTCAACATGCTCAAGAACATCTCGATTGTGCCCCCTGACAGTTTTAAATATCAAAGCCGCCTGCTTTAATTTTGTTTTAAAATTCGGCACACATGTATATGAGGCTGAGACTTGGAGCCAAACCCAACACAAATCTGCTAGTTTGAATTTACTGTGCAGATTTGGGGGATTTATTTTCCATTTGCACATATCACACATAGATGGGGCTGTGGGGGTGTTGTTTGCTGCAGATTTAATTACACTGTATGTCTTGTTTGTTTGACCTGTATGTGAAAAGAGTGTAAAAATAATAATATGTTATTTTAGGGCGAGTAATGTGTTGGGACTGCTTCTTGATGAAACACAATGTACCAATCTGCCCTCTTTGTCTTTTCTCTGCAGCATCTTCAGCTCCATCACTTTCAGATTTTATCAGTCTAATCTCAAGACTTTGCCGATGTTAAATTGCAATGGTTTTTTTGTCCATTTTACCTGCTGTTCCCACATAATTGATTGTGTTGTTTTTACATTGATCTCAAACAGCTGCTTTCTCCTTCCGCCTGTTTATTGTGTTTATGTTGTTTCATTGTGTGGGTATAATGTATTTGTGTTTCACCCAAAACAGTGAGATTCAAAAGTTGTTTTTTTTAAGTTTCCATGGCTGTTGATTTTCTTTGTTTTGTTTGCTCACTTTTGTGCTCTTCTCTGAAGTAAAGGTCTTTGCACACCAAGTCTCTATTTTGTGCGTATGTTTGTTTAATCTGTCCTCCAATAAAAATCACCACATGTGTGTTTTCGTTCCAAAAATTCACAGCGGGAGATAAAACGGAGTCGAGCGTTGAGGATGATTTTGTGGTCCTCAAGCTGCTTAGGAAAAGAAACAGAAAACATTGCGTCCAAGAATGTCCTGAGAAAATGTCAGGAATAAGGAGATTCATTACATCTTCTGACCAAGGAGCTGCGAAATGAAATGAAATCTGTTTTTCAGTGGTCCAATTTGGTTCTCCACTAGAAACACTGGGACCCCATAATCCAATGCTAAATACAGGATCCCTCTATCCTTTACATTGTTCTTCTTACAGAGCATTGTGCTGTGAGATGAGATGTATTAGTGTCTCACATTTACTTTTGCAGGATGACGTTAGCAAGTACGGTGGCTCTGAGCACTCAAACAACTGGAATGCCTTTGACAGATGCAGCACATAGAAACTGTTGCATCCATCATTAAATTCTTTTGGAAAAGTCGGTGTGTAAATGTCGTGACACCACATGAGGTTGTATTTACTTTAAACGTGCAACCCTTTTGGATGAGAAATCCAGACTTGGTGTGCAAAGACCTAAAGTCCACAGAGTCCGCTGAGACATTTTGACATGTTGGCTGTTACAGACACAGGTTTGCCAGGTTGAACATACAAACTGGGCACAGGGCCTTAACATGTCTTTCACACCTCTGTCCTCTGTGACGTGTTTGCCATCAGACACAAACTGTGGCTTTAAAAAGCACCCGGCCTCATTTGATCGACTTGTTTTTCTTTGTGCTGCTCAGAGGTTACATGCTGCTCCGTATTCCACTGTATTTCCCAAACTGACGGAGCTCACCATGAGAAAACACTGAACAGATGTTGTTTTAACACAAAACTCTCACTTGTGGAGCGGCTTAATCCCCACCTCCCTCAACCGCCACTGAACACGGCACTGGGCAGAACCTGTGAATTAGCTCAGAGACTAATTGTGCAATGTTGTAAACTTCTCCCGTCACGGACTAGAGAAGGTTTGTTTAAAGAAATCTCTGCCAGGGTTTGACCACTGTGGGATTTTGCTGTTCATTTTCTTTCTACTGAGTTTTAAGTTTAATGAATTTTAATAACAGAAAATGTACCATTTCTATCTAGTTCCTCATACAGGTGAAAGCTTATGTTTTCCACATTCTCACCTCTTTTCAAAGATAAGACATATATTCCTGATGTGCAAGAAGAGTTTGCAAGCAAATCTACGTCCTCTTTTGCCTCCTTCTGATTTAGGATCACTTCAGTCCAAAACAGCAGTGATGACAAAAATCCAACTCTGACCAGAAGTCCACGTAAAACAACGCGAGATAACAAAGTCATGTTTCACAGTCAAACACCCTCCAAACTCAAAAAGGAAGCAGAAAAACATATTGAAATTTTGAACAAAAACCCTCCTGAAAGACTCTTCCCATCTCTCATTCTTCATCTGACTCTTTATTGTTTACTTTTTAATTAATCGCACCGGTTCATTCTAAACACGTCAGAATAAATACATTTTTCATCCCGGTGATATCGGCCCGCCGCTCTGTTATTAATGCTGCAGAGAATTCAGCCAGTGTTTGCAAATAATATCCTCAAATTGAATCATTGTTGCATGAATATATGCAAAATATTCATTTCAGGCGGCGTGAGGGTTGAGTGCTTTTAAATTGGAGAGATCATTCATGGCTTCACCTTTTCAGGCGAGATAAAGTCGTGTGCAGTAACATTACAATGTCAGTGTACGGGGGGACGGGGGAGGAGGGGATGAAAAAGTGAGGGGCGAGGGAAGGAAAAAAGGTAGAAATAATGACGAGAGCAAAGCAACGCGAGTCAATAAAAAACAACAGAAATCCAAAGAGAATGAGAATCTAAGACAAAGGAATAAGAACAAGGACAGAGTGAGATATTCTCTCTCGCTGTCTCCTTCCATCATTTTACAAGAATCACACAGCAGGGATGTAACTACAGGCGGGTGCTATTAACGAATCGGTAAGTGACAAAAAATACAGAATAACAGTGGTGAATGGCAACTGAGTTACATGTGTGTCAGTGCAATAGTTGATGAGAAAACAGACACATTCTTTTTCATTTTCTTTGCATCGATAAATCCTCTTCATCAGGGTTGTACTTTTTTTCGGTTTTCTTCAAGGGTCCATCTGAATGAATATACAGTAACTCTTAACCTTTCTTATGATGGCAGCTTTGCTTCAGTGAGGTATCTGATGTCAGATGGTAGTGATGACACTACTCACAGCTAGTTTTAGCTAAAACGACTTAAACAAATCCTCGCGTACCTTGCAAGACAGCAATTGCTCTCTTGTATCAAACAAAAAAAAGGTCAAGTTGGGTGTTTCTATGTTATATTGTCGGCCAGAGACTGGAAGCTTGGTCAAGAGGCAGGTCACACCCTGTACAGGTGCCAACATGTGGCAAGATTTTAGAGTCTCCAATTAACCGAACCCCAATCTGCAAACTTTACACAGAGCGACCTTGGCTGAACCACTATGAAGCAATAACAGTTATCAACCAGTGTTTAGACGTCTAGTGTAAGTAAGAGCTCAGCTGTCACCTTTGACTTTTTAAAATCATCTTCACTTTTTACAGTTTCACTTTGAATTGTTCTTATTAAGAAAAAGCAGCGAATTAAAATGTTGATAGTCGCCTTCAGTTGATCCTGTGAGATGGAGATTTGCACACTTAGTCAGTATTTTTATATATAGTGCAGATTCTCACAAATCAAGTCATAATATCTTATTTGGTAGAATGGAATATATATGAATGCAGATAAGAGCTCTTTTTTAAAGAGAGTCTAACTTCATTGTGCTTCGTCATGTTAAGCCAAACTTACAGAACTGTTTTTTGTTGGTATTCCATAATGGCTAGACCTCAACCAACAAAGCTACATCTTAGTCTTCTGTCTTGTTCTGTTGAGGAAACAAACTTTTTATTTGTTTTCAAAAGCACAATCCAAGAGAACTACTGTAAACTCTTCAGATGACCCAAACAACCCAAATTCCTTTGACCTTGTATGCGACTGGCATGTTAAAATGATTTCTTCCTGACACTAGTTCCACCTTCAACCTTGCTTGCACCTTTTAAAAGTTTCTTTGTCCCAAATGTAATTGGGGAGAAAAATAAATAAATATCCCAAACCAAATATTATTCCCTTCCACACCTCTGCCCCCACTTTTTTTTCTCTCATGCAGCTGCAGATTAACAAGTCTAATCACGGGCAGAATCAAATTCCTTAGATATGAATGTGGATACTGCGCTCTCACCAATATTCTATGGTAATAGAATAAAAATATAAAGTTGAAAATAGCAGTTCTTCTTCTTCTTCTTCATCTTCTTCTTCTCTTTTAATGTAAAAGGTAAGCTGAAGAGGGAGGTGTGCCGAGAGGGTGGAGGGGGGGGGCTGAACTGGTGGGGGGTTTCATCACATGGACCGGGCCTCGCCGAGGGATAGGCTGTCGCTAGGAGACAGAGGCAGGGAACGGACCAGTGGCAATGATGTATTAACTGGCGAAGGTGGCTGACAGTAATCTTTGTCACTAGATGCAGTGGCTGTCTAAGTCCTGTCATTTTATGCATCTCATGCAAAACAGATGTACCGGGATACTACAGGCTCAGGGAGAGAGAGGGAGAGGGAGAGCGACCCAGCCAGGGTGGAGGATGTAAGGGGAGAGATGGGGGAGGAGGTGGGGGGGGACAAAAAAAATCATTATCCAGCTAGAGGTTGGAAGGGCTGTCACAAAGAATTTCATTATTTTTCATCCGGTCTCGAGAAGGTGAATTCTGCATATTGTAAATTTATATTTATTTATTTATCTATTTTTTTCCGGCCACCATAAGCCGCTAAATAATTTGGGAAGTTTCCAGGGCAGAAGTTTTCCCTTTTTCTCTCCGCTCATTACCCAGAGTTCAGGGCAGAGGTGCTCAATCACCCCGTGCTGAAGGAAACGCTTACACACAGAAACACGCCCCGCTATACCGCCGTCGCCACCTCCGTCTCCTCCTCCTCCTGTCCTCCCCTTCGCTCTCCATCCACACTCCATCCTTTACCACTCCATCTACTGCCGTCGCCACCTCCTCCCCCTCCTCCCCCTCCTCCCCCCTCCCAACCATTGTCCTCGCTACCTGCTTGGTCCTTCCTTTATTCCCTCCTTTGCTTTTCCTCCACTTTCACTTGCTTCGAGGACTGTGTGTTTCCTGTGCTCTCCTTTCCCCTGCACCACCTTTGACCTCTTTAACCTTGTTTCATTCTTTGACTTTCTGGCCCAACGTTGCTTCTCATGATACCACTCTCACCTCTTACCCTTATTATCCCTCTACTTTCTTATACTATCACCCTTCTGCAATCAGGTGCCTTTTCCTCCGAATCGTCTTTAAACCTGTTGGCGTTAAGAGCTCATTATTCTTCGCTTACAAAGATTGCATCAACTGCATTTATATCCTTGTATTTTAACATAAGAGAATGTTTAAAAAGGAAAGTTGAAGTTGGAGCTCGTGTTGTCCTTCATTAAAATCAAAAGTATTTTTTCTGAAAATAAATTATGCAGGTCTGACACAGCTCCACTTCGGATATGGTTTCAATTTCAGGAACCAGGACTCAGGCCAGAACTCTTGTGCCACTAAAAACACTTAATAAAATGTGTGTATTGAAATGTTTTAAACAATATGATTTTTAATAATAAATGAATACACACAATTCATTGGTATAAAACAAAACAAAAAATGTAATATAACATGAAAGATGATGATTTAAAAACAGTTAAAGTGCTGGCAAATCTAATCTACTCAGGCAAGGTCCTGATTGAAAAAGCCTGGTCACCCTTAGTCACCAGCCTTGATTTAGGAACTATACTAGCAAGTGTTGGTTAGATTACATGAGTCTAAATTCATCACAGGGGTTGAAAGTGTAAAATGACTTTAAATTGAGGGTGAAGCTTTAATCAAAGCTACACATGCAGTGATTCAGTGAGAAAGTCTTTGCTGCTTCTATTTTATTTTGATCCCCTGAGGGGGGGGGGGGGGGTCTCAGAAACACCTCCATGAAACACTATACGGCTGAAGATACTTTTAACACCACACATACCTGTGTTTTTATAAACACTAAAGTGATATACTGCATTGGTCTACACACACTCATGGGCCCTTCCAACTGTACTGCGCAAAGTACACTACTTATATTTTACTCTTCTTCTTCATGCTAAAGCGACACTGTTGCAGTATCTTAATTGCACCTCTATTTGCTGCAGAGAAGCACATCACGGCTTAACGACAGTGTACATAGTGCATGTAGATGGCAGCAGAAGGACAATATCTTTTTATCTACCTGCAGTAAAACTCACCCTCTGTCCAAGCCATGAATAACACTTATACTGCCAGCTCGTTTCTTTACCCAGGAGAGAGAGAGGGAGAAGGGACGAATTAGGGAGGAGGAGACAGCGAGGAGATTAAGAAAAACTGTATGTTAAGAAACAGAGCAGGAGAAAAAAAATATGTAAAGGAAGACCATGTGAAGTCATATGAGCCACCTTTTAGTCCTTCTCAACTTTTTCACTCATTTATTTTATATAAATTATATATTTATGAATATACATTTATTTTCAACTAAACTGCAACAGCAAATATGATTTGAAGGAAATGTAAATGTTGCATCTTCTATTAATATTGTATAGAGGGTTTGCATTTAATGTATGTACTGTATTTGCCAAGTCTGAAATATGATGATACTGAAGGCACAAGAAAAACAGTCAGTCAAGTTCTCCAACAGTAACTGCAGGACCTCGGATGGTTCACCCATTCCTCCTCATTCATCACATCCATAAAGTTGCAGTTCAGTGAGTGGGACTATAGAAAACTGCTGAACTGTTCAGACTTGGCCAAACTGAATTAAAGCTGGGGTTGGTAATCCTGGAAGAACTATAGCAAGAACAGGCTACACTTGCAACTGATACCCCCCCACCCGCTGCCATTGGCCCCAAAACACATGAACTCTGGATGCGTTTGAATGCCTTTCTCTGGCTGTAAAGACGGTCATGTGCATTGAGAGCAAGGGCTCAGTGCACAAAAGTAGGCGGACAGGTAAACCAGCCAGTCATTTGATTTAGTCAGAATTATTAGTTACTGTGAGGGGCCACAGACACAGGGAACTTTATCAAGAGATGCTATCGGCAGAGAATTTCAACAAATAAGAAAAAAAGTGTTTCAGAGACAAATGACTACATCACTCATGACTACTCAGCAATAGTTACCATGTGTTCCTTTGACCAACTTAATCAAAAAAAAACTAGCACACCATAAAAAAGAGGTCAGGTATTGCTAATCCATCTAAGCTTGCTGGTTTGTGTTTGGGCCTATCATGAACTGTACCTATGGAAACATGGGACAGAGGACAACGGTCATTAAGGGCTCAACTGCTAAAGTCATTATGGTCATTATGCCTTTATCATCAACATACTGGTGGGTACCTAGTGTAGTTTATCCACACATTTTAACCACTTTCACTACAGTCCCTGTAGGAGAGGAAGAGAAAGGCTAGTTAAGTTCCACATACATATGTATATAAATGAGTGTGTGCATTTGTGAATAGTGGAGGAGGAGAGGAAGAGGAGAGGGTCATAGCATAAAGGTGTAATAGAGAGACAAAGAAGGAAGGAGAGAAGAGGAGAAAGAGATGTAAGTGGGCTCTGCGGAGGCCCCAGTCGGTGGCAGTCTGTCTCTGATTTCCATTCATTGTTAAGATGGA
This sequence comes from Paralichthys olivaceus, assembly GCF_024713975.1. Taxonomy (NCBI): domain Eukaryota; kingdom Metazoa; phylum Chordata; class Actinopteri; order Pleuronectiformes; family Paralichthyidae; genus Paralichthys; species Paralichthys olivaceus. The sequence continues at coordinate 3,958,796 of NC_091106.1, forward strand.
TGAGATCCCAGCCGGACCGAGAGCAGCCCGCCGCATTTCTTCTTCTACCACTCTTTCTCTTTTTTTTTGTTGGATAGGGGGCATTATTCAAAACAGAGCTTATTTTTGGTGGCCATTATGCATGCACACCTGATCAGCATGTCAACCTGGCCTCCCCGCATCGCATGATGGAACGGCCCAATTTACCTCTTTCACCTGCCTTGCATAAAGGCACACGGAGCACACACCCGGCAGGCACTCGCTGTACTGTACAACACACGCACGCACGCTCACTCGCTGGCTCAGTGGAGTGGAGGTGGGAGGATGGAGTCAGGCATTAGTGTGCGTGATCATACACTGGTGCAGACGCACGAGCATACACACACACACTGCTGTTTATTTGCAAAGTGTGTATGAAAGTGTGTACTTATGCTCTGTACAGCCTTCTGAAGTGTTGCCTGTGACACACACACACCTACTGCAGATATACACACAGGTCTCCCACACAGATCCTAACTGTGTCACTTGTTACTGAGTCAAAACTGAATTCATTAGCGAGTCAGGACTCTCTCTTTCTCTCTCTCTCTCTTCCTGTATCCCTCTTGCTCTAAATCTGGCAACAAACAGAGACTGTAAATCTTGATCACAACATATATTGCAACAACTACAACGTTAAAGAGTAATTTAATTGATCAATCCATTGTAATAAATCACATGATGAATAAACTAAAAACCGTATTTACTGCACAGGGCCTATTTTTGATGTATTAGACCCAAGCATCTATAGTTCATACTGCTTTCACAAAGGGACACCACTTCACTGCTAGTGTCTATTTGCAGGGTGTATCCAGCACAGACTGTGGATTTGGTCAAGGACATCCTCAGTTTGACCCCCAAGTATTAGTGTGGGATTTGTTATTTCTTCCCAGTATGAGCTTTCCTTTTAATTTGGTCGCAGTGCGGCTTGGCCAAATTAGCTACAGCTTTCCTGAAGCTCTGTACAAGCCTGTATTTATGTTCTTACTCATCACATCAACCCTGGCAGAACTGTTGGAAGAAAAGCAGATCTACAATATGTCCATGACTGTTATAATCCTTATTTCTTCACAGAAATAATTGCATGTAAATAATCGTTTTATTTTTTGTTTTGGTCCAAAACTGAACCTGTTTTAATTTCTAACCAAAGATCTGGTGTGGGCAGCTTAGATTCAGCTTTTTTAGTGTGATTATGAATGAAGCCAATAAATGTAGTAATTAAAACACATTTACATGCATCTTATTTGAAAACAAGTTAGCTTTAAGTGCTAAAATTATCAAAATGTAGCTACGTATCTAGTTATAGCTGCTAAAATCGACAGCCTGTCAGAATGTAAGGGCTCATAATCAGGCAACATCCCCCCACAGCAAAAGTAATGTACATGCATTACGTAACTTACACAAAAGTTCCATGTTTTAAATATTAAAACAAATCTCCCCAGCAGTACGGCTGAAAACACACTACGAGTAACCCCTGCTCATGTAAATAAATATTACTTTCTTTTGATTTTAACTCTTGTTTCTCCTAAATTTCATTTAAGGTAGTTATAAATATATTTTTTTATTCAACAGTAGCTTATAATGTGACACACTGTCAACACCAAACTGACCAATCAGTGTCAAGGATGGCCACAAACTGGCCAGCCATCGATCAGCGCAGTGTTTGGGACACTCAGAGGCCCATTGGTAAGTCCAGTCTCCTGAGCTGAAGCTGATGAAAACCCTGAGCCATTGGTCAACAACAAGAAAAGAGAGGCCTGAAAGCAACAACCCTTTGTTTGAAACATAACTGGTAAATGTGACCCTCTTATCACTGTGAAGTGTGCACGTACTGCTGGAGAACAGAAGGCTGTAGCCATTAGAATATAATGAGTCAATCATGACAATGTAGTGACGTAGAGGATTTCATTTGGAGCTGGAACTTCCTGCAAGAGGAAGAAAAGAAATAAATAAAAAAAACAAATGTAAAAGTTTCCTTAGACTTTTACCGTCATACCTTCTGTAACTTTAAAGTGACTGAAGAATGTCAGCTCTCCAAAGTGTTATTTCACGTTGAATGATTAATACAATAATAAAATGTCACTGCGGAGAAATTCTTAAAATGACAGCTTCAGCTTAAAATTGCAGCCTGATACGCTTCACCTGACAAGTCTGATTTTCCCATCACAAAAATGTCTGTATTTTCTATCACATTCTGGAGTATTAGTCAATATCATGGAAGTTTAAATACATGATGAGCAGATGTCCATAGTTACAGAAGAAAGTTGTAACTCACAGGAAGTGTGTTATCCAGACATGATCTGGTACTAACTTTCATATCAACTCAGCAAACATTACTATAGGTGGCTGTTGTAGCACTTCTATTAAGACCAATGCTTTAACTGATGTCTTTTGTCATACATCTGTAATATGACATAGTATATTATCTACATACTGCTGTTCTGCAGACTTTCTCTGGAGTTGGAAGTGAAAGCAGCAGCAGATCTCTCCTTCAGGTGAGGGGAGGTGCAGCAGGCAGAGGCAGGAGGTAATGTTTTAATTCCACTGAGTCGGTCACATGTTTTTGTGTACAGCACATCATCTTATCACCCAAAGCTCTCTTGAGATCTTTGTTGGTGTCATCTTTGTTGGCTCCACTTCCTGAGTAGTTCTTTTTCTTTTCTTTTTCGTACTCTTGCATCTGACTGGCCGGGGAAACACGCATAATATATTATTATTAATATATTATTATTAATATATTATATAATAAATATTTGTGTTCTTCACTCCAGAGAAGGAGAAAGGGTGTTATCTGAAAGCAGCTTTAGTGAGTAATTAACTCAATGGCTGTTCCCTCCATCTTTTATCAGTTGTTAGTTTTATTTTTAGGGTTCATGTCCTTGTACCTTAACATTAAATAGTTTTCTGAAAATAAAACACAAATATAGATTAGGACCTGCATCAAATAGAGGGTCACCTCTGAGTTTACCACTTTGCATATATTAAGAGCAATAGTACGCACCTGCAGTACTGTGTTGGCAGGACCACACTTACATTGAAATATATTTCCCACTGTTCAAAGTTCATTCATTTCAGATGAGGGAATCTGTTTCCGCTGAATTATTCAGCTACAGATGCACTGTGTGGAAGGTGTTGTGAAGGTGTTTGCCTATGTGTTGACAATGTAACTGATAACTTACAATAAGTCGGTAATGGTTTTTTTTTTTTTTTTTCATATTTCTGTCTTTGCAGTTTGTATACTGTAAAATTCTTGAGAACTGCAGCAGATTTTTTATTGTGATGAAAACTATTAAGAAAAAAGTTACACAACTACTACAAACAACCACATATTTTAAATTTGGATGAGATGAAAAGACTATTTGAATTAATAAAAATGATTTCTCGATCTATCAGACTTCCAGTATGCAAGTTTGACGAGAGTGAGCTGCTAGATGCCATGCACACTGATGAAATAGATCTGTTGCATCTGCTGGTGCTCTTTTCTGTGTCTGAACCTCTGTTTAATTTTGTTTTAAGAAGAAGTGCAAGAGTGAGCACGGCCCAGAGTGCAGCACACTCCCACTGTGCTGGCAGCTAGCTAGCATAATTTACCATTGTTGGCTTTGCTGTATGCACAAACTGTATAAACATAAGGTGTATTCACCACAGATAGTGGTAATGGGGTGTGTTCAACCCGTTTAGAAATGATGCAACATATGCATGTATATAGACCTAAGACAGGGTGTGATATTTGCGCAGTTCTGGCTGTGCACCTGCCTTGTCTATTTCAAAACATATATCTATATATACACACAATAAAACACGCCTTAAACTCAACAAGAAAAAAAAAACAATAGGGAGTAAATAAAGCACCATATTTTCAGTTAAGTGCTTAAGGCAAATCTTTTGCTCACCTTGCTTATTTTCAGATTGTTTTTCCCCAGAATCTATCTGCTCTAAGAGATCGCCTCCATTTCTTTCGGTTGGTCAGCGCAGGATTGTTTGCCTAGTGAACACAACGAATCTCCTACAGACATGGCGGATTTCCTCATCATTTAGCTTCAAGATCGTGGCATTATGCCAGCAGCAGTCCGACCTCCTTCCCAGCGCTGCGAGCTAGCAGTTCGAGCGAGCTGTTTATGTATTCTTCCTGATCGCGAATGCCATCCAGTACGATCCAGCAACCCCGGCCGGTTCGGGGCAGCGAAAGGATCAACATAAAGGCTTCGTCCACATCCTCCCACAGAGGAGAAGAAACATATTGGCCCTCTCCTTGCACTCCTGCACCCACTTCAGCTTCAGATAATATTCTAATGATCACCCTGCATTCCCGGGCCATCACCGTGCAGAACATCAACACTCATCTTAAAAAGTACATGCATCGGCACTCTATTTTCCAATGTGTCTTCTGACCTTAATTTCTGTTCGTCATGCAAACCTTAATTTCTGTTTGGTCCTTTGCTGACCTTGTACTTCTTTCTACATAATACATCCCTCATTCAACACTTGTTTTTGTGACCTTGCACGGTCTTCGGACCCCATACGGTCTTAGGGACTAGGCAGTGCGCACTATATTTTCTTTAGTATTTGGACCTTCATTTCTGTTCATCATTGCTGACTTTAATTTGTGTTAGGTCGTCAGACCATATAATTTCTTTTGGCATTTTATATAATTTGGTCTTTGGACCTTAATTTTAGTTTGGTCGAATGACCTTTTATTTAAGTTTGGTCCTTTGCTGACCTTTTATTTTGTTCTACATTTTACATCCTGCACTCACAAAGCACACTATTTTCTTTCAGCTTTTGGACCTTAATTCCTGTTCGTCATTGCTGACTTTAATTTCTTTTCGGACGTGTGACCTTATAATTTCTTTTGGCATTTTATATAATTTGTCTTTGGACCTTAAGTTTTGTTCGGTCGAATGACCTTTTATTTTAATTTGGTCCCTGCTGACCATCTA